>NC_053035.3:280386681-281709181 GCF_002575655.3 Aegilops tauschii subsp. strangulata
TGCCGCAGCTATGCAATACCCTTGGGTGCAAGGAGCTTTAGCCATTACAGGAAAGCTTCGTAAGGAAATAATGGACCTCAAGCAGCAAGTCAATAAGCTCGAGGAGGAGAATCGTATCCTGAGAGGCATCATCGCCAAGAATATTACACCATCCCCGAAGAAGGAGACATAATCACATGGGTATGGGCACTCCCCTTGGCAACTGCCAAGCTTGGGGGAGATGCCCCGGTATTGTATCACCATCACACTCCTATCTTTACCGTGTTTCTTAGTTTGATCCCATTAGTAGTATTTTGATCTAGTAGAATAAAGTTTATGGCATGATCTAGTTTTGAGTTTTGCTTTATGATCTCTCTATGTAATCGAGTCCGTGAGCTATATAATAAAGATTAGTGTTGAGTCAACGGCTTGATTATCTTGCTATGATCTTGAGTGAATAAAAGAAAAGAGAAAAGAATAAAAAAGAAACAAAGAGATCATATTGATCTTATCGAGAGTAATGACTTCACATAGAAAGAGTATGATGATTAAAAGTTGTTGAGAGTTGACAAGCATAGCTTTGGTCATTGTTACAATTAATAGGAAGTAATAAGGAAAGAGAGGTTTCATATATAAATATACTATCTTGGACATCTTTATTGATTGGGAGCACTCATTAAAATATGACATGCTAAAGAGTTGATGTTGGACAAGGAAGACAACGTAATGGGTTATGTTTTCTTATATCTGAGATAAAGTATATTGTCATGGATCATCCAACATGTTGAGCTTGCCTTTCCCCCTCATGCTAGCCAAATTCTTAGCACCAAGTAGAGATACTACTTGTGCTTCCAAAAAACCCTTAAACCAGTTTTGCCATGAGAGTCCACCATATCTACCTATGGATTGAGTAAGATCCTTCAAGTAAGTTGTCATCATTTCTTTTCCTACTCGAGTGTTCTTGACATTGTTCATCCTCCCTCTTTCGTTCTTATTTCACCTCATCCCTTTTCCCTTCCGTCTCGGCCCTAAGATCTCGGGACGAGATCTCTTGTTAGTAGAGGAGAGTTGTAACGCCCCGAGTTTGATGCGCCAGGTGTCTTCCAGTTATTCGCCATCGTTGCCATGTCATGTGCTTGCGTGTTGCATTTTTCCATGTCATCTTATGCATTGCACCCTCATGTTTTCAAAACTTGCATCCGTCCAGGTCTCCCAGTTCTCTCCGTTGTCCGTTCCGAGCCCAGACACACTTGCACGCGCCCGCGGCACATCCGAATATTATTTTATAAGTGGCCGAAAAATGTTCTCAGAATGGGTTGAAACTTGGCGTGCGGTCTTATTATAGTGTAGACAGAGCGCCTGTCAAGTTCGTCGCATTCGGAGCCCGTTTGATAGCCCAATCGTTAAACTTATAGCGGCGTCGTTGCCGGTCAAATGTCGGACGTTTTCGGTCCCCGAAAACCCTTGTCGGGCTGCACTTCTCTTCACTCTTCACAACCCACTAACATCCCTAGCCCACCTACCTAACCCCCCTCCGCTCCGGACCGTCCGATCGAGATCGAACGGCTCCGAACGGACTAATCCCCTCAAACCCTAGCCCCCTTTTCCTATTTAAAGCCCTCCATTTGCAATTTTTGGACATTTTCTAGCCCTCCACCTACCTCCTGCCGCAGCCTCCACCCTCCTCCTCGCTTTCAGCGCCCGACCAGCTCCCCCCCGCCACTTGTCGCGCCCCCAATGGCCAGCGCCGCCGGCAGCTTCGCCCGTGGCCAACCGGGCGCCGCCACGTTGCCTCCCCGGCTCCCCCGCCGCCGTGGCCCTATGGGCCCAGTTTCGGCCCGCCCGGGCTTGAACCGAGCACGGCCACGCCGCCCACCTCCGCTCCTCACCTGCCCCGCTCACCTGGCTTCCCTCGCTCCTCGCTCCGCCTGACCCCGCCTTCGAGCACGCTGCCCCACCGTCCGCGCTCGCCGGCGACAAGCGCCGCCCTTCGCCGGAGATCTTCAGCAGGCCAGGTCGCGGTCTCCCCTGCCCGCGAACCCCTTCTTCTTCCTCCCGTCGGCTCTCTCTGTCTCTCACGCTTCCCTCTCTCTCCCTTGCAGGATCCCGCCGCCCCGTCGCGAGTTGCCGCCGGATCCGGCCGGAACGGGTCCGGAGCGACCGGATCCGTTCGTCCCCAGCGCCCCTCGACCTCCCCGCCGTTGCTGCGCCCTCGCCGGCGCTTGAAATCCGTCCCGCCGTCGCCGTTCGTTGCGGTCGGGCGCCGCCCCTCTGTCGTTGACCGCGCCCCGCGTGGGCCCCGGCCCGCTCGACCACGCCGCGGCCCAGGTCAGTAAGGCCCAGCCGCGAGCCTGCCTCCTCTCCACGTCCCGGGCCGAGCCCATGGTGAGCACCGCGAAATCCCGCCCCGGGCGTCGTTTAGTTATCCAGCGCTCGGCCCTGTTTTTTTACTGTCCATGAAGTCCAGCATTTTTAGGCATTTTGTGATGACCATAACTGTGAGCATATTTGTCCGTTCGTGTTGATCTTGATATGGAAATGTTCATCATGAGATGCCCTTCATTTTGTTCCATTGTATCATGCCTGTTAGAGTCCATCTTGATGCCCTAATCATCGTTGCAAGAGTGCTCTATGATGTTGTCTGCTGTAGTTTAACAGAACTTGCTCATTTGTCATTTTTATATCTTTTTGTGTGATTTTCTTTTGAGCATGATGTCTATATGTTTGTGGAGCATATCCATGCCATCATTACAGTGGTGGAAGCCTTGTATTTTGTTATGCCCTGTAGTGAGTGCATCAAGCTTGTGAAGTGTGCTACATGCTGTTATTGTTCTGTCAATGCTGAAACTGCTATATCATGTTGCTATCTTTGCTGGATGCTACCAATTAATCTATGCATAACCTGGAGATGTTCACTAAGGATGTTTGATCTACATGTTATGCTCTATCCATCCATGCCCCTGTTTGCATTTATGGAGTGCTCTAGCATGTCTTAATCTTGCTCTACTTTTGCTATGAAATATTCCTGGCAGATTGTTTACATGTTGGTCAATTTTGCCATGGTTGTTGTTAGTGGTACAAGCATGCCATGAACTTGCTCTTGCCATGCTTAGCTTCATGAACATGTCATCTTGCTGTAGGTATGCTTGTCTTGTCATGAAATGCTTTGTGATGAGTGATTTGAGCTCGCTAAGATGCCTTCATAATTCTGTTTATGACATGCTCAGTTTTTGCTGCTAAGTCTGAATCTGTTTATGAAATTGCTATGTTTACATGGGTGCCATCATATCTTCTGTGCCTTTTTGGCTCGTGATCAGTAAGGGACTTTTGTTATATGCAATTAGTAGATTCATTCCATGACTTTGTTTGCCATGATATGTTCCTGTAGCATGTTGCTTGATAGCTCTAAACATTGCAACCTGATGTTATTTCTGTCTTGTCCAGTGAATTTCTGCGGTCTGTGAAACGGTTATTACTTGCAATCTTGCCGTGTCCTTTTGAGCATGTTCTAGTGATTTCTGGAGATAGCTCAGTGTTCATGTTTTGTCATGCTTTACCTTTATATCGTGACCATGCATTTTGTTTTCATGTTGTAGTGTTGTAGCATGTTGTTTTGGTGCTTGCAATATGCCTAGTTGCTGTTTTGGACAGCATGCCCTTTAACCTTGTTTCCTATGTATGTGTTGAACCGTTGCTCCGTTTTGAGTGTGCTCTATATGAAACTTGCTTAGTTTTGCATGTAGTTTCATGTTACCTTGTTGCATCCATATTTTGAGGTGTGTGCTTGATGTTTGAATGCATTGTGCACCAATGCCATGCTTAACTTGCTTTGCTCATATCTTCTAGGCCGTAGCTCCGAATTAAATGAACTTTATATGTAACTTGACTAGAATTTCGTGTAGATCATCGTGGTGCATCTTAACCTGCTGTTTAACAACTTGAACATAAGGTTTATTCAGATCTGGACCAATTTTGAAATTTGCATATGAGGACTTACCGGGATTGTTATATGTTGTTTCCGGCCTCATTAAAACTTGCTTTGATGTGTTGCTCTTGTATGCATCATCTCTTGCCATGAGTAGCTTCATGTAGCTTTGCCATGCATCATACTTGGTTGAGCATCATGCCTTGTTTATGTGTGGTGTGTTTACCATGTTGTGTGCTTCTTCTCGATAGTTCCCGTTTTGTTGCGATCGTGAGGATTCGTTCGTCTACGCTTGGTGCGTATTCGTGGCTTCATCTTCTTCATGGATTCGTTCTTCTTCCTAGCGGGATTTCAGGCAAGATGATCGTCACCTTGGATCTCATTACTATCATTGCTATGCTAGTTGCATCGTTCTATCGCTATGCTGCGTTACCTATCACTTGCTTATCAAGCCTCCCAAATTGTCATGAACCTCTAACCTTTGTCACCCTTCCTAGCAAACCGTTGTTTGGCTATGTTACCGCTTTTGCTCAGCCCCTCTTATAGCGTTGCTAGTTGCAGGTGAAGATGAAGATTGCTCCATGTTGGATTATGTTTATGTTGGGATATCACAATATCTCTTATATTATTAATGCATCTATATACTTGGTAGAGGGTGGAAGGCTCGGCCTTATGCCTGGTGTTTTGTTCCACTCTTGCCGCCCCAGTTTCCGTCATATCGGTATTATGTTCCTGGATTTTGCGTCCCTAACGCGGTTGGGTGTTATGGGAACCTCTTGACAGTTCGCCTTGAATAAAACTCCTCCAGCAAGGCCCAACATTGGTTTTACCATTTGCCTAACAACCTATTACCTTTTCCCTTGGGAGTAATTAACCCGAGGGTCATCTTTATTTTAGCCCCCCCGGGCCAATGCTTCTCTAAGTGTTGGTCCGAACTAGAGCCACTTGCAGCGCCACCTCGGGGAAACTTGAGGGCTGGTTTTAGTTGTACGTAGTGTTCATCCGGTCGTGTCCTGAGATGAGTTACGCGCGGCTACTATCAGGGTGTCGGCACGCCGGGAGGTCTTGCTGGACTTGTTTTACCATTGTCGAAATGTCTTGTAACCGGGATTCCGAGACTGATCGGGTCGTCCCGGGAGAAGGAATATCCTTCGTTGATCGTGAGAGCTTATAATGGGCTAAGTTGGGACACCCCTGTAGGGTATAAAATTTCGAGAGCCGTGCCCGCGGTTATGTGGCAGATGGGAATTTGTTAATATCCGGTTGTAGTAAACTTGAAGTAAACTCTTCTAAAATACACCAACTGTGTGCGTAACCATGATTGTCTCTTTTCGGGGTTGTTCGAGAGGAGAACACGATTTTTGGGTTATGTTTGACGTAAGTAGGAGTACAGGATCACTTCTTGATCATTACTAGTTGACGACCGCTTGCTAAGCTCCTCTTCTCGCCCTTGTTTCGTAAGTTAGCCACCATACCTTGCTTAGCCGTTGCTGCAACCTCACCACTTTACCCCTTCCTTACCCATTAAGCTTTGCTAGTCTTGATACCCATGGTAATGGGATTGCTGAGTCCTTGTGGCTCACAATTTACTACATCAACAGTTGCAGGTTCAGGTTATGCGATGATCGTGACGCGAGAGCGATGTTTACTTGTTTTGGAGTTCTTCTTCTTCTTCATCGATCAGGGGATAGGTTCCTGGTCGGCAGCCTGGGCTAGCAGGGTGGATATTGATTGAGTTTCTGTTTATGTTTCATCCATAGTCGGATGTTGTTCTTATGTATGTTGTATTGTTGTATTCATGTGACATTGTATGTCTTGGATCTATCCCCATCTATTATGTAATGTTGATGTAATGATATCCACCTTGCAAAAGCGTCTTCAAGATGCGCTTCTATCCTTGGTGGGACCTTCGAGTTCCTTTAGGATAGGGTCGCATCTTGGGCGTGACAGTGGACTTGCTAGAAAGCTCTGACATAGACTCTTTCTGATGTTATGATAAATTGCAATTGCTTCAGTGACTGAGATTATAGTTTGTTGGTTCTCAATAAAGTTTCTGATTCATACTTGGCATTGTGAATAGGTTATTACTTGAGCATAAGAAATCATATGACAATATCCATTTATGTTGCTGTTATGAGAATAATCATGATGCCCTCATGTCTGTATTTTATTTTATCGACACCTCTAGCTCTAAACATGTGGACATATTTATCGTTATCGGCTTTCACTTGAGGACAAGCGAGGTCTAAGCTTGGGGGAGTTGATACGTCCATTTCGCATCATGCTTTTATATCGATATTTATTGCAATATGGGTTGTTATTACACGTTATGTCACAATACTTATGCCTATTCTCTCTTATTTTACAAGGTTTACATAAGGAGGGAGAATGCCGGCAGCTGGAATTCTGGGCTGGAAAATGATTAGAGACCTATTCTGCACAACTCCAAAAGTCCTGAAACTCCACAAAAGTTATTTTCGGAAATAATAAAAAATATTGAGTGGAAGAAGTACGTCAGAGGGGGCCCCACCTGGCCACGAGGGTGGGGGCGCGCCCTACCCCCTGGGCGCGCCCCCTGCCTCGTGGGCCCCCTGTTGGCTCTCTGGTGGCCATCTTCTGCTATATGAAGTCTTTCGTCAAGAGAAAAATCATAAGCAACCTTTCGGGACGAGACTCCGCCGCCACGAGGCGGAACCTTGGCGGAACCAATCTAGGGCTCCGGCAGAGCTGTTCTGCCGGGGACACTTCCCTCCGGGAGGTGGAAATCATCGCCATCATCATCACCAACGCTCCTCTCATCGGGAGAGGGCAATCTCCATCAACATCTTCACCAGCACCATCTCCTCTCAAAACCCTAGTTCATCTCTTGTATCCAATTTTTGTCTCCAAGTCCGGGATTGGTACTAGTAGGTTGCTAGTAGTGTTGATTACTCCTTGTAGTTGATGCTAGTTGGTTTATTTGGTGGAAGATCACATGTTCAGATCCTTTATGCATATTAATACCCCTCTGATTATGAACATGAATATGCTTTGTGAGTAGTTACGTTTGTTCCTGAGGACATGGGAGAAGTCTTGCTATTAGTAGTCATGTGAATTTGGTATTCGTTCGATATTTTGATGAGATGTATGTTGTGTAGCCTCTAGTGGTGTTATGTGAACGTCGACTACATAACACTTCACCATTATTTGGGCCTAGAGGAAGGCATTGGGAAGTAATAAGTAGATGATGGGTTGCTAGAGTGACAGAAGCTTAAACCCTAGTTTATGCGTTGCTTCGTAAGGGGCTGATTTGGATCCATATGGTTCATGCTATGGTTAGGTTTACCTTAATACTTTTGTTGTAGTTGCGGATGCTTGCAATAGAGGTTAATCATAAGTGGGATGCTTGTTCAAGTAAGAACAGCACCCAAGCACCGGTCCACCCACATATCAGATTATCAAAGTACCGAACGTGAATCATATGAACGTGATGAAAACTAGCTTGACGATAATTCCCATGTGTCCTTGGGAGCGCTTTTCTCTATATAAGAGTTTGTCCAAGCTTGTCCTTTGCTGCAAAAAGGATTGGGCCACCTTTCTGCACTTTATTTACTTTTGTTACTTGTTGCTCGTTACAAATTATCCTATCACAAAACTATCTGTTACCACTTATTTCAGTACTTGCAGAGAATACCTTGCTGAAAACCGCTTATCATTTCCTTCTGCTCCTCGTTGGGTTCAACACTCTTACTTATCGAAAGGACTACGATAGATCCCCTATACTTGTGGGTCATCAGTAATCATGAGTGAACTGCTTTGGAAAGGCCTGAAAACAAGGATGTGCATAAATATCTTCTCTATATTGGAAATGGGGCAAAGGAATAAAAAAAGGCAAGGTATAATAGTTAGTACCATCTTGTAGTGAACTGATGTCTTCTTTATTGTGCAGACAAAGATTTTGTTGTTTTTTGTCGCTAATTTCTTTATCCTAACAATCTTTCTGAGTTTCTTGATTTGATTGATATTCATGGACAACTCATTTCCCCATATGCAAAAAGGGTCAAACAGTGGGTCAAAACCTCTAACAGCAGGACCTACATGTGCAAGACCAAATTGTTAAAAACCAAAATATTAGAATGATTCCTGCAATTGCACAATAATGTGCTATTAGACAACGGACCATGCACGTGCTAACCTTGATTGTAAACCTCAGTGCTTCCCATTGTTTCCCTGCAACACATATAAGGTAGTTAGTCATCAGGTTAAGTAAGAGTTCGCATGCTATTAGTAAAATATGTTGATGAAAAATAAGCACATTGCAGACTCATCAGATTAATTCAAGCCACACGGAAAACCCATTTACCCAAACCAAGCATGATTAAGAACTAGGAAATATAGCACTTGTATATGTTTCTCATGTATTAAGTGCAGCCAAATTTGATTTATTCCTCACATGCACAACAATACAAATTCTACCCACGACAATTGGACATCGCATTGCAGAACTGAACCAAGCAGTTAACTAAACACCACAACAAATGAACCAAACATTAACAGAGCACCACATTGCACAATATAACATACTCCTAATAGAAGACCAGAGAGTTAACCAAACAGTTAACTACAACCAATTGTAGCAATTGTATTTGTTTCTCATGTATTTACTACAGCGAAATTCAATTTATTCCTCACATGGTATACAATAATAGAATGCACCCACAATTTTGTAAAGATAAATTTGATTTATTTCTCACATGGAAGACAATACAAAATTGCAGCCTCAAGAATTGAACATCACATTTGCAGAACTGAACCAAACAGTTAACTGAAGACGACAACTAATTAACAAAACAGTTAATAAGTGAGCACCATACGGCATGACATATAGAACATATACACTAGAGCAACAGATTGCATGGTAAAATTAGATATCACAATTCACTAGAATTTGTGAAGGAAAGGCAGGAGCAACACACGCAACGGGTAAACCGAGCATGCTTAACCGGCATAGCTAGCAAATGGCAAGGTGCTCCTTCAAGATCTGGGGGTCGACACGAATGGCAGCCATCGCGACCTCATCCGCGTGTGCGGCCGCGATTTGCTTCTCTGCTGCCAAATGCTCCTTGAGGTCCTGGCTATACTGCGTGCACCATGGCTTAGGCCGATGATAACCCACAAGTATAGGGATCAATTGTGCCTCTTTCGATAAGTAAGAGTGTCGAACCCAACGAGGAGCTAAAGGTAGAACAAATATTCCCTCAAGTTCTATCGACCACCGATACAACTCTACGCACGCTTGACGTTCGCTTTACCGGAAACAAGTATAAAACTAAAAGTACTTTGTAGGTGTTTTCGGATAAGCTTGCAAGAAAGTAAAGAGCGAGTAAATAAAAGCTAGGGGCTGCTTAAATAAAGACACAACTAAATTAGTTTTAGTGGAGAGATTGTTGTCACGAGAAAGTTATTTGTCCCTAGGCAATCGATAACTAGACCAGTAATCATTATTGCAATTTTATATGAGGGAGAGGCATAAGCTAACATACTTTCTCTACTTGGATCATATGCACTTACGATTGGAACTCTAGCAAGCATCCGCAACTACTAAAGATCATTAAGGTAAAACCCAACCATAGCATTGAAGTATCAAATCCTCTTTATCCCATACGCAAACAACCTACTTACTCGGGTCTGTGCTTCTGTCACTCACGCCACCCACCATAAGCAAATCACGAACATATTGCAAACCCTGCAACGGGGATCCCTCATGCTTGCGCGACACGGAGAGCACCATAGGACAGCACCAATAATAAAACATGCAACTCAAACCAATCTTGATCATCAAATAACCCATTGGACAAAACAGATCTACTCAAACATCATAGGATAGCCATACATCATTGGGAAATAATGTATAGCGTTGAGCACCATGTTTAAGTAGAGATTACAGCGGGTAAGAGAGAGGTCACACCGCTGCATAGAGGGGGGAAGAGTTGGTGATGATGGCGGTGAAGTTGTTGGTGAAGATTGCGGTGATGATGATGGCCCCCGGCGGCGTTCCGGCGCCACCGGAAGCAAGGGGGAGAGGCCCCCCTTCTTCTTCTTCTTCTTCCTTGACCTCCTCCCTAGATGGGAGAAGGGTTTCCCCTCTGGTCCTTGGCTCCCATGGCATGGGAGGGGCGAGAGCCCCTCCGAGATTGGATCTATCTCTCTGTCTCTCTCTGTTTCTGCGTTCCCAGATTCTGGCCCTTCACCGTTTCTTAAATATCCGGAGATCCGTAACTCCGATTGGGGTGAATCTTTCGCTCAGATCTTCCTTATAAAATTAGCTTTCTTGCAGCAAAAGAAGAGTGTCAACCACCTTACGGGGTGGCCACGAGGGTCAGGGGCGCGCCTGACACCCTGGGGCACGCCCCCCTACCTCGTGACCCCCTCGGGCACCGTCTCGCGTTGATTTTACTTCCCAAAAATCATAAATATTCCAAAATAATTCTCCGTCCATTTTTATCCAGTTTGGACTCCGTTTGATATTGGGTTTCTGCAAAACAAAAAACATGCAACAAACAGGAATTGGCACTGGGCACTGGATCAATATGTTAGTCCCAAAAATAGTATAAAAAGTTGCCAAAAAGTATATGGAAGTTGAATAATATTGGCATGGAACAATCAAAAATTATAGATACGACGGAGACGTATCAGCCGGCGCTTATTTGGTGGAGGGGTCGGTGATTTGGGTGGAAGGTGTCGCGCTCGCCCTGGCGGTCGGGGCATGTGGGATGTGGAAGGAGGAGGAGGATGGGGGTCGGGTGTGGATTACCTGCCTGGATAGAGGAGGCCGAGCAACGTGAAGGAGGGTCACCAGCGAGGAGGCGGCGGTGCTGCAAGCAAGGAGTGAAGGTTTCAACTTGGAAAGGAAGGTAGAAAGAGGGGAAATGTGGCTTTGGTAAGGGGGAGGGGCGGGGAGGTAGATATTTCTGCGGAAGCCAAAAATTGGAATCGCTTCAGCCAAAAAACTGGCGCGCAAAGTGTCATCAGACACGGTCCCTTATTCAGAACTGTGTACGATATGTGGACATCACAAACGATTCGGATAGCTTAACCCGTGTGTGATGAGTTTGAACGTCAAAAGTTTTGGTTCGAATTTCCATGGTTACAGTGGTCATCCACGTCATTGCATAATTTGGATACACGAAGGAGACTACAGCACACCCACACTTCTTAATCGGGCAAGTTCAGCAATTAAACAGAGCTAGCTGACCTAAACATTACTCTAACAAATTAAAGACCGGCGCTCTTAATTAAACAAAACAAAGAGTACTACTACGGCTGGTGCTCGTCGACCTCCGCCGCTGCCTCCATGTCCAGCTCGCGCCCGACGGTCTCGTGGGGAGGGGGCTCCATGGCGTCCATCGCACCATACTCGGCAATCATCTCGCCATCCGTGCCCGCCATCTCTTTGGAAAAGGCCGCCACGAGCTGGTCGTGGGCAGATGCGATCTGGGCTTGGACGGGCTCCGTCGCAAGGTATGCGGCAGAGGAACGGACGGCTGCTCGAACACTCTCGGCGATTGCCAGCTCTTCAACCGTGGGTTGCCGACTGTTGTCGGAGAAGCTTCGTTCGATTTGTGCGGTGACCGCCAGGAGCTGGGCGTGGGCGGCCTCGACATGGTCGTGGGCGGCCTCCATCAGGGCTAAGGCCGCCGCTGCAGAACGGACAGCTGCTGTGCCACTCTCGCTAGTTGCTATCCCCGAGGCAGATGTTGCTGCCGCCACCTGAGAAGCAACAACGGCTGTTTGGGCTGCCTTTGCCGTCCGCTCGCAAATTGCGGCTGCACTCTGATACTCCTCCAACGTATCTATAATTTTTGATTGCTCCATGCTATATTATCTTCTGTTTTGGACATTATTGGGCTTTATTATTCACTTTTATATTATTTTTGGGACTAACCTATTAACCGGAGGCCCAGCCCAGAATTGCTGTTTTTTGCCTATATCAGAGTTTCGCAGAAAAAGAATATCAAACGGAGTCCAAACGGAATGAAACCTTTGGGAACGTGATTTTCGGAACGAACATGATCCAGAGGACTTGGACCCTACATCAAGAAATAAATGAGGAAGCCACGAGGTAGGGGGGCGCGCCTACCCCCCTCCCCCCTCCAGGCGCGCCCTCCACCCTCGTGGGCGCCCTGTTGCTCCACCGATGTACTCCTTCCTCCTATATATACCTACGTACCCCCAAACAATCAGATACGGAGCCAAAAATCTAATTCCACCGCCGCAACCTTCTGTACCCACGAGATCCCATCTTGGGGCCTGTTCCAGAGCTCCGCAGAAGGGGCATCGATCACGGAGGGCTTCTACATCAACACCATAGCCTCTCCGATGATGTGTGAGTAGTTTACCACAGACCTTCGGGTCCATAGTTATTAGCTAGTGGCTTCTTCTCTCTTTTTGGATCTCAATACAATGTTCTCCCCCTCTCTCGTGGAGATCTATTCGATGTAATCTTCTTTTGCGGTGTGTTTGTTGAGACCGATGAATTGTGGGTTTATGATCAAGTTTATCTATGAACAATATTTGAATCTTCTGAATTCTTTTATGTATGATTGGTTATCTTTGCAAGTCTCTTTGAATTATCAGTTTGGTTTGGCCTACTAGATTGGTTTTTCTTGCAATGGGAGAAGTGCTTAGCTTTGGGTTCAATCTTGCGGTGTCCTTTCCCAGTGACAGTAGGGGCAGCAAGGCACGTATTGTATTGTTGCCATCGAGGATAACAAGATGGTTTTTTTTATCATATTGCCTGAATTTATCCCTCTACATCATGTCATCTTGTTTAAGGCGCTACTATGTTCTTATGAACTTAATACTCTAGATGCATGCTGGATAGCGGTCGATGTGTGGAGTAATAGTAGTAGATGCAGGCAGGAGTCGGTCTACTTGTCTCGGACGTGATGCCTATATACATGATCATAGCTAGATATTCTCATAACTATGCTCAATTCTGTCAATTGCTCAATAGTAATTTGTTCACCCACCGTAAAATACTTATGCTCTTGAGAGAAGCCACTAGTGAAACCTATGGCCCACGGGTCTATTTTCCATCATATTAATCTTCCAAACACTTAGTTATTTCCGTTGCTTTTATTTTACTTTGCATGTTTATCATAAAAGTACCAAAAATATTATCCTATCATATCTATTAGATCTCACTCTCGTAAGTGATTGTGTAGGGATTGACAACCCCTTATCGCGTTGGTTGCGAGGATTTATTTGTTTTGTGTAGGTGCGAGGGACTCGCGCGTAGCCTCCTACTGGATTGATACCTTGGTTCTCAAAAACTGAGGGAAATACTTACGCTACTTTGCTGCATCACCCTTTCCTCTTCAAGGGAAAACCAACGCAGTGCTCAAGAGGTAGCAAGAAGGATTTCTGGCACCGTTACCGGGGAGGTCTACGCAAAAGTCAACATACCAAGTACCCATCACAAACCCTTTATCTCCCGCATTACATTATTTTCCATTTGCCTCTCGTTTTCCTCTCCCCCACTTCACCCTTGCCATTTTATTCGCCCTCTCTTTTCCGTTTGCCTCTTTTCGCCCGTCTTTCTTTCGCCATGTCTGAATCTGGGGAGGTTATCGCTAATGAAGGCAGTAATAACAACTTGGGAAATTTTGATGCTTTCTATGATCCTCTTGAGGAACCGACCATCTTGCACACTAAAAAGTTTCGAGTCGGTAGTAGCAATATTATTGGGAAAGGAGTTATTCAAGATTTATTTACTTGTGCCGGCGCTTTGCCCATTATGGGTGTCTCTATTCTTCATAAAACTAGTAGCCTTGCGGATGCGATATCTTTGCTTGTAGTTGAACTTGAAAGGCAATTCTTCATATGCATCCTTGCATACAAAGAATTTTCCTAGAATTTTCTATATTGAGCATTCTTCTGTTAAGCGTGCCGCCACTATCTTTTTGGCTCATGAGTTTAGATTCATAATGAAAGAGGCTAGAGAAATCTTTGCGTATTATAGGGTAGATGCTAGTCATCCTCCCATAGAAGCTATCCTTTTTAATCAAGAAGACATGATGCGTTTACAATCTTTGGATCATGTTGCTTATAATGAAAATCTTAGGAAAAAGGTTCCATACGATGTTCTAGTTGATAGAATTTCCGAGCTTAATGATGATTTTGCTATTCAGAATAATGGATTAGGATTTTCTCTTGAAAGAAGGCTTGTAACTTTTTGCCAAAAGAATTCTTGTAATGATGAATTGGTTTTGCAATACAAAGGACCAAGGGAGGAACCCATACCTCCCGAGATTGATCTTGGGGACTTTTGTCCCATTAAATTTAGCCCTTTTGATTATTTTTGCTTGCCTCAAAGAAAACTTGCTTCTGAACGTAGAGAATATGAGAAAAGTTTTCATGACTTACCGTACCATTAAGATGGCAATACCTAGATCTATCCTCGCTTTTATGCCTAGCTAGGGGCGTTAAACAATAGCGCTTGTTGGAGGCAACCCAATTTTATTTTTAGTTTTTTGCTTTTTGCTTCTGTTTAGGAATAAATTTTTGTTCTAGCCTCTGGTTAAATGTGTTTTTATGTTTTAGTTAGTGTTTGTGCCAAGTTAAACCTATAGGATCTTCTTGGATGATAGTTATTTGATCTTCCAGAAATTTCCAGAAACTTTCTGTTCACGAAAATAATTGTTAAAAATCACCAGAACGTGATAAAATATTGATTCTAATTGCTGCTGATCAATAAACAAATTGTCTAGGTCGTCCTATTTTGGCTGATTTTTTGGAGTTCCAGAAGTTTGCATTAGTTACAGATTACTACAGACTGTTCTGTTTTTGACAGATTCTGTTTTTCGTGTGTTGTTTGCTTATTTTGATGAATCTATGGCTAGTAAAAGAGTTTATAAACCATAGAGAAGTTGGAATACAGTAGGTTTAACACCAATATAAATAAAGAATGAGTTCATTACAGTACCTTGAAGTGGTCTTTTGTTTTCTTTCGCTAACGGAGCTCACGAGATTTTCTGTTAAGTTTTGTGTTGTGAAGTTTTCAAGTTTTGGGTGAAAGATTTGATGGATTATGGAACAAGGAGTGGCAAGAGCCTAAGCTTGGGGATACCCATGGCACCCCCAAGATAATCTAAGGACACCTAAAAGCCAAATCTTGGGGATGCCCCGGAAGGCATCCCCTCTTTCGTCTACTTCCATCGGTAACTTTACTTGGAGCTATAGTTTTATTCACCACATGATATGTGTTTTGCTTGGAGCGTCTTGTATGATTTGAGTCTTTGCTTTTTAGTTTGCCACAATCATATTTGCTGTACACACCTTTTGAGAGACACGCACATGATTTGGAAATTATTAGAATACTCTATGTGCTTCACTTATATCTTTTGAGTTATATAGTTTTGCTCTAGTACTTCACTTATATCTTTTAGAGCACGGTGGTGGATTTGTTTTATAGAAACTATTGATCTCTCATGCTTCACTTAGATTATTTTGAGAGTCTTAAATAGCATGGTAATTTGCTTAAATAATCCTAATATGTTAGGTATTCAAGATTAGTAAAAACTTTCTTATGAGTGTGTTGAATACTAAGAAAAGTTTGATGCTTGATAATTGTTTTGACATATAAAGATGGTGATATTAGAGTCATGCTAGTTGAGTAGTTGTGAATTTGAGAAATACTTGTGTTAAAGTTTGTGATTCCCGTAGCATGCACGTATGGTGAACCATTATGTGATGAAGTCGGAGCATAATTTATTTATTGATTGTCTTCCTTATGAGTGGCGGTCGGGGACGAGCGATGGTCTTTTCCTACCAATCTATCCCCTAGGAGCATGCGCGTAATACTTTGCTTTGATAACTTGTAGATTTTTGCAATAAGTATATGAGTTCTTTATTACTAATGTTGAGTCCATGGATTATATGCACTTTCTTCCTTCCACCATTGCTAGCCTCTCTAATACCGCGCACTTTTCGCCGGTATCATACACCCACCATAAACCTTCCTCAAAACAGCCACCATACCTACCTATCATGGCATTTCCATAGCCATTCCGAGATATATTTCCATGCAACTTACCACCGTTCCGTTTACTATGACACGCTCCATCATTGTCATATTGCTTCGCATGATCATGTAGTTGACATTGTATTTGTGGCAAAGCCACCGTTCATAATTCCTTCATACATGTCACTCTCGATTCATTGCATATCCCAGTACACCGCCGGAGGCATTCACATAGAGTCATATTTTGTTCTAAGTTTTGAGTTGTAATTGCTGAAGTTGTAAGTAAATAAAAGTGTGATGATCATCATTTTTAGAGCATTGTCCCAAGTGAGGAAAGGATGATGGAGACTATGATTCCCCCACAAGTCGGGATGAGACTCCGGACGAAAAAAGAGGCCATAAAAGAGAAAGAAAGAGAAAAGGCCCAAATAAAAAAAAGAGAGAAAAAGAGAGAAGGGACAATGCTACTATCCTTTTACCACACTTGTGCTTCAAAGTAGCACCATGGTCTTCATGATAGAGAGTCTCCTATGATATCACTTTCATATACTAGTGGGAATTTTTCATTATAGAACTTGGCTTGTATATTCCAATGATCGGCTTCCTCAAAATGCCCTAGGTCTTCGTGAGCAAGCGAGTTGGATGCACACCCACTTAGTTTATTTTTTTGAGCTTTCATATACTTATAGCTCTAGTGCATCCGTTGCATGGCAATCCCTACTCACTCACATTGATATCTATTGACGGGCATCTCCATAGCCCTTTGATATGCCTAGTTGATGTGAGACTGTCTTCTCCTTTTTGTCTTCTCCACAACCACCATTCTATTCCACATATAGTGTTATGTCCATGGCTCACGCTCATGTATTGCGTGAAGATTGAAAAAGTTTGAGAACACCAAAAGTATGAAACAATTGCTTGGCTTGTCATCGGGGTTGTGCATGATTTAAATACTTTGTGTGGTGAAGATAGAGCATAGCTAGACTATATGATTTTGTAGGGATAACTTTCTTTGGCCATGTTATTTTGAGAAGACATAATTGCTTAGTTAGTATGCTTGAAGTATTATTATTTTTATGTCAATATTAAACTTTTGTCTTGAATCTTTCGGATCTGAATATTCATACCACAATTAAGAAGAATTACATTGAAATTATGCCTAGTAGCATTCCACATCAAAAATTCTGTTTTTATCATTTACCTACTCGAGGACGAGCAGGAATTAAGCTTGGGGATGCTTGATACGTCTCCAACGTATCTATAATTTTTGATTGCTCCATGCTATATTATCTTCTGTTTTGGACATTATTGGGCTTTATTATTCACTTTTATATTATTTTTGGGACTAACCTATTAACCGGAGGCCTAGCCCAGAATTGTTGTTTTTGCCTATATCAGAGTTTCGCAGAAAAAGAATATAAAACGGAGTCCAAACGGAATGAAACCTTCGGGAACGTGATTTTAGGAACGAACATGATCCAGAGGACTTGGACCCTACGTCAAGAAATAAAGGAGGAAGCCACGAGGTAGGGGGGCGCGCCTACCCCCCCAGGCGCGCCCTCCACCCTCATGGGCCCCCTGTTGCTCCACCGACGTACTCCTTCCTCCTATATATACCTATGTACCCCCAGACGGTCAGATACGGAGCCAAAAACCTAATTCCACCGCCGCAACCTTCTGTACCCATGAGATCCCATCTTGGGGCCTGTTCCGGAGCTCCACCGGAAGGGGCATCGATCACGGAGGGCTTCTACATCAACACCATATCCTCTCCGATGATGTGTGAGTAGTTTACCACAGACCTTTGGGTCCATAGTTATTAGCTAGATGGCTTCTTCTCTCTTTTTGGATCTCAATACAATGTTCTCCCCCTCTCTCGTGGAGATCTATTCGATGTAATCTTCTTTTGCGGTGTGTTTGTTGAGACCGATGAATTGTGGGTTTATGATCAAGTTTATCTATGAACAATATTTGAAACTTCTGAATTCTTTTATGTATGATTGGTTATCTTTGCAAGTCTCTTCGAATTATCAGTTTGGTTTGGCCTACTAGATTGGTTTCTCTTGGAATGGGAGAAGTGCTTAGCTTTGGGTTCAATCTTGCGGTGTCCTTTCCCAGTGACAGTAGGGGCAGCAAGGCACGTATTGTATTGTTGCCATCGAGGATAACAAGATGTTTTTTTATCATATTGCCTGAATTTATCCCTCTACATCATGTCATCTTGCTTAAGGCGTTACTCTGTTCTTATGAACATAATACTCTAGATGCATGCTGGATAGCAGTCGATGTGTGGAGTAATAGTAGTAGATGCAGGCAGGAGTCGGTCTACTTGTCTCGGACGTGATGCCTATATACATGATCATACCTAGATATTCTCATAACTATACTCAATTCTGTCAATTGCTCAACAGTAATTTGTTCACCCACCATAAATACTTATGCTCTTGAGAGAAGCCACTAGTGAAACCTATGGTCCCCGGGTCTATTTTCCATCATATTAATCTTCCAAACACTTAGTTATTTCCATTGCTTTTATTTTACTTTGCATCTTTATCATAAAAATACCAAAAATATTATCCTATCATATCTATCAGATCTCACTCTCGTAAGTGACCGTGTAGGGATTGACAACCCCTTATCGCGTTGGTTGCGAGGATTTATTTGTTTTGTGTAGGTGCGAGGGACTCGCGCGTAGCCTCCTACTGGATTGATACCTTGGTTCTAAAAAACTGAGGGAAATACTTACGCTACTTTGCTGCATCACCCTTTCCTCTTCAAGGGAAAACCAACGCAGTGCTCAAGAGGTAGCACACTCATGCACCTTGTTAGCACGCGCATGGCGGCTGCGGCCACACTCTCGCCGGAGTGGGCCACCGAAGTTGCCCTCACGACGTGGGTCCACGTGCCCATCTTTCACCGGCGACGATTAAACAGTGAAATGATTTTTGGGGAGTGAGCTAGTGTGCTTGAGACGCCGGCTGTGTGATACGTCTCCGACGTATCTATAATTTTTTGATTGTTCCATGCTATTATATTATCTGTTTTGAATGTTTAATGGGCTTTGTTATGCACTTTTATATTATATTTGGGACTAACCTATTAACCGAAGGCCCAGTGCAAATTGTTGTTTTTTGCCTATTTCAGTGTTTCGCAGAAAAGGAATATCAAACGGAGTCCAAACGGAATGAAACCTTCGGGAGAGTTATTTTTGGAAAAAATGCAATCCAGGAGACTTGGAGTGGACGTCAAGGAAAAAACGAGGCGGCCACGAGGTAGGAGGGCGCGCCCAGGGGGTAGGCGCCCCCACCCTTGTGGGCCCCTCGTGGCTCCACCGACCTACTTCTTTCGCCTATATATACTCATATACCCCCAAAAACATCTGAGAGCACCACGAAACCCTATTTCCACCGCCGCAACCTTCTGTACCCGTGAGATCCCATCTTGGGGCCTTTTTCGGCGCTCCGTCGGAAGGGGAATCGATCACGGAGGGCTTCTACATAACCACCATAGCCTCTCCGATGATGTGTGAGTAGTTTACCACAGACCTTCGGGTCCATAGTTATTAGCTAGATGGCTTGTTCTCTCTCTTTGGATCTCAATACAAAGTTCTCCTCGATTCTCTTGGAGATCTATTCGATGTAATTATTTTTGTGGTGTGTTTGTCGAGATCCGATGAATTGTGGGTTTATGATCAAGATTATCTATGAACAATATTTGATTCTTCTCTGAAATCTTTTATGCATGATTTAATATCTTTGCAAGTCTCTTCAAATTATCAGTTTGGTTTGGCCTACTAGATTGATCTTTCTTGCAATGGGAGAAGTGCTTAGCTTTTGGTTCAATCTTGCAGTGTCCTTTCCCAGTGACAGCAGGGCAGCAAGGCACGTATTGTATTGTTGCCATCGAGGATAAAAAGATGGGGTTTATATCATATTGCTTGAGTTTATCCCTCTACATCATGTCATCTTGCCTAATGCGTTACTCTGTTCTTATGAACTTAATACTCTAGATGCATGATGGATAGCGGTCGATGTGTGGAGTAATAGTAGTAGATGCAGAATCGTTTCGATCTACTTGTCGCGGACGTGATGCATATATACATGATCATGCCTAGATATTCTCATAACTATGCGCTTTTCTATCAATTGCTCGACACTAATTCATTCACCCACCGTAATACTTATGCTATCTTGAGAGAAGCCAATAGTGAAACCTATGGCCCCCGGGTCTATCTTCCATCATATTATTTTCTTATCTACTTGCTATTTATGCCACCTTTTATTTTGCAATCTTTACTTTCCAATCTATATCCTAAAAATACCAAAAATATTTATCTTATTATCTCTATCAGATCTCACTTTTGCAAGTGGCCTGAAGGGATTGACAACCCCTTTATCGCGTTGGTTGCAAGGTTCTTATTTGTTTGTGCAGGTACGAGGGACTTGCGTGTAGTCTCCTACTGGATTGATACCTTGGTTCTCAAAAACTGAGGGAAATACTTACGCTACTTTGCTGCATCACCCTTTCCTCTTCAAGGGAAAACCAACGCATGCTCAAGAGGTAGCAAGAAGGATTTCTGGCACCGTTGCCGGGGAGATCTACGCACAAGTCAAGACATACCAAGTACCCATCACAAACTCTTATCCCTCACATTACATTATTTGCCATTTGCCTCTCATTTTCCTCTCCCCCACTCCACCTTTGCCGTTTTATTCGCCCTCTTTTTCCGCCCGTCTCTTTCCGCTTGCTTCTTGTTTGCTTGTGTGTTGGATTGATTGTCACGATGGCTCAAGACAATACTAAGTTGTGTGACTTTTCCAATACCAACAACAATGATTTTCTTAGCACTCCAATTGCTCCTATTACCGATGCTGAATCTTGTGAAATTAATTCTGCTTTGCTGAATCTTGTCATGAAAGATCAATTCTCTGGCCTTCCTAGTGAAGATGCCGCTACACATCTAAACAACTTTATTGATTTGTGTGATATGCAAAAGAAGAAAGATGTGGATAATGATATTGTTAAATTGAAGCTATTTCCATTTTTGCTTTGAGATCGTGCTAAAACTTGGTTTTCGTCTTTGCCTAAAAATAGTATTGATTCATGGAATAAGTGCAAAGAGGCTTTTATCTCTAAGTATTTTCCTCCCGCTAAGATCATCTCTCTTAGAAACGATATTATGAATTTTAAGCAACTTGATCATGAGCATGTTGCACAAGCTTGGGAGAGGATGGAATTAATGATACGTAATTGCTCTACTCATGGATTAAATTTATGGATGATCATACAAAATTTTTATGCCGGATTGAATTTTGCTTCTAGAAATCTTTTAGATTCGGCCACGGGAGGCACTTTTATGGAAATCACTTTAGGAGAAGATACTAAACTCCTAGATAATATTATGGTTAATTATTCTCAATGGCACACCGAAAGATCTACTAGTGAAAAGGTTCATGCTATAGAAGAAATTAATGTTTTGAGTGGAAAGATGGATGAACTTATGAATTTTTTTGCTAATAAGAGTGTTTCTTCTGATCCTAATGATATGCCTTTGTGAAAGTGCTAGTATCGACTAGAGGGGGGGGGGTGAATAGGCGATTTCTATGAAAGTCTTCAAAACATGGTTGTTTCAAAGACAAACAACAATAACAACCTATTGATATGCAGCAGAAGGTAGACTACACTAAGCAAGCCATGGTCAAATATGCAATAAAGTGAAAGCACGAAGACTAATGGATGCTAGGTAGTAAGGATCAAGTAGGAAGATAGTATAAAGCCAAACTTAAATAGTAGCCACATAGTGAAGTCAAACAGGTAATGTAATCAGGCAATGACTTCACGAAGATAAACAGTAAGGTAATAGAGGGAGCTGATTGAACCAGTCACTTGTTGAAGACACAGGATTTGTTAGATCAGTTCCAGTTGCTGTGACAACTGTACGTCTGGTTAGGGAGGCTGAGATTTAACTCAGAAGACCGTGTCTTCACCTTATTCCCCTTGAGCTAAGGACACCCAGTCCTCGCCCAATCACTCTGGCAAGTCTTCAAGGTAGACTTCCAAACCTTCACAGACTTCGTTCACCGGCGATCCACAATGACTCTTGGACGCTCAGAACGCGACGCCTAACCGGCTGGAGGATTCACAGTTCTCAAGTGTAACAAGTCTTCAGATCACGCAGACAGAAAGACTTCAGTGATGCCTAACACTCTTTGGCTCTGGGTGTATAGGGCTTTGTCCTCGGAAGGATTTCTCTCTCTATCAAAGGCTTCGAGGTGGGTTGCTCTCAAACGACAAAAGCCGTGTACTAACTCTGAGCAGACACCAATTTATGGTGTAGGGGGTGGGTTATTTATAGCCACTGGGCAACCCGACCTGATATGTCCGAAATGACCCTGAGTCACTAAGGAACTGACACGTGTTCCAACGATCAGATTTCAAACACACACGACAACTTTACTTGGGCTACAAGCAAAGCTGACTTATCCAGCTCTGGATAAGATTTGCTCTCATTGTCTTCATTCGAAGACATAGGATTTGGTTGAGCATCACTTCAGTCACTCTGACTTTGTTCACTTGGACCCCACTTAACAGTACGGTGGTTCCTATGACTCAACAAAGAAGAAAAGGAAACAACGAAACAACTAAGTCTTCGCGCTCCATAGTCTTCACTCAATGTCTTCTCATGTCATAGTCTTCAATGTGAATATCTTCACATACCACCATTGTCGTAAATGTCTTCATACATTTTTAGGGGTCATCTCCGGTAGGTAAACCGAATCAATGAGGGACTATTACCTGTGTTATCATGCAATTCTCACAAACACATTAGTCCCTCAACCAGGTTTGTCGTCAATACTCCAAAACCAACTAGGGGTAGCAAATAAGTAGCAGACGACCATCAAGTTTAGGTGTTACAACTCAAAGAACCAAATGTATCAAAAGCGAGAGTTGTAAACACCAGGCAAAATATGAAGCAACCGCCCATATGGACCCGCTTGAAGACTATCAACTCATATGCTTCTCCCCCTTTTGTCAGTAAGGACCAAAAAGGTTTGAAGCATAGAGCATCTACTCGTTCCCAGAAGGGGTAGGTGAAGCAGCAGGGTCGTCGGTGTTGTTTGGCGATGCAGAGGAACTTGGTGCAGTTGCGAGACGTGCTGAAGTTGGAGGTGAAGTAGCATCATCTTGATCATCGATCACTCTGGCATTCACAGTAGCGGCGGAGGAGGAAAAATCAGAGTCTTCAAGAGACGGGGTTCGACGCAAGACAGCATTCCTTGGAGGAGTGGAGTCAAACTTGAATTTCTCAGTGAAGCCTTCATCTTGAAGATCTTCTTCAGCGCTGAGCAGAGTCAAACTCTTCCAAGATCGCCGACAGGTTTCGTGAGTAACAAAAGCATTCTTTGTGGCAAGATTGCGAATGCGATTGACGTCCACCAAGAGACTTTGCATCTGTTGCTTCAGCCAATAATGATGCTTGTCTTGTTTCTGATGCAGTGCCACAAGAAGTTCTCGGTCATTCAGAATACGAGAGCGCTTCTTAGGCTTTTGGGCAATTGTGCTCTCAGTAGCTTCAGTCTATGCACGGTGAGGCAAGCGAGTGTTTCCAGCCATTGGATAGACACGAGTGACGGCTTGGACTCCTTCAATGGGTCGTGTGAAGCTTTGGTGATCAGCATTTTGAAGACAAAGCGGCTTCTTGGCAGGCTCTGGGTATATGGCTTCAACTGACATATCAACCTCTGGCAGAAATATCAGATGATTGCGAGCAGATGGTTGATAGTTGATAGCAGAGTGTAGCTTGATGAGGCGCATGACCCATGGAGCATAAAATTTCAGGCCAAAGAGATCAGATCCAGACGCAGCCAATTGTCGGATAAAGAATTCTTGAGTATTGAAGCTTATTCCATTGAGGATGTAAAAGACCAATGTCTTCATGGCTCCTTCAAGTTTCGCTGCTGATGAATGCCCTTTGACAGGCCATAGAGTTCGCCTTATGATGTGATAGGTTGTGCGAGGCAGATACTCGAGGTCGTCAACAAAGAATTCCTTTGGGTATTCAGCGTCAGGTGGCAGAGGCTTCATCATGCTCAACATCTGGCTCATGTTGGGCTCTGGCTTATGGAAGATACTCTCCAGTGCATTGCGGTGAAGTTGACAGTCAGGGTCATAGAGTTCTCCTGGAGTGGGCAGGCCTGTAAGCTCAATGACGTCAAGGGCTTTGGCTTCATGATGTACATTTCCCGTCATCCACTCGAGAACCCAAGTCTTTGTATCCCTGTAGTAGCCGCGAATGTGGAGGGTAGCATAGAATTGAAGCAAAAGTTCTTCATTCCAATGTTCTTTGTCTGTCACAAAGCTGAGCAGACCCGGATCACGGAAACAGTCAAGGGCCTCTTCAAGGCATGGCAGTCCAGCAATAGCTTCAGTGTCAAGGCGCATATGAGGGAAAATGTTCCCTTGATCATACAGAACACAGGAGTAATAGCTTCGCTGCTGATAGCTCCAGAACCGATCGGATGAGATTCTTGCCCTTGAATAGGGGTTCTTGGCGCTATCCAAGAAGGTGTTGTGGGCTTTGAAGCCATTCGCATTGAAGGATCCTGGTGAAGTGGCAGTACCTGGGAACCTAGGAAGTCTGGGCTTTGGCTTCTGGACCAGAGGCCTGTGCTCGACATGATAATCAAACTGAGGACCAGAGGCATCAGGCGGAGGAACCAGAATGGGCCATTTGACAGTGATCAGCTGACCATAGTTATAGGCTTGCTCAATTGTATGGGGCCTTGGAGATGGCACAGGAGCAGTGGCATTGACCTCAGGCTGCTGATTGTCGTCAGGTGTAGTATTGGCTTTAGGTGCTAGCGCTTCAGCTTCAGGTGCATTGACTTCAGGTGCATTAACTTCAGGCGCCACATTGACTTCTGGCGCCTCATTAGCTGCAGGCGCCACATTAGCCTCAGCCATGACAACGGCATTGGCTTCAGTGTTGGAGTTGGTGGTCGCCTCAGTATGAGTAACCTTCCCTTCAGGAGCTGGAGGGTCGGACACGTTCTCCTCGAGAACTGTTTCTGGTTGGACGGGGGGAGTTGCAACACGTTCCTCTTCTTCTTCTTCTCTTGGTACTTCCTTTTCATCGGCTGATGCAGCCGGTATATCTTCAGCCATTTTGGCTTTAGATTCTGAGACATGTGGCCTTGGTCCTTTGCGAAGCCTTTTGAAGCGAGGCAACGCCTTTGCAGGTGAGGAGTGCTGGTCCACAATGTCTTCATCAAGCACGGATGAGGTGACTTGAGGTTGGGGAGTGCTTGGTGTGTCTTGTTGTTGTGGGTGATCAGCCCATGATTCATCCTGAGCAATTGGCGTCAAAGGACGACCAATGCTGATGAGTTCCCTGTTCGTGAGAACAGGCGATGATACCATGTTGTGCTCGATCTGAGGAAGGACTTCATCATCATCATCTACATTGTCATGAGGACCAATGTCTTCAGCTGCGGTGGGGTCGCCAGCTGGAATGTCTTCAGCTTCAGGAGCCTCTGTGGAAGCAGGCTCATGAACTATCAGTTGGCGCTCTTGATGTTCAGATGTGGGGCGAGCCATTGAAATGGGCTCGACAACAAGGGGCTCTGTGGGAGCAGCCCGGTCTCTCTTCTTGGTCTTGCGCTTCTTCTTGGAGGGAGCGTCATTAGAGGCGTCAAGGTTTTTCCTCTTTCTGGCTTCAGCCTCTGCAGCCCTCGTCTTCTTTAGTTCAGAAGCGGTTGACTTGACCTTTGGCTTCGAGCCGGTCATGCTGCTCGGGAGACAATCCTGGGCTCTTCTTGCCTTGGTGCTGGTTCAGAAGCAGCAGCTGTTCTCTTGGACCTTTTGGCAGCCATCTTGGGGTCGATGCCAGGACGCCCAAGTGCTTTGCGCTTCTCGGCTTCATTATAGGCTTGAACTCATTTAGCAGCCAAAAGCTTCATGCGCTCACGAGAACCTTTTGCTTCTTCACGTTTCTTGACAAAAGCTTCCTTGAGCTCGTGCAGCATAATCTTGAAGTTTTGAACATCTTGCACACTGAGCTTCGCCATGTGCTTCTTGAACTGAGCTTTCTCATAGTCAATCTTTTGCTTCAGTTCAACGATGCGCTGAGCTAGAGCCAGCTCGGGAGCAATGGCTCCATGAAAAGAGACACTGAGGCCTATTGGGAGCTGTAGGTCGTCAAAACTGAGATCAGTATTATCGAACCAGTCATCGATGAACTTATTCAAAATCTCGACATCAAAGAGAGGGAGATCATTGAAGATTTCCGCCTGCTGCTTGCTCTTGATTAGCTGCTCGAGAGCATCATCTGCAAGATCTTCATCACTAGACAGATCAATGGGTTCATCTCGCAGAATGGCAGCAGGGGTCAATGCCTGACCGGTACTCTTGACGATTTTCTTCTTCATCTCCGTCTTCTTGGAGATACAGGATAGATCTTCAGACTGCACACTGTCTTCAGGATGTGCAGTAGCCAGAGGCTTCAAGTGCGAAGCTTTCAGTGGAGCATTGGGCTTTGATGCCTTGGGTTTCTTCTTCTTCTTCGGCTTCGGTGATGCAGGCGCTTCATCAGAATCGGCGTTGTCTGCAGGCTGATCCACGTTTGCCCCTTGAACCCTTATATGAGTGATGAGACCTTCCAAGTTGTAGAAGGGCCCAACAAGATTGGGTTCAACATCGCGTGTGCCATCGGCACGAGGCGCAGAGGGGCCTGGGTTGAAGTCCAATCCCCAAGACTTCTTGTTTACCTTGGCCGAGTTCTGGGCAAATTGATAGTTGCATTCGAAGAGTTCGTCATCACGACACCACAAGAGAGAAGTGGGGTCGGCGTTCGCAGGTTGAGGTCCTCTGACCATGCACGGAAAGAAGCCTTGTGCAATAGCTTCAGCCTTGTTCTTGGGTTGAAGACCTCTGTAAATTATATCTCCCCAAGGACGCTTGATAGCATTCTTCTCAGCGTATTCCTTGGTTACGAAGCGGTACTTGAACCACTCTTCAGCCCAATATCTTTCAATCCATTGGATTCGGGTTTTCCGTTCATTGTACGTTTCCTCTGGATCAGTTTTGTACATCTCTGCCCGATCTGGTGGCAAATCTTTTGATGTGTCCCCATGGTGCTGTCTGCCACCCTTCCTAGCTAATTTCTCTGTTGCCATGAAGTTTAAACTGAATGGCTTCAATGCAGTCAAAGGCTTCCGTCTGCTGATCAGACTGGAACTTGCTTATGGAGAATTGATGTGTTGCTGTAAGAATTCTGCAAATGAATGCAGACTATGAGAACCAAGGGATTCTCCCACGGACATGTACCTGTGACAGCATTAGAGATGCGAGGGAAGGGGAAGAGGTCATATGCATTCTCAGAAGATTTTTGAAGATAAATCAGTTTAGAATACATTGACCTTATAGCGCGAAGACATTCACTTATATGTTGAGAGTCGGTTCCAGATTTGTATGAATCCAAGAATAAGTACAAGTGAGGAATCTAACTATGTGTGAAGCATAAGTGAATATACTAGGCATTGTATGAGATGCAGACAGGATAGATCTAACTTGGTGAAGATAGAAACCACTTTTGGTAAACGAGATGAATCTATTGGATCAAAAAGGCGGTAAAAAGAGAGTTTTATTTACCACACGAAGAACTGCTAGACAGAGAAGAAGTGGAGGCCGAGCAGCTCGATCTTCCGTGCCCTAACTTGGCGACGGAGGACACCTACGGCGGCGGCGGAGAAGTCGCGGCAGCTAAGCGCTTCGTCACCGGCGTCGGAGAAGTCGCGACAGCTAAGCGCTTCGTCACCGGCGTGAGGACGGCGTCGGAGAAGTCACGGCAGCTAAGCGCTTCGTCACCGGCGTCGTCGAGAGCTAGCGGTGGCGCTAGGGTTTGGTGAGGTGGAGAGGTGGAAGAAGGATTTTGATAGCGATTGGACTTGCATTTATAGGGAGAGGGACAGCACAACGCAATTACGCAGGTGCCCCTGGCGGTTCACATCTGAGGGACACGTGGCGTACATGCAACACATTTGTGGTAGTCCCGTGTTCCCACGCCCGCCTGGACTGTCAGATGGTCGTTCCGGCTTCTTCGGATTTCAGGCAATAAGAATAGAGCATTTAAAACAGAGTTAATGTTTGTCTCTGTATCTTCTGCTGGCAAGGACGCAGAGAAGACATTTGACGGTTTCAATAGAATGCATATGATTTGGATAGATATAATTGAGGTAGAAGCATAGAGAGGTTTAGGGTCCGATCACATTCACTTCGTTCAAAAGATTCAAATGAGAAGACATAGCTATAAGTGAATGCTGTAGAGGACAGAACACTAATATATGCATATACCAAATCAACATTGTGAAGATAATCAAGAAAGCAAATCAATGTTGAAGACAAATCAAGTGCGAAGACTTTGCAAAAGTAACGCCATAAGAGAAACACTTCAAAAAGAAGAATTTGGTGGTGGCGTGATCCACCGTATAGGATGTATTAGACCCAGACACGGCGCACAATTATCGTGGCGCTCCGAAGTCAAATTCCACGTTAATGTATTCACACTCAGAATGTAAGTCTTCATTGATTGAAGATATACTTTACTTAGTGTGTTGCACATCTAAGTCGTCAACATGCATAAGCGTTAGGATGTGTGTCCATTCACAGGACATTTGAGGATTCTAGGATATTTAGCTCACACCGCAACTTGCAAAACCTCTTCTCATCCAAAGGCTTCGTGAAGATGTCTGCCAATTGATCTTCAGTGTTGACGTGAATAATATCAACATCTTCCTTCATAACATGATCTCTGAGAAAGTGATGACGGATCACAATGTGCTTTGTCTTGGAGTGTTGAACTGGGTTGTTGGCGATCTTGATGGCGCTTTCATTGTCGCAGTAAAGTGGCACATGCTTCAGATGGATGCCATAGTCCTTGAGAGTTTGCTTCATCCATAGAAGCTGAGCGCAGCAAGATCCAACAACAATGTATTCGGATTCAGAAGTGGAGAGTGATACACAGTTCTGCTTCTTTGAAGACCAACAGACAAGAGACCGTCCAAGAAAATGACAAGTGCCTGATGTGGACTTGCGATCAACCTTGTCCCAGCATAGTCCGCATCTGAGAATCCAACTAGATCAAACTCTGAGCCCTTTGGATACCACAATCCAAGAGTTGGGGTGTAAGCCAAATATCGAAGAATTCGTTTCACTGCTAAGTGATGCGACTCCTTTGGTGCCGCTTGGAATCGGGCACACATGCAAACGCTTAGCATAATATCTGGCCTAGATGCACATAAGTAGAGTAAAGAACCAATCATGGAGCGGTATACCTTTTGATCGAACTCTTTACCATTGTCGTCGGGACCCAGGTGGTGTTTGGTAGGCATTGGCGTCGTGTAACCCTTGCAGTCTTGCATTCTGAACTTCTTCAGACAGTCTTTAAGATACTTTTCTTGAGATATGAAGATGTCGTTGCTTTGCTGACGAATTTGAAGACCAAGGAAGAACTTCAGTTCACCCATCATGGACATTTGATATTGTTCTTGCATCATATGACCAAATTCATCACTGTATTTCTTGATGGTGCAGCCGAAGATAATGTCATCCACATAGATTTGGCACACAAACAATTCACCATCATATGTCTTCGTGAAGAGAGTCGGATCCAAGGAACCAGGCTTGAAGCCTTTGCTCTTCAGGAAGTCTTTGAGTGTGTCATACCAAGCTCATGGTGCTTGCTTGAGTCCATATAGCGCCTTGTTGAGCTTGTATACCATGTCAGGATGTTTTGGATCTTCAAAGCCTGGGGGTTGTGCAACATACACTTCCTCTTCAATCTTGCCGTTGAGAAAAGCACTTTTTACATCCATTTGATACAACAGTATGTTGTGATGATTTGCATAGGCTAGCAATATGCGAATTGCTTCAAGCCTAGCCACAGGAGCAAATGTTTCATCGAAGTCAATTCCTTCTACTTGAGTGTATCCTTGAGCAACAAGACGAGCCTTGTTTCTGACAACTTGACCATGCTCATCTTGCTTGTTGCGATATATCCACTTTGTGCCAATTATGTTGTGCTTGCGAGGGTCAGGACGCTTAACAAGTTCCCATACATTGTTCAGCTTAAACTGTTGAAGCTCTTCTTGCATAGCTTGAATCCATTCAGGTTCCATAAAGGCTTCAGCTACTTTCTTGGGTTCAGATATAGAGACAAATGCAAAGTGTCCACAAAAGTTTGCTAGTTGTGTTGCTCTTCAACGTGTAAGTGGTCCAGGTGCATTGATGCTATCAATCATCTTCTCAATTTGTACTTCATTTGCAACACGAGGATGAGCAGGACGAAGACTTTGGTCGTGATGGTCAGTGTCTTCGTGTTCAGCATTTTCTTCAGACTGAGCAATGTCTTCAGGTTGAGTTGGTGCTGAAATAATGAGTTCCTCTTCAGCTTGAGCCTCTGAGGGTATGATCTCTCCAGTACCCATGAGCTTGATAGATTCGTTAGAGGGAGCTTCATCTATCACATTTGGCAGATACTCTATTTGCGAGCCGTGAGTCTCATCGAACCGCACATCCACAGTTTCAACCCCTTTATAGAGAAAGAGGTTTAAGACTCTATAGGAGTGTGAGTCCTTTCCGTAGCCGAGCATGAAGCCTTCATGTGCTTTTGGTGCAAACTTTGATTTGTGATGTGGATCCTTGATCCAGCACCTAGCTCCAAATACCCTGAAGTAACTGACATTTGGCTTCTTGCCAGTGAGGAGTTCATAGGAAGTTTTCTTTAGAAGCTTGTGAAGATAAACACGGTTGATGATATGGCATGCAGTATCAATAGCTTCAGGCCAGAACTTTCTTGGAGTTTTGTATTCATCGAGCATCGTTCGAGCCATCTCAATGAGGGTTCTGTTCTTGCGCTCCACGATGCCATTCTGCTGAGGTGTGTATGGAGCTGAGAACTCATGAGTGATTCCCATTGTATCCAAGTAAAGATCAAGACCGGTGTTTTTGAACTCAGTGCCGTTGTCACTTCTGATATGCTTGATCTTGACGCCATAGTTGTTCATGGCACGGTTGGCGAAGCGTCTGAAGACATCTTCCACTTCAGTCTTGTAGAGAATTATGTTCACCCACGTATATCTTGAGTAGTCATCAACAATGACGAAACCATAGAGACAAGCAGTTGTTGTGAGAGTAGAGTAGTGAGTAGGGCCAAATAGGTCCATATGTAGCAGCTCGAAGGGTTGAGTCGTAGTCATGATTGTCTTCGAGGGATGCTTGGCCCTTGTCATCTTCCCAGCCTCACATTAACCACACAGATGATCTTTCTTGAACTTGACGCCCTCGATGCCAATGACATGCTTATTCTTCGAGAGAGTGTACAAGTTCCTCATGCCAGCATGCCCTAGCCTCCGATGCCAAAGCCAGCACTCCGAAGCTTTTGCTAGAAGACAAACTGCCAGCTGTGGTCCTACTGAGAAATCTACCATGTACAGATCATCCTTTCTATAGCCTTCAAACACTAGAGACTTGTCAGATTCCATTAGTACCAGGCAACGATATTTTCCAAAGATGACAACCATATTCAAGTCACAAAGCATGGAAATAGACATTAAGTTGAATCCAAGGGGTTCAACAAGCATTACTTTATCCATGTGTTGATCCTTTGAGATTGCAACTCTACCTAGACTCAATACCTTGCTTTTACCAGTGTCAGCAAACGTGATGTGACTCTTGTCAGAGGGGCGTAGAGTTGAATCCATGAGAAGACTTCGATCACCAGTCATGTGGTTAGTGCATCCACTGTCCATAATCCATTCTGAATCACGAGGTGTCGTATCCTACAGTGCAGTTAGGAGGATAGGCTTCACAGAGTGAAGTGTGAAGCATAAACATTTGACGAGCAAGAGGATTATGGAAACTTAGATCACGGTTAGGATCAGCAATGTAATGATCAGTAGGTTCAGGAACAAGATAAACAATAAGACCATTTGGACATTTTGTCCAGCGTCCCACAAGATGTTTTAGGTCCCCAGCATAATCATCGGACGCCTTTGGTTTCAGGCTGGAGACCTTTCCCTGCAAAAGAGAGTTAATTCTTCTTAACCACCCACATCTTCAGGGGTGGCTTAGAAGCAATGAGTCTAAGTGCAGCATCTGAGAATTTCGGCTTTGGAGCCCTAGCAAATAGCCTTGCAGGAGGAGAATAATACTCATATGAATAAGCAGAAAAGTTCTTAGTTTTATGAACATAGCGGTTTGACTCAACAAGCTCATATTCATAAGTTTGAGCACGATTTCCCTGCAAAACATTGGCGTTAGGGTAACTCAGTTGAGTCCTTTGTCTGTATGAAGCCTTTGGACCATTTGAAGCTTTTGGTCTGGTGATTGTCTTCTTCCCTGATCGTGTCCTGACGACATTCACAGGAAGATTCTCAAGACAACTTTTGGGAACCCATATTTTCTTCAATGGTGGTCCATTCCTACAGTTAGTACCAATATACCTGGCAAACACTTCACCATTCTGATTCTTGAATTGTTTATAGTTTGCATCAAGAGATTCATCAATAATAACAGGGTTAGCACAGGAGAAGCCAGATAAGGTAGATGGATCAACTGGCGGGCCCTTTGCAGCAACCCATGTGGTTTTGGGCTACTACTCAGGCTTCCAGTAGGAACCATCAACATTCATTTTCCTTTCGAACCCAACACCCTCTTTCCTAGGGTTTCGGTTCAGAATCTGCTTTTTGAGGACATCACAAAGTGTCTGATGCCCTTTGAGGCTTTTGTACATCCCTGTTTCGAGCAATGTCTTCAACCTAGCATTTTCATCAGCAATGGCAGTGGCATCCTCCGCAGAGGGGTTAGTTACCACATCAACAGTTGAAGATATTGCAACAGTAGCAGCAATAGAACATTCAGGAATAGAGGTAGCGTTATCACGCTCAAGACATTTTAGACATGGTGGTTCAAATCCATCCTGAGCGGGACTGATCTGTTGGGCGCGTAGTGACATATTCTCCTTTAGAAGATCTTCATGAGCCGCTCTCAATTTCTCAAGTTCTTGCTTCCTTTGAAGATAATCATAGGAGAGCTTCTCATGAGTAGTTGAGAGCGTTTCATGACGACTTTCAAGCTCTCCGTACTTAACATGAAGACTTTTGATGTCATCAATTAAGGACTGAGACTTTGTCATTTCAGCGTCCAACAGGTCATCGCTTTTGTCTAGCAATTTTTTAATATGTTCCATAGCTTTTTGTTGTTCAGTTGCAATCTTAGCAAGTGTTTTGTAGCTAGGTTTAGATTCACCTTCAGAGTCATCTTCACTAGAAGTTTGGAAGTAGGCATCGCGTGAGTTTACCTTGGCACCGCGTGCCATGAAGCAGTAGGTGGGAGTTGAGTCTTCTTTATCAACAGCTTCGGTGTTGGTGAAGGAGTCATTGTCTTCAGAGTTGAAGATTGACTTGGCGACGTATGCAGTAGCAAGAGCCAAGCTGGCCACACCAGAATCAGACTCCTCCTCAGACTCCACTTCTACTTCCTCAGATGCAGACTCCTCCTCTGAATCCATCTCCTTGCCAACAAACGCACGAGCCTTGCCAGATGAACCTTTCTTGTGAGAGGAAGACTTTGACGAAGACTTTGAGAATTTCTTCTTCTTCTTGTCATCAGGGTCAGATTCCTTGCTCTTCTTCTTTTTCTTGGTTTCATTGTCCCACTGTGGACATTCAGAGATGTAATGACCAGGTTTCTTGCACTTGTGGCAGGTTCTTTTCTTGTGATCAGAATTGGAAGCTTCATCATTTCTTGAGCTGGATCTCGAGGACTTCCTGAAGCCTTTCTTCTTGGAGAACTTCTGAAACTTCTTCACAAGCATCGCAAGTTCTTTCCCAATTCCTTCAGGATCATCAGAACAGCTGTCAGATTCTTCTTCAGACGAAGACACAACCTTTGCCTTCAAAGCGCGAGTTAGGCCATAGTTGGGACCATAGATGTCTCTTTTCTCAGATAACTGGAACTCATGTGTCTTAAGCCTCTCAAGTATGTCAGATGGATCGAGAGTTTTGAAGTCAGGGCGTTCTTGTATCATCAGGGCCAAGATATCAAATGAGCTGTCGAGTGACCTCAAGAGTGTCATGACGATATCGTGCTTGGTTATGTCAGTGGCGCCAAGTGCTCTGAGCTCATTGGTGATATTAGTGAGGCGATCAAATGTGTGCTGAAAGTTTTCATTGTCGTTTCTCTTGAAGCGGTTGAAGAGGTTGCGAAGAACACTGATTCTCTGGTCTCTTTGAGTTGAGACGCCTTCATTGACCTTGGAGAGCCAGTCCCAGACTAGCTTCGAAGTTTCCAAGGCGCTCACCCGGTTGTACTGTCCTTTGGTCAGGTGACCGCAAATGATGTTCTTTGCAGTTGGATCTAGTTGAATGAACTTCTTCACATCAGCAGGAGTGACGCCTTCACCAGTCTTGGGAACGCCGTTCTTGACGACATACCATAGATCAACATCAATGGCTTCAAGGTGCATGCGCATCTTATTCTTCCAGTAGGGATATTCAGTGCCATCGAAGACAGGGCACGCAGCGAAGACTTTGATTATCCCTGCAGTCGACATAGCTAAAACTCCAGGTGGTTAAACCGAAACACACAGAACAAGGGAGTACCTTGCTCTGATACCAATTGAAAGTGCTAGTATCGACTAGAGGGGGGGGGTGAATAGGCGATTTTTATGAAAGTCTTCAAAACATGGTTGTTTCAAAGACAAACAACAATAACAACCTATTGATATGCAGCGGAAGGTAGACTACACTAAGCAAGCCATGGTCAAATATGCAATAAAGTGAAAGCACGAAGACTAATGGATGTTAGGTAGTAAGGATCAAGTAGGAAGATAGTATAAAGCCAAACTTAAATAGTAGCCACGCAGTGAAGTCAAACAGGTAATGTAATCAGGCCATGACTTCACGAAGATAAACAGTAAGGTAATAGAGGGAGCTGATTGAACCAGTCACTTGTTGAAGACACGGGATTTGTTGGACCAGTTCCAGTTGCTGTGACAACTGTACGTCTGGTTAGGGAGGCTGAGATTTAACTCAGAAGACCGTGTCTTCACCTTATTCCCCTTGAGCTAAGGACACCCAGTCCTCGCCCAATCACTCTGGCAAGTCTTCAAGGTAGACTTCCAAACCTTCATAGACTTCGTTCACCGGCGATCCACAATGACTCTTGGACGCTCGGAACACGACGCCTAACCGGCTGGAGGATTCACAGTCCTCAAGTGTGACAAGTCTTCAGATCACGCAGATAGAAAGACTTCAGTGATGCCTAACACTCTTTGGCTCTGGGTGTATAGGGCTTTGTCCTCGCAAGGATTTCTCTCTCTATCAAAGGCTTCGAGGTGGGTTGCTCTCAAACGACAAAAGCCGTGTACTAACTCTGAGCAGCCACCAATTTATGGTGTAGGGGGTGGGCTATTTATAGCCTCTGGGCAACCCGACCTGATATGTCCGAAATGACCCTGAGTCACTAAGGAACTGACACGTGTTCCAACGGTCAGATTTCAAACACACACGACAACTTTACTTGGACTACAAGCAAAGCTGACTTATCCAGCTCTGGATAAGATTTGCTCTCATTGTCTTCGTTCGAAGACATAGGATTTGGTTGAGCATCACTTCAGTCACTCTGACTTTGTTCACTTGGACCCCACTTAACAGTACGGTGGTTCCTATGACTCAACAAAGAAGAAAAGGAAACAACGAAACAACTAAGTCTTCGCGCTCCATAGTCTTCACTCAATGTCTTCTCATGTCATAGTCTTCAATGTGAATATCTTCACATACCACCATTGTCTTCAATGTCTTCATACATTTTTAGGGGTCATCTCCGGTAGGTAAACCGAATCAGTGAGGGACTATTACCTGTGTTATCCTGCAATTCTCACAAACACATTAGTCCCTCAACCAGGTTTGTCGTCAATACTCCAAAACCAACTAGGGGTGGCACTAGATGCACTTACACTTTTTCTACTTTGATTGAGAATAATAATTAATCTATGGATGTGAATTTTGTTGGTAGGAATAATTTTGGTAACAACGCGTATAGAGGAAACTTTAATCCTAGGTCGTTTCCTAGTAATTCCTCTAATTATGGTAATTCCTACAACAATTCTTATGGAAATTTTAATAAGATGCCCTCTAATTTTGAGACTAGTGTTAAAGAATTTATGATTTCCCAAAAGAATTTCAATGCTTTGCTTGAAGAAAAATTGCCTAAGATTGATAAGTTGGCTAGGAATGTGGATATAATTTCTCTTGATGTTGATTCTTTGAAACTTAGATCTATTCCACCTAAGCATGATATCAATGAGTCTCTCAAATCTGTGAGAACCTCCATTGACGAGTGCAAGGAAAGAACCGCTAGGATGCGTGCTAAAAAAGATTGCTTTATAAAGGCGTGTTCTTCTAGTTTTCATGATAATAAGGATGAAGATCTAAAAGTGATTGATGTGTCTCCTATTAAATATATTTTTTGTAATATGAATCTTGATAATGATGGGACTGGAGATGAGTCCACTTTAGTTAAAAGGCGTCCCAATGATTCGGAGTTTTTAGATCTTGATGCAAAAATTGGTAAAAGTGGGATTGCGGAGGTCAAAACTTTACATAGCAATGAACCCACTATTTTTGATTTCAAGGAATTTAATTATGATAATTGCTCTTTGATAGATTGTATTTCCTTGTTGCAATCCATCCTAAATTTTACTCATGTTTATGATCAAAATAAAGCTTTTACCAAACATATCATTGATGCCTTAATGCAATCCTATGAAGAAAAGCTTGAATTAGAAGTTTCTATCCCTAGAAAACTTTATGATGAGTGGGAACCTACTATTGAAATTAAGATTAAAGATCATGAATTGTATGCTTTATGTGAATTGGGTGCTAGTGTTTCCACGATTCCAAAAACTTTGTGTGATGTGTTAGGTTTCCGTGAATTTGATGATTGTTCTTTAAATTTGCATCTTGTGGATTCCACCATTAAGAAACCTATGGGAAGAATTAATGATGTTCTTATTGTTGCAAATAGGAATTACGTGCCCGTAGATTTCATTGTTCTTGATATAGATTGCAATCCTACATGTCCTATTATTCTTGGTAGACCTTTCCTTAGAACGATTGGTGCAATTATTGATATGAAAGAAGGAAATATTAGATTCCAATTTCCATTAAGGAAAGGCATGGAGCACTTTCCTAGGAAGAAAATTGATTACCCTATGAATATATTATGAGAGCCACTTATGGATTGCATACCAAAGATGATAATACCTAGATCTATTCTTGCTTTCATGCCTAGCTAGGGGCGTTAAACGATAGTGCTTGTTGGGAGGCAACCCAATTTTATTTTTGTTTCTTGCTTTTTGGTTCTGTTTAGTAATAAATAATTCATCTAACTTATGTTAGGATGTGTTTTTATGTTTTAATTAGTGTTTGTGCCAAGTAGAACCTTTGGGAAGACTTGGGTGAAGTCTTTATGATCTTGCTGTAAAAAACAGAAACTTTAGCGCTCACGAGATTAGCTGCCATTTTTCATTGGAGAGTTCCTTTAGGTTGATTCTTTTTGCAGATGATTAATAGACAAATCACGTCCACCAATTTATTTCAGAATTTTTGGAGTTACAGAAGTATACGTTTGATACAGATTGCTATAGACTGTTCTGTTTTTGACAGATTCTGTTTTTCGTGTGTTGTTTGCTTATTTTGATGAATCTATGGCTAGTATCGGGGGGTATGAACCATAGAGAAGTTGAAATACAGTAGGTTTAACATCAATATAAATAAATAATGAGTTCATTACAGTACCTTAAAGTGGTGATTTGTTTTCTTATACTAACGGAGCTCATGAGATTTTCTGTTGAGTTTTGTGTTGTGAAGTTTTCAAGTTTTGGGTAAAGATTTGATGGATTTTGGAATAAGGAGTGGCAAGAGCCTAAGCTTGGGGATTCCCAAGGCACCCCAAGGTAAAATTCAAGGACAAACAAAAGCCTAAGCTTGGGGATGCCCCGGAAGGCATCCCCTCTTTCGTCTTCGTCCATCGGTAACTTTATCTGAGGCTATATTTTTATTCACCACATGATATGTGTTTTGCCTGGAGCATCTTGTATGATTTGAGTCTTTGCTTTTTAGTTAAGCACAATAATCCTTGCTGTACACACCTTTTGGAGAGACACACATGAATCGGAATTTATTAGAATACTCTATGTGCTTCACTTATATCTTTTGAGCTAGATAATTTTGCTCTAGTGCTTCACTTATATCTTTTCAGAGCACGGTGCTGGTTTTATTTTATAGAAATTATTGGTCTCTCATGCTTAACTTATATTATTTTGAGAGTCTATTAGAACATAATGGTAATTTGCTTTGGCTATAAAATTAGTCCTAATATGATGAACATCCAAGATGGGTATAATAAAAACTATCATATAAAGTGCATCGAATACTATGAGAAGTTTGATACTTGATAATTGTTTTGAGATATGAAGATGGTGATATTAGAGTCATGCTAGTTGAGTAGTTGTGAATTTGAGAAATACTTGTTCTAAAGTTTGTGATTCCCGTAGCATGCACGTATGGTGAACCGTTATGTGATGAAGTCGGAGCATGATTTATTTATTGATTGTCTTCCTTATGAGTGGCGGTCGGGGACGAGCGATGGTCTTTTCCTACCAATCTATCCCCCTAGGATCATGCGCGTAGTACTTCGTTTTGATAACTAATAGATTTTTGCAATAAGTATGTGAGTTCTTTATGACTAATGTTGAGTCCATGGATTATACGCACTCTCACCCTTCCACCATTGCTAGCCTCTCTAATACCGCTCACCTTTCGCCGGTATCATACACCCACCACATACCTTCCTCAAAACAGCCACCATACCTACCTATTATGGCATTTCCATAGCCATTCCGAGATATATTGCCATGCAACTTACCACCATTCTGTTTATTGTGACACGTTTCATCATTGTCATATTGCTTTGCATGATCATGTAGTTGACATCGTATTTGTGGCAAAGCCACCTTCATAATTCTTTCATACATGTCACTCTTGATTCATTGCATATCCCGGTACACCGCCGGAGGCATTCACATAGAGTCATATTTTGTTCTAGTATTGAGTTGTAATTTTGGAGTTGTAAGTAAATAAAAGTGTGATGATCATCATTATTAGAGCATTATCCCAAGTGAGGAAAGGATGATGGAGACTATGATTCCCCCACAAGTCGGGATGAGACTCCAGAAGAAAAGAAAAAAGGAGAAAAAGAGGCCAAAAAAGGGAGAAAGGCCCAAATAAAAAAATATGAGAGAAAAAGAGAGAAGGGACAATGTTACTATCCTTTTACCACACTTGTGCTTCAAAGTAGCACCATGATCTTCATGATAGAGAGTCTCCTATGTTGTCACTTTCATATACTAGTGGGAATTTTACATTATAGAACTTGGCTTGTATATTCCAATGATGGGCTTCCTCAAAATGCCCTAGGTCTTCGTGAGCAAGCAAGTTGGATGCACACCCACTTAGTTTCTTTTGTTGAGATTTCATACACTTATAGCTCTAGTGCATCCGTCGCATGGCAATCCCTACTCACTCACATTGATACCTATTGATGGGCATCTCCATAGCCCATTGATATGCCTAGTTTATGTGAGACTATCTTCTCCTTTTTGCCTTCTCCACAACCACCATTCTATTCCACATATAGTGCTATGTCCATGGCTCACGCTCATGTATTGCGTGAAGATCGAAAAAGTTTGAGAACATCAAAAGTATGAACCAATTGCTTGGCTTGTCATCGGGGTTGTGCATGATTAAATACTTTGTGTGATGAAGATAGAGCATAGCCAGACTATATGATTTTGTAGGGACAAATTTCTTTGGCCATGTTATTTTGAGAAGACATGATTACTTTGTTAGTATGTTTGAAGTATTATTATTTTTATGTCACTATTAAACTTTTATCTTGAATCTTTTGGATCTGAACATTCATGCCACAATAAATAAAACTACATTGAGAATTATGCTAGGTAGCATTCCACATCAAAAATTCTGTTTTTATCATTTACCTACTCAAGGACGAGCTGGAATTAAGCTTGGGGATGCTTGATACGTCTTCGACGTATCTATAATTTTTGATTGTTCCATGCTATTATATTGTCTGTTTTGGATGTTTAATGGGCTTTGTTATGCACTTTTATATTATTTTTGGTTTAACCTATTAACCGAAGGCCCAGTGCAAATTGTTGTTTTTTTGCCTATTCCAGTGTTTCGCAGAAAAGGAATATCAAACGGAGTCCAAACGGAATGAAACCTTCGGGAGAGTTATTTTTGGAACAAACGCAATCCAGGAGACTTGGAGTGGACGTCAAGGAAGAAACGAGGCGGCCACGAGGTAGGAGGGCGCGCCCCCACCCTCGTGGGCCCCTCGTGGCTCCACCGACCTACTTCTTTCACCTATATATATACTCATATACCCCAAAAACATCCGAGAGTACCACGAAACCCTATTTCCACCACCGCGACCTTCTGTACCCGTGAGATCCCATCTTGGGGCCTTTTCCGGCGCTCCGCCGGAGGGGGAATCGATCACGGAGGGCTTCTACATCAAGACCATAGCCTCTCCGATGATGTGTGAGTAGTTTACCACAGACCTTCGGGTCCATAGTTATTAGCTAGTTGGCTTCTTCTCTCTCTTTGGATCTCAATACAAAGTTCTCCTCGATTCTCTTGGAGATCTATTCGATGTAATTCTTTTTGCGGTGTGTTTGTCGAGATCCGATGAATTGTGGGTTTATGATCAAGATTATCTATGAACAATATTTGATTCTTCTCTGAAATCTTTTATGCATGATTTAATATCTTTGCAAGTCTCTTCGAATTATCAGTTTGGTTTGGCCTACTAGATTGATCTTTCTTGCAATGGGAGAAGTGTTGGAAATATGCCCTAGAGGCAATAATAAATGGTTATTATTATATTTCTTTGTTCATGGTAATTGTCTATTGTTCATGCTATAATTGTATTGTCCGGAAATCGTAATACACGTGTGAATACATAGACCACAACGTGTCCCTAGTAAGCCTCTAGTTGACTAGCTCGTTGATCAACAAATAGTCATGGTTTCCTGACTATGGACATTGGATGTCATTGATAACGGGATCACATCATTAGGAGAATGATGTGATGGACAAAGACCCAATCCTAAGCATAGCATAAAAGATCGTGTAGTTTCGTTTGCTAGAGTTTTTCCAATGTCAAGTATCTTTTCCTTAGACCATGAGATCGTGCAACTCCCGGATACCGTAGGAGTGCTTTGGGTGTGCCAAACGTCACAACGTAATTGGGTGACTATAAAGGTGCACTACGGGTATCTCCGAAAGTGTCTGTTGGGTTGGCACGGATCGAGACTCGGATTTGTCACTCCGTGTGACGGAGAGGTATCTGGGCCCACTCGGTAATGCATCATCATAATGAGCTCTATGTGACTAAGGCGTTGGTCACGGGATCATGCATTGCGGTACGAGTAAAGAGACTTGCCGGTAACGAGATTGAACAAGGTATTGGGATACCGACGATCGAATCTCGGGCAAGTAACATACCGATTGACAAAGGGAATTGCATACGGGATTGATTGAATCCTCGACACCGTGGTTCATCCGATGAGATCATCGTGGAACATGTGGGAGCCAACATGGGTATCCAGATCCCTCTGTTGGTTATTGACCGGAGAGGCGTCTCGGTCATGTCTGCATGTCTCCCGAACCCGTAGGGTCTACACACTTAAGGTTCGGTGACGCTAGGGTTGTAGAGATATGTGTATGCGGAAACCCGAAAGTTGTTCGGAGTCCCGGATGAGATCCCGGACGTCACGAGAGGTTCCGTAATGGTCCGGAGGTGAAGAATTATATATAGGAAGTCAAGTTTCGGCCACCGGGAAAGTTTCGGGGGTTACCGGTATTGTGCCGGGACCACCGGAAGGGTCCCGGGGGTCCACCGGGTGGGGCCACCTATCCCGGAGGGCCCCATGGGCTGAAGTGGGAAGGGAACCAGCCCCTAGTGGGCTGGGCGCCCCCCATGGGCCTCCCCCCATGCGCCTAGGGTTGGGAACCCTAGGGTGGGGGGGCTTCCTACTAGCCTTGGGGGGCAAGGCAACCCCTTTCCCCCTTTGGCCACCGCCCCCCCTTGAGATCCCATCTCCAGGGCCGGCGCCCCCCCAGGGGGCCTATATAAAGGGGGGAGGGAGGGCAGCAACAAGACAGCCTTGGGCGCCTCCCTCCTCCCCTGCTACACCTCTCTGTCTCGCAGAAGCTCGGCGAAGCCCTGCCGAGACCCGCTACATCCACCACCACACCGTCGTGCTGCTGGATCTCCATCAACCTCTCCTTCCCCTTGCTGGATCAAGAAGGAGGAGACGTCGCTGCACCGTACGTGTGTTGAACGCGGAGGTGCCGTCCGTTCGGCACTCAGTCATCGGTGATTTGGATCACGGCGAGTACGACTCCGTCATCCACGTTCATTGGAACGCTTCCGCTCGCGATCTACAAGGGTATGTAGATGCACTCATTTCCCCTCGTTGCTAGTATACTCCATGGATGCATCTTGGTGAGCGTAGGAAAATTTTAAATGATGCTACGATTCCCAATAATGGTATCAGAGCCAGGCCTATGTGTAGTTACTATGCACGAGTAGAACACAAAGCAGTTGTGGGCGTTGAGTTTGCCAATTCTTCTTGCCGCTACTAGTCTTTTCTTGTTTCGGCGGCATTGTAGGATGAAGCGGCCCGGACCGACCTTACACGTACACTTACGTGAGACAGTTTCCACCGACTGACATGCACTAGTTGCATAAGGTGGCTAGCGGGTGTCTGTCTCTCCTACTTTAGTCGGAACGGATTCGATGAAAAGGGTCCTTATGAAGGGTAAATAGAAATTGGCAAATCACGTTGTGGTCATACGTAGGTAAGAAACGTTCTTGCTAGAAACCTACAAACCACGTAAAAACTTGCAACAACAATTAGAGGACGTCTAACTTGTTTTTGCAGCAAGTGCTATGTGATGTGATATGGCCAGAAGATGTGATGAATGATATATGTGATGTATGAGATTGATCATATTCTTGTAATAGGAATCACGACTTGCATGTCGATGAGTATGACAACCGGCAGGAGCCATAGGAGTTGTCTTTATTATTTTGCATGACCTGCGTGTCATTGAATAACGCCATGTAAATTACTTTACTTTGTTGCTAAACGCGTTAGCCATAGAAGTAGTAGTAATCGTTGGCGTGACGACTTCATGAAGACACAATGATGGAGATCATGATGATGGAGATCATGGTGTCATGCCGGTGACGAAGATGATCATGGTGCCCCGAAGATGGAGATCAAAGGAGCATAATGATATTGGCCATATCATGTCACTATTTGATTGCATGTGATGTTTATCATGTTTTTGCATCTTATTTGCTTAGAACGACGGTAGTAAGTAAGATGATCCCTTATAATGATTTCAAGAAAGTGTTCACCCTAACTGTGCACCGTTGCGAAGGTTCGTTGTTTCGAAGCACCACGTGATGATCGGGTGTGATAGATTCTAACGTTCGAATACAACGGGTGTTGACGAGCCTAGCATGTACAGACATGGCCTCGGAACACACGCAATACACTTAGGTTGACTTGACGAGCCTAGCATGTACAGACATGGCCTCGGAACACGGAGGACCGAAAGGTCGAGCATGAGTTGTATAGAAGATACGATCAACATGGAGATGTTCACCGATCTTGACTAGTCCGTCTCACGTGATGATCGGACACGGCCTAGTTAACTCGGATCATGTTTCACTTAGATGACGAGAGGGATGTCTATCTGAGTGGGAGTTCATTAAATAATTTGATTATATGAACTTAATTATCATGAACTTAGTCTAAAATCTTTACACTATGTCTTGTAGATCTAATGGCCAACGTTGTCCTCAATGTCAACGCGTTCCTAGAGAAAACCAAGCTGAAAGATGATGGCAGCAACTATACGGACTGGGTCCGGAACCTGAGGATCATCCGCATAGTAGCCAAGAAAGATTATGTCTTAGAAGCACCGCTAGGTGAAGCACCAATCCCACAGAACCAAGACGTTATGAACGCTTGGCAGCAGCGTGCTGATGATTACTCCCTCGTTCAGTGCGGCATGCTTTACAGCTTCGAACCGGGTCTCCAAAAGCGTTTTGAGAAACATGGAGCATATGAGATGTTCGAGGAGCTGAAATTGGTTTTCCAAGCTCATGCCCGGGTCGAGAGATATGATGTCTCCGACAAGTTCTTCAGCTGTAAAATGGAGGAGAATAGTTTTGTTAGTGAGCACATACTCAGAATGTCTGGGTTGCACAACCGCTTGTCTCAGCTGGGAGTTAATCTCCCGGATGACGCGGTCATTGACAGAATCCTCCAGTCGCTTCCACCAAGCTACAAGAGCTTTGTGATGAACTTCAATATGCAGGGGATGGAAAAGACCATTCCTGAGGTATATTCAATGCTGAAATCAGCTGAGGTAGAGATCAGAAAAGAACATCAAGTGTTGATGGTGAATAAAACCACTAAGTTCAAGAAGGGCAAGGGTAAGAAGAACTTCAAGAAGGACGGCAAGGGAGTTGCCGCGCCCGGTAAACCAGTTACTGGGAAGAAGTCAAAGAATGGACCCAAGCCCGAGACTGAGTGCTTTTATTGCAAGGGAAGTGGTCACTGGAAGCGGAACTGCCCCAAATACTTAGCGGACAAGAAGAAGGCCGGCAACACCAAAGGTATATGTGATATACATGTAATTGATGTGTACCTTACCAGTACTCGTAGTAGCTCCTGGGTATTTGATACCGGTGCGGTTGCTCATATTTGTAACTCAAAACAGGAACTACGGAATAAACGGAGACTGGCGAAGGACGAGGTGACGATGCGCGTCGGGAATGGTTCCAAGGTCGATGTGATCGCCGTCGGCATGCTACCTCTGCATCTCCCTACGGGATTAGTTTTAAACCTCAATAATTGTTATTTAGTGCCAGCTTTGAGCATGAACATTGTATCTGGATCTCGTTTAATTCGAGATGGCTACTCATTTAAATCCGAGAATAATGGTTGTTCTATTTATTTGAGAGATATGTTTTATGGTCGTGCCCCGCTGGTCAATGGTTTATTTTTGATGAATCTCGAACGTGATGTTACACATGTTCATAGTGTGAATACCAAAAGATGTAAAGTTGATAACGATAGTCCCACATACTTGTGGCACTTTCGCCTTGGTCACATTGGTGTCAAGCGCATGAAGAAGCTCCATGCAGATGGACTTTTGGAGTCTCTTGATTATGAATCATTTGACACGTGCGAACCATGCCTCATGGGTAAGATGACCAAGACTCCGTTCTCCGGAACAATGGAGCGAGCAACCAACTTATTGGAAATCATACATACCGATGTGTGCGGTCCAATGAGTGTTGAGGCTCGCGGAGGATATCGTTATGTTCTCACTCTCACTGATGATTTAAGTAGATATGGGTATGTCTACCTAATGAAACACAAGTCTGAAACCTTTGAAAAGTTCAAGGAATTTCAGAGTGAGGTTGAGAATCAACGTGACAGGAAAATAAAATTCTTACGATCAGATCGTGGTGGAGAATATTTAAGTCACGAATTTGGTACACACTTAAGGAAATGTGGAATAGTTTCACAACTCACGCCGCCTGGAACGCCTCAGAGAAATGGTGTGTCCGAACGTCGTAATCGCACTCTATTGGATATGGTGCGATCTATGATGTCTCTTACCGATTTACCGCTCTCATTTTGGGGCTATGCTTTAGAGACCGCCGCATTCACTTTAAATAGGGCTCCGTCGAAATCCGTTGAAACGACACCGTATGAATTATGGTTTGGGAAGAAACCTTAGCTGTCGTTTCTAAAAGTTTGGGGATGCGATGCTTATGTCAAGAAACTTCAACCTGAAAAGCTCGAACCCAAGTCGGAAAAATGCGTCTTCATAGGATACCCTAAGGAAACTATTGGGTATACCTTCTACCTCAGATCCGAAGGCAAGATCTTCGTTGCCAAGAACGGGTCCTTTCTGGAGAAGGAGTTTCTCTCGAAAGAATTGAGTGGGAGGAAAGTGGAACTTGATGAGGTGATAGTCACCCCTTCCGAACCGGAAAGTAGCGCAGCGCGGGAAGATGTTCCTGTGGTGCCTACACCGACTGGGGAGGAAGTTAATGATGATGATCATGAAGCTTCGGATCAAGTTGCTACTGAACTTCGTAGGTCCACAAGGACACGTTCCGCACCAGAGTGGTACGGCAACCCTGTCCTGGAAATCATGTTGTTAGACAACGGTGAACCTTCGAACTATGAAGAAGCGATGGCGGGCCCGGATTCCGACAAATGGCTAGAAGCCATGAAATCCGAGATAGGATCCATGTATGAAAACGAAGTATGGACTTTGACTGACTTGCCCGATGAGCGGCGAGCCATAGAAAACAAATGGATCTTTAAGAAGAAGACGGACGCAGATGGTAATGTGACCATCTACAAAGCTCGACTTGTCGCTAAGGGTTATCGACAAGTTCAAGGGGTTGACTACGATGAGACTTTCTCACCCGTAGCGAAGCTGAAGTCCGTTCGAATCATGTTAGCAATTGCCGCATACTATGATTATGAGATATGGCAGATGGATGTCAAAACGGCATTCCTTAAGGAAGAGTTGTATATGATACAGCCGGAAGGTTTTGTCGATCCTAAGAATGCTAACAAAGTATGCAAGCTCCAGCGCTCAATCTATGGGCTGGTGCAAGCATCTCGGAGTTGGAACATTCGCTTTGATGAGATGATCAAAGCGTTTGGGTTTACACAGACTTATGGAGAAGCCTGTGTTTACAAGAAAGTGAGTGGGAGCTCTGTAGCATTTCTCATATTATATGTGGATGACATACTATTGATGGGAAATGATATAGAATTCTTGGAAAATATAAAGGCCTATTTGAATAAGTGTTTTTCAATGAAGGACCTTGGAGAAGCTGCTTATATATTAGGCATCAAGATCTATAGAGATAGATCAAGACGCCTCATTGGTCTTTCACAGAGTACATACCTTGACAAGATATTGAAGAAGTTCAATATGGATCAGTCCAAGAAGGGGTTCTTGCCTGTATTGCAAGGTGTGCAATTGAGCAAGGCTCAATGCCCGACCACGGTAGAAGATATAGAAAAGATGAGTGTCATCCCCTATGCCTCGGCCATAGGGTCTATTATGTATGCCATGTTGTGTACCAGACCTGATGTAAACCTTGCCGTAAGTTTGGTAGGAAGGTACCAAAGTAATCCCGGCTTGGAACACTGGACAGCGGTCAAGAATATCCTGAAGTACCTGAAGAGGACTAAGGATATGTTTCTCGTTTATGGAGGTGACGAAGAGCTCGTTGTAAAGGGTTACGTCGACGCTAGCTTCGAGACAGATCTGGATGACTCGAAGTCACAAACCGGATACGTGTATATTTTGAATGGAGGAGCAGTAAGCTGGTGCAGTTGCAAGCAAAGCGTCGTGGCGGGATCTACATGTGAAGCGGAATACATGGCAGCCTCGGAGGCAGCACAGGAAGCAGTCTGGATGAAGGAGTTCATTGCCGACCTAGGGGTGATTCCCAATGCGTCGGGCCCGATGACTCTCTTCTGTGACAACACTGGAGCTATTGCCCTTGTGAAGGAGCCCAGGTTTCACAGGAAGACCAGGCATATCAAGCGTCGCTTCAACTCCATTCATTTCAAAATGGAGATATAGATATTTGTAAAGTACATACGGACCTGAATGTAGCAGATCCGTTGACTAAACTTCTCCCTAGAGCAAAACATGATCAACACCAGAACGCAATGGGTGTTCGATTCATCACAATGTAACTAGATTATTGACTCTAGTGCAAGTGGGAGACTGTTGGAAAATATGCCCTAGAGGCAATAATAAATGGTTATTATTATATTTCTTTGTTCATGGTAATTGTCTATTGTTCATGCTATAATTGTATTGTCCGGAAATCGTAATACACGTGTGAATACATAGACCACAACGTGTCCCTAGTAAGCCTCTAGTTGACTAGCTCGTTGATCAACAGATAGTCATGGTTTCCTGACTATGGACATTGGATGTCATTGATAACGGGATCACATCATTAGGAGAATGATGTGATGGACAAAGACCCAATCCTAAGCATAGCATAAAAGATCATGTAGTTTCGTTTGCTAGAGTTTTTCCAATGTCAAGTATCTTTTCCTTAGACCATGAGATCGTGCAACTCCCGGATACCGTAGGAGTGCTTTGGGTGTGCCAAACGTCACAACGTAACTGGGTGACTATAAAGGTGCACTACGGGTATCTTCGAAAGTGCCTGTTGGGTTGGCACGGATCGAGACTGGGATTTGTCACTCCGTGTGACGGAGAGGTATCTCTGGGCCCACTCGGTAATGCATCATCATAATGAGCTCTATGTGACTAAGGCGTTGGTCACGGGATCATGCATTGCGGTACGAGTAAAGAGACTTGCCGGTAACGAGATTGAACAAGGTATTGGGATACCGACGATCGAATCTCGGGCAAGTAACATACCGATTGACAAAGGGAATTGCATACGGGATTGATTGAATCCTCGACACCGTGGTTCATCCGATGAGATCATCGTGGAACATGTGGGAGCCAACATGGGTATCCAGATCCCTCTGTTGTTTATTGACCGGAGAGGCGTCTCGGTCATGTCTGCATGTCTCCCGAACCCGTAGGGTCTACACACTTAAGGTTCGGTGACGCTAGGGTTGTAGAGATATGTGTATGCGGAAACCCGAAAGTTGTTCGGAGTCCCGGATGAGATCCCGGACGTCACGAGAGGTTCCGGAATGGTCCGGAGGTGAAGAATTATATATAGGAAGTGAAGTTTCGGCCACCGGGAAAGTTTCGGGGGTTACCGGTATTGTACCGGGACCACCGGAAGGGTCCCGGGGGTCCACCGGGTGGGGCCACCTATCCCGGAGGGCCCCATGGGCTGAAGTGGGAAGGGAACCAGCCCCTAGGGGGCTGGGCGCCCCTCCATGGGCCTCCCCCCATGCGCCTAGGGTTTGGAACCCTAGGGTGGGGGGGCTTCCCACTAGCCTTGGGGGGCAAGGCAACCCCTTTCCCCCTTTGGCCACCGCCCCCCCCTTGAGATCCCATCTTCAGGGCCGGCGCCCCCCCAGGGGGCCTATATAAAGGGGGGAGGAGGGCAGCAACAAGACATCCTTGGGCGCCTCCCTCCTCCCCTGCTACACCTCTCCGTCTCGCAGAAGCTCGGCGAAGCCCTGCCGAGACCCGCTACATCCACCACCACGCCGTCGTGCTGCTGGATCTCCATCAACCTCTCCTTCCCCTTGCTGGATCAAGAAGGAGGAGACGTCGCTGCACCATACGTGTGTTGAACGCGGAGGTGCCATCCGTTCGGCACTCGGTCATCGGTGATTTGGATCACGGCGAGTACGACTCCGTCATCCACGTTCATTGGAACGCTTCCGCTCGCGATCTACAAGGGTATGTAGATGCACTCATTTCCCCTCGTTGCTAGTATACTCCATAGATGCATCTTGGTGAGCATAGGAAAATTTTAAATTATGCTACGATTCCCAACAAGAAGTGCTTAGCTTTGGGTTCAATCTTGCGGTGTCCTTTCCCAGTGACAGCAGGGGCAGCAAGGCACGTATTGTATTGTTGTCATCGAGGATAAAAAGATGGGGTTTATATCATATTGCTTGAGTTTATCCCTCTACATCATGTCATCTTGCCTAATGCGTTACTCTGTTCTTATGAACTCAATACTCTAGATGCATGCTGGATAGCGGTCGATGTGTGGAGTAATAGTAGTAGATGCGGAATCGTTTCGATCTACTTGTCGCGGAAGTGATGCTTATATACATGATCATGCCTGGATATTCTCATAACTATGCGCTTTTCTATCAATTGCTCGACAGTAATTCATTCACCCACCGTAATACTTATGCTATCTTGAGAGAAGCCACTAGTGAAACCTATGGCCCCCGGGTCTATCTTCCATCATATTATTTTCTTACTTGCTATTTCTGCCGCCTTTTATTTTGCAATCTTTACTTTCCAATCTATATCATAAAAATACCAAAAATATTTATCTTATTATCTCTATCAGATCTCACTTTTTCAAGTGGCCGTTAAGGGATTGAGAACCCCTTTATCGCGTTGGTTGCAAGGTTCTTATTTGTTTGTGCAGGTACGAGGGACTTGCGTGTAGTCTCCTACTGGATTGATACGTTGGTTCTCAAAAACTGAGGGAAATACTTACGCTACTTTGCTGCATCACCCTTTCCTCTTCAAGGGAAATCCAACACATGCTCAAGAGGTAGCATTGTGGACTTTAGCCGACGCACCTTCTCACGTAAGCCATAGGCATACTATACACCGACGATGCTCCAAGATATTTTGTACTACATCTCACACGGTTGCTGATAATAAACTATGTGCGATCTACTTGATTTTTAATCTTGATTTGAATTACATAATGGGGTCACAGCGGTAGTGGACGGTGTTTGAATTGCCAGACCTTTTATCTGGAGTGAACATGCAACTATATGTGTGTCGTAAAAGAATTGGAATTATTCAGGGTTCGTTTGAACATTTTATACATTAACTTGGTTTTCTAGCCATTTCAGGTGAACAATTCAAATTTGAACTACATACACATGCTCCAGTGCATATAAATTGGTTAAAAATCAAATCTGTGTCCTTGGGTGCATGCTTAGGTCCCATGCAAGAAATGGGAATGAATTTCAAACACCAGGGCACCTTTGATTGCCGGAAAAACATTGAGATGCCTGGTTTTTAAATTCTAGTAAATCCAAAACTCGTCTGAAATTCATGAAACTTGGCATGCTATCATGGAGCGGCATCAACATGCCGTGGTACAAATTTTGTCCCATTTGGGACAGGTTTGGGTATATGCTTCTCACAAACTGGAGCTTCTCACAACAAGCATGATGGTTTTCGGTAGGGAACGTCCCACCTTTGGGGATGAAACAATATACATTGCCACTTATTGCTTTCAATTTTTTTCTCTCATGTCAACATAGAACAACAGGAGTGTTGTGTGAATTTTTGTTATTTTTCCGGGTTCGTTTGGACATTTTTATGCATCAACTGAGTTTTCAACGCATTTTATGTGCATAATTCAAATTTGAACTACATGCACATGCTCAGTGCATATAAATTGGTTGAAAAATCAAATCTATGTCCTTGGGTGCATGCTTAGGTCCCATGCAAGAAATGGGAATGAATTTCAAACACCGGGGCACCGTTGATTGCCGGCAAAACATTGAGATGCCTGGTTTTTAAATTCTAGTAAATCCAATACTCGTCTGAAATTCATGAAACTTGGCATGCTATCATGGAGCGGCATCAACATGCCGTGGTACAAATTTTGTCCCATTTGGGGCAGGTTTTGGTATATGCTTCTCACAAATCAGAGCTTCTCACAACAAGCATGAGGGTTTTCGGTAGGGAACGTACCACCTTTGCGGACGAAACGATATCCATTGCCTCTTATTGCTTTCAAATTTTTTCACGTGTCAACATAGAACAACAAGAGTGTTGCGTGATTTTTTGTGATTTTTTGGGGTTCGTTTGGACATTTTTATGCATTAATTGAGTTTTCAATGAATTTTATGTGCATAATTCAAATTTGAACTACATGCACATGCTCCAGTGCATATAAATTGGTTCAAAAATCAAATCTATGTCCTTGGGTGCATGCTTAGGTCCCATGCAAGAAATGGGAATGAATTTCAAACACCGGGGCACCGTTGATTGCCGACAAAACATTGAGATGCCTGGTTTTTAAATTCTAGTAAATCCAAAACTCGTCTGAAATTCATGAAATTGGCATGCTATCATGGAGCGGCATCAACATGTCGTGGTACAAGTTTTGTCCCATTTGGGGCAGGTTTGGGTATATGCTTCTCACAAACTGGAGCTTCTCACAACAAGCATGATGGTTTTCGGTAGGGAAATTCCCACCTTTGGGGACGAAACAATATCCATTGCCTCTTATTGCTTTCAAATTTTTTTTCTCATGTCAACATAGAACAACAGGAGTGTTGTGTGATTTTTTGTGATTTTTCGGGGTTCGTTTGGACATTTTTATGCATTAACTGAGTTTTCAATGCATTTTATGTGCATAATTCAAATTAGAACTACATGCACATGCTCCAGTGCATATAAATTGGTTGAAAAATCAAATCTGTGTCCTTGGGTGCATGCTTAGGTCCCATGCAGGAAATGGGAATGAATATCAAACACCGGGGCATCGTTGCTTGCCGGCAAAACATTGAGATGCCTGGTTTTTAAATTCTAGTAAATCCAAAACTCGTCTGAAATTCATGAAACTTGGCATGCTATCATGGAGCGGCATCAACATGCCATGGTACAAATTTTGTCCCATTTGGGGCAGGTTTGGGTATATGCTTCTCACAAACCGGAGCTTCTCACAACAAGCATGATGGTTTTCGGTAGGGAAGCGTCCCACCTTTGGGGACGAAACGATATCCATTGCCTCTTATTGCTTTCAATTTTTTTCTCTCGTGTCAACATAGAACAACAGGAGTGTTGTGTGAATTTTTGTGATTTTTCGGGGTTCGTTTGGACATTTTTATGCATTAACTGAGTTTTCAATGCATTTATGTGCATAATTCAAATTTGAATTAATGCACATGCTCTAGTGGATATAAATTGGTTGAAAAATCAAATCTGTGTCCTTGTGTGCATGCTTAGGTCCCATGCAAGAAATGAGAATGAACTTCAAACACCGGGGCACCGTTGATTGCTGGCAGAACATTGAGATGCCTGGTTTTTAAATTCTAGTAAATCCAAAACTCGTCTGAAATTCATGAAACTTGGCATGCTATCATGGAGCGGTATCAACATGCCGTGGTACAATTTTTGTCCCATTTGGGGCAGGTTTGGGTATATTCTTCTCGCAAACCGGAGCTTCTCACAACAAGCATGATGCTTTTCGGTAGGGAAATGTCCCACCTTTGGGGACGAAACAATATCCATTGCCTCTTATTGCTTTCAAATTTTTTTCTCGTGTCAACGTAGAACAACAGGAGTGTTGTGTGAATTTTGGTGATTTTTCGGGGTTCGTTTGGACATTTTTATGCATTAACTGAGTTTTCAATGCATTTATGTGCATAATTCAAATTTGAACTACATGCACAAGCTCCAGTGCATATAAGTTGATTGAAAAATCAATATGTGTCCTTGGGTGCATGCTTAGGTCCCATGCAAGAAATGGGAATGAATTTCAAACACCAGGGCACCGTTGATTGCCGGCAAAACATTGAGATGCCTCGTTTTTAAATTCTGGTAAATCTAAAAATCTGGTAACCATTCACGTGATGCCACGTGTCTTGGTTTTAATGGTTGTAGGAGGTGCCGTGCGGACGTCTGCTTGACCTTGACTGAACGGGAGGCGTGCGAGCGCCGTCCGGTGCGCAGGCTGACCGAGAGGCGTGCAAGCTGTCCTTGAGTGCGTAGGCTCACCGGGAAGCGTGTGAGTTGTATGCTGCACAGGCTCACTGGGAAGCGAGCCCTTTGACTTCCATGGCTGCCCGCCTTACTCACATCCTCTCCATTATTGGCGCCCAAGCCGTAGTTTAATTCACTTTTTAAATATAAAACACTCATCGCAAATGTTTTAGTTAGAACACCCATATGCAAACCGACAGCTTCCTCAGGAAGCCAAGAGAAAATGTGCCGAGCAGGATTTCTACAGCAATTGATCGCAGATGTTTTAGATAGAACACACATATGCAAAGTGAAAGCAGCGCAGGATTTGTGCATCCCTTCAACGCAAATGGTTGTTTTGGATGTGTCACATCCCTAGTTCTGGTATGACCTAGGCTAGCCTTCATGTATGCATCATGTCAAAATTCAATTTAAATTTGAATTGGGGATATGTGGAAGCCTCAGCAATCATTTCTGAAAATGATCAAGATAACAATTGCTTCAAACAGGTCCAAAAAATGTTCCTGTTTCTCTCTGAAGATATTGGCTAGAGTTAAAATTCAAACCAATATTTTCAGAGGCCCGGAAATATTTATTTTGGGCATTTGGAATTAAATCAATAACTATTTGCATTGGATATATATATGCTATATATTTTATATATGTCCAATAATTCTTGGTAAATGTGAGGGCTTTGGAATAATCCAAATAGTCCCTATAAATTTTATCAGAAGAAAAGAAAATGATTTAGTGTCTAAAACTAAATCAAACAAATGTCAGAAATAAAAAAGAAAACAAAAAAGGGAAAAACCCTTACCTGGACTTACCAGGGCCACTTGCTTGCCTGGCACTGTGCCGGCCCAGCCGACTGGCCAGCACCAGTCACCCCCAACCTCTCGCCAGGAGGCCAGGGGCGCGTGGTCGCCGCGTGCACGCACGCGCTGCGCCAGCTCCTGCTTCTGCCGACGTCTAGACGAGGGGATAAGCTCCCCCTTGCGTGTGGATCGCGCCCACCTCCTCTATTCATCCTCCCCTCGTCTCCCTCACTCTCTCGCACGATGGCCGAGCGCTGCCGTTGCCGCCATTCGCCGTTGCCGCAGCCACCGCCTCCCCCTCGACCTCTCTCTGTGCCCGAGAGCTCCGCCACGACGTCTTCTACGTCCTCGATGAGCCAAGCAACCGGGGATGCACCGTATCGTCGTCACCGCCGTAGTCTTCATCGTCAGCCACCCAAGATTGCCATTGACGTTCCGGCTGCAACAAGCCTTCACTGAGCTCGCCGACCCCGCCGTTGGATCTGCTGTGAGCCCCGCTATCGTTCCCTCCTCTCCATTTCGTCATTCGCGCGCCGTAGCTAGGTCAGTGATACGTCTCCGTCGTATCTACTTTTCCAAACACTTTTGCCCTTGTTTTGGTCTCTAATTTGCATGATTTGAATGGAACTAACCCGGACTGACGTTGTTTTTTGCAGAATTGCCATAATGTTGTTTTATGTGCAGAAAAAAAAAGTTCTCGGGAAGTCCTGAAACTCCACGGAACATCTTAGAAAAAACAATAAAAAATCCTCGCCAAAGATGAAGTCCAGGGGGCCCACACCCTGTCCACGAGGGTGGGGGCGCCCCCCTACCTCGTGGGCCCCCTGGTGACCCTCCGACGCCAACTCCAACTCCATATATCTTGTTTCGGAGAGAAAAAATAGGAGAGAAGAAAGAATCGCGTTTCACGACACGGAGCCGCCGCCAAGCCCTAATCTCTCTCGGGAGGGCTGATCTGGAGTCCGTTCGGGGCTCCGGAGAGGGGGATTCGTCGCCGTCGTCATCATCAACCATCCTCCATCACCAATTTCATGATGCTCACCGCCGTGCGTGAGTAATTCCATCATAGGCTTTCTAGACGGTGATGGGTTGGATGAGATCTCTCATGTAATCGAGTTAGTTTTGTTAGGGTTTGATCCCTAGTATCCACTATGTTCTGAGATTGATGTTGCTATGACTTTGCTATGCTTAATGCTTGTCACTAGGGCCCGAGTGCCATGATTTTAGATCTGAACCTATTATGTTTTCATGAATATATGTGTGTTCTTGATCCTATCTTGCAAGTCTATAGTCACCTACTATGTGTTATGATCCGGCAACCCCGAAGTGACAATAATCGGGACCACTCCCGGTGATGACCATAGTTTGAGGAGTTCATGTATTCACTATGTGCTAATGCTTTGTTCCGGTTCTCTATTAAAAGGAGGCCTTAATATCCCTTAGTTTCCGTTAGGACCCCGCTGCCACGGGAGGGTAGGACAAAAGATGTCATGCAAGTTCTTTTCCATAAGCACGTATGACTATATTCGGAATACATGCCTACATTACATTGATGAATTGGAGCTAGTTCTGTGTCACCCTATGTTATGACTGTTACATGATGAACCGCATCCGACATAATTATCCATCACTGATCCGGTGCCTACGAGCTTTCCATATACTGGTTTACGCTTATTTACTTTTCCGTTGCTACTGTTACAATCACTACAAAATACCAAAAACATTAATTTTGCTTCTATTCCTTTTGTTACCGTTACCACCACTATCATATTACTTTGCTACTAAACACTTTGCTGCAGATATTAAGTTTCCATGTGTGGTTGAATTGACAACTCAGCTGCTAATACTTGAGAATATTCTTTGGCTCCCCTTGTGTCGAATCAATACATTTGGGTTAAATACTACCCTCGAAAGCTGTTGCGATCCCCTACACTTGTGGGTTATCAAGACTAATTTCTGGCGCCGTTGCCGGGGAGCATAGCTCTATTCTTTGAGTCACTTGGGATTTATATCTGCTGGACACTATGAAGAACTTGAAAGACGCTAAGACCACTATTTATCCCTCAAGTACGAGGGGAGGTTAGGAACTGCCATCTAGCTCTGCACTTGATTCACCTTCTGTTATGAGTAAGCTTGCGACACCTAAACCTGCTTCTGCTATTCATTCCGATATGTCGCATGTTATTGATGATGGCACTTCTGCTATGCATGATACTTATGATGAAACTACTTCTATGCTTGATACTACTGTGCCCCTTAGTGAATTTCTCGAGGAACAAATTGCTAGGGCTAGAGAGAAAGAAATTATTGAAACCGATACTGATAATATTGATGAAATTGATGATGAAGATATGCCTGCTATTCCTGCTGGTTATTTATTTGATGTTGAATCTTCTGTAGCTATCTTAACTTGCAAAGATCGTTATGAGCTTAAGAGGTTATTAGTTAAATGGAGTAAGGAATCTCTTAATGATAGAATGAGACCTGACCCTGCTTTTGCAACATCACCTATTTGTGTTGGCGATAAGGATTATGAATTCTCTGTTGATCCTCATATAATTAATTTGGTTGAATCTGATCCTTTTCATGGCTATGAATCTGAAACTGTTGTGGCACATCTTACTAAACTAAATGATATAGCCACCCTATTCACTAAAGATGAGAGATCTCGCTACTTTTATATCCTTAAAATATTTCCGTTCTCATTAAAGGGTGATGCTAAGATATGGTTTAATTCTCTTGATCCTGGTTGTGTGCATAGTCCCCAGGATATGATTTACTACTTCTCTGCTAAATATTTCCCTGCTCATAAGAAACAAGCTGCTTTAAAGGAAATATACAATTTTGTGCAAATTGAAGAAGAGAGTCTCCCACAAGCTTGGGGGAGGCTTCTCAAGTTACTTAAAGCTTTGCCTGATCATCCTTTTAAGAAACCTGAAATACTTGATATCTTTTATAATGGGCTAACCGATACTTCCATGGACCACTTGGATAGTTGTGTTGGTTCTCTTTTCAGGGAAAGAACACCGGATGAAGCTGAAATTTTATTGAATAGTATATTGACAAATGAAAATAATTGGGCACCTCCGGAGCCATCTCCTGTTCCAATTAATGATCCAACTCCTAAACCAACTCCGAAGAAGAGAGGTGTTCTATTTCTCAGTCCCGAAGATATGCAAGAGGCAAAGAAATCTATGAAAGAAAAAGGTATTAAAGCTGAAGATGTTAAGAATTTACCTCCTATTGAAGAAATACATGGTCTTAATTTACCGCCTATTGAAGAACCATATGATCTCAATCCTTTATTTATTGAAGAACCTCCAGATCCCGATACCCCGACACAGGTAGTAAAGGTAAATTCTCTCTATAGATATGACAGAGCTGAAGTCCCTCCAACTAAAATTGCTAGCCAGTGCTTGGATGAATTTGATAACTTTATGTTTAAGCAAGATGACTTCAATGCTTATTTTGGTAGACAATTAAAACAAAATAGTTATATGATTAAACAATTGGGTGATTATATGGATGATGTTAGAGGTGAACTTAGACTTGTTAGTAAGCATGCTTCTATGGTTACCACCCAAGTAGAACAAGTACTTAAAGCTCAAAAGGAATTGCTTGATGAAATGAATAGTAAGAAAAATGATTATGCTGTTAGAGTGGCTACTAGAACTGGTAGAATGACTCAGGAACCTTTGTATCCTGAAGGCCACCCTAAGAGAATTGAGCAAGATTCTCAGAGAAATGATATTGATGTACCTAGTTCTTCCAAAAGGAAGAAAAAGAAAAATGATAGAACTGTGCAAACTTCTAGTGAACCTATTGCTGAAACACCTGAGAATCCAAACGATATATCTATGTCTGATGCTGAAACACAATCTGGTGATGAACATGAACCTAGTAATAATTCTAATAATGATGTTCATGATGATGCTCAACCTAGTAATGATAATGATGTAGAAATTGAACCTGCTGTTGATCTTGATAACCCACAACCAAAGAATCAACGTTATGATAAGAGAGACTTTGTTGCTAGGAAACACGGTAAAGAAAGAGAACCATGGGTTCAGAAACCCATGCCTTTTCCTCCCAAACCATCCAAGAAAAAGGATGATGAGGATTTTGAGCGCTTTGCTGAAATGATCAGACCTATCTTCTTGCGTATGCGCTTAACTGATGTGCTTAAAACAAATCCTTATGCTAAATATATGAAGGATATCATCACTAATAAAAGAAAGATACCGGAAGCTGAGATTTCCACCATGCTTGCTAATTATACTTTTAAGGGTGGAATACCAAAGAAACTTGGAGATCCAGGAGTGCCCACTATACCGTGTTCCATTAAAAGAAATTATATTAAAACTGCTTTATGTGATCTTGGAGCCGGTGTTAGTGTTATGCCTCTCTCTTTATATCGTAGACTTGACTTGAGTAAGTTGAAACCTACTGAAATATCTTTGCAAATGGCCGATAAATCAACTGCTATACCTGTCGGTATTTGTGAGGACGTGCCTGTTGTGGTTGCAAACGTTACTATTTTAACGGACTTTGTTATTCTTGATATTACTGAGGACGATAGTATGTCCATTATTCTTGGAAGACCTTTTTTGAACACTGCAGGGGCTGTTATTGATTGCAACAGAGGCAATGTCACTTTTCATGTTAATGGTAATGAGCATACGGTACATTTTCCGAGGAAACAACCTCAGGTTTATAGCATCAACTCTATTGGAAAAGTTCCATCAATTATATTTGGAGGTTTTGAATTTCCTCTTCCTACGGTCAAGAAAAATATGATATACTTATTATAGGGGATGTGCATATCCCCGTTGAGGTAACTTTGTGTTATTCAAAATTTCTCCGGTTCCATGATTATCTCAATGAGTTTGTTAACAAGACTTGATCAACCTTGTTAGTGGATTCCTTTTGATGAGCATGAGACGGATGAAACTAGAAACACAATCTTCTGTACCCTCTCTATACTTTCTGTTATTTAGTTGAAATAAAGTAAAAATAGTATTTTTCTGTCTGTTTTCTGCTTTATCCGTGCAATATAAAAATATCCCGAAAATAAAAGTCCTCAGAATGACATGCCAATTTAATATGATTTTTTCGGGAATATTTGAGGATTTATAGTGCAAAAATCACAGCCGGAGGGGCTGCCACCTGGCCACGAGGGTCAGGGGCGCGCCCTATCCCCCTGGGCGCGCCCCCTGCCTCGTGGGCCCATGGTGGCCCTCCTCCACTTATTCCTGCACCCATCTTCTTCCTCTTCCTCCCACAAACCCGAAAAACCAACTCAAGCACGAGTTCCAGCCACTTTTGCTGCGATTTTCGATCTCCTTGCTCAAAGCACCTCTCGCAAAACAGCTTGGGGAGATTGTTCCTTGGTATGTAACTCCTCCATAGGTCCAATTAGTTTTTGTTCTAGTGCTTTATTCTTTGCAAATTTGTGCTGCATAGGTGACCATGTTCTTGAGCTTGCATGTCAAATTTATATGGTTCCAAGTAGTTGTAATGCTTGATATAGGCTCTAGGCACTTAAGGGAGTAGTTGCTATCAGTTTTATTGAGTTTGGTTCACTTTTATTTTGAAGTTACTAAAAATTTCAGATTTGTTTCAGAGAAAAGATAATAATAATAATGAAGAGGCTTTTGAGGGGCTCATCTAGCCGAAACTCAAAGGAGAAACAAAATGAAGAAGCACAGAGGCCCAAATATAATTTGCCTCGTACAGCGGAGATTCGGCCGTGTGAATGGCCCTCTGATAATTTCTTGATAGAGGCCGGGATTTATGAGAATTTCTATTCATTGATAGAGAAATGTTGGCCTCACCAACTTCGTCCTCGACCAACGTCCTCGGTATCTCTTACTCACAAATACTTTTGTGCAAAACTTCTACTTTTTCCCTAAGGAGTCACCTCCTTTAGTAGAGTTTCATTTATATGACGTTGTTAAGAAGATACCATTAGCTGAATTTTGTGCTATCTGCAACATACCCCCTGAGGGTACTTTAGATGAACCACACCGTCATGAGGTGGAGGCGTTCATTAATAATATCTCTGTAGGAGAAACCAGGAAGGTTTCTGATGCAAGAATCACTAACATACATTCTCCTGTATTGCGCTACTTTGCCTTATTTGCTAGTCGATGCTTGATTGGTCGTGGGAACTATGGGAACCTTAGCGTCCTTGATATTATTATTCTGTTCCATGGTTTATACCGCGACAACACTGTTAGTATGGGCGGAATTGTTGCTAGACAGTTAAGTCTGAACCGTACTAAAGGCCCCATCTTTGGAGGCATTTATGCCTCACGCCTAGCTGCACATTTTAACATACCTATTAGGCATTATGAGAAAGAAGAAAAAGTGTTGCCTAATGCTTACCTAGATTATAAGAGTATGCTAGCGCATGATTTTATTGTTAAGGACAGGAATGGAGAGCTCAAATATAAATTATTCTTTCATAAACATCATCCTCAAACTATTACCTTGCCTGCTCCTTCTTTGTTTAATTTTGAAGGTCCTTATCTCGTTATGTGGGCTGACGTCCAAGCTTATAAGAATCTTGCACCAGCCCCGGAACCGGAACCACAAGACGAGCCTCCACGACAATCTGTTTATTCTTGGGATCCGGAGACGACTGTCAGCCAATGGCAGTCAGAGTCTTCTTCTTCACAGTACGATCCTGGTTACTCTTCATCGCAGTACGATCCCAGCTACACTTACGGATATCCTCCAGGCCATCCCTGGCAATAAACCAACTTAGGCCAAAAGCCTAAGCTTGGGGGAGTACGTATTTCTCACCGACATTACATTTATGTTCACACACTCATTGCTAGGTGTCGGTGCTCATACTCTTTCACTGTAAAATCCATGTTAGTTTATTTTCTTTTTCCCGCTTTCTTCTTGTGTGTTTAATAAACCTTCAGAAAAAAATTATTAGTAGCAATTTACTTTCTTGCTGTAGTAGTAATTAAAATGAAAACCCAAAAATATTTCCCATTCTTCTTTTGCTTGTTGGGAGCTTTCCCGTGTAAATAGTTTTTATTTCTTTTCTTTTCTTTGGGGGTCGATAGGAGAAGACCATGATTAAATTGTTGAAGTGGCTCTGTATGCATTATTGTTGATTTAACCATGAGCCATATTACCTTGTCTTCTACCATGAATTGAATGCTTGCAGACTCCAGCTTAGTCCAATGCACATGCACGCTTATTATTATTCACACCGTTTGGTCGTGCAAGTGAAAGGCAATTATGATGATATACGATGAATTGACTGAGATGGGAAAGACTGGTATGAACTCGACCTCTTTTGTTTTTGTAAATATGATGAGCTCGTCGTTCCTGATTCAGCTTATTATGGATAAACATGTCTGCAATGACAATTAGAGATCATAGTTGCTTATGCCATGCTTGATTAGCTATGAGTTATAATGGTTTACCTTGCGTGCCAGCATGCTATTGAGATGATTATGATGTGGTATGATGGGGTGGTATCCTCCTTTGAATGATTTGAGTAACTTGACTTGGCACATGTTCACACATGTAGTTGAAACAAATCAACATAGCCTTCATGATATTTATGTTCATGGTGGATTATATCCTACTCATGCTTGCATCCAATGTCTATTAATTTTAATGCATGTACATGGCTGTTGTCGCTCTCTAGTTGGTCGCTTCCCAATCTTTTGCTAGCCTTCACCTGTACTAAGCGGGAATACTGCTTGTGCATCCAATCCCTTAAACCCCAAAGTTATTCCAGATGAGTCCACTATACCTTCCTATATGCGGTATCTACCTGCCGTTCCAAGTAAATTTGTATGTGCCAAACTCTAAACCTTCAAATAAACATTCTGTTTTGTATGCTCGAATAGCTCATGTATCAACCAAGGCTGTCCTTATCTTCCATGTTAGGCGGGTTATTCTCAAGAGGAGTGGACTCCGCTCCTCACTCACGAGAAAATGGCTGGTCACCGGGATGCCCAGTCCCATGCTTGATGCAAACTAAATCAAAATTAATTGCAAACAAAACTCCCCCTGGGACCTGATGTATGTTGGAGACACTCGTTGTTTCGAGCAAGTCATGGATTGATGCTTGTTGGTGGAGGGGAAGTATAAACTTTACCATTCTGTTTGGGAACCGCCTATAATGTGTGTGACATGGAAGATATCGCCTTCTCTTAGTTGTTACGTTGACAATGAAAGTATACCGCTCAAAATATCATTTACCTCTATTTCAAAACCGAGCTCTGGCACCTCTACAAATCCCTGCTTCCCTCTGCGAAGGGCCTATCTATTTACTTTTATGTTGAGTCATCACCCTCTTATTAAAAAGCACTAGCTGGAGAGCACAGCTGTCATTTGCATTCATTACTGTTAATTTATGTTGGGTGTGACTATGACTGGATCTCTTTTACCATGAATTACAATGTCTAGTCAGTCCTTGATCTTTAAAGGTGCTTTGCATTTATGTTTTGCGGTCTCAGAAAGGGCTAGCGAGATACCATCTTGTTATATCATATTATGATTGTTTTGAGAAAGCGTTGTCATCCGAGGTTTATTATTATTGCTTGCTAGCTGATTATGTTATTGATATGAGTAAACATGAGACCTGAGAATTATTGCAAATGTGGTTAGTCATAATCTTTGCTGAAAACTTGAATACTAGTTTGACATATTTACAACCAAAAGAGCAAACAGAGTTTGTAAAAGTTTTTCTTTTTCTCTTTCAGTTTGTCAACTGAATTGCTTGAGGACAAGCAAGGGTTTAAGCTTGGGGGAGTTGATACGTCTCCGTCCTATCTACTTTTCCAAACACTTTTGCCCTTGTTTTGGTCTCTAATTTGCATGATTTGAATGGAACTAACCCGGACTGACGCTGTTTTCAGCAGAATTGCCATGATGTTGTTTTATGTGCAGAAAATAAAAGTTCCCGGAAAGTCCTGAAACTCCACAGAACATCTTAGAAAAACAATAAAAAATCCTCGCCAAAGATGAAGTCCAGGGGGCCCACACCCTGTCCACGAGGGTGGGGGCCGCGCCCCCCCTAGGGCGCGCCCCCCTACCTCGTGGGCCCCCTGGTGACCCTCCGACGCCAACTCCAACTCCATATATCTTGTTTCGGAGAAAAAATAGGAGAGAAGAAAGAATCGCGTTTCACGACACGGAGCCGCCGCCAAGCCCTAATCTCTCTCGGGAGGGCTGATCTGGAGTCCGTTCGGGGCTCCGGAGAGGGGGATTCGTCGTCGTCGTCATCATCAACCATCCTCCATCACCAATTTCATGATGCTCACCGCCGTGCGTGAGTAATTCCATTGTAGGCTTGCTTGACGGTGATGGGTTGGATGAGATCTATCATGTAATCGAGTTAGTTTTGTTAGGGTTTGATCCCTAGTATCCACTATGTTCTGAGATTGATGTTGCTATGACTTTGCTATGCTTAATGCTTGTCACTAGGGCCCGAGTGCCATGATTTCAGATCTGAACCTATTATGTTTTCATGAATATATGTGTGTTCTTGATCCTATCTTGCAAGTCTATAGTCACCTACTATGTGTTATGATCCGGCAACCCCGAAGTGACAATAATCGGGACCACTCCCAGTGATGACCATAGTTTGAGGAGTTCATGTATTCACTATGTGCTAATGCTTTGTTCCGGTTCTCTATTAAAAGGAGGCCTTAGTATCCCTTAGTTTCCGTTAGGACCCCGCTGCCACGGGAGGGTAGGACAAAAGATGTCATGCAAGTTCTTTTCCATAAGCACGTATGACTATATTCGGAATACATGGCTACATTACATTGATGAATTGGAGCTAGTTCTGTGTCACCCTATGTTATGACTGTTACATGATGAAGCGCATCCGACATAATTATCCATCACTGATCCGGTGCCTACGAGCTTTCCATATACTGGTTTACGCTTATTTACTTTTCCGTTGCTACTATTACAATCACTACAAAATACCAAAAACATTACTTTTGCTTCTGTTCCTTTTGTTACCGTTACCACCACTATCATATTACTTTGCTACTAAACACTTTGCTGCAGATATTAAGTTTCCAGGTGTGGTTGAATTGACAACTCAGCTGCTAATACTTGAGAATATTCTTTGGCTCCCCTTGTGTCGAATCAATGAATTTGGGTTAAATACTACCCTCGAAAGCTGTTGCGATCCCCTACACTTGTGGGTTATCAGTCAACCGCCGAGGCCGAGACCTCACCGCCGCCGGCCATGTCGCCGTCGTTGCTCTAACCATCGCAGCTCGCGCCCGCGCATGCCACCGCTCTCAGCAGCCTCTCAGAAGGCCAACACCGCCGCTCGCAGCTCCTGCCGTGCACTGCAGCACCGCGCACGCACCTGGCCGTACTCCGGCCGCCGCCGTGAGCTCATTTCCGGTAAGCTAAGGCCAGCCCCGCCCTCTCGCTTGCCCCAAACGACGCGGGCGAGCCCGGGCTCCACGCCCGTGGACTCTGCCGCCCATTTGGTCGCCGGGGCGACGATCCCGCGAGCTCCACCACGTTCGGCCTCGCCGGCGGCTTAACGCCGGTCAAACCCTAGTTAGCACTAACCTAATGACCCTCTGGGTCAATGACAGATGGGCCCCGACGCCCCCTAATTTTTAGTTAGGCTAATTAACCCCTTGTTAACTAACCATGTCACTGACGTGTGGACCCCACACGTCAGGTTTGACCTGGTCAACGCTGTTGACCTGCTGACGCAGTAAATGATTTTCTGGATTATTTCTATTTTGGAAATTCCAGAAAATTAGCAAAACTTCAAAAATTCACAGAAATTCAACCGTAGCTCAGATTGAAATAATTTATATATGAAAAATTATCAGAAAAATCAATCTATCCATCTGTATGAGTTTAATGCATGACAAACCAACCTAAACCTGCTGTATAGGTGAAAACACATGAATGGCATTTATAAATGTCAAATTTGGAGTTGCATTTGAACCCTTGGTTCAAATGGACTTCATTCAAATAGAATTCTAGATGCATTAGCACAAACCACATCACATCTTCATGCCATGTTCATGCATCATATTGTTTCATATGCTTGTGTATTCATTGTCGACACCGTCCTTCTCGATAGGTCCTGCTCCGGAGGCCATTCCAGTGTACCTGTCAGAGGAGCAGTGCCCCCTGTCGATCTACCAGGCAAGCAAAACCCCCTTGTTCATTCCAATACAATCCCACTCTCTCGCTCCAGCTCTCTTTTATTGCATTAGGACAACAACGAATCAACTGCTACTTTACGCTGCGGTAGTTGAACCCATTCCTCTGCATGACCTGTCATTGCCACAGTAAATAGTTGCTAGCATGTGTAGGAGTTGGTTGAGCCATGTTGTGTTCCTACCATGCCATGCCTGCTATTGCTTAGAGTTGTGTCAGGCCCGATTCATTAGGAATGAATTGGATTATTATGATATGTTCTGGTGCTGAGAGTTAAGTGCGTGAACACGATTTGGTAAAGGTAGCGGTGAGAGGCCATGTAGGAGTACATGGTGGGTTGTCTCACTGGAACCGTCCTTAAGAACTGAGTTCTGTGTATGTTGTCCAATGACTAGCTACTACCGCACATTGGAATGCTTAAGTGCCCCTCTCGACTTATTAACCAACTTGATCTCTGTCCAGGAGTCGCAACTAGTTTCTGGTGTTTGTAGGTAGTGTTATTTTATACCAAGTGGCACCCGGCAGGGTGGGCTTCGGACAGACTAGGCACAGGTGGCACGGTGTACCAAGCATAGATCCATCCGGCGAGGTGGGCTTGGGAACCCTGCACACATCATTTGGGGCCGTGAGTGAAACCCCGGCCGGATCTCCTTGCGATGGAACCCGAATAGGCGATAAACCTGGACTAGAGTCTTGCATGGTTAGTCAGGTCGTGGCCGACACCCTCGCCAGGCTTTGATACGTCTCCGTCGTATCTACTTTTCCAAACACTTTTGCCCTTGTTTTAAACTCTAACTTACATGATTTGAATGGAACTAACCCAGACTGACGCTGTTTTCAGTAGAATTGCCATGATGTTTTTTATGTGCAGAAAACAAAAGTTCTCGGAATGACCTGAAACTCCACGGAACATCTTATAAAAAATAATAAAAATCCTCGCCAAAGATACGGAGCCGCCGCCAAGCCCTAAAACCTCTCGGGAGGGCTGATCTGGAGTCCGTTCGGGGCTCCGGAGAGTGGGATTCGTCGCCGTTGTCATCATCAACCATCCTCCATCACCAATTTCATGATGCTCACCGCCGTGCGTGAGTAATTCCATCATAGGCTTGCTGGACGGTGATGGGTTGGATGAGATCTATCATGTAATCGAGTTAATTTTGTTAGGGTTTGATCCCTAGTATCCATTATGTTCTGAGATTGATGTTGCTATGACTTTGCTATGCTTAATGCTTGTCACTAGGGCCCAAGTGCCATGATTTCAGATCTGAACCTATTATGTTTTCATGAATATATGTGTGTTCTTGATCCTATCTTGCACGTCTATAGTCACCTACTATGTGTTATGATCCGACAACCCCGAAGTGACAATAATCGGGACCACTCCCGGTGATGACCATAGTTTGAGGAGTTCATGTATTCACTAAGTGCTAATGCTTTGTTCCGGTTCTCTATTAAAAGGAGGCCTTAATATCCCTTAGTTTCCATTAGGACCCCGCTGGCACGGGAGGGTAGGACAAAAGATGCCATGCAAGTTCTTTTCCATAAGCACGTATGACTATATTCGGAATACATGCCTACATTACATTGTTGAATTGGAGCTAGTTCTGTGTCACCCTATGTTATGACTGTTACAAGATGAACCGCATCCGGCATAATTATCCATCACCAATCCGATGCCTACGAGCTTTCCATATACTGGTTTACGCTTATTTACTTTCCCGTTGCTACTGTTACAATCACTACAAAATACCAAAAATATTACGTTTGCTTCCGTTACTTTTGTTACCGTTACCACCACTATCATATTACTTTGCTACTAAACACTTTGCTGCAGATACTAAGTTTCCAGGTGTAGTTGAATTGACAACTCAACTGCTAATACTTGAGAATATTCTTTGGCTCCCCTTGTGTCGAATCAATAAATTTGGGTTGAATACTCTACCCTCGAAAGCTGTTGCGATCCCCTATACTTGTGGGTTATCAAGACTAATTTCTGGCGCCGTTGCCGAGGAGCATAGCTCTATTCTTTGAGTCACTTGGGATTTATATCTGCTGGACACTATGAATCACTTGAAAGACGCTAAGACAACAATTTATCCCTCAACTACGAGGGGAGGTAAGGAACTGCCATCTAGCTCTGCACTTGATTCACCTTCTGTTATGAGTAAGCTTGCGACGCCTAAACCTGCTTCTGTTATTCGTTCTGATATGTCGCATGTTATTGATGATGCCACCTCTGCTATACATGATACTTATGATGAAACTACTTCTATGCCTGACACTACTGTGCCCCTTAGTGAATTTCTTGATGAACAAATTGCTAGGGCTAGAGAGAAAGAAATTATTGAATCTGAATATATTGATGAAAGTGATGATGAAGATAGGCATGTTATTCCTGAGGGTTATGTTTTTGATAAAGAAGCTTCTTTAGCTATTTTAGCTTGCGAAGATAGATATGAACTCAAGAGGTTATTAGCTAAATGGAAGCAGGAATCTCTTAGTGCTAGAATGAAACCTGACCCTGCTTTTGCAACTTCACCTATCTGTGTTACCGATAAGGATTATGAATTCTCAGTTGATCCTGATATAATTACTTTGGTTGAATCTGATCCTTTTCATGGCTATGAATCTGAAACTATTGTGGCACATCTTGCTAAATTAAATGATATAGCCTCCCTGTTCACTAATGTTGAGAGATCTCGCTATTTTTATATACTTAAAATATTTCCGTTCTCATTAAAGGGTGATGCTAAGATATGGTTTAATTCTCTTGATCCTGGTTGTGTGCGTAGTCCCTAGGATATGATTTATTACTTCTTTGCTAAATATTTCCCTGCTCATAAGAAACAAGCTGCTTTAAAGGAAATATACAACTTTGTGCAAATTAAAGAAGAGAGTCTCCCACAAGCTTGGGGGAGGCTTCTCAAGTTACTTAATGCTTTTCCTGATCACCCTCTTAAGAAAAATGAAATACTTGATATCTTTTATAATGGACTAACCGATGCTTCCAGAGATTACCTGGATAGTTGTGCTGGTTCTCTTTTCAGGGAAAGAACACCGGATGAAGATGAAATTTTATTGAATAATATGCTGACAAATGAAAATAATTGGGCACCTCCTGAGCCACCTCCTGAGCCAGCTCCTGCTCCAATTACTGAGCACATTCCTAAACCAACTCCAAAGAAGAGAGGTGTTCTATTTCTCAGTCCCGAAGATATGCAAGAGGCAAAGAAATCTATGAAAGAAAAAGGTATTAAAGCTGAAGATGTTAAGAATTTACCTCCTATTGAAGAAATTCATGTCTTAATTTACCGCCTGTTGAAGAAACATATGATCTTAATCCTTTATTTATTGAAGAACCTCCAGATCCCGATAACCCGACACAGGTAGTAAAGGTAAATTCTCTCTATAGATTTGATGAAGGTGATATTCCTCATTATAAGTCTGCTAGACAATGTTTTGATGAGTTTGATAATTTTATTGTCAAACAAGAAAATGTCAATGCTTATTTTGGTAGACAATTAAAACAAAATGCTTATATGATTAAACACTTGGGTGACTATATGGCTAATATTAGAGGTGAACTGAAACTTGTTAGCAAACATGCTTCTATGGTTACCACTCAAGTAGAACAAGTACTTAAGGCTCAAAAATAATTGCTCGATGAAATGAATAGTAAGAAAAATGATTATGCTGTTAGAGTGGCTACTAGAACCGGTAGAATGACTCAGGAACCTTTGTATCCTGAAGGCCACCCTAAGAGAATTGAGCAAGATTCTCAGAGAAATAATATTGATGCTCCTAGTTCTTTTAAAAGGAAGAAAAAGAAAAATGATAGGACTTTGCAAACTTCTAGTGAACCCATTGCTGAACCACCTGAGAATCCAAATGATATATCTATGTATGATGCTGAAACACAATCTGGTAATGAACATGAACCTAGTGAAAATGTTAATGATGATGTTCATGATGATGCTCAACCTAGTAATGATAATGATGTAGAAACTGAACCTGCTGTTGATCTTGATAACCCACAATCAAAGAATCAACGTTATGATAAGAGAGACTTTGTTGCTAGGAAACATGGTAAAGAAAGAGAACCATGGGTTCAGAAACCCATGCCTTTTCCTCCCAAACCATCCAAGAAAAAGGATGATGAGGATTTTGAGCGCTTTGCTGAAATGATTAGACCTATCGTTTTACGTATGCGATTGACTGATATGCTCAAAACAAATCCTTATGCTAAATATATGAAGGATATCATTACTAATAAAAGAAAGATACCGGAAGCTGAAATTTCCACCATGCTTGCTAATTACACTAATACCGAAGAAACTTGGAGATCCAGGAGTACCCACTATACCATGCTCCATTAAAAGAAATTGTGTTAAAACTGTCTTATGTGATCTTGGAGCCGGTGTTAGTGTTATGCCTCTTTCTTTATATCGTAGACTCGATTTGAATAAGTTGACACCTACTGAAATATCTTTGCAAATGGCTGATAAATCAACTGCTATACCTGTCGGTATTTGTGAGGATGTGCCTGTTGTGGTTGCAAACGTTACTATTTTAACGGACTTTGTTATTCTTGATATTCCTGAGGTCGATAGTATGTCTATTATTCTTGGAAGACCTTTTTTGAATACTGCAGGGGCTGTTATTGATTGCACCAACGGCAATGTCACTTTTCATGTTAATGGTAATGAGCATATGGTACACTTTCCGAGGAAACAACCTCAAGTTCATAGTATCAATTCTATTGGAAAAATTCCATCGATTATATTTGGAGGTTTTGAATTTCCTCTTCCTACTGTCAAGAAGAAATATGATATACTTATTATTGGGGATGTGCATATCCTCGTTGAGGTAACTTGGTGTTATTCGAAATTTCTCCGGTTTCATGTTATTCGGAATGAGTTTATTAACAAGACCTGATCAACCTTGTTAGTGGATTCCTTTTGATGAGCATGAGACGGATGAAACTAGAAGCACAACCTTCTGTACCCTCTTTATACTTTCTGTTATTTAGTTGAAATAAAGTAAAAATAGTATTTTTCTGTCTGTTTCCTGATTTATCCGTGCAATATAAAAATACCCCAAAAATAAAAGTCCTCGGAATGCCATGCCAATTTAATATGATTTTTTCGGGAATATTTGAGGATTTATAGTGCAAAAATCACCGCGGGGGGAGCTGCCACCTGGTCACGAGGGTGGAGGGTGCGCCCTACCCCCTGGGCGCGCCCCCTGCCTCATGGGCCCACGGTGGCCCTCCTCCACTTATTCCTGCACCCATCTTCGTCTTCTTCCTTCCACAAACACGAATAACCAGCTCAAGCACGAGTTCTAGCTCTCTTTGCTGTGATTTTCGATCTCCTTGCTCAAAGCACCTCTCACAAAACTGCTTGGGGAGATTGTTCCTTGGTATGTGACTCCTCCATTGGTCCAATTAGTTTTTGTTCTAGTGATTTATTCTTTGCAAATTTGTGCTGCATAGGTGACCATGTTCTTGAGCTTGCATGTCAAATTTATATGGTTCCAAGTAGTTCTAATGCTTGATATAGGCTCTAGGCACTTGTAGGAGTAGTTGCTATCAATTTTATTGAAGTTGGTTCACTTTTGTTTGAAGTTACTAAAAATTTCAAAATCTTTTCAGAGAAAAGCAATATGCTTAGGAAGATGTTCCAAGGTGGTTCTTCTAAGAAGCAAGGCCACAGGCTTGCTATGTGTGATGCTGACGAGGAACCACCAAGAGACGCTCTAGTAAGGCCTTGTGAGTGGCCTTCGGAAAATTTTATGGATCGTGTAGGAATTAAAGAAGAATTTAATGCATATTTGCGTAACGCCGGTCTTATGGACTTTGAGGCAGACAAACGCCCACAGTATCATGATCTCACTAGTTCATTTGTGAGGAGGTTTGAGTTTTCATCTTCGCGTAATTCTCCTTCAGTCATGTTTGATCTTTATGATAAATCTTACACCATGGACTTAGAGGATTTTACTTTTGCTTGCAAACTCCCACAATGGGGTAGTACTATTGATCCCCGTAAATCTGAATTTAGAGACTTTCTTGCTAGTATAACTGTAGGGGAATCTAGAGATATAACGCAAGCTACTATAGGGAGCATTCACTTTCTTGCTATACATTATTTTGCTCTCTTCATTGGTAGGTGCATAAATGCTAAGGATGAAGCATGTCACATGTGTGTCCCTGACCTCAGCATTCTCAGGAGTGCTGTGTTAGGAGACCAATCTTATCATATGGGAGCCATTGTAGCTCGTAGGTTGCATCATAATAGATATAATGGAGATTTCTTTGGAGGAATTTATGCAATCCGTTTAGCTAATTTTCTTGAGATAGACGTTCGTGAGGGTGATATGGAGTTGCCCCCTGCTTATTTAGATTTTGATTCTATGGTTTCCCACCAGTTTGTTGAGAGGACTGAATCACCTCTCTAGTACCGACTAATTTTTAACAAACGGCATGTTGTCCGTATTACTCTCCCGTCTCCTGCCTTCTTTGATTACCAGGAAAACGGAAGATATACTATTACCAGAGAGGAGGCAGATGACTACGAGAGGAGAGCGGAGGCAGCTCGACGCCACGCTGCAGCTCAGGAGGCGATAGTTGCTGCATCACAGTACGACCCCAGCTACACCTACAGGTATCCGCCAGGCTATCCCTGGCCATAAACCAACTTAGGCCAAAAGCCTAAGCTTGGGGGAGTACGTATTTCTCACCGACATTACATTTATGTTCACACACACTCATTGCTAGATGTCGGTGCTCATACTCTTTCACTGTAATATACATGCTAGTTTATTTTCTTTTTCCTGCTTTCTTCTTGTGTGTTTGATAAACCTTAAGAAAAACTAAAAAAATTAGTAGTAGTTTACTTTTCTTGCTGTAGTAATAATTAAAAAGAAAACCCAAAAAAATATCTCTCGTTCTTCTTTTGCTTGTTGGGAGCTTTCCTGTGTAAATAGTTTTATTTCTTTTCTTTTCTTTGGGGGTCGATAGGAGAAGACCATGATTAAATTGTTGAAGTGGCTCTTATATGCATTATTGTTGATTTAACCAAGAGCCCATATTGCCTTGTCTTCTCTTGTTTATTGAATGCTCGCAGATTCCAGCTTAGTCCAATGCACGTATACTCTTATTATTATTCACATCGTTCGGTCGTGCAAGTGAAAGGCAATTATGATGATATATGATGGACTGACTGAGATGAGAAAAGCTGGTATGAACTCGACCTCTCTTGTTTTTGTAAATATGATGAGTTCATCGTTCTTGATTCAGCTTATTATGAATAAACATGTTTGCAATGACAATTCGAGATTATAGTTGCTTGAGTCATGCTTGATTAGCTATGAGTTATAATGGTTTACCTTGCGTGCAAACATGCTATCGAAATGGTTATGATGTGGTATAGTGGGGTGGTATCCTCCTTTGAATGATTTAAGTGACTCGACTTGGCACATGTTCACACATGTAGTTGAAACAAATCAACATAGCCTTCACGATATTTATGTTCATGGTGGATTATATCCTACTCATGCTTGCATCCAATGTTTATTAATTTTAATGCATGTACATGCTGTTGTCGCTCTCTAGTTGGTCGCTTCCCAGCCTTTTGCTAGCCTTCACTTGTACTAAGCGGGAATACTGCTTGTGCATCCAATCCCTTAAACCCCAAAGTTATTCCATATGAGTCCACTATACCTTCCTATATGCGGTATCTACCTGCCGTTCCAAGTAAATTTGTATGTGCCAAACTCTAAACCTTCAAATAAACATTCTGTTTTGTATGCTCGAATAGCTCATGTATCAACTATGACTGCCCTTATCTTCCATGTTAGGCGGGTTATTCTCAAGAGGAGTGGACTCCGCTCCTCACTGGCTGGTCACCGGGATGCCCAGTCCCATGCTTTATGCAAACTAAATCAAAATTAATTGCAAACAAAACTCCCCCTGGGACCTCTTGCTAGTTGGAGACACTCGTTGTTTTGAGCAAGTCATGGATTGATGCTTGTTGGTGGAGGGGGAGTATAAACTTTACCATTCTATTTGGGAACCGCCTATAATGTGTGTAGCATGGAAGATATCGCCATCTCTTAGTTGCTATGTTGACAATGAAAGTATACCGCTCAAAATATTATTTATCTCTATTTCAAAACCGAGCTCTGGCACCTCTACAAATCCCTGCTTCCCTCTGCGAAGGGTCTATCTATTTACTTTTATGTTGTGTCATCACCCTCTTATAAAAAGCACTAGCTGGAGAGCAGAGCCGTCATTTGCATCCATTACTTTTAATCTATATTGGGTATGACTATGATTGGATCTCTTTTACCATGAATTACAATGTCTAGTCAGTCCTTGATCTGTAAAGGTGCTCTGCATTTATGTTTTGCGGTCTCAGAAAGGGCTAGCGAGATACCATCTTGTTATATCATATTATGATTGTTTTGAGAAAGTGTTGTCATCCGAGATTTATTATTATCGCTCGCTAGCTGATTATGCTATTGATATGAGTAATCATGAGACCTGAGAATTATTGCAAATGTGGTTAGTTATAATCTTTGCTAAAAACTTGAATGCTGGCTTGACATATTTACAACAACAAGAGCAAACAGAGTTTGTAAAAGTTTTTCTTTATCACTTTCAGTTTGTAACTGAATTGCTTGAGGACAAGCAAGGGTTTAAGCTTGGGGGAGTTGATACGTCTCCGTCGTATCTACTTTTCCAAATACTTTTGCCCTTGTTTTGGACTCTAACTTACATGATTTGAATGGAACTAACCCGGACTGACGCTGTTTTTAGCAGAATTGCCATGATGTTGTTTTATGTGCAGAAAACAAAAGTTCTCGGAATGACCTGAAACTCCACAGAACATCTTATAAAGAATAATAAAAAATCCTCGCCAAAGATGAAGACCAGGGGGCCCACACCCTGTACACGAGGGTGAGGGGCGCGCCCCCTACCTCGTGGGCCCCCTGGAGACCTTCCGACGCCAACTCCAACTCTATATATTTGCTTTCGAGGAGAAAAAAATAGAGCAGAAGAAATCATCGCGTTTTACGATACGGAGCCGCCGCCAAGCCCTAAAACCTCTCAGGAGGGCTGATCTGGAGTCCGTTCGGGGCTCTGGAGAGGGGGATTCGTCGCCGTCGTCATCATCAACCATCCTCCATCACCAATTTCATGATGCTCACCGCCGTGCGTGAGTAATTCCATCGTAGGCTTGCTGGACGGTGATGGGTTGGATGAGATCTATCATGTAATCGAGTTAGTTTTGTTAGGGTTTGATCCCTAGTATCCATTATGTTCTGAGATTGATGTTGCTATGACTTTGCTATGCTTAATGCTTGTCACTAGGGCCCAAGTGCCATGATTTCATATCTGAACCTATTATGTTTTCATGAATATATGTGTGTTCTTGATCCTATCTTGCAAGTCTATAGTCACCTACTATGTGTTATGATCCGGCAACCCCGAAGTGACAATAATCGGGACCACTCCCGGTGATGACCATAGTTTGAGGAGTTCATGTATTCACTAAGTGCTAATGCTTTGTTTCGGTTCTCTATTAAAAGGAGGCCTTTATATCCCTTAGTTTCCATTAGGACCCCGCTGGCACGGGAGGGTAGGACAAAAGATGTCATGCAAGTTCTTTTCCATAAGCACGTATGACTATATTCGGAATACATGCCTACATTACATTGATGAATTGGAGCTAGTTCTGTGTCACCCTATGTTATGACTGTTACATGATGAACCGCATCCGGCATAATTATCCATCACCGATCCGATGCCTACGAGCTTTCCATATACTGTTTTACGCTTATTTACTTTCCTGTTGCTACTGTTACAATCACTACAAAATACCAAAAATATTACTGCTTCCGTTACTTTTGTTACCGTTACCACCACTATCATATTACTTTGCTACTAAACACTTTGCTGCAGATACTAAGTTTCCAGGTGTGGTTGAATTGACAACTCAACTGCTAATACTTGAGAATATTCTTTGGCTCCCCTTGTGTCGAATCAATAAATTTGGGTTGAATACTCTACCCTCGAAAGCTGTTGCGATCCCCTATACTTGTGGGTTATCAGGCTTCCGCTTGAAGGTTATCGGGATACATGGCATATACATGGCGGTAAGTGGCGAGAGCGTGTGTGAAGAAGTACACCCCTGCAGGGTTAACATGATCTATTCGAATAGTCGGGTCCGCGGTTATGGACTTCTTGGATGCTTACGTGGTACATAGACAACTTGAAGTGGATACTCTAAAATGCTCAAGACAAGTTTGAGTGCTATGGATGGCCTTCTCGTAGGGAGACGGGAATGAATCCATAGTCGTGTATTGATGTGGTGATTAGTTGACTCGTGTGCGCTTTCCTACCTCAAAGAACTTACTCGTAGTCGTAGAACAGGATAGCCACTGAGTCAAAGCTGGCTTGCTGCAACTAAACCCCACATTGCCTTCTTGATACTAATGCATGTATGATAGGATCTGATGTAAGTCTTGCTGAGTACCTTTGTACTCACGTTTGCTTAATTTATGTTTTGCAGATGAGACATCTGTCTCACTAGTAGTTCCGCTTGGACTTCGACGAGTAGCTTGTTACCTCAGCTATGATCTTGTACCCTTGGGAGGGTCTTGTAGATAGTCAGGCTTCTCAGCCTTTCTCATTTGTAGTTGTTTGTACTCATACATGTTTATGCTTCCGCCTGTTGCTTGTATGCTTTGTATGTTGGGTCATGAGACCCATGTTTGTAATACTTGGCTCCTCGGAGCCTAATGAATAAATACTTTCAGTTGTAGAGTTTTGTTGTGATGCCATGTTGTATTTGCACACATCGAGCATATTGTGTGTACGGTTTGAAATGCTTGGTATGTGTGGGATCCGACAACCTAGTTTTTTATCCTTGGTAGCCTCTCTTACCGGGAAATGTCTCCTAGTGCTTCCACTGAGCCATGGTAGCTTGCTACTGCTCCGGAACACTTAGGCTGGCCGGCATGTGTCCTTCTTCGTTCCTGTGTCTGTCCCTTCGGGGAAATGTCACGCGGTGTCTACCGGAGTCCTATTAGCTTGCTATAGCCCGGATTCTCTGGAGTCCTGTTAGCCCAGCTGCTACAGCCCGGATTCACTCGCTGATGACCGACACGTTCATTGTTGGGTCATGTATGCCTGTCCCTATAAGTTAGTGCCACTTTGGGTTTACGACTAGTCATGTCGGCCCGGGTTCTTTGTCATATGGATGCTAGCGACACTATCATATACGTGAGCCAAAAGGCACAAAAGGTCCCGGGCCAGGTAAGGTGGCACCCGTGGGAATACCGTGCGTGAGGCTACAAACTGATATGATGTGTTACATGCTAGATCGGTGTGACTTAGGATCGGGGTCCCAACAGCTTTGGTATCAGAGCCTGACTGCCTATAGGATTACTAAGCCAAGAAGTTGAGTCTAGAAATTCTTTAGTTATATAGGGGAACTGATTGTGGAAGGGAACATAAGGCTCTTTTTACTCCTTATACCTCATGCCCTTCTGATCTGAATCATCCTATCTTTCCTACGGGGTTAAGGAACTAGGCTTTCTCTTCCTTTTATCAGGATCACGTGTTACTACTCTGTAGTCTCTTAGGATTGGTTGATCAAAGTCATATTCCAGTTTTCAAGTACTTCCGGTGTAGTCCATTTAGTACTAACACAGAACCTTGAGTGATGATGTTGAGTATGGTACTACCCCATCGTTTGCAGGATGTATCATTTTGAACATTTTAACGCTGTTACGCTGCCGGAATTGTCCTAGGAGTTCGGGAGATACTAATTCCCTTGTGCTACATTCTCCATCCTATAGTTGATGTTGATCCCGTCCTTGGTTTCGTTTCCCAGGTGGTCGTCAGTTACCCGAAGTTCTGTTGCTCGTAGCCTAAACCACGGAGATGGTAGGGATGAGGATCCTCCCGATCAGTCTTCGCTGGCAAAGTTCATGTTAGAGGTTGAGATGAACAAGCGTGAGACCAACCGCTTGTTGGCACGGATTGAGCAGAACACCACACATCGGCGTAATGAGTTGGTTTCCATTACCGACTTCATTGGTCTGAACCCACCCACCTTCCATCATTCCATTGAGCCACTCGATGCAGATGACTGGCTCCGTAGTATCATTCACAAGATGCATTCTGCGAACGTAGCTGAAGGTGACAAGGTCACCTATGCTGCATATCACCTGGAAGGTCCTGCTAGTCTTTGGTGGCAGAACTATGAGGCTATGCTTCCAGCTGGCCAGATACCTACCTGGAGAGATTTCACTGAGGCTTTTCGCGAGCATCACATTCCTCAGGCTCTCATTGACCGCAAGAGAGAAGAGTTCTGTAGCTTCACCCAGGATAAGATGGTTGTTGATGCTTACAGTAGAGAGTTTGAGAACCTCGCTCGCTATGCTACAGAGGAGGTGTCCACAGACGCCAAGAAGCAGGCTAGTTTCCGGAAGGGTCTCAACCCCAAGTTGCGTCGTGATCTCCACTTGCACCATTGCAATACATTCTAGGCTCTAGTGAACAAGGCCATTAATGCAGAGACAACTCAGCTCACTTACAAGGAGTCCCGTAAGCACAACCGTGATTTGGGTTCTTCCTCCGGTTCTAGTTCTCAGAAGCGTTGGATTTGGGTTCCGAACTCCGCTCTTCCACCCAGATATGCACCGAGGCCATCTTATGTGGTACCTCACCCAGTTCAGCCATATGCTCCACCCAGGTCTATTGGTGGACCGCCTACCAATGCGGGTCCACGTCCTACCTCCATGATTTGTTACAAGTGCGGCGAGCCAGGCCACATTGCCCGTAATTGCACTCAGAACAGTGTTACTCCACCCCAGACCAAGAAGTCCGTTGGCCGTGGTAAGCCATCACGCAAGGTGATCAGTGCCAAGTCAGCTCCCACTGAACATGGACATGTGCATCACATCTCAGCTAAAAATGCTCATGATGATCCGGATGTCGTTCTTGGTACACTCCTTGTCAACTGTCATCCAGCATCAGTTCTATTCGATACCGGAGCTTATCACTCCTTCATTTCCGAAAGCTATGCCCGCTTGCACGACATGTCATTTTGTGATATGCCCTCCCCACTACTTATGCAAACTCCTGGATCCAAATGGCAAACTTCTAGGATAAGTTATGGCAATGAAATCCATGTTGATAGACTTGTATTCCTTGCTTCCTTGATATCTCTCAAGTCTTCAGATATTAACATCATCTTGGGTATGGACTGGATGACAGCTCATCTTGTCAAGATTGATTTTTACACCAGGTCTGTTCAGATTACACACCCATCTGGCAAGATAGTCACTGTCTCCACTAGAGTTGCAAGGCGTCAGCTCTATTCTCTTAATGCCAGCCCTCTCCCTGTCATTGAAGATATCCCGGTAGTCCGTGACTTTCCGGATGTATTTCCAGAGGAACTGCCAGGCATTCCACCTGACAGAGCTGTAGAATTTGTCATAGATCTTATCCCAGGAACCGCCCAAATTTCTAGGAGACCTTACAAGATGGCACCCTTAGAGCTAGCTGAGCTTAAGAAACAACTTGATGAGTCCTTGCAAAAGGGTTTCATCTCTCCTAGTTCTTCTCCTTGGGCTTGCCCCGTCCTCTTCGTCAAGAAGAAGGATGGTACAGACCGAATGGTTGTAGATTATCGTCCCGTTAATTTGATCACGATAAAGAACAAGTATCCGCTCCCCAGGATCAATGATCTGTATGATCAGATCGGTGGATCCTCAGTCTTTTCCAAGATGGATTTGAGGTTAGGCTACCACCAAATCAAGATCAGAAACGGGGACATTCCTAAGACAGCTTTTGTCACTCGTTATGGCCAGTACGAGTACACTGCCATGTCCTTCGGTCTAACCAATGCTCCAGCTACATTCTCCCGCTTGATGAACTCGATCTTCATGGAGTACTTAGATAAGTTCGTCGTGGTTTACCTCGATGATATTCTTATTTACTCGAAGAACGAGGAAGAGCATGTCGAACATCTTAGACTTGTGTTAGAAAAACTCAGAGAGCACCACCTTTATGCCAAGTTCTCCAAGTGCGAATTTTGGTTGCTAGAAGTGTTGGGGAATGTAGTAATTTCAAAAAAATTCCTATGCACACGCAAGATCATGGTGATGCAAAGCAACGAGAGGGGAGAGTGTCGTCTACGTACCCTCGTAGAGCGTAAGCGGAAGCGTTATAACAACGCAGTTGATGTAGTCATACGTCTTCACACTAAAAAAATACACTTCCGTGATGATACGTGTTTGTCATAGTAGGTCGCGTTTTTTGTCATGCATGTACATCCATGACAAATTTATGACAGAATCAAGATAGTCATACCTGTGCTGTCGTAGAAGTGTTCCATGACATTACCCAAATTATCATCACGGAAGTGTCCACTTCCATGACGATAAATCGCGCGTCACAGAAGTGCTTTCGTCAAGGGTGATCGACACGTGGCATCCACCGTAACGGAACGCCGTTAAGCTATCGGGTCAGGTTTTGGATCCGATAACCCGTTAACAGCCCCGACCAATGGGGATTTTCCACGTGTAAAATCATCATTGGCTGGAGGAAACACGTGTCGGCTCATCGTTGGGACAGATGTCATCCACTCATTGTACAGAAGGCGCCTATGATACGTCGACATGTGGCACGGCCCAATAGAGGCCCATTCCTGTGAAAAGGCCGGCCCGTTTGACTTGGTCAAAAGGTGGCGGGCCGGCCCATGTAAAGCCTGTTAACGGCCTGTTCACATATAGCCCATTTACAGCCCGCTAACCCAAGGTCCGTTACGCCCTATCCGAATTAGGCCCAGTAGCGTCATCTGGGCCACCCAATATGATTCCAGCCCATTTTCACTTCTGGCCCATGTATGGCCCATGACGTCTTTCGGCCCATATGAGGCCCTATGTAACTCTTGGCCTATTAACGGCCCGTGGTGCAACTGGCCCGTAATGAACAGTGTATCACTTTACACCCATTAACGGCCCGTGGTGAAACTGGCCCGTAATGAACAGTGTATCACTTTATACCCATTAACGGCCCGTTATTCCGTTGGGCCGTTTCCAGCCCATGTTATCTTTCGGCCTTCTCAGAGCCCATTTATTCTTGGGCTCATTTCTAGCATTCGTTTACTTACGGCCCGTTACTGTCATTTTCTGCTTGTGGGCCAAATTCAGCCCGTGGTTACAGTCGGCCCGTTTGTGGTCCATTAATACGTTGGGCCGTTTTCATAGCGTCATCAAATACGGCCTATTAACGATGGCCCATTATGGTCGGCCCATGAACGGACGATTCCAACTCTAGCCCGTTTACGGCCATAATGCGGCCTGTTATTGGCCCATGTTTGGCCAATCGATCATACTGCCCGTATAAGGCCCATTGATGATACGGCCCGTAGAAGGCCCATTGTTTCTACGACCTGTAGAAGTCCCATTGTTTCTACGGCCCGTAGAAGGCCCACTGTTGCTACGGCCCGTAGAAGGCCCACTGTTTCTACGGCCCATAGGAGGCCCAGTGTCACTACAGTAAATATTAGCCCATGGTTATTGTGGCCTAGTTTTAAAAAATAGGTTATTGCAGCCACTAGCAAACCGCGGAAAAAGAACTGCAATGACTACAAGCAAACAAATAAACAAGACAACAAGGAAATAAATAAGCAAGCAACTTACGGTAGGCTATCACGGCTATCACACATATTACATCCACTGGGCATCAAAGTTCGCCACCAGTGCAAATAAACACGCCGAAAAAAGAATATACAAAACTGAGTGCACTTCAGAAGGCACTAGGCCTGGCCAGGTCGGGCCCCCCAAACAGCAGAAGAAACTGAGTAGACCTCAGTTGTGTCAACGATAGATGCATCAACACTAGATTTAAGGCATGATGGTGCGCACGGCAGTCCTCTGACATCTTCATTGCATCTTTGACTTCAAGTCAGAGCTGAGCTGAAGAAAGCCTTTCCGCTTTAAGTTGAGACTGAAGAAGTCGAACTGATTGAGGCAGCGACTGCACAGAGGTTGTCTCACACCTGCTGGTGAGTAGCTTCAACTCACTGTCTTCATCAAGACAGGACCTTGGGGTCATCTCGCTGTCCTCAAGATGGTTTGGCTCACTATCTTCCCTAAAGTTCTGCCTGGCGTAAGAGATACGAGTCTAAAAGAGAAACAAGGAGACACGTAACATGTTTCACAATTATATAAGCAAATAAATGGATCTATTCTGCATAAGGAACATGTTTTTACAACTACAATTTGAAACTGGTAGGTGTTGCAAACATCCAATCAGATGTAAACAGCAAAGCAAACAGCAGTGGAGGAAATGATGCCTATCCAAATCTATACTAGAACAAAGTTTGAAGGCTTGAGAAGCATGAACTTACATTACATGTTAACACGGGCTGGACAAAGCCCTTCTCCATGTTGATGGAAGGATAATTCAATAAATTCCCCAAAGAAAATTCTTTATAAGCGTTGCCATTATTCTACATTTTGCAAAGAGTAAATATAGATCAAATAATATTGGAAGAAACAGAGGATAATGAAGCTCAGGTGCAGACTGATGATACATAATCAAATAGCAATTAATTAAGTACAACGTTACAAGGCAAAAGGGAGAGAGGTACTGACAAGAGCAATGCAGAGCCCATTATTGTTTTGAGATCATATGATCCTTTGAGCAAGGAGATTCATCTGAAATTAGTTTTCATACAAGAGTGAAGGTAAGGCACAAGCAAAAATTTAGGAGTTCAAATTTTGAATTGATATCATAGACAGTACCTGACGCTGGGCTCCCAGCAGTTCTAATAGGGGTTTGGCCACTGGAGTAGGGGTAAAGTGTGGTACAGTTGGGCTTGTGTTTTCTGTGGCTGCTGATCTATCTGATTTAACAGGTATCACTACCTTTTCCAAATACCTAGTTTGTACTCCTTGACGACCTGCACTCACCCTCTTCCTTTTGGACATCTATTACGAAAGAACAACATTTGACTGGAAAAACATAGTGTGACGACACATGGAATAGGTACAGAAAATGGATAGGTATGGCATATACTCATATATGATGCTTAAACTAAGCAGATGGTGTAACAAAGTAGAAGTAATGCAAGAGGTCATATGCAAAATATGTGCGACCAATACAACTTTGCAAAGTTAGAGCAAGCACCTTGATGGGTGAATAAGATAGGCCATCCTCCACCATGCCAAGTTTGTTAGCCAGTGGATCGTTCCGCAATATTCCTCTCGTGCGCCCATTCTCATATTCATTTTGATAATGTTCAATATCTGACATGCATGAAAACATAAAAACAAGTGAGATTTTCTTTGTAATGCAAAAGTGATTCTAATCCAATACTGCCTCCCTGTAAACCCCTTTGTGCTATCTCTGCAATTCTTTTAAAAGATGCCATGCATGCTGTAATTTGTTGTGTGTATTAATATAATGTGGCCTACTACTCAAAATATGAGAGCTCCAGAAGTGATGACACTTCGCAGATGATAGCTTCAACATATAGTAAAGAAGAACAAGTCGACCTGACCTGACAGATTCAAAATATACTAAGGGAGAACAACTCGACCTGACCAGTCGACCGCAAGAGAAGAGTATCATCTTAAAGAAGAGCAGAAGAGCAAGCAGATTGAAGATATTAAGTCTTTCAATACAATGTCGGTTGGCCACCCATGATGAACCAAAGCGCACAGAGAAATACTATTCTTTCCGGTCTCTCCATATGTGGCTCACATGCATTTCAAAACTAAAGTAGGAACATTTAGCTAACCAATTAAACATCTCTTAGTTTTACTAATATCAGCAATAATATCATATATGAATTTGTACAACTAAGCTTGTTTAGCTCGATGGGTGGAGCAGTGCTATTACGACACGAACCATGTAGGCTAATTGTGGTCATCATAAAATGGGGAAAACATAAGCATGATGAGTACAGTGTTGACCGTGGCAGTGTGATGGCAGATCTGAAGCTGCAAACCACGCAAAGGGTAGTTAGCAACCGATGTTTGCTTTGAAACAACAACTAAGATTTGGTATGGACAAGAAAGTACGGTCAACAAGTGACAAAGAAATGCAATTATGCTGTCTCTCTATATGTCGCGACATGTATTTGGGAACTCAAGTGGGACCTTTAGCTAACCAATTAAATGTGTCGGTTAACTAATATCAGTATCATATCACAATCATATTTGAACAACTAAGCTTTCGAATTCTGAGTGTTGTGTTGTTTAGCTTGAAGGGTGGAGTAATGCTAGTACGACAGAAAGCACCTACGCAGATCATAGTAGAGTAGATAAAAGGGGAAAACCCTAAGCATCAAGAGAAAAATCAGGAAAGTGGAACTAGCTGGACCAGTGGGTGGCGCACATGCTTTTCGAAACGAATATAGGAACATTAGGTGACCAATTAAACGTTCTCTATTTTAGTGATATGAGCATCATATCAGATTCGTATTTCAACACGTAAGCTTTGGGTTGAGCTCTTGAGGAGCAGTGCTAGCACGACACGAAGCACCTACGATGATGGTAGTGAATATAAAGGGGGGAAACCATAAGCTTTATGAGTATAGTGCTCGTGCCATGGCGGATCTGAAGGTGCAAACCAGACAAAGCTACTTCGCAACCAATGTTTGCTTTCAACTAGCCACTACGATTTGGTACGGACAAGAAAAGTACAGTAAAAAAATTACGATCTATTTTCCGGGTGAGATCAATAACTTAAGCACATATGGAAGAGTACCACCTCTCTTGCGACGCAGTGTAGGCCTATGCTGATACGTTGAGGGTGCTGCGGGTGCGATGGCTGTCGGCGGCGGGGAAGAAGACTTTAGACGGCAAACGGCCAGGTCGGGGGATATATCCTGTTGTCGTGGATGAGGCGGTCGTAGGAGCGGCAACGTCAAGGTGGACGACGGCGCCGATGAAGCGAGAGGAGGCGATGAAAGGATCCTGGTCCAGCGCCGTGGATGAGAGACGTCCATCTCTTGCAGTGGACGACGGGGTAGGGGTAGCGGCTCCGTCAAGGTGGAGGATGGGGTGGCGGACGGAGGAGGCTGGCCGCAGTGTGGAGGTTGTCGTGCCACCGACGGTGTATGAATGGGGAAATGGAGGGGAGGGGGGATCTCAAACTTTGGGACGCGCTTCTCTGAAATGGGGGAAAGTTACGAACTTATCCCCCGTTTAAAACTTCGGACATCGCGTCGGTTGGGGATAGGACGATAATCTCGCATCTCCCAAATATTTGCGGGTAACTATTTCGGGCTAGGAGAGGGTGTTTTGTCGCCCACGGTTGGCGCCCACGGTGTATGAACGGGGCTGACAGGTAGGGCGGTTGTGTCACGTCTGATGGAAGTTACACATCTGCCCCTATTTAAAATATTAGCCTACATTGATTTCGGACGAGGAGAGTTTGTTTTGCCGCCCACCGTGTATGAATGGGGAAATGGAGGAAGAGACACATGTCTTTCGGACGAGCTTGAATCAAATGTGTTTTGCCGCCCACGTTTGGCGCCCATCGTGTCTGAATGGGCTCAGAGGCCGTCATGTCACGTCTGATTGAAGTTACTAGTCTACCCCTATTGACAGCAGTGTAAATCCGGTCGATAAGGATGTCAAGTGTCAGGGGTAGACAGTAATTTCCATCTAGCAAACACTTGCTTCGGGCAGCCCACAAATTATAGTGGGTGTTTAGCCGCTTCGTTCAAAACTTGGGAGAATTAGCATTCACGTTTGCCCTGGGACCTGGCAAACTAAATTCAAATCCAATTTGTATTCGATTGGGAATATCCACAGATAATTATACGTTTTGTTATTTATTTCTTCAAAACCACAACAAAGATTTATTCCACCTTTATATATGATTATGATTTAGAAATGCCGTGATCTTCGAATTTAGTAGGTTGGATACACTCTGAGTCAAACAGTTATTTCATCCAATACAATATGCTCACACGAAAAACAGTTCACCTTATGTCAATCATACAAGTACTGAGGATTACCTCGCCTAAAAAATTCAGATCATTACAACACATGGACAACATAGGGGGTCTTGCAACATAATCCATTCAGAGACATGACACAACATGCAAGTACAAAAATCTAATGACAATTTCAACTGGTATCTAAAGAAGAATCGGGATTACCTTGGGCTTCAGATAGCAGAAACAGCAGGACCTCCTCTGTCTTCAAATGCAACATTCTTACTTCCTCCAATTCTTGGGTTGCTTGCATAATGCGTGCCGCTAATTCCGTAATTTCCAGCCTCAAGATAAAGATTACCTCATTCATGGCAGCCACACCATCTCTTTCTGCCTCTAGTAGAGCCTCAAGCACTATAATATCTGTGCTCAGACTGCTCTCTGGCGGTGTTGCCTCTGAACTGCTACCATCTGGTAACATGGATGGTGCACTGCTTCCACAAATAGATTCTGGGGTTGTACATTGTGTCCTAGTGTGAACGGCATCCTGAAAGGTTTCCGCTGGACATCAGTAAGAGATAGTTATCGTATGATCCAGGCAGTAAGCTTACATGGTAAACGACGGATGAATTATTGCCGAGCATTGCAAACTATATTTAAATGGTTCGAAGCAGCATCAGCCGAAAAGAAATTAAAATGGTAAGATGAAACTAGGGATGTAAGTGGCAAATAAACGACATCCGCCAGTCCCATCTAGTTAGTTTTTGCTACCTCCCTAGTTCATTTTCCTCAAAAAACAAAAACTCTTTTGAACTATCATACCACTAGTGGACTTTAATCGGGATTAAATGGGACCCAGTTGACATCCCTAGTTGAAAGGGAGTGTACAACCGCTATATTTAAGTTGCCAAGGCATCTAAGCAGTTGAAATAATCTGAGAAAGCACTTAACAGTGTGGCCTCATATAAACTACGAAGACAGTCTTGTGATGAAGTTGAGAGGAAAAGTTAAGGACTCAAATGAAATAAGCATGCATATTGGCCAACTCAGGTATAGCGTAACAACAAATAAGCATTCGAATCAAGCAATACAGCAAAGCAGACAACTGAACTATTTGTATTTCGGTAGGATTACACGTTGAGGGCACAAGCCAAGAAAGCAGCCCACTCGCATTACATTTCACATGTACTAAAACACACTGGCTTACCATATGTTGTTGTGAAGCCTAGCTGCTGTTGCAATGTTCTTTGAAGATATCGTCAGCATCTCGTGGTTGCAAATCTAGTTGTTGTAGTTTATTCTACACCATCTATTTAGGTAAAATTAATTTTAATCGCATACACTGGTCCGAATTGATCATCAATGGTTCATCTAAACTAATGAAAGAACGGTGTGTGCATACACGACAATATATCTGCTTCCCTCTATTTTTATGCTTGTTCGAGGTGCCAGCCCCAAAAGAACAAATATTTTGCTTGATGGGGCTGGCAGCTCCATAATTAATAGAAGCATCAAATTAGTCATGCAACTTGGGAAGATCAAGAACACACAAACAAGTAATGAACAGAGGCTCGGAGCAGTGATGTAATAGCTAGCATCAGAAAATGTAGGGTAAAACGAACAAAAAGCAGCGGAACCACATGCTAGTTTGCTGATGTGTAATTAAGCATAGAGAACATTAAGCAGTCTGATGGAACCAACAGGTGGCATCAGAACAAAACTAAAGCATATTAACTATATGTGCACTGGTATGTAATTTAGCACATGTAACATGTTCACTGCCAGAAGTATGGCCCTATAGGTGCAAGCAGAATAACGCGTCTCATGAAAAACTGAATGATACCCTGAAGAAATTCAAAGGTGCGGTGCCTATGCTAGGAAAGTGAACGTAGGCGCCGGTCGTTGGATAATAGTACCTGATTCTCGGCGGCGTATGGGTATCGTTGTCATACTTGATAGCTAAGGATCGTCGATGGTGCTCGTGTTGCGGTTGAGTTTGGGCCGGCTGTCGCCATCGCTGAAGCGGCTCCGGTGCTACAGTTGCGGCGCCTGTCGACATACAAGAAAGCTCATCTGTGGTAAGTGAACAATTGCACGATAAAGAGAAAAACCGAAGGAGTACAAATCGAAATAACCTGATGAGGCTGCGGCGTCGGTAAAGCAGGGCCGGTGGAGTTGAATATGGCGTCCGTGAAGCGGGTCCGGTGTAGTGGACGAAGGCTTCGGTGGGCGCGTTGTACAGTGCTTTCCGTGAGGCAGATCTGTTGCGGCGGACGAGGGCTTGTATAAAGGGCCAGCGAAGGGGCGGACGAGGGAGTCAGTGAAGGGCCTACGCTGTGGTGGACAAGGGCGCCGGTCAAGCAGATCTGGTGCGGTGGACCATGATGGCAGTCAAGGAGATCTGGAGCGGTGGATAAGCCAGTCGCTGAAGCGGCTCCGGCGAAGTGGTGAGTTGGCAGTTGGGGGTTCCAAGGTGCGGAAGGTAGATAAGGCGGGGTGTGAGGTCCACCGCTGCGGTGGAGGACTAGATTCGGCGGCTTGCCGTGGTTGGGGGGTCGGGGAGGGGAAGGGGAGGGGCTCTGGGGAAGAATGTTGGGGGCAAAGAGGGGAAAACAATGGAGTTACCAAAGCAGCCCTTTTCCGTTCATGTGGCAGGGGTAAAACAGGAATATCGCAGGGCTAAACTTTTGGGCGCGTGATATTTCGATGTGAGCGGGAAGTTTAAAAGCTTTTGGCGCCTAAAATTATAAGTATTCTGCTCTCGTACGGCCGACTATGATATCATGGCCGACAATTTGTTTGTTTTGCACGCAAAAAAAAAGTGCAAGTTTTGAAAATCAGTGTCTCCAACTCGAAACTTAGATTGTCCATTCAATTCAAATATGGATCATTGAGCTACTACAAGCAAATACCATCATACGGTCCAATTCAAATGAAATTCCAAATGTGTTTATCCTAAATATGATGACAAAAGCAAAAATGTGTATGTGTATGAATAAAGTGGATGATTATAAAGTTTGAACATGCCCGTATGTGTATATCTCTAGGTTTGATATATGAATTTGAAATCACGAAATCCCGGCTTAAAAAATGTACCTCCGTTTAAATGAATTACAAAAGCTAATGATGGAGTCGAATTCCAAAATTCCAATCTTAGGTTTGTAATTTTGGTACATCAAGGTATATCACGCATGTTCAAAAGTATCGTTATCTCATAGTACAAACTGTGAAACAAATTGATCAACCATGAGTGCACAATATCTCAATTACGCTAAAGTCCCTCAAATATAGACACCTCACTCTTTATCTGAAGTCAACCCCCCCACCACCACACACACACACACATAGAAAAGAAAAGTCGTTCTCTCCCCCAAACACCAACACACGAGCACATTAACACCCCTCTCTCTTGTAAAGTCCGGACCCCAACATAGGTCTCTATCACTTTGTCTCTCGGGCATGCACACATCTCTTCCCTCACTCACTAGGTCTCCCACTATCTCTCTTACCCAAGCACACGCACTATGTAGAGTGTATATTTCCCATACACACAAAACGTCGCCCCCAAACGTCTATCTCCCTAGTTATGTGGTTCTCGCGCACTCACCTCACACACCACTACTACCTCTTGAGCACTGCGTTGGATTTCCTTGAAGAGGAAAGGGTGATGCAGCAGAGTAGAGTAAGTATTTCCCTCAGTTTTTGAGAACCAAGGTATCAATCCAGTAGGAGGCTACACGCAAGTCCCTCGTACCTACACAAAACAAATAGCTCCACGCAACCAACGCAATTAGGGGTTGTCAATCCCTTCACGGTCACTTACGAGAGTGAGATCTGATAGAGATGATAGATAATATTTTTGGTATAAAGATGCAAAGTAAAATAAAAGGCAAAGTAAAAAAGCAAAACAATAATAAAGTGATGGAAGATTGATATGGTGAGAATAAACCCGGGGGCCGTAGATTTCACTAGTGGCTTCTCTCAAGAGCATAAGTATTCTACGGTGGGTGAACAAATTACTGTTGAGCAATTGACAGAATTGAGCATAGTTATGAGAATATCTAGGTATGATCATGTATATAGGCATCACGTCCGAGACAAGTAGACCGACTCCTGCCTGCATCTACTACTATTACTCCACTCCTCGACCGCTATCCAGCATGCATCTAGAGTATTAAGTTCAAGAAAACAGAGTAACGCCTTAAGCAAGATGACATGATGTAGAGGGATAAATTCATGCAATATGATAAAAACTCCATCTTGTTATCCTTGATGGCAACAATACAATACGTGCCTTGCTGCCCCTACTGTCACTGGGAAAGGACACCGCAAGATTGAACCCAAAGCTAAGCACTTCTCCCATTGCAAGAAGAACCAATCTAGTAGGCCAAACCAAACTGATAATTCGAAGAGACTTGCAAAGATAACCAATCATACATAAAAGAATTCAGAGAAGATTCAAATATTGTTCATAGATAAACTTGATCATAAACCCACAATTCATCGGTCTCAACAAACACACCGCAAAAAGAAGATTACATCGAATAGATCTCCACGAGAGAGGGGGAGAACATTGTATTGAGATCCAAAAAGAGAGAAGAAGCCATCTAGCTACTAACTACGGACCCGAAGGTCTGATGTAAACTACTCACACTTCATCGGAGGGGCTATGGAGATGATGTAGAAGCCCTCCGTGGTGGATTCCCCTTCCGGCGGAGCTCCGGAACAGGCCCCAAGATGGGATCTCGTGGATACAGAAGGTTGCGGCGGTGGAATTAGGTTTTTGGCTCCGTATCGGATCGTTTGGGGGTACGTAGGTATATATAGGAGGAAGGAGTACGTCGGTGGAGCAAAGGGGGGCCCACGAGGCAGGGGCGCGCCCTAGGGGGGGCGCCCTCCACCCTCGTGTCCACCTCCTTTCTTTCTTGACGGGGGGTCCAAGTCTGCTAGATCATATTCGGTGAGAAAATCACGTTCCCGAAGGTTTCATTCCGTTTGGACTCCGTTTGATATTTCGTTTCTTCGAAACCCTGAAATAGGGGAAAAACAGCAATTCTGGGTTGGGCCTCCGGTTAACAGGTTAGTCCCAAAAGTAATATAAAAGTGGAAAATAAAGCCCAATATGGTCCAAAACAGTAGATAATGTAGCATGGAGCAATCAAAAATTAGAGATACGTTGGAGACGTATCAACCACCCCCACTGCAAACAAGCACACTTTGTCTCCTTGTGCACCACTCTCCTCTTTCTATCTCTCCCACATGCGGACCCGCCCCAGCTCCTTCCCTGTATACATATATGTCGTGACTCTTTGCATAGCTCCCTAATGTATAATCGTTCTCGATTTCGCACATTTTCTCTACACCATCTATTCTAGATCTCTCATGAAGTCCCTATCACGCACACGATGACTTGCTTCCCTTGCGTCTCCGTTCATAGGCCAATTTCGGACAACATCAACATTGTCTCCCTATCTATACGCCATTTATGGACACAAACGACCCCTCTCGCCCCCTCTCTTCCTCTCTCTCTCTCTCTCTCTCTCTCTCTCTCTCTCTCTCTGTCGCTAGCTCTCTCTTTCTCTCGCTCTCACACCCCTCTCCCACACACACACTCGATGTCTCTTCCAAATAGTCTGCTCCCCCCGCCCGCACCCGTGCTATCTCGCTACTACACATGTCACACCATTCCCCCTTCCCTTATACTAGGTTTAGATCATCAGTGGTCTCTCAACTCCACATACACTCTCTCCCTCTCACACACAAACGCGTGCACAAACACACACAGACACGCACAAACACCCATTTATCTGGATCCTCATCTCTCCTCATGTACGCATGTGTATCTCACACACTCACTCTCTAATTATGTATATGTCTCCACGTTACACAACACAAAGCCCCATGTACATGTCTCTCTCTATCCTCCACACACATAGACACAAAGAATCTGTTATCATTGCCTCAGTCTCTAACATATCACACACGCACACTGTCTCTCTCTCTCTCTCGCAAACACGCTCAACATGGGTTTCCCCGTGAATAACTTACCGTCTATTCATCAACAGTCGTGGCAGTACGGCGAACATGAGACGTGAAAAAGAATAAATCTACACGTGCTTAGACCACCTAGTATGACTACTAGGACTAGAGCAAGCCAAAAAGCGCGCCGCCGTCACCCCCTCCTTGTCGGCGACGGGAAAATCTTTGTTTTACACAGTCGAGAAGTCATTGTGCTAAGGCCCCACATGCCGAGGCGTTGAATAGAATGTAGATGCTAGTTTACGGAAGCAAGTATCGATAATACGTTTGTATCTCCATACTTATATTTCTTCTCTTATAAAAAACCGAGTTGGTGATGATGGTATGTGTGCCATCTTGCAATATAGACCGTCCGATCTATATCTGACGGATGGAAATTAAACTAAAAGATACCCGCACCCCTCTCCACATTTGCAGACAAGGCCTTCCCTCGTTCATCCTTATCTCCAACAAACCTCATTGTTGAGCAATTAAGAAAGGAAGCCTCTGGAACAAACTGGCCTGGTGGCCGCTGCCGGCGTTGTCAATCCCCATGCCTCCGCTCAGTCCGACCACCAACCACCACCACACCCCACTCCTCTTCACCTTATCTCATATTTCTCGAGATATCATTTGTTTTTACACATGGGATTACTCCCGCAAGGGTCAATCACAACAAGTGTTTTATAAAAAAATGCATCTTGATGTTCCGTGCAATGCACGGATCTTGCTAGTACTCCTACACAAGACTAAGTTGGTGATGCTGGTGTGTCTGCCATCCGTCGTTTCTGACCATTAGATCTACATCTAACGATTGTGAGGTAAGTTGTTGCCTTTTCTCACCAACATCCCACTTGTCTACCAATTTGTAGAAAAACCCATAATTAGTATCTTAAAACCAACCACATCCCTCCCTGACCTCACCAAAACAGCCCAAGGAATATATTCTAATTGAAACATAATATATCTCTAGTGACATATGTATATCAAAATTAGAGTGTTTTGTACCAAGTTTGTGAATAAGTATTATTCTAATTATGATTTGTTGCAACGGACATGAACATTGCTAGTATTTCCAACCATGCATTTTTTTCCAGTATTCCATAGTTTTGAGTTTTCCATCAAGATATTAGTCACTCATGGTTGATATTTACTTTCAATCATGTACACATATGCACTATGTAACTAGCCTTGCTTATTGGCTTCCAAAGCTTAACTTTCACTCCTACTTACAATATGTAGAGTATTTAACAAAAAACTACCACTTTCAACCAACCCTAGGAAGAATCTATTGTACAAAAAATAGCAAAAACATACCCAAAATTTCTTAATCCATGCCAAAAACTACCTAGTACTCCTACCGATTAGGTTTGTTTAAACCCATTTATGACAGGGTTGGCCCACACGTCCGTGCTGACGAGGCAGCTTAAACCAACACATTTTGTTTGACCGTTGACACGAGGGACCCACATCTGACCTTCTATCCTGTTATTCCCCCTCAAATCATTATTTTTCCTGAACATTACTTCAAACAGTACTGATGCGTGTTCGTCGGTGGCGCCGGTGATGAGCGAGTTGGCCGCCGCTCCGCCGGACGGGCCGGACGCCGCGCTGGCCTCCGCACGGGTTGGCAGGCTGGCCCGAGCGTGACTCACGAGCGAGCAAGCCGCCGCGCTGGCCTTCGCTCGAGCCAGATGGCTGGCCTTAGCGCGGCGTGCATGAGCAAGCCGCCGCGCTGCCGTGCCAATCTAGCTAGAAAACCTTGCAGACAATCAGCTGGACGGAGCTATCTTGGCTAGCTAGCGGCCGCGAGCGCTGGACGGAGCTGGCATCTGGGCTGCCGCAACATGGGCTCCGCGCCGCCGGCGGTTTTGACCTCGCCTTCTGCCGGCGGCGGTAGCTGCGTCCCACGGCCGAGGATGACTAGGTGGACGGGCCGGATGTAGGAGGTCACTCGAGGATTTTTGTTGGTAAGAGCATGTACAATGGTTGATAAGGTAGTCTTATCTTAAGTCTGCCACGTATGCAAGTGGTAGTAGTTTCTTGGCATTTTAGTGGTTTCTTGCATTATTAGAGCAAGTACAATAGAGCTGAGTCAGCGGGCTATAAGAAATAAACTAGTATATTTCTGCTTAGTTGGAGGAAAGAGAAGAGGAGAGAGAAGGTAAGCGGGCTCTTCGTGAAGAGCCAGCTCTAGCACGTGCTCCTAGGCACTTTGTGAGAATGAGAAGTGGGCCACATAATAAAAAAGTAGTACACTCTTTTGATCTATTATTGTACATGTTGGCTATAAGATGGGCTGTAGATGACATGGCACTGGCTTATAGCCAGCAGCTGGCTATACTATTAACCATGCTCTTAGGGGTTTCTTGTAAGGAACAATGTATGTACTACTAGCCACAAAAGGCGATTCTAGGTTGCGTTGTACTCCAACGAGTACTACTAGTGGTCGCGGGAGTGTATACCTCGTTTTGTGGGTTCGATCCCGGCCGAACGCACGGCGGCCTTTTTAAAAAAATAGTACTATTACACTTCGCTGCGAGCCAATATTTTATATGGGTAGTTTGAGTTTTGAAGTCAAACGGATGTGCGGCCCCACAATCTGGGTGCACCGGACAGCCTAGCCACGTGAACGGGTTTTCCTTCCCAGCATCTCGTGGCTCCCGTGGTCGCCCTAGACGCACCTCGCTTGCAGCTTCCAGCTAGTAGCATATTTAAACTAGCGCCTCCCAATTAAGCCCGAGGAGCCAGAAAAGCCTGGCGGGGCATTGGGAACTGTGCAATATGGCTCTGTACGTAAAGTGCTCTACTACTACTCTGTAGCTTGTGACGTTGCACGCATGGACTTCACTCCATTATCGGCTCTACTATAAAACAAATTCCTCTTGACGTGTTTTTTTTGAAACGGAGGCAAAAGCTTTGCTTCATCTCATTCATAAAGAAGGAACTACTAACAAAGTTCGACGAGGTCCATTACACCTCCACAAATGGAAGCGAAAAGCCTAGTCTCGCTGTATCAAATAACTCAAATGTTCTGCCCCCGCAGTAACCGTCACTGATAAACAGCCTGCTAGTGTGTGCGTGAGAGGAGCGGCTGAGTAGGCCAGCTACGTGAGAGGAGCGGCTGAATAGAGCACCGAGAGTACCCACTAGGCCACTACGCAGGTGTACTTCCCCTGCATTGATAGTACAGCGATGGTTCTAGAGAACAGTAGTACCCTCCACTTCCAACTGTAGCTCCTTGGCCCTGAGATTCAAGAGTTCAAAACTGGTGCACTATACTAGACTAGACTAGAAGTACAGTACATCGCACTACTAGTTGAGAAAAGTAGTACTAGTACTGCTACAGTACGAGTACGTACTCCTCCGTCACATAATGTAAGACATTTTTTGACACTAGTTGGCGTGTACAAAAAATGGCAAAAACATACCCAAAATTTCTTAATCCACGCCAAAAACTACTACCTAGTGCCAAAAATTTCTTACTAGTGCTATTATTTACAGTATAATGCAATCCCATAACGTTCCATAATGCTAGTACTAGTAGTAAATAATAGCCTCACCCCTTCGCTGAGGAACGATCTACAGTTGGAAGGGACGAGGCCCTGCGGTTACTACGCTCTTATCTCCTCCTTGTCAGTTCCCCTCCCCCCGAAGAGAAGGCAGTTTGTCGCTGCTCCCATGGATTCGCCAGGCGGTTCTCCTCCTCGTCGGGGCTGGGAGACCTTGGACGACGATCCTCTGGGAGAAATCGCACACCGCTCCGACGTCCTCACCGCCGCAAGACTCGGTGCTTCCTGCACCAACTTTTTCAAGATGCTGCTTAAACAGGCTTGGGAAAAGGCCATGCTTGTCGGTCTTCCATGTGTCCTCGAGGAGAAGGTTCTTCTATGGGACAATCCTTCGAACAGTCCGCCGCTCCCTGGCCATGGTTGCATGTTGACTCCGCTAGAGTTGCCGACGTTGAGAGGTAGTCGAATTTTGTCCGATGAGCAGGTCAGTAATGGAGTTTGATCATGTAGTACTTAGTTATTCCATTTCCATCCCGTAATTTCTCCGCTGCCCACCGTCTTATATATAGGTATGGGTCGGTGCCAACGAAGATTGGCTTGCATACCTCCGGCCGGATACCACCATCATTTTGCACAACATCCACAGCAGTGCGGCCGTTCCGGTAGACCCCTTCTCCACCATTGGGATCGGCCTTCCGGACTGGCTGGGCTTGAATACGTATGATGATGCCTACATGAGATTGAAGAAGATAGCAATTGCGGACCCGCCGACAAAGCGACGTGGCTACGACGATTACTATCTCATCGCGGTGTTCGACATAAGGATTGCCATCAATGCAAGAGGCAGTAACGGCAGGGGCTGGCGCATGTTGGCGGCGGCAGATTTGTACCCCTACACGTTCGAAGACGCCGTGCGCCATCTAGGCCGCATCTTCGCGGTGACAAGCCAGGGGACTTGTTTCATCTGGTTGCCATCCTACGGTACGGGTGATTACAAACGGAATGCACAAACCATCATTCGCATCCCTAACGGTACTCCATTATTTTGCAGGGACCAGTCATCCCCCGATCAAAATAAGATCGCCGATCCTGGATGTGCATTTACATCCGCGATTCGGTCTAACCTGGAACCTTGTAGCTGACTTTGGCATATTGGGATCAACTATCTTAGCAGTCGTTACCCATGGTACCACTGATGTGCAACATGGTCACACAATCTACCACGATCGGACCGTCACCATCTACCCAGGTATTCCATTTTTTAACCCTCTCACCTTCTCTTTCATTGTTGTACTAGTAGTATACTTTGTAGTATTAGTAGGAGTACTTTTTACCTTGGATGACGCGTATAGCTAGCTAGGCCCTTGAAGACTTGAACCCACTAGCTGCCACCATTTTTGTTTTTCCATGTCTTACTATCTCATCCATGTAGCCAAGAGTGGCTATATATAATAAGCCGGTTATTTTACTTCCTCTATACCGGAGTAGTACTATTTGCTGCATAGTATTACCGACCTCCATATTTGAGCACAACATTATTATGCATGGACCTTGACTATGTACGTCACCATGTGTCTAGATCTGGGATGCCGCGTGTACCAGATGAACGGCGCCGAGTTCGACCCCCGTGATGCTACATGGGTGCCGAGGAACACTCTTGGAGAGTACTCGCTTTTCATTGGGGACATCTACCCCATTGTGAAGCGGATGCCACCTTCCGTGCACGACACGAAAGGCCCGCCGTTCATGAAGCATGGTTGTGTCTTCAGTGCGCACCGCTGGATGAACGACATGCTGGGACACGCTATCCCTGATTTATGCCGCTTCAGCTTGGATGAGTCTCCATCGTGTGGAACCAGACTAGAAAGCTGTGACAATGATTCCGATTGCCCACCGCTATGGATCGTGCCATCCATGAAGAACACCTGGGACTGGAACCTGGAGGAGGACATGTAGCCCATCTATAACGTGTAAGTGGAGTACGGTAATTGTGAATGGTAGCGCTGTGAATATATGTAGACTAGTCGTGCACAAATTTATCACATGAATTGGAGATGAAATTGTGTGGCATACTGGCATTTGTCCTTTAGAATTTATTACTAGTAAATGTGTTATGTGTACGTGCACTTGTGTGGTTGTTGCACGGGCTCCAACATGCTCTTTGAGAAAAAAAAGGTGGCACAGCTTTGGATATACGTGACGTGGTGGCATCATACAGTAGTATCGTTCGCTATAGTTGTACTAGTACACTCCTACTAGGACGACAACTCCTATAAAACCTTGCGCTTGGCTCTTTGCCTCTTCGGGAGGTTCAACAGTTCGTACTCGTGTGAACCTTGCACTTGACTCTTCGCCTCTTAGGAAGGTCCAACAATGATGATACTACAGTACAATATGCTTTTGGCAATCTGACACCGATTGAACTGCTGCACGTCCAACGCGAGGGGGAGGGAGAGGGAGAGGGCGTTGTAGTCAAAACCCTCTCCTCGTCCTGTGAACCACCGCGCGTATGGGCGAGGGAGAGGCGTAGTAAGCAAGCTTCTCCTCGTTCGGCGAGTTGACGGGACACATCAAAGCAGTACTAGTACTAGTAGTAGTAGTCCATACTGCGTCCTTTCCGATTAATATGGCTTAATTTGAAATGAGAAAAATACACTGGCGGTCAACGTATGTAACAATACGCTCTTTACGGTCACTATATATAGTTTTGCGGCGATTATACGATCACTAGCTCATCGTAGAGCACCGTATTGCACCCTACTGACCGGCCACATAGTCGACGTGGCACTTTGTTGACTGGTTAAATTGTCACTTGGTTTCTGGGTCCCACCTGTCAGTTGGCAGAGCAAAGAAATCAGTTAAGCAAAACTTTACGTAGGCGCGACACGAGTCCAACCCTTGCACGCGAACCGCCCTGGCTGTGTATGTGAGTGCATGCACGTGTCCTCCCTCGGTCTTCCAACAAAGAGTGTACTACATGATGTACATCTACACTTCCAATGCATTTAGCCTTTAATCTAAATCGATATTGATTGACTAATGCACCAACTTGTGCTGTAGGTATAGGCTACATGTCTATCCTTAATTATAGCATGCAACGGCCTTCATTTAATATTCTTATCTCAATGGTCGCATGCACACATAAGTCTACTACTTTTGGGCGTTAATTATGCCCTGGTCAATGTGTAAATCTCTAAATGTACAGTCTTTCACGGGCGTAGGGAGTAGGTTGAGCACTTGAGCGTGAGCGTGTGTGTTGCGTCGTGTGCTGTGTGCCGCATGGGTGCGTGAGTGTTGCGTGCGTCCATGTGTACGTGTGAGTGTTGCATGTTGCATGCATGCATGCATGCATGCATGGGGCTTACTCCCTCCCACTGACATGTTCATATTTCAAGCTTCCTCTGTTCCCTCCATATGGTGATACTCCCTCTGTTCCCAAATAGTACGGAGTAAAAGCCTTCCTCTGTTCCTAAATACGGAGTATTTGTCTTTCTACAGATTTCAACAAGTGACTAGGTACGGAGCAAAATGAGTGAAGTGAGCGTAGAGGCATAGGGATACTGTAGAAAGGAAGTCCTCGCGATCCATTATTCCCCATCTCGGTCAGAGAGAACTATTCAACTAGTCTTCGCAGTGAAGTGACAATACACGCTACAGCAGATGGGACACGTAATTAATAAGTTGAACCAGTGTGTTGGTGTTACTAAATCAGCCTTACCCAGTACTGCCATCATGTTTGCCAGTAGAGCACGCTTCCGCAAATACGCCTACGCACCTCTGTCCTCCATTAACTGACATATGGGCCCTGTTGTGGTAGACCCACATGTCATCGGTGTAACTATTTACACTCCGAAGGACGGTATATCCTGGTAGTAGTACTAGTAGAATTGAGATTGAATGCACTTTCTTCCCCGTCTTCCACTCTTCTTCCTCCTCTCTTCTTCTTCTTCCTCCTCTCTTCCCCATCGTCGGCCGCACACCATTTACCCCCGCTCACTGCTCGCCCGCCCGCGCCATCTTCCTTGGTAGCTCGTGTGTACCATATCCCCCCGCTCACTGCTCGGCCACACGAGGACAAGCTTCTTCGCTTGCCCGCCCGAATCCACTTCCCCGCTGGCTCGCAGGCACCGAAAACCCCAATGGCAGAACCGACTGACACGCAGAGCCGCGATTGGAATTCCCTCCCCGATGTTCTCTTGGAGCAGATCTGTAGTCGTATGGACCTACTCAGCACCGTCCGTCTGGCCGCATGATCGGTGTCTTTGTACCGTCTACTCATCTGCAACCGGCCGACTCTTTTCAAGACACCCTGCTTGCTGATGCCCGATCCTCGCAGGTGGCCCAAACACTGACTTGACGATCCTACGGAGGTTGCCGTGGTGCCCCTCGACATGTTACCACTACCCGTCCACCTGTCCTTCATGCGCGGCCACTACTGGGCGGGCATGAAGGCCAACTGGATCGTCCTCATCCACCACACCGGTAGTCCGTGGCGTCTCGTGGATATCTACACCCAGCGAGAGATCACCCTTCCATCGTTGGATACCGCCGCCATCGAGCCTCGCGGCCCGCCGGACACTCCTGCCTACTACGCACGAGACGCGTCAAGCTTTTGGGTCGACCTCTGTTTGTAGAAAGTTGTAATCTGCGAAGTGCTGTCACATCCCTAGCTTCTCGTATTGCACTAGGCTAGCTTCAGGTGTGCATCATGTTTGAATTTTGCAGAAAATTGAAATGGGGATTACATAAACCCTAGCATCAAAGGAATTCACTAGGCTCAACTAAAATATTCTCAGTGTTTCCAAATGGCTTTCAAAAATGTTCATCATTTCTGGAAAATGTTGGAAACAATAACCAGAGGTGCTGCACATTTTTCCATGACATATTTGGGCTCTGGATTAAATCATACTCTATTTGCATTTGGGCATTTAAATGCTATTAAATATTTTAAATGCTCAAATAATCATAAACTAAAATGTTTACTGTAGGATATATTCCCAACAGTGATCATGAGTAGTTTCATGATTTTTGGAAGTGTCTAAGTATTTTTAATAAAGCCCTAAAGACTACAGAATATTAGAAAACAGAAACAAATAAAAAAAGAGAGAGAAAGGAAACCTACCTGGGCCACTTACCTGGCCTGCACTGTGTTGGCCCAACACTGTTGGCCCAGCCCATCTCTCTCCCTTGTCCTCTTCCAGCTCACGCCAGAAGGACTGGAGCGCGCGTGCCCGGCGCGCGCAGCCACACGCCGGCCACCTCCACCCTGCCTGCGTGCTCCCTCGTCGCCCTGGATCTCCCTCGCGGCGCCACGACACCCCCTCGACGCCTCGACCTCTCCCTCGAGCTCATCCCCTCCTCTGTCTCCCTCACGCGCGTCCACCCGAACACAGCCGTCGCCGCCGCTCGCCACCACCGCGGCCACCGCCTCCCCCTCGCCTCACCGACGCGCCCAGAAGCTCCGCCACTTCGTCCTCGACCCCCTCGCTGAGCTACACAACGCCGGACGCCTCGAAGCGCCGCCGCCGACGCCTTCTTCTTCCTCGGGTCGCCGAGATCGCCTCCGCCGCCCCGCTCGCTTCGGACCTCCTCCGAGCTCGCCGTAGCCTCTGCTGCAACTACTGTGAGCTCACGGACCTACTCCCCTTCCTCTCCTACTCGAGTTCATGCTCTAGCTTCGTTCCCCATCTCCGCCGAAGCTCGCCGCCGCCATTGCTAACGAGCTCCGTGCTCCCGAGCTCGGCGGCTCGCCCGAGCATCACCAGCGTGCTCGCCGCGCTCCTGTGAACCTGAAGCACCCACGGGTTCGCCCTGCCGTGCCCTGTAGCGCCATCTCCGCCGTTGCCCGAGCTCCGGCCGCCGCCCAAGTGGTCGCCACCGTAGTTCCCGACCTCCCCTCGCCCAGCCGCCTGCTCCGTTGGATGCGGTGCACGTCCAGCAGCCCGTAGGGCCAAACCCCGAGCCCAATGGTCGCCGGATGGCAAAACCCGACGCCTCCGCCGTGCGGAATGCTTGCCGCCGGCCATATTCCGGCGAGGCTGACGTGGCGACATCATTAGCGGCTAATGACGCCACTAACTAACCCCCCTAGCTCACTGACAGACGGGCCCCGCCCTTAATTAACCACAGGGTTATTTCCTGTTTAAATTAAGCTAATGCCGTGGACCCCACATGTCAGCTTTGACTTTGGTCAAGTCAACGTTGACCGGTCCCACTTGTCATCCACCCAAACCAGCCAGTGACACTGACATGCGGGCCCCACCGTCCAGGTTTGACCTGGACCGCCCAGTTGACCTGCTGATGTCACTGTGATGTAATGTTGACGCTATAAATCATTTTCTGGATTTATTCTTATACAGAAAATTCCAGAAAATGCCCTAAACTTCTAAAATTCATAGAAATTCAACCGTAGCTCAGAATGAAATAATTTATATATGAAAAATGATCAGAAAAATCCAATCTATCCATCTGTACCATTTTCATGCATGTTAGAACAATTTAAGGCTGCTGTTTAGGACAAATCATGTAAATGGCATTTGAATTTCCGCATATGAAGTTTGAATTTGAACCTAAGGTTCAAACCAACTCCAGTTAATATGTTGCTAGTTGCATTAGCTCAAAACGCATTCATATTGCCATGCCATGATCATGCATCATATTGTGCATTGCATTGATTGTATTTCTTCTTTGTTGCCGGTGTTTGTCCCCCCTCAGTAGACGATGTTCCGACGTTGTGATCGCTGTCACTAATGAAGTCTCAATGCTATCTTCAGAAGTGTCAGGCAAGCAAAAACCCCTTGTTCATTCCGATACAATCCCACTCTCTCGCTCCTGCTCTCTTTTACTGCATTAGGACAACAACGATTCATCTGTTACTTGCTGCGGTAGCTGAACCCCTTTATCCTCTGCATGACCTGTCATTGCCACAGTAAATAGATGAAACCCACTAGCATGAGTAGGAGTTGTTTGAGCCCTGATGTGCCTACTCATTCATGCTTGTTTGTCATGCCTGCTATTGCTTAGAGTTGTGTCAGGTCTGATTCATCGGGAATGAATTGGAAAGTTGTGAACATGTCCTACTGTGTGAGAGCTAAGTGTGTGAACACGATTTGGTAAAGGTAGCGGTGAGAGGCCATGTAGGAGTACATGGTGGGTTGTCTCATTGAAACCGTCCTCAGGAACTGAGTTCTGTGTTTGTGATCCATGAACAGTTACTACCACACATTGGGTTCCGGTAACTCGACCCCTCTCGACTTATTAATCAACTTGATCTCTGTCCAGGAGTTGCAACTAGTTTCTGGTGTTTGTAGGTTGTGTTAGTAGTCTACCAAGTGGTACCCGGTACAGGTGGGCTTGGGACAGACTAGGCACCGTGGCACGGTGTACCAAGCGTAGATCCATCCGTCGAGGTGGGCTTGGGAACCCTGTTCACATCGTTTGGGGCCGTGAGCGACACCCCGTCCGGATCTCCTTGCGGATGGAACTCGTATAGGCGATAAACCTGGACTAGAGACTTGTGTGGTTAGTCAGGTCGTGGCCGACTCCCTCGCCAGGCTTCCGCTTGAAGGTTGCCGAGGTACACGACGTGTACATGGTGGTAAGTGGCGAGAGCGTGTGTGACGAAGTACACCCCTGCAGGGTTAATATGATCTATTCGAATAGCCGTGTCCGCGGAAATGGACTTCTGGGTTGCCTGTACAGTTCATAGACAAGTGAAAGTGGATACTCTAAAATGCGCAAGATAAGCGTGAGTGCTATGGATGGCGTTCTCGTAGGGAGACGGGAGCGGATCCATAGTGGTGTATTGATATGGTGAATATGTGGACTCGTGTGCGCCACCTCAAAAGAGTTACTTGCAGTCATAGTTTAGGATAGCCACCGAGTCAAAGTTGGCTTGCTGCAGTTAAACTCCACCACCCCTTTTGTTGATACCGATGCATATGTAGATAGTTCTGATGTAAGTCTTGCTGGGTACATTTGTACTCACGTTTGCTTATTTTATGTTTTGCAGAGAGACGTCAGTCTCGCTAGTAGTTCCGTGTGGACTTCGACGTTTATCTTGATACCTCAGCTACGATCTTGTGCCCTCGGCAGGATCTAGTAAATAGTCAGGCTTCTCAGCCTTTTCATTTGTAGATGTCTGTACTCAGACATGTTAAGCTTCCGCATGTGCTTTGACTTGTATGATCTGAATGTTGGGTCATGAGACCCATGTTTGTAATATCTGGCTCTTCGGAGCCTAATGAATAGATACTCTGAGTCGTAGAGTCTTGTTGTGATGCCATGTTGTATTTGCACATATCGAGCATATTGTGTGTATGATTGAAATGCTTGGTATGTGTGGGATCCGACAATCTAGTTGTCCATCCTTAGCAGCCTCTCTTATGGGGAAATGTAGTCTAGTGCCTCCTTGAGCCATAGTAGTCCGCTACAGCCCGGTTCACCGGAGTCCTGCTAGCCCAGCACTACTGCTCTGGACACTTGACTGGCCGGCATGTGTTTCATATCGTTCCTGTGTCTGTCCCTTCGGGGAAATGTCACGCGGTGACATCCGGAGTCCTGCCTAGCCTGCTACAGCCCGGGTTCCCGGAGTCCTGTTAGCCCAGTGCTACAGCCCGGATTCGCACGCTGCTGACCGACACGTTCGATGTTGATTCATGTATGCCTGTCCCCATACGTTAGTGCCGCTTTGGGTTCACGACTAGCCATGTCGGCCCGGGTTCTCTGTCATATGGATGCTAGCGACATTGTCATATACGTGAGCCAAAAGGCGCAAACGGTCCCGGGCCATGGTAAGGCGACACCGGTGGGAGTACCGTGCGTGAGGCCGCAAAGTGATATGAGGTGTTACAGGCTAGATCGGTGTGACTTGGAATCGGGTCCCGACAGCTTTGGTATCAGAGCCAGGTTGCCTGTAGGATTACCAAGCCAAACTGGTCGAAGTTGAGTCTAGAAATGCTTTAGTTATATAAGGGAATTGATTGTGGAAGGGAACGTAAGGCTCTTTTTACTCCTTTACCTTATGTCCTCTGATCTGAGTCACCCTCTTCTCTTCTACGGGGATTAAGAACTAGGCTTCTCATCTTTCTATCAGGATCACGTGTTACTAATCCGTAGACTCGTAGGATTGTTGGTCTGAAGCCTCAGTTCAGTTTCTACTACTTCCGTGTGTTGATAGCTGATCTCGGAACCTTGATATTATGATGTTGAGTGGTTATGCCACCATTTTGCAGGATATCTCAAATCCTTTTGAGCCTTTACAGCCGTTATGTTGTCCGAGTCATCCTAGGTTTCTAAACAATCTGATGCATTTGCAAAATCCTTTCCCTTTGTTTTTGCGTCCCTTTGGGCCAGATTAACCACACTAATCGTTGAGTTGAGGTACTCTGTTGCCTTGACATATACGTTGGAGTTATTATTATGACCCTAGGTGTCTTAGAGGACCACTTAGCAATCTAGCAATGCTTGCATCCCCAGTGTGATGATTCTGGCCATTACTCTCGAAAGCATCCCGTGATGCCACTTAGTTAGTAGGCATTCTATTCCCGGGTTTCTGAACTCGAGATTCACCCTACTTACTTCATGTTGATAGTGTTGCTAGTTCCTTTAGGATATTAGTAACCCTTGTGATAGTCTTCGAGGTCCGTGGTATCTCATTCTTCCAATACCATGAACCATTATGGCAGAAGTTCTTTTAACCAAAAGATCACAACCAGGGCGCTCTTGAGGAGTACTCCATTCATATTGTGACTCTGCCAGTCCTTCCTCCTCTGCATGGATTATCTGGAAGAAATATGTGGAACTTGTTGACATACTAAATCTATGCATCCGCAACTCAGAAAACCATATGTCCCTTTGAGTTGTCTCTCTTTAGTTGTATTCTGACCTCTGTCTATCAATTGATAGTCAGGACTAGTTGTACATCCGTGTTATCGATGCGTACCATCCTTGTAGTCCGTCAAGTCGTTCTATTTCAAAATGACTAGGAGAAACAAACTCCAGGACCTCGTCCATATCTAGGATTGGGTCAAAGCAATTGTATTCCGCAGACCAAAATGCCAATCCAGCTTTTGCTCTGCTCTACCTTGGAGTGTTACCATCTTTATGCCAAGAGTGTCATGAGAATTGCACCATATCTTATGAATTCTTGACGCAGTGATACTTCTCGCCATCATTATTCATTCCTCGATCCCGTGTTGTCACAACCGGAATACCGACAAGTGAACTGTGATGTGTGAAATCAATACTCCTAGCAACCCCGTTGCTTGGTAGTTAATGGACAACAATCTCATTCTTAGCGTGTTGGATATTCAATCATCATCCTGAGATTGATCGTGTTACCTAGTCCATTTTTCCTGGTGCACTCTTTGGTCAACGAGTTAGGGTTGTATCAATTCCTCGCTCTTTTTGATCACATCGTCTTGCCCTGAAAAGCAAGTTTGTTCTCGAGCCTAGTAACATATCGGTGGTTCGTGATTTCTCGAATATCTTCTCGGAAGTGTTACCAGGTTGACACTTGACCGCTATGTTGAGCTCGTGATCAAATGGTTTTCCTATAAACCACTCTTTCTCCAAGAATCTGTGCTGGATACCTTGAGCTAGTTGGTTAAGCTAAACAACAACTTGGAGAGTTGGAAGATAAAGCTTGTCTGACTTAGTTCATGGTAAGGGATATCTCTTTTGTGTGTGTGTGTGTGTTGAAGAAAGATGATATCTCCATCGATTGGTCCTCGTGATCAGTTGTTGGATCTATTGCCTTGTCAAAACTTTGACTTGAGTATGGGCTATCGTCAAGTCAAATCAGAACCAACGATGTTCGTGATGTTGTCTTACTCGTGGTTGATCTCTCGAGCATACACCATTACATCTTTTGGTCTGACCAATGCTATCACCGTGTTCACATGATGGTGGAAGTCCAGTGATATGGGAATTCCGATGAGTTGCTATTGAGCCCATCAACAGCATCTTGTCTCCTCCTTAATTCATGTTGAACATCAAGCTAGTGTTGGAAACTTTTGTAAGCATTATCCTCATGTCCCGTTTATGAAATATATGTTTGGTGTAAGAAGTGACTTTCTCCAAGTTCACGTGCATTAGGTGCAAGATGCCGCAGCGAATTTGAGAAAGTTAGTTTTGCTTCCTCTGGAATCGCCCCAAGTCAGTCATGCATGTGCAAAGTATACCATGGTTTGGTAGATTAATTACCTCCACTCCACATGTATTCCCTAGCACCTCAAGCCACTAACTGATTTGTTCAAGGAGAAGAAGTTCCTTCATAAGAGCTAATCATATGACTTATGCAAGGACTTCGTTATCCGCGATGATGGTTCCCCACCTGAACTCGGTAGTGTTTTATTATAAGACTACCACGTGGTCATGCTTGTCTTGGTTAGCGTGTTCACAGGTTTGTAGCAGAACCAGCTCGTGTTTTGGAGCTTGCTATCGTAGCTCATGCCCCGAGAATCTCGCAACGTCATCTCATCAAATTGCGTTGCAAACTTTCACTTTTCTTTCTAGACTTGATGAGTCTGGAATATCCTGACACCAACCAGATCTGAATCTCAGGCAGATGTGATGGTTGAACGTTTCCCAAGAACTATACTAATGGTCTCTCTGTTACCGGTAAGTGGATGTCGTGGCCAACACACCCAGCCGGAAGACCTATTATTGTAGTATCTTGATTGAGAAAGTTGGCCACCTCTCCATAAGGATTTCATAAGATTCTACTTCCGTAGATATTCCTTATGGACTCTTGTGCTCCCGAAGTCCGACCTTTTACTTGATGTTCTACGTACCAGACCATTGTAATAAATGGGTTGCACTAGCACATCAAGGAGAACATTAGAAGCGGAGTGCTAAATGTCTCTCGGTCGATCATCCAGATTCTGTTTCCTTAGCCTCGCTAAGGGGAAGTCTGAGAAGGTGTTATCTTCCTTTGTATCCGCATTGTCCATCACTATTCATCATGGAAGTAAGATATGATGCCAGGATCCTCGGCACGGATATTGGTAAAACTTGATGAATATGGAAATGCTCAAGTTCTTGAGAGCACGCGCAAGCATTAGGTGTCATCGTCAGCACTAACTGGGATTGGCCCACATTTCATCGGTTATGTTATAACCTTTCCAATAGTGGAATCACTCTCTACTGTTGGGTTTCTCCCCAGTTACTAGAATCATTCCCATCATTTGCATTTTGTTCCCAGCTTGCACCTCAGTAATTACCGCTTAGGATCATCTTCAAAAGTGGTCCTACTATGGGTCCCATCCATCCCCGATGATAAGCAAATCATCCATTTCGTTGTCTTCAACAAGGTAGTTCACATCGTCCATTCTAGCCCGAGTGTGTCGTTCCCCCGAACTCCCTCGAACGATCATTTGTGATTGCCTTAGGCTGGCATAAAGAGTTTCAATGATATTTATATCAAAAGTAATTCTTTTTGCCACTTAAGGGAATAATTCTACGAGTCGCCTTTCCTAAGGTGCCCCGTTATGGAGTCATGGCAATTAACTCCTCGCTGCTTTGGAACCCATGCACCATACTATCTAAGCGTGGGATTGTTGCCCACCAAGTCAAACCTCATCGTTTGTTCTTCCATCCCTCTCGACGTGTTCTGTGTCTCAACTCGAGATGTTTCAACATCTCATTCCGTGAGTTGATCTTGTATAGCTCGATCTTCGAGAAGATCAATCCTGTAGAGTTTCCCTCTCTTCCGTCATCATAGTTGGATGAAGCTCCCGAAAGAAAAGATGTCAAGATCAAGATGATGCAATGAATCAATATCTCCGAGAAGAACAATTGGATCGTGAAGATTATGTTAGTTGCGTTCCCCTTTCACCTTACCCTACGCTTGAATCTCGGGACGAGATTCTTGTTTTAGTGGGGGTGAGTTGTCACATCCCTAGCTTCTCGTATTGCACTAGGCTAGCTTCAGGTGTGCATCATGTTTGAATTTTGCAGAAAATTGAAATGGGGATTACATAAACCCTAGCATCAAAGGAATTCACTAGGCTCAACTAAAATATTCTCAGTGTTTCCAAATGGCTTTCAAAAATGTTCATCATTTCTGGAAAATGTTGGAAACAATAACCAGAGGTGCTGCACATTTTTCCATGACATATTTGGGCTCTGGATTAAATCATACTCTATTTGCATTTGGGCATTTAAATGCTATTAAATATTTTAAATGCTCAAATAATCATAAACTAAAATGTTTACTGTAGGATATATTCCCAACAGTGATCATGAGTAGTTTCATGATTTTTGGAAGTGTCTAAGTATTTTTAATAAAGCCCTAAAGACTACAGAATATTAGAAAACAGAAACAAATAAAAAAAGAGAGAGAAAGGAAACCTACCTGGGCCACTTACCTGGCCTGCACTGTGTTGGCCCAACACTGTTGGCCCAGCCCATCTCTCTCCCTTGTCCTCTTCCAGCTCACGCCAGAAGGACTGGAGCGCGCGTGCCCGGCGCGCGCAGCCACACGCCGGCCACCTCCACCCTGCCTGCGTGCTCCCTCGTCGCCCTGGATCTCCCTCGCGGCGCCACGACACCCCCTCGACGCCTCGACCTCTCCCTCGAGCTCATCCCCTCCTCTGTCTCCCTCACGCGCGTCCACCCGAACACAGCCGTCGCCGCCGCTCGCCACCACCGCGGCCACCGCCTCCCCCTCGCCTCACCGACGCGCCCAGAAGCTCCGCCACTTCGTCCTCGACCCCCTCGCTGAGCTACACAACGCCGGACGCCTCGAAGCGCCGCCGCCGACGCCTTCTTCTTCCTCGGGTCGCCGAGATCGCCTCCGCCGCCCCGCTCGCTTCGGACCTCCTCCGAGCTCGCCGTAGCCTCTGCTGCAACTACTGTGAGCTCACGGACCTACTCCCCTTCCTCTCCTACTCGAGTTCATGCTCTAGCTTCGTTCCCCATCTCCGCCGAAGCTCGCCGCCGCCATTGCTAACGAGCTCCGTGCTCCCGAGCTCGGCGGCTCGCCCGAGCATCACCAGCGTGCTCGCCGCGCTCCTGTGAACCTGAAGCACCCACGGGTTCGCCCTGCCGTGCCCTGTAGCGCCATCTCCGCCGTTGCCCGAGCTCCGGCCGCCGCCCAAGTGGTCGCCACCGTAGTTCCCGACCTCCCCTCGCCCAGCCGCCTGCTCCGTTGGATGCGGTGCACGTCCAGCAGCCCGTAGGGCCAAACCCCGAGCCCAATGGTCGCCGGATGGCAAAACCCGACGCCTCCGCCGTGCGGAATGCTTGCCGCCGGCCATATTCCGGCGAGGCTGACGTGGCGACATCATTAGCGGCTAATGACGCCACTAACTAACCCCCCTAGCTCACTGACAGACGGGCCCCGCCCTTAATTAACCACAGGGTTATTTCCTGTTTAAATTAAGCTAATGCCGTGGACCCCACATGTCAGCTTTGACTTTGGTCAAGTCAACGTTGACCGGTCCCACTTGTCATCCACCCAAACCAGCCAGTGACACTGACATGCGGGCCCCACCGTCCAGGTTTGACCTGGACCGCCCAGTTGACCTGCTGATGTCACTGTGATGTAATGTTGACGCTATAAATCATTTTCTGGATTTATTCTTATACAGAAAATTCCAGAAAATGCCCTAAACTTCTAAAATTCATAGAAATTCAACCGTAGCTCAGAATGAAATAATTTATATATGAAAAATGATCAGAAAAATCCAATCTATCCATCTGTACCATTTTCATGCATGTTAGAACAATTTAAGGCTGCTGTTTAGGACAAATCATGTAAATGGCATTTGAATTTCCGCATATGAAGTTTGAATTTGAACCTAAGGTTCAAACCAACTCCAGTTAATATGTTGCTAGTTGCATTAGCTCAAAACGCATTCATATTGCCATGCCATGATCATGCATCATATTGTGCATTGCATTGATTGTATTTCTTCTTTGTTGCCGGTGTTTGTCCCCCCTCAGTAGACGATGTTCCGACGTTGTGATCGCTGTCACTAATGAAGTCTCAATGCTATCTTCAGAAGTGTCAGGCAAGCAAAAACCCCTTGTTCATTCCGATACAATCCCACTCTCTCGCTCCTGCTCTCTTTTACTGCATTAGGACAACAACGATTCATCTGTTACTTGCTGCGGTAGCTGAACCCCTTTATCCTCTGCATGACCTGTCATTGCCACAGTAAATAGATGAAACCCACTAGCATGAGTAGGAGTTGTTTGAGCCCTGATGTGCCTACTCATTCATGCTTGTTTGTCATGCCTGCTATTGCTTAGAGTTGTGTCAGGTCTGATTCATCGGGAATGAATTGGAAAGTTGTGAACATGTCCTACTGTGTGAGAGCTAAGTGTGTGAACACGATTTGGTAAAGGTAGCGGTGAGAGGCCATGTAGGAGTACATGGTGGGTTGTCTCATTGAAACCGTCCTCAGGAACTGAGTTCTGTGTTTGTGATCCATGAACAGTTACTACCACACATTGGGTTCCGGTAACTCGACCCCTCTCGACTTATTAATCAACTTGATCTCTGTCCAGGAGTTGCAACTAGTTTCTGGTGTTTGTAGGTTGTGTTAGTAGTCTACCAAGTGGTACCCGGTACAGGTGGGCTTGGGACAGACTAGGCACCGTGGCACGGTGTACCAAGCGTAGATCCATCCGTCGAGGTGGGCTTGGGAACCCTGTTCACATCGTTTGGGGCCGTGAGCGACACCCCGGCCGGATCTCCTTGCGGATGGAACCCGAATAGGCGATAAACCTGGACTAGAGACTTGTGTGGTTAGTCAGGTCGTGGCCGACTCCCTCGCCAGGCTTCCGCTTGAAGGTTGCCGAGGTACACGACGTGTACATGGTGGTAAGTGGCGAGAGCGTGTGTGACGAAGTACACCCCTGCAGGGTTAATATGATCTATTCGAATAGCCGTGTCCGCGGAAATGGACTTCTGGGTTGCCTGTACAGTTCATAGACAAGTGAAAGTGGATACTCTAAAATGCGCAAGATAAGCGTGAGTGCTATGGATGGCGTTCTCGTAGGGAGACGGGAGCGGATCCATAGTGGTGTATTGATATGGTGAATATGTGGACTCGTGTGCGCCACCTCAAAAGAGTTACTTGCAGTCATAGTTTAGGATAGCCACCGAGTCAAAGCTGGCTTGCTGCAGTTAAACTCCCCCACCCCTTTTGTTGATACCGATGCATATGTAGATAGTTCTGATGTAAGTCTTGCTGGGTACATTTGTACTCACGTTTGCTTATTTTATGTTTTGCAGAGAGACGTCAGTCTCGCTAGTAGTTCCGTGTGGACTTCGACGTTTAGCTTGATACCTCAGCTACGATCTTGTGCCCTCGGCAGGATCTAGTAAATAGTCAGGCTTCTCAGCCTTTTCATTTGTAGATGTCTGTACTCAGACATGTTAAGCTTCCGCATGTGCTTTGACTTGTATGCTCTGAATGTTGGGTCATGAGACCCATGTTTGTAATATCTGGCTCTTCGGAGCCTAATGAATAGATACTCTGAGTCGTAGAGTCTTGTTGTGATGCCATGTTGTATTTGCACATATCGAGCATATTGTGTGTATGATTGAAATGCTTGGTATGTGTGGGATCCGACAATCTAGTTGTCCATCCTTAGCAGCCTCTCTTATGGGGAAATGTAGTCTAGTGCCTCCTTGAGCCATAGTAGTCCGCTACAGCCCGGTTCACCGGAGTCCTGCTAGCCCAGCACTACTGCTCTGGACACTTGACTGGCCGGCATGTGTTTCATATCGTTCCTGTGTCTGTCCCTTCGGGGAAATGTCACGCGGTGACATCCGGAGTCCTGCCTAGCCTGCTACAGCCCGGGTTCCCGGAGTCCTGTTAGCCCAGTGCTACAGCCCGGATTCGCACGCTGCTGACCGACACGTTCGATGTTGATTCATGTATGCCTGTCCCCATACGTTAGTGCCGCTTTGGGTTCACGACTAGCCATGTCGGCCCGGGTTCTCTGTCATATGGATGCTAGCGACATTGTCATATACGTGAGCCAAAAGGCGCAAACGGTCCCGGGCCATGGTAAGGCGACACCGGTGGGAGTACCGTGCGTGAGGCCGCAAAGTGATATGAGGTGTTACAGGCTAGATCGGTGTGACTTGGAATCGGGGTCCCGACAAGTGCCCACACCATCAGAAGACTACATGGATTACAAGCTCATTGCCTTGTTCAACATGGGATTAGTCTATCTGGAATTCGATCGCCATACATGGTTATGGCTCATCATCAATCCTGTTGAGGCAACATTTCTGTCTGATGCTATAGTGCACGATGGCATCGTTTACACGGTCGACGCACAGATTGGCTGCCTATACTGGTGGAATCTATCGTCGTGTAACTGTTCTATCTCATCTCATCTTTACCTTATGAATACGACTGTCTGTTCATTTGTTACAAATTTAGAATGCATAGCATGTCTATAACCACATCATTGCTATATGTTCCTCTCATTTCCTAGATTTTTATGACCACACATGTTATTGTTAGAGTTGATATGAGAACAATTGGCATCTAATGATTGTTAGAATACATATTATGAGCATAACATCATTATTGCTATATGTTACTCTCGTTTACAAGATTTTTATAACAACGCATGTTATTGCTTAGAGTTGATATGAGAACAGTAGTAGTAATTGCTATGGTAGAATCTGAGTAGGCGTTGTCATAGCTGTTTTCCTCTCATTGTTACATGATGTTTGAACCATGACATATTGCTAGAATATGAAAGCCATTGGCTTATTTTTTTAACTTGGGGTATGATTATGACCACGGCATTGCAATTCTCTGTCTATGATATGTGTCACTGTTATAATAATCTTAATTCCACACATACTCTGAACATGATTGTTTATTTTTGTCCTTTTGGTCTCCAATTTGAATTGTTGCAGCAGACCCAAATGCGTTGGCCTTCATGATTCCAGGACCTGGAATCATACCAGCCGATGGGTGGTGGTTTATCGCTCGTTCAGCTGACTGCGGTCATTTGATGCTCATTCGCACGTACCAAATTGACCAAACCATTACATCAAACCACAGGCAGTACAATGCGTGGGGCGTTCGTGACATTGATGGCTATGGCTGCTTCGTGTTCGAGAAAGATCCCAGCTCCGTTGGGCCAGGCGTATTCAACTGGAGGCGGGTTTACAACCTCGGCAACCACTCTTTGTTCCTCGGGCTCAATTATCTGATCATCCAACCAATCATCGATCATATCACCGGCGATGATTACTGTGCTATGCAACTTCCATTCGCGAGGGGGGGCTGTGTTTACACATCATACCATGGGTTTCCTGAATCACCATATTCAGAGATTCGTCGACACAGCTTGTTGCCAGATAATCTTCAATGTGTGAAAGGCATCAAGCTTCCATGCGATGGATGGCTTTTGCAAACCTGACATGCGGCGATGTGGTTCATGCCAACAGCAAATATGCACAACTTGATTCGTGCTGATATCTAGACTGAGCCATGTATTCTGCTGCTGTAGCACGACCCTCTTTTGTTGGATATTATGTACAGTTGTTAGTTTGAGCACTCCTCTGGTTTGAAGGATAGATACCTTCCTGGGATCAAGTGCATCCTAACTCACCTGCGTAGGATGTACTGATAATGATGATGGAGATGCTGTGTAGAAGCCATATATATATATATATATATATATATATATATATATATATATATATATATATATATATATATATATATATATATATATATATATATATATATATATATATATATATATATATATATATAGATACACACACACATACACTAGCAAAAATGCCCGTGCGTTGCAACGGGAGAATGTCACACAGCCCACCCAAAGACCTTGTTTCATTCGAGGCAAAAGTTGCAGTTCTTTCTACAATAATATTAGTCATGTCCACCTTGCTAAGCCTACACAACGTGAAATAGAAATTCATATAAAAACAAAGCTTATTCATTTGCAGGAAATTAACATGAATTTTGTAGCGACTCTGCAAAGAGCAGTTGACATATTTACATTGTATGATAGGCCCGGACTACTCCCTATCTTGCAAGGCTGGCCGTTGCTTCACTTTATCGAGTGTCACCATGACTGTGTTCTCTCCTTAAATGTAATCTTGAACCTCTCCTGAAGAACATCAAATAGAGCGCTTGTGCCATCAGAGGTGAGGGTGATACCATATACATCTGAAAGTTTATCTTTTTGCATGAACCTATTCAAAGCACTGAAATCAAATGATAACTTTTGTCTGTTTGCTAATTTCTCCCATGGCTTAGGAGCATGCATTCTTCTGCGGATTGACCACTTTTGACATATAAAAATGTTCTCATGCCTTATCAAGTTATCATAGAGGACAATCCCATACGAACAAAAAATGGTTCTGATTACATAATATTAATTACTTATTCTAACACAAAAGCAAAATGCAAAATGACCCGCATAAGAGGGGCAAGGGATGTCTGGATATAGTTCCCGAGATTAACATGCACAAGTGAGATCTTTGAGAAAAAAAATGGCTTCCACAAGCTTAAAATATGCATAAAATACAAAAGCAATCAGAAGTGGCCTCTCAAATATATGGTCAATAAAGGGCATTCAAGTATCCATGATCTTGGGACAAAGCAAATCCAGTCTGTTGCTGAATCCATGAATAGTTGGCAAATCACTGAATAATCAAGGAGTCAACACAAACTACCTAAGCCAGGGCAGACCAAAAGGCATGCCATAGTCAGAAGGATAAGAATTCTCATATGAGGAAGTATCAGTTCCCCTTGAGCAGAATACCGAGTGATAACAAATGTATCATATGAACAGAGTGAAACTGTATGTAATGGAAACTTTTAAACTGAAAGCCTATGGGGCAGGAATTTCTTCTCCCACAACAGAAATTTTTTCTTCGTTGCGTACGTTATCACCCTTGAATCTTCTGCTGCAATACGCTTCTCTTGAACCACACAGGAAAATTACAGAAAACATCAGTATGTACCTTGTCATTCTTGTCTATTTCCTACAAATCCTTTTTATCAGTTGTTCACTATGAGAAACAATCTAAGGGAAAAGGTAGATTGTTGACCAAAGAAATGAAATTACACACCAGTACGTAGTATGATTGAATTATTAGAGAATCTGACCGCTATAGAAAATGCATTTAGTGAAACTTGATTATTATCTTCTTAAACCAAAAGAGAATGTATGGCTATAACAAAAATGATTCAAGATGACAGAAGAATAACATAATGATCAAGAAATGATTCACGCAGAAGAGATACAAACACAAACCTGATGTTGCTAATAGATGGTTGCAGATGCATGTCTCTATACCCGATTTCGTAAGCAACATCTGTAGATTGCATAAGTCGGGTCGTTTAGGCTCTTCCCTATAAAAATAGTAGCATGTACTCTAGTTACTTCCCTAGCAATACTCTTTTTGGCGACGCTACTCTTCTAGCAAAAATAATTACTTAACAACTATTCTTCATTACAAAATCGTTCATGAAAGCCCACAGAAGTCCAGAATTCTTTGCCTATGATTAGCCCTGCAATCTGAAGACTTGCACTGAACTCATCATCCTGTTGCCTGAAGGAAATTTGGTGCGAACATCAAGCAGACTGTACGAGCTTCACAACCACAATAGCAGAGTACATAACTTGGTACTTTCATATTTAACATCTTCTACTTTGATATTGTTTCGGCAACTCGATGGAAAAGCTTGACAGAATAACATGGTTACAACTAACAGTCTGACGGCCAAACACAAGAATTTTCTACTGACAGGGAACCGACTCCATTGTAGGGTCAAGAGCTTCCAGGGGAGGCCACTATCGAGGGAGGCCCTTTCTAAAAGGAGGTACTTAACATGGGCGAGCAGAGACTACAATTGATAAGGACGGTCTGAGGGAAGCCTGAGGGCACGGTTGCAGGTGGTGGCGGTTTCGCCTACAAAGCAGCTAGAGTACTAAAAGTGCAACGTTGAGCAACATGTAACAACACTAACCTTCAATATAATGGCAAGGGAGCTATCCATGGAGATATCTAGTTGAAACTGAGTATGGATGGCACTTCAAGCTAATACTATTACTAATTGAACTGAGCAAGACATCGACATATACTTCAAGCTTTGTCGAGATACCAGTGAGAGCAAAATCACTGGAAGCTAATACACAACCTTATAACAATATACCACACTGGGTATATATACTATCATCTGGTCCAGCCGTTCAGGTGAAGTGAGCGTCAGTAGAACAATGATCTACATACCACAAGAGTTCCAAAGCACCAATAATCAGAACATCTACAAAGAAACAAAGGAGCAAGCAACAGCCAAAAAATAGGCTAAATTACGAACCTGAGAATCAGGTCATGTGGTTCAAGGGGAAACTCCTCCATGCCCTCCTAGCAGGAGTTGAGCACGACAGCGGATTCATCAGGGTCATCGAAGCTGCAGAACATGTTGCTGCTACTGCTCGACGTCAGGCTGCTGTCCCTTGCAAAGTATTATTCTGAACACGCTGCAGAACGCCCATCTGAATTTCCATGACGGAACGAAACTGAATGCAAGTAATATTGCTGTAGGAAAATCTACACGTGAGTACTAAAAGAGCTGCAGCAACATAATTCCGCATGTAGTAAGCTTAAAATTGCCATGTTCCTCCAGTGCATAGTAATTTGTGTACTGCTTAACTTCGGATGTAGATTATGCAGATATAAAAAAGTTCAGTACCTTGTTCCTCCTTTCCAAATCTGCATTTCATAAGAACAGAAAGGTAAATTGCCCGTGCGTTGCAACAGGACAAAAAATGCGAGTATTCAAATTTAGTGAGAATTGTTAGATGTCACTCATTCACAATTCGTTAGATGCCACTGCACACCACTTCTTCTATCCAACTCTGATAATTGTCACAAATAAGGTTGCCCTCGTCTCTAGTGACATTGTGAAAATAATGTTACTGTGGTCATGTGTACTGAAGTTCCACTAAAATGAAAAATACAAATAGCTAGATTCAGAATCGGGGAGAACTGTGTCAAACATGCACAATATGTATTACTTTATCTTGCTTTTAGCAACTTAAAGTAACTTCTCTGAAGTGTGTAGATGATCCGGAAAACTACAACTCATATGACATGAAGATATAAAAAAAGCTTTGCTTCAAGTATGAAGGAAACCTTTGTCTAACTTGGAGAACCTGTAGTTATAAATTATAGGTGCAATATACATTTAGCATTACATAGCGTGCAGGAAGCATTGTGTTTTACATTCAGTTGGGATCTTGTTTAATAACAGCTACAGGCAGTGGCGTAGCCAGGCCCTAGGCATGGGGGCACAATCCTTTGAGTGTTCATCCCTATACCTATCTTCCAGATTGTATTATTTTATTTTACAGATTGTATTTCACGGATAACCCTGTGTCCAGCTGCCCACATCCCACAAATCTGGGGCGTTACATGATAAAGGTGAAGAACATCCCGGATTCCATCAGGAAAATTCATTGAAGAAGCATCAGAATAACATCTTGGCTAAACTTTATCTCCAACCACCAGCGCTTAGGGGCAATCTTTAGAAAAGAAAGTCAACGCAGTATCTGAAATTGGTTAGAAATTACATACACTATGTGTAGGGATCCATGCAAGTAGGTAGTAAATCACACTGGGATGGCATGACTATAATAACATCTAGTATTACCCAAGCTTCGATTGTTCAGATGGGAATGTATCCAAAAGTAAATAACATCCATAAAAAAATAACTGGAGCTACTAACTTATCAAAAACAGGGGAAAACAAATGCCTAATCCATGTATATGCTACAATGATCTGCCTACACACATTTTCGTATCAGTATTTTTCTAATAAAACTGCTAGGAATGTGTGGGCCAGAGAAGCAGGAGGGAGCAATCTGACCTACACAAGAAGCTCGCTGCATTTGGGAGCCTCGTCCTGCTCCTGCAGAAGGCGCGTAAAGGGTGAGCTCGCTACAGGAAGAGGCGTCGGCTGTTGTGGAGGAGATCGGGGCTCGCCGCGTTCCGCCAGCTACTTCCTTGGCAGCAACGATGACCGGGGAGGAGTGAGGCGAGGGCACTGGCTAGAGACCAGTAGTTGCTTCTGGCGGCTCGAGACGGGCCTAGAGCAGAGGGAGGCGAGGGGGTGGCGGAGGACCGGTGCGAAGGCACGGGGAAGCGACGTTGTTTTCGCCATGGACAACCGCATCACCCCGCCCAGCGTCTCTGGCCACCTCTCCGTCTGCCTCGTGCTCCCCCTCCTCGATCCCTCCGCCCCCCCGTCGGATCCACGCCGGAGCAGCCGGATCCGCGGCCTCCTGCCTCACCTGCCGTCGGGAAGAGGACGACCGAGAGGAGCGCCGTCCGCTGCTGTCCCGAACTCTGATTCCGCACTCGCCCAACCTACAACGGTGACAGGGGGCGCGATAGGAGGTGGCGGCGGCAGGGGGCGCGGGGCGGGGCAGGAGGCGGCGGCGGCGGGGACGGGCGGCGCGGGAGGTGAAGATGGGATCGAGGAGGCAGTGTCGTACGGCTGGGCTAATTTTTTTTCTTTTCTCTCCTCCATACCGGTTCGGCCTGACTTATGACGAGGACTGCGGGTTGAATACCCAAACTATAGGGTTTTTTTGCAAAATTAATGACGACGTACGACCAGAAGCAATAGCTGGTTTATTAGTAGGCAGAGATGGTTTATTAGTAGGCAGAGATATACTCCCTCCGTCCTGAAAAACATGTCGCAACGGTATTTTTATGAAAAAGTCCTTCAGGTTTATCCGACCGAACCCGCAGTCCAATCGTCTCCTCCGCCAGCTCGCTCAGTTCCACTAGCTCCCCCGCAACGCCGGCGACCTCGCGTAGCTCAAGCACACCGCGCCGCCGCGCAGCTCCACCGCAACCCCGCGCGGATCCACCTCTACCCCGTGCAGCTCCACCGCTCCCCCGCGCAGCTCCCCCGCTCCCCTTTCCCGCATCCCTAAATTTCCAAGCTTTCCCCCATCCCCTTCCGGAAAATCGGCGCTTGCTGCCCGTCGATTCTCCACTACCACCACCAATCCCGGCCACCGTCGAGAGGGGAGAGCAGGAGGAGGAAAAGGTCACTGGCGCCGGCAAGATAGGGAAGAGCAGGAGGAGAAAAAGGGACCAGACGAGTGGCAGCGGGTGGTGGCGATGCACGGCACGGTCACTGGAGAGGCGTCTGCGGCGGAGCTCGTCGGCGTCGCGTATGCCAGGGCGTCGAAGCCGACCAACGCGTTCGCCGCCTCGTCTCCTGGAGCGGGCGGCCACAACTACAAGGGCGCCTCCGCGTCCGCCGTGCTGGCCCGCCTAGCCGGCGGCAACAGGTGGCACCAGGACGACGACGGCGGTAAAATGGATGAATTGCAGGAGGTTAGCCGTCCACATCCCTGTGCCTCTGTTGGTGAACATCGTGGAGTAATGTTGTTAAGTTATCTGCTGCTGTTTGTTGTCCTGTTAATTTCAGAAAGAATTCCAATCCATCATGGTGTGCGCATGCAGTTAATTGATCTCCAGTTAAGTGATCTGCTGTTGTTTTAGTTCCAGCGAAGTTTCTTGTCCTTTAGACAATTTTGGAAACATTTTCAGTGAGAAATCTATCCAGTGGTATCTCATTGTCATTGAGTATCTTGCAGTATCTGAAAAATAATGAAATGCAAAGACTTAGTTCTGCTGGCCGGAGGATTATAATCAAAGACTAGCTTAACAATTGATGGAACATGTCAATTACACAGCAGTTTATAGTCAAGAAAAATATGACATGGTCTTACTTTCATGTGTATGGACACCACATCCTGTAACACTCATTCCTCTGTACCATGGAGCTGATCCATTCAGATTCCAAACAGGAGGCCTAAACCTTCCTTGCTACTCACTGCTTAGGCTTGTAACTGCTTGGTGCTTTGCTTGGCCATTCAGATTCCAAACAGGAGTACAATCTGATTAGGCTTGTAACTGCTTGGTGCTTTGCTTCATCACTGAAGGGTTTCTATCCTAGAATTAGTATTGTTTCCTTCATTCAGATTCCAAACAGGAGTAGAATGCAGTAATGTTTCCTTCACTCATGTGCCAAATTTTAACTATGTTTCTTGTATGCTGTTGTCATGCCAAGAAAAATGCCATGTGGCAGCAGCACTTGTGGTTGTGGCTTATGCACTAGAGCACATGACCAAAATATGGCACTTCTTCACTGAATCCTCCTGTGGTGCCACTGCCAGCAGCTGCAGTTTCTAATCTTGGTGCCATTTCTGATGAGAACCAACCAAGAGGGATTGGCATGCAGAGAGGAAGATGATGGCCAAGCAGAGCTGGACCTCACTCTCCTCTGCTCTGCTCCAGTCCACCATCATGGGGAGAAAGAAGGCCAAGCAAGATGCCCATGCTGTTGCTGCAGTTCTAGTGCAAGTGCAAGCAGCATGCAGCCAGCTTCTTCCTCACTTGGATCATATATGGACACATATGGTCAAATAACTAAAATTAATCCAAATCATTTCAAATAAATCAAAAAACCCAAATTAATTCAAATAATCCAAATTAATCCAAATAATTCAAGTAATCTAAATAAACTAGATAATTCAATTAATCTAAATAACCCAGATAATTCAAATAAATCCAAATAACCCAGATAATTCCAATAAATTCCAACAAGGAGTTGATATACAAGGATTAGACAAGGCATACACAAGGAGATGACATAAGGGCCTCTTTGTCCCCTCTTGACACAAGATTACACAAGACATACACAAGGAGCACCTGACTACATGACATAAGGGCCTCTTTGCCCCCTCTTGACTACATTCTTTCTCTGGCCACTTCTTCCATTCCCTTCCCTTTAATTTTCTTTCTTTTCCCTTCTCTAGCTAATTCTTTCCTTTCATTTTCTTTTCCTATTGCAATTTCCATTTCTTCTATAATGGCCCTAGTATCAACAACTACCCGACTCTCCTTATCTGACAATTCTCTTCTCTTCTCTTGAAGTATCCAATTCATAACTTCATCCTCTTCCTCTTGAGCTTCATCCTCTTTCCCTTCATCTTCTTGAGGCATCCAATTCATATCTTCATCGTCTTCCTCTTGAGGCATCAAGTTCAAATCCATAACTACATTCTCTGCCACTTGAGGTTCCTCCTCTTGAGGCATCAAATTCAAATTAATACCTTCATCGTCTTCCTCTTGAGGCATCATGTTCAAATCCATACTCCTGCTAGCAATGACAAAAGATGAGTACATCATGGTACCATAACAAGGATATACACACAGAAAATGAGTAGAATGACAGGAGCCTTGCAACCATTACAAAAATGTGAACTACTGACTAAGAAATGTTATGACAGGAGCCTTTGTAACACCATTTCATTTCTTGTTCCTTTCTTGCTTGCTTGCTTCTCTACTTACAGTAGTTTCTACAGCCGTTCTCTTGTTTGTTCAGTACTGATAGAGGTCCCAGAGCTAGTAGCAGTTCCTCTAGCAAGTGCCATTAATAAATTTTACTCTACTTACAGTAGTTCCTCTAGTCACAGTTCTAGAGACAGTGTTTGTTCAGATCATAATTGCTCTGCATCTACTGATTTTTTCTGTGCCATGTCAAGCATAGATAGGTTCAATTAATTTGCTTGAATTATCAAAATTACTGTCACTACTACTGTATGCTTTGACACTGTCGAAACTGATTTAGTGTGAATATGTGCCTTATGTAACCAATAATTTCTGTATCAAGGTTTTATTCAGTGTTTCTCTAAAGAAATCTGAACATTATTTTCATTTAACTTGTACTTGCAGCACAAGCATGGCCATCCACCAACATGCAAAACAAGTTCAAGACCAAAAATATGTGTTTCTTGCTGTTTACTCAACTGAACCAGATTTGGGTATTCAAGTTCCAAGGTTTCTGCTAACAGCATACAGATTAAATTGAAAAGCTGGATTCATCTAAATCATGGACAGTTCAAAACCAATTATTTCCAAACCAATTATTTCTAGCTTGCTCCCTCCACCCCCCGGATATCTACTGATTTTTATTCAATTAACACTAATCATATTCAGTTAACAGGAGCAGAGCAGTTCTTCCTGACGAACAGGAGTAGAGCAGCAACTCCCGTACACTGATCATATTCAGCACAGGGAGCAGAGGAGCAACTCCTTACGGTACCTTCTTCCTCTTGACGAGCAGGAGCTCTGGCGGCAGCACGGGCAGACGAGCAGCAGCAGCACCGGCGGTAGGGGAGAAGCAGCCGCACGGGCGCGCGGGCAGGGGAGAAGCAGCCGCACGGGCTCGCGCGGAAGATTGAGGAGGGCGCGCGGGCAGGGGAGAAGGAGGACGCGCGCGAGCTCCTGGTCCACCGGATCGTGGAGGCAATTTCCGGCAACGCCCGTAGGGGATTGCGGCGGCGCACGCGCGGGAGCTCGAGGACGATGCACTGGAGCTTGAGGAGGATGCGCTGGAGCTTGAGGAGGATGCGCGGGAGTTCGAGGTGGACGCCCGCGAGCTCGAGGTGGACGTGGCCGGAGGTCCCGACGATGCCCGCAGGTAATCGAGGCGGGAGGGGATCGCGGCGACGCAGGTCTGAGCGGGGGAGGCGGCGGAGCAGGTACTTGGCGACGGCGGCGGCGGAGCAGGTAGGTGGCGACAGCGGCGGAGCACTTCCTGATGGGCGGCGAGTCGCGCAGCTGGGCGGCGCCGGCCCCTATCGACGGCGGAGGAAGAAGACAGCTGGCGGAGGGGCTTGTTTCAGACGATTTTAAAACTGCAAGGGCTTTTTTGCAAAATCAACTTTGAACTGCGCCTGCGACATGTTTTTTGGGACGGAGGGAGTATCAGTTAGGCTTCAAGTGCGTACTTGTTAGTTAAACCTATGTATAAATTGTGACACTAAATACGACTAGTAAGTAGTACAGTAGCAGTACTAGTATACGTCGGTCAAATTATTCATCATGTCCACACATTGAATTGACGTGACAACACGCTGCGCGTGAGGTGACACAAGAATCCCGGCGGCGTGTTCGGGTATTCTGGACTTCAGATTTGGAGTACCACTTATCTGTCGATATCTTCCATCATTCACTTAAAACAGTCAATTGATCATACATTGAGTACCATATAACTGGAATTATTGATGCAAGTCGAAGAAGGATTGGTCGGTGCTGCCGACTGGCGTCAAGTTCGATCCCACGGATCAGGAGCTGATCGAGCACCTTGAGGCCAAAGTGAGTGCTGACAGCGCGAGATTTCAGTCTCTCATCGATTTGTTCATACCAACCATCGACAGCGAGCACGGCATATGCTACACCCAACCTGAGAAACTTCCAGGTAAGACACCGATCGGCCGTCTACTTGCACAAACATATTCCTTTGTTTATAGCTCTATTTTTCTTTTTAGACGCAGGCCTGGTGAAGCAATTACAATTTGACAGTTAATAAAAAGTGAAACAAGTGACTGCAACATGCCAAAGATGTTATGAAAATGCCAACTAGGTACACTAAAACCTGTATTCCATAATACTACAGGTATCACACTGAGTGGCCTAAGGAAGCATTTCTTCCAGTGCAATTCTAGGGCGTTCAAAAGGGGCACGTGGACGCGTCGCAAGATACAGTCGGAGTGCGGCATGCGCGCGATGTGGCACAAGACCGGCAATACCTTGCCGGTGATGGTCAACGGCCGGCAGACGGGCAGCAAAAAAGGTTCTGGTGCTGCACACCAACAAGAACTTCGACCAGCAGAGGACCAACTGGGTGATGCACCAGTACCACCATGGGGACCTGGAGCAAGAGAAGGAGCGGGAGCTGGTCCTCTGCAAGATTTTCTACCAGACGAACACTAGGGCCATGAGTAAAAAGATTATAAGTTAGTTTGGTATTGGTAGTTGTACTACCTTGTCGTCCGCAAGTTGGTATTGTTGTTAACGATCTTTTGGTATGAACTTGCATTTGCTTCCAACCATCATGCCGAGGGTCGACGTGGATATAAAGCTGAATTATTTGTTTCGAAACGAATTTTCAGGCACCTGATTTTTATTTGATGGGTAGCATAAGCACCCGCCGTTCGAATTCTCAATTCTCCAATTTTTTCGAAACAAGTGCATGCACTTATTATCACGATAAAAAAACAATATCTGTGCTGCATCCCAGTTATCAGTCTGTACTTGCAGAATTCTCTCGTTTATTGAGCACGTATATTGTTTTTTCAGGTCGAGCAAGTTTCAACTGGGCTGTAGACTGCCCAGGGTTGGTTTTGTTTTTAACAGGCCCAGCCCATGACGACAACGGGGCACAAAGATCCAGCAGGTATCTACTGGCCTCTGGCCCACCAGCGTTAGTTATATTTTGTCTTACAACATCCGCAGGCAGTTTTTTTACTGAATCAAACACACAGCCCAGTTTTATTTTCCTCTTGAAACGCATATCCTACATCCATTTTCTAATCTCTACCTATAGTTTTACTAGTTCATATACACGTATCATTATATTGAAAACACATAAAATTCCCTTTTGATATTTACATCCTTATTTTTGTTGTTTTTCCCACCCAGCGCTGATTTTTTACCACTGGTTTTCCCTTAAACCAACTCAATTGTCCCACGTCTTATTTGCTTACAAAAATAAAATGATTTTTTTGGCAAATCAATAAGTTCTTAAAAAAATGTTTATCACTTCGGGATTACAACAGTTCAGACTCCACCGAAATATGCAAAATAAGGTTGAACTTTTTGACCGTGGTCCTGGGCAGAAATGGGCTGTAATAAATTACATAAGAATTAGCAAATGGGCTGCAAATTATAAAAAATAGCAGATGGGCTTTATGTTGTCTGCCACGGATTTGGAGGCTGACTTGTGGGCCTACTAAGTTCATGCGTACACAAGGTTTCTCAAAAAAGAAACTTAGTCAGCAATCGACTCTACCAACGTCAGACCGTTAGATGTCAATCTAACGGCAATCGTGCTTCTTCAGTCTCTGATCTTCCTGCCCCAGCCGCCCAAACCAGCGTCGTCGGAACCGCCTGCTCCCGCCTCCCGTGGCCGGCAGTGCTGCCGGGCAGGCCTCACGGCCCCATCATACTCGCATCCCTGGCCTGTCTATCCCTCTACTCACCCACACCTCCTGTTATTTTCCGGCGACGGCAGCCGAACCAGTCAACCCTCGTACTCTCCACCGCGTGGGCAGCCACTGCCGTGTCTTCCCCGGCTCCGTGTCGTTCCCTTCGTAGGCCTCGTTGTCGTCCACCGCCCTGGTGCTCTCGGCGCGGCGTGGTCAACGATGTCCATCCAACGGCCGTAGTGCTTCTTCAACCTCTGGTCTTCTTGCCCCAGCCGCCCAAAGCTGCGCCGGTCGTGCCGCATGCTCCTGCCTCCCGTGGCCGGCTGTGCTACCGCGGAGGCCTCACCGCCCCCATACTACTCCCACCACTGGCCAGGCCATCCCTCCACTCACCCACACCCCCTGTTATTCTGCGGCGACGGCAGCCTCACACCGCAGCCGAACCAGTGAACGCTCGTACTCCTCTCCGCGTGGGCATCCACTGCCGCGTCTTGCCCGGCTCCGCGTCGTCCCCTTCCTAGGCCTCGCCGTCGTCCAACGCCATGGTGCTCTCGGCGCGGCGTGGTCAATGTGGTCAACGAACGACTTCCATCGGAAGAGTACTGTATGTGGAGAGGCTGACAGCTGGGTCCACGGCCGCAGCCCAGTTTTTTTGTGATTTGCCAAGTAAGTCGCTTTGTCAGGCCTGTTGGGCTGCAAATCTTTCAAGATGAGGAGAGCTTTCATTCGGCTGGCCGAGAAAATGGCCCATCAGTAATGAGAATGGGCTGTACATTTTTAAAACACATCAAACCGGCAATTAGTTTCAAATATCTTCTTTTTTTATTTCAAGATTTTAAATTACATTAATTTTTATGCGTGGAGAATTTGTTGGATTTTATATTGATATACATTTATTTTTAAAATCAGTTTGAATGTGAGTCAAAATTTCGGGATTAAAAACAGTTCGGACTGCACCGAAATATGCAAAATTTCGTATAATTTTTTAACTGTGGCCACAATATGGGCTGTAATGCTAACAAAAAGAATATGGGCTCCAAAAAACCTTAAGAATTAGCAAATGGGTTGTAAATTATTAGAAATAATGGCAGATGGACTGTATGATGTTTTTCACAGATTTGAGGCTTTCCTAAAAAAAGGTTGACGCACAAGCACTGATTGTTGGATGTCCATCCAACGGCCATCGTGCTTCTTCAATCTCTGCTCTTCCTGCTCCAGCCGCTCAAACAAGCGCCGGCGGGACTGCCTACTCCCTCCTCCCCGCGGCCGGCTGTGCTGCCGCGCAGGCCTCACCGCCCCACCTTACTCCCATCGCGAGCCTAGCCATCCTACTCACCCACACCTGCTGTTATTCTCCGGCGACGGCAGACGAACCAGTAAACCCTCATACAGTCGTACTCCCCTCTGCGTGGGAAACAACTGCCGAGTCTTCCTTGCCTCCGTGTCGTCCCCTTCCTAGGCCTCGAAGTCGTCCACCGCCGTGGTGCTCTCGGCGCGGCGTGGTCAATGTGGTCAACGACCGACTTCCATCGGAAGAGTACTGTGCGTGGAGGCGCTGACAGCTAGGTCCATGGCCGCAGCAAGGAAGTGCCTCCTTATTACGCGCAAAATAATTATTCCTCCACCTGACAGCGGGGACCCACCAGACGGGCCACTGTATTTCGCGAAAAAACGTTTCCCCCCTGACTGCTGGGACCCACCAGCTACACCTTCGCACGCAAGGAAGTGCGTCCGGGCAAAAAAAACAAAACGATTCGCCCCCCTGACTGCTGGGACCCACCAGCTACATCTTCGCATGCAAGGAAGTGCCTGACAGTCGGGACCCACCCGGTCGAAGCGTACGTAGCGTTGTCATTCTGGTCGCGAACGTGTACGTACATATATACTGGTGGATGTAGAGGCACGCACGTGTCGTAGTAGAGGCGCGCACGTAGCATGTACACGTACGTACAGCGACCAGGGTGCAAGAAAGAAAATACGGCCACGTATGTGTACATACGGGCGGGGTCTCGAACGCCTACTCGTGCATACGTACGGCGAGGGCTCGTTGACATGGCTGGGTCGGAACGGAGAAACAGCGTCGCCGTCGTGTTCATGGGGAGGCAACGGAATGCGTCGTGTTCATGGGGAGGCAACAGAATGCGTCGTGTTCATCGGGAGGCAACAGAACGCGTGGGAGCCAACCGGCTGGGTCAGAACGGAATACGTGGTCGTGTTCATCGGGAGGGCTTGGACGGAACAGGTGATGGAAACGAGGCCTGCCGTACCGCAGCACGGAGGAAACGGCCTTGTGTTCAACTGGCCACGTCCGAAACGGGATCCTGTTCATCGGGAGGGGTCTGGCGTACCGCAAAACGGATGAAACAGACCTCCTACGGTCGAAACGGGGGTCCTGTTGATCGGGAGGGGTGTGGCGTACCGCAAAACAGACGAAACGGACCTCCTACGGTCGAAACGGGGGTCCTGTTGATCGGGAAGGGTGTGGCGTACCGCAAAACGGACGAAACGGACCTCCTACGGTCGAAACGGGGGTCCTGTTCATCGGGAGGGGTGTGGCGTACCGCAAAACGGGACTCCCTGGGATACTGTTCATCTCCACCGTCGACCTCCTCCAGCCTCCACGGGCTCCTGTTCATGTAGCCTCCACCGCGCGCTACTCCACCGGCTACTGTTCAACCACCCCTCCACCGTCTACTGTTAATCCAGCCCTCCACACCACGGGGTCCTGTTCAACCACCCCTCCACGGGGACCCCTCCACCGTCTACTGTTCATCCAGCCCTCCACCACACCACGGGGTCCTGTTCATCGACAGGCAACGCCACCGCTCACTGTTCATCCAAACCCCCCCGCAACGCTCACTGTTCATCCCAGAGGCAGCATCGATCGGCTTCAGTTAGCAGCAGTAGCGAAGGAATCGCTCGATCGGGTTCAGTTAACAGCCATCGATCAATCGCTCGGGTTCAGTAACGCGTAGCCTGCAGTGCAATCGCTCGGGTTCAGTTAGAGCCCAACGCCTCGCTCGGGTTCAGTTAGAGCCAACGCCTCGCACACACGCGCGTACGTGTACGAGAGAAACGCGCATCGCTCAGCCCCCGACCTCCCACCGTAACCGGGAACTCCCCGAAATTTTCCTCGCCCTCGCTTCTACCACGGTTTTTTCCGTCATGGACGGCCCAAAGAATGTCATGCAGCTGCGTCTCCGGCCCGCCCAGGACGAAAAGCCCATTTTCTGTAATGATTTTTTGTCATAGAAGTAGGAGCCCACCACATCTATGATGATACCGGGTTTTGTCACAATTATCATCATAGAAGTGTCATATGTATGACAGAAAAAAATTCGTTCGGCCCAAAATGTCACGGATGTGTCTTTTTTTTGTAGTGTCACGATCGACCGATCCTTAGCACCGAACGTACAGCACCTCCGCATTCAGCACACGTTCATCTCAGTGACGTCCCGCGAACTCACGATCCAGTAGAGCTTCCAGGAAGAGCTTCGTCAGCACGACGGTGTGGTGACGGTGATGATGATGCTACCGACGCAGGGCTTCGTCTAAGCACCGCTACGATATGACCGAGGTGGATTATGGTGGAGGGGGGCACCGCACACAGCTAAGGGATCAATGATCAACTTGTTGTGTCTTGGGGTGCCCCCTGCCCCCGTATATAAAGGAGCTAGGGGGGAGGCGGCCGGACAGAAGGAAGGCGTGCCAAGGGGGGAGTCCTACTCCCACTGGGAGTAGGACTCCTCCTTTCCTAGTAGGAGTAGGAGAAGGGGGAAGGAGGAGAGGGGGGAGGAAAGGGGGGCGCTGCCCCCCTCCTTGTCCAATTCGGACTAGAGGGGGAGGGGGCCCGGCCTACCCTGGCTGCCCCTCCTCTTCACCACCAAGGCCCAATAGGCCCATTATACTCCCCGGGGCGATCCGGTAATCCCCCAATACTCCGGTATATGTCCGAAAACTCCCGAAACACTTTCGGTGTCCGAACATAGTCGTCCAATATATCGATCTTTACGTCTCGACCATTTCGAGACTCCTCGTCATGTCCGTGATCATATCCGGGACTCCGAACTACCTTCGGTACATGAAAACACAAAAACTCATAATACCGATCGTCACAGAACTTTAAGCGTGCAGACCATCGTCGGTATCTTAATACCTAGCTCAATCTCGTTACTGGCAAGTCTCTTTACTTGTTCCTTAATGCATCATCCTGCAACTAACTCATTATTCACATTGCTTGCAAGGCTTATTGTGATGTGCATTACCGAGAGGGCCAGAGATACCTCTCCGACAATCGGAGTGACAAATCCTAGTCTTGATCTATGCCAACTCAACAAGTACCACCGGAGACACCTGTAGAGCACCTTCATAATCACCCAGTTACGTTGTGACGTTTGGTAGCACACAAAGTGTTGGGGATATAACTATTTGTGTAAACCGCCCATGGAGGGGCCGGGTTACGCAAAGGCGATTCATCATATGAAGCCCAAGATCAAGCTTTAAGATGGCGGTTCAATAAAGGGTCTAAAGCCCATAGACGACTTAAGGCCCGTAGTGATAAACCGCCGTAATGGCATGACTTGTGTTATAAGGCAAGATTAACTAGTCACCGAGCCGGACACTGTTTATGAGTCGGCCGGGACTTTGTAAGCCGCAGGGTGTCAACCCGTGTATATAAGGGGACGACCCGCTGGCGGCTTAGGGCAAGTAACATCCAATCGAGAGCCGGGCATAGCGTATCTCGCTCCCTGGTCATCAAAACCCTAGCAATACCAACCCAACTAGACGTAGGCTTTTACCTTCATCGTAAGGGGCTGAACTAGTATAAAACCTCTCTCGTGTCCCTTGTCCCGTTAACCCCTTTGAGCTTCCTAGTTGTGATGGCTCCACATTTAAGTCCTTGCAAGAGGACATCTGCCGTGACAATTCCACGACAGTTGGCCCCCACCGTGGGGCCAACGCATGGTGGATTTGAGTTCTTGAAGGGCAACTTCGAAGGGCTCAAGGGATACGCTGTGGGCCGGATGACCAAGAGTCGTCGCGGCAAGATCTACATCGACAATGAAGCCTGGGGCCCCGACGCCGGCTCAACTGAGTACGGGTACCGGGTCCCCTTCAGCGGAATCCACGTCTTCATCGGCCGGATTGGTGAGCCGGACCTTGAGCCGGACAACTGCACCGACATCGTCGAAACGGCTCAGCGCGCGAGACCCGCCCGGGCTCAACCCGCCATGAGGCGTGCTTTCGTGGGTTGTATCCACGAAGAGGAATTTTCTGAAAGGTCCGTAGATGGTGGTGAGACGGCCGTCCACTCCGATGGTGATTCGTCCACTGGTGAAAAGGATTCGTTGTATCAGTTGCAAGACGGCAGGCTTGGGGGCTGTTCCGATGGCAGCAGTATTCTGGACCCCTTTGAGCCGCTGAGCAGGGTAGGGATCTTCATGGCTGGTACTCAACCCGGCCAAAACTCTACGGCTGCGGCGGCAATAACGTCCGGGTCAGGAGCGGCTGGGGCAGGAGGCTCTGCGCGCCCGCCGGCTCAGGTGCTGATTGATCTCATGGACAAATTGACGGCCCTGTTGACCGCCACAGTTATTCCTGCAAGTCAAGATGAGCACGATGCAAAGGTGGCACAGGTACGTGAGGAAATAGCCCGGGCCAAGGAGGCCTTAGCGGCTGAGGATACCAGGTTGGCCACAGAACAGGCGGCTTTGGATGCACGGGCCCAACAGCTCCAGTCAGAGGCTTTCCAGCTTACGATGAGCCTGAACGCATCTAACGAGGTAATGAGAAGGAGACACCAGAAAACTCAATCCTGTTTTGCCTCTGGTTTATGATCCTCGGAACCTTTTCTCCACACCCGGAGCCAGCCCTAGTAACCCGCCAGAGGCAAATCAATTCGTAACATCCGGAGCAGGGGGACCGGTTCAACCTCGGGTGATGGCACCTCCTCATGTGAATATGGCCCCGCCCCGCTACGTACCAACACCACCGGGTCACTTTTCTAACCCCATGGAGAACCTGATCGCAGCGTCGGCGCGTTTGGCGGCTCTCCAAGTGGACGGCGACGATCCAACAGCGGTGGAGACGCGAAGGATTAGAGAACTTGTCCAGACGGCTCTTGCTCAGCAGGAGGCTTATTCCTATAGTCGAGACATGATTCATTCGACTCCTCGCCCAAGTCGGAGCCCAAGTTACAGCAGGCATATGGAGTCGGAGGCTTTGTCAAGCAACGCCCAGCGCCGTAAGCAGCCTGGCGGTTATAATCCGGTGCAGGACAGGATACGTCAAGAGGACGAGCGGGCGGCTCAACTAGCGGCTCAACAGGTGGCTCATCAAACCTTCCCGGACTATCCAACGACTTCTGTTGAGGCAGGAGTGGCCACTAGAACCGGCGGTGTTCCTTGTTTAGTACCGGCTTTGCATAATGTGCGTCTGCCCAAGGACTTCAAAGGACCCCGAAAGGTGCCAAATTATACGGCCGACTTACAACATCGGGCGTGGCTCGAAAGCTATGAGATGGCCATGGAGCTGTTGGAGGTCAGTGACGCGGCAATGGCTAAGTACTTCACCATGATGTTGGATGGAACGGCCCGGACTTGGTTAAAGGGCCTGCCGCCTAATTCCATTGGCTCATGGGCGGAGTTAAAATCCCGGTTCATTCAGAACTTCAAAGATACCTGCAAGCAGTCCATGTCAATTGTGGACTTAACTAATTGTAAGCAAGAGGAGGGTGAATCTACCACTCATTGGGTGTGCCGGGTTAAGGAGATAATACATTCGTTTGACAAGATGGATGCCGGCTCTGCAGTCTTAATGTAGGAGAAAAATTGCCGATTTGAGCCGCTGAGACAGAAGCTGGGGCGCCTCAAGCATGATTGTAATGATATGGGTCAGTTGATGGCGGCTCTAGTCAAATATGCCGATTCTGATAGTACCAAGGATCCCGCGTCTGATGAGGAAAAGACAGAAGGGAAAGAAGAACGGCAATGGAAAGGGTCAGCAACATAACCCGACGAATCAAGGAGGCAGTAAGCGTAAGGCCGATGGTAACCCGGAGTTTGTGGCCAATGCCAATGCATAGGGTAACAATCAGAGACGCAAGGGGAGGCCGTGTCACGCCCAAGATGCGACCCTATCCTAAAGGAACTCGAAGGTCCCACCAAGGATAGAAGCGCATCTTGAAGACGCTTTTGCAAGGTGGATATCATTACATCAACATTACATAAATAGTTGGGGATACATACATAAGGCACAAACGCCCCAAAGAATACATCAACATCATACTTGAGAACAACATCCGACTACAGATGGAACATAAACAGAAACTCAAACAATATCCACCCTGCTAGCCCAGGTTGCCGACCTAGAACCTATCCCCTGATCGAAGAAGAAGCAGAAGAAGAACTCCAAAACAAGTAAACATCGCTCTCGCGTCATGATCATCGCATAACCTGTACCTGCAACGGTGTTGTAGTAATCTGTGAGCCACGAGGACTCAGCAAACCCATTACCATGGGTATCAAGACTAGCAAAGCTTAATGGGTAGGAAAGGGGTAAAGTGGTGAGGTTGCAGCAGCGACTAAGCATGTATGGTGGCTAACTTACGCAAATAAGAGCGAGAAGAGAAGCAAAGCAAGCGGTCGTCAACTAGTAATGATCAAGAAGTGATCCTGAACTCCTACTTACGTCAAACATAACCCAAACACCGTGTTCTCCTCTCGAACAACCCCGAAAAGAGACAATCACGGTTACGCACACGGTTGGTGTATTTTAGAAGAGTTTACTTCAAGTTTACTACAACCAGATATTAACAAATTCCCATCTGCCACATAACCGCGGGCACGGCTTTCGAAAGTTCAAACCCTGCAGGGGTGTCCCAACTTAGCCCATTATAAGCTCTCATGATCAACGAAGGATATTCCTTCTCCCGGGAAAAACCGATCAGACTCGGAATCCCGGTTACAAGACATTTCGACAATGGTAAAACAAGACCAGCAAGACCTCCCGGCGTGCCGACACTCTGATAGTAGCCGCGCGTATCTCGTCTCAGGCCACGACCTGATAAGCGAAGCGTATAGGTACCAACATAACCCAAGTTGCCAAGGGACGGTCCCGCACGGTGCTCTAGTTTGTACCAACACTTAGACAAGCTTTGGCCCGGGGGGGGGGGCTAAATAAAGATGACCCTCGGGTTAATTACTCCCAAGGGAAAAGGTAATAGGTGGTGGCAAATGGTAAAACCAATGTTGGGCCTTGCTGGAGGAGTTTTATTCAAAGCGAACTGTCAAGGGGGTCCCATAAATCACCCAACCGCGTTAGGGACGTAAACTCCGGGAACATAATATCGATATGACGGAAACTAGGGCGGCAAGAGTGGAACAAAACACCAGGCATAAGGCCGAGCCTTCCACCCTTCACCAAGTATATAGATGCATTAATAATATAGGAGATATTGTGATATCCCAACATAAACATAAACCAACATGGAGCAATCTTCATCTTCACCTGCAACTAGCAACGCTATAAGAGGGGCTGAGCAAAAGCGGTAACATAGCCAAACAATGGTTTGCTAGGAAAGGTGACAAAGGTTAGAGGTTCATGGCAATTTGGGAGGCTTGATAAGAAAGTGGTGGGTAACGCGGCATTGCGATAGAACGAAGCAACTAGCATAGCAATGATAGTAATGAGATCCAAGGTGACGGTCATCTTGCCTGAAATCCCGCAAGGAAGAAGAACGAGTCCATGAAGAAGATGAAGCCACGAAGACGAACCAAGCGTAGTCGAACGAATCCTCACGATCGCAACGAAACGGGAACTATCGAGAAGAAGCACAACCGGAAAGAGGCAAACAACATAGTAAACACACAGACATGATGCACAAACAAGCATGATGCATGCCCGGTTTAATGAGTCATGGCATGGCAAAGTGCAACAAACAATACTACAAATTAAGTGGAGCTCAATATGCAACGAGTTGCATATTGACGAAACACCACATCCAATTATTTAACTCACTCCCGTTTATGCTACCCAATAGTATTAAATGTTGATTAACATGGCAAGAGGTGAAGCATAATAAAACTACGTTCTAGGCAAGTTTAAATGAGGCCGAAAAAAACAAACAACAATTTCGGAAAATCCTCATATGCATATTTCGAATTTGGTACTGTTCTGCCCTATACACAATTTTAAAGTTGTTAAACAGCAAAATAAAGTGCAGCAAGTTAATCTATGCATTCTTCTACCCCATTTACATATAAAGAACGTTTAATTCCGAGCTACGGTTATTTAGTTATGAGATAAACCATTTAACATGGCATGTATGCAAAAATAAAGCAAACAGCAAGTTTAAGCATTTTAAACATGGATGAAAATGGCATAAAGTGAAACTAGATGAAATTCTAAGCATTTTACATATATAATTTGTTTAAATCGAAAGCATGGTTATTTAAATATGAGCAATGCAAGATGATGGCATTTCAGTAAATAAGAATGCATTGGAAAATGCTAAAATACACAGACTGGAAAAAGAAAAAAAGAACAGAGCAAAAACAGGGGCGCCTGGGAATCGAACCCCAGACCTGCTGGTTGGATACTGGCTGCGCTAGCAACAGGGCTAGGTATGAGTTCCTGATAAACCATTTACATATAAAGAACGTTTAATTCCGAGCTACGGTTATTTAGTTATGAGATAAACCATTTAACATGGCATGTATGCAAAAATAAAGCAAACAGCAAGTTTAAGCATTTTAAACATGGATGAAAATGGCATAAAGTGAAACTAGATGAAATTCTAAGCATTTTACATATATAATTTGTTTAAATCGAAAGCATGGTTATTTAAATATGAGCAATGCAAGATGATGGCATTTCAGTAAATAAGAATGCATTGGAAAATGCTAAAATACACAGACTGGAAAAAGAAAAAAAAAGAACAGAGCAAAAACAGGGGCGCCTGGGAATCGAACCCCAGACCTGCTGGTTGGATACTGGCTGCGCTAGCAACAGGGCTAGGTATGAGTTCCTGATAAACCATTTACATATAAAGAACGTTTAATTCCGAGCTACGGTTATTTAGTTATGAGATAAACCATTTAACATGGCATGTATGCAAAAATAAAGCAAACAGCAAGTTTAAGCATTTTAAACATGGATGAAAATGGCATAAAGTGAAACTAGATGAAATTCTAAGCATTTTACATATATAATTTGTTTAAATCGAAAGCATGGTTATTTAAATATGAGCAATGCAAGATGATGGCATTTCAGTAAATAAGAATGCATTGGAAAATGCTAAAATACACAGACTGGAAAAAGAAGAAAAGAACGGAGCAAAAACAGGGGCGCCTGGGAATCGAACCCCAGACCTGCTGGTTGGATACTGGCTGCGCTAGCAACAGGGCTAGGTATGAGTTCCTGATAAAACGAGCTCCCAGGCTCTTTTGAGCTATTCAGGAACAGGTCGAGCTTGGCCATGGCTGCACGGCGACAACCGACGGCGAGGGCAAGCAAAAGCGACGGCCGTTGGGGTTATGAACCTACGGCGGGCGTGCGGAAACAGAAGACGGTGCACGCGTGCTTGCGGAGAGCTGCGAGAGGGGCCGGAGCATAAGCCTCGAGCAGAAGCTCGTCCCGGCCGAGGCACGACGTGCGACTATGCGGCAGCTGCTGGGCGTGAGCGAAGAAAAACTGGCAAGGACGCGAGCATGGCGCGGGTGCGGACAAAGGAGGGGGGTGCACTGCAAGGTGCGCGCGTGCATGCGGGGCTTCTACGAGTGTTGGTGATGCGTGTGGACTCGCTGAAGACGCATGCATTGGGTCTTAACCAAGCGGAGCAAGACAGAGAGACAAGGCCGGGCTTGCAGGTCGAGGCGCTCGGCCACGGCGGGGCGTGCAGGCATGCAGCGGGGCGTGCGTGCAGCACTTGAGGCAAGGCTGCAGCGAGGCGACGAGGTGAAGCGAAGCAGGGGACCGAGCGAGGTGAGCGGGGACAAGATCCGATGGGGCACGGCAGCGTTTCTCTGAAAGTTTCAGAGATTCGCCGGAGCAGCGAGGGCACGACGATGGCATGGATCTAGTAGTTACTCCGATGTCCTAAACGCGACAGGAAGAAGAGGGAGGGAAGCAGGTATACCTAGATCACCCTAGGACACGCAGACGGCCACGGAGACGAACCAGCGGCGACGCGGACGAGCTCTGAACCCGAGGCGGTTCCTGTCCGAGGAAGAAGGAAGCAGGGGAGGACGCCAGGCGCGGGACTTGGCGACGCAGAGGAAGCAGACGAAGTAGAGGAAGAAGATCGTGGCGCCCTTGGACCCTTCTTGCTCCTGGCCTTGCTTGAAGTTGAAGAAGACGACGAGCAGGCCTCACAAACGACGGCGGAACGCGCTCGATGGTTCTCTGCTCCTCTATTTCCTTAGGAAGAAGGAGAAACAGAGGGAAGGAAAGGGGTGGCGGCGGCGAGAGGGAAACCCTAGGGGCACGGACGCCAAGCGGGGCTTCTTATAGGTGGCTGGGAGGGGTGCGGACGGCGTGACCTCGATGTCCGGGAAGCTCACGGTGCGAGCGCGAGCGCTCAGTCTCTGGAACAGAGACGGCGAGGCAACGGGGCAGGTGGCCGTGAACAGAGTTGGGCCAGGTCTAGAGGAAGGAAGGCCCAGCCGGGCTGCGGGTGATGAGGCCTGCGCTGCAGCTGCGCTGGGCTGCTGCTCTCTCTCCCTTCTCCCATATCTTTCCTTTAAACTATTTCACTAGTCAGTAAAATACCAAGGAAAAACCCAGGGAGTTGGGAGAGGGGTATGAGAGATATAAGAATATCACCAAGACGCTGGAATAATGCACTATTTGAATAAAATTGTTTGGTCATTTTTTAGAGATAGAAAAATAATTCGAGTTTGAATTAAATTCAAACTTGAACCATTTTTGAACCCAACCAAAACAAGTCCAAATGGTATGAAATTTGACAGAGAGATACAAGGCATGGTGTAAGATTATCAGGAAATAAACGAACATTTATGGAGGAGGGGAAAAAGTCACTTGACATGAAAGCCAAAGTTTGAAATAGATGAAGAAGTGGATAGGTTGTGCACTTGGGGGAAAATGCCGATGGAAAAGATCAAGATGGATAGCACACCAACAATACATCAACATGAAGAATGCAACCCACATGATGATCATGATAGAATGCAATAAAATGACACAAGGCATATCAAATATCATACAACAAGCAAGAAGACTATGGCAACAACATGGATGGCACAATGCAATATAACAAATGATGAACATGCTGCAAGAAGCAAATAAGACAAGGCACTCAACATGATCATGGCATAAACATATAGGAATGAAATATGCAAAAATACTTATGATAATGCAACAAACATAATAAACACACGTCAACAACTAAAATAAATGGAAGGGCAACTGAAGCGTCGGTCTCGGGGCGTTACAGGACGCCCCCTCGGTCCGGCGGGTCAGGTCCATCTCTTGAGCAACTACTCAATGAACCCTGTCCGAGACACGGCACCCGGGAAAGGCCGGCCACTCACTTATGGAAGGATTGCGCGATCATGAAGGCTTTCAAGAATTCCAACACGTTCGACGGCAATCATGGGTCGGATGGCGGCTCAGGTGCCGGCTGTTGGAAATATGCCCTAGAGGCAATAATAAATAGGTTATTATTATATTTCCTTGTTCATGATAATCGTTTATTATCCATGCTAGAATTGTATTGATAGGAAACACAGATGCATGTGTGGATACATAGACAACACCATGTCCCTAGTAAGCCTCTAGGAGACTAGCTCGTTGATCAATAGATGGTTACGTTTCCTGACCATGGACATTGGATGTCGTTGATAACGGGATCACATCATTAGGAGAATGATGTGATGGACAAGACCCAATCCTAAGCCTAGCACAAGATCGTGTAGTTCGTTTGCTCAGAGCTTTTCTAATGTCAAGTATCAGTTCCTTAGACCATGAGATTGTGCAACTCCCGGATACCGTAGGAATGCTTTGGGTGTACCAAACGTCACAACGTAACTGGGTGACTATAAAGGTGCACTACAGGTATCTCCGAAAGTGTCTGTTGGGTTGGCACGAATCGAGATTGGGATTTGTCACTCCGTGTAAACGGAGAGGTATCTCTGGGCCCAATCGGTAGGACATCATCATAATGTGCACAGTGTGACCAAGGAGTTGATCACGGGATGATGTGAGTTACGGAACGAGTAAAGAGACTTGCCGGTAACGAGATTGAACAAGGTATCGGGATACCGACGATCGAATCTCGGGCAAGTAACATATCGATAGACAAAGGGAATTGCATACGGGATTGATTGAATCCCCGACATCGTGGTTCATCCGATGAGATCATCGTGGAACATGTGGGAGCCAACATGGGTATCCAGATCCCGCTGTTGGTTATTGGCCGGAGAACGTCTCGGTCATGTCTGCATGGTTCCCGAACCCGTAGGGTCTACACGCTTAAGGTTCGATGACGCTAGGGTTATAGGGAATAGATGTACATGGTTACCGAATGTTGTTCGGAGTCCCGGATGAGATCCCGGACGTCACGAGGAGTTCCGGAGGTAAAGATTTATATATGGGAAGTCCTGTTTTGGTCACCGGAAAAGTTTCGGGCGATATCGGTAATGTACCGGGACCACCGGGAGGGTCCCGGGGGTCCACCAAGTGGGGCCACCAGCCCCAGAAGGCTGCGTGGGCCAAGTGTGGGAGGGGACCAGCCCCAGGTGGGCTAGTGCGCCCCCCACCAAGGCCCAAGCGCATGGGAGAGTGGGAGGGGGCAAACCCTAGGTCCAGATGGGCCTTGAGGCCCACCCTAGTGGCGCCCCCCTCTCCTCCCCTTGGCCGCCCCCCTTGGATGGGATCTAGGGCTGGCCGCCTCCTCTTGGGGTGGGAACCCTGGAGGGGGGCGCAGCCCCCTCCCCCCTATATATAGTTGAGGTTTGGGGCTGCCCAAGACATGAGAACGTCTCTCTTTCGGCGCAGCCATACCCCTCTCCCTCCTCCTCTTCTCCCGCGGTGCTTGGCGAAGCCCTGCGGGATTGCCACGCTCCTTCATCACCACCACGCCGTCGTGCTGCTGCTGGACGGAGTCTTCCCCAACCTCTCCCTCTCTCCTTGCTGGATCAAGGCGTGGGAGACGTCACCGGGCTGCACGTGTGTTGAACGCGGAGGCGCCGTGGTTCGGCGCTTAGATCGGAATCAACCGCGATCTGAATCGCTACGAGTACGACTCCTTCATCCGCGTTCTTGCAACGCTTCCGCATCGCGATCTACAAGGGTATGTAGATGCAATCCCCTTCCCCTCGTTGCTAGAGTACTCCATAGATTGATCTTGGTGATGCGTAGAAAATTTTGAATTTCTGCTACGTTCTCCAACAGTGGCATCATGAGCTAGGTTTATGCGTAGTTTCTATGCACGAGTAGAACACAAAGAAGTTGTGGGCGTAGATGTTGCCAATTCTTCTTGCCGCTACTAGTCTTATCTTGTTTCGGCGGCATTGTGGGATGAAGCGGCCCGGACCAACCTTACACGTACGCTTACGTGAGACAGGTTCCACCGACTGACATGCACTAGATGCATAAGGTGGCTAGCGGGTGTCTGTCTCTCCCACTTTAGTCGGAACGGATTCGATGAAAAGGGTCCGTATGAAGGGTAAATAGAAATTGGCATATCACGTTGTGGTCTTACGTAGGTAAGAAACGTTCTTGCTAGAAACCTATACAAGCCACGTAAAAACTTGCAACAACAATTAGAGGACGTCTAACTTGTTTTTGCAGCATGTGCCTTGTGATGTGATATGGCCAGAAGATGTGATGAATGATATATGTGAGGTATGAGATTGATCATATTCTTGTAATAGGAATCACAACTTGCATGTCGATGAGTATGACAACCGGCAGGAGCCATAGGAGTTGTCTTTATTTTTTGTATGACCTGCGTGTCATTGAATAACACCATGTAAATTACTTTACTTTATTGCTAAGCGCGTTAGCCATAGAAGTAGAAGTAATCGCTGGCATGACAACTTCATGAAGACACAATGATGGAGATCATGATGATGGAGATCATGGTGTCATGCCGGTGACGAAGATGATCATGGTGCCCCGAAGATGGAGATCAAAGGAGCAAAATGATATTGGCCATATCATGTCACTATTTGATTGCATGTGATGTTTATCATGTTATGCATCTTATTTGCTTAGAACGACGGTAGCATAAATAAGATGATCCCACACTAAAATTTCAACAGACGTGTTCCCCCTAACTGTGCACCGTTGCGAAGGTTCGTTGTTTCGAAGCACCACGTGATGATCGGGTGTGATAGATTCTAATGTTCGAATACAACGGGTGTTGACGAGCCTAGCATGTACAGACATGGCCTCGGAACACATGTGAAACACTTAGGTTGACTTGACGAGCCTAGCATGTACAGACATGGCCTCGGAACACAAGAGACCGAAAGGTCGAACATGAGTCGTATAGTAGATACGATCAACATGGAGATGTTCACCGATGATGACTAGTCCGTCTCACGTGATGATCGGACACGGCCTAGTTTGACTCGGATCATGTATCACTTAGATGACTAGAGGGATGTCTATCTGAGTGGGAGTTCAATAATCAGATGAACTTCATTATAATGAACATAGTCAAAAGGTCTTTGCAAATTATGTCATACGCTTTAGTTCTACTGTTTAAGACATGTTCCTAGAGAAAATTTAGTTGAAAGTTGGTAGTAGCAATTATGCGGACTGGGTCCGTGAACTGAGGATTGTCCTCATTGCTGCACAGAAGGCTTATGTCCTTAATGCACCGCTCGGTGTGCTGAACCTCAGCGTCGTCTGTAGATGTTGCTGAACATCTGACATACACGTTTTGATAACTACGTGATAGTTCAGTGCGTAATGCTAACGGTTTAGAATTGTGGCACTAAAGACGGTTTTGAAACGTCGCAGAACATATGAGATGTTCCGAAGACTGAAATTGGGATTTCAGACTAGTGCCCACGTCAAGAGGTATGAGACCTCTGACAAGTTTCTTAAGCCTGCAGACTAAGGAGAAAAGCTCAATCGTTGAGCATGTGCTCAGATTGTCTGAGTGCCACAATCGCTTGAATCGAGTGGGAGTTAATCTTCCAGATGAGATAGTGATGGTTCTCCATAGTCACTACCACCAAGCTATTAGAGCTTCGTGATGAACTATAACATATCAGGGATAGATATGATGATCCTTGAGCTATTCGCGATGTTTGACACCGCGAAAGTAGAAATCAAGAAGGAGCATCAATTGTTGATGGTTAGTAAAACCACTAGTTTAAGAAGGGCAAGGGCAAAAGGGATACTTCATGAAACAGCAAGTCATTTGCTGCTCTAGTGGAGAATCCCAAGGTTGAACCCAAACCCGAGACTAAGTGCTTCTGTAATGAGAGGAACGGTCACTGAAGCAGTACTACCCTAGATATTTGGTAGATGAGAAGGCAGGCAAGGTCGACAGAAGTATATTGGATATACACTATATGGATGTGTACTTTACTAGTACTCCTAGCAGCACCAGGGTATTAGATATCGGTTCGGTTGCTAAGTGTTAGTAACTCGAAATAAAAGCTGCGGAATAAACGGAGACTAGCTAAAGGTGAGATGACGATATGTGTTGGAAGTGTTTCCAAGGTTGATGTGATCAAGCATCGCATGCTCCCTCTACCATCGAGATTTGGTGTTTGCGTTGAGCATGATTGGATTATGTTTATCGCAATACAGTTATTCATTTAAGGAGAATAATGGTTACTCTGTTTATTTGAATAATACCTTCAATGGTCTTGCACCTAAAATGAATCGCGATCGTAGTGATACACATGTTCATGCCAAAAGTAATGATAGTACCACATACTTGTGGCACTGCTATTTGAGTCATATTGGGATAAAACGCATGAAGAAGCTCCATGTAGATGGATCTTTGGACTCACTCGTTTTTGAAAAGATTGAGACATGCGAACCATGTCTATTGGTATATATGCATGAAGAAACTCCATGCAGATGGATCGTTTGGACTCACTTGATTTTGAATCACTTGAGACATGCAAATCATACCACATGGGCAAGATGACTGAAAGGCCTCGTTTTCAGTAAGATGGAACAAGAGAGCAACTTATTGGAAGTAATACATTTTGATGTATGCAGTCCAATGAGTGCTGAGGCATGCAGTGGATATCGTTATGTTCTTACTTCACAGATGATTTGAGTAGATGCTGAGAATATTTACTTGATGAAACACAAGTCTGAATTATTGAAAGGTTCAAGCAATTTCAGAGTGAAGTTGAAGATCGTCGTGACAAGAGGATAAAATGTCTGTGATATGATCATAGAGATGAGTATCTGAGTTACGAGTTTTGCACACAATTAAGACATTGTGGAAAGTGTTTCACAATTAATACCGCCTAGAACACCATAGTGTGATGGTGTGTCCGAACATCATAACTGCACCCTATTGGATATGGTGCATGCCATGATGTCTCTTATCGAATTACCACTATCGTTTATGGGTTAGGCATTAGGGACAACCGCATTCACTTTAAATAGGGCACCACGCAATTCCGTTGAGACGACACCATTTAGAGAAACCTGAGTTGTCGTTTCTTAAAAGTTTGGGGCTGCGATGCTTATGTGAAAAAGTTTCAGGCTGATAAGCTCGAACCCAAAGCGGATAAATGCATCTTCATAGAAAACCCAAAACAGTTGGGTATACCTCCTATTTCAGATCTGGAAGCAAAAGTAATTGCTTCTAGAAACGGGCCCTTTCTCGAGGAAAAGTTTCTCTCGAAAGAATTGAGTGGGAGGATGGTGGAGACTTGATAAGGTTATTGAACCGTCACTTCAACTAGTGTGTAGCAGGGCACAGGAAGTTGTTCCTGTGGCACCTATACCAATTGAAGTGGAAGCTTATGATAGTGATCATGAAACTTCGGATCAAGTCACCACCAAACCTCGTAGGACGACGAGGATGCGTGCTACTTCAGAGTGGTACGTGATCCTGTCTGAGATATCATGTTGTTGGACAATACTGAACCTACGGGCTATGGAGAAGCGATGGTGGGCCCATATTCCGACAAATGGTTAGAAGCCGTGAAATCCGAGATAAATGGATCTTTGAGAAGAAGACAGACGTGGACGGTAATGTTACCGTCTATGAAGCTCGACTTGTGAAAAAAAGGTATTTTCACAAGTTCAAGGAGTTGACTACGATGAGATTTTCTCATCCGTAGCGATGCTTAAGTCCGTCGGAATCATGTTAGCATTAGCTGCATTTATGAAATCTGGCAGATGGATGTCAAAACAAGTTTCCTTACCAGTTTTCGGAAGGAAAGGTTGTATGTGATACAATCAGAAAGGTTTTGTCCATCCTAAGGATGCTAAAAGGTATGCTTGCTCCAGCGATCCTTCTAAGGACTGGAGTAAGCATCTCGGAGTTGGAATGTACGCTTTGATGAGATGATCAAAGATTTTGGGTTTATACAAAGTTTATGAGAAACTTGTATTTCCAATAAAGTGAGTGGGAGCGCTACAACATTTCTGATAAGTATATGTGAATGACATATTGTTGATCCGAAATGATGTAAAATTTCTGGAAAGCATAAAGGGTTGTTTGAAAGGAGTTTTTCAAAGGAAGACCTGGATAAAAGCTGCTTACATATTGGGCATCAAGATCTATAGAGATAGATCAAGACGCCCGATGATACTTTCAAAGAACGCACACCTTGACATGATTTTGAAAGAGTTCAAAATAGATCAACAAAGAAGGAGTTCTTGGCTGTGTTACAAGGTGTGAGTATTGAGTAAGACTCAAGACCTGACCACAAGAGAAGAAAGAGAAAGGACGAAGGTCGTCCCCTATGCTTCAGACGTAGGCTCTACAGTATGCTATGCTGTGTACCGCACATGAAGTGTGCCTTGCCATGAGTTGGTCAAGGGGTACAATAGTGATCCGGGAATGGATCACATGACAGCGGTCGAACTTATCCTTAGTATCTAGTAGACTAAGGAATTTTCTCGATTATGGAGGTGAAAAGGAGTTCGTCGTAAAGGGTTACGTCGATGCGAACTTTGACACTAATCCGGATGACTCTGAGTAGTAAACCGGATTCATATAGTAGAGCAATTATTTGAAATGGCTCCAAATAGCGCGTGGTAGCATCCACAAGATGACATAGATATTCGTAAAGCACACACGGATCTGAAAGGTTCAGACCCGTCGACTAATAACCTCTCTCACAAGCATAACATGATCAAACCAGAACTCATTGAGTGTTAATCACATAATGATGTGAACTAGATTGTTGACTCTAGTAAACTCTTTGGATGTTGGTCACATGGTGATGTGACCTGTCAGTGTTAATCACATGGTGATGTGAACTAGATTATTGACTCTAGTGCAAGTGGGAGACTGTTGGAAATATGCCCTAGAGGCAATAATAAATAGGTTATTATTATATTTCCTTGTTCATGATAATCGTTTATTATCCATGCTAGAATTGTATTGATAGGAAACACAGATGCATGTGTGGATACATAGACAACACCATGTCCCTAGTAAGCCTCTAGGAGACTAGCTCGTTGATCAATAGATGGTTACGTTTCCTGACCATGGACATTGGATGTCGTTGATAACGGGATCACATCATTAGGAGAATGATGTGATGGACAAGACCCAATCCTAAGCCTAGCACAAGATCGTGTAGTTCGTTTGCTCAGAGCTTTTCTAATGTCAAGTATCAGTTCCTTAGACCATGAGATTGTGCAACTTCCGGATACCGTAGGAATGCTTTGGGTGTACCAAACGTCACAACGTAACTGGGTGACTATAAAGGTGCACTACAGGTATCTCCGAAAGTGTCTGTTGGGTTGGCACGAATCGAGATTGGGATTTGTCACTCCGTGTAAACGGAGAGGTATCTCTGGGCCCACTCGGTAGGACATCATCATAATGTGCACAGTGTGACCAAGGAGTTGATCACGGGATGATGTGAGTTACGGAACGAGTAAAGAGACTTGCCGGTAACGAGATTGAACAAGGTATCGGGATACCGACGATCGAATCTCGGGCAAGTAACATATCGATAGACAAAGGGAATTGCATACGGGATTGATTGAATCCCCGACATAGTGGTTCATCCGATGAGATCATCATGGAACATGTGGGAGCCAACATGGGTATCCAGATCCCGCTGTTGGTTATTGGCCGGAGAACGTCTCAGTCATGTCTGCATGGTTCCCGAACCCGTAGGGTCTACACGCTTAAGGTTCGATGACGCTAGGGTTATAGGGAATAGATGTACGTGGTTACCGAATGTTGTTCGGAGTCCCGGATGAGATCCCGGACGTCACGAGGAGTTCCGGAATGGTCCGGAGGTAAAGATTTATATATGGGAAGTCCTGTTTTGGTCACCGGAAAAGTTTCGGGCGATATCGGTAATGTACCGGGACCACCGGGAGGGTCCCGGGGGTCCACCAAGTGGGGCCACCAGCCCCAGAAGGCTGTGTGGGCCAACTGTGGGAGGGGACCAGCCCCAGGTGGGCTAGTGCGCCCCCCACGAAGGCCCAAGCGCATGGGAGAGTGGGAGGGGGCGAACCCTAGGTCCAGATGGGCCTTGAGGCCCACCCTAGTGGCGCCCCCCCTCTCCTCCCCTTGGCCGCCCCCCTTGGATGGGATCTAGGGCTGGCCGCCTCCTCTTGGGGTGGGAACCCTGGAGGGGGGCGCAGCCCCCTCCCCCCCTATATATAGTTGAGGTTTGGGGCTGCCCAAGACATGAGAACGTCTCTCTTTCGGCGCAGCCATACCCCTCTCCCTCCTCCTCTTCTCCCGCGGTGCTTGGCGAAGCCCTGCGGGATTGCCACGCTCCTTCATCACCACCATGCCGTCGTGCTGCTGCTGGACGGAGTCTTCCCCAACCTCTCCCTCTCTCCTTGCTGGATCAAGGCGTGGGAGACGTCACCGGGCTGCACGTGTGTTGAACGCGGAGGCGCCGTGGTTCGGCGCTTAGATCGGAATCAACCGCGATCTGAATCGCTACGAGTACGACTCCTTCATCTGCATTCTTGCAACGCTTCCGCATCGCGATCTACAAGGGTATGTAGATGCACTCCCCTTCCCCTCGTTGCTAGAGTACTCCATAGATTGATCTTGGTGATGCGTAGAAAATTTTGAATTTCTGCTACATTCTCCAACACCGGTGGTTTTCATGGCCCGGGTGGCGGTTCAAATTCCGGCTTTCAGGGAAATCAAGGTGGCTATAATCAGCAATCTGGTCAGGGAGGTTAGCAGCAGCAGCAGTCGGGTTATCAGAGCAATCCGAAGCAGCTGAATAGTGGACAATATCATGTGTTCACCACTAGCTTGTGCAAGCGAGACCAGAAGATTCATAAAAGGGCTGTGAACGCTGTTGAGCTAGCAGTTCCCCGTTACTTAAGGTGGTCCGAGCAGCCGATTGTATGGAGCAGGGAAGATCACCCTCCCCGGGTTGACAATCCGGGTCAGTTAGCCTTGGTGGTAGCACCTCAAGTTGGTGGATATAAGTTCACTAAGGTACTCATGGATGGAGGTAGCAGCATCAACATCCTCTATTATGAGACCTTTCGACGTATGGGGTTGACTGACAAAAATTTAAAGACGTCCAACACTGTTTTCCATGGAGTGGTGCCTGGTAAGTCGGCATACCCAGTTGGCAAGATTGAGCTGGAGGTAGCCTTTGGAGATGAATATGATTCTAGGGCTGAGAAATTAACCTTTGAGGTGGTCAAGATCAAAAGCCCATATCACGCTCTGTTTGGACGGCCGGCTTATGCCAAGTTCATGGCGCGACTGTGTTATGTTTATTTGCAGCTTAAAATGTCGGGTTACAAGGGCACCATTACTGTGCATGGGAGTCGAAAGATAGCCCTGGAATGTAAGAGGGGGATGCGGCTTATGCCGAGTCTGTTTGTGCAGCAGAGGAGCTGAAGTTTTATCAAGATAACGTTGACCCGGCGGATATGACATCTCTGAAGAAGCCAACCACAGAGCATGACCCGACGATGAAGTTTAAGTCAGTTGATGAAACCAAGCTTGTTGATTTTACTCCAGGCGATTCATCTAAACAATTCAGCATCAGTGCTAATCTGGATCCTAAATAGGAAAGCGCGCTCATCGAGTTCATCCGTGAGAATCGGGACATCTTTGCATGGAAACCTTCTGACATGCCAGGTGTACCGAGAGAACTCGCTGAGCACACTCTCAATATTGATCCGAAGTTTAAGCCGGTCAGGCAATTTCTGCGGCGGTTCAACGAAGAGAGACGGAAAGCTATTGGTGAGGAGCTGGCCCGGCTCTTAGCGGCCGGGTTTATTGTTGAAGTCTTTCACCCAGAGTAGTTGGCTAACCCGGTGCTTGAACTTAAAAAGAATGGCACCTTGCGGATGTGTGTAGATTACACGGACTTAAATAAGGCCTGTCCGGCTGATCCTTTTGCTCTTCCCCGTGTTGATCAAATCATTGATGCTATGGCAGGTTGTGAGCGTTTGAGCTTCTTGGACGCTTACTCTGGTTATCATCAGATCAAAATGGCAGTTAAGGACCAGGAGAAGACGGCCTTCATCACTCCGTTTGGAGCTTTCTGCTACGTATCCATGCCGTTTGGGCTCAAGAGTGCCCAGGCAACCTATCAACGATGTGTAAAGAACTATCTCCACAATCAGATCGGGTGCAATGTTCACGCTTATGTGGATGATATAGTGGTTAAATCCAGAGAGAAGGAAACCTTGATAGATGATCTGAAGGAAACCTTTGACAATCTCCGGGTCTACAAAATGATGCTTAACCCGGCCAAATGTGTGTTTGGCGTGCCAGCAGGCAAGCTTTTGGGTTTTCTGGTCTCTAACAGAGGAATTAAAGCTAATCCAGAGAAGATCAAGGCGATTACCTCTTTGGCTAAGCCGGCGTGCATCAATGATGTTCAGCGACTGGCGGGTTGTATTGCTGCTTTAAGCCGGTTCATAAGCCGGTTAGGTGAAAAGGCCATACCGCTGTATCAAATGATGAAGAAAATGGACACTTTTGTCTGGAGTGATGCTGCTGATGCTGCCTTTGAAGATTTAAAGAGACAGTTATCTGAGCCGCCGGTCCATGCGGCTCCCATTGACAAAGAGCCGTTGCTGTTATATGTGGCCGCTAACTCATGTGCTGTCAGTGTTGCAATTGTGGTGGAGCGCAATGAGGTTGGCAAGGAGCATCCGGTTCAACGGCCGGTTTACTACATCAGTGAGGTGCTCATTGAGTCTAAGCAAAGATATCCACATTGGCAGAAGCTCATTTACGGGGTGTTCATGGCGAGCCGGAAGCTTAAGCAATACTTCCAGGGTCACCCCATCACCGTGGTAAGCTCTGCTCCCTTGGGAGACATAATCCAGAATAGAGAGGCCACAGGACGAGTCGCCAAGTGGGCCATTGAGCTTGGGCCTCATGGTTTGAAGTATGTGCCACGCACTGCTATTAAGTCTCAAGCCCTGGTGGACTTCATCAATGATTGGACAGAGCTGCAGGCACCCGGGGAGAAGCCGGATAACACATATTGGACTATTCACTTTGATGGATCCAGGCAGTTGGAAGGCTCGGGGGCTGGAGTCGTTTTAGCTTCCCCTCGAGGTGACAAATTTTGTTATGTGCTCCGGCTCATGTTTCCTTGTACTAACAATGCAGCTGAATATGAGGCCTTGCTCCATGGTCTTCGGATGGCCAAGGAGATGAATTTAAGCCGGGTAAGGTGCCTGGGCGACTCAGATCTGGTGGCTCAACAGGTGTCAGGCAAGTGGGACTCTAAGGATCCCCTCATGGCGGCTTATCGCCAAGAATTTGATGCTGTACCTGGGTACTTCAAGGGTTATCAAGTGGAGCACATTGATCGAAGGAAGAATGAGGCGGCTGATGCTTTAAGCCGGCTGGGATCACAGCGTAAGCCGGTACCGCCTAACACCTTTTTGGATGTTTTGCATAATCCTTCTGTCAAGTTACCCACAAAGGAAGACTTAGCTGTTCCAGACCCAGAACCGCGGCTGGTGGCGGCTCTTCACGTCATCCGGGATTGGAAAGTGCCATATTTGGCTTACATGACCCCGGGAGAGTTGCCTGAGGATGAGACCTTGGCGAGACAAATCATCCGGCGGTCTAAATCCATGACAATTGTTCATGGTGAGTTGCATCATCGCAGTGTCACGGGGGCGTTTCAACATTGTGTGTCACCTGCGGAAGGTCAGGAAATACTTCGTGAGATCCATGAAGGTGATTGTGGTCATCATGCCGGCTCAAAATCTCTTGTGGCCAAGGCTTTCCGTCATGGTTTTTATTGGATGACGGCTCATGCTGATGCGGAAGATCTGGTTAGTAAATGTCACGGTTGTCAAAAATTCTCACGACGAGCTCATGTGCCGGCTCAAGAATTGAGGATGATTCCAATTACTTGGCCGTTTGCAGCCTGGGGGCTTGATATGGTCGGGCCTTTCAAAAGGTCCAAGGATAAAAAGACACACCTCCTGGTGGCGGTTGATAAATTTACAAAGTGGATTGAGGCAGAGCCAGTCAGTAAGTGTGATGCAGCCACGGCGGTTCATGAAAAAGGTGATCTTTCGTTTTGGTTTTCCACACAGCATCATAACTGACAATGGCACTAACCTCTCCAAAGGAGCTATGGAAGAGTTCTGTCAATGAGAACATATCCGGCTTGATGTTTCGGCGGTAGCTCATCCTCAATCCAATGGTCAAGCTGAAAGAGCCAATCAGGAGATCTTGAAAGGTATAAAACCCCGGCTCATGGTCCCCTTACAGCGGACGCCGGGTTGTTGGGTGGAGGAATTACCCTCTGTGATTTGGAGCATCAACACTACACCTAACAGATCTACGGGTTATACACCTTTTTTCATGGTTTACGGAGCAGAGGCGGTCCTGCCAAGTGACATCCGTCATGACTCGCCCCGAGTGGCGGCTGACGTTGAGGCTGATAATGAACAAGCTCGTCAGGATGCACTTGATTTGTTGGATGAGAAGCGAGATTTGGCAATAGCCTGCTCGGCGATTTACCAACAGGACCTGCGCCGTTATCACAACCGCCGGGTTAGATCCAGAACCATTCAGGAAGGTGAGTTAGTGCTCCGGCTCATCTAGGATCAATCTGATTTGCACAAGCTATCCCCCCTTAGGAAGGACCCTCTGTGGTCAGTAAGAACCTGAACAACGGGTCATATTACCTCATCGATGTTCGAGAGCACAAAGACTCACGTAAGTCGGAAGAGGAGACCCGCCGGCCGTGGAATATCGCTCATCTTCGGCCTTACTACACTTGAGCCACCGACTCTGAGGATGTACATATTTTGAGATGTATATATTATAAAAAGCAATAAAGCAGGACCTCTGTCCTTTTCATCCTCAAAAGTTTACATGTCTTCCTTATTATGTTGTTGAAACAACCAACAGGGAGCTGATCATATTTGAATCCGGCTTTCCCTTTGGTATGGCTTATGATCATATCTGAATCTAGCCATGATCACTTGGGGGCTTCCTGTTCAAACATAGGTCGTATTCGAACCAAAGAGAACATAGCTGTCGATACCCTCTTGATCGGCATACTGCCAAGCTCACTAGGGGCTTCTTGATTGTATCCAAATCATAGCTCAACCTCTTTGAGTCTGACGTGGATCGTATTCGAATCAGCGTCATTAAACAACTTTCAAGATCACTTGGGGGCTTCGTGTTCAAACATAGGTCATACTCGAACCAAAGAGAACATAGCTGTCGATACACTCTTGATCGGCAATGCCAAAGCCACTGGGGGCTATATGATCATATCTGAATCTTAGCTTAACCCCTTTGGAACGGTTTACTGATCGTATTCGAATCAGAAGCCTTTGAATTTTGTCTATTTCTCATAACACTTTGCAATCACAATTGTTTGACTGTTTTGAGATCATTTTTTGAAAGCGTTTATGGGGTGATTTTATTCCACCGGCTTAATCTTGATCAAATACAGTTGTTAGCACATAACAAACATCATATGTGCCGGGTTTTTCAGGATTAAGCTCTTACTCTCATTGTTCGGTTCATATGAACCGCCAGGGTAATGAAAGGATCACATGTATGTTGTTACGATTATGTCTCAATGATATAATTGAGAACCGGCCTTTTTACGACTTTTTGATTCATACTCCGGGTTATCTGTAAAATATATGACCCGCCATGCGGTAAGCCGCCAAGGGACTTGCGTTTTGTTCTGTATGCAGGGCAATTAAAGCAGCTTTTTAAGCATAAGGAAAGCAGAAGATCAGCGCAAAACGGAGGAATATAAGATGGCGGCTTAAACAGTGTCGAGCGCCACACACGTGCGCGATGGCACGACAAAATTAAGTGTTTTGCTACCCTATTACATGACTCCCCGGGTCCAGATAATGAAGCATTGTTTTTAGCAAGGCACAAATATGAGTCGCCCGACGGTTCACTTGTTTTGTTGGCCTGAAGCTTCCGGGTCATCCTTTTCCGCTCCTCCGTCGGCTGCCCTGTCCTGGAAGGTTGACGATGACTAGTCAATGCCACTCAAAGCTTCAAATTCAGCCTCATCATCAATTAACCCGGCCGGATCGACTTCGGGGGCGAAGGTATGCTTACGAATTGGAGGGATCAAGCTGACTGCGTCATAATGTGGCGTTGGGATTCTCTGATTCTGGCTGTCGTAACCCGGCTGGTACTTGGTAAGGTCCGTGTCATTCCCAATCAGAGTGGCGACAGGGCGTATTTCCCTCACGCAGGCATTGAAGTCCTTCTGGTCAAATGGGGTGCCATCCTCCTTCAAGCTTGGATATCCAAGGGCGATGTCGGCCGGGTCCAACTCTGGTAGCCATGCCTTGGCCCGGCTTAATGCGGCTATGGCTCCGGCTCTTGCAGAAGCACATCTTAACTCTTGGACCCGTTGAGGTAGCACGGCAAGCCGGCTCAGTACATCCGCCAGGAGATTGGGAACCTCATTCGACAAAGCCACAACGGCTAAAGCACGTTGTGATCCGGTGTAGAGTTGTTCCACCAGTGTATAAACCGCCTTCAGCTTTATCAACATGCTCTAGTTCAGATTAGAGCTCCTGGGGCCTTCACTAACAAACATCAGGTGAGCCGGAGGTGACAATTGAGATACTTGTCGAAAAAAGATTTACAGTATTTAATACTTGCAGAATAGCTTACCAAAGATTGCTGAGACCATCTGAGATATATGGCGTTTTAAGCCGGATAACTCGGCAGTTGTTCCTGCGAGAGCTGCCTCTGCTTTCTCCGCCCGGTTGATCAAGGAGGCCTTTTCATCAGTCCAAGCTTTCTTATCTGCTTCAAAGCTCTTTTTCAATTTTTCTTGTTCAGATACACTGAACTCAAATTTGGAGTTGGCCTTTTGGATTTCAGTTTCTTGAGCTTCCAGGCGATTCTTCAAGTCAGCAATCTCCAATTCAAATTGACTCATGGCGGCCTGTATCAACGTCGGGTTACAGTCAGAATTATCATAATGCAACATTAAGTCCCAAGCACTTTGCAACCAAAGATACTTGACACTTGGGGGCTAATGTATGCTGAAGAATTCTATTTGCTGCGGCGGTTCATAGAGTTAAGTCCCAAGCATTTTGCAAGCAAAGATACTTGGCACTTGGGGGCTAATGCATATTGTAGCTCAAGTATTTTATTATAACATGGTAAGGACCGGTTCAAACATCCTATTCTAAGCCGGGTTTTGGGTGTTACAGGATAAGCCGGGCTTCTGGTAAACATTACTAAGCTAATATTAAGTCTACGGCATATTTTATCATAAGCAATAGACTTAGGGGCTGGTGTAGTAAGGATAAATAAAGAATATCAACAAGAGTTATACCTCAGATTTTTGTTGTATTTGTTTCACCATGTCAACTTCCAGGTCACGGCTGCTGTGCACTTGACTTATATAGCCAGAGACAATTTCTCCAACACTCAGATGAGTATAATCAGTGATGTCCAGCTTGGCTTTGCAGCGTTCCAGAAATTCTTCCTTGGCAGAGCACTTGGCCAGCACAGTGGGTCTTCCCGGTTCAACAAAGCCGGTCTTAATGATCTCGACATCCGGGTCATCTGCTTTGGCCGGGCTAGGGATCTCCGGGTTCTCAGAGCCGTCAAGGGCTTGCTCGGCAGGCGGATCGGAAGTTGGCGTCGGAATGTCATGGGTTGGTTCAGGTGGCGGCTCATGTGTGGTGGTGTCAGGAGTAGCCGTTCCGAGCTCCGATTCAGTCACGACCGGCTCTTCGGCCAGCTTATTTTTCTTCGCCCTCTTGCTGGGCTTCACTCGTATGCTGTGTACAAATCAGAAGGGTTAATACGAAAACATGAGTAAGATGAGCATAAGATAAACATGTTATCATTACCCTGGAGCAGTTTTGAAAGCCGGCATATTGGATTGCATGGATTCGCTGGAGGAAGGTGAAGTTTCCTGATAGTTTGAGTCAGATGAATTGAGAGGTTGACGAATGGAACCCGCCAAAGGTAAAAAAGAATGTAAATCGGAGATGACCTCAGTCCGACGCTTCCTTGTTACATCAGGTAAGCCGGGGAGAGTTCCGCATCTTTGTTGGTCCGGGTCTGCCTCCGGCTCTCATGAATCTGTCGCTTCAACAGAAATTGAGGATCTTGGTAAGCTAAAGGATGTGAAAATCTTACTTTCCGGGTCACTCTTTGGACTTTCTATCTCGGCAAAGGCTTGGATTCGGAGGAGATCGATATTAACTCTTCCTCAACTGGTTGGCTGTTTCCCGTGTCCTCCTGAAAGGAATTAATATCAATAAGATAATGATAAAAGAGTCAGGGGAGTTAAGGATTACCTCTTCTTCATCATCAGAAGTATCGTCCAGTTTAAGTAAATCTGAAGCGCTTGGCTTCTTCTTCTTCTTCTGGGTTCCTACCTTGGCGGCTTTCCTCTCGGCTCTTTTGGTCGCTCTGGCCCGTTTGGCAGCCTCATGGTCATACTGGACCTTCCAAAATTTGTCATTTGCCTGTGAATAATGAGAAAGGGTTATGAGTAAAAGCAAGGCGTTCCACAATGAAAGTACAAATTTTATAGGTTGATGACTTACTGGAGGAGCTGGATTATTCTTGCAGAACGGAAGTAAGCCGAAGGTGTTGCTAACCACTGAGCCCTCTTTCCAAAGAGATTGGGTCATGGCTTCAACCATGTCATCAGGTAAATCATCGAGACAATGACGCAGCGGGTCATCCTTTTCGCATGTGTAAGTGCACATCAAGCCAGGGCGGCGGTTTAACGGAATCACCCGCCATGAGATCCAGACTCGGACCAAATCAATGCCATCTAAGCCGTTCCCCAAAAGAGCTTTGACTTTCTTTATGGTGGGAGCAAGCTGTAGACATTCAACAACAGATAATTTATCCGGCAGTGGATGGTTGGATTCGAGGCGCAGGGCGCGAAAGCCGGGCAGCGGGTTCTCATTAGCTGGAGAAGCATCCTGGCAATAGAACCATGTCTGGTTCCAATCCTTAGGGTGGCTTGGCGGCTCAGCATATGGGAAAAGGCAGTCCCTCCGTCGCTGAATTGAGATACCACCAAGTTCCAGGCTGGGCCCATTGGCACGTTCATTATGGCGGTTTAGGTAAAACAACTCTCTGAAAAGTAATAGGTTGGGTTCTTCTCCAAGATACACCTCGCAAAAGACTTGGAAGTTGCAAATATTTGATATGGAGTTGGGCCCGATATCTTGAGGTCTGAGGTCAAAAAAGTGCAAGACATCCCTGAAGAACTTTGAGCCGGGTGGAGAAAAGCCCCGGTTCATATGATCAGTAAAGAAAACCACTTCCCCTTCCTTGGGTTGAGGTTTTTCCTCTGACGGATTTGGAGCACGATAGGACATGACTTCTTTTTTGGGCAGATAGCCAGTCTTTACGAAATCAGTCAAGGTGCTTTCAGTAACAATGGATTTGACCCAGTTGCAGGTCACGGGTGCTTTGGGAGCCTTGGGTGCCATTATACAGATGGAAGCCTATGACAAAATAAAAAAAAATCCGGCTCAATTTAACCCGGAGGTGAACATTTTTAAAGTCTATTCAAGATGGCGGCTTGCGAAGGGGCCTAATGACATATGGTTAATTGTATCTGGTTATTTAAGCCGCCATGGGTATCAGAAGCAGTTAAGTTATTTTAAACCCCCAGGATCAGGCAAGGCTGTCAATCAGTGTTGTCTTTTTAAAACCGGCCATACGTATTGCCATGGTTAAACAGATCTAACAGATGCAGGTTTTTGACTAAGTATGGAACAAACAGGTTTCACAGGTTGCAGCTATTGTTTTGGATCAAACGATCGTTCAGAAAAGAAAATATTCTAGACCTAAAACTAGTACAGATGAGTTCATAAGCTCGAATGAGGCCTCTATACAAGCGAAAGGGGATTTATTTACATTAAGATGGGGGCGGAACAGCTACCGCATGAGTTTATACTCCCTTAAAGATCAAATCAGGCTGCGGTGGCGAAATCTATGAAGGGTTCATGACGAACAGTGACGAACACCGACGAACTTGAAAAATCCTAAGGGGGATCTAAGATATGGAAGGGAAGGAACTTACGAATGCAGACTTGCTGCGGAGGTTCGCCGTTGATCTCTGGTCGGATTCAGGTTGATGCAGCGGCGTGAGTTGGCGAAGACGAGATGCTCTGTGGCGGCGGCGGCGGCGGAGCTCGAGCAGCAGAGGAGTCGCGAGAGGAAGAAGATGACAGAAGGGGAGAATGGAAAAGACCTAGGGGCCGTGCCTATTTATAAGGGATGACTGACTAAGAAAGCACGAGAAACGAGGAGGCCAGGCGTGATTATCCAACTACTCCGATGCCTCGATTTTCGGAATGGTCAGTAAAGATAAAGATCCGTTAAGATATGACAGAATAAAATATGAATTTAATGGAAGATGACATCATGGCGGGTTATCACAAATCCAGAAGATGACATCACGGCGGGTTATAACCTTTGCACAGACAGAAGACAGAAGGCTTTTCCTTAAGGTATTCAAGATTGACATGAGCAGGTTCAAATCAATCTGGGGCCTAATGTTGGGGACATAACTATTTGTGTAAACTGCCCATGGAGGGGCCGCGTTACGCAAAGGCGATTCATCATATGAAGCCCAAGATCAAGCATGAAGATGGCGGTTCAATAAAGGGTCTAAAGCCCACAGACGGCTTAAGGCCCGTAGTGATAAACCGTCGTAATGGCATGACTTGTGTTATAAGGCAAGATTAACTAGTCACCGAGCCGGACACTGTTTATGAGCCGTCCGGGACTCTGTAAGCTGCAGGGCGTCAACCCGTGTATATAAGGGGACGACCCGCTGGCGGCTTAGGGCAAGTAACATCCAATCGAGAGCCGGGCATAGCGTATCTCGCTCCCTGGTCATCGAAACCCTAGCAATACCAACCCAACTAGACATAGGCTTTTACCTTCATCATAAGGGGCCGAACTAGTATAAAACCTCTCTCGTGTCCCTTGTCCCGTTAACCCCTTTGAGCTTCCTAGTTGCGATGTCTCCACGTTTAAGTCCTTGCAAGAGGACATCTGCCATGACAATTCCACGACACAAAGTGTTCCTCCGGTATTCGGGAGTTGCATAATCTCATAGTCATAGGAACATGTATAAGTCATGAAGAAAGCAATAGCAATATACTAAACGATCAAATGCAAAGCTAACGGAATGGGTCAGTCAATCACATCATTCTCTAATGATGTGATCCCGTTAATCAAATGACAACCCATGTCTATGGTTAGGAAACGTTACCATTTTTGATTCAACGAGCTAGTCAAGTAGAGGCATATTAGTGACACTCTGTTTGTCTATGTATTCACACATGTACTAAGTTTCCGGTTAGTAAAATTCTAGCATGAATAATAAACATTTATCATGAAATAAGGAAATAAATAATAACTTTATTATTGCCTCTAGGGCATATTTCCTTCAGTCTCCCACTTGCACTAGAGTCAGTAATCTAGTTCACATAGCCATGTGATTTAACACCAATAGTTCACATCACCATGTGATTAACACCCATAGTTCACATCGTCATGTGACCAATACCCAAAGGGTTTACTAGAGTCAATAATCTAGTTCACATTGCTATGTGATTAACACCCATTGAGTACTAAGGTGTGATCATGTTTTGTTTGTGAGAGAAGTTTAGTCAACGGGTCTGCCACATTCAGAGCCGTATGTATTTTGCAAATATTCTATGTCTATAATGCTCTGCACGGAGCTACTCTAGCTAAATACTTCCACTTTCAATATGTATCCAGATCGAGACTCAGAGTCATCCAGATCGGTGTCAAAGCTTGCATTCACGTAACTCTTTACGATGAACTCTTTATCACCTCCATAACCGAGAAATATATTTTTGACTGCTGTCCAGTGATCTACTCCTAGATCACTATTGTACTCCCTTGCCAAACTCAGTGTAGGGTATGCAATAGATCTGGTATACAGCATGGCAAACTCTATAGAACCTATGGCTGAGGCATAGGGAATGACTTTCATTCTCTTTCTATCTTCTACCGTGGTCGGGCTTTGAGTCTTACTCAATTTCACACCTTGCAACACAGGCAAAAACTCTTTCTTTGACTATTCCATTTTGAACTACTTCAAAATCTTGTCAAGGTATGTACTCATTGAAAAAACTTATCAAGCATCTTGATCTATCTCTATAGATCTTGATGCTCAATATGTAAGCAGTTTTACCGAGGTCTTTCTTTGAAAAACTCCTTTCAAATACTCCTTTATGCTTTCCAGAAAATTCTACATTATTTTCGATCAACAATATGTTATTCACATATACTTATCAGAAATGTTGTAGTGCTCCCACTCACTTTCTTGTAAATACAGGCTTCACCGCAAGTCTGTATAAAACTATATGCTTTGATCAACTCATCAAAGCATATATTCCAACTCCGAGATGCTTGCACCAGTCCATAGATGGATCGCTGGAGCTTGCACATTTTGATAGCACTTTTAGGATCGACAAAACCTTCTGGTTGCATCATATACAACTCTTCTTTAAGAAATCCATTAAGGAATGTAGTGTTGACACCCATTTGCCAGATTTCTTAAAATGTGGCAATTTTCTAACATGATACAGACATACTTAAGCATCACTACGAGTGAGAAAATCTCATCGTAGTCAACACCTTGAACTTTGTCAAAACCTTTTTTTGACAAGTCTAGCTTTGTAGATAGTAACACTACTATCAGCGTCCATCTTCCTCTTCAAGATCCATTTATTTTCTATGGCTTGCCGATCATCGGGCAAGTCAATCGAAGTCCTCACTTTGTTCTCAAACATGGATCCCATCTCAGATTTCATGGCCTCAAGCTATTTCGCGGAATCTGGGCTCATCATCGCTTCCTCATAGTTTGTAGGTTCGTCATGGTTAAGTAACATGAACTCCAGAATAGGATTACCATACCACTCTGGTGTGGAACGTACTCTGATTGACTTATGAGGTTCGGTAGTAACTTGATCTGAAGTTTCATGATCACTATCATTAACTTGCTCACTAATTGGTGTAGCAATCACTGGAACTGATTTCTGTGATGAACTACTTTCCAATTCGGGAGCAGGTACAATTACCTCATCAAGTTCTACTTTCCTCCCACTCACTTCTTTCGAGAGACACTCCTTCTCCAGAAAGGATCCATTCTTAGCAACAAAGATCTTGCCTTCGGATCTGTGATAGAAGGTGTACCCAACTGTCTCTTTTGGGTATCCTATGAAGACACATTTCTCCGATTTGGGTTTGAGCTTATCAGGATGAAACTTTTTCACATAAGCATCGCAACCCCAAACTTTAAGAAACGACAACTTTGGTTTCTTGCCAAACCACAGTTCATATGGTGTTGTCTCAATGGATTTGGATGGTGCCCTATTTAACGTGAATGCAGCTATCTCTAATGCATAACCCCAAAACGATAGTGGTAAATCGGTAAGAGACATCATATATTGCACCATATCTAATAAAGTACGATTACGATGTTCGGACACACCATTACGCTATGGTGTTCCAGGTGGCGTGAGTTGCGCAACTATTCCGCATTGTTTCAAATGAAGACCAAACTCGTAACTCAAATATTCTCCTCCACGATCAGATCGTAGAAACTTTATTTTCTTGTTACGATGATTTTCCACTTCACTCTGAAATTATATGAACTTTTCACATGTTTCAGACTTATGTTTCATCAAGTAGATGTACCCATATCTGCTCAAATCATCTGTGAAGGTTAGAAAATAACGATACCCGCCGCGAGCCTCAACACTCATTGGATTGCATACATCAGTATGTATTATTTCCAATAAGTCAGTTGCTCGCTCCATTGTTCCGGAGAACGGAGTCTTAGTCATCTTTCCCGTAAGGCATGGTTCGCAAGCATCAAGTGATTCATAATCAAGTGATTCCAAAATCCCATCAGCATGGAGTTTCTTCATGCGCTTTACACCAATATGACCTAATCGGCAATGCCACAAATAAGTTTCACTATCTTTATTAACTTTGCATCTTTTGGCTTCAATATTATGAATATGTGTATCACTACGATCGAGATCCAACAAACCATTTTCATTGGGTGTATGACCATAGAAGGTTTTATTCATGTAAACAGAACAACAATTATTCTCTAACTTAAATGAATAACCGTATTGCAATAAACATGATCAAATCATATCCATGCTCAACGCAAACACCAAATAACACTTATTTTAGGTTCAACACTAATCCTGAAAGTATAGGGAGTGTGCGATGATGATCATATCAATCTTGGAATCACTTCCAACATACATGGTCACTTTGCCCTCAACTAGTTTCTGTTCATTTTGCAACTCCCGTTTCGAGTTACTAATCTTAGCAACTGAACTAGTATCAAATACTGAGGGGTTGCTATAAACACTAGTAAAGTACACATCAATAACATGTATGTCAAATATACCTTTGTTCACTTTGCCATCCTTCTTATCCGCCAAATACTTGGGGCAGTTCTGCTTCCAGTGACCAGTCCCTTTGCAGTAGAAGCATTTAGTCTCAGGATTAGGTCCAGACTTGGGCTTCTTCACTTGAGCAGAAACTTGCTTGCCATTCTTCTTGAAGTTCCCCTTCTTCCCTTTGCCCTTTTTCTTGAAACTAGTGGTCTTGTCAACCATCAACACTTGCTTCTTTTCTTGATTTCTACCTTCGTCAATTTCAGCATCACGAAGAGCTTGGGAATCATTTCCATTATCCCTTGCATATTATAGTTCATCACGAAGTTCTAGTAACTTGCTGATAGTGACTAGAGAACTCTGTCAAACACTATCTTATCTCGAAGATTAACTCCCACTTGATTCAAGTGATTGTAGTACTCAGACATTCTGAGCACATGCTCACTAGCTGAGCAATTCTCCTCCATCTTGTAGGCAAAGTGCTTGTCAAAGGTCTCATACTTTTTGACATGGGCATGAGTCTGAAATACTAATTTCAACTCTTGGAACATCTCATATGCTCCGTGGTGTTCAAAACGTCTTTGAAGCCCCAATTCTAAGCCGTAAAGCATGGTGCACTAAACTATCAAGTAGTCATCATATCGAGCTTGCCAAACGTTCATAACGTCTGCATCTACTCCTGCAATCGGTCTGTCACCTAGCGGTGCATCAATGACATAATTCTTCTGTGCAACAATGAGGATAATCCTCAGATCACGGATCCAATCCGCATCATTGCTACTAACATCTTTCAACTTAGTTTTCTCTAGGAACATATCAAAAATAAAACAGGGGAGCTAAACGCGAGCTATTAATCTACAACATAGATATGCTAATACTACCAGGACTAAGTTCATGATAAATTTAAGTTCAATTAATCATATTACTTAAGAGCTCCCACTTAGATAGACATCTCTCTAATCATCTAAGTGATCACGTGATCCATATCAACTAAACGATAACCGATCATCACGTGCGATGGAGTAGTTTTCAATGGTGAACATCACTATGTTGATTATATCTACTATATGATTCATGCTTGACCTTTCGGTCTCAGTGTTCCGAGGCCATATCTGCATATGCTAGGCTCGTCAAGTTTAACCCGAGTATTCTACGTGTGCAAAACTGTCTTACACCCATTGTAGATGAACGTTGAGCTTATCACACCCGATCATCACGTGGTGTCTCGGCACGACGAACTTTGGCAACAGTGCATACTCAGGGAGAACACTTTTACCTTGAAATTTAGTGAGAGATCATCTTATAATGCTACCATCAAACAAAGCAGAATAAGATGCATAAAGGATAAACATCACATGTAATCAATATAAGTGATATGATATGGCCATCATCATTGTCGGTGGAAAACGACACCTATGGGATCACAAGAATCCCTACTGCGGTTGCGGGGCGCGGGGTTGAGAGAAGAGCGGATCTAACAGAGAGCACGCGCTTCGTTTATCCAGGTTCGGGCCGCGAGGATGCGTAAAACCCTAGTCCTGCTTTGGTGGATGTATTCTGAGTTCTTGAACTAGCTACGGAGTGTAACGAGCTCCAAAAAGTCGAATCCCCCTCCTCGTCGCCTTGGGCCTCCTTTTATAGAAAAAGGGGTTGCCCCAGTGGCACACAGGAGGTGGAAAGGCAACAGTGTTGCGAGGTTATCCTTCATATTACAGGACAAGACGCATTTAATGCATCGCGCAGGTGTCCCTTTGCTTTATCGGGGACGGGGGCGAGGCCCATCCTGTCCGTCGCCGCTCTTCCTTGCTTTGACACGCGCCCTGGCCAGTGATGCGTGCGGCGCCATGTAGGCAGGCTGGCAGCTAAGGTGGCATGGTGGTGGAGCCATCGCGAGGATCTGCATGCCGCCACGCAGGCGCTTGATGGGTTGGCCTGGGAGCTGCATGTCGCCACGCAGGTGCCTGCCCAGCTGGTTGGGTTGGCAGCTGTATGCAAACGGCGGTGGAAGCTTGGTCGTCGACGGGCCTGGCGGTGGCCCTGCTAGCACCCTTGGTAATGGCCTTGCCGGGTGGCCCGACAAGGGTCTTGTCATGGCACGCCGTCGTCCCCGGCAAGGGTCTTGCCATGGCACGCCGTCGTCCCCAGCAAGGGTCTTGCCGGGGGTCGTCGTCTTCTAATCCTTGTCTATCCTTGGATATGTCTTCACAAAGATCTGCATGCCACCTCGAAGGTGCCTTCCCGAGCCCTGGTTCCACGCGGATGATGGCGTTGGGGATCGTAGGCTCAAGGGTGGCTCACTCTGTTGGTGTGGGGCAAGCTGCCCCGGCAAGGGTCTTGCCGGGGCTGCCGAGGCTGCCCCCGGCAAGGGTCTCCTGCCGGGGGAACCTACTTCGTCCCTTTGCTCTTTGTGGCCTTGGCCTTGGCGTTGCTCTGGCCATCTAGGGCTTCGGTCTTACCTTGGCTCACCTCCCTCGCTCTGCTTGGTGTGGTCGCGGGCGCGGCTCTGACTGCTCGTATACAGGTAAAGGGGTACAAAAATGTGCCCCTCGTTTTGTACACGGACAGGGGCCCCCGGGCCTGGGCCACACATAAGCGCGACATGTTGTTGGGTCAGGCCCAAAACGGTGCGCGGGGAGGCGGGGCGGTTTTTACCGCGGTAAGATTTTTCGCGCGCTGTGCTTGCCACGACCCGCGCGTGTGGCGCGGCGTGGAGGGGCGTGCGTGACGTGGGCGGCATGTGTGGGGCGGTTTTCACATGCATGCGTCACATCGCAGTAAAGAGGCGGTTCGCGCCTTCCCCATAAAGGGAGGGAGGCATGGAGGCGTGGCTCATTTACTGAATGGGGCCGGGGCGCGGTCTTCAAGGCGTCCACTCCCCACGATCACAGGGTGGGGAGAGGTCGCCTCACCTGCCCCCTCGGTTCTGCACGTCTGCCACGCGTCTTTCATGCGCTCGTGGTGGCAAACGGTGGAGGCGGGAAACCGGGCCGTCGCTGGTTGGGGCAGCGGGTCGGTCCTGGTTCCCTGCGCCTCCCGTGTCTTGATTGGCCGAGCGGGGCGGCCGAGCCCCAACCCTGTTCCTTTATAAAGAGCGGGAAGGGGAGATGGCATCCCGCATTCTTCCATCTTCTACCTCCCTTTGCTTCCGCTCCTTCCTTTCATTCGTCATGGAGAAAGGGAATCCCGGTCCTTCGACAGTGGCGGCGAGGGTCGCCGCTCGACAACGCATCCCTCCTCCTCCCGCGCCCGTGGTGGCAGAGCCGGCCGCGAGGGGAAGGGAGAGGGGGCGAGGCCGTGGGCGAGGCCGGGGCAGAGGTCGCAGTGCTCGAGGAAGAGGAGGGCGGGGCGGCGTGCCAGCTTCACCCCCGCCCATGGTGCCTTTCCCGATGGAAGGCCATGTCGGAGACCAGCCCCGCGAGTTCTTCATTAGGTTGCGCCGGCCTCCGCGTCGCCTTCTTCGTCTTCCCGCCCCGTTTGCTCAGGAGATGGAGTGTGACCGGCCCCAATCCCTCAGATTGCACATGAGTGGTTGCGGGAACGGGGGCACGCGGGTCGACGTCGACTTCCCGGCTCCTCGAGTCATGTACCTCTGTCGTGGGTGGAAGACGTTCGCTCGCATCCATAGCCTGACGGCGGGGCTCATCCTCTACTTCAAATTGATGGAGGACGGCCTACTCTCCGTCAAGGTCTTCGGAGAGTTCGGGACTCGCCTGAAGTGCTACGTGGAGAGCTCCTCCGATGGATATTCTGACGATGGAAGCTCTTCCTCGAGCGAAAGTGACGAGGAGGACAGCGGGGCGGATAGCGGGGACGAGTCCGACTAGGCGTCGGACGCCCCGCGCCTGGGCGGGTGCGGCAGGAGCAGCATTTGCACCTGACCTCTCCTCCGGCAAGGGTTTGCCGGGGGCGGGGCCAGCTCCTTGAACTTCTCGGGGCCGTCTCCTTGGGCGGCTGGCATCGGGAGGCTGCGGAAGAGGAAGAGGGCGGGCGGCAAGGCCGTCAACTCGGAGTACGCGGGCACCGAAGCCTTCGTCGCATACCGCTGGTCCTGCCGCCTCGTCTTCTAGCTCTTTTCCCAGCACCGTCATCACCGGCCTGCCCATGGGCGGCCGCCGAGGTGTTCTCTCGGTGTCTTCTGCTGCTCGTAGCTCGCCTAGGCGCCCCTTTTGCCCTTTTCGCCTCCTTGACCTGCCTCCTGAGGAGAGGGACAAGAATGGGATTACGGGCATCTTATCTCTTTTTTTTGCTTGTAAGCCTGCGGGCCTTTGTTGAATTTAAAACTTGTAATCCCCTTGTTCATGTTTTTCATCCCGCACGAACTATACCTGTATGGGGTGTTTTTAATGAAAAAGGGATGCTTGCCGGGTTTTTCGTTCGTGGGTAAATCCCACGACAAGGAGAGAATCCTTGTTATTGTTTAAGATAAACATCTTTCGCCCGGCAATAGGCCTTGCCGCCCCCACTCTACTCAACCGTCCTCGCGCTCTTGGCGGAGGCAGGGATGAAGTGGGCTTTAGGCTCCTCGTCCCATCTCCTTGCTGCCGCGGCTGTGACCAAATCCGGACCCAGGAAATAACCCTTGGGTATAGGAAAAAAGGGAGCACGATAGCCTAGAGATAAGGACGAGGTTTCATATACCCGAGTCCGGGTCTGAAACGCATGACGGGGGAGACTTATGTGGATATGCAGCCCCCGGTAATCTTATCTTGCCGCGGTTGGATCCTTGTGCTTGCAGCCCCCCGGCAACTCTGGTTTGCTGGGGCCGGGGCGTCGGTCCATTTCCTTCTTTCCGAGTAGCTCAGCAGAAATGCTCATGTGCCCTGCGAACCAAAGGAGGACAGGAAAGGAACAGATAGACGCGCACTCGACCTCTAGGCTAGGGGTTAGTCGCCGCTAAGAACTATCAACCCTAACCAAGGACGAGACTCGACCTAGCATGCACGCTATAACTTAGGGCGCCAGAGCTTCATTTGTTTATGCTCAGGGTCTGCGCCTGGCTTTGTACAAAGGGTCACATGCCTTGTCGGCAAAGCTCGTACAAAAGGTGGCTTGCTGGGAGGCCCGGCAAGCCGCGCCTTATGGGTAAAACTTGCGAAGATGCTCGATGCTCTAGGAGTTGCTCACTGGTACGGCATCCTCGGTCTCCAGGCGGACTGCGCCAGGCCTGGTGACTCGTATTACCCAATAAGGGCCTTCCCACTTCGGCGTCAACTTGTTGGAATTCTTGGCCGACTGAACGCGCCGAAGAACAAGGTCGCCTTCCTCAAAGCTTCGGGCATGAACCTTGCGGCTATGGTAGCGGCGCAAGGCTTGCTGGTAGCGTGCCGCTCTCACAGCCGCCCGAAGACGATCTTCCTCAAGGAGCGCCGCGTCATCTTGGCGCAACGGCTCTTGCTCAAGCTCGTCATAAGCGAGCACTCGAGGTGACCCGTGTATGAGTTCCGTGGGGAGAACTGCTTCCGCCCCGTATACCAGGGCAAAAGGTGTCTGGCCGGTGGCTCGATTTGGCGTCGTCCTGATCGACCAAAGAACCGCCGGCAACTCATCAATCCAGCGCCTTCCACTCTTGTGCAGCTTGTCAAAGGTCTTCGTTCTCAAGCCTCGCAACACTTCAGCTTTTGCCCTCTCCGCTTGGCCGTTGCTCTGTGGATGTGCCACGGAAGCAAAACAGACCTTGCTGCCGAGGTCTCAGATGTACTGCATGAAGGTGTGGCTTGTGAACTGCGTGCCGTTGTCGGTGATGACTCTGTTTGGCACACCAAAATGACAGACCAGTCCTTTGAAGAATTTGACGTCTGATTGAGCAGTCACCTTCCTCACTGCTTCCACCTCTGGCCACTTTGTGAAGTTGTCGACTGCAACGTACAAGTACTCAAAGCCCCCGACAGCGCGGGGGAAAGGGCCCAGTATATGGAGCCCCCAGACCGAGAATGGCCCGGAGAGAGGGATTGTTTGAAGGGCTTGAGCTGGTTGATGAAGCTTCTTTGAATGGAACTGGCACGCTTCACACTTGGTGACTAGTGCCGTCGCATCCTGGAGGGCGGTGGGGCAGAAGAAACCTTGCCGGAACGCCTTCCTGGCAAGGGCCCTTGAACCTATGTGGGAGCCACATATGCCTCCATGTATCTCTGCCAACAGCTCTAGTCCTGCCTCCCGGGGGATGCACTTGAGTTTCACACCGTTCGGCCTTCTCCGGTATAGGACGTCATCGACGAACTGGTACAGGGCGGACCGACGGGCTACTTTCTCCACTTCTTCCTGCTCCTCAGGAAGCTCCCCTGTTTGGAGGAATTGGACGGTATGCTGCGCCCATGCCAGAGCCTGAGGCTCGACAGCAAGGACCAAAGGCATCTCTTCCGCCATGGGAGCGGCTGTCTCTACGGCCAGGGCCTGACGCCCCGCCGGAGCCAGTTGCTCTTGGGCAGGCTCAGCGTCTGCGGCAGTACCCTTGCCGGCAGCCCCGGGGGGCTCAGTAGGAAAGTACTTGCCGGGACCTGATTTTCTCCGCTTGCTCTGCCCTGCTGATGGATCGACGGATGGTTGATTTAACCGGAGCAAAAAGGTACCTGGTTCCACAGGTAGCTTGAATGCGGCACGCTTTGATAGGTAATCGGCGATGTCGTTCTCCGCTCGGGGGACGTGCTCCGCCTGGATACCGTCAAAGCATTCCTCCAGCTTGCTCACCTCATCTACGTATGCTTCCATCAGTGGGCTCTGATAATCTTTGTTGACTTGCCTGACAACGAGCTGCGAGTCACCCCTGACGATGAGCTTCCTAACCCCGAGGTCTGCCACGATCCTGAGACCGGCAAGCAATCCCTCGTACTCGGCGGTGTTATTGGTGGACATCTCCCTGGGGAAGTGCATTTGGATCACGTACTTGAGGTGCTCTCCGGTGGGTGCGACAAGCAGCACACTGGCACCGGCGCCTTAAAGCGAGAAGGCTCCATCGAAGTACATGATCCAGTTGCAGTCTGCTTCCTTGCCGGGGAGAATAGTCTCCTGGATTTCTTCGTCAGGCGTCGAGGTCCATTCCGCGATGAACTCTGCCAAGACTCTGCTCTGAATTGTCGAGGTACTCTCAAACTTTAAGCCGAAGCTTGACAACTTCAAGGCCCATTCCACAATCCTTCCGGTTGCGTCCGGGTTGTGCAGTATCCGTTGCAACGGGAGGCGGGTGACGACAGTGATCTCGTGGGCCTGGAAGTAGTGACGTAGCTTCCTCGAGGCCATAAGGAGGCCAAAGAGCAATTTTTGCACACCGGAATACCTTGACCTAGCCCCCTTCAAGAGGGAGCTGACAAAGTAAACCGGGTGCTGCATCATCTTTTTCTTGGGCACCACTTCACTCGACCGCGCGGGCATCGCCTTGGTGGCACCAGACTCTGCCGGGGGCCGCGCCTTGTCGGCACCAAGCCCTGCCGGGGGAATCTTCGGCTTGCCATCCGCTGGTCCTGCCGCCATTGCTTCCTCCTCGTCGACCTCCCTCTGTGCCACCAGTGCGGCGCTGACCACTTGATTCGTTGCCGCCAGATATAGCAGTAACGACTCTTGTGGTGTAGGCGCAACTAGTATTGGCGTGGAGGAAAGGTATTTCTTCAGGTCCTGCAGTGCGGCCTCGGCTTCTGGGGTCCACTCTATTGGGCCTGCCTTTTTCAAGATCTTGAAAAAGGGAAGGGCGCGCTCGGCGGACTTGGAGATGAACCGGCTCATGGCAGCAACGCAGCCGGTGAGCCGACGCACATCCTTGATCTGCTTGGGCGCCTCAATCTGCTCAATAGCCTTGATCTTGTCTGGGTTTGCCTCGATCCCGCGCTGTGACACGAAGAACCCGAGAAGCTTGCCGGACGGGATGCCGAAGACGCACTTCTCAGGGTTCAACTTGAGGTTGATCTTGCACAGGTTGGAAAATGTCTCTTCTAGATCTTGCACAAGAGTTGGCCCGTCCTTGGTTTTGACCACTATGTCATCCATGTAGGCTTCCATATTTTTATGGAGTTGAGGTTCAAAACCAATTTGGACTGCTCTTGCAAACGTTGAGCTAGCACTCTTCAACCCGAAAGGCATCCGTAAAAAGCAATACGTACCACATGGGGTGATGAATGCTGTCTTCTCTTCATCTTCTCTCGTCATGAAGATTTGGTGGTAGCCTGAGTAGGCATTGAGGAATGATAACAGATCACACCCGGCCGTGGAGTCAACAATCTGGTCGATGCGCGGCAATGGGAAGGGGTCCTTAGGACAAGCCTTATTGATATCTGTGTAATCAATACACAGCCTCCACTTCCCATTCGCCTTGCGCACCACTACCGGATTGGCCAACCACGTCGGATGGAGCACCCCTCTCACCAAACCTGCCGCTTCTAACTTCCTGATCTCCTCTGTGATGAACTCCTGCCTCTCCAGAGCCTTCTTTCTGACCTTCTGCTTGACGTGCCGCGCGTGGGGGCAGACAGCTAGGTGGTGCTCAATCACCTCCCTGGGAACACCGGGGATGTCGGACGCTTGCCATGCAAACACGTCGACATTTGCCCACAGGAAGGTGACGAGCTTGCCTTCCTATTTGCTGTTGAGGGCGGAGCCTATAATGAAGGCCCCTCCCATGTCGTCCTCCGCGACGGGCACCTTCTTGGTCTGCGGCGGCTCGGCTCTGGGTCTCTTGCTCTTGTCGACAGAGCTCTCTGGCACGTCCTCAACGGTAGCACAACACCCCGAGGAGGTGCGCTTGCCGGAGTGGGTGCGAGAGGTCATGCCGGGCTCCTTCTTTCCTCCCGGGCCTTCGGCGGCAGGAGCAGGTCCATTGACGGCGGCTGCTGCAACTGCTTCCTGGTAGAGTTGGTCGGCGCAGATCAGCGTGTCCTTCTTGTCGGAGGGGACGGAGATGATGGTCAATGGCCCGGGCATCTTTAGGATGTTGTAGGCGTAGTGTGATGCCGCCATGAACTTGGCTAGTGCCGGGCGGCCGAGGATCCCGTGGTAGGGCAAGGGGATCTCGGCCACGTCGAAGACGATCCTCTCCGTCCGGTAGTTCAACTCTCCTCCAAATGTCACGGGCAGTGTGACCTTTCCCTTTGGCTGGCTTCTCCCCGGATTGACCCCCTGAAACGTGCCCGTTTCCTCGAGGTCTCCATTAGGGATTTGCAACCTTTTGATCACGACAGGCGAGATCAGGTTCAGGCCGGCCCCGCCGTCAACCAACATCTTGTTCACCCGGAGGTTGCGTATTGTCGGCGAAACCAACAACGGCAAACACCCGACCGCGGTAGTGCGATCAGGGTGGTCCTCGGCATCAAAGATGAGGGGCATGCTGGACCACTTTAGTGGCTTCTGAGCGTCGAACGACGGCTCTGTTGCTGTAACCTCTCGCGCCCACTGCTTGAGCTAGCGGTGAGAGGCATGCAGCGAGGCGCCGCCATCGATGCACATGGCCTCCGTAGCCTTCTGGAACCCTTGCTCACCGGACTCGTCGTCCTCGTCGTGATCTTCGTCTTCTTGTTTCTTGTCGCAGCCTTGGGCAGGCCTCTCTTGCTGGTTTTCCTTGCCGGGGCGGCCTCCTTGACCGCCACGCTTCTTGCCTGATCCCTCAGCACCGTCCTGGTCCTTCTCCTTGTCCCGCCTTTCGTACTCAGCCTTTTGCTTCTCAGCAAGCAGCTCGACTTGTCGGCAGTTCTGGAGATCGTGGCCCTTGGTGTGGTGGATCTTGCAGTATTGCTTGCCGGAGCTTCCTGGCTTGTCGGTAGCCGCCAAGGCCCGGCAGGCGGCGCACCCGGCAATCTCCTTGCCGGGGGTGTCTGCCTTGACCTTCTTGCCGGCACCGGTATCGTCAGATCCCTCAACGGCAAGCACGGCCTTGCCTTTGCGGTTCCTGTTGCGATGCCGGCCCTTCTTCGTCGGGGCGGCGGCATCCCCATCGGTAGAGTCGGTTTCCGCGCCGGCGTCTTCGCCGAGGTACTTCCTCCCCTCTTCAGCCCGGGCGCACCTGTCGGCCAGAACATAGAGCTCGGCCACATCCTTAACCTTGGTCATCGCCAGCTCCTCGCGCATCTTGCGATTGCGCATGTTCTGATGGAACGCGCTAATCACGGCGGCGGGATGAACGTCGGGGACGTTGTACTGCACCCGGCTGAATCTCTGGATGTACTTGCGCAGGGTCTCCCCTTCCTTCTGGGGAATGATATGCAGATCACTGGCCTGGCCATGAGCTTGGTGGCCTCCTGTGAAGGTGCCAACGAACTCATGGCACAGATCTGACCAGGAAGAGATGGAGTCCGCCGACAAGTGCATCAACCAAGACATTACATTGGGCTTGAGCGCTAGCGGGAAGTAGTTGGCAAGCACCTTGTCGTCGCGAGCCCCAGTGGCCTGCATTGCGATGGTGTAGATGCTGAGGAACTCGGACGAATGGGTCTTGCCGATGTACTTCTCGCCGACGTCGGGCTTGAACGTGTGGTGGGACGGCCACTGGAACTGCCTCAGCTCACGGGTAAAAGCCGGGCAGCCCACCTCGTAAGGTAGGCCGCCGGGGCCCCCCGGTGCTGGGTGGTCCGTAGCGGGTCCCGCCCGCTTGTCCGACTGGCGGCGCGTTTCGCACCGGCGACGGTGGTTCGAGCGTCTTCGTGAGCTCCCTCCCGAAGAACCTGGCGCTGGTCGCGGAGGGTTCGTGGATCAGACGACGCTATGGAGATGTTATCACCAGCGTCGTCGCGACGGGCCGACGCCCGCGGCGGCTGGCGAGGAGGAGGAGAGTGCACCGTGGCCGCAGCTCCCCCGATCCTCCCAGCCCCAGCATGTGGTGGTTCGGTGGAGCGCCGACCCAAGGGCCCCGCCGGCCGCGGATCATCTTTGTTCGCGATGGCAACGAGGCTCCGGATGGTGGCCCTCCACTCATCGAGCTTCTCCGCAGCAGGAGGAAAGTCGAGGAGCAGCTGTGCGAGCGCCAAGGCTTCCACTGGCGTGGGTGGCGGTGACAGCTGAGTGGATCGCGGCGCGCTTCGACTTCTAACTATGTTAGAAGGAGCTCTGTCACGACCCAGCGGCTGCGTGCCATTTTCACCAGTGCTTTGGCGAGCGTGTTGAACTCCTTCGTCTTGCTGACGACGCACATGGCTCTTCCCACGGCGGTGCCCAGGGTCACCAACGTGGTGACACTGTTCGGCGCGCACACCATGGGAAGAACGCGCGGTGGTCGCCGGTGTATGCGTCCCAGAGGTCGCCGCGCAGCCCGGAGTCGGTGCAACGACACCCTCGGAGGGCCCCGCGCCGCCGGCAGGGGCCCCAGCTCCGTCTTTGGATCCGGCGGCGTGGGGCCGATCGTCTGGTGCATGAACGACGCCGCTCGCCAGGCTCCGACTGCCTGGGTGGTGCTGGTGTTCGCGGGCCGCGGCCCGAGTCCTGTCCGCGACCGGTCCGCTGCTCGTCCGCACCGGCACGGGCCGTTCGGCCCCCAACGAGCGGATCGCCGTGGCCGTCTTCTTCCTAGGGGCCATGGCGACGAAGAACCGCTAGGCTAACTACCAGACCAGATTCTCACAAACGCGAACCCCTACCTGGCGCGCCAAAGATGTCGGTGGAAAACGACACCTATGGGATCACAAGAATCCCTACTGCGGTTGCGGGGCGCGGGGTTGAGAGAAGAGCGGATCTAACAGAGAGCACATGGTTCGTTTATCCAGGTTCGGGCCACGAGGATGCGTAAAACCCTAGTCCTGCTTTGGTGGATGTATTCTGAGTTCTTGAACTAGCTACGGAGTGTAACGAGCTCAAAAAAGCCGAATCCCCCTCCTCGTCACCTTGGGCCTCCTTTTATAGAAAAAGGGGTTGCCCCAGTGGCACACAGGAGGTGGAAAGGCAACAATTTTGCGAGGTTATCCTTCGTATTACAGGACAAGACACATTTAATGCATTGCGCAGGTGTCCCTTTGCTTTATTGGGGATGGGGGCGAGGCCCGTCCCGTCCGTCGCCACTCTTCCTTGCTTCGACACGCGCCCTGGCCAGTGATGCGTGCGGCGCCATGTAGGCAGGCTGGCAGCTGAGGTGGCGTGGTGGTGGAGCCATCGCGAGGATCTGCATGCCGCCACGCAGGCGCTTGATGGGTTGGCCTGGGAGCTGCATGTCGCCACGCAGGTGCCTGCCCAGCTGGTTGGGCTGGCAGCTGTATGCGAACGGCGGTGGAAGCTTGGTCGCCGGCGGGCCTGGCGGTGGCCCTGCTAGCACCCTTGGTAATGGCCTTTCCGGGTGGCCCGACAAGGGTCTTGTCGTGGCACTCCGTCGTCCCCGGCAAGGGTCTTGCCGTGGCACGCCGTTGTCCCAGGCAAGGGTCTTGCCGGGGGTCGTCGTCTTCTAATCCTTGTCTATCCTTGGATATGTCTTCACAAAGATCTGCATGCCACCTCGGAGGTGCCTTCCCGAGCCCTGGCTCCACGCGGATGATGGAGTTGAGGATCGTGGGCTCAAGGGTGGCTTACTCTGTTGGTGTGGGGCGAGCTGCCCCGGCAAGGGTCTTGCCGAGGCTGCCCCCGGCAAGGGTCTCCTGCCGGGGGAACCTGCTTTGTCCCTTTGCTCTTTGTGGCCTTGGCCTTGGCGTTGCTCTGGCCATCTTGGGCTTCGGTCTTACCTTGGCTCACCTTCCTCGCTCTGCTTGATGTGGTCGCGGGCGCGGCTCTGACTGCCCGTGCACAGGTAAAGGGGTACAAAAATGTGCCCCTAGTTTTGTACACCGACAATCATCTTGTGCCTTTGATCTCCATCTCCAAAGCACCGTCATGATTACCATCGTCAACGGCGCCACACCTTGATCTCCATCGTAGCATCATTGTCGTCTCACCAACTATTGCTTCTACGACTATCGCTACCGCTTAGTGATAAAGTAAAGCAATTACAGGGCGATTGCATTGCATACAATAAAGCGACAACCATATGGCTCCTGCCAGTTGCCGATAACTCCGTTACAAAACATGACCATCTCATACAATAAATATAGCATCATGCCTTGACCATATCACATCACAACATGCCCTGCAAAAACAAGTTAGACGTCCTCTACTTTGTTGTTGCAAGTTTTACGTGGCTTTTACGGGCTGAGCAAGAACCGTTCTTACCTACGCATCAAAACCACAACGATATTTCGTCAAGTTAGTGTTGTTTTAAACTTCACAAGGACCGGGCGTAGCCACACTCGGTTCAACTAAAGTTGGAGAAACTAACACCCGCCAGCCACCTGTGTGTAAAGCACGTCGGTAGAACCAGTCTCGCGTAAGAGTACGCGTAATGTCGGTCCCGGCCGCTTCATCTAACAATACCGCCGAACCAAAGTATGACATGCTAGTAAGCAGTATGACTTGTATCGCCCACAACTCACTTGTGTTCTACTCGTGCATATAATATCTACGCATAAACCTGGCTCGGATGCCACTGTTGGGGAACATAGTAATTTCAAAAAATTCCTACGCACACGCAAGATCATGGTGATGCAAAGCAACAAGAGGGGAGAGTGTCGTCTACGTACCCTCGTAGACAGTAAGCGGAAGCTTTATGACAATACGGTTGATGTAGTCATACGTCTTCACGATCGACTGATCCTCAGCACCGAACGTACGGCACCTTCGTGTTCAGCACACATTCAACTCGGTGACGTCCCGCGAACTCACGATCCAGTAGAGCTTCCGGGATGAGCTTCGTCAGCACGACGGCGTGGTGACGGTGATAATGATGCTACCGACGCAGGGCTTCGTCTAAGCACCGCTATGATATGACCGAGGTGGATTATGGTGGAGGGGGCACCGCACACGGCTAAGAGATCAATGATCAACTTATTGTGTCTTGGGGTGCCCCTGCCCTCGTATATAAAGGAGCTAGGGGGAGGCGGCCGGCCAGGAGGAGGGCGCGCCAAGGGGGGAGTCCTACTCCCACCGGGAGTAGGACTCCTCCTTTCCTAGTAGGAGTAGGAGAAGGGGGAAGGAGGAGAGAGAGGGGAAGGAAAGGGGGCGCCGCTCCCCTCCTTGTCCAATTCAGACTAGAGGGGGAGGGGGCACGCGGCCTGCCCTGGCCGCCCCTCCTCTTCTCCACCAAGGCCCAATAGGCCCATTATACTCCCCGAGGGGTACTCCGGTATATGTCCGAAACCTCCCGAAACACATCCGGTGTCCGAACATAGTCGTCCAATATATCGATCTTTACATCTCGACCATTTCGAGACTCCTCGTCATGTACTTGATCATAACGGGGACACCGAACTACCTTTGGTACATCAAAATACAAAAAACTCATAATACCGATCGTCACAGAACTTTAAGCGTGCGGACCTACGGGTTCGAGAACTATGTAGACATGACCGAGACATGTCTCCGGTCAATAACCAATAGCGCAACCTGGATGCTCATATTGGTTCCTACATATTCTACGAAGATCTTTATCGGTCAAACCGCATAACAACATACGTTGTTCCCTTTGTCATCGGTATGTTACTTGCCCGAGATTCGATCGTCGGTATCTTAATACCTAGCTCAATCTCGTTACTGGCAAGTCTCTTTACTTGTTCCTTAATGCATCATCCTGCAACTAACTCATTATTCACATTGCTTGCAAGGCTTATTGTGATGTGCATTACCGAGAGGGCCCAGAGATACCTCTCCGACAATCGGAGTGTCAAATCCTAATCTTGATCTATGCCAACTCAACAAGTACCATCGGAGACACCTGTAGAGCACCTTTATAATCACCCAGTTACGTTGTGACATTTGGTAGCACACAAAGTGTTCCTCCGGTATTCAGGAGTTGCATAATCTCATAGTCATAGGAACATGTATAAGTCATGAAGAAAGCAATAGCAATATACTAAACGATCAAATGCTAAGCTAACGGAATGGGTCAAGTCAATCACATCATTCTCTAATGATGTGATCCCGTTAATCAAATGACAACCCATGTCTATGGTTAGGAAACATAACCATCTTTGATTCAACGAGCTAGTCAAGTAGAGGCATACTTGTGCACTACAAAAAAGACACATCCGTGACATTTTGGGCCGAACGAAATTTTTTCTGTCATACTTATGACACTTCTATGACAATAATTGTGACAAAACACGGTATCATGATAGATGTGGTGGGCTCCTACTTCTATGACAAAAAATCATTACAGAAAATGGGCTTTTTCGTCCTGGGCGGGCCGGAGATGCAGCTGCATGACATTCTTTGGGCCGTCCATGACGGAAAAAACCGCGGTAGAAGCGAGGGCGAGGAAAATATCGAGGTGTTCCCGGTTACGGTGGGTGGTCGGGGCCGGGCGATGCGCGTTTCTCTCGTACACGCACGTGCGTGGGTGCGAGGCGTTGGGCTCTAACTGAACCCGAGCGATTGCACTGCATGCTACGCGTTACTGAACCCGAGCGATCGATCGATGGCTGTTAACTGAACCCGATCGAGTGATTCCTTTGCTACTGCTGCTAACTGAAGCCGATCGATGCTGCCTCTGGATGAACAGTGAGCGTTGCTGGGGGGTTTGGATGAACAGTTCCCGGTGGGGTGGATGAACAGGACCCTGTGGTGTTGCCTCTGGATGAACAGGACCCTGATCGATCGAGCCGGTTGGGGCTGGATGAACATGACCCCGTGGATGGCTGGATGAACAGGACCACCCCGTGGAGGGTAGGATGAACAGTAGACGGTGGAGGGCTGGATGAACAATAGGCCGTGGAGGGGTGGTTGAACAGGAGACCGTGGAGAGGGCTGGTTGAACAGTAGCCGGTGGAGTAGCGCGCGGTGGAGGCTGGATGAACAGGAGCCCGTGGATGAACAGTCGTAGGTGGAGGCTGGAGGAGGTCGACGGTGGATGAATAGTAGCCCGTGGAGGCTGGAGGGGGTCGATGGTGGAGATGAACAGTATCCCATGGAGTCCCGTTTTGCGGTACGCCACACCCCTCCCGATGAACAGGACCCCCGTTTCGACCGTAGCACTCCAACACAAGTCTGTTTCCTCCGTTTTGTGGTACGCCAGACCCCTCCCGATCAACAGGACCCCTGTTTCGACCGTAGGAGGTCCGTTTCCTCCATTTTGCGGTACGCCAGACCCCTCCCGATGAACAGGATCCTGTTTCGAACGTGGCCGGTCGAACACAAGGCCGTTTCCTCCGTTCTGCGGTATGCCAGGCCTTGTTTCCATCAGCTGTTCCGTCCAAGCCCTCCCGATGAACACGACGACGCATTCCATCCCGACCCAGCCGGTTGGCTCCCCATGAACATGACGACGACGCTGTTTCTTCGTTCCGACCCAGCCATGTACACGAGCCCTGGCTGTACGTACGCGCGAGTAGGCGTTCGAGACCCCGCCCGTATGTACGTACGTGGCCGCATTTACCGTACGTGGCCGTATTTACTTTCTTGCACCCTGGCTGCTGTACGTACGTGTACATGCTACGTGCGCGCCTCTACTACGACACGTGCACGCCTCTACATCGACCAGTATATATGTACACTTTCGTGACCAGAATGACAACGCTACGTACGCTTCGACCAGGTGGGTCCCGACTGTCAGACACTTCCTTGTGTGCGAAGATGTAGCTGGTGGGTCCCAGCAGTCAGGGGGGCGAATCGTTTTTTGCCCGGACGCACTTCCTTGCGTGCGAAGATGTAGCTGGTGGGTCCCAACAGTTAGGGGGAAACGTTTTTTTTCACGAAATACGGTGGCCCGTCCGGTGGGTCCCCGCTGTCAGGTGGAGGAATAATTATTTTGCGCGTAATAAGGAGGCACTTCCTTGCTGTGGCCGTGGACCCAGCTGTCAGCCTCTCCACGTACAGTACTCTTCCGATGGAAGTCGGTTGTTGACCACATTGACCACACCGCACCGAGAGCACCAAGGCGGTGGACGACGGCGAGGCCTAGGAAGGGGACGACGCGGAGCCAGGGAAGACGTGGCAGTGGATGCCCACGCGGAGAGGAGTACCAGGGTTCATAGGTTCGGCTGCGGTGTGAGGCTGTCGTCGCCGCATAATGACAGGGGTGTGGGTGAGTAGAGGGATGGCCTGGCCAGCGGTGGGAGTAGTAGGGGGCGGTGAGGCCTCCGCGGCATCGCAGCCGGCCATGGGAGGCAGGAACACGAGGCACGACCGGCGCTGGTTTGGGAGGCTAGAGCAAGAAGACCAGAGGTTGAAGAAGCACTACGGCCGTTGGATGGACAATGTACGGTCAATGGAGCTAGAATCGTGCATATTGACTAAGTTGACAAAGCCCTCCGTCCCCGTCAACTTAGTAGGCCCACAAGTCAGCCTCCCACTATACCGGGTCCCAGCTAGCAGGGGGAGTATTCTTTTTTTTTTTTTGCGTAATAAGGAGGCACTTCCGGTGGGTCCGAGCTGACAGCGGGGGGGGGGGGGGGGACGTTTTTTATCGAAATACGGTGGCCCATCCGGTGGGTCCCAGCAGTCAGGGGGAAATGTTTTTTTCGCCAAATACGGTGGCCCGTCTGGTGGGTCCCTGCTGTCAGGTGGAGGAATAATTATTTTCCGCGTAATAAGGAGGCACTTCCTTGTGGCTGCCGTGGACCCAACTGCCAGCCTCTCCACGACAGTACTCTTCCGATGGAAGTCGTTCCTTGACCACGTTGACCACGCCGCGCCGAGAGCACCAGGGCGGTGGACGAGGGCGAGGCCTAGGAAGGGGACGACGTGGAGCCGGGGAAGACGCGGCAGTGGATGCCCACGCGGAGAGGAGTACGAGGGTTCACTGGTTCGGCTGTGGTGTGAGGCTACCATCACCGCAGAATAACAGGGGGTGTGGGTGAGTAGAAGGATGCCCTGGCCAGCGGTGGGAGTAGTAGGGGCGGTGAGGCCTATACGGGAGGCGGGAGCAGGCGGTCCCGCCAGCGCTGGATTTGGCGGCTGGAGCAAGAAGATCAGAGATTGAAGAAACACAAAAGCCGTTGGATTGACATCCAATGGTTACGACTGCTAGAATTGTTTGTTGACGTATATAATAACTAAAAAAATCTTGCATACACGTCAACTTAATAGGCCCATAAGTAAGACCATTCCCTCTTTTTTTATAATTTATATATAGCTCATTGCGAATTCTTATGCAATTTATTGCAGTCCATTTTTTTGGTTGGCCAGGGCCAATTTCGCATATTTCTGTGGGTTCCAAACTATTTTTAATACCGAAATGTCGAGCCAGATTTAAAGTACTTTGAAGATATATTTAAATTAGGTTAATGCCCAGTGAAATAGGAATATGAAAATGTGAAAAAATTCAGAAATTATAAAGTAATTGCCAATTTGTCATCAGTTTTTATATTTACAACCAATTTCATATTACTTTCAAGATTTGCAGGCGTCTTGAAAGAGTTGCAGCCCATCAGGGCGTAGAAAAATAAATAGGCCTGGATTGGGTATTCTTCAGAAAAAATAAACTGGGCTCATTTTCACAAAGAAAAAATAGCTGGGCTGGTCACATGGTGAATATAAAATATAAGCCTGGGCTAGACGGGCCACAACCCAGTTCAAACCCTGCTCCGTCTCAACAATAACAAAAAAAATACTGCTCGAGCAGCTATGTCCCAGGTGTCAGCCGATCTTGTGCTGTTCTCTTGTCTATTGACTATATACGCTCACAATGTCGTGGGTCCCAGATGTCAGGAAAACACTAGGAGGAAGCATTTTATTTTTCCATACGCTGACATGGTGGGCCCGTACTGACATCCTCTTCACATACTTCTGCCGATTCCTGTTGTTTGTTGACCATGTTGACAACGCGAGAGGGCGGCGCCGCAGCGAGCGCACCAAAGTGCGCGGAGGACAACGGCGAGGCCTCGGACGTCGGCGTTAACGATTTAGGAGACGGTGGGGCGGCGATGCGTGCGCTGAGGCGTAGCCAGCCATGGGAGGCGGAAGCAGGCGGCCCCGCCGGTGCTGGTTTGGTTTTGGCGGCTGGAGGAAGACAGGACTGAAGAAACACGACAGACTGTAAAAGCAGCAGGAGTACTTAACAACCTTAACTGAAACCAGCAAGGGCACTTAACAACCATAGCTGAAAGCAGTATCAGTACTTATACAGGTTCAACCGTACAAAGCACGCCTCGAACAGTGCTACTTTGCCTACAGTTAACCAAGGGTGAGGCCGCCAAGCCCCAGGACAAGGCCCAGGCGCCACCCCGCGCATCCACAACCTTCTGAAAGCGGCTTCATCTCACAATGTGGTCAATAAACAGGATATTCACTTTAGAGCCATGGAAAAGCAGGAACATAATCTTCTGTCCTATTCTCCAAGATGGACGAGCCTTCATTTTTTGAGACCACCCATGAATAAGTATCTTTTCACCTCCAAGGGGAATGGAGTAGGTGACATAAACATCATGTTGTGACCAAGCGCAAGTCTGACCCGACCATGGTCAGGCATCTGTATAGGAACAATAGAACTAGGCAGTTTCTATTTCAAGAAGATCACGACTGTAAAACTGTGTATAAGCAATAGTTTATGAACAACATATATAATAGAAAACAACTCGTACCATAAGTTTCTCGACACAGTTGGACCTGTTCAACGAGTGCAGCAGTGGCACACATATCCCACATGGCCTTCCACCATTGAAACGCCCCACAAGGACCTCAAGACGATCAATAAAGTGTAGGAACTTGTGGATGTCGTCCCAGTCAACTTCAGTGCCATCAGTAACAGCCGAGTTGTTATAGAATAACAAACGAGCAGCCTTCTTAACTCTGAAAAAACCTACACGTGCCACCAATTATAAGAAAATATTAGTTAGAAGTAGCATCTTCGTGAGAGATTTGTTGCTACTTCTAAAGTTAAATTTTGATTAGTTAGATAGAATAGGTGGGCTAAGAAGTAATCGAGGAAACAAGCAAGAACCAGATACAAAACTAACATGGATGAACAATTGGAACGACGTCGGGGTGGAAGATCACAGTGAAGATGAGACCAGGTTCTGCTATTTCCATCAACATTCGTGCGCCAACTTTCAGTCCGTAACACTTGAGAAAGTTTATCCAAGTTTGGCCATAAAAAAAGCAGCGATCTTCTTGGTTCATGAACCCAACTCGGAACTTATATCCATGGCTTGTCTTCACTGTGACCATTAAACTGGTGTATTCAGTTATGGCAAGGCCGAGCATCTTGAGTACATGTGTTCTGGCAGAGCAAATAATGCACTGCAGGAAAAATAATATGAGAACACAATGTATTCCCTATCTAAATCTAGAAATAACTTCCTCCTTCACGTCAGTGTTGACCATCGTACTGGTAGTACCTTTTATCCAAATATAGCAATCCAAATTTCCAAATTAGTCGAGAGCATGTTCAAAAAAACCCCACCCTCCCGGATAGAAAAGAGGATTCTAGGAACATACTGTGCGCGTTTTAAAATCCTGTGTTAGGATGAGAAGGAACAAGTGTGGCGTCTCGCCGAGGGCGCAGAAACCTGTAGGGTCCTCGCACTTGGGGCACTGCAAATGAAACATACTAGATTCAGTAGGAACGAAAAAGCATCAACGGCGGCGGCTGCCATCCTAGGATTACCCGCGACCAAGGGACTTGGATTTATCGGGGATGGATGAAGAATTCATACCTGGTTCTCCATGAGAAAACCCTATGCAATCGCCGAGAGGGGGTTTTCTCTGAACAATCAGACGAGGGAGAAGGGGATTCAAGCCCGGTGAAATATTGCCGGTTCGTCCGTCCAGCTTACTGCTAAAGCTGGAAAGGGGGGTTTTGTGATTTGACGGCTCATTGGGCATTGCTGCGGCGCTACGACCGGGGTGTGTCTACCGTGCAGTTGTGCACTCTAATTTGTGCATATGGCACGTGGACCCCGTTGCCAGATGCCCCAGATATCGGCGAAAGGAAATAGAAAGACAGGAGTAACTAGTTACACAAAAATATATTTTTGACAGAGAGATACTCCCTCTGTAAAGAAATATACAAATCTTTTATATCACAACTTTATACATAAGAAAAATCAAGGGGAATATATATAACATATATAATTATAAAAACAGAGTTGTTTTTAACACAGTATAGACGAGTTGGTGATGATGGTGTGCCTGCCATCCTGCAATATAGGTCGTCCGATTTATATCTGACGGATAGGAAGGAAACTATGGCAATTTTGCAAAAAGGTACCCACACACCTCTCCACATTTGCAAATAAGGCCTTCCCTCGTTCATCCTTTTCTCTCACAAGATAAAATACTCATACAAATGCATCTTGATGTTAGGTGTAATGCACGGGCATTATGGGGGTTCAGCTGAGAATATAATACTCAGATAGGCTCACGGTTCTGGACTTTGGGCCGCAGGCCCACCCTGCATGTTTGGGGGCCCATGTGTTCTATCTCAGCGCTTTTCATATTGCAAGCGATCGGTATGGCGCTGGTTTTAGATGCTGTCGCAAGGCGAATACACAAAATTGAAAAAAGCACGGCAGCTGTTGGAATAAAATCGAACGACAGATCCTAACCAGCAATGAGAGTTGCAATTCTATCAACGATATACCATGTGATAAATACTACTGTCGTATTACTTATACACACAGGACACTTGTTTCACCATGCCAGATTATTGCATCAAAATCTCTCGTAGGATAGATCAGTTCGGCAGTTGCGTGCTGCTACTGAAGAATTTCAAAGTTGATTTGGACCAGCTCTCCTTGCCGAGAAAGTTCGATTTTGAGATCATCCCCTACCGCAAGATATGATTTAGATTTGAACCTTGACCATCCTTTAGCATCAATGATCATGCGACCATCCTTTGTACTTACAGTATATTGAGCAGGTTCATTCACACCAAGGCTGCGCATGGTAAGAGAAACTTGGCCGCTGTCGCCCGGATTGTTGAACAACTCCCTCGTTGCTCTAGGAATTCCCTGTTTGCAAACAAGAAGACATACCCAAATAGTTAGATCAATACAGTGAATCATGCGAAACAACATGGAAAGAAAAAAGAACGAAACACTTGGGTGGCCAATGCTTACCAAGAAGGTGGACATGTCGGTTTTTGTAAGGACTTTGGTACATGAAGTGCGAACTGCAGCCCAGTCTGTTGCCGGTGCAACTGCTCGTTCGGTTGCCACTGCACGGGCTGGAGTAGATGCAAGTGCAAGTGTTGGTGCAGGTGCCGAAGCCGCTGCTGCTGCCGGAGATGGTGCTCCTTGTAGAGCTGGTGCCGGTGTCGGAGCAGGTGCTGGTGTCAATGCCCGATCCTCCGGTAGATCAGCCTGATCCGCTGACGTGGTCGGTGCCCAATCCTCAGCTGGATCGGACTGAGTTGCTGCCACTGTTACTGCTAGAGTAACTGCCGGTGCTAGATCCGTTGCTGAAGGTGGTACCGATGTGCGAGACAGTGGCGATCGTGTCTGGTCTGCTATGATCAGCTTTCTAACTTGACTAGGCTTCGTGACCGTGATCCAGTTTTTTCTTCATTTATTTGAAACGTGAGAAGGACTAATTGTGGCGTTTTTGTTAAACCAAACTGTAGTTCATCATAGGGATTCAGCTTGTACTCAGACAACAGACTGATCCAATTTTTTCCAGTAATATAAGTGATGGACAGTGCCTTCGTTACTGACACGACATAAGAAGTGAAACCTGCAAAAATAGCCATCATAGAGCAAACCAAACGGTTTATTCTGTGATGAATGTCACATGGAAAAACCTGCATCGTAAAATTGCAGGAAAAGAAAGAAAACATGACATTAAATCTATAAGATTTAGACAGTAAATCAATAAGATTTACTTGATGTGACACGAGTGAATCCTTACCAGGAAATCACTATGTTGAAGTACTAAACAGAAGAATGATCGTCCAACTACGGGTGACATGCAGGGGCCCCGCCTACTCCCACAAGCAGGACAGTCCAAAGGTCGTGACAAATTGTATGGACCGAACATCCATGGGACTGGAAATCCTGGTGGGTGCGATAAACCCTGCAATGCATACAGATATTGGAGTGTAACCATAATTGATAAACCATCGTCACAAAAAAGATGATCTGGATACTTCAAAATATACAGACTGAATTGAGTGGACAAACATTAACATAGACCGTTCTCAGGACTAACCACACACCAAAAGCGGCAGTACTAATAAACAATACAGGGTTCAGAAACTCAAATCAAGTACTGAACAATAGTACTTACTACAGACAAGCAAAGTTGCACTAATTAAACTCTGCAGACTATTTCTTGCCACCGACCTACGGGATGAACCCCGCATAACTGACTAGGACATGGACTTCGTGAGAGATGTCTACATGCACCATCAGCATCTCGTCAACCTTGGAGAACCTAACAGAGTGGTCTTTCCACTCATAAACATGATCATGAAGACATACCGCATCAGATTTGTTGGGAAGCTTTACAAGAACCACACCCTTCGTAATCGAAGGCACAACCAGGAAATTGTTGTGGTCAAGTACAGCCTCGAGAACACGCCTGACAACAATGCTACAGGAAAACACTAGTTCACGACACATGGCGACAAGGACACAGCAGCTGGATAGTTTAGCAGTAGAACTCATCCTCAGGTCTTCCAGTTCACACGACATGACTTTGAGAACTTCATCTCCATCGCGGACCTGGTTCTAATTCAAATAGAAACCATATTTTGTTACTACCTCCGTTCAGAAATATAAGATGATTTTCGATATTATACTCCATATATGACTACATATACGCACAGAAATGAGTGAACAAAGACACTAGAACATGTCTTCAAAGGCATGAGAGCAGAGGGATTACTTGCAATATCCATAACACAAGTTACTGAGGCAAATATACCCTCTTCAAAGGTAGCATTGATGTTCATAAAGTACTCCCTTCGTCCCAAAATTCTTGTCTTAGATTTGTCTAGATACGGATGTATCAAGTCACATTTTAGTATTAGATACATCCGTATCTAGACAAATCTAAGACAAGAAATTTGGGACAGAGGGAGTAGTTGAAAGTAATCTATAAGAAATCAGTGTCAACCTCTCGCATGTTTTGGTCAAAAGAGGAATTTAGAACCGTCATTTGTCACACAAAAATCACATGCAAGATCACCCAGGAAGTTGTACTACTAGTACTAGTACTACATGTTAGATGAAAAAACACGATCAAGATCGAGAAAAAGATCGTCAAGAAGAGATATTACCTGGACTTGCTTAATGAGGGATCCCGGAGAGGGGGGATTGGACAGGGCGATGGCTTTGAGCTTGTCTGTGGTAGTCTCGGCGTGGTGCTTGCGCTTCTTCGTACCATGAGCCTCGACGGTTTTGGCCAGAGCCATAGACATCACTTCGGCCGGTGCTCTAGCATCCATCAAGAAACTATCAAATAGAAATAAAAGAAAAGAAACCATAATCGCAAACCCAAAAGAAGAAAAGAGAGGGAGTTATAGGATCAGTCTCGGGGTTGCAAGATTGGGCCTTGGCCAGAATCAACACCATTGATGCGCTCACCTTTCCTTCTTTGGGAGAGAAGAACAATGGCAGAAGCAGGTCGGGGTTTTCTTGAAGAAATGAGGAACAAGATGAGGGAGAAGCGAGTTGGGTAGAGAGGAAGCTGAGAGAGAAGAGTGAAATGATGGTTGCTTCGTCCGTCCAACTTACTGCTGGAAAGGAGGGGGTTTGGTGATTTGACGGCTCATTGGGCATTACTGCGGCGCTTCGATCGGGGTAGTCTATAGTCACTCTACTACGGAGTAATTTAGTGCATGGCTGGTGGGCCCCGATGCTGGCTGTCCCACACGTCGGTGAAAGTGAGTAATTTAGTGCATGGCTGGAGGAGGATATGCACGGTAGAGCGTGTCCACTGTTTTTCTGAAGAAAAAAATGATTATAGCAAGTGTTTCCACCCTTACGACGGAGGAGTGCGAAACACGGCAGCCACTTGAACATACACAGTGCTCCTACTACTAGGCATGTGCAGTGGTTCATACGTCAGTACTACATAATCTTGTTGCTAGTGTAGTAAGATATGACGACAACAAATGATGTTGTGCGCATGTCAACTATATGAACAGTAATGTAGTAACATAGTACCGCTTTCTCGACTGTCCGGTCGAGAATGAACGGTGAGATCAATGTTAACATAACTAGGTCTACAGCGCACGGAGAGTACGGTGCTACAATACTCCATGAAACATGAACCATATGAAGCACGAATAGTGTTAGGCAGGGTGTATGAAGGGTGCACGGGATGGGAGCAAAAGTTCCCTTCTCGACCCACTTTTGGGTGTTTGGCAGAGTGCATGAAGGGTGCATGAGTCCACACTAGTAGGTTAACACAAATACACAAAGAGGAAACAACTACTCCCTCCGTCTAGGTGTGTAAGTCATCTTATGTTGTGCACTGCGACCAAGGCGGAGAGGAAAACGAGAAAACTTAATGTCTTTTTGCTAATTAATAGTATTGCATGCAATGAACTAACAACTGCATGTCATGTTTATTAGTCTCAAGTCATTGAAAGCATGCACGACCCACGTCTCTTATTGGTTGATATGTCACAAAACAAGAAACGGGGAGGGAGTTAATGTACCGTGCCTAAGTGTTTTGGGATTATTTGGTTTTCGTAAGGTGACTTACACACCTAGACAGAGGAGTATATTGAGATGAGAATGCAACCAAACACACCCACACGCTTTGTGCAACAGTGACTGATCTGCACCGTCTGAGTTTGATCCAACGATCATGTTGCGCCGAGACATGGACATGCCCATGCAGAGGGCGCCTAAACACCACCGAAGTCCCTCTGCTTCTCGAGGCGCACGACGTTGGTGATGCAGGGGGCGAAACGGCTTAAAGGCAATGCAATCTACTGGAAGGCGGAGGGAGCCAGCCGAGGAGCGGGGAATCTTTTGGTTTTCACCATGGTAAAACACCAGTCGACGACTTCTCACATCAGGGAGCAGTGGGTTTTACAGGCGGAGTCATCATGACTAATTGCTGCCGCGCCTGCTCTCGTCAATCAAAAAATTAAAAATCCTGCTGCGCCTGCTCCCGTCAATCAAAAAATTAAAAATCATGCCGCACTCAAACACCAGAGCAACGCCGTGGTGGATATTTAAAATTACCTGCCGGCAAGTAGATAAAAAAGGGGTGAAAAATCAAATGTGGCAGCGGCCTAGCTAATCGGTCGAACTAGCCCAACTAGCTAGCCACCATGCTTCACTGATGTACTCGGCGGGAAAAGTGGTCTTTCGTGATTTGATGACTCATTTACTTGCTTCGGCGAAAATGCACGGTAGGGCGTCCCATGTCTGGAAGAATATATGCGTGCACCACCTGGGTGGACCTCGAAACTGCGCGGTAGGGTGTGCCATGTCTCGGCACGGAGGAAAAATGTGCGTGTAAAAATTTACTGTATCAGACGTAGTGCCTATGGTTCGACCTCGGGACCCTGCCAGTCGGTCGAAAACACCCCACTAGCCACACAGCTTCATCATGCTAACATGGCACGGAGGATAGGTGTGGTTAGCTCCGTCTCGACCAGCCACAACGTCTCTTGTTCTAGGCGATTCTTCTATTTTCCAAGATTTTTTTAGTTGTAATAACACCACGGCAAGCTAGCGCCGCTCTTCGTGTGTGCCCGTGCAAAGGTTAGACGATGGAGAGAAGAGAGAGATCGCAGACCTGGGACCCACCAGTAAGTGAGTCAACGGTCATGCACATGTTGACGAGGCACTCCCTCTACTCTACTCAACGTAATACTGTATAAAATCAAGTTATGGGACAAAGCCAACAACCATTGTTGTTTCAGGCTATCGACTTACGCTTTGTAGTCCAGGTTGCCAGTTCGAATCTCGTCTTTCAGATTTTTTAGTTTTAGGTCCAAATTTGATTAATGACAAGTGGGACCCCTGTGTGTTGTTCCGACATTTCAGTGTAGGATGGTTTTTTGAACAAACACTCTGCGCGGTTAGACAAGTAACGGCACAAGTTACACGTATTTTGCAAGTTTACGAACAAAAATGACAGTGGCATAGAATATCACATCCACTCCACAGCTTAGATGCTATGGTGATACGAGTTTTTACACTGTTGGAAGTGAGATCCAATGGCTTGGGAGTAGTCTTTGTAATTATGCACAATTTCCAAACTCTCCAAAGGTTTTTTGCAAATAAAACATTCAGGCCTCGTGTATGCCGCTGCATCTTGGATCCAACGGCTCCCCGTTGCTCATATTGGGTGCTCCCCATAGCTTAATTACCCGCTACGGTGATATGAGCATCTAGGTCGTATGACCAGTGATCAGATGGCACATGTGTAGTACTTGTACTTTCTAAGCAATTCCCAAACTCTCTCAGCCGTATATTGCAAAAACATTCAAACCTCCTACTGTGGGCCATTAGATCTCCGTGAGCTCGTATCACCATAGAATCTCCGGTGCGGGAGCACCTCATATTCTCCCATGCGAGAAAACATAAGGTGCTCTCGCAGCTTGGATGCTACGGTGATACGAGCTTCGATGTCGTTTGATCTGAGATCCAATGGCATCTGAGCAGCCTTTGTGCTTGTAAGCAGTGGCCGAACTCTTTGGGGGCTTTTCTGCAAGAAACCATTCGAACCACCGAGTAGGTGTTGGGTCACAAATCCAACGGCTCCGAAGAGCTTGTATCACCAAAGCATCTAAGGTGTGGTAGCACATGATATTCTTACATACAGGAGAATATGATGTCCTCCTTCATCTTAGATGCTACGGTGATACGAGCATCGAGGTCGTTGGATATGGGATCCAAGGGCATCTGAGTAGTTTTTGTACAAATTGTGTGCAATTCTCAAACTCATCAAGGTTTCCTGTAAAAATATTAAGACATCATGTGAGCTGCTATATCTCAGATCTACAAGCTCCAAGCAACTCATATCGGCATATCTAAGGTATGGGGGCACATGATATTCTCCCGGGGAGGAAGGGTGGGGGGTGCACAACCAATCGGTGGTTGGGAGGGTGGGGACAAATATAATCTAAACAACCCTAAACAGAGCTTCACAATTTTATCTAAGGTCGAGGAGGTGACCCCCGACAATCATAGCTCCGCCTAATTAAACACAACATTTGCATGTACTGTAGTACTAGACTTAATATTCATGTTTCAGTTTCATGTTCGTTTTAAATATTGAATTGAGGACCATGCATGTCTTACATTTTACTCCCTTCGTTCCTAAATATTAGTCTTTTTAGAGATTTCAAGTGGACTGGCACATACGGATGTATATAGACATATTTTAGAGTGTAGATTCACTCATTTTGCTCCGTATGTAGTTGCTTGTTGAAATCTCTAAAAGACTGATATTTAGGAACAGAAGGAGTATTTTTGAATTTGTGTCATACATGCATGGTTTGTTAAAATAGATGCACTATACTTATTGGATTGTTGTTGTGTTCGTGTGTGGGTGCCTCTGTGTGTGTGTATGTGTGTGTGTGTGGTCATATGCTTGATACATACAAAGTTTTCTCACCTCCATATTGTTCATCTTTTAAATTTGAATTTGCATTAAAAACTTACCAGGGATACCATGAAATGTGAAATCCATGTTGAGATCACTATATCACAAACTCACTCCAATTCAACAACTCGTCATAAATCAATTACCACGTTGAGATTAGTATTTGCAAGGAAAATACGGGCATTGTAATACACATAGATTCGTTCGGCAATTTAAAAGGTTCCTTTCGTATTCTCGAATGGTAGGACCCAACGGCGTACCAGCCAGACCATGGCTCGTGTTGATCCTATGGCTCGTGTCCTTCTGGTGGCGTGCGTGGTATGCACATTATGCAACCCCAACCAGTCGAGCCTCTGCGTTTCGAGTCAAAATATCTGGCGGCCAGAATCCCAGCCCTAGGAAATTCCCCTCATGTCCCCTGTCCATAATGACTACCGATGAACAACAGAGGGATGCTTTAGTAACTAGACAACATTACCTACCGTGCCGAGCACGGTTCAATTCCCTCGGTCACCGCTCGCCAAGGTCACCTGTCAACTGCATTGCCTAGTACTACAACTACTAGACCAGGATGAGCACAGAATTGAGCCCATTTGTTCGTGCCTAGTACTTGAGTTAATATATCAGGCAATGCACTGGTACAGAGGGATTATCCTTTTGCTCTGCATATATAACTTGTCTGAAGTCTAACTTAGTAATTTTTTTGACCAAATCCTTTCTTAAGAAATACAACAGGACAGATGTATGGCTTGAAAATTTATTGCATGATGCAGGTTATGATATTGTTTCGAATCCTGGATCTTAAATTTCAGAAAATCCAAAAGTGACCATAAATTCTTGAAACTGAGCATGGTCACGTGATATGGCACAAATATTACTTTGTAATTTTTTCTACAATTTGAGACAAGCTGCTTATGACAAGTTGCACAAATGAAGAGCCAAGGTATTTTGGAACAAAGACCTGTCACGTTAAGGCGAACACTTTCACTATTGAAACCATGGGCATTTACGTGCCGCCACGAGTCCCGCTTCTTATCGGCAGGTGCCATCCGAGAAAGCGTGTGTGTCGACAGGAGGCGTGCGAGCAGACCGCTGCGCCGGCTGACAGGGAGGCGTGCGAGGAGACCGCTGTGCAGGCTCACCGGGAGGCGAGCCCTTTGACCAGGCTCCGACGCCCACCTTCGTCCCAACTGCTCCCACTTTTAATGTCGCCGGCGCCGCAGTTTAAAATCAACCCCGCACTACCCGGTATCGCTACAATCTTCTCTATTCCTCTCCGATTCTCCTGTCGTCTACCTCCAACTAGCCTGACCTAAACGTACGCCATGCCGCATCACGATGGTCTGCCCTTAGTCTTCCAGTTTCCTGAGGAAGACACCTAGCCGGAGTCTCAAGAACATAAGGCGCTTTGGGACGAGCTTGAACTGGCCTTGCGGGAAGACGCCGCGCCTGTCCCCGCTCCCGTTCCGGCTCCCGTCGCCCCGGCTGCGCCAACGCCCATCCCTGTGGCATTGATGGGCTGGGAGCCGCACATTGTCGCCGAGCTTGATGCCACAGGGTTCCATGAGGTCCCCGCTGACTTTCACGCGCCCGTGCACCTGCCAGCGCATGCGCCTGCGCGTGCACTAACGCGCATGCCCGAGCCGGTGCCCATGCACCTGCCAGCGCATGCGCCTGCGCGTGCACTGACGTGCGCGCCCGTGCACATCAATGTCTCCGCCGCACCATTGACAGCGCCTGTCCCCGCGCGGGTGCCAGTGCCCCCCTCAGCGGCATGGATGGCCACCGTCAACCGCTGCCTTGCACCAACACCAGTCGCCTCCTCCCGCTAGTTGACTCGCTCCGAAGTCCAGAACATTTTGGCCTTCCTTGAAGCTAGGCCAATGTCCAGGAGTACGCCAACAACGGCGCAAGGCGCCGCCGTCGCCTTCGGTCAGTGGCCCGATGACACACAGAGCACGGCAGAGGAGCCGCTTCCCACCACAAGACGCCGCCGCCGCCGTGTAATCTAAATTTGCCATGAAAAACGTTCGGATTGCCATGCTTAAAATCCGAACATTTATCTTTTCCGTTTATTTTAGATCAATCGTCGTATAATTTAAAGTCGAAGTTAGACTGAACGAAATCTATGGTTTGATTGATTGAATGTTCTGCTAGAGCCGTATCAAATTAAATAGACTGCTTCAATGTCGAGCGCTCAACACGTTTAGCGTGCAGTTAATTTCATGCCAAAAATAGTGCTAATCACGTAATAACACGCAAATAATATCCTACTAAATATCCGCATGCACTTAATATACTTCCAAATTAACGTGCATTGCACGTACATACTGACTAGTGCTGCTAGCACGTGAAACTGGTGCCGTAACTTGTGAACGCATCCAGATATGGTCAACGGCAACATCGCCCGCGAGTTCTTTGTGTTTGCCCGTGCGTCTAAACGCAGAAGGGGAGGAGAGAGAGAGAGCAGACATGGAACCCACTAGTAAGTGAAGGCGAATAGTACTAAAAATAATATTACATGTTATCAATTAAATAGGCTGTGGTAATATAAAAACATTATGTGAACAAAGGGAGGTACAACAAACATTGTTGTTCTACGTATGTTGCCTATTAATGTGCGGCTTGAAGGCCCTGGTCGCATGTTCGATCCTCGTCCTTTATTTTTTAATTTGTATATGGGTCCAAATTTGTTTCATGACATGTGGGCCCCTCGGTGTGTAGTTTGTAGCACTTTAATTTGTGGGTCGAAATTTGTTCCATTCCAAGTGGACTATCGGTGTGTAGTTTTGTAGCTTATTTGTAATAATTAAAGAGAACAATAGAGTTTTTTGCAATAATACCATGGTGCGACGTTGAAGGCGAGAAAGGACGTGCGAGAGAGCGATGACCGAGCCAGAGGGAAATCAACTAGGGGAGTTGGGGGGTTGCAATGGTGTTTCGAGTAGTTGTGGGCCGAATGCTACGAAAATATAATCTAAACTGACCAGAATAAATTCCTACACAAATTAATCCAAGGTTGGAGTGCCCCTCGCAATGTAAATAGCTCGGGCTTTGCGAGGGATGGAGAGGTAGCTTCAATGTGTGGAAGATACGGCGTGAGAAAGCGAGGTCAGTCGAGAGACATATAGATAGAGAGACAAAGTGAGTGTGGTCCGACATTCATTGAACAAATATATATGCTCTGGAGAGATATTGTTCGATTGAGCTTTTGGCAAGGGTGAGGGCTGTAAGATAGAGCTTGAGAGATGATCCAGTCAAAAACGTGCAGATATATTTTGTGCGTGGGAGGAAGCAAGGTCAATCGATCACATAGGGTCGTCGTGCAATCGAAAGAGTGAGACGGGTTGGAGAGAGTGACCTAGATAGACAATGTGTGTGAGAGAGTATACATGTGAATAAGTCGAATTGGGCTCAAACATGGTGATATATCATTTTTGTCTGAGAAATAGCGAGGTCAATCGAGACATACAAAGAGAGAGAGAGAGAGAGAGGGAGAGAGAGAGGGAGAGAGAGAGGAAGAGAGAAAGAGAGAGAGAGAGCGAGTGTGGCCCGCCATGAGGTGAAAAGAGTGGGGACGGCTTCGATGGACTGACCTAGATAGACAATCTGCGTGAGAGAGTATAGAGTGTGTCGATCGAGGCCTGAACAGGGAGATATATCATTTGTGTGTGAAAGAAAACGAGGTTAAACGAGACTCAGATAAAGAGAGCGAGATTGAGCGAGTGTGGCCCGCCGTGCGGAAGAAAGAGTGAGACAGTCTCGAGGGAGTGATCTAGATAGACAACGTGCGTGCGTGCGCACGAGAGGTTGGGGGGCTAGATAGGCAATGCATGTATTTAGCGCGAGAGGGTGAGAGGGAGAGAGAGAGAGCTCGGCATGGGGTGCAATGGCGGGTGTGTGAGGTAAATACATTTCATAATAGAGTGGAAAAAGGGGGTTGTGTAGTTGAGAGAGTTAGAGATCGAAACATGGAGAGAAATAATGGATGTGTGTTGAAAACCGATAGCTTCCTAAGGTGGTTAGGAGAGGAAGATTGAGCGCTACAGGAAGTATGTAGTGTGTGTGCGGGTGGGGGGGGGGGCTAAAAACAACATTTGAATGTAGATAGTATGAGACTTAATATCGATGTTTCAATTCGGTGTACATTGTAAGATTTGAACTGAGGACCATGCATATGGGTAATTATTTCGAATTCGTGCCATACTAGGTTTCGAAAAGTTGACATTGACTCGATTTGTTGTGCTATTTTGTAGGTCATATGTTTGAATCCATCCAAAAGTTTTCTCACTACCATGGTGTTCATCATACACATATGAATTTGTATTAAAAAAGTAGCGTGGATACAGTGAAATGCGAAATCCTCGTTAGAATTGGAGATCGCTATGTGACACACACTCTAATTCAAATAACTAATTATGTGACACACACTCTAATCCACGTTAGCGTGGATACCGTTTTGATTTTTTTCAAATAACTCCTTATTAATTAATTTATAGTATCTCGTTTCGAATGACTAATTATTGCAAGGAAAACACGGGCATGGTAATACATACAGATTCGTTTGCAAATGAAAGAAGATTCGTTTGCATTCTCAAATCTCCTCTCAAATGTAGGCGCTCCAGGCAGACCAGGGTCGTGTCGTGGTGGTCGCGTGTCTCGTACGGTGGCTTAGCACCCAGCCACCCACCCGGACGATGCTTCGGTGCCTTAAGGCACCTACCTTTGTGTCTATGACATGTGGGCCCAACAGGTGGCTGGCCCACATGTCAGTGACCCAAAGGTTGGTGCCTTTAAGGCACCGAAGCTGCGTCCCACCTACCCCCTCCCTCCCCCCAAAAAAGGACGACGACAAAATAAGTTCGCGCTTCCACGTTTCGGATTGAAATATCTGGCGACCCCAATTCCAGCCCTGCAAAATCTCCCTTATCCACCGTCCCCTTCCGCGCCCAGATTGCTCAAATCCCTAATTCGCCGCCAACCCAAGCAAAGTTCGAATCACCCCTCGTCTCGTCTCTTTCCCCACCTCTATGCCGAACGATGGCGACGAAGACGACGGTCGCGCTTCACCACCACACTGGAGCTACCTCATCTACGCCCTCGTCCACCGCACCGGGTGGTCCACCGACAACGTCGGCCGCCGCAACCGACGTGCCTCATAGACACCGACTTCCACCCCATCAGGTGTGCTTCACCGACGCCGTCTCCCAGCTCATCGGGTCTACTTCACCGAGCACATCGTCGCGCCTCCGCCCCCCGAGGCCGCTGGGGCTTCACCAACGGTCTCGTCCATCGCATCATAGCGCTCCGCTGCCACTCAAGATCTGCATCCGTGCGCGGCCAGCCAACGCCAGCGCATGACCCTCAATGGCTCTGAAGTGACCCGCACTCTAGCTAGGCGAGCATGCCCAAACGCCCGCACGAACTAGGTATCCACACATCACACCCTTGTGCATTGTTCCGACGATGTTTGGATATCCTTTCACTGCTCTCTTAGCTTACACGCCTATCCAACTCCGACTTTAACTCTTATTTCTTCTGGAGATATCATCTGAAACAAGCAAATCCATTTTTTAGCGAAGCATGACGGCGCTACGGGATCTGGTATACATCCTGCACACCCGTATAACCTTGTAAGTAACTGTCCTCCGGTACAATAGCAAGGTCGATTCCTCTTATTTGATCAGCCATTCGTCGTGTCAAAAATGCAGAGGGGGATTCAAGGAGCACAAGGCCTGCACATCCAAGCAAGTGGTCACATGGACTTGTACATGGAACATCCCAAGCGCAAGCAGAGCTGCAGTGAGCCTGTACAGCGAGCTAGCGTAAGTCCCTGCATTTCATTTAATTCATACTGGCATTTGTGTATGATTTGTGTGCAGTGGCGGATCCACGAATTCAAGTTACCAGGGGTGAACATTTAACTTAAAAAATACGAAGGCACTTGCACTCTGGAAATCAACATAACTTGAGAAATGTGAAGCTACATGCACTTTGAAAACCAGCTAATGATCCAAAGTAGTTCAGATTATAAACACTAAATGATGCAAGCACCAAAAAACTCAAAATGCAACATGGTGTACAAGGAATAAAAACATGGTTTGTACCTGCTTGAATTATTCGTTCTCTGGCTGAAAATATCGAAGTGTAATTGCACCTATAACCAGTGCGCAAACTGCATATCAATATATCTATCCTGCACAAGTATGCCAATAGTTTCAAACAACAGATTAGAAAAGTATTTATGCTACGTTGTCATGATACGGGGACTTTCTGGTAGATGGCCTCGACGTTTCCTCAAGCCATGAAAATGCACTATAATTTGCTTGACATCAATGCCTGCAAATCTCTATGTCTCTCTCAACATAGCAGATCATCATTAGACACTAAATCCTTCAATGGGAGCTTGCAAAATGCTTGCATTAGATGCCTCATTAGACACTATATGTTCATCACCAGGAGCATGTGAAATGTTTGCATCAAATCCTTCATTACCAGTCTGTTCATTAGACACTTCAGGCTCAAGAACAACACGAGGTTGGATGTTTGCACCGGAAACTTGATTAGATTCAGTCAGTTCAGTATTGATTGGGGGAGTTATAAAATAAGTAGAAATTGGTTTCATTTTCTCATAGATTCCCTGCATACAAGCAGTTTTACAACACCGTCAGGTTTAACTATTGGCCAGAAATTGATGAGTTGAATTAGATATAATCAGGGATGTGATGTACCTGCTCGTTGTGCATGCTACTCTTGCAAGCTGCGACTGTCCGTTTGCGCAAGCTCGATGCCATGCCCGTGCTGCCGCCGCTGCCTCCCACGCAGGCTATAGAATGGTTGAATTGCTTGTTTCTATGAACTGAGTTCGCCAATAATGTGGAGGATGCCAGTCTTTTCATCCTATTGTAGATTGCTTAGATCTCGATATGCCAAAAGTAATCGCATGAAATATACAGTAAAAGCCAATGTGATGTGTGTGTCTACAACTAGTCTGACTACACGTTCTCATATAACATATCAAGGACGCACCATCTTACCAGATTAACCATTCGACTTACCAATGCAGTGTGGGAAGAAAGAAGTATTGGGACTGCGTATCCAAGCAATTGATGCCATGGACTCCTTCGTACAACCTTGTAAGCGAAAAAGAAGTTGCAGTGTGCCTGTACAAAGAACTAGCGTAAGTTCAGTTACCTGCTTCTCGGAATTTTAGTTAGCCACTTATTGCAAAATTGTTCAATTACGTTGCTTGGCTTAATTTAGTTTGCTACTAATTACATAATGCCACAGCCTATTAATCCTATTATAGACTGTGCCTATCTATGTGTTTGATACTTACTGTTAAGAATTACCTGTTTGCCTGAACTTAAATAGCTACTTGTTTGTTTAACTGCTTTGCTGCTGCAACAACGGGTTACAATGATGTTAATAACTACTTTTTAGCATCAAATTGATACTCTTTAATTCCTTGTTTGTTTAACTGGTTTGCTGTTATAACTCCCAGTTGAGATGTTTTGCTAACTTCAACTTTTCTGAATCCAATCGGAACTTTAATGGGAAAATAGGTTAGCCCAAGATCAAAGAGCGAGGTCCCCATGGACGTTGTATCATCCCACAGCAGTGGCACCGGCCCAATCGTGCATTATGAATTGCCAACTGCTGATGCTCTAGAGGCTAAACTAGTGGTAGAAAGAGATTCTGCTTCTGCACTTAGATATAAAGTTGACATGTTGAGGAAGTAAACAGCACAATCAATAGCAGTACTCAAGACAACCATTAAATATTTGGTGGATTTCAAAACGAAGCAAGCTGAGACTGACCACATTGTTAAGGTCCTGAAGGAAAAAAGGAAATTAAATTCCCACTTGGTAAATCATAGGTGAAATGTTCTTTCCATCGTTGAATGACCTTTGTGTTGTTTGCTCATGTAATCAATCAAACCATTTGTTTTAGAGATCATGTAATAATTGTTTTTTGTTTTTTGTTTTTTGGTTTGTAATTTTATTTGAGCACAAGTCTGTATTAATTGATAAGACTCGGAGACATTTCATTTTGATTGCTACGCCAGACCTACAAATATGCCAATCGGGCCGAATGTGCATTCAACAATAATAGTAGTATAGATGGACCATAAGTGGCACGCATCGGAAAGGGCCAAGATGCTGTAGTAGCTTGGCTAAAAAAAGGATGTTGTTGTAGCAAAGAAAAGTACAACGGCCTGGCTTATGTATGTTAGTTGATATTATTGATCCATATACTCTATAAGTGTTTATATGTGTGTTAGTTCTATACATTCTTGGTTGATTGACTCGGTATTTGAATCTTGATACATCGCTTGTGTACATATCTAAACGGGAGTACAAATTATGTTGCGTGTGACATTTGAGTTGGACATGAAGTGTTCCAAATATTCGAATTCACCTTAAACTGGATTCTATCTTTTGAATTTGATTATCGGCATTTGTAAACCATATTCATATATGACAGTGGAATACATCTTTGTCGTCCTTTTGAAGATATATAAAAACACATAGAATGATTTATAAAGATTCGTATAGGAATACAAAATGGATTCGAATTTAGTTGCCAGGGTAAACGTGGATGCTTATTGTCCCAAAAATTCGAAAGAAGCGGCAAAATGACCACTCCCACGTCAGCTGCCCGAAGCCAAGTGTTTGGGAGATGGAAATTACTGTCTACCCATTACACGGACAATCCATCGACCCGATTTCCACTGCTCTAAATAGGGGTAGGATAGTAACTTCAATTAGACATGACACGACCGCCTCTGAGCCAATTCCGACATGGTGGGCGCCAAACATGGGCGGCAAAACACATTTGATTCAAGCTCGTCCGAAAGACCTCTGTTTCTCCCTCCATTGCCCCATTCATACACGGTGGGCGGCAAAACAAACTCGACTCGGCCGACATCGATGTCGGCAAATATTTTCAATAGGGGCAGGTTTGTAACTTCACTCAGACGTGACACAACCGCCCTACCTGTCAGCCCCGTTCATACACCGTGGGCGCCAACCATGGGCGCCAACCACCCTCTCCTCGCCCGAAATCGCTCTGGGCGAATATTGGCGAGATGCGAGATTACCGTCGTATCCCCAACCGACGAGACGTCCAAAGTTTACACGGGGGCTAAGATCGTAACTTTCCCATATTTTAGACAGGCGCGTCCCAAAAACATGGTTCCCCGTACCTCTCCCTCCATTTTCCCATTCATACACCGTCCGCGCTAGAACACCATCCCCACACCAGCCTCCGTCCGCCACCCCATCTATCGCCGCCGTCCTCCACCACATCCATCACCTCCGTCCTCCACCACATCCATCGCCACCGTCCTCCACCATGCCAGAGCGCCTACCAAGACCGCGTCGTCCACTGCTAGAGATGGACGTTTCTCATCCACGACGACGGACCAAGAGCCTTGCATCACGTCCTCTCGCTTCATCGGCGCCATCGTCCTCTTTGCCGGGGCCGCTCACATGACCTTCTCTTCCACCGCAACGGGACTTATCCCCCGATGCACCCGCCTACCGTTGCAGATCTGCTTCAACGCCACCGACAGCCATCGCACCCCCAATGCCTATACGGCGCCGCAAGAGAGGTGGTACTTCATATCTCCTGAACTTTTTGATCTCAACCAGAAAATAGATCTTAACTTGGTTACTCTACTTTCTTTTCAGCTCTTACAATTTAGTTCTTAGTTCGAAGCAAACAATGGCTGCTAAATATCATTTCTCCGGTTTCCCCCTTTTATGTTCACTATACGATCAGAATATGTGCTTCGTGTCATAATAGCACTGCTCGACCCATCAAGCTAAACAAGCTTAGTTGTTCAAATACGAGTCTGATATTATTAAAACAAATTCGTTTAATTGGTCAGCTAAATGTTCCTAAATTATTTTCAAAAATGCATGTTCGCCGCTTGGGTGTGTATCTCTACAGGGTGCCCACGGTGGGCCGGCCCACCCTGGGATTTTGGGTCGTCCCAGGCCCCGATTCCCCTCTGTTCTGCTGCGCGCTTCCGATCTCTACTCGCCCCCAGCCGCCTGCCTCGCCGGTGACTTGTCGTCCCCAGATGGCATGACTCTAGGAGGAGACGCCGGACTAACAGGAGGTCAGGAGCCGCTCGCCCAACAGCGTCACCGCTGCCCGGGCGCGCCGCCGTGCCTACCTTCCTAGTCCGTTCAGGGCTCTGGCGTGCAGCACCCACTAAGCCAACCCGATTTATCCTGAGATAACTCCTCAACACTCAGCAAACTATTCCATGTAAAAGATCGAAGCCTATATATAAGAATAGCGAAAAATGAAGTACTAAACTAATGCCACATAAGTTGGCCCGCAAACTATTTTCATTATAATTTGATTAATACATCAAAGCGTACTTGTAAAAATAGTGCGAGAAGCAACCGGGCTATTTAACATGCCGAGATCAAGGGGGGAGCTTGCGTGTGGGTCCTGAAAACAGGTAGAATGATCGTCGAGAAAAACATCTAGAAATTCCCCCCATGCGTCTGTGCTACTTGCTGCCTTGGTGTATCCGTCCTTCGGAAGGACCGACGAGCAGGCCGCCGCGAGGGGCCTGTGGAAAATAAACCTGAAAGGGATAAAAAGAAAAGTGAAAGTATGTGTGTCCAGGGAAGGTCGAGCCGTATTATGGACCACAGTCTGGCTATGCTTCCATCTCTGCCCATGGTATTTTCAGTGCATAGTTATGTACGCGCGGTACGTATGTCGCCACTTGGTTGGGACTGAGACCGAGGTCGAATTGCTAGTCTAACTCCTGATGAGCCATATTGTCATGCTGCGGAGTAGTCCGGACTCGTTTGACAGTGTCCGGGAGCTTGGCCGCTGAATTAAAGTTCTGCCTTAAAAGGCCGCTCTGTACTTCCGCTGCCAGGGCCGCGGTGTGCTCCTCGATACGGAGGGAGCGCTCCGTGTTTCCATTGGCTATTATGACGCCGCGTGGTCCGGGCATCTTGAGCTTGAGATAAGCATAGTGCGGCACTGCATTGAATCGAGCGAATGCGGTTCATACGAGCAGTGTGTGATAGCCACTGCGGAAGGGGACGATATCGAAGATCAACTCTTCGCTTCGGAAGTTGTCCGGGGATCTGAAGACGACCTCTAATGTGATTGAGCCCGTGCAGTGGGCCTCTACACGTGGTATAACTCCTTTAAAGGTAGTTTTTGTGGGCTTGATCCTTGATGGATCGATGCCCATTTTGCGCACTGTATCCTGATAGAGCAGGTTGAGGCTGCTGCCACCGTCCATGAGGACTCGCGTGAGGTGGAATCCATCAATTATTGGGTCGAGGACCAGTGCGGCTGAACCGCCATGACGGATACTGGTCGGATGGTCCCTATGGTCGAAGGTGATCGGGCATGACGACAATGGATTAAATTTTGGGGCGACTGGCTCTATCACATAGACGTCCCTGAGCGCGCGCTTGCGCTCCCTCTTGGGGATATGGGTAGCGTATATTATGTTCAACATTTTGACCTGGGGGAAACTTCTTCTGTCCCTCTATATTCGGTGGACGGGGCTCTTCGTCATCGTCCTCGCTTTGCGACCCCTTCTCCTTGTTCTCGACATTTAACTTGCCGGCCTGTTTAAAAACCCAACAGCTTCTGTTGGTGTGATTGGCTAGTTTATCGGGGGTGCCGTGTATCTGGCATGGACGATCGAGTATGCGGTCCAAGCTGGATGAGCCTGGGTTGTTCCTTTTTAATGGATTCTTCCGCTTGCTGGACTTGGAGCCACTGAATCCAGCGTTGACCACCGTGTCATCGGTATTGTTATCGTTGCTTCGACGCTTGTGTCTGTTGCGTCGGGGCTTCCCGTTGCTATTTCTGGCTTCAGAGGTGCCAGGTTTGCTTGCATTGTTATTGCTACGGGCTAGCCAGCTATCTTCGCCCACGGAAAAGTGGGTCATGAGTGCCATGAGGGCTGCCATGGACTTCGGATTTTCCAGGCCGAGGTGTCGGGCGAGCCATTCGTCGCCGATGCTATGTTTGAAGGCCGCTAGGGCTTCGGCATCCAGACAATCGATGATCTGGTTCTTTTTAGTTAAGAACCTAGTCCAAAATTTCCTAGCTGACTCTCCGGGTTGTTGGACTATGTGACTTAGGTCATCGACATCTGGAGGTCGGACGTATGTACCTTGGAAGTTATCGCGGAAGGCGTCTTCAGGTCCTCCCAGCTGCCAATGGAGTTTTCGGGCTGGCTGTTCAACCAGTGCCGAGCTGGTCCCTTGAGTTTTAGTGGGAGGTATTTGATGGCGTGAAGATCATCACCGCGGGCCATATGGATATGGAGAAGGAAATCCTCGATCCATACCGCGGGGTCTGTTGTCCCATCATATGATTCGATGTTCACGGGTTTAAACGCTTCTATGAATTCATGCTCCATTACTTCATTAGTGAAGCAGAGGGGGTGTGCGGCACCTCTATATCGGGCCATGTCGCAACGTAGCTCGAATGGAGTCCGTCTGTGGTTTTCGTCCCAAGCGTGATTATGCTTGTCACGTCCGGCTAGATAGCCATCATCGCGTGTCGTGGCACGCCCCTGCGATCCGTAGATCGATCTGCTGTATCCTGCTCTACTGTCCAGGTCCTGCCCTAGGTCATATGTATATCCCTGAGCTATTTTATCTCTGCCTTTACGGCGGGGTAGTACGGGCTGGTGTTCGGCTTGGGTTGCCGCTTTTTCCCGGCCACGTGGTGGTTGGTCAGCCGCATTATGCGCTGATGGTACGGGCTCCAGCGCCTCGTCATCGAATTGAGGTAGCAATTTGCGCTTTCGGTAACTTTTGGTTGGGTGCTCGAGGCCGTATTCCTTTGCTGCTAGGACATTAGTCCATCTATCGTTGAGTAGATATTGATCATCTTGAAGCTGCTGCTACTTCTTTTTCAGGCTCCTTGCAGTGGCTATTAGCCGGTGCTTAACTTGCACCTGCTCAAGAGGTTCCTCAGGCACGATAAAATCCTCGTTGCCGAGGCTCACCTCATCCTCGGAGAGCGGAAGATAATTACTGTCCTCCGAGTCTTTGTTTACAGCCTGTTCATCGGGGCCGACTCGCCCATCTTCCCGTTCGTCCTTTTCAGAAGTTGGCTCAACGGGGTCTTCATTGTCTTTGGCATTGTCCAGAGTAATGTTTTCTCCTGTAACGGTATTGCTGTCTTTTCCACCGCGTGACTTAGAGCGACGCTGCTTTCGTCGGCGCTTTGGCTGTATCTCTGGAGGTTTATCCTTGACTGGATCTTCCTTGTCATCGCTGCCATTCTCTTTGGGTGTATCCACCATGTACACGTCATACGAAGAGGTGGCCGTCCAGCGTTCGGTGAACAGCGGGTTTTGGGCATGCTCTTCTCCGGCATCGTCGTCCATACCGTCGATGTCTTCGGAGCCGTAATCGAGCATGTCGGTTAAGTCCTCGACAGTGGCTGTAAAGTGGGTGGTGGGTGGGACGTGAAATTCCCTGCTCTCAGCCCCTAGTCCGGGCTGGGCATAGTTCGGACGTTGCTCCTCCGTAATGACAAGGGATCACATTAAGTCCAGAGCCTCGCTTAAAGGCGAGGTTTGGCCCGAGAGAAGAGAGCCCGTGGAGTACGGCGAGAGGGAGACTCCTTGGCCGAACTCACACGATGCTGACTCCGAGGATTCGCAGCCAGTGTCCGGAGAAGGGTTCGGCTTCATGATGGTTGCCAGTGACACTTCTTCCCCCGGCTCTCCCACAATGGGCCTAGTGGCCGCGGACAGTCCAGCAAGCTCAGGGGGCTCGTCTTCAGACCTGGCAATACACTCCAGATCTAAGGACAAAGCGGAGGTTGGGGGCGCGAATCCTTGGAAGATCAAGTCTCCTCGAATATCAGCGACATAGTCTAGATTTCCAAAACTAATCTAGTGACCTGGGGCGTAGCTGTCGATCTGGTCTAGATGGCCAAGCGAGTTGGCCCGCAGTGCGAAGCCGCCGAACACAAAGATCTGGCCGGGGAGGAAAACCTCCCCCAGGGCAGCATTGTTGTAGATGATTGATGGAGCCATCAAACTTTCTGGTGACGATGCAGCGGAACTCTCAATGAAAGCACCAATGTCGGTGTCAAAACCGGCGGATCTCGGGTAGGGGGTTCCAAACTGTGCGGCTAAGGTCGATGGTAACAGGAGACAGGGACACGATGTTTACCCAGGTTCGGGCCCTCCCTATGGAGGTAATACCCTACTTCCTGCTTGATTGATCTTGATGAATATGAGTATTACAAGAGTTGATCTACCATGAGATCGTAATGGCTAAAACCCTATAAGTCTAGCTTGTATGATTATGATCGCCCCTACGGACTAAACCCTCCAGTTTATATAGACACCGGAGGGGACTGATAATCCCCAAGTGCAGGGAATCATCGTAGCAATTTCCAAAGGTGGAAGTGATAAGTATGGAGTGTCGAACCCACAAGGAGCTAAAGGTAAGATCAATATTCTCTCAAGCCCTATCTGCCACTGATATGACTTTACGTACACCGAACGTTTGCTTCCAACTAGAAACGATAAATAAAACTACGTTGTGGGTATGAAGAGGATAATTTTGCATTGTAACGGAGAGCTAAAATATAAAAGTAGGTCATGTTATCATAAAGTTAGAATATATTACTAAATATTATAAATAGCGAGTGTGGAATAATGGTGGATCGGTGTGTGGAATTGTCCCAGGCAATTGTTAACAAGACTGGTAGTCGTCATTGCAATTTCATATGAGGGAGAGGCATAAGCTAACATACTTTCTCTACTTGGATCATGTGCACTTATGATTGGAACTCTAGCAAGCATCCGCAACTACTAAAGATCATTAAGGTAAAACCCAACCATAGCATTAAAGCATCAAGTCCTCTTTATTCCCATACGCAACAACCCCCTTACTCGGGTTTGTGTTTCAGTCACTCACCAACCCACTATAAGCGAATCATGAACGTATTGCAACACCCTACAGCGGGAATCCCTCACGCTTGCGCGACACCGAGGGCACCATAGGACAACACCAAAATAAAACATACAACTCGTACCAATCTAGATCATCAATCAACCCAAGGACAAAATATATCTACTCAAAACATCATAAGATGGCAACACATCATTGGATCATAATATTTGGCATAAAGCACCATGTTCAAGTAGGGATTACAGCGGGATGCGGGAGAGTGGACCGGTTAAAATAGATGACGATGGTGATGATGATGGTGATGTTGATGAAGACGATCACCGAGGCGATGACTCCCCTCCCGATGGCACTCCGGCGCCACCGAGAGAGAGGAGGAGAGGTTCTCCCCCTTGTGCTTCCTCCTCCATGGCCTCCCCCCTGGATGGGGAGAGGTTCTCCCTCTGGTCCTTGGCCTTCATGGTGATGATGGCCCCTCCGAGATGCTCCTCCATACCCTTCGGTGATGATGACCCCCTCCGGCAGGGTGCCGGAGAGGGCCTAGATTGATTTCTCGTGGCTACAGAGGCTTGCGGCGGCAGAACTTCCGATCTAGGTTAATTTCTGGAGGTTTCTGTATATATAAGAGGTTTTGGCTTCGAGAACAAGTCAGGGGGGTCTCCGGGCTGTCCACGAGGTAGGGGGCGCGCCTCCCACCCTCGTGGGCAGCCCGGGACTCTTCTGGCCCAACTCTTTTACTCCTTGGCCTTCTTCTGGTCCAGAAATAAGCTCTGTCAAGTTTCAGGTCAATTGGACTCCGTTTGGTTTTCCTTTTCTGCGATACTCTAAAACAAGGAAAAAAGAGAAACTGGCACTGGCTCTAGGTTAATAGGTCAGTCCCAAAAATCATATAAAATAGCATATAAATGCATATAAAACATCCAAGGTTGATAATATAATAGCATGAATACTTCATAAATTATAGATACGTTGGAGACGTATCAGCATCCCCAAGCTTAATTCCTGCTCGTCCTCGAGTAGGTAAATGATAAAAGAAATAATTTATGAAGTGTGAATGCTAGCAAGTGCTTAAGTTTGATCAATGATAATTTCAATCACTTTTTCTAGCATCAATACATGTCATAACAGTAGCTCATCTCATAAAACTTTTCATGATCAAGTAACAAGCTATTCACATGTTAAAGTATAGATCATAAACTTTCTTGAAAACTAACAAAAAATGTTCTTAGTCATCGTACAATTGCAATTCAACTTATATTCAGGAAGGGCCTATGTCAGAGCTTTGATTCAGCAAACTTCACATACTCAACTATCATTTAAGCTTTCACAATTGCTAACACTCACGTTATATTTATGGGTTCAATGTTTTAATCGGACACAGAGAAAGATAGGGGCTTATAGATTCGCCTCCCAACCTTTTACCTCAAGGATAATGTCAACAATAATAGTTCATGATAACTTACATCCAATTGGATATATATATCAGGATCTTTCCAACACAATGTGCTTGCCAAAGGATAAAATGTAAAAAAGTAAAGGTGAAGATCACCATGACTCTTGCATAAGGTAAGATAAAAGTAAAAGATAGGCCCTTCGCAGAGGGAAGTAGAGGTTGTCATGCGCTTTTATGGTTGGATGCACAAAATCTTAATGCAAAAGAACGTCACTTTATATTGCCACTTGTGATAGAGACCTTTATTATGCAGTCCGCCGCTTTTATTACTTCCCTATCACAAGTTTGTATAAAGCTTATTTTCTTTGCACTAATAGATCATACATATTTAGAGAGCAATTTTTATTGCATGCACCGATGACAACTTACTTGAAGGATCTTACTCAATCCATGAGTAGGTATGGTGGACTCTCATGGCAAAACTCGTTTTAAGGGATTTTTGGAAGCACAAGTAGTATCTCTACTTGGTGCAAGGAATTTGGCTAGCATGAGAGGGAAAGACAAGCTCAGCATGTTGGATGATCCATGACAATATACTTTATTTCGGATATAAGAAAACATAACCCATTAAGTTGTCTTCCTTGTCCAACATCAACCTTTTATCATGTCATATTTTAATGAGTGCTCACAATTACAAAAGATGTCCAAGATAGTATATTTATATGTGAAATCTCTCTTCCTTCAATATTCTTTCATGAATTGTTCAAGTGACCAATTCTACGTTTGCTAAGTTTCAATGAGTTTACTACCTATACTTATTATGTGTGAAGTCATTACTCCCCATGTTATAAGCATATGAAACATATACAAATTCAGATTTATGACATTCAATTCATTAAACCATTTACTCATAGGATATACGTGAAGCACATGAGTAAATGACAAACTACTCCAAAAGATATAAGTGAAGAACACTGAGTAGTCAAATAATTAACTAGCCATGGGAGGATTCTTTTTCATTCAATAATTCTGATCCAATGATTTTATTCAAACAGCAAGTAAAGTTTAAAATATGCTCCAAGCAAAACACATATCATGTGACGAATAAAAATATAGCTCCGAGTAAGGTATACAGATAGTTTTGAAGACGAAAGAGGGGATGCCTTCCGGGGCATCCCCAAGCTTAGGCGCTGATTATTCCTTGAATATTACCTTGGGGTGCATTGGGCATCCCCAAGCTTAGGGTCTTTCCACTCCTTGTTCTCCTCATATCGATATCTCACCCAAAGCTTGAAAACTTCAATCACACAAAACTTAACGAAACTTCATGAGATAGGTTAGTATGATAAAGAGTAAACCATTCACTTTGGTACTGTCAAAGACAAGGTTCATAGTTTTTATCACACAATTCCTACTTTACCTTATCATTTCTACAATTTATATTGAGAAATATAAGCCATAGAAACTAGAAAACAAGCAAACTATGCAATGAAAGCAGAATCTGTCAAAAACAGAACAGTCTGTAATGATCTGAATAGAAACCATACTTATGCTACTCCAAAAATTATGAAAATAAATCGTTGGACGTCAGGAATTTGTCTATTAATCTTCTGCAAAAAGAATCAACTCAAAAGCACTCTTCTGTTAAAAATGATAGCTAATCTCGTGAGCGCAAAGTTTCTATTTTTTACAGCAAGATCACATTAACTTTCACCCAAGTCTTCCCAAAGGTCTTACTTGGCACTTTATTGAAACAAAAGCTATAAAACATGATTACTACAGTAGCTTAATCATGTAAACACACGAAAACAGTAAGGGTAAATATTGGGTTGTCTCCCAACAAGCGCTTTTCTTTAATGCCTTTTAGCTAGGCATGATGATTTCAATGATGCTCACATAAAAGATAAGAATTGAAACATAATGAGAGCATCATAAAGAATATGACTAGCACATCTGGATCTAACCAACTTCCTATGCCTAGGGATTTTGTGAACACATAATTTATAGGAACAAGAATCAACTAGCATAGGAAGGCAAAACAAGTATAACTTCAAAACTTTAAGCACATAGAGAGGAAACTTGATATTATTGCAACTCCTATAAGCATATATTCCTCCCTCATAATAATTTTCAGTAGCATCATGAATTAATTCAACAATATAAACCATCACATAAAGCATTCTTTTCATGATCTACAAGCATAGAAATTTTTCTACTCTCCACATAAGCAAAATTCTTCTCATTCAGAATAGCGGGATCACTAGTTCCTAAAGTTGACACTCTTCCAAACCCACTTCAGATGATAGTATTATTCATACTCCAAAATATATAAGTGAAGTTCATGGAGCATTCTACAATTAATATAGGCTAACCAATATCCAAGCTCAAAATGTATAAGTGAAGCACACGAAGCATTATATAAAACCATACTCAAAAGATTTAAGTGAAGCACAAAGAGCAATTCTATAAGGTCATACTTAAAAGATATAAGTGAAGCACATGAAGTATTCTATAAATTGATGAAGGGACATATCACACTAGCATGTTTCTTAAAGAAAAAAGAAAAACACAAAGGACACAAATCATGTGAACAAAACAAAAACCGAGGTATATCCATAATTGTTGAAGAAGAAAGATGGGATGCCAACCGGGGCATCCCCAAACTTAGATGCTTGAGTATCCTCTTAAATATTTACTTGGGGTGCCTTGAGCATCCCCAAGCTTGAACTCTTTCCTCTCTTTATTCTTCTCATATTGATAGCTCCTCGATCTTCGAACACTTCATCCACACAGAACTTTAACAAAAACTTTGTGAGATCCGTTAGTATAACAAAGCAAATCACTACTATAAGTACTATTGCAAACCAATTCATATTTTGTTTTTGCATTATAGCTACTGCAATATAACTTTTCCATGGCTTAATCCACTGATAGAAATTGATAGTTTCATCAAAACAACCAAGCAGTGCATCAAAAACAGAATCTGTCTAAAACAGGACAGTCTGTAGTAATCTGGAGGTTTAGCAAACTTCTGTAACTCGTGGGCCCCTCGTAGCTCCACCGGCATACTTCTTTCGCCTATATATACTCTTATACCCTATAAACATCAAGGGGAGCCACGAAACCACTTTTACACCGCCGCAACCTTCCGTACCCGTCAGATCCCATCTTGGGGCCTTTTCCGGCGATCTGCCGGAGGGGGAATCGATCACGAAGGGCTTCTACATCAACACCATAGCCTCTCCGATGAAGCGTGAGTAGTTTACCAGAGACCTTCGAGTCCATAGTTATTAGCTAGATGGCTTCTTCTCTCTTTGATTCTCAATACAAAGTTCTCCTCGATGTTCTTGGATATCTATTCTATGTAATAATATTTTGCGGTGTGTTTGCCGAGATCCAATGAATTGTGGATTTATGAACAAGATTATCTATGAATATTATTTGGTTCTTCTCTGAATTCTTATATGCATGATTTGATATCTTTGCAAGTCTCTTCGAATTATCTGTTTAGTTTGGCCTACTAGATTGATCTTTCTTGGAATGGGAGAAGTGTTTAGCTTTGGGTTCAATCTTGCGGTGTCCTCTCCCAGTGAAAGTAGGGGCAGCAAGGCACGTATTTTATTGTTGCCATCGAGGATAAAAAGATGGGGTTTATATCATATTTCTTGAGTTTATCCCTCTACATCATGTCATCTTGCTTAATGCGTTACTCCGTTCTTATGAACTTAATACTCTAGATGCATGCTGGATAGCGGTCGATGTGTGGAGTAATAGTAGTAGATGCAGAATCATTTCGATCTACTTGACACGGACGTCATGCCTATATTCATGATCATTTCCTTAGATATCTTCATAACTATGCGCTTTTCTATCAATTGCTCGGCAGTAATTTGTTCACCCACCGTAATACATGCTATCTTGAGAGAAACCACTAGTGAAACCTATGGCCGCCGGGTCTCTTTCTTATTATATTGCATCTCTTTTATTTACATCGCATCTCTTTTACTATTTTGCAATCTTTACTTTCCAATCTATACAACAAAAATACCAAAAATATTTACTTTACTATCTCTATTAGATATCACTTTTGCGAGTGACCGTGAAGGGATTGACAACCCCTTTATCGCGTTGGTTGCAAGGTTCTTGATTGTTTCTGCAGGTACTAGGTGAGTTGTGCGTTGTCTCCTACTGGATTGATACCTTGGTTCTCAAAAACTGAGGGAAATACTTAGCTACCTTGCTGCATCACCCTTTCCTCTTCAAGGGAAAACCAACACATGCTCAAGAGGTAGCAAGAAGGATTTCTGGCGCCGTTGCTGGGGAGATCTACGCCAAGTCAAGACATACCAAGTACCCATCATAAACTCTTCTCCCTCACATTACATTATTAGCCATCTGCCTCTTGTTTTCCTCTCCCCCACTTCACAAAAATTTGCCGTTTTATTCGCCTCTCTTTTTCGTTCGCCGTTCTCTTGTCAGATCTCATGTTTGCTTGTGTTTCCGTGTGTCTTATATTTGCTTGCATCTTTTCTTGCTAAAAATATATTGATATGGATCCTCATCCACTTGCTAATATTTTCAAATATCCAATTATGATGAACCAATTGCTAGTGATTTGAGTGCACTAGATTATCTTTATGAAGTTTTGCTTGAGATTCGTGAATCTGAAAATTGTGATGAAGAAATTTTTGAAGTGATTCATGATAGCTCCTTGAATGAAAAACATGATTGCAATGATTTTACTATAAATTCTATTAATGTCAATTGTGCTAATAATATGAAAAACCCCAAGCTAGGGGAAGCTAAGTTTGCTATGTCTACTACTTCTTGCAATGATCATGATTGGGGTGATAATGTTTCTTATGATCTTGAAAATTTATTTAAGCCTCATGATGAATATGTTTGCGATAATATTGAAAGTGGGTTTGGAAGAGTGTCAACTTTAGCTAAAAATAATCCCACATATTTGGAGAGTGTTCAATCTTATGAACTTTTTGATAAAAGTGGGTTTGGAGAGGTGATGAATTCATTTAATTATAATCCCACTATTTTGGAAGAGTGTCAACTTTGCATGCATGTGGATCATGAAGAGAATATTTTATGTGATAGTTATATTGTTGAATTTGATTATGATACGACATGTAATAATTATGAGAGAGGAAAATATGGTTGTAGAAATTTTCATGTTACTAAATTACCTCTCGTTATGTTGAGATCGTCAATGTTTAATTCCTCTTCTTTGCATATGTTAGATGTTTCTTGTCTTGATAATTTGTTTGCCTATAAAATTCCTATGCATAGGAAGTATGTTAGACTTAAATGTGTTTGTCACATGTTTTATTATGCTCTCTTTGTGTTTCAATTATTATCTTTCATGGGAGCATCAATAAAATCTTATGCCTAGCTAAGGGCGTAAAACAATTGCGCTTGTTGGGAGGCAACCCAATTTTATTTTTTATTTGATTTTTGATCCTGTTTAGTAATAAATAATTCATATAGCTTCTTTAGATGTGGTTTTATATATTAATTAGTGTTTGTGCCAAGTAGAACCTTTGGGAAGACTTGGGTGAAGTCTTTGCGATCTTGCTGTAAAAACAGAAACTTTTGGGCTCACGATATTAGCTGTCATTTTTTTACTGGAGAGTGATTTTAGGTTGATTCTTTTTGCATATGATTAATAGACAAATTCCTCACGTCCAACAATTTAATTCAGAATTTCTGGAGTTACAGAAGAATTCGAAAGATACAAATTGCTACAGACTATTCTGTTTTTGACAGATTCTATTTTTCGTGTGTTGTTTGCTTATTTGATGAATCTATGAGTAGTATCGGGGGGTATGAACCATAGAGAAGTTGGAATATAGTAGGTTTAACACCAATATAAATAAATAATGAGTTCATTACAGTAGCTTAAAGTGGTGTTTTATTTTCTTATACTAACGGAGCTCATGAGATTTTCTGTTGAAGTTTTGTGTTGTGAAGTTTTCAAGTTTTTGGGTAAAGATTTGATGGATTTTGGAATAAGGGGTGGCAAGAGCCTAAGCTTGGGGATGCCCAAGGCACCCCAAGGTAAAATTCAAGGACAACCAAAAGCCTAATCTTGGGGATGCCCCGAAAGGCATCCCCTCTTTCGTCTTCATCTATCGGTAACTTTACTTGAGGCTATATTTTTATTCACCACATGATATGTGTTTTGCTTGGAGCGTCTTGTATGATTTGCGTCTTTGTTTTTTTAGTTTACCACAATCATATTTGCTGTACACACCTTTTGCGAGAGACACGCATGAATCGGAATTTATTAGAATACTCTATGTTCTTCACTTATATCTTTTGAGCTAGATAATTTTGCTCTCGTGCTTCACTTATATCATTTTAGAGCACAGTGGTGGTTTTATTTTATAGAAATTATTGATCTCTCATGCTTCACTTATATAATTTTAGAGTCTTTTAGAACAGCATGGTAATTTGCTTTGGCTATAAAATTGGTCCTAATATGATGGGCATCCAAGATGGGTATAATAAGAACTTTCATATAAAGTGCATTGAATACTATCAGAAGTTTGATTCTTTATGATTGTTTTGAGATATGAAGATGGTGATATTAGAGTCATGCTAGTAGAGTAGTTGTGAATTTGAGAGATACTTGTGTTAAAGTTTGTGATTCCCATAGCATGCACGTATGGTGAACCGTTATGCGATGAAGTTGGAGCATGATCTATTTATTGTCTTCCTTATGAGTGGCGGTCGGGGACGAGCGATGGTCTTTTCCTACCAATCTATCCCCCTAGGAGCATGCGCGTAGTACTTCGCTTCGATAACTAATAGGTTTTTGCAATAAGTATGTGAGTTCTTTATGACTAATGTTGAGTCCATGGATTATACGCACTCTCACCCTTCCACCATTGCTAGCCTCTCTAGTACCGCACAACTTCCGCCGGTACCCTAAACCCACCATTTACCTTCCTCAAAACAGCCACCATACCTACCTATTACGGAATTTCCATATCCATTCCGAGATATATTGCCATGCAACTTTCCACCGTTCCGTTTATTATGACACGCTCCATCATTGTCATATTGCCTTGCATGACCATGTAGTTGACATCATGTTTGTGGCAAAGCCACCATCCATAATTCATACATGTCACTCTTGATTCATTGCACATCCCGGTACACCACCGGATGCATTCATATAGAGCATATTTTTTCTAAGTATTGAGTTGTAATTCTTGAGTTGTAACAAAATATAAGTGTGATGATCATTATTATTAGAGCATTGTCCCGTGTGAGGAAATAAAAAAAGGGGGAGGCCAAAGAAGCCAAACAAAAAAAGAGAGAGAAAAAGAGAGAAGGGGCAATGCTACTATCCTTTTTCCGCACTTGTGCTTCAAAGTAGCACCATGATCTTCATGATAGAGAGTCTCTTATTTTTTCACTTTCATATACTAGTGGGAATTTTCGTTATAGAACTTGGCTTGTATATTCCAATGATGGGCTTCCTCAAAGTGCCTAGGTCTTCGTGAGCAAGCAAGTTGGATGCACACCCACTTAGTTTCTTTTGTTGAGATTTCATAAACTTATAGCTCTAGGGCATTCGTTGCATGGCAATCCCTACTCACAAACATTGATATCTGTTGATGGGCATATCCATAGCCCGTTGATATGCCTACTTGATGTGAGACTATCTTCCTCCTTTTTGTCTTCTCCACAACCACCATTCTATTCCACCTATAGTGCTATGTCCATGGCTCACGTTCATGTATTGCGTGAAGATTGAAAAAGTTTGAGAACATCAAAAGTATGAAACAATTGCTTGGCTTGTCATTGGGGTTGTGCATGATTTAAATATTTTGTGTGATGAAGATAGAGCATAGAAGACTATATGATTTTGTAGGGATAGCTTTCATTGGCCATGTTATTTTGAGAAGACATATTTGCTTTGCTAGTATGCTTGAAGTATTATTGTTTTTATCTCAACAGTAAACTTTTGTCTTGAATCTTTCAGATCTGAACATTCATGCCACAATAAAGAGAATTACATTGATAATTATGTTAGGTAGCATTCCACATAAAAAATTCTGTTTTTATCATTTACCTACTCGAGGACGAGCAGGAATTAAGCTTGGGGATGCCTGATACGTCGCCAACGTATGTATGATTTTTGATTGTTCCATGCTATTATATTATCTGTTTTGGATGTTTAATGGGCTTTAATATGCTCTTTTATATTATTTTTGGGACTAACCTATTAACCGGAGGCCCGGTGCCAATTTCTGTTTTTTGCCTATTTTAGAGTTTCGCAGCAAAGGAATACCAAGCGTAGTCCAAATGGAATGAAACCTTCGCGATGATCTTTCTTGGACCGAAAGCAATCCATAAGACTTGGAGTCGAAGTCTGGAACGCCACGAGGAAGCCATGATGCAGGAGGGTGCGCCCAGGGGGTAGGCGCGCCCCCACCCTCGTGGGCCCCTCGTAGCTCCACCGACGTACATCTTTCACCTATATATACTCTTATACCCCGGAAACATCACGGGGAGCCATGAAACCACTTTTCCACCGCCGCAACCTTCTGTACCCGTGAGAATCCATCTTGGGGCCTTTTCGGGCGATCTGCCGGAGGGGGAATCGATCACGGAGGGCTTCTAAATCAACACCATAGCCTCTCCAATGAAGCGTGAGTAGTTTACCATAGACCTTCGGGTCCATAGTTATTAGCTAGATGGCTTCTTCTCTCTCTTTGAATCTCAATACAAAGTTCTCCTCGATGTTCTTGCAGATCTATTCGATGTAATACTCTTTTGCGGTGTGTTTGCCGAGATCTGATGAATTGTGGATTTATGAACAAGATTATCTATGAATATTATTTGGTTTTTCTCTGAATTCTTATATGCATGACTTGATATCTTTGCAAGTCTCTTCGAATTATCGGTTTAGTTTGGCCTACTAGAGTGATCTTTCTTGCAATGGGAGAAGTGTTTAGCTTTGGGTACAATCTTTCGGTGTCCTTTCCCAGTGACAGTAGGGGCAGCAAGGCACGTATTGTATTGTTGCCATCGAGGATAAAAAGACAGGGTTTATATCATATTGCTTGAGTTTATCCCTCTACATCATGTCATCTTGCTTAATGCTTTACTCCGTTCTTATGACCATAATACTCTAGATGCATGCTGGATAGTGGTCGATGTGTGGAGTAATAGTAGTAGATGCAGAATCGTTTCGATCTACTTGACACGGACGTGATGCCTATATTCATGATCATTGCCTTAGATTTCTTCATAACTATGCACTTTTCTATCAATTGCTCGGCAGTAATTTGTTCACCCACCGTAATACATGCTATCTTGAGAGAAACCACTAGTGAAACCTATGGCCCCCGGGTCTCTTTCTTATTATATTGCATCTCTTTTATTTACATCGCATCTCGTTTACTATTTTCCAATCTTTACTTTCCAATCTATACAACAAAAATACCAAAAATATTTACTTTACATCTCTATTAGATCTCACTTTTGCGAGTGACCGTGAAGGGATTGACAACCCCTTTATCGTGTTGGTTGCAAGGTTCTTGATTGTTTGTGCAGATACTAGGTGACTTGTACGTTGTCTCCTACTGGATTGATACCTTGGTTCTCAAAAACTGAGGGAAATAGTTATGCTACTTTGCTGCATCACCCTTTCCTCTTCAAGGGAAAACCAATGCATTCTCAAGAGGTAGCAAGCGTGTGCGATAGTTGTCGTGTACGACGATGTTACGACGGTCCGACGTTTCGTAATCCCGTCTGACACTCGTACGATGATTAGCTAATCTTCTTAATTAGTTATCACATACGGTTTGGGAAAAGCGAATGTGTGTGATTGTATGCTTATCATACACGTTCTATAATAGTGAACCGTTTGTGATGGGGCGCGCATCGTAAATGTAGCACCACAGAATACCGACTGCGATGGCAATGCGAGCACAAACGAGTAGGAGTATTGTATATGCACTCCCAAGCTTGGGGATGCCAAAGGCACTCCCAAGGTAATATTCAAGGAAGATCCAAGCAACTAAGCTTGGGGATGCCCCGGAAGGCATCCCCTCTTTCGTCTCCAACAATATCTGTAATTTCAGTTGAAGCTATATTTTTATTCGTCACATGATATGAGTTTTTCTTGGAGAATCAATTTATTTTGTTTTGATTTTCTTTCTGATATTTAGAATAATGTTTTGCACCTTTGTTTTCAATAAAAATGTCAAGGATAGCCTTTACCATGTTTATTTTGCGAGTCTACATGTTGCTGTTTCAAAACAGAAAGTTCATCGCTGTTGCAAAAGATCTCGAGAAAAGTTAGAATGTGATAAAATGTTGAAACTTTTTGCACAATAAGATCTGATAAATTTCCTACAGTGTGGTAAATTTTCATATTTTTTGGAGTTAAATAAGTATTGATACTCTTGTATTCTTTATAGACTGTACTGTTTTGGCAGATTGTTGTTATGTTTGCATTGTTTGCATATGTTTGCTTGTTTAATGATTCAATTTGAGGATAGGAGTATTAAATATGCAGAGGCAATTTGTATGCAATGTGGAATAATAATTTTAGTGATTTTCTACAGTAGAGAATGATAAGGTTTTTGCATTGGTTTATACTAACTTATCTCACGAGTTCTTGTTGAGTTTTGTGTGGATGAAGTTTTTAAGATTTAGGGAAACCGTGATATAAAAGGAATTAAGGAGACACAAAAGCTCAAGCTTGGGGATGCCCAAGGCATCCCAAGATAATATTTCAAGAAGTCTCAAGCATCTAATCTTGGGGATGCCCCGGTAGGCATCCCACCTTTCTTCTTCAACAATTATCGGTTAGTATCGGTTGAGCCTAAGTTTTTGCTTCTTCACATGATGTGTGATATTCTTGGAATATCATTTTTATTTTGTTTTTCTTTTTGCTTGCTTTTTTATAAAACACTTAGGTCTGAAAGTTTTTAAAATAAAAGAGAGTCCTCAAATTGCTACGCATTTACATAACCACTCGCTTGATCTTCACTTATATCTTTTTTGCAGTAGTTTGTCATTTACTCTTGTGCTTCACTTATATCCTATGAGTAAATTGTTGAATGAATTGAATATCATGAAGTTGAAACTATATGTTCATATCATGCCTAGTGGTAGCTTCACATTGGGTTTAGAAAGTGAAATCTTTTGAAGCTTGACAATCACAATATTGGTCATACAAGCAATTCCTGAATGATTACTATAAGGAAGAGAACTTTCATATGCAAATACACTATCTTGGAAATCTTTTGTGATTGTGAGACCCCATCAAAATATTATATTCCAAATTGTTGACGTTGGACAAGGAAGACAACGTATTGATTTATGGTTGTTCCTATTCACATAGAAGTTATATTGTCATAGATCCTTCAACATGTGGTGCTTGCCCCCCATCTTTGCTAGCCAAAAATTCCGCACCAAGTAGAGATACTACTTGTGCATCCAAAAACCCTTAATCCCAAATCTTATTTTCAAGAGTCCACCTTACCTACCTAAGGATTGAGTAAGATCCTTCAAGTAAGTTGTCATCGGTGCAATAAGGCAATAAAAATTGCTTCTAGAAGTGTTAGATCATTTAGTGTAAGAGAAAATTGAGCGTTGTACGAACTTGTGATGGAAAAGAAAAAAGCAACAGACTGCATAATAAAGGTTACTATCATATGGGGCAATATAACGTGACGTTCTTTTGCACTAAGGGGTTGAGCATACAAACAAAAAGCACATGGCAACCTCTGCTTCCCTCTATGAAGGGCCTACCTTTTACTTTTTTGTATTTACTTTCATGCAAGAGTCAAAGTTTTTCTCTCTCTATTCCTTTATATTTTTCTCTTTTGGCAAGCATCATGTGGTGAGGAAAGATCTAGGCACATATATCCAGTTGGATATGGGTACCATGAGTTATTATTGTCACCATCACCCTTGAGGTGAATACGTTGGGAGGCATAATTATAAGCCCCTATCTTTCTATGTGTCCGGTTGAAATGTTTTTCTCATGTGTATGCGGTGAGTGTTAGAAATCATAGAAGACTAGATGATGGTTGAGTATGTGGAGCTCTTACTTAGACTCTGTTGAATAAGTTGAATTGCAATAGTTTGGTGACTGAGAACATATTGTTGAGTTTCAAGAGGATTCATTGTTTGGACCTTAACATGTGAATTGGTTGCTACTTTAACATGAGAAATTTTATAAGTAAGAATTGCTGTTATGATGCTAGGAAAAGTGATTGAAATTTTCATTAATCAAACTTATGCACTTTGCTAGCATTCACACTTCATAAATATTTCTTTTATCATTTACCTACTCGAGGACGAGTAGGAATTAAGCTTAGGGATGCTGATACGTCTCCAGCTTATCTATAATTTATGAAGTATTCATGTTGTTATATTATCATTCTTGGATGTTTTACACTCATTTTATAGCAACTTATATCATTTTTTGGGACTAACCTATTGACCTAGTGCCCAGTGCCAGTTGCTGTTTTTTGCTTGTTTTTTACATCGCAAGAAATCAATATCAAATGGAGTTCAAACACCGCGAAAACTTTTTGGGGACTTTTTATGGACCAGAAGACATCCAGTAGGCCAGAGAAGCACCTGGGGAGTGCCCCGAGGGTGGCACAACCCACCAGGGCGCGCCTGGGGGCCTAGGCGCGCCCAGGTGGGTTGTTCCCACCTCGGTGGCCTCCCGCACCCCCTCTTTGCCCTATAAATCACCAAATATTCCAAAAACCCTCAAGGTAACCCTAGATCAGAAGTTCCGCCACCACAAGGCTCTGTAGCCATGATAAACCAATCTAGACCCCATTTCGGCACTCCGCTGGAGGGGGAAATCATCACCGGTGGCCATCTTCGTCATCTCGGCGGCCACCACGATGAGGAGGGAGTAGTCCACCCTCGGGGCTGAGGGTTTGTACCAGTAGCTATGTATTTAATCTCTCTCTCTCTCTCTCTCTCTCGTGTTCTTGAGATGTCACGATCTTGATGTATCGCGGGCTTTGTTAATATAGTCGGATCATATGGTGTTTTCCCCTCTCTATCTTGTTGTGATGAATTGAGTTTTCCCTTTGAGATTTCATTTTATCGGATTGAATACTTTTATGGATTTGAGAGCACTTGATATATGTCTTGCATATGAATACTTGTGGTGACAATGAGGTATCGTATAAATTCACTTGATATATGTTTTGGCACTCAACTCACGGATTCTCGAGGTGACATTGGGGTAATCTACGCATAGGGGTTGATGCACGTTCTTGTCTTTATTTATCCGGTAGAAATCTTGGGGCACTCTTTGAGGTTCTTTGTGTTGGATTGAGCATTATGAATCTGAAAATATTTGGTGCTATTTTAGTACGAACCCTTGGATAGATCGATCGGAAAGAATAGCTTCGAGGTGGTTTTGTACCCTACAGACGATTTCTTCTTATGTTCTCCGCTAGATAGGAACTTTGGAGTGATTCTTCATCGCACGTTAAGGGTTGGTTATATGATCCAATTATATTAGCATTGCTGAGAGATTGCACTAGCGAAAGTACGGACCCTAGGCCTCATTTTCAAGCATTGCAATACCGTTTGTGCTCACTTTTGTTTATTGTTCTTATTACAAAAATCAATTTCTACTATCCATATTACACTTGTATCACCATCTCTTCACCGAACTAGTGCACCTATACAAATTACCATTGTATTTGGTGTGTTGGGGACACAAGAGACTTATTTGGTTGCAGTGTTGTTTGAGAGAGACCATCTTCATCCTACGCCTCCCACATATTGATAAACCTTAGGTCATCCACTTGAGGGAAAATTGCTACTGCCTACAAAACTCTGCGCTTGGAGGCCCAACACAAGTCTACAAGAACAAGTTGCGTAGTAGACATCACAAGATAGTTTTGCACATGCGGAATACTCGGGTTAAACTTGACAAGCCTGGCATGTACAGACATGGCCTCGGAACACTGGAGACCGAAAGGTCGTACGTGAATCATATAGTAGATATGATCAACATAGAGATGTTCACCATTGATGACTACTCCATCTCACGTGATGATCAGAAATGGTTTAGTTGATTTGGATCACGTGTCATTTAGATAACTTGAGGGATGTCTATCTAAGTTGGAGTTCTTAAGTAATTTGATTAATTGAACTTAATTTATCATGAACTTAGTCCTGATAGTTTTTGCATATCTATGTTGTAGATCAATGGCCCGTGCTATCGTTCCCCTGAATTTTAATGCATTCCTAGAGAAAGCTAAGTTGAAAGATGATGGTAGCAACTACACAGACTGGGTCCGTAACTTGAGGATTATCCTCATTGCTGCATAGAAGAATTATGTCCTTGATGCACCGCTAGGTGAAAGGCCTGCTGCAGGAGCAGATGCTGATGTTATGAATGTCTGGCAAGCTCAATCTGATGACTACTCGATAGTTCAGTTTGCCATGCTTTACGGCTTAGAACCGGGACTTCAAAGACGTTTTGAACGTCATGGACCGTATAAGATGTTCCAGGAGTTGAAGTTAATATTTCAAGCAAATGCCCGAGTTGAGAGATATGAAGTCTCCAACAAGTTATATAGCTGCAAGATGGAAGAGAACAGTTCTGTCAGTGAACACATACTCAGAATGTCTAGGTATCATAATCACTTGACTCAGCTGGGAGTTAATATTCTAGATGATAGTGTTATTGACAGAGTTCTTCAATCACTACCACCAAGCTACAAAGGCTTCGTGATGAACTATAATATGCAAGCGACGGAGAAGACTATTCTGGAGCTCTTCGCAATGCTCAAAGCTGCGGAGGTAGAAATCAAGAAGGAGCATCAAGTGTTGATGGTTAACAAGACCACTAGTTTCAAGAAAAAAGGGCAAGGGAAAGAAGGGGAACTTCAAGAAGAATGGCAAGCAAGTTGCCACTCCCAGGAAGAAGCCCAAAGATGGACCCAAGACTAAAACTGAGTGCTTCTACTGCAAAGGGACTGGTCACTGGAAGCGGAACTGCCCCAAGTATTTGGTGGATTAGAACGATGGCAAAGTGAACAAAGGTATATTTGATATACACGTTATTGATGTGTACCTTACTAATGCTCGTAGTAGTGCCTGGGTATTTGATACTGGTTCGGTTGCTCATATTTGTAACTCGAAACGGGGGCTACAGATTAAACCAATATTGGCTAAGGACGAGGTGATGATGCGCGTCGGGAATGGTTCCAAGGTCGATGTGATCGCTGTCGGCACGCTACCTCTACATCTACCATCAGGATTAGTTTTAGGCCTGAATAAATGTTATTTGGTGCCAGCGTTGAGCATGAACATTATATCTGGATCTTGTTTAGTGCGAGACGGTTATTCATTTAAATCAGAGAATAATGGTTGTTGTATTTATATGAGTAATATCTTTTATGGTCATGCACCCTTGAAGAGTGGTCTATTTTTGTTGAACCTTGATTGTGGTGATACACATATTCATAATATTGATGCCAAAAGATGCAAAGTTGATAATGACAGTGCACCATATTTGTGGCACTGCTGTTTAGGTCATATTGGTGTAAAGCGCATGAAGAAACTCCATGCAGATGGACTTTTGGAATCACTTGATTATGAATCATTTGATACTTGTGAACCATGCCTCATGGGCAAGATGACTAAAACTCCATTATCCGGAACAATGGAGCGAGCTAATGACTTATTGGAAATAATACATACCGATGTATGCGGTCCGATGAGTGTTGAAGCTCGCGGCGGGTATCGTAATTTCTGACCTTCACATATGATTTGAGCAGATATGGGTATATCTGCTTGATGAAACACAAGTCTGAAACATTTGAAAAGTTCATAGAATTTCAGAGTGAAGTGGAGAATCATTGTAACAAGAAAATAAAGTTTCTACGATCTGATCGCAGAGGCGAATATTTGAGTTACGAGTTTGGCCTTCATTTAAAACAATGTGGAATAGTTTCACAACTCACACCACCTGGAACACCACAACGTAATGGTGTGTCTGAACGTCGTAACCGTACTTTATTAGATATGGTGCGATCTATGATGTCTCTTACCGATTTACCACTATCGTTTGGGGTTATGCATTAGAGGGAGCTGCATTCACGTTAAATAGGGCACCGTCTAAAACCGTTGATACGACACCGTATGAAATGTGGTTTGGCAAGAAACCTAAGCTGTCGTTTCTTAAAGTTTGGGGTTGCGACACTTATGTCTAAAGGCTTCAGCCTGATAAGATCGAACCCAAATCGGAGAAGTGCGTCTTCATAGGATACCCTAAGGAAACAATTGGGTACACCTTCTACCAAAGATTCGAAGGCAAGATCTTTGTTGCCAAGGATGGGAACTTTCTAGAGAAGGAGTTTCTCTTGAAAGAATTGAATGGGAGGAAAGTAGAACTTCATGAGGTAATTGTACCTTCTCTCAAATTGGAAAGGAGCTCATCACAAAAAACCGTTCACGTGATGCCTACACCAACTGAAGAGGAAGCAAATGATGATGATCATGAAACTTCAGATAAAGTTACTACCGAACCTCCACTACAAAAAAAATACACTTCTGTGATGATACGTGTTTGTCACAGTAGGTCACATTTTTTGTCATGCATGTACATCCATGATGATTTTATGACCGAATCAAGATAGTCATACCTGTGCTGTCGTAGAAGTGTTCCATGACATTACCAAAATTATCATCATGGAAGTGTCCACTTCCATGAAGTGCTTTCGTCAAGGGTGACCGACACGTGACATCCACCATAACGGAACGCCGTTAAGCTATCGGGTCTGGTTTTGGATTTGATAACCCGTTAATAGCCCCGACCAATGGGGATTTTCCACGTGTAAAATTGTCATTGGCTGGAGGAAACACGTGTTGGCTCACCGTTGGGACAGATGTCATCCACTCATTGGACCCAAGGCGCCTATGATACGTCGACACATGGAACGACCCAAGAGAGGCCCATTCCTGTGAAAAGGGCAGCCCGTTTGACTTGGTCAAAAGGTGGCGGGCCGGCCCACAGAAAGCCTGTTAACGGTGTGTTCGCATATAGCCCATTTACATCCCGCTTACGACCTCTCCGAATTAGGCCCAGTACCATCATCTGGGCCATCCAATATGATTCCAGCCCGTTTTAACTTCCGGCCCATGTATGGCCCATGACGTCTTTCGGCCCATATGAGGCCCTTTGTAACTCTTGGCCCATTAACGGCCCGTGGTGAAACTGGCCCGTAATGAACAATGTATCACTTCATACCCATTAACGGCCCATTATTCCATTGGGCCGTTTCCATCCCATGTTATCTTTCGGCCTTCTCACGGCCCATTTATTCTTGGGCTCATTTCCAACATTCGGTTACTTACGGCCCGTTACTGTCATTTTTTGCTGGTGGGCCAAATTCAGCCCATGGTTACAGTCGGCTCGTTTGTGGCCAGTTAATACGTTGGGCCATTTTCATGTCAAAAAAACCCGTTGAGCTGTTTTCCTAGAGTTATCAAATACGGCCTATTAACGGCCCATTATGGTCCACGAATAGTACGGCCCATGATTGGCGAAATGATGATACGCCCCGTAGAAGGCCCATGGATCCTACGGCCCGTAAAAGGCCCACGGATTGTACGGCCCGTAGAAGGCCCATGGATCCTACGGCCCGTATAGAAGGCCAATGGATCCTACGGCCCATAGAAGGCCCATGGATCATACGGCCCGCAGGAGGCCCATGGTTACAACAATCCGTGTGTTGCCATGATTATTTTGGCCTAGTTTCCAAAAATTGGTTATTGTGTCCACTAGAAAAACACAGAAAAAGAACTGCAGTGACTACAAGCCAACAACTAAACAAGACAATAAGGAAATAAATAAGCAAGAAATTAACGCTAGCCTATTACCGCTATTACACATATTACATCCACTGGGCATCAAAGTTCGCCACCAGTGCAAATATAGGGAACAAAGCAGCATATTACAAACACTGGCCGTCAAAAATGGCCACCAGTGCCAATAAACGCGGCAGCAAAACAAGAGCATAACTGAAACAACTTCAGAAGAGCTCAAGAAACGTTATCCTAGGTATCCACCATGCTGGCAATAAGCTTAGCAAGCTTATTAGCTTTGTCCTATTTGGCGCTAAAATCCTCCAACGCTTGCTATTGCACCAGAAAGTATGCATCTGAATGCTCCAGGGACTTCCACAGTCCTTCCGCTTCTTATCGCAACACAGCTGATCGATGTCTTTCAGCTTGTAGTTGAGACTCAAGAAACCGAACTGATTCAGACAGTGAGTTTGAATAGCTTGTGCAAGCGGTAGTGGCCAGTAACTCAAACACTAAACCAAGACATGACTTTGGGGTTGTCTCACTGTCTTCGAGATAGTCTTCCTTAGCTATTTTATCAGCTTTGTTGGAGACCAACAAGGATGTGTCACTATCCTGAACCTTATCTGCATTACTTCCTTTACCATTGCTTAATAAGGCACTCTTCCCCAATATTCTGTCAGCATTCTAAAAGAAGAAACAAGCAGACACATAACAGGTTTAGCATGTACTACTATATGAAACTGATTTTGGTGAACCAGTTCATTAGTAAGGTGGACAGGATTAAACTACCAAGACTTCTATTGCCAAGTACTAGTACATAATAAAAGCATCATACAAACATATATCTATGTCCTATGGTCACTGCATTGTCTTGCCAAATCAAAATAGAGACATGGTTCAAATCATATCAGTTCAAGACAAAGCAGCAGTGAAAGAATACAAAGCGTGGGAAACTACACAGCACAACAAGATTTTAGATGGGTACCACGGGTCTACATGTGCAACAACACTATTGGCTCTGTTATGATGCTAGTAATGTGCATGATATGAGAAGTCAACTGTATACACAATTAAAATTGAAATCAACAGAGCTATTGATAAGAGCAAACCTATTAAAGAAACATGCGTGAACATACCTGCTGTGCCATTGGAGTTTCGATTGGATCCTTCAATTTAAAATAAGTTTGTATGAGTAAATACAGTGATACAAGAGCAAAGCAGTATGCACGATAGCAATCATAGTTAAAAAAGGCGCGCCTAAGCGAGCGCTTAAGCGCGCCTAGGCTCTAGGTGTTGGCAAAACGCATTGCGCATAACTACGCTTAATTTGTGCATAACTGCGCATAAGCATGCACTTTGGTCAGTAAAGCGCAAGGCGGTGGCAAAACGCACAATTAACGCCTAGCGCTTTTTTGAACTATGATAGCAATGGAATCTTAAATTAGAACAGTTGTTCTTCAGGTTTTGACACTTGTTCTACATGAACAGAGTACAGTAAGACGCAAGAATATAGTACTTAAAAATAGAAAATGAGCTCATAGACCTTAACACATTCTTGGTTCGGGACCAGTACAGAACAAGGCGTTCCCAGTCATCGTCCAGTAAATGTGTATCAGGAGAACATAAGGAAATTTGATGAGTTTCTTTGCCGGTGAAGTATGTTTTCTTCAGGTAATTCCGATACTGCCACCAAGCATTCTTGAAGATAGCACAGGTATTAGCACAGGTTACCTCATCCTGAGTTTCCAAATCGGTCCTTCTCTATAGAGAAAAATGGGAAAATTTGTTGTATTATAACCATCATGGAGGTAGGATGTATGGGACAAAGCAAAGTAATTGCCATGAATAACATTACTTACACATAACTCCTGGACAAACACCTGCAACTGGCATTTTCCTTCATCTTCATTATAATATTTCCAAGATGGGAAGATACGCACATACGATTTAACAACATCAAATGCGATAGATGGTAAACTACGACTAGCTGGTTGTGCTTCCTCCACAGGAATAGGCATACTAACTGGTGGAGTTGGGGTTCGCCGTGGTAGTATTGGCCCTTTGGGCACTGGAGCTGCCTTACTAACTGCTCTTGTTTGGGAGCTCTGTGGTGGAGATGGTGTTGTGTCAATAGGAACTGGGTTACTATCTGCTAGGGTTGGGGTTAGATTGGGTGAAGCTGGTTCTCTGTCCATCGCAATAGGGGTACAATCTGCGAGAGTTTGGGTTATGTGTGGTAGGGCTAGTTCTCGTGCATATACAACTGGGGTGCTATCTCCACCAAGAGGTAGCACTATTTTATTTGAAGACCGTGTTTTTAGTCCACTAGATACTGGCATCACCCGCTCCAATTCAAATGGCTGATAAACAGGAAACATAGTTGAATGTACAGACATTGTATGAGAGACAGATGCAATAGATAGTGTGGAAAAAAGAGGGCATGAAATAGTTGACATGTATATTGTTTAACTAAAACGGATAGCATGCCATAATTTCACATATATGATGTCTATCTAAACTGGATAGCATAGCATAACATAATTCAAAGATATGATGAATAACTAAACAACATCGCATGACATAATTCACCTACATGTTATCTAAGTAATCAGGATCGCATCATTTAATTCACATATGTGATTTATATGCTAAACAAAGGGCATTCGATATGATGTCTGAACTAAGAACATGGTGTTGAATATTGTGTATATGATGTCTAAACTATGCAATGCAAGACACCATATGCATGATATGAGCAGTATAACCGTGCCAAGTTAGAGCATACACCTCGGTGGGGGAATATGACTGGTCATTTGTCTCTGAATCCATCTCTGAGGAGCTATCAGGACCCAACAAGAGATCTGCTTCGACAGGTAGCACTGTCTGCTCTGAAGGCCTTGTTTTCACTCCAGATTTTTCCATCTCCCACCCAAATGGCTGATTCATAGGAAGAGTAGTTTAATGTACAAACATTGTCGACAAATGGAAATGTAATGAAGAAAAGGATGGGCAAGATATCATTCAAATATATGATGCCTGGTTAAACAGGATGGCATTGCACATTTCACATATATTATGGCTGGCTAAAAGACATGAGACTGCATAATTCCCATATATGATATAGAAACTAAACAGGTGGCATTACATAACATGTCTAAACTAAGCAGATGACACATATGATGTCAAAAGTAGGCACTGCAGGGCAAGATATGCATGATATGACTAACATCATCATGCCAAGGTAGAGCAAACACCTTGGGGGTAAATAGGAGTGGTCAGCGGCGTCTGAATCCACCTCAGAACAGATATCTTCCTCTGGATAACAATCTGGAGAGGGGTGGGGAGGGTTTGCCATTGAACCCACCATGGAGCGATGTCTGCATGACATTGTATTGCTGCGCAAAACTCTTCTCTTTTTCTCTACATGTTCAGCATGACTGTGTACAATATCTGACATGCATACGAAAAAAAATATGGTGAGATTATGTAAGGAGAGCATGCAGAAATTTAGAGTGATGGTAACAACCAGTGGATGGATCCAAAAATAATGATAGCAGGCTGATGATTTCTTTAATTTAAACAAAAGGCAGATGATGATTGCTTTACTATTCGTTTCCCACCCAAGATGAACAACATAGGCATACCCTAGGTGAACCAGATATTAGACAGAGATACTATTCATTGCTTCCTCGATATGTGCCCCACAACTAATTTAGAACTCAAGTTTGAACATTAATTTGGACCTGACTTGGAGTCCAAGAGGTGAACATGACGATAAAGTAGCAGGTAATTTTAAGCAATGCATAACATAAGCAGAAACAAAAGAGTGCGACCTCTCTTGTGGACCTGTGTACTCCTCGGGTTTATCTGCTGAGTATATGATGGTGATGCTGTTGCGGTGGGTGCCGGCGGCAGGGAAGGAGATCTGAGGCGGCGAAAGACAGTCAGGAGTCGTGATGTCTGGTTTGGTGGATGTTTCTGTCGATGGAGCAGCTCAGGTGAGGTGGACGATGTCGCGGCAGGAGCAGGACAAACCACACAAAGTTCCCTTCGACACCTACCTGTAACTGAAGTAATTCTGTAAGGGCTCATTTGGCTTGCATGATTCTAAAAACGCAGGGATAGGAAAAACACCGGAATAGGATAGGAATGCACATGGTAAACAGAGCATTTGTAAACACAGGATTTCTATCAACTTGGGTGTTTGGTTTACAGGAATTGGAAGAGCAGAGGAATGCAAAGAAACATGGCCAAAATAAAGTGAAACCATATGAAAGCGTGTACAGTTAGAATGTTATTCTGCCACTAATGCACTTGGTCTTGTTTTCATGCATAGGATTTTGAAAAGTAGGTCCAGGTGGATATTCTGCTTCATTCCTTTCGACAAAACGCATGAATAATTGAATAGTAGAGTGCCATTGGAAAATTCCCTATTGCTATGTTTTTTTCGTTGAACCAAAATAGCCCTAATGGATCGACATGAATGTATAGTAATAATTGATGCAACAAGTGTACAACCTTTTTGCCGTAGCCGTGTCGACCTCAGCATCATTGGGTTGGTCGCTGAAGCAGTTGAGGCAGAGGTGGCTATCGGAGGTGTGGAGGAAGATCGGAGGAATCTGTAGACGACGTCCAGGGCACTTCTCTGTTGTGATGGATCGTTCTGTCGTTGGAGCAGCTCCGGTGAGCCGTAAGACATCAAGGCTGAAGCAGCACAAGACAGACATCGCCAATCTCAAGTGGGATTCTAATAGCATCTCCAATAGATGATGTAAAATAGATGTAAAATTTACATCACCAAAAACCACCTGACTACAACAGAGGAGGTAAAAACTGTTGACTCTGAACTTAACTGTCGAAACTGAAATTTACTGTGGAATCTGAATGTTACTGTCAAAACTGAATGCAATGGTAGCAGAGAGGCACTTGACATGTAGTTTAGGAAGGGCCTGCAGTTCATCTTCAACCTGCGCCCCCCTGAGCTGCCAGCCACCACCGGCCGAACCGCCGGCCCCAGCGCCGCCTCGCCGCCCCGAAACAACTCCCCACCGCTGGTCCGCCGCCGCCCCGGCCAGCCCTCTAGGCCCCCCGCCCCCACCCTGAACCCTAAGATAGATAGTGGGGTACCTCTCCAGCGAGCCCCCGTCCCCGCTGCGGGTGGTTCTTCCTTAACTCTGGTGAGCCCCCCACCCCCTGAAAATCGACTGACCCAAAAGTCAATTCAGTCGACTAAAGTGTAGCTAAATCGGAGCAGAGCAGCAGCACAAGCGAGGGGGAGAGCATCAGCAGCAGCGCGAGCGAGCGAGCAAGAGCCGGAGCAACAGCAGCTGGGCGAGTGAGCGATCGAGCGAGAGCCGGAGTAGAAGCAGCATATCCGGCTGGTATGGACGCCGCCGCCGAAGGGGCGTCGCACTGGGGGAGAGCCGCCGTGGAGATGTCCTCGCGGCGCCAGCTTCAAGGTAGCCGCTCCATGGGGGTGCGGGATGGAGCACCGTCGGCACCGGGAGGTCGAGTTAAGGAGAAGGTGTGATGCGATGAGTGTACAACCTCTTTGGTGGCGTGGAGTAGGCCTCGGCTTCGTCCGAGGAGTCGGTGAGGATGCTGCGGTTCCGGTGGAGCAGGTTAAGGCGGCACTGTGGGGATGTAGCAGCCGCGATAGACGAGGCGATCGTCGGAGAAGCTCCTTGGAGGTGGAGGACGGGGCGGTTGAACCGGCGGGACAACGAGATGGACGACAGATCCTCATCCAGGGTGGTGGACGATGGACATCGAGCTGTTGCGGTGGACGACGTCGTCGGGGAAGAGGCTCCGGCTGGGCAGCGGTGAGGTGGCGGACGGAGGAGGGTGGGGTTTCGCGGCTGGAGCGAAGAGCTTATGGCGGCCTGGGATTTCGAATGGCAAAAAGGAGGCGATGGGAGGGGGTGGACCATGACTTAGGGACGCGCTTGTCCAAAATGTAGGGTGTGTTACAAAAGTACCCCCCACCGATTTGAACTAGAGGCCCTTTCGGCTCAGGGTTAGAAGGGGGATTTCGCGTGTCGGGATTTGGCAACTGGAGGGAGTTTTCGCGCGCGTTGTAATTTCGGGATAGCAAGGCGCGAGTTGTGAAGGCGCCAGTTTTGGGAGCACGATATTTGAATTTTCGGGATATAACAAGGCGCGGGTTGAATTTTAGGGACAAGCCTAACGTGTAATATTGTACTTGTACGTACCAAATCAATTCGCACTTCCCTCAACCAAAAATAAAACAAAAAAAATAAAACTATTCACACCACACAAAGAGAGAGTCTTGCCCCATTTTACTATAAAAATGCTATTCAAAGCTACTCCCTCCTTCCATCTATATAGGGCCTAATGCGTTTTTCGATGCTAACTTTGACCAAATATTAGAGCAATAATATATGACATGCAACTTACACAAAGCACACCGTTAAATTCGTCTGTGAAAGGTTCTTTCAATGATATAATTTTCACATTGTGCATGTCATGTACTATTAATCTTGTCAATAGTCAAAGGCGGTCTTAAAAAAGCATTATGCCCTATATAGATGGAAGGAGGGAGTATGAATGCATGTTATGTCCAATTAATTTTTTTCGCTTGCTGTATAATGCATGTAACCAAGTCATTCCAACATTTTAGTGCATTCCAAATGTCTCTACTACCGCTGCAATTCGAACTGAATTTGAATTCGTTTCTCTATTTCAATAAGAATCTACAATCATGATTGTTGCCAACTTCAACCATCATTCGTGTATTACCTTAATAACACACCACATGATTACTATAGAGATAGATATGAACTATGTGTACTACATGAACTCGAATTCTATTTTGGAATACACTTGATGTTGATTCCAAATAATAGTACATTTGATGTACTAACTATATATTCATAATCTAAACCATGTTCCATACATACACCGTGTTTATCACACATAGTATAGTGCCCCACCCCCTACATTATGACAAGTATTTAGACCTGAGCTGCAAAAGCCACACATTAGCCCAAATTATGATCAATGTTCTATATATTATACGTAGTACTAGCAAGATGCCCATGCGTTCCACATAACATCAACATGATCAAGGGGAGGCCTAATTTGCAAATATGGAGAGGGGTGTGGGTATCTTTTTTCAAAATTGCCATAGTTTCCTTCCTATCCGTCAGATATAAATCGGACGGCCTATATTGCAGGATGGCAGGCGCACCATCATCAACAACTCTGTTTTTTATAAGAGTAGAGATAAAATATATTATATGTAGTATAACATGTTCATAACCACACCATGTGTATCACCGTTATATATATTCACACATGCGTCGGTTTAAAACACTATGATAAATTCTTCAAATATCTGAATTCGCTTTTTATAATGAAGTATGATCTCTATTCGTCTTTTACACCCACACAATCCTCTTATCTTTGTAGCTAACGCTAACTTTCTCTCGTGCATGCACACGCCCGCATCCCTCTCACCCTCCCTCAGCATTCTCCAGCTCCATCGCGCAAATTCTTCTTTTCACTTTAGGTCGTTCACCCACGATGTGTGTAGGCCCCCCAGCTCCTTCTTCACGGCACACATCGATCGATATGCCTCTCTAGCCAGGTGTGCCTAGCACAAACACAAGCTTCCCCTCTTCTCTTATCACCGTCCATGCCTGACTCCCACCACTCTTTTCATCGATGTCGTACTCGCACACTCCTTCCCCCTCGATATAGTATGACTCTCGCACCACCTCCTAGGTGCATCCCTCTCTCTCTCTATCATTATCCCGGTGCCTCATTTGCTTCTAACACACACATGCATGTATACTGATCGATCTCCCAACATATACCTAGGTCGACTTTAACTATTCCCCCCCATCGATCAACGTACCTCACAAGTTATGTCTCTCCTTTCTCTGACAAAGGACGATTGATCTTCCTATGTAGTTACGTCTGCTTACCACAGCCATATTGTCCCCCCTCATCATTCGTGCATGCCTCCTGACCCGTCTCTCACACGCACGTGCACACATAGGCAGCCATCCCCTCTCTTATTGATATTGCAGGCATGCCCTCCGTTTGTCTAGAAAGCCTATCCCACCATTTGTTAGAAGAAACTCCACTACCACCCCCTCCAACACTGTAGCTCTGTCTCTCTCCCAACCTTATTCCTATCCTACACATATGCATGGATGCTGATCGATCTCCCTTAATACATGAGGTAGATCGATCTCCCTTAATACATGAGGTAGGCCTCTCTCCTACTCCACACATATACCAGCCATTGTACCTCTATAGTTAATTAGGCCTCCCTCCCCACCCCCCACCACACACCGATAGTCGAGCGTTGTAGGTAGGTATACATGCCACAGAGACAAACTGCACCTGTCCCCTCTCACGTTCCAGTAGGCCAGCCACTCTATATCTTTGACGTGGGCACACACAAATTTGATGGCACTCTTTATCGATCGCGCGCGCGCACACACACACACATCATCCCTCACTTCGATTCTATGGACACCTCAAGCCGATGATACCTCCACTCTCTTCTCGTGGATTGCCCCCTCTATATATATGATATATCCAGGACTCTATTTTACACACATTGCATATGTTACATTTTTTGATTGACCCCCCCCCCCCCCAAAAATCTCACGAACCCACACACTATATCTCTCTACATTTGTATCTCTCTCACACAACCCCACGTAGGTGGTGTACGTATACAAGAAGAGAATAGGTGCACCATGCACGTACTCACGCTTCGTGCCCAGCCACACCCGCGCGGGTACACGGTGGAGCTCATTTCTGTACGAAATGGCAGCTCACGTGCTAATTTGAATGCGTGTAGTGGTTGTTTACCTACGGAGGTCGTGTACCACGTGTGCACGAAACAAAGTTCGACTTGATGCGTTGACGCGTTATTTTTAAATAAAGTTATATCGCTCAATGGCACGTACACAGAATATAAAATGATTTTTACGGAGAAAAAGGTAGTCCACTCCACTATATACAATGGAGCCTGCCTGCCTGGTTTGTCTCTCTTCAGAGTATCTCACACAAGGCTGCGGTGGCCTCTCTCTTTCACCGTTGGTCAGTGATCCGGCCGCATCCCGTCCGCCGGCAGAAAGGGAGGATGTGCATCGTTTCTCCGTTTGACGGTGCCGAGGCAGCACGTCCCGATCTGCGGCACACGCCGTTCTCTCTGACCAAGCTCCGGCGCGGTAGGGCCTATGCCACCTGCTCGCTGCCGCAGTATGGGCAGATTCCGCCCGCCGCCGCTCACCTAGTTACATCCCGACGACCTCCAGGTATCCCCTCCGGCCTTGCTCCACTGCCCGTCTTCCCACGTTGCTGCATGTGGATCTTCCATAGTTCTTTGCCCAAAATGTAGCTCGTCCGGCGTACTTTCCATATTGCAATCTCGTCCTCACACCGTTTTAGACAAACACAACTGTGTTGTTATCTTCCCTTAGGACAAGGAATACGCTTCTTTTTTGTCATCGCATGTGTCATCAACTGTTATTGGCCAGTAATTGTTTCCTTTCTACCTCTTTTTTGCAAACAGGGCTATCCATTTCACCTCGTTGCTATTGCGACCTTTTGGTGAACTGCAGCAATCACTTTTTTCTTAAGAGTGTTTTTTGCAGTTGTACTAGAATGTCACACGGGCAATGTCTCTACTTTTCAGTGCGACTGCACAAAGGGAGATTGGTTTTGCTCTATCCTCCTCATCCAACTCCGCGCCTAATCTTCTCCATCTAGTTAGTCTTAAGAGAGACTACAAAGGTGACCGGCTTCTATTTGTGTGTTTATTGTTTCATCAGTAGTCCTCTATTATCGTAATCACACTTAATATCTTTGGAACAGGGACGCTCAGCTCTATTTTAGTGGAACTGCACAAAATGATTGGAATGTTGCATGCTCCAGACAGCTACATTTTTCCCCAACATGCCTTGTTGATTTAGACAGAGCTGGGGGGACGTTGCTGCCAATGAAAGCATGGATCAATTTTAATTTAACACCTTCTCACAACTTTGTCTTCAGTTGTGATGTAAATATTAGCTCTGATCTGCTAATAATTGAGATGCATTAGCAAGGAAGTTAGTTTCTTATTGTTTCTGAAAGAGCATCGATGGCAAGACACACGAAACAAAAGCTGAAAGCTCACACCATTGTACAATTTCATGTCGCTAGAAAATTATTTGTATAGTACGTCAATTATGTAAACAAATGCTGGAAGCTTGATAGCATTGCCAGAAGCCTCTTCGGCATCCGGGTCCATGTGCCATGCAGAAAATTATACTCCTTAGTTCCTAAATATTTGTCTTTTTACAAATTTCAAATGGGCATATTTTAGAGTGTAGATTCACTCATTTTGCTTCGTATGTGTACTCCCTCCATTCCTAAATATTTGTCTTTCCAGAGATTTCAACAAGTGACTACATACGGAGAAAAATGAGTGAATCTATACTCTAAAATATGTCTATATACATCCGTATGTAGTAGTCCATTTGAATCTCTAAAAAGACAAATATTTGAGTAGTCACTCGTTGAAATCTCTAGAAAGACAAATACTCCGGAGTATATTTAAGAACCGAGGGAGTAGTGCACAGCCGCATGGCATACTCAGCCCGGTCGTTGCGCCCCATTAATAGTGAGTAATAAGCAGTCAAATCATAAGCCCCACCTTTCCCACTGTAAGTTGCTCGGAAGAAGCAACCATCAATACGCTCTTCTTTGAATCCGCTCATACTACTCCATCCGTCACTGTTTATAGAGCGCGCTTCAGAAAAAGAAAAAAATATCTGGGACCAAGGCGACTAGCGATCGGCCTGAAAAATAGCATTGGTAGTTATAGCACGGCGTCTATTACTAGAGGAAATAATGTGTACACACATGCATGCGGTGCTTCCACCCCGGGTACACACATGCATGCACTTACTCCACTCTGTAGTTCATCGAGAGAAAATTGTGGACTTGACTGCGGTTACCACGCCCTAATTAATTGAGCATTAAACCAAACACGCCTAAAGTCTCTCTGGTGGTGGAAATGCATTGAGAGAAATGCATCATAATGAAGCGTGCCCTGTAAACTGTGACGGAGGGAGGAGTAGTATGAAGGTGCAAAACCAAGTACGCGTATGGCCAGTCGGTCAACGCACCTCCTCTTGGCATATCACTGACATGTGGGACCGGAGTGTGAGCAAACCGATCTCAATTGACGGCAAAATGGCCAACCCGCCGTTCCTTGAGAGAGACGAGGAGCGAGAACACACAGACGGGCTCGCACGGAGGCCAAGATATATTCGAGCATGGTTGATCGATATCATCATTACTTCGCATGTTTGGTACTACAGTGTATGCCTCTGGCAATCTGACATCGAATGAACTAATGCATGTCCACCGCCTGGGCGAGGGTAGGTTGAATTAGTCAAAAGGCGTAAGCGAGCTTCACCTTGTCCTGCAAGCTTCTCCTTGTTCTGCGAGTTGACAGGACACACCAAAAAGTAGTGCTAGTCCATACTCCCTCCTTTCCGGTTAATATGGCTTAATCTTTTTTGCGGGTAAATGAGAGAGCTTTATTCATATATAAGCATTCTTAGGACGATCAGCCAAGACACTGGTCACTAGGAAGCAAGGTACCCCGCAAAAAAAGAAGTAGGAAGCAAGGTGTTTCATCAAGCCAGCTCTTGGCCACATTCAAAGTGCAGCAAGCAAGGTTCGCACAAAGATGCGCCGCAAGGTTTGCTGAGCTGTTTACATGCTGAATAACAAAAAAAGAGGAAATATTACCGAGCGCTCCTATTTGTAACAGGATATGAGCCAAAATTAAGCGAGAATTGTGGCGAGTGTTCCATGAAATCAACTTCCATTATCACATGCGAGAACCCTCGAAGAGAACCAAATGTGTTGAAGATTTCTTTATCACATTTAAAAATATAATAAGAGTGCAGACGCTCCTCCATCCAGTTCCTAGTACTAGTATAGTACATACCTCTATAGACTATAGTAGTAGTACTAGTACTAGTAAACTTTGCGCTTGGCTGTTCACCTCTTCGGGAAGTCGAACAATAATAGTACTAGTATAGTGTATGCTTCTGGCAATCTGACACCGAATTAACTGTTGCATGTCCACCGCCTGAGAGAGGCAGAGCTTGCATTAGTCAAAAGTTTCTCCTTGTCCTGCGAGCCACCGCGCGCAAGCTTCTCCCGTCCTACAAGCTTCTCCTCGTTCGGCAAGTTGACGGGACACAGCAAAGTAATGCTAGTCCATACTGCCTCCTCTCCTGTTAATATGGCTTAATTTCAAACGAGATAAATACACTGTCTGTCACTGTATATTTGTAAAAATACGGTCAGTGGACTTCATAATACGCTCATTGTGCTCAATATATACATTTTCCGGTGTTTATACGGTCACTAGCTCACCTTGGCTGAGTATGTGTGTGCATCCACGTGTAGGTTGAGCACTTGAGCGTGACCGTGTGTGTTCCGTCGTGTGCTCGGACATGCATGCATTAGGGTGTCGCGCGCGTTTTTGCGCCCATGTGTACGTGTGACTGTTGCATACACGTAGGGGGAGTACGTGTAGGGGCCACTAAAGGAGCAGTCAAATCACACAGTAAGTTAGTCGAAAGAAGCAACCATCATTTCACTCTTTAATGACACGTGCGCAATATAAAATGGTTGATATGGAGAGAAAAAGAAAACCACTATATATACACTAGCAGGAGCCTAAGCTACAAGCCTGCTTGCTTGGGTTGCTCTCTTCACAAGCATAGAACGACGGTGGCCACACCGCTGGTCACATATCTGGCCTGATCCTGCAGCTGGGGGAAGGGAACAATGTTCTGCGTAGACGCGGTCGACATCGGTGAGGGAGAAAATCCACAGTCGGTGCGTCCCAATCGGGGGTCACCGCGATATGGGCCGATGCCGCGTCCCAACCGCCCTTCTAGCTACAGCCCGACGTCCCAGGTAGCCTATCTTCCTTTTGGAGCCGGCTTGCTCCACTGCCGCAGCTCCCCACGTAGCTCCATCTCCATGTCGATCTTTCTCTACTTCTACCGGCTTCTACTTGTGATGAGTTTATGTCTCATGAACTGGTGCCAGTACTATTATTCTAATCACACTTCTTCAATATCTTTGCCGTCTTTCCTTCGACAGGTTCTACCTGGCCAGGAAATTAAATCCTGTTTAGGGTTTAGGGTTTAAATCGTAGTGACCCCACCAGTAGTTTTTCTTTCGTACACGCTCTCACAACTTTTGTCTTTAGTTGTGAAGTAAATATTGGCTATGATCTGTGAATCATTGAGATGCATCAGCATGCGTGTTAGTTTTCCTTTGTATTTGATGGAATGTTGTAATGGGGCAACCTTGGAGTAGGAATGAAAATGGAGTGGAAAGTTTCCGTTTTTCCGGAGAAGAAATGGAAATGGAGAGAAACCAACGTTTCGTTTCGTTGGATAGCGCCATCGAGCAAAACCAACGTTTCAATCACGTCTGTCGCGTTCGTGTCTCACCCTCCTCCACGGCTCGACCCCACACGGTCGCTCGGCATGCCACTCACCACAAACCTAGTATACGATAACTTTCCCGCCTGCTTGTCGATGGATCGCGCCATGGAGTACTAGAACTACTGGAAGAGATTGACGAGTTGGGGGAGGACAGCTAGCTATAGCACGGACTCCCGAGAACTTTTTACATGCATGTTGTGGCCGGCTATTGCGACCTTTGAACGCGGAGCAATCGCGTGCACCAGGAAGCGGCATGGGCGACACTCTCTCGGCTGGCGCGCCGCTTCAATGCCGGCGCCAGTGAGAGGTCGCGTCCGCTCTGGCCGGGCATGAATGCGGCACTGACCGTTTCGGGCGGGAAGCACGCGCGGGTGATGCATAAGTTTTGTATTGATTTCTAAGCCTTCTCACAACTTTGTCTCCAGCTCCCCTATAATTTTATTTGTCCAGCTATTAAATTTGATTAAAAAAATGGTGTGGACTAAAAACCTGGATGGACGTAGTAGCCCTCCATTTTTATTTACTCCGCATATTAGATTTGACTGAAGTCAAACTTTGTAAAGTTTGACCAAGTTTAGGTCGAACACAACAAACCATAATTATTAGAGAGGGAAAACTGTACATACTCTCAAACCTTTCCGATAATTGAAATTAAAATTCTTTATTTGTACACACTCTCACACGTTTCCGATAATTTGGCGCATGTGTGGTTGTTCACTTAAGGGAGGGTAGTGTACCGCACGTGAAGGACAGGAAGTGCGACCAGGACGCGTGGATCATTAGTTCATCGGAAGTACTCCCTCCGTTCCTAAATATTTGTCTTTCAAGTGGTTTGAAATGGACTACCACATATGGATGCATATAGACATTTTTTATAGTGTAGATTCACTCATTTTGCTCCGCGTGTAGTCATTTGTTGAAATCTCTAGAAAGACAAATATTAAGGAACAGAGGGAGTAGTAGTTTTCTTCAATGGTACGTTAAATAAAGAGTTTCGTTTCGTACTTACACAATTTAAAACGATTGGTATGGAGAGAATAAGAAAACCACTCCACTATATATTAGTCGTATACACGAATACTATATGGACGCAGCTTCATTGACTTTAGTGCACCTGCCTTTGGGTTTATGATAGGTGGGCCCAAAATGTGGCTGGCCCACCTATCATATAGCCAAAAGCAGGTGAAGTTAAGGCACCGGAGCTCAGTCCATACTACATTATATATATAAGCTAGAGCCTCAGCGCTTGTTCGCTAGGGTTTGCAGTCTCCACACCTCGCTACACTACATATATATATATACACGCTGGAGGCTCAGCGTTCCTTTGCTAGGGTTTGCTATATTCACAGTCTCTCACCCTCTTCACCAGATCTAAACAAGACTGCGTTGTGGCCTCTGTCTCTCTCACCCCCCTCACAACTGGCGAAGGAGGCGCCCGGATCCCGTCGCACCGGGAAGGGGAGGAGGTGCAGCGTTCACTCTATCGCCTTCGGCGAGGGAAGCAATCCACTGCTGGCTGCGCTTTTCTCTTTCACCCAGTGCCTGTGCGGGAGGGCCACCGACCCCTTCTTCCTCGCTGCCGTACATAGTGTGGGCAGATCTGACCTCCCGCCGCACGCCTTGCCACATCCCGACGACCCTAAGGTATAAGTTTCTTTGAAACCGTCATTGGTCTAGCTGCATGCAGATCTTTTTCGATTCTGCAGTCGAATCTTGGTCTTGGTTCAAAGAGGAAAGAAGGGTGCAGTGCGGTGGAGCATGAATCTAGGACGTGGTTCAATGAGGAAAGGAGGGAGGGAAAGTAGTATAGACTAGCTATCCAGCCGCTTTGTTGGTCGAAAAGGGAAAAAGGGGGTAACCCAGTACACACATCTGTAAGGAACCGAACTCTTTGTTGAAAAGGGAAAGAAACTGGGGGGTCGGGTAGTTTGTGCAGGACTAGATTTGCTGCCCTCGCATAGGAAAAAGTTTCAAAGAGAACAAATATGGGACCAATGCAGATATGCTGCTTGGCTACATACTCTGCATCACCCATTTATACGTGTGGACGCACATGGTGCTGGCATGTCCCATGTCATGTCCCATACAACTATTTTGTTGTTGTTGTTAATCTAAGAATGCTGCTAGAAAATTGATGCAATGCCACTGTTAAAAGTAAATTACATTCTTAAGGAATGTTGTTTTAAGAGAATGTCTCTTTTAATATGAATCAATGTAACCATTTTAGAAATGCTACTGTCCTACTTTGTTTTCCATCAAGATAAGTTAGATGCATCTTTTTGTCGCCGTTTGTTTCATCCTCCTTTATTGGCCAGTAATTGTTTCCTTTTTTTGCCTCTGTTAAAACAGGGATATCTATTCAACTTGTTGCCTAGAAAACTTAAACGTCACACCGACGACTTTGCTTGATTTCAGTGCAACTGCACAAAATGAGATTGGATTTCCTATTCGTGTTGGCAGATTCGTAGGTGATCTTGTGTGCATCATGACAGGTTGGTACTTGCCTTCATCCACATGATCGTACAGTGTGTTTTGAGATGTTGTGCTACTTGTATTGGTAGTGTTTTAAATAAATGTTGAATTGAAGCTATTGTATTGCTCTCTTTTCCCATTTAGTAGTGAACAAAAATGGTACCAACCCAGACATGATGCTTGTTGCTTTGTTACAACAAACTCTGCATCACCCCCTTTATAAGTAGATGGAAGCACATGGTGTTGTTACGCCCACTCGCCCCTGGAACTGTTTATGCTTTTTCTTAGTCTAATGCTGATGGTAAAATTAAGCAATGCCACTCTCAGAATTAACTACCAAACTATTTTAAGAGAATTTCTCTGTTAATATGAATCAATGCAACCGTTTTAGAAATGCTACTGTCCTATACTTTGTTTTCCATCAAGATAAGGTAAATGCTTCTTTTTGTGGCCACATGTTTCATCCTCCTTTATTGGCAGTAATTGTTTCCTTTTTTGCCTTTGTTAAATCAGGGATATCTATTCAACTTGTTGCTATAGCAAACTTAAATGTCACACCGGCGACTTTACTTGATTTCAGTGCAACTGCACAAAATGAGATTGGATTTCCTATTCGTGTTGGCAGATTCGTACGTGATCTTGTGTGCGTCATGACAGGTTGGTACCTGCCTTCATCCACATGATCGTGCAGTGTGTTTTGAGATGCTGTGCTACTTGTATTGGTACTGTTTTACATAAATGTTGAATTGAAGCTATTGTATTGCTGCCTTTTCCCATTAAGTAGTGAACAAAAATGGGACCAACCCAGACATTATGCTTGTTGCTTTGTTACAACAAACTCTGCATCACCCCCTTTATAAGTAGATGGAAGCACATGTTGTTGTTGCGCCCACTCTCCCCTAGAACTGTTTATGCTTTTTGTTAATCTAATGCCGCTGGTAAAATTAAGCAATGCCACTCTCAGAATTAACTACTGAATCTTATTTCAAAACTGCAACACTTGTTAGGGATTGGCGGGATTACCATTTTTGTGGCCGCATGTTTCATCCTCCTTTATTGGCCAGTAATTGATTCCTTTTTTGCCTCTGTTAAAACAGGGATATCTATTCAACTTGTTGCTATTGCGACATTTTGCTTCACTTAATTTTGGTGGAACTGCACAAAATGAGACTGGATTTCCATATATGTGTTGAGATCTCTTTTAGATCTTCCTCAGGAGTTGTTTCAAATCTTGGTCTTGAAAGGTTAGTACCTACTTTCCTCAGAATTAACTACTGAATCTTAGTTCAAAATTGCAACACTTGTTAGGGATCGGCGGGAGTACCATTTCTGTTAGGGATCGGCCGGAGTACATGTTTAAGAAATGTATTGTTCAGATAATGTCTCTGTTATTATATATATATCAGTTATAGTGTTTTACAAATGGTACTATCCTGCTTTGTAGTTCTTTCTACATGTTTAACCAAGGTATTGTTAAGATAATGTCTCTGTTAAAATGAATCAGTCGCATTGTTTTAGGAATGATACTTTTCTGCTTTGTCGTTCTTTATACATGTTGAAACAAGGCATTGTTAAGATAATGTCTCAGTTAATATGAATGAATCACACTGATTGAGAATTGCTACTCTCCTGCTTTGTTTCCCATTAAGATAAGGTAGATTAGTAGATGTTTTTCTTCTGGGAGTACAAGTCATCAACCGTTATTTCTCAGTAATTGTTTCCCTTATACCTATTGTTGCTTATAGGGATATCAAAATTAAAGCTCGGTTTTATTTTGACTTTGATTTTAGTTGAACTGCACAAAAGGAGCCAATGTGTCTAAGGCAAACTGCTGCATTAGTGGGTCCAGTTGGTCTTACCACTTTGCAGAAAGAAGCAGTCACTGTTTGTGCTACATTACACAAGGAATGATCGAGAAGCTTTACAGAGTATTAGTAGACACTGGTGACATGACTAGTCTGCAGAGAGCATAGGAAACTCTACAACACGTGGAGTGCACTGGGCAAAAAGTGCCCAAACAAGTATAGGAAGCCAGGACAGGACTCCAAATCTGTCAATGTCATTCTAAGCAACAATGATGGGGCATCTGGGTATGGTAATCTGTTTACCGTACATTCAGTTTGTTAGTCCACCGATTGGTGGGTTGACACTGGGGCCAATATTCATGTGTGTGCTGATGTGTCTTTGTTTTCTGGCAGCATATAAATACGAAATCCACAGGGATGCTCAGCTTGATTTTAGTGGAACTACACAAAATGTTCATATGGTTCGTGTCCTCCATAATACTTCATCATGCACAATACATCGAATGGTTCTCTAATCATTCATCGTCACCTTAAGTTATCGGACTATCAGATGACAAACTGATGACAAACCCTGCCCGTTGCACAATCATAGGCATTACATATTTTGAATGGGAAAAGCTTGTCAGAGTTGATATTAGTTTAATATATTGGAATTGGAAAACCTTGTCAATTTTTGCTCATTGATGTTAGCCAGAAGACATGCATTTGATATTTTTCAGTGGGACGCCTTTGCTGTGAGCAACGTCGATCGTTTTTTCCTATTCCTGTCTTCAGTTCAGAAGTAAATATTTACTCTGCTGAGATGCATAGTCACATGAATGTTGACTTATGTAAGATACTTTAAGAGTTTGTTCTGAATATTGTCTATGTAATGCCAGGCCTTGTGTTTGATTGCAAAGTTGAGCTTGGAATGTTGTGGCATGCGGCATCACGAGCTGTTCACCATGCCTCCTGAGAATAATGCTTTGTATTGTTTTGCATGTCGATCTAATGCGAGTGGTTTGCTTGTTAAGAAGATCATCCTCTTCTGTTGTTTCTGTGCTTAAGAAGTTCATCGTCTTATGTTTCATTCATAGCCTATACGACAAGTCGGGTAGGTTAGACGTGAAACCATATGATCTTCCGACCAACTCATCATCTTAGGCCGTGATTGGATCGTCGTTTTCCAACCAAAACCGCTTGTAAAGCTGATGCTTGTAAATAAAAGCAGATGGTCTCGGGCGAAGCGCTTCGTTGGTCGATTTCCACTAGTAAAATATACACTGGTCTCTCAAATTACACGCGTAACCCGCCCTTTTTACTTACAGACCTCGGGCCCTCGGTTTCATTACGCCTGTATTTTACGCGTTGTTTCCGATGACGAGTAAATTACACTTGTATCTTAATACAGGTGTGAAATAAACCACAGCTCCCAAGCGCGGCCTTACCGTTTCATGCCGTCTCAGTCTCTTGAAGGTGCTCATAGGTGTCCGACGATCCTGGCTTCCTGAATGAGCAGCGGGTGCTGTATCAGACCATCCATAGGGCCCGCGAGGCCCTCTTCGTCGTCCTTCGAGTTGTTGCGCTTGCCGTGGCGCCGAGCATTGTTAACATGGTCAGTGAACATGAGGATTCAGGAGATGACTTTATTTTGACTGGATGACAGTAGGGACCCACTAGGGCCATAGCCGTACGTACGCAAGTGCCTCCTTATTATGTACAACTATATGTTTTTTGCTTCCTCCTGGTTTCCTGACATCACGGTCCCACACCATTGTCAACGTATGTAGTCAATATAAACGAGAGACTTGCACAAGGTGCGGCCGACAGCTGGGACCAAGCAGCTCCAGCAGTATTTGTGTTTTTGAGGCATGAGCACTGCAGAGTTTTTCTTGGCGATGTTTTCGTTGTGTTCAGAGGAGAGCAGGGTATTAACTGGGCGGGCTGTGGCCCGTCTAGCCCAGGACAGATATCCAGCCCAGATATTAATTTTTTTCAAGATGAAAATGGCTAGCCTAGCTATACATTTTTTTGAGGAATACCCAGGCAAGGTCAACTTGTTATTCTCCGCCCCGCTGGGCTGCAAATCTTTCCTAGGAGGGATGCATTAGGCTTAACAGGAAAATGGGCTTTAAAAAAATAATAAATGGGATGTAATTATAAAAACTGGGCAGTAACTATAAAAAAATGCACCAAACACTAAATTAGTTTATAAAATGTTATTTATGGATTTTGAATATCTTAATTTTTAATTGTTGCGCGCGCAATGTTTCGTTTGATTTTTACGTAATACAAATTTATATTTAATCTGACTGGAAATTTCGGGATAAAAATATTTCGGATCCCATCAAAATGTGGGAAATTTTATTGAATTCTTTCTTGAACGGTTGGTTGAAATTATTAATCGTTGTCCTAGCTAGAAAATGGGATGTACTTTTAACAAACTGTAAATGGGTTGTAGTAAATTCCATTAGAATTCAAAAATGGGCTGTTTCGGAGGCTGACCTGTGGGCCTACTAAGTTGACGCGTACCAAGGGCTTTGTCAACTTAGTCAATATAAACGATTCTAGCTGAAGTGATCGTAACGATGTCCATCCAACGGCCGTAGTGCTTCTTCAACCTCTGGTCTTCTTGCTCCAGCCGCCCAAAGCAGTGCCGGTCCTGCCGCCTGCTCCTGCCTCCCATGGCCGGCTGTGCTGCCGCGGAGGCCTCACCGCCCCTACTACTCCCACCGCTAGCCAGGCCATCCCTCCACTCACCCACACCCCCTGTTATTCTGCGGCGACGACAGCCTCACACCGCAGCCGAACCAGTGAACCCTCGTACTCCTCTCCGCGCGGGCTTCCACTGTCGCGTCTTCCCCGGCTCCGCGTCGTCCCCTTCCTAGGCCTCACCGTCGTCCACTGCCCTGGTGCGTGGTCGACGTGGTCAAGGAACGACTTCCATCGGAAGAGTACTGTACGTGGAGAGGCTGACAGCTGGGTCCACGGCGGCCGCAAGGAAGTGCCTCCTTATTACGCGCAAAATAATTATTCCTCCACCTGACAGCAGGGACCCACCGGACGGGCCACCGTATTTTGCAAAAAAATGTTTCCCCCCTGACTGCTGGGACCCACCAGCTACATCTTCGCACGCAAGGAAGTACGTCCGAAAAAAACAATTCGCCCCCCTGACTGCGGGGACCCACCAGCTACATCTTCGCACACAAGGAAGTGCCTGACAGTCGGGACCCACCTGGTCGAAGCGTACGTAGCGTTGTCATTCTGGTCGCGAACGTGTACGTACATATTGGTCGATGTAGACACGCACGTGTCATAGTAGAGACGCGCACGTAGCATGTACACATACGTACAACGGCCAGGGTGCAAGAAAGAAAATACGGCCACGTACGTACATACGGGCGGGGTCTCGAACGCCTACTCGTGCATACGTACGGCCAGTGCTCGTGTACATGGCTGGGTCGGAACGGAGAAACAGCGTCGTCGTCATGTGTTCATGGGGAGTCAACCGGCTGGGTCAGAACGGAATGCATCGTCGTGTTCATCGGGAGGGCTTGGACGGAATAGCCGATGGAAACGAGGCCTGGCATATCGCAGAACGGAAGAAACGGCCTTGTGTTCGACCGACGACGTTCGAAACGAGATCCTGTTCATCGGGAGGGGTCTGGCGTACCGCAAAACGGAGGAAACGGACTTGTGTTGTAGCGCTATGGTCGAAACGGGCGTCCTGTTGATCGGGAGGGGTGTGGCGTACCGCAAAACGGAGGAAACAAACTTGTGTTGGAGCGCTACGGTCGAAACGGGGGTCCTGTTCATCGGGAGGGGTGTGGCGTACCGCAAAATGGGACTCCACGGGATATTGTTCATCTCCACCGTCGACCCCCTCCAGCCTCCACGGGCTACTGTTCATCCACCGTCGACCTCCTCCAGCCTCCACCTGCGACTGTTCATCCACGGGCTCCTGTTCATCCAGCCTCCACCGCGTGCTACTCCATCGGCTACTTTTCAACCAGCCCTCTCCATGGGCTCCTATTCAACCACCCCTCCACGTGCTACTGTTCATCCAGCCCTCCACCGTCTACTGTTCATCCAGCCCTCCACAGGGTGGTCCTGTTCATCCAGCCCTCCACGGGGTCCTGTTCATCCAGCCCCAACCGGCTCGATCGATCAGGGTCCTGTTCATCCAGAGGCAACACCACGGGGTCCTGTTAATCCACCCCACCGGGAACTGTTCATCCAAACCCCCCAGCAACGCTCACTGTTCATCCAGAGGCAGCATCGATCGGCTTCAGTTAGCAGCAGTAGCGAAGGAATCGCTCGATCGGGTTCAGTTAACAGCCATCGATCGATCGCTCGGGTTCAGTAACGCGTAGCCTGCAGTGCAATCGCTCGGGTTCAGTAGGCGAAGCCTCGCTCGGGTTCAGTTAGAGCCCAATGCCTCGCACTCATGCGTGTGCGTGTATGAGAGAAATGCGCAAACCTCCGTGCATCGCTCGGCCCCGACCACCCACCGTAACCGGGAACACCCCGATATTTTCCTAGCCCTCGCTTCTACCACGGTTTTTTCCGTCATGGACGGCCCAAAGAATGTCATGCAGATGCGTCTCCAGCCCGCCCAGGATGAAAAGCCCATTTTTTGTCATGATTTTTTGTCATAGATGTAGGAGCCCACCACATCTATGATGATACCGGGTTTTGTCACAATTATCGTCATAGAAGTGTCATAAGTATGACATAATTTTTTTCCGTTCGGCCCAAAATGTCACGGATGTGTCTTTTTTTTGTAGTGCTTGTAGGTCAACCAGAGCATGTTCCGCACGAGAGTGGTACGGTAATCCTATTTTGGAAGTCATGTTTCTAGACCATGACGAACCTACGAACTATGAAGAAGCTATGATGAGCCCAGATTCCGATAAATGGCTTGAGGCCATAAAATCTGAGATAGGATCCATGTAGGAGAACAAAGTGTGGACTTAGGTTGACTTGCCCGATGATCGGCGAGCCATAGAGAATAAATGGATCTTTAAGAAGAAGACTAACTGTCAATGTACAAAAATAGGGGCCTTTTTCATACCCCTTTACTTGTGCACGGGCAGTTGTAGCCACACCTGTGGCCACGCTTGGCGGGGTAGAGGAAGCAAGGAACAAGACTACTAGAGCAATGCTGACACCAGAGGCGTCAAGGGCAAAGGGACAAGATGGGTCTCCCCCGGCAAGAGCCTTGCCGGGGACGACCTACGCTGCCCCGACAAGTGCCTTGCCGGGGCAACTTGCCCAACACCAGCAAGACCGCCACCCTTGAGCCTGAGAGTTTTGACACCATCAACAATATTAGGAACCAAGGCTCGGGAGGTGCCTGCATGGTGGAATGAAGATCTTTGTGAAAGACCAAAGGCCTACAAGCCTAGATGGGAACCAGAAGACGAAGGCCCCTGGCAAGATCCTTGCCGGGGACGAACGAAGACCCCCGGCGAGATCCTTGCCGGGGATGCCCACGAGACCCCGGCGAGACCCTTGCCGGAGTCATCTGCGAGGCCGAAGCCAGGCCGCACCTGCCAGAGTTTCGCTGCTCCACACCCATTCCAACATGGCGGCTAGCCCGCCACCTAGGCGAGCGCGTGCATGGCAGCATGCAACTTCTAGGCCAACTAGCCAAGCACCTGCCACTACTGCAGGATGCTGCTAATGCGACACTACGATCAGAGACCCTTCGAGAAACTGTGTGCGGTGCTATAATCACAAACGATGTTGTATGAAAACCGTCAGAAATGTGTAAAATGTTTGCGATGATGGATGCATCAAACACAGTTTAGGTTTTAGTTGCGTGTGCGATGAAGGGCATACGGTTCAGTTCAATGAACTGTTTGCGATGAGGAGGAAGAACTAAACGGGCAGCCAGCTGGAGGCGTGTGCGATACACAGCTTATGGTTCACTCGGATGAACTGTTTGTGATTAGGCAACACAAAAGAAACGGTCAGCCAGATCAAAGGTGTGTGCGATATATGACATGCAGTTCACTCGGATGAACTGTTTGCGTTGAGACATGAGAACAGAAATTGTTCAAATGAACAAGATGTGTGTGATACGAGGCAAACAGGTCTGTAATTGGAGACGTGTGCGAAGACCAATAACAACACAAACGATTACTGCTAACAAGCCGTGTGTGTTGTGAGCAAATGGTTGCTGGTATACAATTGTGCGTGATCGATGAAAACATCACCGATGGGTTCCATTGTTTAGTCCGTGTGCAATGTGATTTTCTTTGTCCGCACAACATCTACGCTCTGTCTACAGCATCAACATATATACTTAAAAAGACAGCATTGCATAACCAAATTAAGCATACAATTACACAAGTGACTACACACATAATATTTCCACACACCAAAGAAAGCAATTACATGCATACTAAAGTAGGAGAAACGAGGATCTAATCATCTACTTATTGTTGCGATGACGCTTGCCATTGCTCTGCTTCCGGCTGGATCCCTGGCCATTTTGGGGAAAGAGGGACTTCCTCATGTCAACGATCCGCCTGTACATGTCGTAGCTCGTGTACCCCTCCTTGGCCGCGTACACGATGTGAGCTTTGTCGAGTTTCTCCATCTAGGCTGAGTGCCAGGCACGCTTGTCCTTGTTGCACGAATCCTTCATGTCTCTGTAGTAGGGGTCGATGATGGCCTCGGCGAGGTAAACCAGTGAGTCCTTCTCATGCTCCTTGCTACCCCTGATCTTGTATTGGCCCGGGATGTCGACAAGATTCTGGCAGGTGATGCCCGAATTCTTGAGCGCCTTTACATCATTGGTGGTTTCCACCATAGCGAACATGTAGTGGGGGTTGTTGACAAACCTGGCGAAATGCTCGCAAGGCCTTGTGGCCAGGCAGTAGTGGTAGACAAGGACGTGGTGGTGCACGCACATCTGGGTGACGGCGACCTTGGGACGAGACCCGACACGAGCGCGGGTGTACTCGAGGTTGAACCCGACCACCTTGTACTTCTCCTCGGCAAGCAACAACTCCATGATGTGGATGGAGTGCTCCGCCCAGACCGGGTCGTTGGTGTACACCACCGAGAGGTCCATGAACCTTCTGTGGGTGTCCACCTCGGCATGCATACTGCTGCTCGTAGTCGGCAGCCACTCGGAGCGCCATTGGAGCCGCGCAGGATACCCTCTAAGAATTTCTTGTGGTGGGTGTGATTCTTGCAATGGTGGGGCGCGATCGAAAGGTTGAAGAGACACAAGGGTAGGTTAAATGGCCGCCGTAATAAATGGGGGCCGGCCGACCTGTAATTGCCACATCTTGTCATGGCGTTCATAGCGGAGGATTCCAGAATCCAGAGCACGCTTGACAACACCGCACCCCAGGCGTGGGCTCGAAGAGCCTGTTCCCGCGCTACCGTGCTGTTTACCACGCAAGCTTCCCGCCCGGCTAGTTTTGCCACGCGTCGGCTAGAAGAGGGACAAATCGTGGGCGTTTATTGGCAAAAAGATTTGTAAAAACGATGTGTGTGGAATGACTTCGGTCATAAGTTTACCCTTGGGTGATGAGGTCAAAGTTACACAGAAGGGTGATGATGGACACTCGAGTGCGATAATTAATTATGTGCTCTACAGTGCACAAGGTGGAAGAAACCAACTGTGTGCAATGTTATCGAAGATCGCAATCGAGTTAGCTATACAGATCGTGTGCTATGAGATCGACAAGGTAAACTGATCCGAGAATGGTTAATAAAATCTAAGACCATTGCATATTAAGGTCAAAATAGTGCTAGCAATATACGAGTCTCATACGATGCCATTTCAACGATTGTACCACGAAAGCTTGAAATGTTACAAGGTTCAAATTCCAGAGTTATATGGCTCAAATTCAAAGATTACAAGGTTCAAACCGATATTATAAATGAAATTCAGCTCATCGGCCGCAAACGCTCGCGCTGATGCACTGAACATGGATATCACAGAGGTTCAAACTAATATCAGCGCTTCTAAGTATGGCTTGGAAACCTCACAATTTTTGCAAAGGGGTCAGCCACTGAGAAGTCATGTATGGGGTTGACCCGATGACTTCCGATTACTCTGTCATCTCAAGTTCCAAAATGAAATTCAGCATTTTTGGAGCCTACTCCATTCTGCCGCAGGCGCCGGCACTGATCAACAGACCATTCATTTTTGCAAAATAAATGTAGGGCAAACCTCATTTCCTTCAGCACCCTTGCTCTAAGAACAAAGAAACTGGCGAATATAATCTTCGGTAAGGTCCCTCGGTAGGAGTTCAAAGTAATTTCTGAGAGATGCAGATCTAGGCATTCGACGTGATTGTTATATTGTATCACATTATCCACCACTAGGCCTAATCTTATTTGCAAAAGAAGAAAATGTGTTAGTGCCTACATGCAGTTTTGAACATTACTACATGCCTAGCTATTTGGTTTGCAGGATTTGTAAAATGCACTAACATGCCATCTTCGATCTGACATGATTAACATGGGCATTTGATTACATTCTAGAAAAATGTAGCCTTCTTCACAAGAGGTTGGAGTGGATGAAAAGTTCCCTAAGAAAACTAGTATAGATGAATCCAAAGGAGAAATTCTTATTGAATGTAACCATATGGATCAAGCAACCAATATGGGGGGGGGGCATGTATGTACTGAAATCCTCCAAAAGAACCTTCAGAAATCGTAGTACATTGTCATTGTAAACTTGGAAAAAGGTGTCACAAATTGAACTCCCTTATGGTTAACATTAAACAGGAAAGGAACATCACCTCGATATATAGCTTCTCCAGGCACGGAAAGCATCTCAGGAAACTGACAACTTGCTCCATGCCGGGCCCGATAGATTCTAGTGCCAAGACCTTCACTGTGCTCAGTTTCGGGGTCAAGCTTGTCGGAATCATTTTCTGAATGACAGACGACCAAACATTTTCAAAATTCTAAATAATGTTAATTTGTAGAAGGAGAGGTAGAAGGCGGCTATTGTACCTGAACGGGTGTGGATCCAATAAAAAGTTCGGAGTATTTGTCAGACGAGTAGCCCACCACTGTCAATTTCGGTGCAGAAATGACATTGATTCTTGTTGGACCTTCTTGATCAACTACAAGTAATCTCTCAAGTACAGGTGTGTCCTGGATGACCATACCGTGGTCCACCTTTTGGGATGTCTTCCTGCCGCACTAGCAACACACATAAATAGTCCAAAGAGTCATGGAAGTGATGTGGAAGGTACTCAACCCATTGATCGCCTGAAGACGAAGGTACTCGAGTCCAGTACAGCCACGGAGCAGGCGCTCCATGTCACCCTTTGAGAGGCAGACGGCGACGAGCTCGAGGTGCTTCAGTCGTGGTAGAATAAGAGCGGGCGCGTCATTAAGGGGTGGAAAATGGCAGTTCCTGAACTTGGCGGCGCGCAGCATGGGCGCGAGGCGGAGTGCGAACATTGGCAGCGATCGCATATGCCCATCATCAAAAGTGAGCTCCTCGAGCTGATCTAGGGCGGGGGATCGGAACTAGTCGTCAAGCTTGGCTCGGTCCTTGCCGTTGGAATGGAACTTGCCCATTCTAAGGCCTTTGGTTGGGCCAAGGTGACAGCCGAGGATCTTGGAGAACGCATCCAAGCTTTTGCGATAGCCATAGCAGAGCTCGTGGGTGTCGATGAGGTCGAGAGGGCTGGAGTTCCGTAGGGGGCGCCACCGCCGGGAAAGGAGGGTTGTCCGCGGCCCATATTTGATTGGGAGAAGGGAGATGATGACTCTCAACATATCATCGGGGCCTACTGGAGTCGCTTGCGGTTCTAGCTCGCCCCGCCTCCGCTTGTTGGCAGCCCCATTCTCCACCTTCGGAGTCTCCTTGTGAGCGGCACTTTCTAATAGAAATGGGAGTACAGGGAATATTTAGTTAAAACAGGGCAATAGAAAAGTGTATTGGTAACTAGAAGTTATTTGGTAGGAATATAGTAAGATAAGGGAATAACAATTGGTTGCTTAAATACTACACAATTCATTTGACATTGCTGGGTAAGTCAACATATGCAGATAGTTGAAAAGAAAACTTACTTCGAACAAAGTCTGAATGGATGATTTTGTTGGGGAAGTTAGCATATATCTCATGACCTGGCCCTTCTATGTGTAGTGCAATTTTAGTGCCAGCTTTCAGTACATAAAACTTTGCAATTTCATTTCCAAAGCAAGTGCCAAAATAGGAGTCACCATGTTCACCAAGTCTTACAGTAGCAATGATCGTAAATCCATGGTTTGTGCACAATATGACATTCGTGGAGCCTTGATGTATGTAAAGGGAAAAATTGTGCACTACATAATCTGTTGCATAGCGAGAAATGTCCTGCAGAAAATGGTAGGGTTGTTAAAGAAAATATGGTAACATGCAAGTATGGGCCCAAATTGAAAGAAATCCACAACAGTTGAAATCGAAGGACAAAAGTCTATAATTAAACAGATAGGGTAAACAAGATGTCATGGAAATATGAGAGTAATCGAAAGAACAATACATCATTAATTTGCCTAATATAGAAAGAAGAGGGGGAAAATCCCCTTTGACGTATATGGTGCATGTGGCACCTTTTATCCAAATGTAGCAATATTTAGAATATGTTCAGGAAAGTAGGCCATGCCAACCGATTTAGGGTGAGATTGAACATACCGCGCGCGTCCTCAAGTTATCTGGTATGATGAGATGGAATCTCTGGCGGCGGTCGCCAAGTCCTGAAGTATCGGCGCACTGTACACTCTATGAATGAAAGAAAACCCTCAAATCATCTCGAATAAAAATGAATTCACGGCGATTTCCGCCGGGTGATTAAAGGAGGCAGATGAACTGGGATAAGAGATGAGATAATATCTCATTAAATTAGTTACCTTGTCGTCCATGAGAAAGAACCCTTAGTACGGCAGATTCCCCAACCGATCGGAGCTGGGTCGACCACGAGCAGCGTCGAGAAAGTTGATGGCGATAGGCGGCGGCAAGCGGAAGTGGCGAAATGCGATGGGCTTTGCCGGCAGCCTGGCGGCGGCGGCAGGCGTCGAGCTAAGTGTTTACCACCGCGATAGGCGGTGCCATGGCATAGACACGGAGGAGCTTGTGCAAGTGTGAATGGGCAACGTATCGGAGGGGCCGAGGTGGGTGGCAGGCGGGGTGAGGGTTTTTGTGACGTGGGGATGGTGAGGGTTTTCTTTTTTCTTTTTTGAATTGGGTGGTGAGAGTTTTCTGTCCCACAAAGAAATTTGGGGGCGACGGTTTGCTAGAGCAAACCATGTGTGATTGACGCAGCAGGCAAAATGATAGTCATTGCACACGGTTCCAATTTTGGGAACCGTGTGTGATTGATGTACTACCTCCGTCCTGGTTTATTAGTCCCCCGTTGTATTTTTTACCAAAATTTGGCGAAATATTTAACATACTCAGACATAGATAATAAGCGTACACGTACATAAGCATAGCTCAACCATAAGTATATAGTTCAACCATCATTAAGCATACTCAAGCGTACATAGTTCGATCCATTCCACATCTCATCTCACATGCGGCCGGCACGACCCTGAAGCTTGTCCAGGTACTCGGCGTACGCGCTGGGCGCCACCCTGCGAGAATACTTCTGCTTGAAGGAGCCAACGGCCCGTCCTCTTGCATGCGCAAGAACACTTAGATACGCATCATGAATCTTGTGGTTGCAAAATGGGCATCCATAGCCGTCGTTCCAGGTCCTAATACGCCTGTTATGCATTCCCGCATAAAGCTCCCTCAGGATTTGCCTCTTGTACCTCCTCTGGGCATCTTCATCCTCCCTGTCCACATCGTCAGACAGCACCTATACATATAGTAAAACAAATTTGGCATCAAATCACTGATTACATGCCGTGAAGTAGGATTAGGAATTTATGGCTATTTATTTATACATATTCAGAGATTATGGTTTGATTTTTAAGCACATCGTCTATATACAGACCAATCTTGAAGAAAATAATGGCACAAACATATGGAGGTCATTCAAAATCAATTGTCAAGTCCTGGCTAGGAATTATTAGCACGAACACTAACCCTAGTCGGATTACTAGCAGAAATCATTTGCACAGATGAAACAACTAATCACTTACCACCTGTACGATTCAAACAATCAATACACTACACGGATCTAACAAAACTTACTCAGATTTCATGGATTGGGAGAAGATAACCACATGATTTCTATTCCAAAAAGGGGGAGACAGGAGTAACCAGAGAAACCCTATGATCTATTTGACACATAAATGGGTATAGATGACTAACCAGCTGTCCGTCGTCGTCGGAGTGGTCGCCGGAGTGGTCGTCGGAGTCGGTATGGAACTCCGCCTCCGGCTGTGGAAGGTCGACGCCGTCGACGATGTCAGGGTGCAGCGATAACTCGCCGGCGGTGACGGCAACCTCTGTCTCCATCTCCACTCCATGCTCCGGTGCTTTAGGAGCCCCGGCATCGCCACTCCCTCCAATGGGGCATCCTCATACACTGACGGCTTTGAGGACTGAGAGTGGCGTCAAGGTTGCAAGCGGAGAGAGAGGATTGTGTGTGCATAGCGAGGATGGGGGTGCGGCCGCTCGGGCGCACCATTAATATGGAGTAGTGGGAGTTGTGGGAGAGAGGCGGGCGGCGGTCAAACCGATGGCTCGCCTCCCGGTGAGCCTGCGCACCGGACTGCTGGCAAGCCTACCAAAGTTTCACACAGCTACTCGCACGCCTCCCGATGGCACTGCGCAGCGAGCACACCTCCGTCAATTCACACACCTGCACGCATGCCTCCCCGTCTGCCGGCGCGGCGGACTGCTCGCATGCGTCCCCTCAACTCACGCCTGCTCGTATGCCACACGGGTCGCGCGGCGGCACGTATGTTTTTCTATTTGGATGATTAATGCTACCGCTTTATTGGTTAACCGAAGCATGGCACGTATCCATTGTTGGTCCAATGCTCACGGTTCGAATAAATAATCCGTTTGGGATATTGCTTCCCAATTATTAATAGTCTCTCGTCTGTAATTAGATAAAGATTACATCAAAACTGGTCTCAAATTTGACCCAAAAAAGTACAATGCCACTTTGTATTGGTGTCCATATGACAACACGATAAGTTTCATGAACTTCAAATAAGTTTAGGATATACTAGAGTTTAAAAATCAAGATTCTCAATGTTTGAAATTTGTTGCACGGGGAGTAAACATGCACCCAGTGAGACACATGTGTTTTTGCAATCCATTTAGGTGCACTGTCACGTGTGCATGTAGCTCAAATTTGATTTTTGCACATTATACCCATAGAAAGTCAATCAATGTACTAAAACGTCTTAATGATCTTTGTGAATTTTTTGAAATTAAAACGTCCCTCCTTTGGTAACATGTATGTTTAATTTAACATGCATCATAGTTGTGGTGGATTCGCGGTGTGTGTGTGGGTGTGTGCGTCTGGGGGTGGCGGGTGGCTCACAGTACACTACGAGTTGTGAGCCACCGTGTGCGTTAGCCGTTTTGTTAGGCAGGCTGGTGCCACATCAGAGTCGTGAAATCATTATTTAAAACATTACACAACCCTTTCATACATAAATGTTTTGGCCACATGCAGTCGATGGTTGTCCTACACGACACTCGATACTCACGTGTGACGCTTTTTGTGGGCCCGCGAGGTTGTCGTCCATCACTTTGACGAACAGCCGGCAGTGAGGTTAATTTGAGCAGCAAGGTATAATCTTTTTGTTTGTGTTATGGTGGTATATAGTGCGCGTCGAAGAGGTGGGAGGGGACTAGCATATATACTATACGTATGCGTCCGTGAACAAGTACACCTCACTCAGTGTCGGGACTTTTTGGCTACCAAGGCACATGCCACATAAAAATTGTGAAATTGGTTATTGAAACGTCACACAACACCTTTTTGGGCCACATGCATATATATCCTAGCTAGGACACTCACGTGTGATGCTTCCATCCGTGGGCCCACGAGGCCATCGTCGATGCATGCATGCATGCATCATTTGACCTACCTCGGGAGAGGTTAATTAATTTCACCATTGATGAGAATTCTTTTGGGTTGTACATAAATTACGGCAGGAGCATATAGTATGCGGTGAAGAGGGGGGAAGGGGACCATCATATGTAGTACGCTTGATATGAACCTCGCTCTCTGTGGGTGCATGGTTTATGGTTTTTGAGGCATGTGGCACATCAAAGTTGTGCATTTTGGGTATTCAACATATATATGTTTGGCCCACATGCAAAGTGGTAGTGGTTGTCCTCTCGCACCCACTTAAGTGGTTAGCAGCGATATCGAAGCTTTCCATCTGTGGGCCTGCTTGGTCCATCACTTCTTTTTGCTTGACAACAAGAGAGGTTAATTTGACTTAGGAGGGGATTATTATTTTTGCTCTGGGCTGACATGCATGATACACTTTGAGCACACACATATGCATGTGTACGCATGAATCCCTCCCATCGAGTCAAAGTGGCTAGTACAACGACACCATCATGAACCGATCTCGCTCTGTGTGGGAGCTAGTGTACGATTTTTGACACACGCGCCAGATCAATGTTGTGTATTCAAACATGCATGCATGCATCACCTCCATACATATGCATGTAGTGGTTGCCTTCGAATGGTACACTCCCTCGCGTGGTTATCAGCGACAAGCCTACATATTCGTGGGCCCGAGTGGACATCCATGATCACCTTGACCAACAACAAGATAGGTTACCATGGCGGATTCTTCATTTGGTTAGTGTTATCGTAGTATAGGTCATGGTGAGATTCAGACCTAATTATGTTTGAGCGCATATACTATGCACGCATGCATGCATATATGAATCCCCGTCGTTGGCTTGAAGTGTGGTGTAACATACATATGCATCGTCAACCTAACCCTCACTCAGTGTGGGGATTTCTAGTTCGAAATCACGGTGCCACATCAAACTTGTTCATTATTACTCAAAAACACACCTCTCCATACATATGTTTGGGCCACACGCATGCAGTGGTTGTCTTCGGGGACTAGGTACTTGCGTGATTATTGGCCAGCTAGCCCATCTCCGGGGTCGCATGGACGGACATCACTTTGACCAACAACAAGAGAGAGGTTGTACGACTGCTACCTCTTGAGCACTGCGTTGGATTTCCCTGAAGAGGAGAGGATGATGCAGCAAAGTAGCGTAAGTATTTCCCTCAGTTTTTGAGAACCAAGGTATCAATCCAGTAGGAGACTATGCGCAAGTCCCTCGCACCTACACAAACAACAAACTCCTCGCAACCGACGCGATAAAGGGGTTGTCAATCCCTTCACGGCCACTTGCAAAGATTAAACTGATAGAGGAGGTAGATAATATTTTTGGTGTTTTTGGTATAAGGAAGAAAAGTAAAATAAAAGGCGAAGTAAAAAGCAAAGCAAAAATAAGGTGATGGAAGATTGATATGATGAGAATAGACCCAGGGGCCATAGGTTTCACTAGTGGCTTCTCTCAAGAGCATAAGTATTCTACGGTGAGTGAACAAATTACTGTTGAGCAATTGACAAAATTGAGCATAGTTATGAGAGTATCTAGGTATGATCATGTATATAGGCATCACGTCCGAAACAAGTAGACCGACTCCTGCCTGCATCTACTACTATTACTCCACTCATCGACCGCTATCCAGCATGCATCTAGAGTATTAAGTTAAAAACAGAGTAACGCCTTAAGCAAGATGACATGATGTAGAGGGATAAATTCATGCAATATGATAAAAACCCCATCTTGTTATCATCGATGGCAACAATTCAATACGTGCCTTGCTGCCCCTGCTGTCACTGGGAAAGGACACCGCAAGATTGAACCCAAAGCTAAGCACTTTTCCCATTGCAAGAAGAACCAATCGAGTTGGCCAAACCAAACTGATAAATCGAAGAGACTTGCAAAGATAACCAATCATACATAAAAGATTTCAGAGAAGAATCAAATATTGTTCATAGATAATCTTGATCATAAACCCACAATTCATCGGTCTCAACAAACACACCGCAAAAAAGAAGATTACATCGAATAGATCTCCACAAGAGAGGGGGAGAACTTTGTATTGAGATCCAAAAAGAGAGAAGAAGCCATCTAGCTACTAACTATGGACCCGAAGGTCTGAGGTAAACTACTCACACTTCATCGGAAGGGCTAGGATGATGTAGAAGCCCTCCGCGATCGATTGCCCCCTCCGGCGGAGCTTCGGAAAAGGCCCCAAGATGGGATCTCGTGGATACAGAAAGTTGCGGTGCTGGAATTAGGGTTTTGGCTCCTGGTCTGATCGTTCGGGGGTACGTGGATATATATAGGAGGAAGAAGCATGTCGGAGTAGCTCCGTGGGGCCCACGAGGCAGGGGGCGCGCCCTAGGGGGGCGCGCCCTCCACCCTCGTGGCCAGCTGGTGGCTGCCTTGGCGTAGGGTCCAAGTCTCCTGGATTGCATCTGACGAGAAAATCACGCTCCCAAAGGTTTCATTCCGTTTGGACTCCGTTTGATATTCCGTTTATTCGAAACACTGAAATAGGCAAAAACAACAATTCTGGGCTGGGCCTCCGGTTAATAGGTTAGTCCCAAAAGTAATATAAAAGTGAATAATAAAGCCCAATATGGTCCAAAACAGTAGATAATATAGCATGGAGCAATCAAAAATTATAGATACGTTGGAGACGTATCAGGCATCCCCAAGCTTAATTCCTGCTCGTCCTCGAGTAGGTAAATGATAAAAAAGAATTTTTGATGCGGAGCGCTACTTGGCATAATTTCAATGTAAATCTTCTTAATTGTGGCATGAATATTCAGATCCGGAAGATTCAAGACAAAAGTTCATATTGACATAAAAATAATAATACTTCAAGCATACTAATTAAGCAATTATGTCATCTCAAAATAACATGGCCAAAGAAAGTTCATCCCTACAAAATCATATAGTTTAGTCATGCTCCATTTTCGTCACACAAGAATGCTCTCATCATGCACAACCCCGATGACAAGCCAAGCAATTGTTTCATACTTCAATAATCTCAAACTCATAAACCTTCACGCAATACATGAGCGTGAGCCATGGACATAGCACTATGGGTGGAATAGAATATAATGATGGGGGTTATGTGGAGAAGACAAAAAGGAGAAGATCTCACATTAACGAGGCTAATCAATGGGCTATGGAGATGCCCACCAATTGATGTTAATGCAAGGAGCCATGCAACAGATGCACTAGAGCTATAAATGTATGAAAGCTCAACAAAAGAAACTAAGTGGGTGTGCCTCCAACTTGCTTGCTCACGAAGACCTAGGGCATTTGAGGAAGCCCATTGTTGGAATATACAAGCCAAGTTCTATAATGAAAAATTCCCACTAGTATATGAAAGTGACAAAACATAAGACTTTCTACTAAGAAGATTATGGTGCTACTTTGAAGCACAAGTATGGCAAAGGATAGTAACATTGTCCCTTCTCTCTTTTTCTCTCATTTTTTTTCTTTTTTTCTTTTTTTATTCTTTTTTTCTTTCTTTCTTTTTTTCTTTTTCTTTCTTTCTTTTTTCCTTTTTTTATACCTCACTTGGGACAATGCTCTAGAAAATGATGATCATCACACTTCTATTTATTTACAACTCAATGATTACAACTCGATACTAGAACAAGGTATGACTCTATATGAATGCCTCCGGCGGTGTACCGGGATATGCAATGAATCAAGAGTGACAAGTATGAAAGAATTATGAATGGTGGCTTTGCCACAAATACTATGTCAACTACATGATCATGCTAGCAATATGACAATGAACAATATGTCATGATGAAGGGAATGGTGGAAAGTTGCATGGCAATATATCTCGGAATGGCTATGGAAATGTCATAATAGGTAGGTATGGTGGCTGTTTTGAGGAAGATATAAGGAGGTTTATGTGTGAAAGAGCGTATCATATCACGGGGTTTGGATGCACCGGCGAAATTTGCACCTACTCTCGATGTGAGAAAGGGCAATGCACGGTACCGAAGAGGCTAGCAATGATGGAAGGGTGAGAGTGCGTATAATACATGGACTCAACATTAGTCATAGAGAACTCATATACTTATTGCAAAAATCTACAAGTCATCAAAAATCAAAGCACTACGCGCATGCTCCTAGGGGGATAGATTGGTAGGAAAAGACCATCGCTCGTCCCCGACCGCCACTCATAAGGAAGACAATCAAATAACACCTCATGTTTCAAATTTGTTACATAACGTTTACTATACGTGCATGCTACGGGACTTGCAAACTTCAACACAAGCATTCTTCAAATTCACAACTACTCAACTAGCACGACTTTGATATTATCACCTCCATATCTCAAAACAATTATCAAGCATCAAACTTTTCTTAGTATTCAACGCACTCAAAAGAAAGTTTTACAAATCTTGAATACCAAGCTTATTATTATTAAAAAAGTTACCATGCTATATAAGACTCTCAAAATAATCTAAGTGAAGCTTGAGAGATCAATAGTTTCTTTAAAACAAATCCACCACCGTGCTCTAAAAGATATAAGTGAAGCACTAGAGCAAAATTATATAGCTCAAAAGATATAAGTGAAGCACATAGAGTATTCTATCAAATTCCAATTCATGTTTGGCTCTCTCAAAAGGTGTGTACAGCAAGGATGATTGTGGCACACTAAAAAGCAAAGACTCAAATCACACAAGACGCTCCAAGCAAAACACATATCATGTTGGTGAATAAAAATATAGCTCCAAGTAAATTACCGATGGAAGTAGACGAAAGAGGGGATGCCTTCCGGGGCATCCCCAAGCTTTGACTTTTTGGTGTCCTTGGATTATTTTGGGGGTGCCATGGGCATCCCCAAGCTTAGGCTCTTGCCACTCCTTGTTCCATAATCCATCAAAAGATTTCACTCAAAACTTGAAAACTTCACAACACAAGACTCAACAGAAATCTCGTGAGCTCCGTTAGAGAAAGAAAACAAAAGACCACTTCAAGGTACTGTAATTAACTCATTCTTTATTTATATTGGTGTTAAACCTACTGTATTCCAACTTTTCTATGGATTATAAACTCTTTTACTAGCCATAGATTCATCAAAATAAGCAAACAACACACGAAAAACAGAATCTATAAAAAACAGAACAGTCTGTAGTAATATGTAACTAACGCAAACTTATGGAACCCAAAAATTCAGGAAAAATAGGAAGACCTAGATAATTTGTTTATTGATCAGAAGCAATTGGAATCAGTATTTTATCACGTTCTGGTGATTTTTAACAATTCGGGCACTGAGCGCAAAGTTTCTGGAAATTACAGCAAGATCAAATAACTCTTATTCCAAGAAGATCCTATAGGTTTAACTTGGCACAAACAGTAATTTAAACACAAAAACACATCTAACCAGAGACTAAACAAAATTTATTTTGACCAAAAAGAAACAAAAAGCAAAAACAAAAATAAAATTGGGTTGCCTCCCAACAAGCGCTATCGTTTAACGCCCCTAGCTAGGCATAAAGATACAGATAGGTCTAGGTATTGCCATCTTGAGTAGGCAATCCATACGTGGCTCTCATGATAGATTCATATGGTAATTTTACTTTATTTCTAGGGAAGTGTTCCATGCCTATCCTTAACGGAAATTGGAATCTAATATTCCCTTCTTTCATATCAATAATTGCACCAATCGTTCTAAGAAATGGTCTACCAAGAATAATAGGACATGAATGATTACAATCAATATCAAGAACGATAAAATCCACGGGAACATAATTACAATTTGCAACAATAAGAACATCATTAATCCTTCCAATAGGTTTCTTAATAGTAGAATCCACAAGGTGCAAATTTAGAGAGCAATCTTCAAATTCATAGAAACCTAGAATATCACATAAAGTTTTCGGAATCGTGGAAACACTAGCACCCAAATCACACAAAGCATAGAACTCGTGATTTTTAATTTTTATTTTAATAGTAGGTTCCCACTCATCATAAAGTTTTCTAGGGATAGAAACTTCTAATTCAAGTTTTTCTTCATAAGATTGCATCAAAGCATCAGCGATATGTTTAGTGAAGGCTTTATTTTGACTATAAGCATGAGGATAATTTAGCACGGATTGCAACAAGGAAATACAACCAATCAAAGAACAACTCTCATAATTAAATTCCTTGAGATCCAAAATAGTGGGTTTAGCAACATCTAGGGTTTTACATTTTTCAATCCCACTTTTATCAATTTCATCATCAAGATCTAAAAACTCTGAATTTTTGGAACGCCTTCTAGGTAAATGTGGATCATATTCAATCCCATCATTATAAAGATTCAAATATTAAATAGGGGACACATCAATAACTTTTAGATCTTCATCTTTATTTTCATAGGAATCGGGTTTAGCGGCCATCTTATTGACTAAGGTGGCCTGCTTATCCGAAATTTCAGCAGTCAACTTCTCAAGATGAGCGATTTGAAATCTTATGCCATCAAATTCTTTAGACATATCATCAAGCTCTTTATTCATATAACTCATAAAGCTTTTTTGTTCCTTAAGCTCGTTTCTGGAAAAATTGTTATGCTCAAATTGCAAAACCATAAAACTCCTGACATTACTTTCAATCTCTTCTAACCTTTTAAGGTGAAGATCACCGAATCTAGGTAGAGCCATCGTAACGAGCAAACAAGAAGCAAGCGAGAAAACGACAAACGAAAAAGAGAGGAGGAGGAAGAAGAGGGCGAATAAAACGGCAAGGGTGAAGTGGGGGAGAGGAAAACGAGAGGCAAATGGCAAATAATGTAATGCGGGAGATGAGATAGTGATGGGTACTTGGTATGTTGACTTTTTGCGTAGATCTCCCCGGCAACGGCGCCAGAAATTCTTCTTGCTACCTCTTGAGCACTGCGTTGGATTTCCCCGAAGAGGAGAGGATGATGCAGCAAAGTAGCGTAAGTATTTCCCTCAGTTTTTGAGAACCAAGGTATCAATCCAGTAGGAGACTACGCGCAAGTCCCTCGCACCTACACAAATAACAAACTCCTCGCAACCAACGCGATAAAGGGGTTGTCAATCCCTTCACGGCCACTTGCAAAGATTAAAACTGATAGAGGAGGTAGATAATATTTTTGGTGTTTTTGGTATAAGGAAGCAAAGTAAAATAAAAGGCAAAGTAAAAAGCAAAGAAAAAATAAAGTGATGGAAGATTGATATGATGAGAATAGACCCGGGGGCCATAGGTTTCACTAGTGGCTTCTCTCAAGAGCATAAGTATTCTACGGTGGGTGAACAAATTACTGTTGAGCAATTGACAGAATTGAGCATAGTTATGAGAGTATCTAGGTATGATCATGTATATAGGCATCACATCCGAAACAAGTAGACCGACTCCTGCCTGTATCTACTACTATTACTCCACTCATCAACCGCTATCCAGCATGCATCTTGAGTATTAAGTTAAAAACAGAGTAACGCCTTAAGCAAGATGACATGATGCAGAGGGATAAATTCATGCAATATGATAAAAAAAACCATCTTGTTATCCTCGATGGCAACAATTCAATACGTGCCTTGCTGCCCCTGCTATCACTGGGCACTACTAGGAAAAGGCCTACTAATGGCGCACCTGTTTTGGCTACTAATGGCGCACTACAGGTGCGCCATTAGTACCATGCCACTAGTATTTTTTACTAATGGCGCACCACAGGTGCGCCATTAGTATCTGGTATACTAATGGCGCACCACATAGAAGCGCGCCATTAGTAACAATTTTTTTAAAAAAAAATTCAGAATTTTTTTTTAAAAAAAATTCAATTTTTTTTCTTTTTTTTCTTCTTAATCTCAGGTCACTATGGCTTAATCTCTGGTCAATATGCTTAATCTCAAGTCAAATCGCACTCTGTGGTCAAACTTCCCAAAAGGTCACCCATCCTCACACTACTCCAGCCCGAGCACGCTTAACTTCGTAGTTCTATCCAACCCCAGCACCAGCTCACTTCACATGCACTTGTTGATATATCTATCATATCAATCCTATTAAACCTTGTTGATGTCTAGGACTTTGTTCATGTTTATGAGTATGATGAAATTTTGAAAAAATATTTCAAACTTCCCGATCATATTACGTATCATATTTTAAAAAAAATTCCAATTTTTTTTCGAAACCAATTTTTTTCTATTACTAGTGGCGCACCTAGCAAACGGTGCGCCACTAGTAAGTTTGAATTTTTTTCCATTTTTCCCTCTAGATCTTAAAAGCCCCGTAACTTTTTTTCTGTTAGGTTTTTGGGGATTTTGAAAATGTTTAACGGGGTTCCGCAAAAAAGAAGATTACATCGAATAGATCTCCACAAGAGAGGGGGAGAACTTTGTATTTAGATCCAAAAAGAGAGAAGAAGCCATCTAGCTACTAACTATGGACCCGAAGGTCTGAGGTAAACTACTCACACTTCATCGGAAGGGCTAGGATGATGTAGAAGCCCTCCATGATCGATTGCCCCCTCCGGCGGAGCTCCGGAAAAGGCCCCAAGATGGGATCTCGTGGATACAGAAAGTTGCGGCGGTGGAATTAGGGTTTTGGCTCCTGTTCTAATTGTTCGGGGGTACGTGGATATATAGGAGGAAGAAGCACGTCGGAGGAGCTCCGTGGGGCCCACGAGGCAGGGGGCGCGCCCTAGGGGGGGCGCCCTCCACCCTCTTGGCCAGTTGGTGGCTGCCTTGGCGTAGGGTCCAAGTCTCCTGGATTGCATCTGACGAGAAAATCATGCTCTCGAAGGTTTCATTCCGTTTGGACTCCGTTTGATATTCTGTTTCTTCGAAACACTGAAATAGGCAAAAAACAGCAATTCTGGGCTGGGCCTCCGGTTAATAGGTTAGTCCCAAAAGTAATATAAAAGTGAATAATAAAGCCCAATATGGTCCAAAACAGTAGATAATATAGCATGGAGCAATCAAAAATTATAGATACGTTGGAGACGTATCAACGACCAATGTGGATTATTGTTGGTTCGTTTTATGATCCATCTTGGTGAGATATATGCCTCTCTGGTTCGCTGACTGAAGGTGTGTGTGTGGGGGGGGGGGTTGCTACATCGCACTTTGCTAGGTGAACCTCCGTTGGGGGGCATGCATTCATTGCTTAATTAGGATTCCCTTTGTGGCGACACGAGGGGGGGTGGGGGGCTGCTAGCTACTTCGCACTTTGCTAGGTGAACCTCGGTTGGGGGGAGGGGGGCATGCTCATAGCTTAGGATTCCCTTCATGCTGACACGAGGGGGGCCCTGTTAGCTACTTCGCACTTTGCTAGGTGAACCTCGGTTGGGGGGCATGTGCATTCATAGCTTAGGATTCCATTCGTGCCGACACGAGGGAGGGGTGGCTGCAAGCTACTGCACACTTTGCTAGGGTGAACCTTGGTTGGGGGGGGGAGGGCATGCATTCATAACTTAGCTAGGATTCCCTTCGTGCCGACACGAGGGAGGGGGGCTGCTAGCTACTTCGCACTATGCTAGGTGAACCTCGGTTGGGGGGCATGCATTCATAGCTTAGGAATCCATTCGTGCTGACACGAGGGAGGGGGGCCGCTAGGTCTACTTCACACTTTGCTAGGTGAACCTCGGTTGGGGGGCATGCATTCATAGCTTAGGATTCCCTTCGTGCTCACACGAGGGAGGGGGCTGCTAGCTACTTCACACTTTGCTACGTTGAACCTCGGTTGGGGGGGCATGCATTCATATATAGCTTAGGATTCCCTTCGTGTCGACACGAGGTAGGAGGGGGATGCTATCTACTTCGCACTTTGCTAGGTGAACGTTGGTTGTGGGGGAGGGGGCATCCATTCATATATAGCTTAGGATTCCTTTCGTGCCGACACGAGGGAGGATGGGGGCTGCTAGCTAGTTCGCAATTTGTTAGGTGAACCTCGGTTGAGGGGGAGGGGGCATGCATTCATAGCTTAGGATTCCCTTCGTGCCGACACGTGAGGGTGGGAGCAAGAAATACCGTGCGCTTTGCGAGAGAGGTGCCACATCGAAGTTGCATTTGGTATTTGAAAATCAAACCACCCTTTTGATACATAAATTTGGTCCACATGCAAGTGTGTTCTTGTTCTGACCCTCTCCCACGTCATTTTTCGCCAAATTTATGAACATTAGAAAAGTTGGATGATGCAATAGACACGGTTCACTCAAACTAACCGTGTGCCACGCCGGTGCACCTGTCACGCACACATCCGCACAGTACATTGCCTCCACGAGGCTCCCCCTCTCAAAAATATCTGCCCGCTTCGAGGGTTTTTCTGTTTCATAACACACGGTGGTTATCTCCGGACCGTATGCGATGTTTCTTGTTCCCAATCCCGCCTGCATCGAAAATATCTGCCCGCCTCGAGGGTTTTTCTTTTTCATAACACACGGTTGTTATCTCCGGACCGTGTGCGATGCACTATCATCAAAATTTTCAATAGCCCGGCAGTTCACTCCTGCGTTTGACTCCCGCGTAGTAAAATTTTCAGTACCCGTGTCATTTCCTCAAACACCCCGTGGCCCCCTCCGCACACACACACACACCAAAACCTCCTCGGGCGTGCGCGCGCACACACATACACACCCTCCCTCGCTCGAAACCCTAGCAAAGTCCTCGCCGCCGCTGCCGCCGCCGCCGCCGCAAGGCCTCCATTGTCAACATCTGCCGGTTTGCCCGTGCAGCTTACCCATCGATCTCCATACCCAGGACGCCCTGAGTTTCTTAGATGATGCCTGCCAAACGCCCCCTTTCCCACAGATCCCCATCCCCCACTCCAGAGCGTTGCAGCCTAAGCCCGGCTATGCTTCCTGCGGAGCTTAAGGAGCGACTGACCCAAAAGAGGTGTATAGCGGTCTCTTCGCCCGACGTCGCCGAGGAAGCTGACGACCATTACTGGTGGCAGACACTCAAGCAGCGGGCTAGAGTATGCGGGCATGTCTCATCCATCGGCTACGACATCAAGGTTATCGACAGCGACGCCCTGAGGCGCGCTGTGTCATAGGTTAAGTGGCCCACCCCCAACCCCTCAGGTTCAACAGCCGTCGATCTCATCCTTGGCCCCGCCGCTGATGTCCTCTGGCTCGCTGTCAACAATTTGCCATTCTACATCGCCATCGAGCCCCTTTTGTCATTTCTGAAGGGCACGGTCTGCGACGCTGGCTTGGGATCCACATCTTCCAAGTCAGACCTCATCGACGGCGACCACGAGGAGGGCACCCTCTCCGGCTCTTCCAAGGGGAAAGAGCCAATCTGCTCTTCCAAGGGGAAAGCGCCCGTCTGCGACATCAGGGAGGGAACCCTACAGCCGTGCTCTTCCAAGGGGAAGGAGCCCATCTGCGATAACATGGAGCGTATCCAGGGTCCGTGCTCTTCCCACGGGAACGAGCCCATCTGTGACAAGTGAGGAAACCCATGATTTGTTTATTTCAGTTGTACACAATATATATGTGCAATTATTTACTGTGCAGTACATTTCATCAATCCAGTTTTAAACATACTAGCATATGTTCCCGTGGGAAGAGCACGGACCCTGGATGAGGCTGTACAGTAAAAGATAGCTTCAGTGTGCAGGTTTAAGCATGCTAGTAAAGAAAAACAAGTGGAAAGGTGTGCTAACTGCAACAGGCCTAACATTTAACAACAAGCAAACATGGTCATTCAAACTGGTATTGTGTCGGTCTAAGTACACTGGTTATGGTTAAATAAAAATGGAAAGGTGTGTTAACTACAAGATGAAGCAACCAAATGTAGTCATTCATAGTGGTATTGTTGAAACTGGTACTGATGAAATTGAACTGCACACTTCATACTTGCACATATAGAACATCACGTTGTGAATAACTGGAATAAACAAGGCATACTATGAACAACCAAATATAGCAATTGAAACTGAACATATGCTAGCTATAACAGCCTTAACAGCAAGAAAATATATGGAGATTATTTTGTTTGCCATGTGGAACATATGCTAGCTATGAACAACATTGAAGCTATCTTTTGGAGATTATTTTGTTTGCCATGTGTAATTTTGGTTGATGTTTAGCCTACCGTGCTTAACATGCTTCTTGATGTACCTACACAGGACAATTTTGGGAACGACTGTTGTTTTCCATCGAGGTTAGTTTCATCCCATGGCTTATATCTGCTCACTGTTCAGGATATCCTTAGCTGGTACCATATAGGCTGGCGGCTGATAAGGGACTAATCGGTGAATCGGACTTTTAACTGAATATATCTGCAACCCATTTTTCCTTAGGTTAACTAGGGCCATATGTAATATATCTGAGGCTACATACCAACATGCATTGTACTTAATGTCTAAATATGCAATCCTAGGCTACATAGCAATAAGGAAGAGTGTTACATTAATGTTCTAATGATGTCTAGATATACGTAGAAGAGCAGCAGCAGCAACAACAACAACACTGCCCTGTTTGGCTACTCAACTTAGCTAGAGGTTAGAGTTAGTTTCTAGCTCATTACTAACCCTGAACTAACTCCATCCAAAGAGTTGTTTGGATGCCAGGGTTAGATTGACAATAAATGCACTAGGAGAACTAGCTCCAATTAGCACCTCTTGGGTTGGATACTAGTTTTTTTGGGTGGGTTATAGATGCAACTAGCTCAAACTAGCCCTCATGTTTAGATATAATTTAGGGCTATTTGAGCCCGAACTAGCTCAAACTAACTGTAACCCGTGGATACAGCAGCAGATAATTTTTAAGAACGAACTAAACTCCTTCCGGCCCATAATATAAGATGTTAATTCATCTAATATGTGAGTATATTGGATGTTATAAGATACTCCCTCCGTTCCTATATTTTTTTTAGAGATTTCAAATGGACTACCACATACGGATGTATATAGACATATTATAAAAGAGTGTTGTACTACATCATTGTGCCATTGCTGTTTAGCTTCTAATATTAACTTGGTGCTTTTAGGTACACTAGCAAAAAAACCGTGCGTTGCACCGGGAGAAACAAATTCTAGCACACATTAATGACTTATTATCTTGTTGCCACTTCTCCTTTTGACCACTGGCACGGCGAATAATCAATCCCAAGGCGGTCACTCTGTTTTATTGGTGTCCAAAAAAGCTAAATTAGGTAGAAGATTGCCTCATCCCTTCTTGAGTGTATTCCAGTGAACTTGACAAACTAATTGGGTACTTCCTATGCTAACCAACATCCAAAATTATAGGGCCAAAACAATGCACTACTCATTTCAGATCAATTCATTTCCTAATGATTTTAAATAGAATGATTGTGACTAAAACAATATAAATATGTTGACGGGAAATACTTGGCACAAATGACCCTTGGGGCGCATTTGTACATCGGGCACCGAGGCATGCGATTGCGTCAAGGACCCTCGGTGTCGGTGTACAAAACTAGGGGCACACTTTTGTACCCCTTACCTGTGGGCGGGCAGTCAGAGCCACGCCCGCGACCGCACCAAGCAGAGCGAGGGAGGTGAGCCGAGGTAAGACCAAAGCCCAAGACAAAGCAAAGCAACGACAAGGACCAAGGCCACAAAGATTAGATGGGCGAAGCAGGTTTCCCCGGCAAGGATCCTTGCCGGGGCGGCCCCAGCAGCCCCGGCAAGACCCTTACCGGGGCAGCTCGCCCATGCCAGCCGAGCGAGCCACCCTCGAGCCCACCAACACTCAACACATGTGTTGGGACAGGACTCGGGAGGCACCTCTGTGGTGGCATGCAGATCTTTATGAAGACAAAGAATAGTCAAGATCAAGTGAGGATGGGAAAGCAGCCATCCTCGCCGAAGGAACCCACAAGACCCCCGGCAAGATCCTTGCCGGGGACGCCTGCGCACCACGGCAGGACCCTTGCCGGGCCACCCGGCAAGGCCCTCGCCAAGCACGCCAGCAGGGCCACCATCGGGCCCGCACCAGCTAAGTCTCCGCCGCTGTTCGCATGCAGCTGCCGACCCAACCAGCTGGGCAGGCACCTGCGTGGCTACATGCAGCCCTTCGTGGAGGCTCCACCACCGTGCCACCTCAGCTGCCTGCCTGCCTACATGGCACCGCATGCACCGCTGGCCAGGGCGCGTGTCGAAGCCTGGAGGAGCAGCGACGGACGGGACGGGCCTCGCCCCCGTCCCCGATAAAGTAAGAGGACACCTAAGCGATGCATTAAATGCACCTTGTCCTGTAATACGAGGGATAACCTCGTGCCACTGTAGACCTTTCCACCTCCTGTGTGCCACTGTGGCAGCCCCTTTTTCCTATAAAAGGAGGCCCGAGGCGACCAGGAGAAGGATTCGGCTTTTTGGCGCTCCTTACACTCCGTAGCTAGCTCAAGAACACAGAATACAGCCACCAAAGCAGGAGTAGGGTTTTACGCATCCTCGCGGCCCGAACCTGGATAAACGGACCGCGTGCTTCTTTGTTAGACCCGCTCTCCTCTCAACCCCGCGCCCCGCAACCGTAATAGGGATTCTTGTGATCCCATAGGTGTCGTTTCCCACCGACACTCGGCAACCTCATCTATCCCTTGTGTAGAAAGTAAAAAAGAAAAATTACCAGAAACAATTGTGTGTGCCCAATTAGGTGGACAGATGGCTAAACAGGTATATACTGGATACACAACAATTTCCTTCTGTGTCATGTGAAAGTACAAATGGTTGGGTCATAGCTGCAATTTCACATCATATTTTGTATTACTGGTTGCTGTAAACTAAAAGTACTGGATTTCAAAAGGAAAGACCATCCATATTCTTAGAGATGAAGATAAGTTACATAGTAACAGTTACATGAAAATTTCATATGGTATTGTTTACATGTAAAAATCACAAATCTGGGTTCTTGTTGCTGTATAAAATAGAAATAATGTAATTCAGTTCTTGTAGAACTCAAGTACTACGTACATCCTTGATGGACGGGAAGAGCTCTTAATTCTGATTAAGAAACCAACATACATTCTATTAGAATTAATAGAAGAATATATGAATATGTACATGCTAAACTGTCAAACATATAATATATTCAGAACCTAGGCATTATGCCTTCGCTTAATACAGAGGGCAGAAGGATTAGCTATATAATGAAGATAATCTAATATTTAGTGTGTGTTATGAAGAAACAACAGACTACAAACAATGTGTATCCTCTTCATGAGAAATGTCATATAGATTTCATTGGCTATTTTTAGATTTCATATTGCAAGGTTAATTAATCTAAGATCCATGTTTAATTCATGGACGCATCATCTTAAGTCGCATAGATTACCTTAAATTGTAGAGGCCACAGGCTAACAACACGATACAAAGTTGCACCGTACATGTATGCCACGCACCATGGTGAGATCAAACAAATGCATGAGCTGGAGCAACATACATATTATGGAGCAAGCACCCACCATATATCTCTGAAATTCATAAGTGGTTTTACCAAAACCCGCAAAAACATATAATACATGATCTTTTACCAAAACCAAACGTTATACAACCATAATATACAATTTATCTATGTCTGCCTATTAGCTTGTGATACACATCGACACACAACATGAAAAACACGATCACCAAGAAGAGCTGTATATACGCCGGATAGATTAAACTATGCAAGCATCGACATATAGTAAGGAGAAGCAATGCATGATTTTGAAATTTACCTCAGATGAACAGCATGGAAACATCCGCGCAACTAAAAAATCAATCACCGCATGGCCCAGGTTCCGGTGTAGCTATTCTTCTTCTTTATATGCTGTTAAACATGCAATAAATCAATGGTGATTTTGGCATGTGCATCCGAGTGTCAGTTTTCTTGGATAAAAGCAACACACATTTTTTTCTCACCTCGATCATCTGGTTTTCTGAAAAAATGTCGAGAATACATGTAAGCGCATCAATCATAGTCGATAAATCAAGTCATATGGACTTGTGCAGAAACAAAAACATGAATTCTTATACGAAGATACAGATGGAATTTTGAACCCACACTTAAGTAAGTATAATCTAAACTTTGAGCGGAATTACTACTTCAAATGCCACATTTATCACAATTAACATAGAATCTTCAGTGTTGAAATTTCTTGATAAGGGAAAACTAGTCTAAACTAACGCCAAAGCCATTATATGTTGTATGGCAATCTAGGATGCATGTACTTCAAGGAGACATGCTAAGCAGTATTGCATTCTTCCTATTGTGGGGAACACATTCATGAGTTTGAAACAAAGATCCTCTATCATTGTGGAAAGGAACCACCTTATATCTAGTATAGAGCAACGGTGCAGTTGAGCACAAACAGAAAAGCTTGAATTCCAGAATGTCATGATTAGCAGAAACAACATGCATCTATCTTGTGGACTGAACACAAAGAAAACAAGAAACCTATTTATTAAAAATTAGAAACAAATACTAAATACTTCTTCCTATTGTCAAATAATTATTACTTCTATTACCATAGATATGTGTCAACTAACTTTCCAAGTACTAACCAGGAAGCGAATACTAAACATATCTTCAGCGATGCACCATGTTAGCACACTACATTGATTTAAATCAACCCCTACAATATTCAAGGATCGCTCCTAGAATTAACTTCGCTAGATACATCAAATTCTTCTACAATCAGCTATTGTGGACCTTCCATGGGTATCCATTGTAATCTCATGAATGCATCCTACAGTGATGTATTATCGAGTTCTATGCTGCTGATGAAAGCGACATGGGAGGTTTGAAGTGTTGCTGTAGCATTCCTCACAAAGGCCAAACCCAATTACTTTATATGCGGTCCTTGCATTTGATCAAAGTAATTCAAGATATGGGAATTAAACCAAGGATACATTGGTGCTTATAAATACCACCCAATTGGATTGCGCGTGCTCGTCACGATCAGTTCCGATGAAGCAGTGTCCTCACTGTCGTAGTAGAGAAGGGTCTGGATGGAGGAGCTGGCTTCCGTGGACAACACAGGCGTGCCCACCGGGGCAGCGCCCAGCCGGACCATCTCGGGACGATTCAGATAGATGGGGAGCGGCAGCGCAACAGGGTTGTTTTCCTGGATTGGGCGGTCGTTGTGGAGCGTTGAGGAGCAGAGAGCCACTTGGTCTTGAGCCGGTGGAGGGCCTGGACTAAATCCCCTAAACATAATAACATGTCCTGGACAACAAATCCATTTGAAGTACACATAATTAAAAGCTGCAAATACTCCATAACTTAATTTTGTAGTAGTTCTGCTAAAAAGCAAGTTGGAAACTATTATTAGCAAAATATTTTAGCACCTACTCAATGTTTATATCCAGTTAAGTATCCAGTTTGTTATACAAAAAATATGCAAGGAACATTGTCTGATGTGGGGTTCCGGCAAACCCTTAAGGTTCGAACACTGGGGTGCGCGTGAAGTCTTTCCCTCCTACCGATCTACGCCCTAGCTCGCTAAGATCTCGCGGACGGACTCGACGAACTCGCAACACAGAAAGACACAAGATTTATACTGGTTCAGGCCACCGTCGTGGTGTAATACCCTACTCAAGTGTGTGCGGTAGTGGATTGCCTCTTGGGCTGATGAAGAACAGTACAAGGGGAAGAACAGCCTCCTGAGGTTGAGGTGTTCTTGTGGCTAGGGTAGGCTCTTGATCAGGTTGGATCAAGCTAAGATGAGATGCCTCTACTGTGGTGGCTAGCTCTACTTATATAGGCCCTGGTCCTCTTCCCAAATGTTGAGAGGGAAGGGAGCAACAACGGCGGGCAAATTTGAAGGGGGACAACTAGTACAAGCTATCCTCACAAAAGTGGTATTCGCCTGCGAAAAGCTCTAGTGGTGACGCCGTCTTGGGCTCCCCGATGACCTCCGTCTTGCCGTCCTTCTGGTCTTGGTCTCGTTGCACCGATATGGCAACCTTTGCCTGATGCCTCGGTACTCCTCGCCTGCGCTGGCCTCCTTAGCACCAAAGAGGAAACAAGGACGCTGTGCGCGCTGGCGCCCGCCTGGTGCCGATCGTCACGGCTCACGTCACGAGAGCCTCGTGAGGTTTGCCCCGCCTTGATATCTCCGCTCCTCGTGAGCCTGCTTGTCTAGGCCACTCCTGAGGTGGTCTTGCGTCGTTGGCCTCGCGAGGCTAGGCCCCTCGCGAGGGTCTTGGATGCCTTGTTGATGAAGATTGGGCCGTACGGCCTGCTGGCTTAGCCACGCCGTGGGCTGCAGGCAGGCAAGTCTGGGGACCCCCGTTCCCAGAACGCCGACAGTAGCCCCCGGGCCCAAGGTGCGCTCGGGCTTGGCTTCGCGGCGAAGCCAAGGGTCAAGTTCGGAGCGCCGCGGGCACCAAAAGCCCGCGGCCTCGGTTGACGCGTGGCGGTTGATTGGACGTGGGTGTCTCCGCTTCCCCATGCTGCCTCGGCAACTGCTTGACCTGACAAAAGGCTGGCGCAGGCAGTTCTCACCTTCATTGCTTCTTTCTTGCCTCGCTCCAGATCCCCTTCTTGCTCCTTGCTACTGCTGCCTCCAGATTCACTCCAATCTCCTCCTGCATCTGCAATCCATGGCGCCGCACAAGGTCAAGACTTCCTCGGCACCGGCTTGGTATGAGCCAGCCCTTGAGGCCCCCACCGTCATGGAGAAGAGCCTCGCCTCCGCGCACCTGCTAACGGCGGGTGAGAGCAATGAGTGGGGGGAGACCGAGCTCCGGCTCGCCTCCGACGTGCCGGAGCCTGAGGGAAGCACCTTCTTCCCCTTCTTCTCGAGCAGCGTTGCCGTCGGGTTGGTTCCTCCCTTCTCCGATTTCTTTTATGAAGTCCTCGACCACTACGGGTTGCAAGCGTTGCATCTCCATCCCAACTCTGTCCTCCTCCTGTCCATCTTCACCTATTACTGTGAGGCGTACCTGGGCGTGATGCCATCTGTGGCGCTCCTGCGCCATTTCTTCTTCCTCCGTGTCAGCGAGGTGCACGCTTCGGATGCGCTAATTTCGTCGCATGCAGCAAGGCCAACTCGTTCTCGAGCACTGGGAAGAGGGCCGACAACATCCGATCCAAATGGGTCATGATGGACGCCAAGCGTGCCGATCCGCGTCTGGTGTTGCCAACGGCGGCGCCCTCTTCCAACAGGGGGTGGCCCAAGGCGGAGCTTACCGATGAGCGGGCATCGTTAGTGTTGGGGCAGATGATAACCGATTTGAAGCCGGGCAACGCGACGGCGGCCAAGGTGACGGGGGTCATGCTCCCGAGGGAGTTCTTGATGCTGCGAATTGCCCCGCTCCAAGCGCGCGCCCCCCCTGTGGGAGCTTGAAGGGGGAAACAAGACCCGCCTGAGGCCGGGGGACCTGCCTAGTGATGAATTGGTCGCTGTCCTGCGCCTCATAGTTGGGGACAACCAGGAGTACCCGCCAAGCGCCTTTGCTCCCCTGTTCCAACGCAGGGACCGGGAGGTACTTGTCGCCTCCAGGCCCACCTTTGACGTGCGTGGCCTGGTGCCGCCGACGCTTGCAGGGGCTCCTGCGTCACCGAAGCCGGTGGAGGTGTCCTCTGACGAGTCCCGTGGAAGGGAGGAGGAGGAGGTGGACTCAGAGAAGACTCTTGAAGAGGTGGGGAGACTTCCCCTCTGAGCAAGGCCGAGATCCTCCGCGCCTTGCCCGACGATGCCGATGCCGACGCCCGCCAGGAGGAGAGGGAGCAGCCCCTTATCCCGACAAGGGGCATGTCGTCGCTGGTGCCTCGCGATGCCGCTTCCGTCCTGACACCTCCTAGGGCTGGCTCCGGCTCCGCCTCCGCACCGCCTGGCGCCGCCGGAGCCCGAACGCCTGCTCCTCTGGTCCCGATGCTGTCAGGCTTCAAGCTCCCCAAGCGGAAGTATGTTGTGGTGAATCAGTAAGTGTCTCGAGCTTTGCCTTCTCCCTGTCTGTACTCGTTATTTCCTGATGCTCACCCTTGGTTGATCAGGCCGACATCTTCGGCAAAGAAGAGGAAGGAAGACACAGCGGCCGTGCCTCCCTCCGCGGAGAAAGGAGACAGCAGCGCCCGCATCTCCCCAGCCCGGTCGTCCTCGCGAGGCCAAGAGGAGCATCGCCGCGTGGAATCAGCCCCCATGGTCCCGCTGGCTCCGGAGGTGCCGGCGCCTGGTGCGGCTGATGAGGTCCCAGCTGCTCTGGAACCCGCGATCTCCCAGGCCCTGGTGATGATGTCGCCTCCTCCGGCTCCTAGGTTCTTCTGCTGCTGTTGCTCTGGAACATGCTCTTTCGGAGAAGACCCAGCTGCAGGCGGATCTCCTGAGCGCAGACCCATGCCTTGTGGCCGGGCGCCTTGAGCTGGCCTCAGGCGGGCTCCACTCCGACTTGGCTGTTCGCGCGGTGCTGGGCCAGGCCGCTGCAGCTTCTGAGAAGGAGAAGCAGAGTGCCGCCAACGCTGCAGCCGATCGTGAGGCGGTGTTGATAGACGCCAAGGCCGTCCGTGACCGCTGCCAGGTGCTGGAGGACGAGTTGCAGAGCCTGCGCGACAAGCATGCCGAAGAAGCACGCTGCCATCAAGCGAAGGAGGAGGAAATGAAGGTCCGGGAGGACGCCATCAAGAACCATGATGCTGAGCTGGCAGAGTTGGGGAGGACGCGGGCCGCCGAGCGCAACCGGTTGGAAGAGCTGGAGCGGAAGGCGACGGCAAGGGAGGCCGATCTTGATGCCAAGGCGTGAGTCCTGGCCGAAGACCCGTGGCCTTCGCCGATCTCGAGAAGAGATCTCGCCAGGCGCTGAAGACGCTCTACGAGCACGGCCTGGAGAAGTTGCTGGCCACTGATGAGGATGGCCCCGCCTGGCTGCTTCCTCTCTTGGTGAAGGTGCTCGAGGAATTCATTGATGGCGTTGGTCCCATGGCGGAGGCGGAAGCCCGCGTCCTGTCTTCAGCTGCGTTAACCCGCGTCTTCAGCCACTTGCACCTTCGCGACCCCAACACTTGCCTTGACGAGCTGCTGGAGCCTGTAGCTGAAGATCAATTTGAGGCCGCCGCCGCAGCCGTGCAAGGTCAGGTGGAGGCCTTGCTGAATAAGTTCCGCGGCTTTTTCTCCGCTCCTCTGTCCGGCAATGTCGCCGATCCTGCAGCTGGTGGTGAAGGTGAAGACAAAATTTCTCACAAAGCAGCACCTTCCGCAGGTGATGGTGGCGTCCGAGGGTGACCTGCGGCTATTCTCCTATTTCGTTCCTGCAATCACGCGTTAGGCATCGTGGAGGCGTTTAAACTTTTTATTTGATATCGTGAGGACAATGTGTTTGTAATATTTGCTTCGAGATTTTGCGATTTCCTTCCTATTTTCTTTGCGTTCTACGTTGGCAAAGCCCGGCCCCGCGCATACCTCAACCGTCGTTGGGCCGACCGGAGACCAGGACGAACCAAGGAGTGAGGGGCTACGTGACCAGTTAGGCTCCTGAGTCGCGATGCTTAGGAGTCCCCCTTGACGCGCAAACAACTTATAGGGAGAGTTCGCGAAGATAGATTAATGTTCTACGTCGGCAGAGCCCGGCCCCGCGCATACCTCAACCGCCATTGGGCCGACCGGAGACCAGGATGGACCAAGGAGTGAGGGGCTACGTGACCAGTTAGGCTCCTGAGTCACGATGCTCAGGAGTCCCCCTTGACGTGCAAACAATTTCCATACCTGCCCTCGCCGAGGCCTCAGGAGGGGTGCGCGACCCAGGTCCGGGAGACCTGGTTGGGTGTCGTGCGCTTGGGTGTGACCCGAGCGGGTGTGGCCCGAGCGCAGCCCCCGTGCCCAGCCCCCTCGCGCGGCTCTCCCGAGGGGAGGCGTTGCGGTGAGGCTAGATGCTGAGCTCTGGGCTCCCTGAGGTTGGTACGACCGTGGGGCCGCCCTCAGTTGTTTATCACCAGCGCGGAGCATAGTGCTTCCGCTTGTGCACGGGCATAACCGCTCCTTGGCAGTGCCGACGGCCAGCGTGGAGCATGGTGCCTCCACTTGTGCGTGGGATGAGGGCCCCCTCCAGGAGGAGCCCCCGGGGCGTGTACAGCCCCGCCCTGACACGTGGCTTGCACGGCAGGGCTGCGAGGTGTATCTGGGCACTCGTGAGCCAGCGCGGGACTCACGAGGCCCTACCTCAAGGCGGGTTGCGCCTGGTCTTGAGTCTTGGTGACTGTGTGTTCCTGCAAGGCGGTTAGGTGCAAGCACTCTACATCCTCAGGTCCTGGCCCTCGAGCGAGCTCAGCCGCCGCTGGTATGCCAGGTCGTGATGCCATGGTCAAGGCCAGGGGGTGAGGGCTGGAGAGCCAGTAAGAGCTCCTGAGTCGCGATGCTCAGGAGCCCCCCTTTTAACGCGCAAGCGGATTGCACGGGGTGAATGGACCCGTGGCGGGTGGCGGTCGAGTAGGCAAGTTAAGCATAAAAAGTAGATTAGCTTGGGTAAATGTAGAAAGATACATGCCACTGGGTCCGGCCCGAGTGACTTGGGGATAATGCATCCCGAGGGGCGCCCCCAACAAGGTAAGCTAAAGACATAAGCAAAAGGGATACATGCCGCAGGGACAGACCCACGTGGCCTGGGAATAATGCAGCCCCAGGGGGAGCTCCCAGCTAAACGGGCTTGGAACATGTCACCTGGTTCTGTAGACAAAGTAGAGTTGGTGCAGCTGAAGGCGTGCGTCGAAGAAATGACTCCTCATGAGCCACCGAAGCCCTGAGCCTCGGGAGGCTCCGGGGGCTCGGGAGGTTCCCTGATGACTGTCTCCATCTCCTGTAGTACGGCATGGTAGCTGGCCTCCTGAGCCGCCAGGACACGCCCCATGTTGCGCTGATAGGCTGGCGCCATGCTCGGCAAGCCGAAGGGCATGCGAACGTAGCTATGTGGCGGGCCCTCGCAGCGGCCCACACACGAAGGCCAGAAGCGCTCCTGAGATGCGGCCCTGTTGAGCCCAGCATCCTCGCCAGGATGGGGAGCTGCGCCTCGTGAGCGGCTCTCGCCGCGCATGGCTCTTGCGTCTTGGAGTTCCTGAGTGGTCTTGGCGATGAACTCCTGAGTGGTGGGCGCTCCTTGCCCTGTGTTCTCCTGAGGGAAACGTGCCGCGAAACACGCCTCCAAGTGGTGCCCAGGCGCCTCCCTCGTGAGGTTGGCAAGGTCTGAGGCCCTCCAGAAGAGAGCCCCTGAGCCCTGCCCGAGGAGGGCGCCGGGCGCGCCTTCCTATGCGATGGAGGGAGGCGCCCCAAGGACGGACGCTGATCCTGATGAGGCTCCTGCCGCGACGCCAGCCTCCTGAGGTCCTGCGCGGCGCGGCTGCTTCTTCCTGGGAATGGCCTCCGGAGGGCCCTCGCTTCTGCTGTCGGGGTCGTCGATTGCTATAGCCTGGAAGGCGCGCTCGAGGGAGCAGACCGCATCTCTTTCCTCACATGGGACCGTGATGATTCCGCTGCTTCCCGGCATCTTGAGGACGTTGTAGCCATGATGGGTGACTGCCATGAACTTGGTGTTGGAAATCGTAGCATAATTTAAAATTTTCCTACGCTCACCAAGATGCATCTATGGAGTCTACTAGCAACGAGGGGAAAGGAGTGCATCTACATACCCTTGTAGATCGCGAGCGGAAGCGTTCCAATGAACGTGGATGACGGAGTCGTACTCGCCGTGATCCAAATCACCGATGACCGAGTGCCGAACGGACGGCACCTCTGCGTTCAACACACGTACGGTGCAGCGACGTCTCCTCCTTCTTGATCCAGCAAGGGGGAAGGAGAGGTTGATGGAGATCCAGCAGCACGACGGCGTGGTGGTGGATGTAGCGGGTCTCGGCAGGGCTTCGCCGAGCTTCTGCGAGACGGAGAGGTGTAACAGGGGGAGAGGGAGGCGCCCAAGGCTGTATATTGCTGCCCTCCCTCCCCCCTTTATATAGGCCCCCTGGGAGGAGGGGTGCGCCGGCCAGATCCCATCTAGGGTAGGGGGCGGCGGCCAAAGGGGGGAAGGGTTGCCTTGCCCCCCAAGGCAAGTGGGAAGTCCCCCCACCCTAGGGTTCCCAACCCTAGGCGCATGGGGGGAGGCCCATGGGGGGCACCCAGCCCACTAGGGGCTGGTTCCCTTCCCACTTCAGCCCACGGGGCCCTCCGGGATAGGTGGCCCCACCCGGTGGACCCCCGGGACCCTTCCGGTGGTCCCGGTACAATACCGGTAACCCCCGAAACTTTCCCGGTGGCCGAAACTTGACTTCCTATATATAATTCATTACCTCCGGACCATTCCGGAACCTCTCGTGACGTCCGGGATCTCATCCAGGACTCTGAACAACTTTCGAGTTTCCGCATACACATATCTCTACAACCCTAGCATCACTGAACCTTAAGTGTGTAGACCCTACGGGTTCGGGAGACATGCAGACATGACCGAGACGCCTCTCTGGTCAATAACCAACAGCGGGATCTGGATACCCATGTTGGCTCCCACATGTTCCACGATGATCTCATCGGATGAACCACGGTGTCGAGGATTCAATCAATCCCGTATGCAATTCCCTTTGTCAATCGGTATGTTACTTGCCCGAGATTCGATCGTCGGTATCCCAGTACCTTGTTCAATCTCGTTACCGGCAAGTCTCTTTACTCGTACCGCAATGGATGATCCCGTGACTAACGCCTTAGTCACATAGAGCTCATTATGATGATGCATTACCGAGTGGGCCCAGAGATACCTCTCCGTCACACGGAGTGACAAATCCCAGTCTCGATCCGTGCCAACCCAACAGAAACTTTCGGAGATACCCGTAGTGCACCTTTATAGTCACCCAGTTACGTTGTGACGTTTGGCACACCCAAATCACTCCTACGGTATCCGAGAGTTGCACGATCTCATGGTCTAAGGAAAAGATACTTGACATTGGAAAAGCTCTAGCAAACGAAACTACACGATCTTTTATGCTATGCTTAGGATTGGGTCTTGTCCATCACATCATTCTCCTAATGATGTGATCCCGTTATCAATGACATCCAATGTCCATAGTCAGGAAACCATGACTATCTGTTGATCAATGAGCTAGTCAACTAGAGGCTTACTAGGGACACGTTGTGGTCTATGCATTCACACATGTATTACGATTTCCGGACAATACAATTATAGCATGAACAATAGACGATTATCATGAACAAAGAAATATAATAATAACCATTTATTATTGCCTCTAGGGCATATTTCCAACAGTCTCCCACTTGCACTAGAGTCAATAATCTAGTTACATTGTGATGAATCGAACACCCATTGCGTCCTGGTGTTGATCATGTTTTGCTCTAGGGAGAGGTTTAGTCAACGGATCTGCTACATTCAGGTCCGTATGTACTTTACAAATATCTATGTCTCCATTTTGAACACTTTCACGAATGGAGTTGAAGCGACGCTTGATATGCCTGGTCTTCCTGTGAAACCTGGGCTCCTTCGCAAGGGCAATAGCTCCAGTGTTGTCACAGAAGAGAGTCATCGGGCCCGACGCATTGGGAATCACCCCTAGGTCGGTAATGAACTCCTTCATCCAGACTGCTTCCTGTGCTGCCTCCGAGGCTGCCATGTACTCCGCTTCACATGTAGATCCCGCCACAACGCTTTGCTTGCAACTGCACCAGCTTCCTGTTCCTCCATTCAAAATATACACGTATCCGGTTTGTGACTTCGAGTCATCCAGATCTGTGTCGAAGCTAGCGTTGACGTAACCCTTTACGACGAGCTCTTCGTCACCTCCATAAATGAGAAACATATCCTTAGTCCTCTTCAGGTACTTCAGGATATTCTTGACCGCTGTCCAGTGTTCCATGCCGGGATTACTTTGGTACCTTCCTACCAAACTTACGGCAAGGTTTACATCAAGTCTGGTACACAGCATGGCAAACATAATAGACCCTATGGCCGAGGCATAGGGGATGACACTCATCTTTTCTATATCTTCTGCCGTGGTCGGGCATTGAGCCGTGCTCAATTGCACACCTTGCAATATAGGCAAGAACCCCTTCTTGGACTGATCCATACTGAACTTCTTCAATATCTTGTCAAGGTATGTACTTTGTGAAAGACCAATGAGGCGTCTTGATCTATCTCTATAGATCTTGATGCCTAATATATAAGCAGCTTCTCCAAGGTCCTTCATTGAAAAACACTTATTCAAATAGGCCTTTATACTTTCCAAGAATTCTATATCATTTCCCATCAATAATATGTCATCCACATATAATAAGAGAAATGCTACAGAGCTCCCACTCACTTTCTTGTAAACACAGGCTTCTCCATAAGTCTGTGTAAACCCAAACGCTTTGATCATCTCATCAAAGCGAATGTTCCAACTCCGAGATGCTTGCACCAGCCCATAGATTGAGCGCTGGAGCTTGCATACTTTGTTAGCATTCTTAGGATCGATAAAACCTTCCGGCTGCATCATATACAACTCTTCCTTAAGGAAGCCGTTAAGGAATGCCGTTTTGACGTCCATCTGCCATATCTCATAATCATAGTATGCGGCAATTGCTAACATGATTCGGACTGACTTCAGCTTCGCTACGGGTGAGAAAGTCTCATCGTAGTCAACCCCTTGAACTTGTCGATAACCCTTAGCGACAAGTCGAGCCTTATAGATGGTCACATTACCATCCGCGTCTGTCTTCTTCTTAAAGATCCATTTGTTTTCTATGGCTCGCCGATCATCGGGCAAGTCAGTCAAAGTCCATACTTCGTTTTCATACATGGATCCTATCTCGGATTTCATGGCTTCTAGCCATTTGTCGGAATCCGGGCCCGCCATCGCTTCTTCATAGTTCGAAGGTTCACCGTTGTCTAACAACATGATCTCCAGGACAGGGTTGCCGTACCACTCTGGTGCGGAACGTGTCCTTGTGGACCTACGAAGTTCAGTAGCAACTTGATCCGAAGCTTCATGATCATCATCATTAACTTCCTCCCCAGTCGGTGTAGGCACCACAGGAACATTTTCCCGCGCTGCTGCGCTACTTTCCGGTTCGGAAGGGGTGACTATCACCTCATCAAGTTCCACTTTCCTCCCACTCAATTATTTCGAGAGAAACTCCTTCTCTAGAAAGGACCCGTTCTTGGCAACGAAGATCTTGCCTTCGGATCTGAGGTAGAAGGTATACCCAATAGTTTCCTTAGGGTATCCTATGAAGATGCATTTTTCTGACTTGGGTTCGAGCTTTTCACGTTGAAGTTTCTTGACATAAGCATCACATCCCCAAACTTTTAGAAACGACAGCTTAGGTTTCTTCCCAAACCATAATTCATACGGTGTCATCTCAACGGATTTCGACGGAGCCCTATTTAAAATGAATGCGGCAGTCTCTAAAGCATAACCCCAAAATGAGAGCGGTAAATCGGTAAGAGACATCATAGATCGCACCATATCCAATAGAGTGCGATTACGACGTTCGGACACACCGTTTCTTTGAGGTGTTCCAGGCGGCGTGAGTTGTGAAACTATTCCACATTTCCTTAAGTGTGCACCAAACTCGTGACTTAAGTATTCTCCACCACGATCTGATTGTAAGAATTTTATTTTTCTGTCACGTTGATTCTCAACTTCACTCTGAAATTCCTTGAACTTTTCAAAGGTTTCAGACTTGTGTTTCATTAGGTAGACATACCCATATCTACTTAAGTCATCAGTGAGAGTGAGAACATAACGATATCCTCCGCCAGCCTCAACACTCATTGGACCGCACACATCGGTATGTATGATTTCCAATAAGTTGGTTGCTCGCTCCATTGTTCCGGAGAACGGAGTCTTGGTCATCTTACCCATGAGGCATGGTTCGCACGTGTCAAATGATTCGTAATCAAGAGACTCCAAAAGTCCATCTGCATGGAGCTTCTTCATGCGCTTGACACCAATGTGACCAAGGCGGCGGTGCCACAAGTATGTGGGACTATCGTTATCAACTTTACATCTTTTGGTATTCACATTATGAACATGTGTAACATCACGTTCGAGATTCATCAAGAATAAACCATTAACCAGCGGGGCATGACCATAAAACATATCTCTCAAATAAATAGAACAACCATTATTCTCGGATTTAAATGAGTAGCCATCTCGAATTAAACGAGATCCAGATACAATGTTCATGCTCAAAGCTGGCACTAAATAACAATTATTGAGGTTTAAAACTAATCCCGTAGGTAGATGCAGAGGTAGCGTGCCGACGGCGATCACATCGACCTTGGAACCATTCCCGACGCGCATCGTCACCTCGTCCTTCGCCAGTCTCCGTTTATTCCGTAGTTCCTGTTTTGAGTTACAAATATGAGCAACCGCACCGGTATCAAATACCCAGGAGCTACTACGAGTACTGGTAAGGTACACATCAATTACATGTATATCACATATACCTTTGGTGTTGCCGACCTTCTTCTTGTCCGCTAAGTATTTGGGGCAGTTCCGCTTCCAGTGACCACTTCCCTTGCAATAAAAGCACTCAGTCTCGGGCTTGGGTCCATTCTTTGACTTCTTCCCAGTAACTGGTTTACCGGGCGCGGCAACTCCCTTGCCATCCTTCTTGAAGTTCTTCTTACCCTTGCCCTTCTTGAACTTAGTGGTTTTATTCACCATCAACACTTGATGTTCTTTTCTGATCTCCCCTTCCGCTGATTTCAGCATTGAATATACCTCAGGAATGGTCTTTTCCATCCCCTGCATATTGTAGTTCATCACAAAGCTCTTGTAGCTTGGTGGAAGCGACTGGAGGATTCTTTCAATGACCGCGTCATCCGGGAGATTAACTCCCAGCTGAGACAAGCGGTTGTGCAACCCAGACATTCTGAGTATGTGCTCACTAACAGAACTATTCTCCTCCATTTTACAGCTGAAGAACTTGTCGGAGACATCATATCTCTCGACCCGGACATGAGCTTGGAAAACCAATTTCAGCTCCTCGAACATCTCATATGCTCCATGTTTCTCAAAACGCTTTTGGAGACCCGGTTCTAAGCTGTAAAGCATGCCGCACTGAACGAGGGAGTAATCATCAGCACGTGATTGCCAAGTGTTCATAACGTCTTGGTTCTGTGGGATTGGTGCATCACCTAGCGGTGCTTCTAAGACATAATCTTTCTTGGCTACTATGAGGATGAGCCTCAGGTTCCGGACCCAGTCCGTATAGTTGCTGCCATCATCTTTCAGCTTGGTTTTCTCTAGGAACGCGTTGAAATTGAGGACAACATTGGCCATTAGATCTACAAGACATAGTGTAAAGATTTTAGACTAAATTCATGATAATTAAGTTCATCTAATCAAATTATTTAATGAACTCCCACTCAGATAGACATCCCTCTAGTCATCTAAGTGTAACATGATCCGAGTTAACTAGGCCGTGTCCGATCATCACGTGAGACGGACTAGTCAAGATCGGTGAACATCTCCATGTTGATCGTATCTTCTATACGACTCATGCTCGACCTTTCGGTCCTCCGTGTTCCGAGGCCATGTCTATACATGCTAGGCTCGTCAAGTCAACCTAAGTGTATTGCGTGTGTTCTGAGGCCATGTCTGTACATGCTAGGCTCGTCAACACCCGTTCTATTCGAACGTTAGAATCTATCACACCCGATCATCACGTGGTGCTTCGAAACAACGAACCTTCGCAACGGTGCACAGTTAGGGTGAACACTTTCTTGAAATTATTATAAGGGATCATCTTACTTATTACCGTCGTTCTAAGCAAATAAGATGCAAAAACATGATAAACATCACATGCAATCAAATAGTGACATGATATGGCCAATATCATCATGCTCCTATGATCTCCATCTTCGGGGCACCATGATCATCTTCGTCACCGGCATGACACCATGATCTCCATCATCATGATCTCCATCATTGTGTCTTCATGAAGTCGTCACGCCAACGATTACTTCTACTTCTATGGCTAACGCGTTTAGCAACAAAGTAAAGTAAATTACATGGCGTTATTCAATAACACGCAGGTCATGCAAAATAATAAAGACAACTCCTATGGCTCCTTCCGGTTGTCATACTCATCGACATGCAAGTCGTGATTCCTATTACAAGAATATGATCAATCTCATACATCACATATATCATTCATCACATCTTCTGGCCATATCACATCACAAGGCATATGCTGCAAAAACAAGTTAGACGTCCTCTAATTGTTGTTGCAAGTTTTTACGTGGTTTGTAGGTTTCTAGCAAGAACGTTTCTTACCTACGTATGACCACAGCGTGATTTGCCAATTTCTATTTACCCTTCATAAGGACCCTTTTCATCGAATCTGTTCCGACTAAAGTAGGAGAGACAGACACCCGCTAGCCACCTTATGCAACTAGTGCATGTCAGTCGGTGGAACCTGTCTCACGTAAGCGTACGTGTAAGGTCGGTCCGGGCCGCTTCATCCTACAATGCCGCCGAAACAAGAAAAGACTAGTAGCGGCAAGAAGAATTGGCAAACTCAACGCCCACAACTGCTTTGTGTTCTACTCGTGCATAGTAACTACGCATAGGCCTGGCTCATGATGCCACTGTTGGAAATCATAGCATAATTTAAAATTTTCCCACGCTCACCAAGATGCATCTATGGAGTCTACTAGCAACGAGGGGAAAGGAGTGCATCTACATACCCTTGTAGATCGCGAGCAGAAGCGTTCCAATGAACGTGGATGACGGAGTCGTACTCGCCGTGATCCAAATCACCGATGACCGAGTGCCGAACGGACGACACCTCCGCGTTCAACACACGTACGGTGCAGCGACGTCTCCTCCTTCTTGATCCAGCAAGGGGGAAGGAGAGGTTGATGGAGATCCAGCAGCACGACGGCGTGGTGGTGGATGTAGCGGGTCTCGGCAGGGCTTCGCCGAGCTTCTGCGAGACGGAGAGGTGTAACAGGGGGAGAGGGAGGCGCCCAAGGCTGTATATTGCTGCCCTCCCTCCCCCCTTTATATAGGCCCCCTGGGAGGAGGGGGGCGCCGGCCAGATCCCATCTAGGGTGGGGGGCGACGGCCAAAGGGGGGAAGGGGTGCCTTGCCCCCCAAGGCAAGTGGGAAGTCCCCCCACCCTAGGGTTCCCAACCCTAGGCGCATGGGGGGAGGCCCATAGGGGGGCCCAGCCCACTAGGGGCTGGTTCCCTTCCCACTTCAGCCCACGGGGCCCTCCGGGATAGGTGGCCCCACCCGGTGGACCCCCGGGACCCTTCCGGTGGTCCCGATACAATACCGGTAACCCCCAAAACTTTCCCGGTGGCCGAAACTTGACTTCCTATATATAATTCTTTACCTCCGGACCATTCCTGAACCTCTCGTGACGTCCGGAATCTCATCCGGGACTCCGAACAACTTTCGGGTTTCCGCATACACATATCTCTACAACCCTAGCGTCACTGAACCTTAAGTGTGTAGACCCTACGGGTTCGGGAGACATGCAGACATGACCGAGACGCCTCTCCGGTCAATAACCAACAGCGGGATCTGGATACCCATGTTGGCTCCCACATGTTCCACGATGATCTCATCGGATGAACCACGGTGTCGAGGATTCAGTCAATCCCGTATGCAATTCCCTTTGTCAATCGGTATGTTACTTGCCCGAGATTCGATCGTCGGTATCCCAATACCTTATTCAATCTCGTTACCGGCAAGTCTCTTTACTCGTAATGCAATGCATGATCCGGTGACTAACGCCTTAGTCACATAGAGCTCATTATGATGATGCATTACCGAGTGGGCCCAGAGATACCTCTCTGTCACACGGAGTGACAAATCCCAGTCTCGATCCGTTCCAACCCAACAGACACTTTCGGAGATACCCGTAGTGCACCTTTATAGTCACCCAGTTACGTTGTGGCGTTTGGCACACCCAAAGCACTCCTACGGTATCCGGGAGTTGCACGATCTCATGGTCTAAGGAAAAGATACTTGACATTGGAAAAGCTCTAGCAAACGAAACTACACGATCTTTTATGCTATGCTTAGGATTGGGTCTTGTCCATCACATCATTCTCCTAATGATGTGATCCCGTTATCAATGACATCCAATGTCCATAGTCAGGAAACCATGACTATCTGTTGATCAACGAGCTAGTCAACTAGAGGCTTACTAGGGACACGTTGTGGTCTATGCATTCACACATGTATTACGATTTCCGGACAATACAATTATAGCATGAACAATAGACGATTATCATGAACAAAGAAATATAATAATAACCATTTATTATTGCCTCTAGGGCATATTTCCAACACTTGGCCAGGGCCGGATATCCGAGGATGGCATTGTGCGGCAGGCGGATCTATGCGACGTCGAAGTCGATGAGATCGGTGCGGTACTTGTCGCGCGTGGTGGAACCGTCGGTCACTCCTGAGAAAGGCTTGGTAGGCTGAAGTTGCTCATATGGCACTTGGAGGTTGTCGAACGTGTCGACGGACAGGATGTTGAGCCCTGCGCCGCCGTCGATGAGGGTCTTGGTGACCTGCACGTTGCTGATGACTGGGGAACACAACATAGGGAGGGCGCCGGTGGTGGCCGCGCACTTGAGCTGATCTGCCGAGTTGAAAGTGATTGCGCATTGAGACCACTCGAGCGGGCACGTGGCCTCGAGCTTGGGGAGCACCGCTTTCACCTCGCGAGCGAACTACTTGAAGATGCGCTGAGAGGCTGGGGCCTGGGCGCCGCCCAAGATGCTGGCGATCGCGCGCGGCTCCTGGAAGCCCCCAGCCCCCTCGTCCTGATGGTGGTCGTCGCTCCTTCTTGGTTGCGGCAGCGGGGGAAGACTGGCGTTGCCCTGAGGGCGGTCCTCGCGAGGCTGGTCCCTCCAGGCGCCCTCGCGAGGATGGTCCTGCCAGCGATCCTCGCGAGGCCTGTCGCGCCACTCCTGGCGCGGGCCACAGTCGTCCCAGCGTCTGCCTCCATGTCCTCCTCCTCGGCCGTAGCCCCGGTCGCTGCGCTCGGGGCATCGACCGAAGCGTCCTTCTCGTATGGCTCTGAGCTCTTGACAGTCACTGGTGTTGTGGGTGTTCAGGTTGTGGAAGGCGCAGAACGGTTGGCTGTGCTTGGACGACTCGGGCAGATCTCTGCCCCGCTTGGTGTCGGGCTCCGCTGCTAGCACTGCTGCTTCCTTGCGCTTCACGTCCTTGGCCTTGGCTTTCTTCTCCTCCGCGCCTGCGGCTGGCAGCTCAAGGAGAGAGAGACGCCCCTCCTCAGCTCTTGCGCACTTGGTCGCCAGGTTGAACAGCTCCTGAGAGGTGCAGAGCTCCTCATGGATAGCGAGCTCTTCCTTCATCTTGACGTCACGGACGCCGTCTGAGAACGCAGAGATGATGGCCTTGTCCCTGACCTTGGGGATTTTGAGGCGAGTGTTGTTGAAGTGCTGGATGTACTTCTGGAGGGTCTCTCCTGGTTGTTTCTTGATGCGGCGCAGGTCACCCCCGGCCGGCCGGCGGTCGCAAGTGCCCTGGAAGTTGGCGACGAAGCGGTCGCGCATTTCGTCCCAGGAGGAGATCGAGCCGTGCTGCAGGTTCAGGAGCCAGGAGCGGGCTCCATCCTTGAGAGCCATGGGAAACCAGTTCACCATGACTTTCTCATCGCCGTTGGCCGCTTCAATGCTCAGCTCATAGAGCTGCAGGAACTCCGCGGGGTCGGTGGTGTCGTCGTAGCGAGGAGGCAGATCCGGCTTGGACTTGCCTGGCCAGGCGACGCTACGCAGCTCGGGGGTGAAGGCGCGGCAGCCAGCCGTGGTTGCTGGGGCCCGCTTCGGGGGTGGAGCTTGGTCTTGACGAGGTCCGTGCAGCGCCGCCGCCGGCGGTGCGCGGTCTTGACGAGGTGGCGCGGGAAGCACGGGTGCAGCTTCTCGCGGCCGAGGGATTTCTTGGCAGCTTCTTTCTTTGCGCGCGAGCGCCGGGCGTGGTGGATCATGCCGCAGGACCGCGCGCCTTGGTGCCAAGGCACCGTCTTGGGGCAGAGGTGGCGGAGGCGCGCCACGAGCCTCGTCGCCCGTGGCTCGCTGAGGGTGAGGCAGAGAGAGGGACGGCGCCGAAGAGCCCCGTGCGGCGCGGATGAGCTCGGCGACGCAATCGAGCCACTCCTCGTAGAGGTCGTCGACTGGGCGGTAACGCAGGAGCTCGTTTGCCGCGAGGAGCGCGGCCCGCGCCTCCATGGGAGCTCGTCCGCCTCATGAGGCTTGGCCCCTCGCGAGGGTCTTGGATGCCTTGTTGATGAAGATTGGGCCGTACGGCCTGCTGGCTTAGCCACGCCGTGGGCCGCAGGCAGGCAAGTCTGGAGACCCCCGTTCCCAGAACGCCGACAAACATCATGAACAACTCTCCATAACTTAATTTTCCTAGATACATTGGACTATACAACATGTTCACTATTGAAAAAAATTATACCGGGTTGCCTAATACACCAAAGAAAAACCTGGAAAAAAAATATTATGTTCAACTCCTCATATGCATAACATCAAACATATGTGGGCGGCATATCAAGAACAGAGGCACACATTTATTTGGAAGAATGCAGTTGCCAATCCATGAGAAAGAGAGAGAGAGAGATCCTGATGGAGATGAGAAGCAACATCAGCCGTGACCACCAGTACACACACACACACATACACACACACACACACACAGAGATAAGAGGCCGCTCCTGCGATTGGAGACGATTGTGTAGGAGGTGATGGGCAGGGGGAGGCGAAGTGGCGTGTGGCAGTGGTTGAAAGCCTACCGGTGTACGCAGGCGGAGCGGCGCGCTGGAAAGGTGGCTCCACACGGCGGCGATCGACGAGCGAGAGCTGAAGCGGGCGGCGGTGCGAGATGGCTGGGAGTAGGTGGCGTATTGGAGGATGGGGTCGTGTAGTGCGTGGATTCTTTTTCTTATTGGACTAACCTAGGAGCTCGGATTGGCCACATCCGTGGCAGTTCGCCGTGGCTGCCGGCGCCGCTCGCCGGACCCGAGGTAGGAGACGTGCGAGTGTACAGCCTGGCGAGAGTTGTCGCGCGCAGCCGGTGCATCGGGAGGAGGAGGTGGTCTGCAACACGATGAGGGAAGCTCGGGGTGTTGGAGGATGATGGGGGAAGGGGGATGAAGAGGGCTTGCCTGAGCAGGCGACGGGGCCGTCGACGGTGCTCGGGGCGGAGCAGCATCGACGGGGCCATCCGGCGGCGGGTGACTATGCGGCCTGAATTGGGGACAGGCGAGGGTATGTGACTAACAGGAAAACGAACCGGTACGTTGACTTATGGATAGCAGTGATGGGGAGTGCGGGTTGAATACCAAAAAGTAGAAGGACTCTTTTGCAAAAACACCGCGACGGTGAACCCGACAAACTCAATCCGTGCTTTATTATTAGGGAGAGATATGTCATTGGTAAAGATCCGCGTTTTGACCCTTTCTGCGTATGGGGCAATGAGATATCGATGAACCAGCATCAAGTGAGGAAGCTGATAAAGATTATTAGTAAAATGGGTCCAAAGATGGAAATTAAACTATTTGTTTACACTTTATGCATGACAACAATGAACTGCAGGATGGTAAGTAAGAACTCTGCAGCCTTCTTTTTACTGCCCATAATGAGTTGTGTTAGATGAAAATGTCTGAAATCTTATTCCTTTGTAGTGGTTGCCAAAGCAGTTTACTCAAGATTACCTCTCAAACTTCATGATTGGTGGGCATGCAAAGGTTAAAGTATTTCTACCAGAACACGATGATCATCTAGATGTTTTCATGAAGACCGTAAAGGATGGGCGGCCGGCCATTACAAGGGGTTGGACTAGAGTCGTGCGTGCCTTCTGCATGGAGGAGGGCACAATATGGGCATTCCGCTTCACCTTGTTCAGCAACCAGAATATATTTCGCCTATTTCTTTACCGTCTTTAATAGTACAAGTATACAACCGTCGTTCATCATTCTTTATTTGGTTCTTATGTAATTCTTGAACATATGTACCTATGAATCGAATAATGCATTGGTTGTTTGAACCTGATGGATACGAATAAAGTTGTAGCATACATTCAAATACAAATCCAAATCCAGTACAATTTGGAAAAGCAGCGATTAAATTATGCTCTCTAGGTTGTTACAGCACACACTGTTGGTAAAACACAAATGTTTGCGATATGCCCCATAATCCGAGACGGTTCACAGAGAGGAAACGTGTGCAAGCATGCACACAGCTGCCGTTTGCAAAGCGTGTGCGATGTCAGACAATATCACAAACGGTGCGGGCAAACTAAACGTTTGTGTTAGTTGCCTTATCGTACACGATTCGCAACCATGAACTGTTTCTGATGAAGTATGCATCGTAAAGGTTGCACTACATAATATCATGTGCGATAGTTGTCGTGTACGACGATGTTACGACAGTCCGACGTTTCGTAATCATCTCCGACACTCGTACTACGATTAGCTAATCTTCTTAACGGTGAACCATTTATGATGGGCTGTGCATCATACACGTTCTATAATAGTGAACCATTTGTGATGGGCCGCGCATCGTAAATGTAGCACCACAGAATACCGACTGCGATGGCAATGCGAGCAGAAACGAGTAGGAGTAGTATAGGGGCCCTATCCCCGACGGTTTCTGGGTCGTGTGGGAAGGACCCCCTATCACCCACACTCACTTGGCGACGGTTCCAAATGCCGTCGCGAAAAGGGTTTTTAAACCGTTTGTTTAGGACCGATGCGCACCAGTGTGCATGGTGGCATGCAGAGCTTAATGAAGACCCTGTTGTCGGGTTTCGGGTTCCGGCAAAACCCTTGAGGTTCGAACACTGGGGTGCGCACGAAGATTTCCCCCTACCTAATCACGCCCTCAGCCTCACTGCGATCCCAAAGCCTAGCTCGACGAACCCGCAACACAAGAGACACGAGATACCGTTGTGGTGTAATACCCTACTCCAGTGTGGTGTGGTGGATTGCCTCTTGGGCTGAGGATGAACAATACAGGGGGAAGAACAGCCTCCTGAGGAGAGGTGTTCTTGTGCTTGGTGGGTGTGAGGATGGAGTGGATCCAGTCCGAGATGAGTTGCCTCCTGCTGTGGTGGCTAGTCCTATTTATAGAGGCCTGGTCCTCTTCCCAAATATTGAGCAGGAAGGGATGCCACAACGGCCAATTTGAAGGGGGACAGCTAGTACAAGCTATCCTGACTAAAGGTGGTCTTCGCCTGCCAAAGGCTCTGGTGGTGACGCCGTCTTGGGCTCCACGGTGACCTCCGTCCTGCCGTCCTGCTGGTCTTGGTCTCGTTGCACCGATATGGAAACCTTTGCCTGATGCCTCGGTACTCCTCGCCTGCGCTTTCCTCCGTAGCAACAAAGAGGAAACGAGGACACTGTGCGCGCTGGCGCCCGCCTAGTCTTGGTCGTCATGGCTTACGTCATTGGAACCTCGCGAGGTTCGCCTTTCCTTGGTCTCTCCGCCCCTCGCGAGCCAGCTTGGTGAGGCTGCCCCCGAGGAGGTCTTTCCTTGATCTCTCTTGGCCCCTCGCGAGGGTCTTGAGTGTTTGCTGGTGAAGACGGGCCGTACTGTGCCGTGAGTGGAGCCACGCCGTGGGCCGCAGGCAGGCAAGTGTGGGGACCCCCGTTCTCAGAACGCCGACAGTAGCCCCCGCTCCCAAGGCGCGCTCGGACTTGGCTTCGAGGCGAAGCCAAAGGGCAAGTGCGGAGCACCGCGGGCCCCAACAGCCTGCGGCCTTGGTCGACGCGTGGCGATTGATTGGACGTGGGCGTCTCCGCTTCCCCATGCTACCTCAGCAACTGCCCGACTTGACGAGTCCGTGCTGCATTCAAGGAAAAACCATCATTACCTGTGATCGTGGGGGGCGCTGGTTGGCCTTCTCCTAGAATAAATGGGGAGGGCGGCAGAGCCCCCGTCACCCATCTATTCCCATTCCGCTCGCATCTCCTCCCTTGCTCCATTGCCAGTAGCGACTCCCATGGCGCCTGCGAAGAGGTTTTCGGCCGCGGAGAAGGGGAAGGCTCACCAGGAGGGGCCCGGCTCTCCGCCGCCCAAGCGTGGACACGGTCGTCCTTGCAAGCACTCCACGACCCCCGCCACGGCCCCTAGCGGCCGCGGCGGTGCCCCTTCGCGTGGTGGGAGCCGCCCATGACAAGGCAGCCTCGTCGATGAAGGGAGGCGTGCCATGGTCGCGCGGCCTCCCCGGCCGCGCTTCCACTCGGCAGAGGTGCTGCCGGAGTTCGTGGTGTGGTCGGAGAACCCTTCCGGCAACTAGCTTCAGCTCACGTGCTTCTTCGCCAACGAGCTGCCGGCCGCGGGTCCAGGCGGGCTCTGGCTGCAGGCGGACGGCTGCTGTAGCAAAGCTTCCTGGGTTGTGGTCGAGGCCTCCATCGCGGGCAACGCTGCCCCGGCCCGCGGCTGGCAGACGTTTGCCCGCGCGCGCAACCTGGGCAGGCGGTGCACCCTCCACTTCAAGTACGACGGCAGTGCGACCCTCTATGTGAGGGTGTTTGGGGAAGATGGCCGCCGCGTTGGGTGCTGCCCTGAGGATAACGACGGTGACGAGGTGCTTGGCCTTGGCGACGGTCGTGATGAGGATGAAGGTGGACCCGCCCTCGGTGCCGACCGTGGCTCGTCAAGCTACGGCGGCTCTTCCTCCGCCGACAGCTCCATGATACGTCCATTTTGCATCATGCTTTTATATCGATATTTATTGCATTATGGGCTGTTATTACACATTATGTCACAATACTTATGGCTATTCTCTCCTATTTTACAAGGTTTACATAAGGAGGGAGAATGCTGGCAGCTGGAATTCTGGGCTGGAAAAGGAGCAAATATTAGAGACCTATTCTGCACAACTCCAAAAGTCCTGAAACTCCACGGAATATCTTATATTAAATAATGAAAAATCCTCGCCAAAGATGAGGGCCAGGGGCCCCACCACCTGTCACGAGGGTGGGGGGCGCGCCCCACCCCCCTGGGCGCGCCCCCCTACCTCGTGGGCCCCCTGGTGGCTCTCCGATTCCCATCTTCTTCCATATGAAGTCTTTCGGGAGGAAAAAAAATCAGAGACAACCTTTCGGGACGAGACTCCGCCGCCACGAGGCGGAACCTTGGCGGAACCAATCTACGGCTCCGGCAGTGCTGATCTGCCGGGGAAACTTCCCTCTGAGAGGGGGAAATCATCGCCATCATCATCACCAACGCTCCTCTCATCGGGAGAGGGCAATCGCCATCAACATCTTCATCAGCACCATCTCCTCTCAAAACCCTAGTTCATCTCTTGTATCCAATTCTTGTCTCCAAGTCCGGGATTGGTGCTAGTAGGTTGCTAGTAGTGTTAATTACTCCTTGTAGTTGATTCTAGTTGGTTTACTTGGTGGAAGATCATATGTTCAGATCCTATATGCATAATATTACCCCTCTGATTATGAACATGAATATGCTTTGTGAGTAGTTACGTTTGTTCCTGAGGACACGGGAGAAGTCTTGCTATTAGTAGTCATGTGAATTTGGTATTCGTTCGATATTTTGATGAGATGTATGTTGTCTAGCCTCTAGTGGTGTTATGTGAACGTCGACTACATAACACTTCACCATTATTTGGGCCTAGAGGAAGGCATTGGGAAGTAATAAGTAGATGATGGGTTGCTAGAGTGACAGAAGCTTAAACCCTAGTTTATGCGTTGCTTCGTAAGGGGCTGATTTGGATCCATGTGTTTCATGCTATGGTTAGGTTTACCTTAATACTTTTGTTGTAGTTGCGGATGCTTGCAATAGAGGTTAATCATAAGTGGGATGCTTGTTCAAGTAAGAACAGCACCCAAGCACCGGTCCACCCACATATCAAATTATCAAAGTACCGACGCGAATCATATGAACGTGATGAAAACTAGCTTGACGATATTCCCATGTGTCCTCGGGAGCGCTTTTCCTTATATGAGTGTTTGTCCAGGCTTGTCCTTTGCTAAAAAGGATTGGGCCACCTTGCTGCACTTTATTTACTTTTGTTACTTGTTGCTCGTTACCAATTATCCTATCACAAAACTATCTGTTATCACTATTTCAGTACTTGCAGAAAATACCTTGCTGAAAACCGCTTAGCATTTCCTCTGCTCCTCGTTGGGTTCGACACTCTTACTTATCGAAAGGACTATGATAGATCCCCTACACTTGTGGGTCATCAAGACTCTTTTCTGGCGCCGTTGCCGGGGAGTGAAGCGCCTTTGGTAGGTGGAATTTGGTAAGGAAAAATTTATATAGTGTGCTGAAATTTACTGTCACTTGTCACTATGGAAAGTAATCCTCTGAGGGGCTTGTTCGGGGTATCTTCACCCCGACCAGTAGAGCAAAGAGTTGCTCCTCAACCTAATGAACCTACTGAATATGAAAATGTTCCTTTTGAAGTTCCTTCGGGTATGTTCGAAAAACTGCTAGCTAATACTTTTACAGGAGATGGAACAAAGCATCCAGATGAACACCTTATATATGTGGATGAAGTTTGTGGATTATTTAAGCTTGCAGGTATACCCGATGATGTTGTTAAGAAGAAGGTCTTTCCTTTATCTTTGAAGGGAGACGCATTGACATGGTATAGGCTATGTGATGATACGAGATCTTGGAATTATAAAAGAGAGAAATTCGAATTTCATCAGAAGTGTTACCCTATGCATCTTGTTCATCGTGATCGCAATTATATATATAATTTTTGGCCTCGCGAAGGAGAAAGCATCGCTCAAGCTTGGGGGAGGCTTAGATCAATGTTATATTCATGCCCCAATCATGAGCTCTCAAAAGAAATAATTCTTCAAAGTTTTTATGCTCGGCTTTCTGAAAATAATCGCACCATGCTCGATACTTCTTGTGCTGGCTCTTTTATGATGAAGACTATTGAATTCAGATGGATGGAATTTATTGGATAGAATTAAACGCAACTCTGAAGATTGGGATCTCGACGAAGGTAAGGAGTCAGGTATGACACCTAAGTTTGATTGTGTTAAATCTTTTATGGATACCGATATTTTCCGTAAGTTTAGCACTAAATATGGACTTGACTCCGATATAGTAGCTACTTTCTGTGAATCATTTGCTGCTTATGTTGATCTCCCTAAGGAGAAGTGGTTTAAATATCATCCTCCCATAGAAGTAAAAGTAGCCACACTCACTAAAGTTGAAGAAAAGACTGTCACTTATAATGATCCTATTGTTCCCACTTCTTATGTCGAGAAACCACCTTTCCCTGTTAGAATGAAGGATCATGCTAAAGCTTCAACCGTGGTTCGTAAAAGCAATATTAGAACTTATACACCTCCTGAGCAAGTTAAAGTTGAACCTAATGTTGCCATTGTTAAAGATCTCTTGTCTGATAATATTGATGGGCATGTTATTCAATTCAGTGGTGAAACTGCTAGAATTGCCAAACCCGATAAGAAAGATAAGCATAAACCTGTGGTAGGCGTGCCTGTTATTTCTGTTAAAATAGGAGATCATTGTTATCATGGCTTATGTGATATGGGTGCTAGTGCTAGTGTTATACCTTATAAGTTATACGAAGAAATTATGCATGATATTGCACCCGCTGAGATAGAAGGTATTGATGTTACTATTAAGCTTGCCAATAGAGATACTATTTCACCCATTGGGATTGTTAGACATGTTGAAGTCTTGTGTGGGAAAACTAAATATCCCGCTGATTTTCTTGTTCTTAGTTCTCCACAAGATAGCTTTTGTCCCATTATATTTGGTAGACCCTTCTTGAATACTGTTAATGCTAAGATAGACTGTGATAAGAATGTTGTTACTGTTGGCTTGGATGAGATGACTCATGAGTTTAATTTTTCTAAGTTTAGTAGACAACATCGTGAAGAAGAATTGCCTAGTAAAGATGAAATTATTGGTCTTGCTTCTATTGCCGTACCTCCTAGTGATCCTTTAGAACAATATTTGCTAGACCATGAAAATGATATGTTCATGAATGAAAGAAGGGAAATAGATGAAGTATTCTTTAAACAGGAACCTATTCTGAAACACAATTTGCCTGTTGAAATCCTAGGGGACCCCCCTCCACCCAAGGGTGATCCCGTGTTTGAGCTTAAACCGTTACCTGATAATCTTAAATATGCTTATCTTGATGAAAAGAAGATATATCCTGTTATTATTAGTGCTAACCTTTCAGAGCATGAAGAAGAGAGATTATTGAAAACTCTAAAGAAGCACCGTGCTGCTATTGGGTATACACTTGATGATCTTAAGGGCATTAGTCCCACTCTATGTCAACATAAAATAAATTTGGAAGAAGATGCCAAACCAGTTCGTGATCATCAACGAAGACTGAATCCTAAGATGAAAGAAGTGGTAAGGAAAGAAATACTAAAGCTTCTGGAAGCAGGTATAATTTATTCCGTTGCTGATAGTCAATGGGTAAGTCCTGCTCATTGTGTCCCTAAGAAGGGAGGTGTTACTGTTGTTCCTAATGATAAACATGAATTGATTGCACAAAGAATTATTACTGGTTATAGGATGGTAATTGATTTCCGCAAATTATATAAGGCTACTAAGAAAGATCATTACCCCTTACCTTTTATCGATCAAATGCTAGAAAGATTATGCAAACATACACATTATTGCTTTCTAGATGGTTATTCTGGATTCTCTCAAATACCTGTGTCTGCTAAAGACCAATCTGAGACTACTTTTACATGCCCTTTTGGTACTTTTCCTTATAGACGTATGCCTTTTTGGTTTATGTAATGCACCTGCTACCTTTCAAAGATGCATGATGGCTATATTCTCTGACTTTTGTGAAAAGATATGTGAAGTTTTCATGGATGACTTTTCTGTCTATGGATCTTCTTTTGATGATTGCTTGAGCAATCTTGATCGAGTTTTGCAGAGATGTGAAGAAACTAATCTTGTCTTGAATTGGGAAAAGTGCCACTTTATGGTTAATGAAGGTATTGTCTTGGGGCACAAAGTTTCTGAAAGAGGTATTGAAGTTGATAAAGCCAAGGTTGATGCTATTGAAAAGATGCCATGTCCCAAGGACATCAAAGGTATAAGAAGTTTCCTTGGTCACGCCGGCTTTTATAGGAGGTTCATTAAGGACTTTTCCAAAATCTCTTGGCCTCTAACTAATTTATTACAAAAAGATATACCATTTGTCTTTGATGATGATTGTGTAGAAGCATTTGAAATACTTAAGAAAGCATTGATCTCTGCACCTATTGTTCAGCCACCTGATTGGAATTTACCCTTTGAAATTATGTGTGATGCTAGTGATTATGCTGTAGGTGCTGTGCTAGGGCAAAGAGTTGATAAGAAACTAAATGTTATTCATTATGCTAGTAAGACTCTAGACAATGCTCAAAGAAATTATGCTACTACTGAAAAAGAATTCTTAGCAGTTGTATTTGCTTGTGATAAGTTCAGACCTTATATTGTTGATTCTAAAGTAACTATTCACACGGATCATGCTGCTATTAAATATCTTATGGAAAAGAAAGATGCTAAACCTAGACTTATTAGATGGGTTCTCTTGCTACAAGAATTTGATTTGCATATTGTTGATAGAAAGGGAGCTGAGAACCCCGTTGCAGACAACTTGTCTAGGTTAGAAAATATTCTTGATGACCCACTACCTATTGGTGATAGCTTTCCTGATGAACAATTAAATGTCATAAGTACTTCTCATAGTACTCCTTGGTATGCTGATTATGCCAATTATATTGTTGCTAAATTTATACCACCTAGTTTCACATACCAGCAAAAGAGAAAGTTTTTCTATGATTTGAGACATTACTTTTGGGATGACCCACATCTTTATAAAGAAGGAGTAGATGGTGTTATTAGACGTTGTGTGCCAGAGCATGAATAGGAACAGATCCTACGCAAGTGCCACTCCGAAGCTTATGGAGGGCACCACGCTGGAGATAGAACTGCACATAAGGTATTGCAATCCGGTTTTTATTGGCCTACTCTCTTCAAAGATGCCCGTTAGTTTGTCGTATCTTGTGATGAATGTCAAAGGATAGGTAATATTAGTAGACGTCAAGAAATGCCTATGAATTATTCACTTGTTACTGATCCATTTGATGTTTGGGGCTTTGATTATATGGGACCTTTTCCTATCTCCAATGGATATACACATATTTTAGTTGCTGTTGATTACGTTACTAAGTGGGCAGAAGCTATTCCAACTAGTAGCGCTGATCATAACACCTCTATTAAAATGCTTAAAGAAGTTATTTTCCCGAGGTTTGGAGTCCCTAGATATTTAATGACTGATGGTGGTTCACATTTTATTCATGGTGCTTTCCGTAAAATGCTTGCTAAATATGATGTTAATCATAGAATTGCATCTCCTTATCATCCTCAGTCTAGTGATCAAGTAGAATTGAGTAATAGAGAACTCAAATTAATTTTGCAAAACACTGTCAATAGGTCTAGAAAGAATTGGTCCAAGAAACTTGATGATGCATTATGGGCCGATAGAACTGCATATAAAAATCCTATGGGTATGTCTCCATATAAAATGGTTTATGGAAAAGCATGTCATTTACCTCTCGAACTAGAACATAAGGCATATTGGGATATTAAAGAGCTTAATTATGATTTCAAACTTGCCGGTGAGAAGAGGTTATTTGATATTAGCTCACTTGATGAATGGAGAACCCAAGCTTATGAAAATGCCAAGTTGTTTAAAGAAAAAGTTAAAAGATGGCATGACAAAAGAATACAAAAGCGTGAGTTTAATGTAGGTGATTATGTATTTCTATACAACTCTCGTTTAAGATTTTTTGCAGGAAAACTTCTCTCTAAATGGGATGGCCCCTACGTCATCGAGGAGGTCTATCATTCCGGTGCCATAAAAATCAACAACTTCGAAGGCACAAATCCGAAGGTGGTGAACGGTCAAAGAAGTAAACATTATATCTCAGGTAATCCCATAAATGTTGAAACCAATATTATAGAAACCGTAACCCTGGAGGAATACATAAGGGACAACTTCCAGACCATTTCAGACTCCGAAAAGGCATAGGTATGTGGTACGGTAAGTAAACCGACTCCAAAACAGCTTTTAAGGCAATATTTCTCCGTTTTGAAATATTTAGAAAAATAGAAAAATAAGAGGCAGTCCGGTAAGGACACGAGGGCCCCACGAGGGTGGTGGGCGCGCCCTACCCCCCTGGGCACGCCCCCTACCTCGCGAGCACCTCTTGTGCCTTCCGGACTCCGTTTTCTTGCACGATACGTATTTTGGTCGGTAAAAATTCATTATATAATCTCCCGGAGGTTTCGACCACCGTATCACGCAAATCTCCTCTGTTCTTGTTTCGAGTTGTCCTATTGCAGATTAGACCAATATGTCGTCTCAAGATTCAGAGGGAGAAAGTTATGTGGCTGATTACTTAGCAAATCCTAAGGTCTATGGAGATGTGGAACACGATGGTTGGACCACGGAGGAAGAGGAGGACTATGAACCCAAAGGGAAGGAGGAGATGAGCTCAGATGAGGATGAAGCTCCATTACCCCAACCTGGGGACATGCATGTGGAGTTCAAAAGGTCAAGTCTCCCAGATAGGGTAAAGAAACCAAAGTTCGAGTTTATCCCTTTCCGTCTCTTGCAGGAAAATAAGCAGGGCCTATGCAAAAAGATATTAACCCTGGAGTGGGAGATCGAAGATTTGAGGAACCAAAATTCTGTCCTCAAGCGTAAATTGAGGGAGAAGTCTACATCATCACCACCACCGAAGAAGGAGAAATAATCATCTGTATGGGCACTCCCCTTGGCAACTTCCAAGCTTGGGGGAGGTGCCCGGGTATCGTATCACCATCACATCTCCTATCTTTACCGTTTATCTTAGTTTGATCCTATTAGTAGTATCTTGATTTAGTAGAATAAAGTTTTGGCATGATCTAGTTGTGAGTTTTGCTTTTGATCTCTCTATGTAATCGAGTCTGTGAGTTATATAATAAAGATTAGTGTTGAGTCAAGGGATTGATTGCTTTGCCATGATCTTGAATGAATAAAAGAGAAAGAGGAAAGAATAAAAAGAAACAAAAGAGTTCATATTGATCTTATTGATAGTGATGACTTCACATATAAAGAGTATGATGATTAAAAGTTGTTGGGAGTTGACAAGCATAGTTTTGGTCATCGTTGCAATTAATAGGAAGTAATAAAGAAAGAGGGGTCTCACATATAAATATATTATCATGGACATCTCTTATGATTGGGAGCACTCATTAAAATATGATATGCTAAATAGTTGATGTTGGACAAGGAAGACAACGTAATGGCTTATGTTTTCTTATATCTGAGATAAAGTATGTTGTCATGATCACCTACCATGTTGAGCTTGCCTTTCCCCCTCATGCTAGCCAATTCTCAGCACCAAGTAGAGATACTACTTGTGCTTCCAATTCCCTTAAACCAGTTTTGTCATGAGAGTCCACCATATCTACCTATGGATTGAGTAAGATCCTTCAAGTAAGTTGTCATCGGTGCAAGCAATAAAAATTGCTCTTTAAATATGTATGATTGATTGGTGTGGGAGAAATAAGCTTTATACGATCTTATGATATGGAAGAAATAAAAGCGACGGACTGCATAATAAAGGTCCATATCATAAGTGGCAATATAAAGTGACGTTCTTTCGCATTGAGATTTTGTGCATCCAACCCTAAAAGCGCATGACAACCTCTGCTTCCCTCTGCGAAGGGCCTATCTGTCACTATTACCTTTCTTATGCAAGAGTCAAGGTGATTCTCACCTTTCCTTTTTTATTTTATCCTTTGGCAAGCTCAATATGTTGGAATGATTCTGATATATATATATCTAATTGGGTGTAAGTTGGCATGAGTTATTATTGTTGACATTACCCTTGAGGTAAAAGGTTGGGAGGCGAAACTATAAGCCCCTATCTTTCTCTGTGTCCGGCTGAAACTCCGTAACCACAAGTATTGCGTGAGTGTTAGCAATTATGAAGGATTAAGTGATAGTTGAGTATGTGGACTTGCTAAAGAGCTCTGACATAGACTCTTTCTGATGTTATGATAAATTGCAATTGCTTCAATGACTGAGATTTAGTTTGTTAGCCTTCAATAAAGTTTCTGATTCATAATTGACATTGTGGATGGATTATTACTTGAACATAAGAAATCATATGACAATATTCATATATGTTGCTGTTATGAGAATAATCATGATGCCTTCATGTCCGTATTTTATTTTTGTCGACGCCTCTACCTCTAAACATGGGGACATATTTATTGTTATCGGCTTTTCGCTTGAGGACAAGCGAGGTCTAAGCTTGGGGGAGTTGATACGTCCATTTTGCATCATGCTTTTATATCGATATTTATTGCATTATGGGCTGTTATTACACATTATGTCACAATACTTATGGCTATTCTCTCCTATTTTACAAGGTTTACATAAGGAGGGAGAATGCTGGCAGCTGGAATTCTGGGCTGGAAAAGGAGCAAATATTAGAGACCTATTCTGCACAACTCCAAAAGTCCTGAAACTCCACGGAATATCTTATATTAAATAATGAAAAATCCTCGCCAAAGATGAGGGCCAGGGGCCCCACCACCTGTCACGAGGGTGGGGGGCGCGCCCCACCCCCCTGGGCGCGCCCCCCTACCTCGTGGGCCCCCTGGTGGCTCTCCGATTCCCATCTTCTTCCATATGAAGTCTTTCGGGAGGAAAAAAAATCAGAGACAACCTTTCGGGACGAGACTCCGCCGCCACGAGGCGGAACCTTGGCGGAACCAATCTAGGGCTCCGGCAGTGCTGATCTGCCGGGGAAACTTCCCTCTGAGAGGGGGAAATCATCGCCATCCTCATCACCAACGCTCCTCTCATCGGGAGAGGGCAATCGCCATCAACATCTTCATCAGCACCATCTCCTCTCAAAACCCTAGTTCATCTCTTGTATCCAATTCTTGTCTCCAAGTCCGGGATTGGTGCTAGTAGGTTGCTAGTAGTGTTAATTACTCCTTGTAGTTGATTCTAGTTGGTTTACTTGGTGGAAGATCATATGTTCAGATCCTATATGCATAATATTACCCCTCTGATTATGAACATGAATATGCTTTGTGAGTAGTTACGTTTGTTCCTGAGGACACGGGAGAAGTCTTGCTATTAGTAGTCATGTGAATTTGGTATTCGTTCGATATTTTGATGAGATGTATGTTGTCTAGCCTCTAGTGGTGTTATGTGAACGTCGACTACATAACACTTCACCATTATTTGGGCCTAGAGGAAGGCATTGGGAAGTAATAAGTAGATGATGGGTTGCTAGAGTGACAGAAGCTTAAACCCTAGTTTATGCGTTGCTTCGTAAGGGGCTGATTTGGATCCATATGTTTCATGCTATGGTTAGGTTTACCTTAATAATTTTGTTGTAGTTGCGGATGCTTGCAATAGAGGTTAATCATAAGTGGGATGCTTGTTCAAGTAAGAACAGCACCCAAGCACCGGTCCACCCACATATCAAATTATCAAAGTACCGAACGCGAATCATATGAACGTGATGAAAACTAGCTTGACGATATTCCCATGTGTCCTCGGGAGCGCTTTTCCTTATATAAGAGTGTGACACCCAAGTTTTTATTTGGATTTTTCAAAAGATTTTTATTTGACTTGAGGGGAGTGATTAAAATTTTTCCTTTAAGAGAACTCTCCCTCTCAAATATTTTTTTATGGCAAAAGTTTTATTTGGATTCACCCAAGATCTGTCTTTGGTCTTGGAGGTTCTTGCTTTCCATTTGGACTCAAGACCAAATGTTTTTCTTTTGGGGAAAACAACTTTTAAAAATCTTTTTGGAAATGCACTATGGCTTTTGGAAAACTCCTTTACCACTTTCAACAATTCCTTCTTGCCATGGCCTTAGTGCAAATCCTCTCTCCTAACCCTTCCCTCACCTTTGGATCATGACCTGCATCAAATCCAGCAAGTTGGACCTCCCCATGTGATCATTTCCATTTGAATCTTATTCAAACAAATTTCTGTCTTCTATCCTACTACTTGGAGATTTACAAAGGAACTCCATTTTTTGTTTTGATTTTTGCCCCCAAACCAACTCTCCTCCCTAGTCCTTTGAACCCTCAACCAAGATCCATGAAGATCCACTGGTCTTCAGTTCAAAATTTTCAGACTACACTTGCTGCAAGTTTGGACCAGATTTGTCAAATTTGGTGAAATTCATTCAAAACCTTCTCCAAAAATTCCAAGTAAAATCAGGCAGCCTCTGGGTGCATTGAGTGGTCATCTCACCAAGTTACAGCTCCAGAAAAATTCATCTCATTGCAAAATCTCTCTGTCGAACACCTGCAGTGCACTGTCTATGTCAAGTTCAGAAAATTCAGAGATTCAGTCAGTAGCTTGCTGTCGTTTTCTTCAGAGAAGGACATCGATCTCGCCAGTACCCCTGTGTCGCCTTGCTCCTCATCCCCTCCCCCTTGTTCCTGCACCGCACGAACGCCTGGCGCCTTGCGGGCGTCAGCGAAGAGCAGCAGAAGGTGCGCCGCCCCGTGACCGACGCCGGCGGCGGCTTTCCGGACGCCAGTGGGAGACACGGCGCCGACGACGCCACCCAGCGCCGCCCAAACCACCGGAGCTCGCCGCGTGGCCTTCCACTCCCCCGAACGCGCTGACCACCCTCGTCGTGAACCGCAGGGCGCGGAGCGCGCTCTCTACCGCCGTCGAGCCCATGCGGTCACCACACCGTGGACCGACGCCATTACGCCAAGACCATCTCCGTTTAGCTGTAAAACGACTCCAGTAACCTCCACTGATGCCGCCTGGCCGCTCAAACCCCTTGCCAATCCACTGCTCCGCCGTAATCGCTCGCCGGAGATTCTCTGTTCATGGCCACCCCGTCGATCCGCCTATAAATAGAGGCCCCGAGCTCAACTCGAGCACCCACCAGCCCTGCACTCCCCCTAGAGCACGCCTAGCCACTGGAAGAGCCCCGAGGAGGTCTCCTTCCTCGACTCCGGCCGCCGCAACCCGCCACGGGATCCAGCCCGATTCGCCCCCGTGTGTGCTCCTCCGCCTCCATTCTCTTACCAGTAGCTTCACCATGCATCCCTCCTTCTGACCCGCACTTCAATTTGAAGCTTGCAGCCCTCCACCGGAGTTCCCCATCCTCACCCGAGCCGCCGTCCGCCGGAGAAAGTGTCGCCGTCGACGTGGTGCTCCCCATTGGACGAGTCCACCACCCACCGACGCGGAAGAAGACGCTGCAGCTCTTGGTACCCTCCGTTTCTCCTAACTCGCCGTGGTTCGACGCCGGCGTCCACCGCAGTCTTCGGGCGCGGGCGAGCTTTTCAAACCTGACATGTGGACCCCGCGTGTCAGCCTCTGTTTTATTCCACCTCGAACCGTTTTCTGTTGACGCCTTCGGGCAAATACGTTTTCTCCTTTGCGCTTGCGCATTCCCAATCGAACCGTTTTCTGTTTTCTCAGTTAAAACCCTGGAACTTTTCTGTTTCATTACAGATAAGTCCCTGGACAGAAACCTTTATAACTTTTTAATAAAAAGGAATTTTTGAGTGATTCTTTTTCTGACAATCTTCAAATTTTGTCTAGTTTTTATGGGATTTATTTGAAAAATATTTGGAAAAGTTTCTGTGCTCCCATTGGTTTTCACGTTAGTACCCGTTTCGTGATTCCCGTAGGTTCCGAAAGAGGTGACGGAGCCGCGAACTTCGCCGAGCTAGACTCCGACTTCTCCGAACCAGGCAAGCATGTTTTGAACATTTGATATGACAGGTGTTTTGCATGTTTGCGTGAAAGTTTGTGCGTGGCATATGAGTGTCGGTAAATACCTCGTTGCTTGTAAGGCAACGACCCGGTTGTTCCAAAGTTGCGATGACCTCTGATGAGAGGTGGCCTAATCATGTGGTGACATGAAGGGCAGCAAGGTGGTACTGTTGTAGCATACCAGCCTTGCGCCATCCGACTTTCTCCGACGTTAACGTGGTTGGAGCCACGTTATCGTTCTTTTCCCGCATATTCCAAAGTTGCGATGATCTCTGATGAGAGATGGCCTAATCATGTGGTGACATGAAGGGCAGCAAGGAGGTACTGTTGTAGCATACCAGCCTTGCGTCATCCGACTGTCACAGCCCCAGATCAGCCCTTGTTTGACTTTTGCTTGTTCCTCATGTCATCATGTTTAATTTTCAAAGAAACTTGAAATGGGGATGTTGAAACCCTAGCACCAAATGCATTCAACTAGGTTCAAGTAAACAATATTTTCAATGAACCCAAATGCCCTTTAGAAAAGTTCATGATTTTTGTTAAAGGTGAAAACCTCTGCCAAAAATGATGCACCTATTTCTAGGCCATCCTGGATTTTTGAATTAAATCTTATTGTATTTGACTTTTGGGCATTTAAATGCTATAAATAATTTAAATGTTCAAATAATGTTGGAACTATTTTTGGGCCACTGAAATAATTCAGCAAGTGTCCATGAATATTTTCAGGATTTTAGGAAATGCCTTGGTATTTTTCCTAAGCTCACGGCCTCCCGCGTGTTCCATTGGATGGGCGCGAGCGCTAGCTACCCATAGCACCCATCCGCGCGTCGAATGGATGCCGGAGCCGCGATTCCGGCGTGCCTCCGCCGTGGCCAGAGGTCACCGGCGGCTAAGCGCCGGCCTAACCCCGATTAGGCTAGTGCTAATGATGCCCTGTGCAATTCACATGCGGGCCCCACTGTATAATTAACCATCTAACAAAAATAGATTAAATTAATCTAAGTCCAGTGGCCCCACATGTCAGTTTGACTACGCTGACGTGGCCGTTGACCTGGCCCCACTGGTCAGCCTCTGTTCCTGCCCTGTCACACTGACGTGCGGACCCCACTGGTCTGGTTTGACCTGACCGGGTTAGTTGACCTGCTGACGTCACACTGACGTCAGGCTGACGCAGTAAAGCATTATCTGGATTTAAGTTTATTCAGGAAATTCCAGAAAATAGTATAAACTTCTAAAAATCATATAAAATCAACCGTAGCTCAGAATGAAATAATTTATATATGAAAAATTATCAGAAAAATGCAATCTATCCATCTGTATCATTTTCATGCATGTCAAACTAAGTTATACCTGCTGTATAGGTGAAAACATGATAATGCACTATTTGAATTCATAGTTTGAGTGTGAATTTGAATCTTTGGTTCAAATCAACTCAAACCATTCTGTTCTAGATTGCATTAGCCCAAAACACATTCATATTGCCATGTCATAGCATGCATCATATTGCGCACTGCATTGATCGTGCCTTTCTCTGTTTGCCGGTAATCGTCCCCTCTCAGTAGCCGATGCTCCGATGACGTGATCGATGACACCGATGAAGAACTATAATATCTTCAGAAGTGCCAGGCAAGCATAACCCCCCTTGTTCATTCCGATACAATCCCACTCTCTCGCTCCCGCTCTCTTTACTACATTAGGACAACAACGATTCAACTATTACATGCTGCGGTAGTTGAACCCCTTATCCTCTGCATGACCTGTCGTTGCCACAGTAAATAGATGAAACCCACTAGCATGAGTAGGAGTTGTTTGAGCCCTGATGTGCCTACTCATTCATGCTTGTTTGTCATGCCTGCTACTGCTTAGAGTTGAGTCGGGTCTGATTCATCGGGGATGAATTGGAATGGTGATGAACATGTCCTACTGTGTGTGAGCTAAGTGTGTGAACACGATTTGGTAAAGGTAGCGGTGAGAGGCCATGTAGGAGTACATGGTGGGTTGTCTCATTGAAGCCGTCCTCAGGAACTGAGTTCTGTGTTTGTGATCCATGATACAGTTACTACCACGCATTGGGCCCGAAACCAATGGACCCTCTCGGCTTCTTAATCACCCTTGTCCTCTGTCCAGGAGTTGCAAGTAGTTTCTGGTGTTTGTAGTATGCTGGAGGCCGTGGACAGTGCTGACCGAGGGGTGGGCTGTGATGCGGTAGGCACGTGGCACGGTGTACCGGGCGCCCGTTTGGTGTCTCGGGAACCCTGCACACATCGTTCGGGGCCGTATGTGGAAACCTCGGCCGGACTCCCTGCGGATGGAACCTGAATAGGCGATAAACCTGGACTAGAGACTTGAGTGTTTAGGTAGGCTGTGGCCGACTCCCTCGCCAGGCTTCCGCTTGAAGGTTGCCGAGGTACACGACGTGTACATGGTGGTAAGTGGCGAGAGCGTGTGTGTCGAAGTACACCCCTGCAGGGTTAACATCATCTATTCGAATAGCCGTGTCCGCGGAAATGGACTTCTGGGTTGCCTATAACAGTTCATAGACAAGTGAAAGTGGATACGCTAAAATGCGCAAGATAAGCGTGAGTGCTATGGATGGCGTTCTCGTAGGGAGACGGGAGCGGTTCCATAGTAGTGTATTGGTATGGTGAATTTGTGGACTCGTGTGCGCCACCTCAAAAGAGTTACTTGCAGTCGTAGTTCAGGATAGCCACCGAGTCAAAGCTGGCTTGCTGCAGTCAAACTCCACCACCCCCCTTTGTTGATACCGATACATATGTAGCTAGTTCTGATGTAAGTCTTGCTGGGTACATTTGTACTCACGTTTGCCTATTTTATGTTTTGCAGAGAGACGCCAGTCTCGCTAGTAGTTCCGTGTGGACTTCGACGTTTAGCTTGATACCTCAGCTACGATCTTGTGCCCTCGGCAGGATCTAGTAAATAGTCAGGCTTCTCAGCCTTTTTCATTTGTAGATGTCTGTACTCATACATGTTAAGCTTCCGCATGTGTTTGACTTGTATGCTCTGAATGTTGGGTCATGAGACCCATGTTTGTAATATCTGGCTCTTCGGAGCCTAATGAATAAATACTCTGAGTCGTAGAGTCTTGTTGTGATGCCATGTTGTATTTGCACATATCGAGCATATTGTGTGTATGATTGAAATGCTTGATATGTGTGGGATCCGACAATCTAGTTGTCTATCCTTAGCAGCCTCTCTTATGGGGAAATGTAGTCTAGTGCCTCCTTGAGCCATAGTAGTCCGCTAGCCCAGCACTACTGCTCTGGACACTTGACTGGCCGGCATGTGTTTCATATCGTTCCTGTGTCTGTCCCTTCGGGGAAATGTCACGCGGTGACATCCGGAGTCCTTCCTAGCCTGCTACAGCCCGGGTTCCCGGAGTCCTGTTAGCCCAGTGCTACAGCCCGGATTCGCACGCTGCTGACCGACACATTCGATGTTTATTCATGTATGCCTGTCCCCATACGTTAGTGCCGCTTTGGGTTCACGACTAGCCATGTCAGCCCGGGTTCTCTGTCATATGGATGCTAGCGACATTGTCATATACGTTAGCCAAAAGGCGCAAACGGTCCCGGGCCATGGTAAGGCGACACCCGTGGGAGTACCGTGCGTGAGGCCACAATGCTATATGAGGTGTTACAGGCTAGATCGGTGTGACTTGGAATCGGGGTCCCGACGGCATTGGTATCACAGCCCCAGATCAGCCCTTGTTTGACTTTTGCTTGTTCCTCATGTCATCATGTTTAATTTTCAAAGAAACTTGAAATGGGGATGTTGAAACCCTAGCACCAAATGCATTCAACTAGGTTCAAGTAAACAATATTTTCAATGAACCCAAATGCCCTTTAGAAAAGTTCATGATTTTTGTTAAAGGTGAAAACCTCTGCCAAAAATGATGCACCTATTTCTAGGCCATCCTGGATTTTTGAAATAAATCTTATTGTATTTGACTTTTGGGCATTTAAATGCTATAAATAATTTAAATGTTCAAATAATGTTGGAACTATTTTTGGGCCACTGAAATAATTCAGCAAGTGTCCATGAATATTTTCAGGATTTTAGGAAATGCCTTGGTATTTTTCCTAAGCTCAAAACAGAGGCAAATAATTAGAAAACAAAAACAAATTAGAAAACAGAAGAGGGAGAGAAAGTTACCTGGACCTACCTACTGTGCAGCCCACCTGGCCGGCCCAGCTGGCGGCCCAGCCCACCAGGCGCTCTCCTGTCGCCTTCCTCCTCGCGCCAGTAGGCGAGGGCGCGTGCCCGACGCGCGCAGCTACACGCCGCGGCCACCTCCTCCCTCCCTGCCTGCCTGGCTCCGCCTCGACGCGTCTGGACGATGCCACGCGACCCCCAGAGCCGTCCGACTCTCCCTCTCTCTCCCCCGAACGATCTCCCCCTCCTCTGTTCTTCCCGCCCGAACGCCTCTGTCGCCGCCGCTCGCCACCACCGCGGACACCGCCATCCCGGCGACGCCCTGAGATGCCCAAGAGCTCCGCCTAGTATCCCTCTTCCTCCTCGTCGAGTTGTGCAACGTCGGACGCCCCCGAGTGCCTCCACGTCTGTAACGCCCATGATGCGGCTATATCTCCCACGTGTCAAGGCACGACTTAGAGGCATAACCGCATAGTGGTTTTGTCGCAAGAAGGGTCATCTTCACACAATCCCATGTAATGAACAAGAATGGGATAAAGAGTTGGCTTACAATCGCCACTTCACACAATACATAAATATCATTCATACATCATCCGAAATACAATCATATAGACCGACTACAGTCCAAATCCAGATGAAAATAAGACAACCCCAAATGCTAGATCCCCGATCGTCCCAACTGGGCTCCACTACTGATCATCAGGAAAAGACACATAGTAACGACCACGTTCCTCGTCGAACTCCCACTTGAGATCGACGCCATCATCTGCACTGGCATCATCGGCACCTGCAACTGGTTTTGGAAGTATCTGTGAGTCACAGGGACTCAGCAATCTCACACTCGCGAGATCAAGACTATTTAAGCTTATAGGACAAGGAGGTGCAAAGAGGTGGAGCTGCAGCGGCAAAAGCATATATGGTGGCTAACTTGCGCAATGAGAGCGAGAAGAGAAGCAAAGGAACGGACGTCATCTAGCAATGACCAAGAAGGGGTCCTGAACACCTACTTACGTCATACATAACACAGACCGTGTTCACTTCCCGGACTCCGCCGAGAAGAGACCATCACGGTTACTCACGCAGTTGATGTATTTTAATTGGGTCAAGTGACAAGTTATCTAAAACCGGACATTAACAAATTCCCATCTGCCTCATAACCGCGGGCACGGCTTTCGAAAGATATTACCCTGCAGGGGTGTCCCAACTTAGCCCATCATAAGCTCTCACGGTCAACGAAGGATAAACCTTCTCCCGGAAAGACCCGATCAGTCTCGGAATCCCGGTTTACAAGACATCTCGACAATGGTAAAACAAGACCAGCAAAGCCGCCCGAATGTGCCGACAAATCCCGATAGGAGCTGCACATATCTCGTTCTCAGGGCACACCGGATTGTCCAAGCTTCCGATAGGCCAGTCCAGAGTTGCCCCTGGTGGCCACCGGCGACTGACAGTTTGGACCAATACTCAGAGGAGCACTGGCCCGGGGGTTTAAAATAAAGATGACCCTCGGGCTCTAGAAAACCCGGGGAAAAAAGGTATAGGTCGCAAATGGTAAACCCAAGGTTGGGCCTTGCTGGAGGAGTTTTATTCAAGGCGAACTGTCAAGGGGGTCCCATAAATCACCCGACCGTGTAAGGAACGCAACTCAAGGAACATAATCCCGGTATAACAGTAACTAGGGCGGCAAGAGTGGAACAAAACACCAGGCATAAGGCCGAGCCTTCCACCATTTACCAAATATATAGATGCATTAATTAAATAAGAGATATTGTGATATCCCAACATGTCCATGTTCCGACATGGAACAAACTTCAACTTCACCTGCAACTAGCAACGCTATAAGAGGGGCTGAGCAAAAGCGGTCACATAGCCAAACAACGGTTTGCTAGGAAAGGATGGTTAGGGGCTGACATGGCTGAAAATAGGAGACATGATACAGCAAGTGATAGGTGGCGAGCATGGCAATAGAGCGAACAACTAGCATAGCAAAGATAGAAGTGATTTCGAGGGGTGGTCATCTTGCCTGCAAAATTCTCAGAGTTGTCGAAAGCTTGATCCTCGTAAGCGTACTCGACAGGTTCCTCGTTCACGAACTCGTCTCCCGGCTCTACCCAAGACAAGAACACAAACAAACGGAACCACAATCAATAACGGGAAATGCGCAAGCAACATGATGCCAAACATGTATGATATGCGAGATATGATATGCGATACATATGCGTGCTCCGGAAGGAAAATGATGAATATGGCAGTAAATTGGCAAACCAAGCATGCCACTGGAAAGATGAGATGATTTCGGTCGAAATCGATATAAGGATCACCGGAATCGGATGCACGGTTTGCAAATGGCAAGCAAAACAAGAATGACACGAATCTGCGATAAACAGCAAGATAGCACATAAAATGCAACAAGCAACGATGCTACAGCACCCCAACATAGCAACAAAGCACATGGAAGTAATCTACAGGAGATGCTTGACAAAAGATGAACACTGAGCTACGGCTAGTTCACAACATATCAAGCTCAAACAAGCATTGCAAAAGTGCAAAAGATTACAGGTTCACAGACTTAGTGAAAAACTGGACATGACAGAAATCAGCATCAGGTAGCAATGTTCAGAGCACGAAATCAACATGCTACAGGAACTTAACATAGCAAAAAAGGGCATGGTAGTGTTCTACTAAATGCACATGGCAAAAGTCCCTTACTGACCATAAGCCAAAAAGGACCAGAAGATATGATGGCAAGCATGTAAACATAGCAAGTTTCGTTATCAGGTTTCAGACTTAGCAGAAAACAGAGCATGGCAGAAATGTTAATATGTAGGCCTCTTTGTGAGCTTTATGCACTCACTACAGAGCAATGCATGACAAACCAAGCATACCTACAGCAATATGGCATGTTTATGAAGCTATCCATGGCAAGCAAAATTGCATAGCATGTATGGATCAACTACAATAAGCTTGGCAAGTTTGCATATCATGTTAAGAATCTGCCAGAAATATTTTATAGCAAAAGTAGAGCAAGATTGAGTCATGCTATGGTACTCTAAAATTGCAAACAATTGCAGGAATGGATCAATTACAACTATAGCTACAAAACATCCTTACTGAACATCTCCAAAATATGCATGTATCTCTCTGTAGCATCAAGTTTACATGGCAACAAAATTACAGCAGACAAGGACTTAGAGAAATCACTAAGTCCCTGAAATCAGAAATATTACGGGGCCTACTTTGCATGCTTGTGCTAGTCACCACAAAGATCACAAAAATACATGGACTATACCACTGGAAAGATGGCATGGCATACTTCAAAACACATGTAGAGCTCATGCTCAAAAGATGCACAGAATAAATGATACAAAAATGACAAATCTCCAAGTTCTGATAAGAACCAGAGATTAACAGCAACTAGCCCAACGAAGATTTGGGCATCAAGATGACCTCTAATGAACATGGTGCAATTTAACAAAATTAAGAGCATCACGAGACGAACAATTTGACATATTACACGCGCGAATCAGAGCTACATGCACGAAGTTATCGCATCTCAAACAGGAGCACATGCTGATGGAATTCTGGGACTTAGAAGAAAATACGGGGACGAGAAAGTCAACCGGGGGGGGGGGGTACTGTACCAGATCGGATCGGGCTCCCGAGCTCGTGCTCGCCCGCCAGCGGAAGGAGGAAAGGAGGCGGTGGCGGCGGCCGTGGGAAGGAGAGGAGGCGCCGGAGGAGAGGGTCGCCGGCGGGGGCGGCGATGACCGGCGGCGGGGACGGGCGCCGCGGCGGCGGCGGCCCAGGCGGCAACGGCGGCGGGCACGGGGGCACGCCGGCGGCGGGCGGCGCGGCCCTCAGGCGGCGGCGCGGGGGAACCGCGGGCGGAGGCGAACGGGCCGGGAGGCGACGGCGGCGGGCCGCGGGGGGCCTCGCCCGGGCCTCGCGGGCTCCGGCGGCGGCGGCGACGGGCTCGCCACGTGGTAGCCGCGGGTTGGACGGGGCGCGGCGGGCGGACGTGTCCGTCGGTGGCAGTTTTGTCCGGCGGCGCGCGGAGGAGAATTTTAGGGTTGGACTGCGAATGTATACGGGAGGGGATGCACTTATATAGCTAGAGGGAGCTAGGAGACTCCAAATGAGGTGTGGTTTTCGCCCACACGATCGTGATCGAACGACCTAGAGCATGGAAGAGAGTTTGGTGGGTTTTGGGCTGGTTTTGGAGGGGTTTTTTGCTGGACACTCAAATGGACTTTGCGGATGCCCGGTTAACCGATGGAGTACCAAACGACCTCCGAATGGAACGAAACTTGACCGATAGTCTGCGGGTGGTATATTAAGACCACTCGACAAGCCTCGGTCCATTTCGAGAAAGTTTGACACACGCACACGAAAGAAAACAAGAGGGATGCATCGGAGGAGATAGGAGCACCGGATTGGAAAACGGACAACGGGGAAAATGCTCGGATGCACGAGACGAACACGTATGCGAATGTAATGCACATGATGACATGATATGAAAATGCAAGACAAGACAAAATACAAAACGAAAGACAAAACCCGACAACGGAGGGAAAAACATATCACATAGCCGGAAATGGCAAGAGTCGGAGTTACAAATATGGCAAGTTACATGCGGGGTGTTACAACACTCCACCACTACGAGAGGATCTCGTCCCGAGATCTAGGACTGAAAGAACTCCGGATATTCGGAACGGAGATGGTCCTCGCGTTCCCAGGTGGCTTCCCGGTCGGAATGGTGCGACCACTTCACTTTCAGGAATTTGATAGACTTGTTGCGAGTCTTGCGCTCAGTTTCTTCAAGAATAGCAACTGGGTGCTCATGATAAGACAAATCTTCTTGGAGGTCAATCTCTTCGAAGCCGATAGTGCGCTCAGGCGTCTTGAAGCACTTGCGGAGCTGTGACACGTGGAACACATCGTGCACGTTCGCGAAGTTGGAAGGAAGCTCAAGTTGATAGGCGAGGTCGCCTCTTTTGCCAATGATCTTGAAAGGACCCACGTATCTAGGGGCAAGCTTCCCTTTGATACCGAAGCGACGAGTGCCTTTCATTGGAGAGACGCGGAGGTAGACATGGTCTCCGATCTCGAAAGCCAAATCACGATGCTTACTATCATAGTAACTCTTCTAACGCGATTGCGCGGCTTTGAGATTATCACGGATGACTTTACATATTTCTTCAGCTTTAGTGATTAAGTCATTGCCAAGAAGTTGGCGTTCACCAGTCTCCGACCAATTAAGAGGGGTACGGCACTTTCTGCCATAGAGAATCTCGAATGGGGCCTTGCCCGAACTCGCTTGGAAGCTGTTGTTGTAGGAGAATTCAGCATATGGAAGACAATCTTCCCATTTCATGCCAAAGGAAATGACACAAGCCCTGAGCATATCTTCAAGAATTTGATTGACTCGCTCGACTTGGCCACTAGTTTGAGGGTGAAAAGCTGTGCTAAAGCGAATGTTTGTGCCCATGGCCTTCTGGAAGGAGTCCCAGAACTTAGAGGTGAAGATGCTTCCACGATCAGAAGAAATCAATTGTGGAATGCCGTGCAAAGAGACAATTCTGGAGGTGTAGAGCTCTGCCAGCTGAGCTGCTGTGATGGATTCTTTGATTGGAAGGAAATGAGCCACTTTAGAAAGCTTGTCAATGACAACGAAGATAGCGTCATTTCCGCGCTTGGACTTTGGAAATCCAGCCACGAAGTCCATTTCGATATGATCAAACTTCCATTCCGGAATAGCAAGAGGTTGGAGGAGACTAGCTGGTCGTTGGTGTTCTGCTTTCACTCTTCGGCAGACATCACATTCATTCACGAATTGAGCAATTTCTCGCTTCATTCGAGTCCACCAATACGACTGCTTGAGGTCATGATACATCTTCGTACTTCCAGGATGAATGGAAAGGAGAGAATTGTGCGCCTCATTCATTATGACTTTCCTTAGATCACCTTTAGGAACCACAATCCGGTCCTCGAAGAACAAAGTGTCTCTGTCATCAATGCGATAGCACTTGTATTTGGAAAGACCCTTGTCGATACCACGTTTCACCTTCTTCACCATGGCATCAAGGAGTTGTGCCTCATGAATTTGATCTTCCAAAGTAGGAGATACTAAGAGGTTGGCAAGAACGCCTTGAGGAACAACTTGGAGATTCAGCTTGCGGAAAGCTTCACAAAGATCCGGTTGGAAAGGCTTGAGAATTAAGCTGTTGCAATAAGCTTTCCTGCTTAAAGCATCTGCAATGACATTAGCCTTGCCTGGAGTATATTCGATACTCGGATTGTACTCTTGAATCATTTCGACCCATCGAGTCTGCCTGAGGTTGAGGTTGGGCTGAGTGAAGATATACTTGAGACTCTTGTGATCAGTGAAAATGTCCACTTGTCTTCCCAACAAGAGATGTCTCCACGTAACCAATGCATGGACAACTGCCGCCAACTCAAGATCATGAGTGGGGTAGTTCTTCTCGTTGGGCTTCAACTGCCGAGAGGTATAAGCCACAACTTTCTTCTCTTGCATTAACACAGCACCGAGACCTTGGAGAGAAGCATCACAGAAAACTTCATACGGCTTGGATTCATCAGGAGGAGTCAAGACAGGAGCTGTGACTAGTTTCTGTTTGAGAGTGTTGAAAGCAACGTCACACTCAGGAAACCATACATACTTCACATGCTTCTGTAGGAGGTTGGAAAGAGGCTTTGCAATCTTGGAGAAATTCTCAACGAATCTTCGGCAATAGCTTGCAAGACCCAGAAAACTGCGGAGCTGCTTGACATTTTGAGGAGGTTCCCAATCCAGAACTGCGGACACCTTCTCGGGGTTAACAGCGATGCCTTTGGCAGAGATGATGTGACCAAGGAAAAGAACTTCATCGAGCCAAAACTCACATTTGGAGAACTTCGCATAGAATTGATACTCTCTGAGCTTGTCGAGCACCAATCGCAAATGTTTGGCATGATCCTGCTTATTCTTGGAGAAGACCAAGATATCATCGAGATACACCAGAACGAATTCATTGGTATAGGGGTTGAAGATGAAATTCATCATCCGAGAGAACACCGGAGGAGCATTGACAAGGCCGAAAGACACGACAGTATATTCATAAGAACCAAAGCTTGTTCTGAATGCTGTCTTGGGAATTTCTTCTTCATGAATGCGAATCTGATGATAACCCATACAAAGGTCAAGCTTCGAGAATACTTTAGCGCCTTTGAGTTGCTCAAATAGCTCATTGATGTTGGGAAGTGGATACTTGTTCTTGATTGTCTTCTTGTTCAATGGACGGTAGTCGACGCAAAGTCGGTCCGTACCATCCTTCTTCTTGACAAAAAGAACACCACAACCCCATGGAGAAGAACTCGGTCTGATCAAACCCAGACGTTCTTGTTCATCGAGCTGCTTCTTCAATTCCTTCAGCTCGTTTGGTCCAAGCTTGTATGGACGCTTGCAAACGGGTACAGTACCAGGCTCTAGTTCGATAACGAACTCAACTGGCCGGTGCGGAGGCATACCCGGAAGCTCTTCTGGAAAGACATCTTGATACTCGCAAACGACTGGAATTTGAGAGATGGGATCCAATTCGCCCTTCTCATTGAGAGAGAAAAACCGAATGGTTTCATCACGAGCGGCAAAATAATCACATCCTCAGACAAGTGTGTCAATTGAATTTCCCTGGCAGCACAATCAAGTTGAGCCTTGTGCTTAGAAAGCCAGTCCATCCCGAGAATAAGATCAATATCCGAGTCACCAAGAACAATTGGAGAAGACTGAAATTTATAGTCGCCCATCTTGATGGTAACATTCGGAACCATGGAACTTGCATTCATGCATCTGCCCGGAGAGACAACTGCTAACGGCCTAGGCAATCCTTGGAAATGCAATTCATGCTTGGATGCAAAAGGTCTTGATATGAAAGAAAGCGATGCACCAGTATCAAAAAGAACTTTTGCAGGAATATCATTAACAGGAAGATTACCCATTATCACATCAGTAGACTCCTCCGCTTGAGCTGCATTCATCATGTTCACCTTTGCAAAGTTTGGGTTATGCTTGACCACTGCATTGCTGGAAGATCTGACAGGAGGAGGAGGAAGACGCCTCTGGTTGAAGCACTTGTTAGCATAGTGACCTTTCTGCTGACATTTGTTGCAAGTCACCTCTGAGAGTGGACGGTGATAAGGAGCATTGGACTTTGGAGCTTGATTCTGAGACTTGTTCTGATAGCCAGAGTTGGAAGAGTTTGAAGAACCATGGCCACCTTTGTTCTTCTGCTGGTAAGGCTGACGAAACGGAGGAGGAGGAGGCAACCAGAACTTCTGTTGCTTAGCTGTCACAAGTGAGGAAGAAGAAGACTGAACTGCGTCTCTGACTCTCTTCTTAGAAGCCTCACACTTGAGCTGAGCAGCCTCTTGCTTCAGTGCCATATTGTAGAATTGATCAAACTGAGTAGGCTCAACCAGAACGAGAGCTAACTGCAGATCCTCTTTAAGGCCACCTCTGAAGTGATAGATCATGCTCTTCTCATCAGGAACGTCTTGTTTAGCGAAGCGAGCAAGTTTCTGAAACTGAATGTTGTATTGATACACAGACATGTTTCCTTGCTTGAGATTGCGGAACTCCTCACGCTTGCTCTCAACAACACTTTGTGGAATGTGGTGCGCTTTGAAGTCCCGACATAAGTCAGTCCAAGTAATCACACGACCTCCTCTGGAATCTTTGTATTGCTGAAACCAATCAGCAGCTTGGTCCTTGAGCTGGAAAGAAGTGAACTTGACAAAGTCCTCAGGCCTGACATTGCTACATTCAAAATGCTTGTTGATGTCCACGAGCCAATCATCGGCATCCGTGGCCTCGGCACAGTAGCTGAAAGACTTGGGCTGATTTGCGAGAAACTGGTTGAGAGTGGCAAAGTGAAACTGATTGTTGCCTTGACCTTGATTGCCTTGATTGTCTTGCCCTTGAGTACGTTCTTGCAAGAGTTGCAGAATCATCTGAGCATTGGCGTTGGTGGCTGCCATGATTGCTTGCCATGCCCCCGGAGGTGGAGGTGGTGGCGGAGGGTTCGCTTGACTCCCTTCATTGCGATCCGGATTCTGACGCGTTGGCGGAGCCATCCTGAAGAGGGTGACATCCGTTAGCATCTTGATAGACAAAAGATAAGTAGAATCAACGGACAGAAATTGCAATATATAGTCTTCACAATGAACATTCGAACGAAGATGAACGAATGAATTCCGTAGTAAAACATCACACTTCCATAAGTTGAGAAGCCACTTGAAAAAGATATGGAATGAACATATTAATTCGAAGAAACTCGAATACCACATACAAAATAAAACAAAGTATTGGCTTGCAGAATAAGCCGGAACAAACATATGATAGAGGTTTCGTCCGAAGTTTTCGTGGTGGGGCCCACACGGGCTCAATCGTACAGCACCATCATGTACAAGGCTGTGCACATGACATACGAAGCGTCCCCGAGTCGGCAAAGCCATGGACTCTTTAAGACACAACGAGACCACTGTAAAATCAACCGTATACAGGCGGACCACTAGACGTCGAACCCCAATCTCATATCATGCATCTGTCGGAAGATATCCTAAGGCTACTTGAATTCCCACTTATGAACTCCCGAAACTTTCTGGTTATGCAATCTGGTGTAGGGGATACAGGGGACACAAAATATATCACCCAAACTAACAATCCCTAGATCCAGCTGTATCCATCCGTCAACACATAACCAAGAAATCTTCGGAAATCGTTTACCTCAACCTTTGAAAAACATCCGTTATACAAGTTATGGCAATACTCCCGAACTCCCGCCCCAGTACTGGGTGGCGTCGAGGTGATCTTACGAACAACTGCATAAAAGAGATTTCGATGTCGGCGAAACTCAGGTATTCCAGAACTGCAACGATAAAATTGTGACGACAACACCTCGGAGCTCAACTCCCCGGGACACTGCCACAACCCCTAAATGATAGGAGGCACCAAGAACAATGTTCTCGTCACAAATCGATCGGAACGATTCCAAGATACCCGCGTGATCCTAAATTTTTTTAGTGAAATTTGAGGAGAGAGTAGTCAAAACTTCTACGTCAGGAGACCTCAACAGAGCGACGAAGAGACTGAGGAGTAAAAAGAATCCTACGCTCCGATATATATAATCCTAAGACTCAAAACATTTTTTTCCTAGACTCAACAACGCCAGCGATTCGATCAAGCAGGGGGCTCCTAAGTCGGGGATGGCTCTGATTACCAACTTGTAACGCCCACGATGCGGCTATATCTCCCACGTGTCGAGGCACGACTTAGAGGCATAACCGCATAGTGGTTTTGTCGCAAGAAGGGTCATCTTCACACAATCCCATGTAATGAACAAGAATGGGATAAAGAGTTGGCTTACAATCGCCACTTCACACAATACATAAATATCATTCATACATCATCCGAAATACAATCATATAGACCGACTACGGTCCAAATCCAGATGAAAATAAGACAACCCCAAATGCTAGATCCCCGATCGTCCCAACTGGGCTCCACTACTGATCATCAGGAAAAGACACATAGTAACGACCACGTTCCTCGTCGAACTCCCACTTGAGATCGATGCCATCATCTGCACTGGCATAATCGGCACCTGCAACTGGTTTTGGAAGTATCTGTGAGTCACAGGGACTCAGCAATCTCACACTCGCGAGATCAAGACTATTTAAGCTTATAGGACAAGGAGGTGCAAAGAGGTGGAGCTGCAACGGCAAAAGCATATATGGTGGCTAACTTGCGCAATGAGAGCGAGAAGAGAAGCAAAGGAACGGACGTCATCTAGCAATGACCAAGAAGGGGTCCTGAACACCTACTTACGTCATACATAACACAGACCGTGTTCACTTCCCGGACTCCGCCGAGAAGAGACCATCACGGTTACTCACGCAGTTGATGTATTTTAATTGGGTCAAGTGACAAGTTATCTAAAACCGGACATTAACAAATTCCCATCTGCCTCATAACCGCGGGCACGGTTTTCGAAAGATATTACCCTGCAGGGGTGTCCCAACTTAGCCCATCATAAGCTCTCATGGTCAACGAAGGATAAACCTTCTCCCGGAAAGACCCGATCAGTCTCGGAATCCCGTTTACAAGACATCTCGACAATGGTAAAACAAGACCAGCAAAGCCGCCCGAATGTGCCGACAAATCCCGATAGGAGCTGCACATATCTCGTTCCAAGGGCACACCGGATTGTCCAAGCTTCCGATAGGCCAGTCCAGAGTTGCCCCTGGTGGCCACCGGCGACTGACAGTTTGGACCAATACTCAGAGGAGCACTGGCCCGGGGGTTTAAAATAAAGATGACCCTTCTTGCGACAAAACCACTATGCGGTTATGCCTCTAAGTCGTGCCTCGACACGTGGGAGATATAGCCGCATCGTGGGCGTTACAACGTCGTCGTCTTCAACCTCCCAACGCCGGAGATCCCTCTCGCCGCCCCGCTCGCTCCGGTGCTTCCCCGAGCACGCCGAAGCCACCTCTGCACTCACTGTGAGGCTCCGGTCCTTTTCCCCCTAACCACCTCGTCGATTTCACCCTGTAGCTGCCGTCCTCATGAGCTCCGAAGCTCGCCGCCGTCAGGCCACATCGCCGCCGCGGCCAGAGCTAGCTATGACCGCAACCAAGCACTGCAACATGCTCAGCACGCCGTCAGGAGCCTGGAACACTCAACCGTTGCTCCTGCCGTGCACTGCAGCGTCGTTTCGTCGGTCCCGTAGCCCCGGCCGCCGCTAACCTCAACGCCGGCGCTACTTCCGGCCACCCCACGGCCTCCCGCGTGTTCCATTGGATGGGCGCGAGCGCTAGCTACCCATAGCACCCATCCGCGCGTCGAATGGATGCCGGAGCCGCGATTCCGGCGTGCCTCCGCCGTGGCCAGAGGTCACCGGCGGCTAAGCGCCGGCCTAACCCCGATTAGGCTAGTGCTAATGATGGCCTGTGCAATTGACATGCGGGCCCCACTGTATAATTAACCATCTAACAAAAATAGATTAAATTAATCTAAGTCCAGTGGCCCCACTTGTCAGTTTGACTACGCTGACGTGGCCGTTGACCTGGCCCCACTGGTCAGCCTCTGTTCCTGCCCTGTCACACTGACGTGTAGACCCCACTGGTCTGGTTTGACCTGACCGGGTTAGTTGACCTGCTGACGTCACACTGACGTCAGGCTGACGCAGTAAAGCATTATCTGGATTTAAGTTTATTCAGGAAATTCCAGAAAATAGTATAAACTTCTAAAAATCATATAAAATCAACCGTAGCTCAGAATGAAATAATTTATATATGAAAAATTATCAGAAAAATGCAATCTATCCATCTGTATCATTTTCATGCATGTCAAACTAAGTTATACCTGCTGTATATGTGAAAACATGATAATGCACTATTTGAATTCATAGTTTGAATGTGAATTTGAATCTTTGGTTCAAATCAACTCAAACCATTCTGTTCTAGATTGCATTAGCCCAAAACACATTCATATTGCCATGTCATAGCATGCATCATATTGTGCATTGCATTGACCGTGCCCTTCTCTGTTTGCCGGTAATCGTCCCCTCTCAGTAGCCGATGCTCCGATGACGTGATCGATGACACCGATGAAGAACTATAATATCTTCTGAAGTGCCAGGCAAGCATAACCCCCCTTGTTCATTCCGATACAATCCCACTCTCTCGCTCCTGCTCTCTTTACTACATTAGGACAACAACGATTCAACTGTTACATGCTGCGGTAGTTGAACCCCTTATCCTCTGCATGACCTGTAGTTGCCACAGTAAATAGATGAGACCCACTAGCATGAGTAGGAGTTGTTTGAGCCCTGATGTGCGTACTCATTCATGCTTGTTTGTCATGCCTGCTACTGCTTAGAGTTGAGTCGGGTCTGATTCATCGGGGATGAATTGGAATGGTGATGAACATGTCCTACTGTGTGTGAGCTAAGTGTGTGAACACGATTTGGTAAAGGTAGCGGTGAGAGGCCATGTAGGAGTACATGGTGGGTTGTCTCATTGAAGCCGTCCTCAGGAACTGAGTTCTGTGTTTGTGATCCATGATACAGTTACTACCACGCATTGGGCCCGAAATCAATGGACCCTCTCGGCTTCTTAATCACCCTTGTCCTCCGTCCAGGAGTTGCAAGTAGTTTCTGGTGTTTGTAGTATGCTGGAGGCCGTGGACAGCGCTGACCGAGGGGTGGGCTGTGATGCGGTAGGCACGTGGCACGGTGTACCGGGCGCCCGTTTGGTGTCTCGGGAACCCTGCACACATCGTCCGGGGCCGTATGTGGAAACCTCGGCCGGACTCCCTGTGGATGGAACCTGAATAGGCGATAAACCTAGACTAGAGACTTGAGTGTTTAGGTAGGCTGTGGCCGACTCCCTCGCCAGGCTTCCGCTTGAAGGTTGCCGAGGTACACGACGTGTACATGGTGGTAAGTGGCGAGAGCGTGTGTGTCGAAGTACACCCCTGCAGGGTTAACATCATCTATTCGAATAGCCGTGTCCGCGGAAATGGACTTCTGGGTTGCCTATAACAGTTCATAGACAAGTGAAAGTGGATACGCTAAAATGCGCAAGATAAGCGTGAGTGCTATGCATGGCGTTCTCGTAGGGAGACGGGAGCGGATCCATAGTGGTGTATTGGTATGGTGAATTTGTGGACTCGTGTGCGCCACCTCAAAAGAGTTACTTGCAGTCGTAGTTCAGGATAGCCACCGAGTCAAAGCTGGCTTGCTGCAGTCAAACTCCACCACCCCCCTTTGTTGATACCGATACATATGTAGCTAGTTCTGATGTAAGTCTTGCTGGGTACATTTGTACTCACGTTTGCCTATTTTATGTTTTGCAGAGAGACGCCAGTCTCGCTAGTAGTTCCGTGTGGACTTCGACGTTTAGCTTGATACCTCAGCTACGATCTTGTGCCCTCGACAGGATCTAGTAAATAGTCAGGCTTCTCAGCCTTTCTCATTTGTAGATGTCTGTACTCAGACATGTTAAGCTTCCGCATGTGTTTGACTTGTATGCTCTGAATGTTGGGTCATGAGACCCATGTTTGTAATATCTGGCTCTTCGGAGCCTAATGAATAAATACTCTGAGTCGTAGAGTCTTGTTGTGATGCCATGTTGTATTTGCACATATCGAGCATATTGTGTGTATGATTGAAATGCTTGGTATGTGTGGGATCCGACAATCTAGTTGTCTATCCTTAGCAGCCTCTCTTATGGGGAAATGTAGTCTAGTGCCTCCTTGAGCCATAGTAGTCCGCTACAGCCCGGTTCACCGGAGTCCTGCTAGCCCAGCACTACTACTCTAGACACTTGACTGGCCGGCATGTGTTTCATATCGTTCCTGTGTTTGTCCCTTCGGGGAAATGTCACGCGGTGACATAAGGAGTCCTGCCTAGCCTGCTACAGCCCGGGTTCCCGGAGTCCTTTTAGCCCAGTGCTACAGCCCGGATTCGCACGCTGCTGACCGACACGTTCGATGTTGATTCATGTATGCCTGTCCCCATACGTTAGTGCCGCTTTGGGTTCACGACTAGCCATGTCGGCCCGGGTTCTCTGTCATATGGATGCTAGCGACATTGTCATATACGTGAGCCAAAAGGCGCAAACGGTCCCGGGCCATGGTAAGGCGACACCATGGGAGTACCGTGCGTGAGGCCGCAAAGTGATATGAGGTGTTACAGGCTAGATCGGGGTGACTTGGAATCGGGGCCCCGACACCGACTTTCTTCGACGTTAACGTGGTTGGAGCCACGTTATCGTTCTTTCCCCATTCCGTGCTACCACATGTCTCATTGCCAGGATGCTGTTTAGTAAGTTGGTAACCTCTTTCCGTGTACGCACCAAACAGAGAGGTCGGGATGATGGTACCTTGGCCCAGGATTAAAGCCAGTCATCCGGTCTGGGGGCATGGGTGTTTCCGGTTGGGACCGAGAGGGGGGGCACCCCCTTAGAGCGCGCGTATAGAAATTTGATCCCATGCTACGCGAGGTTGTAGCCTCCCCGTCTCAAGGTTTTTCTTGAACATCGCCGAGGGTGATCCCTGGCTTTGGATGGTTGAATTGGGTGTGTACTGGTTAGACGTGTTTCTTCCAAAACACCGTAGACGGAACTAGTCCCCGTGACTACTGAAATCCGTTGGCTGTGGTTAAGTACAAACTCTGCAGAGTCAATTCTTTCCAAATCATCGTATCCATGACCAAGTAATGAAAACATTATATCCATATCTATCCGCGTGGAAAAAAACTTGTCCCCGGTGAACAATCTCAGGTGGTAAATCCAGATTTATTGTTATTCCTGTGGATGGACTAACTTTATTTTTGTCTCATGCTTGTGATAATTTATGTTCCCGAACTGTTGTATTATTGAGTTGTGATATAAGCCCTTTATGTGACGTCGCGCAGACGTCCGACTGTGGCGTGTTCTTGTTCCTTACTTTAAATATAAGCCCTTTTTGTGATGTCGCTCAGACGTCCGACTGTGGCATGCACTGTATTTATTTTCTGTTATAAGCCCTTTATGTGGTGTCGCCCCGACGCCCGACTGTGGCATTATTATTCCGCATCTTCCGCTCGAGGAGTCTTTCAGACACTCGTTTGGCACCAGTATCACTATTTTGCATTTTCCGCTCGAGGAGTCTTTCAGACACTCGTTTGGCACCAGTATCACTATTTTGCATTTTTCCGCTCGAGGAGTCTTTCAGACACTCGTTTGGCACCAGTATTACTATTCTGCAGTTTCCGCTCGAGGCGTCATTCAGACCCTCGCTTGGCACCCAATATTTATTACCTCTATGTCTGATCGCACCGGTTAACTTGTTCATGTGCTTCATGTTTACATTTGTTATATCTTATGTCCGAACTGTCTTGCGAGTACTTTCATAGTACTCACTTGGCTTGTTGATTTGGCCAGATGTTGACGAAGGCGATCTCTTGGATGAAGAGTTTGATAGCGCGTCCGATGCCTAGAGGAGTCCCAGTCAGTCCTGCGCGATCCCGGATATTGGTCACTTGTATTGTATACGCTTCCGCCACCCACAATAAGTCTCCTCGAGCCTCACTCCGACGCTCGAAGAGCTGTAGTCTTCTGGAATCATATCACTCGCTTCGCGGTGATATCTCCACCACCGTTATTATCGTGAGTTAGTAGTTGCCACCCTATCCGCCGTATTGTTTTTGCGGCGTGCATGTAATAAATTGTTGGGCAGCCTCTGCTCAACCCTGTATTATATTTAGTACTCCTGGTATTTTTCTTCTGTGACCAAGATATTGTCTACCAGTGAGAAGGAATTCTTCCTCACTGGTCCGTAAAAGGGATTGGTCTCTCAATAATTATTTTATTGAAAAACCGGTCATGACAAGCTTGGTATCAGAGCCAGGCTGACCGTAGGAAGCCACTAGGTGCGAGCGCTAATCGGTTATTAGCGTTTTTGTGCTTTTTCAGCATTTTTGCAATTGTAGCTATTTTCTGTTGGTCATCATAAATTTATGACATGACTACTCAGAATTTTTGCCTACTTTTGTAGATGGCTGGCAGCAGCTGTGAGAATCGAGTGTTCACCAATGTGCCCGAGGGGTTTATCAAGCTCCTCGTCTCCATCACCAAGCTCGCGATCGGGCCAGCAGCTCGCCCGGAGTTCACACTCTATAAAGCTCAGTGACGACGTGTCTATGCACCAAGCTGTGGTGCAGTTCAAGGGAGGACGTTCAGCTGCACGCCACTTCCGTTTTGTGGGAAGGGCCATGCCTATGGAGAGGCATGCCATGCAGATGGCTGCCCATGAGGCGATAGCTCGCCTTCGGGACATCCTTCCTACGATGAAGACTCATCGCTACCGCTACCGTTTGCCTGCCATCGGGGAGAACGGGATGAAGCCATCGAGATGGTTGTGGAGTATCTCAAGGCTCTGGAGGAGTCTTTCGACAACCTCGTAGATGATCTTGTGGCTGCCCGCATGGACTTAGTCCGGGGCCGCCTCTGACTTTCGTCTTGTCTTCAGCCTCGTACCAGTGAGAAGGAGCTTCTCCACACGGCGCCGCCTCTGACTTTCGTCTCGTCTTCAGCCTCGTATGCACCGGCCGTTTTGGCCATGGCTCGTCGTCTGCCTACCACTGAGGAGTTCGACCGAGTCATCGCCCCTACTCCAGTCAGAGCCGCTCCGCCGGCCGCACACGCTCTACCGCCAGTCGCCCCCGCACCATCACCGCAGCACAGCGTCGCGCGCCAGGAGCCAGCTAGAGAGGAGGTGGAGGTTGATTCTCCTGGACCGCTGAGCCTTGCCATCGGCAAGGGGAAGGAGATCTTCACCATCTCCGACTGAGAGCACCGAGTAGCCGCGTGTTATGCCTGCTTGTATGATGTGTTGTTTTATCTGTACGCTAGTTTGTATTGGTGTGTTTGCTGCCTTCCGGAGTAGTACGCTAGTTTTTTAATAACATGTCAGGATGTGTACATGTATCCTGAGTGATGTATCATGTGTTTGCTTTTCGCATGTAAGATTTATGTTAAGCACTTCTTCTCCGTGAAAAATCATTTGTTTTTCTTTGCAAACCTTGAAGCCTCTTTAATTGTTGCCTTTGCAAGATTTTTCTTGTGCTACACAATTTTCTCATGGGTTTTGCAAATAATACCCCAGACTGGAAAAATGTCTCGCCCATGGACTCGCTCTATGCCCAATCAGCCAGAAGAGGTTTGCGGGACACAGACCAGCAACAATTTCACTCAGGGTCAGTCCAGCCAACAAGACAGCGAAGCAGCACTGTCTCAAGTATGCCGTCTCTTCGAGCAAAGCCAGCAACAGCACCAAGAGATGATGAATCATGTCATCAATATGGGAAACCACCGTGAACCCTATCAACCACATTCCAAGTTATCTGAGTTACAGCAGACTCGCCCCTCAACTTTTGCTCACACCGATAGACCGCTGGAAGCCGATGATTGGCTCCGTGAGATTGAAAGGAAACTGATTATTGCTCAGTGCTCAGATCATGAGAAGGTGCTTTATGCACCACACTACCTTACTGGAGCAGCCGCAGCATGGTGGGAAAACTTCCTACACATGCATCCCAGGGAACACAACATCACCTGGGAAGAATTCAAGGAAGGCTTCCGTGGGGCACACATCCCCAGGAGCATCCTAAAGATCAAGAAGAGAGAGTTTGATGACCTGAAGCAAAGAGGCATGTCCGTCACAGAATACAACGGCCAGTTTACCCAACTGTCTCGTTATGCCTACGACGACCACATGACAGAAAGCAAGAAGATGGAAAAATTCCTGGACGGCCTGGCACCAGCGTTAAGATGCCAACTGATCATGCACACCTTTCCGGATTTTAAGACGCTGGTGGACAAGGCCATCACCCTGGAGAATGAGCGCCGTAGTCTGGAAGATATCCGCAAGCGAAAGAGGGACAAGACGACTCTTGCTCGCAGCGACCGAGGCAAGACTGAGGTCCCGAGGACAGACGCAAGGAGATCCACGACTACTGAGCCAAGGCCCGTCGGACAATTTCATGCCAGGGATAAGGAGTACACATACCGTCCAGGGGTCACCTGCTATGCTTGTGGTCAACAAGGGCATTATGCTAAACAGTGCCCGAAGCCAAGAGACTCGGCACCCAGGCCGAACAATGGTGGAAACAATCCTGCCCCCAAGCGCAACAACTTCAACCCCAGAAACAACCACAGGAAGGGTCACCTGAACCATGTGACCAGGGAAGAAGCGCAGAATGCCCCAGACATCGTGCTCGGTATGTTCCCTGTCAACACAGTACCTGCCACGGTTTTGTTTGATTCTGGAGCTTCCCATTCGTTCGTTTCGAAGAGTTTTGTTTCGCGGCATGGTTTTCCGATACTTCCCTTGGAAAAATCTATGATCATCAAGTCCCCCGGGAATAAGCAAATCGCTCAGGGTTACTGCCAAGGAGTGGTCATTGAGTTCGAAGGACTACAATTCCACGCGAATCTCATCGTGTTGGAAAGTAAAGGACTGGATGTCATTTTAGGGATGGACTGGTTGACCACCAACAAAGGATTCATCGACTGTTTCAATCGGACAGTGATTCTCACCCACCATCACGGCAAGACGATAAGGGTTTCCGCCCAAGAAAGGCCACGATCACAGCAACCAAAACTGAACAAAATGGACATTGCAGAACTGAGAAAAGTTCCAGTGGTATGCGAGTTTCCTGATGTGTTCCCAGAAGAACTACCAGGCATGCCACCAGACCGAGAGATAGAATTCAGCATTGAACTAGCACCTGGCACCGCTCCCATCTATAAGAAGCCGTATAGAATGGCACCCTCAGAATTGGTGGAGTTGAAGAAGCAGATAAAGGAGTTGTTGGACAAAGGATTTATTCGAGCCAGCTCCTCACCATGGGGTTCGCCAGTGTTGTTCGCCAAGAAGAAGGATGGGACACTGAGACTATGTATAGACTATCGAGCCCTCAATATGGTCACCATCAAAAACAAATATCCGATGCCACGGATAAATGATTTGTTTGACCAGCTCGCACAAGCCAAGGTATTTTCAAAGATTGATTTGAGATCGGGATACCATCAACTGAAGGTACGGACAGAAGATATCCCCAAGACAGCATTCACTTCCAGATATGGGTTATACGAGTTTACAGTGATGCCTTTTGGACTAACGAACGCCCCCGCATATTTCGTCCACCTCATGAACAAAGTGTTCATGAAATACATGGACAAATTTGTGGTGGTATTCATTGACGATATTCTGGTTTACTCAAGGACACCAGAAGAGCATGCTGAGCACCTCAGGATTGTTTTGGGAGAATTGAGGAAACATCAGTTGTACGCCAAATTTAGCAAATGCGAATTTTGGCTAAGACAAGTTGGTTTCTTGGGCCATATATTGAACCAAGAAGGCGTGGCCGTAGACCCAGAAAAAGTCAAGGCCATACTAGACTGGAAGCCACCCGCCAATGTTACAGATGTGCGGAGTTTCCTAGGAATGGCCGGATATTACAGGAGATTTATTGAAGGATTCTCCACTGTGGCAAAACCTATGACACAGTTACTCAAGAAGGACAAGAAATTCGTATGGACGGAAGCATGTGAGCAGAGCTTCCAAGAACTCAAGAAGAAGCTGACAACCGCACCGGTCTTAACTGTGCCAGACATACACAAGAGCTTTGAAGTGTATTGTGACGCGTCCCGAAAAGGTCTCGGATGTGTGCTAATGCAGGATGGCAAAGTTGTCGCATATGCCTCCAGGCAGCTGCGAAAACATGAGGAAAATTACCCAACACATGACTTGGAGCTAGCAGCAGTTATACATGCACTCAAGGAGTGGAGACACTTTCTGTTGGGAAATCGCTGTGAAATATATACGGACCATAAGAGCCTCAAATATATTTTCACACAGCCAGAGCTGAATTTACGCCAACAATGCTGGTTGGAACTAGTCAAGGACTATGACGTCGGTATTCACTACCACCCAGGGAAAGCAAATGTAGTGGCCGATGCCCTTAGTCGAAACCCCAGCCCGGACAGTGACGGTCAGCAAAATTTGAGGCCTAAGTTTCAGCGAGAGTTCACTAGGCTCAACATGATGTTAGTCTCTGAGGGCACCGTATCGAACCTGGAGATACAACCCACCCTGGTGGAACAAATTAAGAAGGCTCAACAGGGACATCCCAGCATCGAAGGCATAAAGAAGAAAATGAATCTTAGTAAGACTTCAGAGTTCGTCACAGACAGTAAAGGAACATCATGGTACCGAGACAGACTTTGCGTACCTAACATTGAGGAACTCAAGCAACAGATCTGGACGGAAAGCCACACCGCCCCATACTCGATCCATCCTGGAGGAACCAAAATGTAGAAGGACATCCAGGAAAGATTTTGGTGGCACGGTATGAAAAGAGATATAGCCACATTCATTGCTTGTTGCGATTCATGTCAGCGCATCAAGGCCGAGCACCAAAAGCCAGCAGGGCTACTCCAGCCTAACAGGATACCGGAGTGGAAATGGGATGAAATAGGAATGGACTTCATTATCGGATTACCCCGATCACAACGCAGAAATGACGCCATATGGGTCATCACAGACCGACTAACCAAGGTTGCTCATTTCATTCCCGTGAAGACTACCTACTCCACGCAAAGACTGGCAAAACTTTATCTCTCCCGTATAGTTTGCTTGCACGGAGTCCCAAAGACTATAATATCAGACCGAGGCACCCAATTCGTCTCCAAATTTTGGGATCACCTACAACAAGCTTTGGGCACGCAACTAGCTTTCAGTACAGCATACCACCCTCAGACTGATGGACAAACAGAACGTGTAAACCAAATCCTAGAGGATATGCTAAGAGCCTGTGTGCTCACCTATGGATCCAGTTGGGAAGAGAGTTTGCCGTATGCCGAATTTGCTTACAACAACAGTTACCAAGCCAGCTTGCAAATGGCACCCTTTGAAGCGTTGTACGGACGAAGGTGTCGTACCCCTCTGAATTGGTCAGAAACAGGTGACAGCCGTATCTTCGGCCCAGACATGCTTAAAGAGGCCGAGGAGAAAGTTAAACAAATCAGGGACAGACTCAAGACAGCACAAAGCCGACAAAAGAGCTACTATGATCAGAAGCATCGTGAGGTCAGCTTTGAACCTGGTGATTCCGTATACCTCCGAGTATCTCCTATGAGGGGTCTGCAACGGTTCAAAATTAAGGGGAAGCTAGCCCCAAGATTTATTGGACCATTCTGTGTAAAGGCACGAAGAGGCACGGTGGCCTACCAACTAGACCTACCCAAGGAGCTGTCAGACGTCCATGACGTTTTCCACGTCTCGCAGTTGAGGAAATGCGTGAGTAACCCGGAGAAACATGTACCTCATGAGGACATTGATATGCAACCAGATCTCACCTACAGAGAAAGGCCAGTAAAGATTTTAGAAGAGTCTGAACGGAGGACCGTCAGAAAACGACAAGATTTTTCAGGGTTCAGTGGAGCAACCACACTGAGGATGAAGCCACATGGGAAAGGGAAGATTTCCTCCGAGCAGAGTATCCATATCTATTTGAGGAGCAGCAGAAATCTCGAGGACGAGATTTTTCCTAAGGGGGTAGGTGTTGTGACACCCAAGTTTTTATTTGGATTTTTCAAAAGATTTTTATTTGACTTGAGGGGAGTGATTTAAATTTTTCCATTAAGAGAACTCTCCCTCTCAAATATTTTTTTATGGCAAAAGTTTTATTTGGATTCACCCAAGATCTGTCTTTGGTCTTGGAGGTTCTTGCTTTCCATTTGGACTCAAGACCAAATGTTTTTCTTTTGGGGAAAACAACTTTTAAAAATCTTTTTGGAAATGCACTATGGCTTTTGGAAAACTCCTTTGCCACTTTCAACAATTCCTTCTTGCCATGGCCTTAGTGCAAATCCTCTCTCCTAACCCTTCCCTCACCTTTGGATCATGACCTGCATCAAATCCAGCAAGTTGGACCTCCCCATGTGATCATTTCCATTTGAATCTTATTCAAACAAATTTCTGTCTTCTATCCTACTACTTGGAGATTTACAAAGGAACTCCATTTTTTGTTTTGATTTTTGCCCCCAAACCAACTCTCCTCCCTAGTCCTTTGAACCCTCAACCAAGATCCATGAAGATCCACTGGTCTTCAGTTCAAAATTTTCAGACTACACTTGCTGCAAGTTTGGACCAGATTTGTCAAATTTGGTGAAATTCATTCAAAACCTTCTCCAAAAATTCCAAGTAAAATCAGGCAGCCTCTGGGTGCATTGAGTGGTCATCTCACCAAGTTACAGCTCCAGAAAAATTCATCTCATTGCAAAATCTCTCTGTCGAACACCTGCAGTGCACTGTCTATGTCAAGTTCAGAAAATTCAGAGATTCAATCAGTAGCTTGCTGTCGTTTTCTTCAGAGAAGGACATCGATCTCGCCAGTACCCCTGCGTCGCCTTGCTCCTCGTCCCCTCCCCCTTGTTCCTGCACCGCACGAACGCCTGGCGCCTTGCGGGCATCGGCGACGAGCAGCAGAAGGTGCGCCGCCCCGTGACCGACGCCGGCGGCGGCTTTGCGGACGCCAGCGGGAGACACGGCGCCGACGACGCCACCCAGCGCCGCCCAAACCACCGGAGCTCGCCGCGTGGCCTTCCACTCCCCCGAACGCGCTGACCACCCTCGTCGTGAACCGCAGGGCGCGGAGCGCGCTCTCTGCCGCCGTCGAGCCCGTGCGGTCACCACACCGTGGACCGACGCCATTACGCCAAGACCATCTCCGTTTAGCTGTAAAACGACTCCAGTAACCTCCACTGATGCCGCCTGGCCGCTCAAACCCGCTGCCAATCCACTGCTCCGCCGTAATCGCTCGCCGGAGATTCTCCGTTCACGGCCACCCCGTCGATCCGCCTATAAATAGAGGCCCCGAGCTTCAACTCGAGCACCCACCAGCCCTGCACTCCCCCTAGAGCACGCCTAGCCACTGGAAGAGCCCCGAGGAGGTCTCCTTCCTCGACTCCGGCCGCCGCAACCCGCCACTGGATCCAGCCCGATTCGCCCCCGTGTGTGCTCCTCCGCCTCCATTCTCTTACCAGTAGCTTCACCATGCATCCCTCCTTCTGACCCGCACTTCAATTTGAAGCTTGCAGCCCTCCACCGGAGTTCCCCATCCTCACCCGAGCCGCCGTCCGCCGGAGAAAGTGTCGCCGTCGACGTGGTGCTCCCCGTTGGACGAGTCCACCACCCACCGACGCGGAAGAAGACGCTGAAGCTCTTGGTACCCTCCGTTTCTCCTAACTCGCCGTGGTTCGACGCCGGCGTCCACCGCAGTCTTCGGGCGCCGGCGAGCTTTTCAAACCTGACATGTGGACCCCGCGTGTCAGCCTCTGTTTTATTCCACCTCGAACCGTTTTCTGTTGACGCCTTCGGGCAAATACGTTTTCTCCTTTGCGCTTGCGCATTCCCCATCGAACCGTTTTCTGTGTTCTCAGTTAAAACCCTGGAACTTTTCTGTTTCATTATAGATAAGTCCCTGGATAGAAACCTTTATAACTTTTTAATAAAAAGGAATTTTTGAGTGATTCTTTTTCTGACAATCTTCAAATTTTGTCTAGTTTTTTATGGGATTTATTTGAAAAATATTTGGAAAATTTTCTGTGCTCCCATTGGTTTTCACGTTAGTACCCGTTTCGTGATTGCCGTAGGTTCCGAAAGCGGTGACGGAGCCGCGAACTTCGCCGAGCTAGACTCCGACTTCTCCGAACCAGGCAAGCATGTTTTGAACATTTGATATGACAGGTGTTTTGCATGTTTGCGTGAAAGTTTGTGCGTGGCATATGAGTGTCGGTAAATACCACGTTGCTTGTAAGGCAACGACCCGGTTGTTCCAAAGTTGCGATAACCTCTGATGAGAGGTGGCCTAATCATGTGGTGACATGAAGGGCAGCAAGGTGGTACTGTTGTAGCATACCAGCCTTGCGCCATCCGACTTTCTCCGACGTTAACGTGGTTGGAGCCACGTTATCGTTCTTTTCCCGCATGTTCCAAAGTTGCGATGATCTCTGATGAGAGATGGCCTAATCATGTGGTGACATGAAGGGTAGCAAGGAGGTACTGTTGTAGCATACCAGCCTTGCGTCATCCGACTTTCTTCGACGTTAACGTGGTTGGAGCCACGTTATCGTTCTTTCCCCATTCCGTGCTACCACATGTCTCATTGCCAGGATGCGGTTTAGTAAGTTGGTAACCTCTTTCCGTGTACACACCAAACAGAGAGGCCGGGATGATGGTACCTTGGCCCAGGATTAAAGCCAGTCATCCGGTCAGGGGGCATGGGTGTTTCCGGTAGGGACCGAGAGGGGGGCACCCCCTTAGAGCGCGCGTATTGAAATTTGATCCCATGCTACCCGAGGTTGTAGCCTCCCCGTCTCAGGGTTTTTGTTGAACATTGCCGAGGGTGATCCCTGGCTTCGGATGGTTGAATTGGGTGTGTACCGGTTAGACGTGTTTCTTCCAAAACACCGTAGACGGAACTAGTCCCCGTGACTACTGAAATCCGTTGGCTGTGGTTAAGTACAAACTCTGTAGAGTCAATTCTTTCCAAATCATCGTATCCATGACCAAGTAATGAAAACATTATATCCATATCTATCCGCGTGGAAAAAAAAACTTGTCCCCGATGAACAATCTCAGGTGGTAAATCCAGATTTATTGTTATTCCTGTGGATGGACGAACTTTATTTTTGTCTCATGCTTGTGATAATTTATGTTCCCGAACTGTTGTATTATTGAGTTGTGATATAAGCCCTTTATGTGACGTCGCGCAGACGTCCGATTGTGGCGTGTTCTTGTTCCTTACTTTAAATATAAGCCCTTTTTGTGATGTCGCTCAGACGTCCGACTGTGGCATGCATTGTATTTATTTTCTGTTATAAGCCCTTTATGTGGTGTCGCCCCGACGCCCGACTGTGGCATTATTATTCCGCATTTTCTGCTCGAGGAGTCTTTCAGACACTCGTTTGGCACCAGTATCACTATTTTGCATTTTCCGCTCGAGGAGTCTTTCAGACACTCGTTTGGCACCAGTATCACTATTTTGCATTTTTCCGCTCGAGGAGTCTTTCAGACACTCGTTTGGCACCAGTATTACTATTCTGCAGTTTCCGCTCGAGGCGTCATTCAGACCCTCGCTTGGCACCCAATATTTATTACCTCTATGTCTGATCGCACCGGTTAACTTGTTCATGTGCTTCATGTTTAGATTTGTTATATCTTATGTCCGAACTGTCTTGCGAGTACTTTCATAGTACTCACCTGGCTTGTTGATTTGGCCAGATGTTGACGAAGGCGATCTCTTGGATGAAGAGTTTGATAGCGCGTCCGATGCCTAGAGTAGTCCCAGTCAGTCCTGCGCGATCCCGGATATTGGTCACTTGTATTGTATACGCTTCCGCCACCCACAATAAGTCTCCTCGAGCCTCACTCGGACGCTCGAAGAGCTGTAGTCTTCTGGAATCATATCACTCGCTTCGCGGTGATATCTCCACCACCGTTATTATCGTGAGTTAGTAGTTGCCACCCTATCCGCTGTATTGTTTTAGCGGCGTGCATGTAATAAATTGTTGGGCAGTCTCTGCTCAACCCTGTATTATATTTAGTACTCCTGGTATTTTTCTTCTGTGACCAAGATATTGTCTACCAGTGAGAAGGAATTCTTCCTCGCTGGTCCGTAAAAGGGATTGGTCTCTCAATAATTATTTTATTAAAAAATCGGTCGTGACGAAGAGTTTGTCCAGGCTTGTCCTTTGCTAAAAAGGATTGGGCCACCTTGCTGCACTTTATTTACTTTTGTTACTTGTTGCTCGTTACCAATTATCCTATCACAAAACTATCTGTTATCACTATTTCATTACTTGCAGAAAATACCTTGCTGAAAACTGCTTATCATTTCCTCTGCTCCTCGTTGGGTTCGACACTCTTACTGGTCGAAAGGACTACGATAGATCCCCTACACTTGTGGGTCATCACTCCACCAGTGGCGGCTATGACCAACCGCCACGCCGCCGCGCCCGCTTTGAGGGCGGCAGTGGGTCGTCTCGTGGTCGCGCCCCGGTGAAGCGCGAGGAGGGGTCTGGCTGAGCCCAGGGGAGCGTCATGGATCCATCCTCGCGAACTACTGCAAGGCATACGCCGCTTTTGTTTCGTTCCTCCTTTCCTTCCTGCATTGAGAGAGAGACAAGTATGGGGCCCCGCGGGGGCGTGTAACAAACTATGATTTCCAAGTTGTTATGATGTGTTGATCGTTTCTGTGCCGCGTCACAATATCAATGTTTTATATAGGCACGTAGGGATAACTTAGCTTGACGCGCTTGATGTAGTTTCCGCCTCATGAGGCGCGCGTTTCTCAGTACCTGGCGAGGAGGAACTGCAAAAATTTGTTACGATATCTAAGCCCTGGTCGCATGTGCTGCTGGCCATGACCCAACGCCTCGTATCACGGTACCCGAGGGGCACGGATTGAGAGGGGTGCGCCAGCTTGCGGCTCGAACGAGGGTGCCTCGCGAAAATAGACAAGACACTCGTGAGGGCACGAGGGCACCTGTCCACCCCCCTCGCGAGGGACGTGAGAGAGGGTACAGGTCAAACAAAGAACCGAAGGCAGAAACAGAGGTAGAAGTCGATGGAACAAGATCAGCAAGTAAAACCAGAAAGAAATTTTTGATTAAATAGGGGCAAGCCAACTACGGAAAGGAAATGAAAAGCCGCGTCCGGCACTTAGTCTAGTCTTCTTCTCTTCTCACCAGCGCGGAGCTAAGTGGTGCCACTAGGACGTGGGAGGGAGCCCCAGAGGCCCGAGGGTGGCACTCCTGAGACTCCGGGGCGTGTACAGCCCCACTCATTATTACGTGAGAGTGTCACGAGTGGAGACCTTCACAGGCACGGGGCTTTCTTAACAGGCGCTGGGCCTTTCTTCATCGGTAGAACTTCTGGAGGTGCTGGATGTTCCAGGCGTTCTGGATGGGTACCCTGTCCTGCGTCTCCAGGCGCGCGGCGCCAGGCCTGGAGATGTGGGCGACCCTAAACGGGCCCTCCCACATGGGTGAGAGCTTATGCAGCCCTTCCATGGAGAGCACCCGCCTTAGGATGAGATCACACACCTCGAGCGTCCTGGAGCAGATGCTGCGACAGTAGTACCGTCGCAGCAACTGCTGATATCTTGCCGCCCGTAGCATGGCTTCACGGCGGCGTTCCTCCCCTAGCACGAGGTCCATACCCCGCATGGCGTCCTGCTGCGCCTCATCAAATGCCAGGACCTTCTCGGAGCGATGCTTGACCTCATGAGGGAGAACCTCCTCTGCTCCGTAGACGAGGAAGAATGGGGTCTCGCCCGTTGGCTTGGTGGCGGTGGTGCGGATGGACCACAACACAGACTGGAGCTCGTCGTGCTAGCCCCTGCCGCAGGCCTCGAGCTTCTTATTGAAGGTCCTGGTCTTGAGGCCTCTCAGGACCTCTGCGTTGGCACGTTCGGCCTGGCCATTGCTCCGGGGGTACGCCATCGAAGCGTAGCAGATCTGCGTTCCAAGGTTAGCACAATATGTCTTGAAGAGATTACTAGTGAACTACGAGCCGTTGTCGGTGATGATGCGGTTGGGGACCCCAAACTGGCTCACGAGACCTTTCATGAACTTGACCGCCGAGCCGGTCAGGATGGTGCGGACAACTTCTACCTCCGCCCACTTGGTGAACTTGTCGATGGCGATGTAGAGGTAGCGGTAGCCCCCAGGCGCTCGAGGGAACGGGCCCAAGATATCCAGCCCCCAGACCATGAATGGCCATGAGAGTGGGAAGGTCTAGAGGCCCTGAGCCGGCTGATGGATCTGCTTGGCGTGGAACTGGCAGGCCTCGCAGGACTTCACCAGCTCAGTCGCGTCGTTGAGTGCCTTAGTCCAGTAGAATCCACTGCGAAACACCTAGCCGACGAGGGTCCGTGATGACGAGTGGTGCCTGTAGTCCCCGCCGTGTATGTCGGCCAGCAGCTCTTTCCACTGCTCCCTAGAGATGCAACGCAGGGAAACGCCATTTGGTTGTTTCCTGTATAACTCACCGTCCTGGATGCAGTACGTCATGGCCTGTCGGGGCACACGCTCCGTGTCCTCCTCCTTTTCCGGAAGCGTCCTTTGTGTCAGGTATTCCTTGAATTCCTTGGTCCAGCACCCCTCCCGAGGCTCGAGCGCCAAGAGAAAGCGCGCTCCCGAGGTCGGGCCGCAGGCCGGGGCTCCCAAGGCAGGTGGTTGTGGGAGCTCCTCCCGAGGCAGCGCTGTTCTTGAAAGTGGCGGTGTTGCCGATGGCTTGAAGAGCCGCTCCACGAAGAAGCCAGGCTCTTGGGGTAGCCGCTTGGATGCTCTCTTGGCGATGTCGTCGTCTTCCTTGTTGGTGCCACGCGGCACATGCTGCAATTCCAGGCCCAAGAACTGCTTCTCCATCTTGCGCACCTCCGCGAGGTACGCCTCCATGTGCTCATCCTTAGGCTCGTACACCTTGTTGGAGAAGTTGACGAGGAGCTGCGAGTCGCCCTTGATGGTGAGGCGCTTCACCCCCAGGGCCACCGCAGCCTTGAGGCCAGCTATGAGGCCTTCGTACTCTGCTATGTTGTTGGAGACCTTCTCGCCCTGCTGGAAGCAGAGCTGCACGGCGTAGTAAAGCTTGTCCTGAGTGGGTGAGATGAGCACTGCTCCAGCCCCCGCGCCCTGGCGCGCAAAGGAGCCATTGAAATACATAACCCAGCCGTCTGGCGCTTCACTCCCCGGCGAGAGGACCGATCCTTGCCTTCTTCGAGCCCCGGGGCGTCCGTCCATTCTGCCACGAAATCAGTAAGCGTGGCTCCCTTGATAACCCTGGTTGTGCTGAACTCCAACTGAAATTCCTGCAACTCGATGTTCCACTCGGCGACTCTCCCGGTGGAGTTGGGGCTCCTGAGCACCCTCTCCAACGGGTAGGCCGAGACGACCTCGATGGGCTGACCTTGAAAGTAGTGCCGCAGCTTGCGCGAGGCCACCAGGAGCGCGAGTAGGACCTTCTGAGGCATGGGGTACCGCACCCTCGCGTCCCGCAACACCGTGCTGACAAAATACACAGGGTGCTCAACGAGGGCGAGTGCATTGAAGAGGCTCGCGGCTTTCGGAGGTTGGGGCACCTCCTGAGACGACGAAGCCCCCAAAGCCTGGTCGCTCGTTGGGGCTTCCGCAGGCCCTAGTGCACCGTCTTGTTGAGCCTGGTCCTTTGCGCACGTCGCTGCAGCTCTCTCGGAGCCCTCTAGGTCTTGCGCCGCCCCGACTGAGGGAGCGGCTTGGCACGACGCATCCCTGACTCAGTGCTCCTCCCGGACCGCCACAAGAGCTGCGCTGGCGGAGTAAGTGGTGGCGGCAAGGTACAGCACCAGGGGCTCGAGAGGTCGGGGCGCCACCTTCACTGGAGGGCTGGTTAGGTATCTCTTGATGTCTTGAAACGCTTGGTCGGCCTCCGGAGTCCACTTGAATGGGCCCTTCTTCTTCAGCAGCTTGAAGAATGGTAGGGCGCACTCTCCCAGCTTGGAGATGAAATGCCCCAACGCAGTCACGCGACCGGCGAGCTTCTGCATCTCCTTGAGGGTTTGTGGTGGACTCATGTCTTCGATTGCCTTGACCTTCTCTAGCTTCACCTCGATCCCTCTATGGGACACAAGGAAACCCAGCAGCTTGCCGGAAGGGACGCCGAACACGCATTTCTCTGGGTTAAGCCGCAAGTCCACCCGGCGCAGGCCTTCGAAGGTCTCCTCTAGGTCCTGAATTACAGTTCTCGCCTCCCAAGACTTCACCACACTGTCATCGACGTAGGCTTCAGCGTTCCTCCCAAGCTGCTGACCCAGGGCGATGTGCATCAGCCGTTGGAAGATCGCGCCCGTGTTGTGCAGCCCGATCGGCATGCAAGTGTAGCAGTATACCCCGCACGGGGTCAGGAAGGCCGTCTTCTCGACATCTTCTACGACCATCTTAATCAGGTGGTAGCCTGAGAATGCATCCAGGAAGCATAGCAGGTCGCACTCGGCAGTGGAGTCGACGATTTGGTTGATGCGTGGAAGCGGGAATGGATCTTGGGGGCAGGCCTTGTTGAGGTTGGTGAAGTCGACACACATGCGCTCCTTTCCGCCTTTCTTGGGCACCACGACGGGATTTGCCAACCATTCAGCGTACCGGACCTCACGAATGACACCTGCTACCTCCAGCTTGCGGGTTTCTTGGACGATGAAGGACCGCTTCTCCGTGGACTGCTGTAACGCCCCGGATTCGATGCGCCAGGTGTCTGCCAGTTATTCGCCGTCGTTGCCATGTCATTTGCTTGCGTGTTGCATTTTATCATGTCATCATGTGCATCTCATTTCGCATACGTGTTCGTCTCATGCATCTGAGCATTTTCCCCGTTGTCCGTTTTGCAATCCGACACTCCTATGTCCTCTGGCGTTCCCCTTTTGTCTCTCGTTATGAGCGGGTGTCAAACTTTCTCGGAATGGACCGAGGTTTGCCAAGCGGCCTTGGTACACCACCGGGAGACCGCCTGTCAAGTTCCGTGCAATTTGGAGGTCGTTTGATGCTCCAACGGTTAACCGGGTAACCGCAAAAGCCTCTTTGGTCTTGCAGCCCAACACCCCTTCAAACGGCCCATGAGCCTAGCCAAACCCCCTCCATGCTCTCGGTCGTTCGATCACGATCGTGTGAGCGAAAACCGCACCTCATTTGGACTCTCCTAACTCCCTCTACCTATAAATAGGTGCCTTCTCCGTCCAAATCCGGGTCCAAACCCTAGCAAATTCCCCCCACACGCCGCCGGACATGTCCGCGCCAGCCGGACGAAATCCCGCCGCCGCCCCTACGTGAATCCTGAGCCGCCACATGGCGCCCACCGCCTCCACCGCCGCCGGCCCGCTCGGCCCGTGGGAAGCCCTCCCGGCCCGCGACCGCGCTCCTCCGCCGCCGCGCCCCGCGCCTCCCCGCGCTCGCCCGTCGGCGCCACCCCTCGCCGCCCCACGCTCCGCCTCCCCCTCACGCTCGCGCCGCCGCCGTCCTTCGCCGTCTCCGCCGCCCGGCCGGATCCGCCGCCCGGCCGCGTTCCCCGGCGCCCTGCCGCCTCCTCCGGCCGGATCCGGGAGCCCCCTCGCGGGATCCGCCTTCCCCGACCGCTCCGGCCACCTTCCCCCGCAGCTCCGGCGTCAACTCCGGTGGACCTCGGGACCCGTGCCGAAACCCTAGATCCAGATCCGAGAGGGCCATATCTCCATGCATGTAGCTCCGTTTTGTGCGTGTAATATATCAAAATGTTCATCATGAGATGCTCAACATTTTGTTCCATTGTGCCATGCTTGTTTGGGTTCATACTGATGCCCGAATCATTGTTGCAAGAGTGCTATATGATGTTGGCCTGCTGAAACTGTTATAACTTGATGTTTTGTTATTTTTTTGCATTTTGTGTGTGCATCCTATGAGCATGATGTCTACATGTTTTATGAGATACAACACGCCTTCTTTAAAGTGGTGCAATCCATGTATTTTTATATGTCCTGTAGTGAGTGCATCAAGCTCGTGAAGTGTGCTACTTGCTGTTAATGATCTGTCAATGCTGAACTGCTATATCATGTTGCTGTCTTTTTTTGGTGCTACCGTTAAATCCATGGACAATCTGGAGATGTTCACTAAGGATGATTTGTTATACATGTTATGGTCTATCATGCCATTCCTTTTATGCCTCATATATGGCCTGTAGCATATGTTTTCATTGCCATGAACATGCCTAAATGATGTTCCAGATTTCTGTTAACTTCATGATGCCATGTTGTGAGCTCGATATTGATTGATCTATGCCTCTTTGGAGTTGCTCCAATTACATGAATTGTAACATGCTATGAGTAGTTTGTTCATATGCCTTTCTTGTTAATTTTGGATATCATATGCCTCTGTTCCATGCTTGCAAACATGCTATCATAATGTTGCTGTTTTACACTTGCTGAAACTGTTATTATTTGGAATCTTGCCATGTCATTTTGAGTATGTTCTAGAGGTTTCTGGAGATATCTCAGTGTTCTTGTTTTGTTATGCTTTACCTGTAAATCATGTCCATGTCTTTTGTTTTCATGATGAGTTTCTGTAGCATGTAGTTTTGATGCTTACTAGTTGCCTAGTTGCTGTTTCGGACAGCTTGTCCTTCAAATTTGTATCATGTGTATGTGTTCAACCGTTGCTCCGTTTTGAGTGTGCTCTATATGAAACTTGTCTAGTTTTGCATGTAGCTTCATGTTACCTTGTTGCATCCATGTTTGGAGTGTGTTGCTTGATGTTTGTATGCATTTTGCATCAATGCCATGTTTATCTTGTTTTGCTCATATCTTTTAGGCCGTAACTCCGAATTAAATGAACTTTATATGTAACTTGACTAGGATTTCATGTAGATCATCTTGGCGCATTTTAACTTGATGTTTAACAAATTTAACATTGTGTTATAATCAGATCTGGACCAATTTCGAAATTCGCATATGAGGACTTACCGGAATTGTTCTATGTTGTTTTCCGGCCTCATTTAAACTTGCTTTGTTGTGTTGCTCTTGTATGCATCATCTCTTGCCATGCGTAACTTCATGTAGTCTTGTCATGCGTCATACTTGGTTGTGCATCATGCCTTGTTCATGTGTGGTGTGTTTACCATGTTCGTCTTCGTGGCTTCATCTTCTTCATGGATTAGTTCTTCTTCCTAGCGGGATTTCAGGCAAGATGACCGTCACCTTGGATCTCATGACTATCATTGCTATGCTAGTTGCTTTGTTCTTTCGCTATGCTACGTTACCTACCATTTGCTTATCAAGCCTCCCAAATTGCCATGAACCTCTGACCTTTGTCACCCTTCCTAGCAAACCGTGGTTTGGCTATGTTACCGCTTTTGCTCAGCCCCTCTTATAGCGTTGCTAGTTGCAGGTGAAGATGAAGATTGCTCCATGTTGGATTATGTTTATGTTGGGATATCACAATACCTCTTATATTATTAATGCATCTATATACTTGGTAAAGGGTGGAAGGCTCGGCCTTATGCCTGGTGTTTTGTTCCACTCTTGCCGCCCTAGTTTCCGTCATATCGGTATTATGTTCCCGGATTTTGCTTCCCTAACGCAGTTGGGTGATTTATGGGACCCCCTTGACAGTTCGCTTTGAATAAGACTCCTCCAGCAAGGCCCAACCTTGGTTTTACATTTGCCTAACAACCTATTACCTTTCCCTTGGGAGTAATTAACCCGAGGGTCATCTTTATTTAGCCCCCCAGGGGCCAATGCTTCTCTAAGTGTTGGTCTGAAACGAGTAGACTGCGGGGCCACCTCGGGGAAACTTGAGGGCTGGTTTTACTCGTAGGATGTCTCATCCGGTGTGGCCCTGAGAACGAGATATGTGCAACTCCTATCGGGATTGTCGGCACATCGGGCGGTCTTGCTGGTCTTGTCTTACCATTGTCGAAATGTCTTGTAACCGGGATTCCGAGACTGATCGGGTCTTCCCGGGAGAAGGAATATCCTTCGTTGACCGCGAGAGCTTATCATGGGCTAAGTTGGGACACCCCTGTAGGGTTTGAACTTTCGAAAGCCGTGCCCGCGGTTATGTGGCAGATGGGAATTTGTTAATATCCGATTGTAGTAAACTTGAAGTAAACTCTTCTAAAACACACGAACCGCGTGCGTAACTGTGATTGTCTCTTTTCGGGGTTGTTCGAGAGGAGAACACGGTCATTGGGTCATGTTTGACGTAAGTAGGAGTTCAGGATCACTTCTTGATCTTTGCTAGTTGACGACCGCTTGCTAAGGTCCTCTTCTCGCTCTTATTTGCGTATGTTAGCCACCATACATGCTTAGTCGCTGCTGCAACCTCACCACTTTACCCCTTCCTTACCCATTTAAGCTTTGCTAGTCTTGATACCCATGGTAATGGGATTGCTGAGTCCTCGTGGCTCACAGATTACTACAACAACAGTTGCAGGTACAGGTTGCGATGGTCATGACGCGAGAGGGCTGTTTACTTGTTTTGGAGTTCTTCTTCTGCTTCTTCTTCGATCAGGGGATAGGTTCCAGGTCGGCAGCCTAGGCTAGCAGGGTGGATGTCGTTTGAGTTTCTGATTATGTTTCATCCATAGTCGGATGTTGTTCCCATGATGTATTGATGTATTCTTTGAGGCGTTTGTGCCTTATGTATGTATCCCCAAACTATTTATGTAATGTTGATGTAATGATATCCACCTTGCAAAAGCGTCTTCAAGATGCGCTTCTATCCTTGGTGGGACCTTCGAGTTCCTTTAGGATAGGATCGCATCTTGGGCGTGACAACTGCCGCCGCGCCCTCTGTTCCACAGGGCGTACATTGGGGCACACCTTCAAGTGATGCTCAATCACTCCTCTTGGGACCCCTACCAGCTGATTAGGTTCCCGGGCGAATACTTCCTTGTTTACGCGCAAGAACTTCACCAGTGCCTCCTCTTGGTCGGGGTCGAGGTTGGCGCCTATGGTGAAGGTGGCCCCCGAGGACCCGTCTTCCTCGACCGGCACCTGCTTGGTTTCTGCCCGGTCTTGAGTGAACAACTGCTTCTTCTTGGTTGGTGCGGCCGCCTTAGCTCCAGAGGTGCCCGCGTCGGCCGATTGCGCCGCCGCGGCGGTCTTGAGGGCAAGCTTGAGTGCCGCCAGAGCCTCCTTGGTATCTCCCACTATGGTGAGGACGTCCTTGCTTCCAGGCATCTTCATGAGATTGTAGGCGGGATGGGTCGCCGCCATGAACTGAGCTAGAGCCGGGTACCCGAGAATAGCATTGTATAGGAGGCCGATGCGGGCGACGTCGAAGTCGATCAGCTCAGTGCGGTAGTTGTCGCGGGTGCCGAAGGTCACCGGAAGAAGGATCTGCCCCAGGGAGCTGGAGGAGCCGCCTCCGACGTCGGAGAAGGGCTTGCTGGGGCAGAGCCGCTCAAGTCGTACGTGAAGGAGGCTGAAGGCCTCCACCGAGAGCACGTTGAGGCCGGCGTCGCTGTTGATGATTGTCTTGGTGACGGCTACGTGGCAGATGGTGGGCGTGCAAAGCATTGGGAGCACGCCCGAGCCGATGGTGGTGATGGGATGATCTTCCGAGTTGAAGGTCATGTCGGGCTTGGGCGCCACCCAACCCGGGGGAGCCCCCTGCCGCGCGGAAGCGGCGCTGATCTAGCGAAAGAACGGCTTGGCGTGGCGGTCCGAGGGCGGCGCTTGTGAGCCGCCGAGTAGGGCTACGACCGCATGGGGTGCTGGTGCCGCGAAGCGCGCGGCGAAGAGGCCACGCAATTCCTCCCAAGACGCCACCATGGATCCGAGGAGGTTGAGCAGCCATGAACGCGACACGCCAGTGAGGGCCATGGGAAGCCAGTTGGCCATGACCTTGTCATTGCCCCCGGCCTCCTCGTACGCCAACAGGAAAGCCACCGGGTTCGTCGCGCCGTCGTAGCGTGGTGGCATCTCCGGCTTGAACTTGGGCGGCCGCCGCACTTGCCGTAAGGCAGGGGCCAAGGCTCGGAGCCCCCTGGGCCCGCCATTGGCACCAGTCGTCGGAGCCGGAAGCGCGGCGCCTGCCATGGGGGTGAAGTGCGGTGATGGCGGAGTGTAGATCGATGGAAGGAAACTCCAGCGCACCCCCACCTTGCGCGCCAAATGTCGGATTTCGGGTTCCGGCAAAAGCCTTGAGGTTCAAACACTGGCGTGCGCATGAAGATTTCCCCCTACCTAATCACGCCCTCAGCCTCACAGCGATCCCAAAGCCTAGCTCGACGAACCCGGAACACAAGAGACCGTGTTCTTGTGCTTGGTGGGTGTGAGGATGATCTGAATCTTGATCAGTTCCCTTGTCCTCCGTCCCTCCTACTGTGGTGGCTAGTCCTATTTGCAGAGGCCTGGTCCTCTTCCCAAATATTGAGCAGGAAGGGATGCCACAACGGCCAATTTGAAGGGGGACAGCTAGTACAAGCTATCCTGACTAAAGGTGGTCTTCGCCTGCCAAAGGCTCTGGTGGTGACGCCGTCTTGGGCTCCACGGTGACCTCCGTCCTGTCGTCCTGCTGGTCTTGGTCTCGTTGCACCGATATGGAAACCTTTTACTGATGCCTCGGTACTCCTCTCCTGCGCTTGCCTCCTTAGCACTAAAGAGGAAACGAGGACACTGTGCGCGCTGGCACCCACCTGGTCTTGGTCATCATGGCTTACGTCATTGGAACCTCGCGAGGTTCGCCTTGCCTTGATCTCTCTGCCCCTCGCGAGCCAGCTTGGTGAGGCTGCCCCCAAGGAGGTCTTGTGTCATCCGCCTCGCGATGCTTGGCCCCTCGCGAGGGTCTTGAGTGTTTGCTGGTGAAGACGGGTCGTACTGGGCCGCGAGTGGAGCCACGCCGTGGGCCGTAGGTAGGCGAGTCTGGGGACCCCCGTTCCCAGAACGCCGACACCTGCCACCACACCAGCTCAGCAGCCAGCCAATCAGCGTGGCGCTGCATGCCTCATCACCTTGGGCACGCGTCGAAGCAAGGCAAGGAGGTGATAGACTGGACGAGCTTCTCTGCCGTCCCCGATAAAGCAATAGGACACATAGGCGGCGCATTAAATGCGTTTGTCCTATGATGTCAGGAGATAAACTTGTACACTGTAGACACTTTCCATCTCCTGTGTGCCGCTGTGGCAACCACTTGGATGTATAAAAGGAGGCCCAAGGCGTACTAAGGAAGGATTCAGACTTTTTGGACTGGGCATGCATCGCAGCTAGTTCAGGAGCTCAAGAACACCAAATATACACCAAGGCAGGACTTGGGTATTACGCATCGTTTGCGTCCCGAACTTGGGTCAAAAATCCCACCGCGTTGATCTTCTAGACCCGCTCTTTGCACAGCTCCATGCCTTGCAACCGTAGTAGGGATTCCCCGTGATCCCATAGGTGTCGTTCCTGAACCCCGGCATCTTTGGCGCGCCAGGTAGGGGGTGCGCGCTGTGAGAATCTGGTTTAGAAGTTAGCGCATCGACTTCATCATCGTGATGGCCCCCAAGAAGAAGGGGATCACAGCAATCGGGTTGTCCGGAGCAGGCCCGTCCGCACCAGCGCGGGCGGGCGACGGGGTGGCCACGGATTGTGTCGGAGGCGCGGCCCGCGAGTGTCCATGACACCCTAGCAATCGGAGCCAGGCGAGCGGCGTCTTTCCTGTCCAGGATGACAAGCCACACGCCGCTGGGTCCGGGAGCAGGGCCGTGCTGCCCACTGGCGGCGCGGCAACCTCTATGATGCCCCCGCCGGCCCCCACGCCGCGGCCTTCCCAGGCCACGAGCGATGAGCAACACCGCGACGTCGGTACCCCTGGGCGCCGCCACAGGAAGAGCCCTCTGCGTCGTTCTCAGGATGCATCGGGCCGGCGTGCGCACCTGGACGCTGGCGGAGAGGGCGTGCGACCGCGAGACCGTGATAGAGCTCCTTCTGACATGGTTAGAAGTTGAAGCGCGTCACGGTCCACACAGCTTTCACCGCGACCCATGCCAGCAGAAGCGTTGGCGCGCGTGCAACTGCACCTCGACTTCCCTCCCGTTGCGGAGAAGCTCAACAAGTGGAGGGCCACCATCCGGAGCCTCATCAGCTTCGCCAACAAAGATGAACCGCAGCTAGCGGGACCCTCGTGCCGGCGCTCGATGGAACCAGTGCTCGCCGGAGGAGGGAGGACCGGGGGTGCTGCGACCACGGTGCACTCCCCTCCCCCACGCAAGCAACTGGAGCCGCCGGCTCCTCGGGCCGACGCTTTTGACAACGCTTCCACCGCATCGTTTGACCCGCGGGCACGCTGCGACCAACGTCAAGTTCATCGAGAGCGGGCTCAGGAGGACGCTCGGACCACCATCGAGCGACGGCGGGAAGCGCGTCATCAGTTAGATAGGCGTGCGGGGCCGACTATGGGCTGCCCAACACCGGGGGGTTCCGGCGACCTACCTTACGAGGTGGGTTGTTCGGCCTTTACCCGTGAGCTGCGGTAGTTCTAGTGGCCCTCCCACCGCACGTTCAAGCCTGATGTTGGGGAAAAGTACAATGGCAAGACTCACCCGTCGGAGTTCCTCATCATCTAGACCATCACGATGCAAGCCGCAGGGGCTCGCGACGAAAAGGTGCTCGCCAACTACTTTCCGTTGGCACTTAAGCCCAACATTATGTCATGGTTGATGCACCTGCCAGTGGATTCCATCTCTTCTTGGTCGAATCTGTGCCATGAGTTTGTTGGCACCTTTACTGGAGGCCACCAAGCTCCTGGCCAGGCAAGCGATTTGCATGTCATCTCGCAGAAGGACGGCGAGTCCCTGCGCAAGTACATAGAAGGTTCAGCTGTGTGCAGTACAGCATCCCAGATGTTCACCCCGTTGCTGCCATCAGTGCATTCCATCAGAATGTGCGCAACCGCAAGATGCATGAAGAGCTGGCGGTGACCAAGGTCAAGGATATAGCCGAGCTTTATGTTTTGGCTGACAGATGTGCTCGGGCTGAAGACGGAAGGAAGTACCCCGGCGAAGATGCCGGTGCGGAAACCGACTCCATAGACAAAGATGCTGCCGCCCCAGCAAAGAAGGGCCAACGCCGCAATAGGAAGTGTAAGGGCAAGACCGTGCTTGCCGTCGAGGGATCCGGCGACCCCGGCGCCGCCAAGAAGGCCAAGGCTGACGACCCCGACAAGGAAGTTGCTGGTTGGGCCGCCTGCCGGGCCTTGGCGACTGCCGATAAGCCAGGAGGCTCCGACAAGCAGTATTGCAAGATCCATCACACCAGGGGCCACGATCTCCAGAACTGCCGATAGGTTGATCTACTTGTAGAGAAACAGAAAGCCGCATATGAGAGGCGGGACAAGGAGAAGGGCCAGGATGGTGCTGAGGGGTCCGACAAGAAGCGCGGCGGCCAAGGAGGTCGCCGCGGCAAGGATAATCAACAAGAGAGGCCCGCTCGGGGCCGTGACAAGAAGGAGGAAGATGATGATCATGGTGAGGATGACGAGTCCGGGGAGCACGAGTTCCAGAAAGCTACAGAGGCCATGTGCGTCAATGGTGGCGCCTCGTTGCATACCTCTCGCCGCTGGCTGAAGAAGTGGGCGCGTGAGGTCACTGCGGCAGAGCCGTCGTTAGATGCCCAGAAACCACTGAAGTGGTGCAGCACACCTATCATTTTTGACACCGAGGATCACCCTGATCGCACGACTGCGGTCGGGTGTTTACCATTGTTGGTCTCACCAACAATACGCAACCTCAAGGTGATAAAAGTGCTATTTGATGGTGGGGCCGTTCTGAATTTGATCTCGCCTGCTATGATCGAGATGCTGCAAATCCCCGATGGAGATCTCGAGGAGACGGGCGCGTTTCAAGGAGTCAACCCGGGGAGGAGTCAGCCAAAAGGTAAAATCACGTTGCCCATTACATTCAGGGGCGAGCGGAATTACAGGACGGAGAAGATCGTTTTTGATGACGCCAAGATCCCTCTGCCCTACAATGGGATCCTTGGCCGCCATGCGCTGGCCAAGTTCATGGCAGCATCACATTACGCTTACAACACGTTAAAGATGCCCGGGCAACTAAGCATCATCACCGTCCCCTCTGACAAGAAGGACGTGCTCATCTGCGCCGACCAGCTCTACCGGGAGGCAGTTGCAGCAACGGCCGCAAAGGCACTTGCTCTTGCCGCTGAGGCCTCAGGGGGAAGAAGACCGGCAAGACCTCTTCCGGCAGGACCTCCTGCACCCACTCCGGCAAGTGCGCTGTCGGTGTCAAAACCTGTCGGCGTTCTGGGAATGGGGGTCCCCAGACTTGCCTGCCTGCGGCCCATGGCGTGGCTAAGCTAGCAGGTCGTACGACCCATCTTCATCGACAAGGCATTCAAGACCCTCGCGAGGGGCCAAGCCTTGCGAGGCGGACGATGCAAGACCTCCTCAGGAGTGGCCTCACCGGGCTACCTCGCGAGGAGCGGAGATATCAAGGCGGGGCAAACCTCGTGAGGCTCGCGTGACGTGAGCCATGACGACCGGCGCCAGGCGGGCGCCAGCGCGCGCAGCGTCCTTGTTTCCTCTTTGGTGCTAAGGAGGCAGGCGCAGACGCGGAGTACCGAGGCATCAGGCAAAGGTTTCCATATCGGTGCAACGAGACCAAGACCAGTGGGACGGCAAGACGGAGGTCACCATGGAGCCCAAGACGGCATCACCACCAGAGCCTTTTGTAGGCGAAGACCACTTTTGTCAGGATAGCTTGTCCTAGCTGTCCCCTTTCAAATTAGCCCGCCGTTGTTGGCTCCCTTCCCGCTCAATATTTGGGGAGAGGACTGTCCGTGTGGAATGACACCTATGGGATCACAAGAATCCCTACTACGGTTGCCGGGGCGCGGGGTTGCGAGAAGAGCAGGGCTAGTAGACAGCACAAGGACCGTTTACCCAGGTTCGGGCCGCGAGGATGCGTAAAACCCTAGTCCTGCTTTGGTGGGTGTATTTCAGAGAGTTCTTGAGCTCTCGAACTAGCTGTGGTCAGTGTGTGGTTTGAAAGAGCCGAATCCTTCTCTAGTATGCCATGGGCCTCCTTTTATAGTCGAAAGGGGCTGCCACAGTGGCACACAGGAGGTGGAAAGGCGTACATGCCCAGAGCTTATCGCTCGTATTACAGGACAAGACACATTTAATGCGTAGCTTAGGTGTCCCCTAGCTTTATTTGGGACGGGGGCGAGGCCCGTCCCGTCCGTCGCCTCTCCTCCTCGCTTTGACACGCGCCCTGGCCAGCGACGCATGCGGCGCCACGAAGGCAGGTAGGCAGCTGAGGTGGCGCGGTGGTGGAGCTTCCACGAAGATCTGCATGCCGCCACGTAGGCGCTCGATGAGTTGGCCTGGGAGCTGCATGTTGCCACGCAGGTGCCCGCCCAGCTGGTTGGGCTGGCAGCTGCATGTGAACGACAGTGGAAGCTTGGTTGGTGGCCGTGCTGGCGTCCTTGGTCAGGGCCTTGCCGGGTGGCCCGGCAAGGGTCTTGCCGTGGCGCGCTGTCATCCCCGGCAAGGGCCTTGCCGGGGGTCGTGGCCTTCCTCGGCAAGGATCTTGCCGAGGATCGTCGTTTTCTAATCCTCATCTGATCTTGAATATGTCTTCACAAAGATCTGCATGCCACCACAGAGGTGCCTTCCCGAGCCCTGGCCCTACGTGGATGATGGCGTTGAGGACCGTGGGCTCAAGGGTGGCTCGCTCTGTTGGTGTGGAGTGAGCTGCCCCGGCAAGGGTCTTGCCGGGGGAACCTGCTTTGTCCCTTAGTTCTGTGTAGTCTTGGCCTTGACGTTGCTCTGATTATCTTTGGCTTCGGTCTTACCTTGGCAGACCTCCCTTGTTCTGCTTGGTGTGACCGTGGGCGCGGCTCCGACTGCCCGTGCACAGGTAAAGGGGTACAAAAGCGTGCCCCTCTTTTTGTACACCGACATGAGTCCCCGGGCATGGGCCACACATAAGCGCGACACGTTGTTGGGCCAGGCCCAAAACGGTGCGCGGGCAGGTCGTGGCGGTTTTTACCGCGGTTAAACTTTTCGCACGCTGCGCTTCCCACAACCCGCGTGCGCGGCGCGGCGTCGCATGGAGGGGTGCGCGTGACGTGGGCGGCATGCGTGGGGCGGTTTTCGCACGCATGCATCACATCGCAGTAAAGAGGCGGCTCGCGCCTTCCTCGTAAAAAGAGGGAGGCATTGAGGCGCGGCTCATTTACTGAATGGGGCCGGGTCGCGGTCTTCAAGGCGTCCACTCCCCACAATCACGGGGTGGGGAGAGGTCGCTTCACCCGACCCCTCGGTTCTGCCCGTCCGCCACGCGTCCTTCATGCGCCTGGGGTGGTAAGCGGTGGAGGCGGGATACCGGGCCGTCGCTGGTTGGGGCAGCGGGTCGGTCCTGATTCTGTGCGCCTCTGGTGGCTGGATTGGCTGAGCGGGGCGGCCGAGCCCCGATCCCACCCCTTTATAAAGAGGGGGAAGGGGGGATGGCGTCCCGCACATCTTATGTCATCTATCTCCTCTCGCTTCTGCTCCTCCCTTTCAGTCGCCATGGAGAAGGGGAACCCTGGTCCTTCAAGAGTGGCGGCGAGGGTCGCCGCTCGACAGCGCATCCCTCCTCCTCCTGAGCCCGCGGTGGTGAAACCGGCCGCGAGGGGAAGGGGGAGGGGGCGAGGCTGTGGGCGAGGCCGGGGTAGAGGTCGTAGTGCTCGGGGAAGAGGAGGACGGGGCGGCGCGCCGGCTTCGCCCCCGCCAATGGAGCCTTTCCCGACGGAAGGCCATGTTGGAGACCAGCCCTGCGAGTTCTTCGTCAGGCTGCGCCGACCGCCGCATCGCCGTCTCCGTCTTCCCGCCCCGTTCGCTCGGGAGATGGAGCGTGACCGGCCCCAATCCCTCAGATTGCATATGAGGGGTTGTGGGAATGGGGGCACGCGGGTGGACGTCGACTTCCTGGCTCCTCGGGTCATGTACCTCCATCGTGGGTGGAAGACGTTCGCTCGCATCCACAGCCTGACGGCGGGGCTCGTCCTCTACTTCAAATTAATGGAGGACGGCCTTCTCTCCATCAAGGTCTTCGGCGACTTCGGGACTCGTCTGAAGTGCTGCGTGGAGAGCTCCTCCGATGGAGATTCCGACGATGGAAGCTCTACCTTGAGCAAAAGTGATGAGGAGGACAGCGGGGCAGACAGCAGGGACGATTCCGACTAGGCGTCGGGCGCCCCGCGCCTGCGCGGGTGCGGCAGCAGCAACATCTGCACCTGGCCGCTTCTCCGGCAGAGTGTTGCCAGTGGTGGGGCCAGCTCCTTGAACTTCTCGGGGCCGTCTCCTTGGGCGGCTGGCGTCGGGAGGCTGCTGAAGAGGAAGAGGGCGGGCGGCAAGGCCGTCAACTCGGAGTACGAGGGCACCGACACCTTCGTCACGTACTGTCGGTCCTGCCGCCTCGTCTTCCATCTCCTTTCCCGGCACCGTCATCACCGGCCCGTCCCTGGGCGGTCACCGAGGTGTTCTCTTGGTGTTTTCTACCGCTCGTAGCTCGCCTAGGCGCCCATTTTGTCCTCTTGCCTCCTTGACCTGCCTCCTGAGGAGAGGGAGAAGAAAGGGATCACGGGCACCTTATCTCTTTTTTAATCTGTAAGCCTTCGGGCCTTGTTAAATTTAAAGCTTGTAATCCCCTTTGTTCATGTTTTTCATTCCATACGGACTGTACCTGTGTGGAATGCTTTTAATGAAAATGGGATGCTTGTCGGGTTTTTCATTCGTGGGTAAATCCCGCGACAAGGAGCGAATCCTTGTTATTGTTTAAGATAAACGTTTTTCGCCCGGCAACAGGCCTTGCCGTCCCCCCACTCCACTCGACCGTTCTCGCGCTCTTGGCGGAGGCAGGGATGAAGTGGGCTTTAGGCTCCTCGTTCTACCTCCTTGCCACCGTGGCTACAACCAAATCCGGACCCAGGGAATAATCCTTAGGTATAGGAAAAGGGGAACACGGCAACCTAGAGATAAAAACGAGGTTGCACATGCCCCAGTCCTGTCCGAAATGCATGACAGAGGATAAAAGACTTATCTGGATCTGTAGCCCCCCGACAATCTCATCTTGCCGCGGTTGGATCCTTGTGCTTGCAGCCCCGGGCAACTCTGGTTTGTCGGGGTCGGGACGCCGGTCCGGTTTCTTTCTTCCAAGTAGCTCGACAGAAGTTCTCATGTGCCCTGTGAACCAAAAGAGGGCAGAAGAGAAACAGATAGACGCGCACTTGACCTCTAAGCTAGGGGTTAGTCGCTGCTGAGCACTATCAACCCTAACCAAGGAAGAGACTCGACCTAGCATGCATGCTATGACTTAGGGCGCCAGTGCTTCATTTATTTATGCTCAGGGTCTGCGCCTGGCTTTGTACGAAGGGTTACATGCCTTGTCGGCAAAGCTTGTACAAAAGGTGGCTTGCCGGGAGGCCCGGCAAGCCGCGCCTTTTGGATAAAACTTGCGAAGATGCTCGATGTTCCAGGAGTTGCTCACTGGGACGACATCTTCCGTCTCCAGGCGGACTGCGCCGGGCCTGGTGACTCGTATTACCCGATAAGGGCCTTCCCACTTTGGTGTCAACTTGTTGGTATTCTTGGCCGACTGAACGCGCCGAAGAACAAGGTCGCCTTCCTCAAAGCTTCGGGCATGAACCTTGTGGCTATGGTAGCGGCGCAAGGCTTGCTGGTAGCGCGCTGCTCTCACAGCCGCCCGAAGACGATCTTCCTCAAGGAGCGTCACGTCATCTTGGCGCAACTGCTCTTGCTCAAGCTCATCATAAGCGAGCACTCGAGGTGACCAGGGCAAAAGGTGTCTGGCTGGTGGCTCGATTTGGCGTCGTCCTGATCGACCAAAGAACCACTGGCAATTCATCAATACAGCGCCTTCCGCTCTTGCGCAGCTTGTCAAAAGTCTTTGTCCTTAGGCCTCGCAACACTTCAGCATTTGCCCTCTCCGCTTGGCCGTTGCTCTGTGGGTGTGCCACGGAAGCAAAACAGACCTTGCTGCTGAGGTCTTGAATGTATTGCATGAAGGTGTGGCCCGTGAACTGCGTGTCGTTGTCGGTGATGACTCTATTTGGCACACCAAAACGGCAGACCAGTCCTTTGAAAAACTTGACAGCTGACTGAGCAGTCATCTTTCTCACTGCTTCCACCTCCGACCACTTTGTGAACTTGTCGATTGCAATGTCCAAGTACTCAAAGCCCCCGACAGCGTGGGGGAAAGGGCCCAGTATGTCGAGCCCCCAGACCGAGAATGGCCAGGAGAGAGGGATTGTTTGAAGGGCTTGGGTTGGTTGATGAAGCTTCTTTGAATGGAACTGACACGCTTCACACTTGGTTACTAGTGCCGTCGCATCCTGGAGAGCGGTGGGCCAGAAGAAACCTTGCCGGAACGCCTTCCCGGCAAGGGCCCTCGACCCTATGTGGGAGCCACATATGCCTCCATGTATCTCCGCCAACAGCTCCAGTCCTTCCTCCCAGGGGATGCACTTCAATTTCACACCGTTTGGCCTTCTCCTGTACAGGACGTCATCGACGAACTAGTACAGGGCGGACCGACGGGCTACTTTTTCCGCTTCTTCCTGCTCCTCAGGAAGCTCCCCTGTTTGGAGGAATTGGACGGTATGCTGTGCCCATGCCGGAGCCTGGGGTTCGACGGCAAGGTCCAAAGGCATTTCTTCCGCCATGGGAGCGGCTGTCTCTACGGCCAGGGTTTGACGCCCTGCCGGAGCCAGTTGCTCTTGGGCAGGCTCAGCGTCCGCGGCAGCACCCTTGCCGGCAGCCCCAGGGGGCTCGGTAGGAAAGTACTTGCCAGGACCTGACTTCCTAATCTTGTTCTACCCCGCTGATGGTTTGACGGATGGTTGAGTTAGCCGGAGCAAAAAGGTACCTGGTTCCATAGGTAGCTTGAACGCGGCACGTTTTGACAGGTAATCGACAGTGTCGTTCTCCGCTCGGGGGATGTGCTCCGCTTGGATACCGTCAAAGCGATCCTCCAGCTTCCTCACCTCATCTACGTAAGCTTCCATCAATGGGCTCTGATAATCCTTGTTGACATGTCTGACAACGAGCTGCGAGTCACCCCTGACGATGAGCTTCTTAACCCCGAGGTCTGCCGCGATTATGAGACCGGCAAGCAACCCCCGGTCCTCCCCGCCAGCATGCGGTGGCTCGGTGGAGCGCGGACCCGAGGGTCCCGCCGGTCGCGGATCGTCTTTGTTGGCGACGGCGACGAGGCTCCGGATGGTGGACCTCCACTCGTCAAGCTTCTCCGCAGCAGGAGGGAAGTCGAGGAGCAGCTGCGCGCGCGCCAAAGCTTCTGTCGGCGTGGGCGGCGGCTACAGCTGCGTGGATCGCGGCGCGCTTCGACTTCTAGCTACGTTAGAAGGAGCTCCGTTACGACCCAGCGGCTGCGTGCCATTTTTGCCAGCGCTTCGGTGGGCGTGCTGAACCCCTTCATCCTGTGGACGACGCACGGGGCTCTTCCCACGGCGGTGCCCAGGGTCACCAACGCGGTGATGCTGCTTGACACGCACACCATGGGAAGAGCGCGCAGTGGTCGCCGGTGTGGGCGTCCTAGAGGTCGCTGCGCCGCCCGGAGGTGGCACAACGACACCCCTGGAGGGCCCCGCGCCGCCTGCAGGGGGCCCAGCTCCGTCTTTGGATCCGGCAATGTGTAGCCGGTCGTCTGGTGCGTGAACGACGCCGCTCGCCAGGCTCTAACTACCAGGGCGATGCTGGTGCTCGCGGACCGCGGCTCGGGTCCTATCTGCGAACGGTCCACTGCCCGCCCGCATCGGCACGGGCCGTTCGGTTCCCAACGAGCCGACCGCCGTGGCCGTCTTCTTCTTAGGAGCCATGGCGACGAAGAACTGCTAGGCTAACTACTAGACCAGATTCTCACAATTGCGCCCCTACCTGGCGCGCCAAAGATGTCGGTGTGGAACGACACCTATGGGATCACAAGAATCCCTACTAAAGTTGCCGGGGCGCGGGGTTGCGAGAAGAGCAGGGCTAGTAGACAGCACAAGGATCGTTTACCCAGGTTCGGGCCGCGAGGATGCGTAAAACCCTAGTCCTGCTTTGGTGGGTGTATTTCAGAGAGTTCTTGAGCTCTTGAACTAGCTGTGGTCAGTGCGTGGTTCGAAAGAGCCGAATCCTTCTCCAGTATGCCGTGGGCCTCCTTTTATAGTCGAAAGGGGCTGCCACAGTGGCACACAAGAGGTTGAAAGGCGTACAGTGGCCTGAGCTTATCACTCGTATTACAGGACAAGACGCATTTAATGCGTAGCTTAGGTGTCCCCTAGCTTTATTGGGGACGGGGGCGAGGCCTGTCCCGTCCGTCGCCGCTCCTCCTCGCTTTGACACGTGCCCTGGCCAGCGATGCATGCGGTGCCACGAAGGCAGGCATGCAGTTGAGGTGGCACGGCGGTGGAGCCTCCACGAAGATCTGCATGCCGCCACGCAGGCGCTCGATGAGTTCGCCTGGGAGCTGCATGTTGCCATGCAGGTGCCCTCCCAGATGGTTGGGCTGGCAGCTGCATGTGAATGGCGGTGGAAGCTTGGTTGGTGGCCCTGCTGGCGTCCTTGGTGAGGGCCTTGACGGGTGGCCCGGCAAGGGTCTCGCTGTGACGCGCTGTCGTCCCCGGCAAGGGCCTTGCCGGGGGTCTGGTGGCCTTCCTCGGCAAGGATCTTGCCAAGGATTGTCGTCTTCTAATCCTCATCTGATCTTGAATATGTCTTCACAAAGATCTGCATGCCACCACAGAGGTGCCTTCCCGAGCCCTGGCCCTACGTGGATGATGGCGTTGGGGACCGTGGGCTCAAGGGTGGCTCGCTCTGTTGGTGTGGGGTGAGCTGCCCTAGCAAGGGTCTTGCCGGGGGAACCTGCTTTGTCCCTCTGTTCTTTATGGTCTTGGCCTTGGCGTTGCTCTGATTATCTTGGGCTTCGGTCTTACCTTGGCTCACCTCCCCTGTTCTGCTTGGTGTGACCGTGGGCGCGGCTTCGACTGCCCGTGCACAGGTAAAGGGGTACAAAAGCGTGCCCCTCTTTTTGTACACCGACAAGGACCAGGGCCTATATAAGTAGAACTAGCCACCACAGTAGAGGTATCTCATCTTGGATTAATCTGATTCAGAGGCACCTCAGCCACACAAGTTAGCCGAGCACAAGAACACCTTAACCTCAGGAGGCTGTTCTTCCCCTTGTACTGTTCATCATCAGCCCAAGAGGCAATCCATCACACACACACTGGAGTAGGGTATTACACCACAACGGTGGCTCGAACCAGTATAAATCTCGTGTCTTTCTGTGTTGCGAGTTCATCGGGCTCGTCCGCGAGATCTTAGCGAGCTAGGTCGTAGATCGGTAGGAGGGAAAGAACTTCGCGCGCACCCCAGAGTACGAACCTTAAGGGTTTTGCCGGAACCCCACCTCCGACATTTGGCGTGCCAGGTAGGGGTGCGCCGTAGCTTCTCTCCGGTCGATCTGCGCTTCGCCCTCATGGCATGCACCCCGCGATTGACTCTGACGGCCAGCTTCGACGATGGGGCCAGTGGGCTCCAAGCCCTGGCCCCCGCCTTGCGGCAGGTGCGGTGGCCAACCAAGTTCAAGCCAGAGATGCCGCCGCGCTACGACGGCGCGGCAGACCCGACGCCGTTCCTGATAGAATACGAGGAGGCTGTCCTCGAGGCCGGGGTGACGACAAGGGCATGGACAACTGGCTCCCCATGGCCCTTGCCAATGAGCCACGCGCCTGGTTGCTCAATCTCCCTGGATCCATGGTGGTATCCTGGGAGGAACTCCGCGACCTCTTCACATCTCGCTATGCGATGCCGGCACACCACGCAGTTGCGGCCTTGCTGGGCGGCTGTCACATCCCTAGTTCTGGTATGACCTAGACTAGCTAGTCATGTGTGCATCATGTTTAAATTTCATTTAAATTTGAAATGGGGATTTGTGAAACCCTCAGAAATCATTTCTGGAAATGTCCCGGATAAAAATTGCTCAAAAAAGGTCCAAGAAAATGTTCATGTTGCTCTCTGAAAATATTGGTCAGAGGTAAAATTCAAACAAATATTTTTAGGAGCTCATAAATATTTATTTTGGCCATTTGGAATTAATGCATAATTATTTGCATTGGATATATATATATGTTATATATATAATATATGTCCAAAAATTACGCTAGTTGTTGAGGAGCTCTGGAATAATACCACTAGCTCCTACAAAATTTGGCTAAGAAAATAAAATGATTTAGTATTATTATTAAGTCAAAACAAATGTCAGAAAATAGAAAAGAAAACAAAAGTGGAAAAACGCTTACCTGCAGCCTGGCACTGTGCAGCCCAGCTGGCCCACTGGCACAGTGCCAGTCATCCTTGTCCTCGCGCCAGTCGGCCGGGCGCATGGCCGACGCGCACGCACCACCGTGTCGCCATGCCTCCTGCCTGTCTGCCTCTCGCCCTCGTCGCCCTGGACGACGCCACGCGCCGCCCGAGACCTCTCTCACTCTCTCTCGCTCTCCCTCCTCCCCTGGATCTCTCCCTCTCCCCGCGATCGAGCGCTGCCGTCGCCGCAGCTCATCGCCGTCGTAGCTACCGCCTTCCCCTCGCCCTCCGTCGAGTCCACGAGCTCCGCCACGTCTCCTTCTACCTCTTCGCCGAGCCACGCGACCTGGGAAGCCCTGGAGAGCCGCCGTCGCCGTCGTCTTCATCGCTGGCCACCAAAGATCGCCTTCACCGCCCTGCATGCTCCGGGCCTCCCTCGAGCTCGCTGACGCCTCCGCCGGATCCGCTATGAGCCCCGCCATCGAACCCCCCTCTCCCCAGCCCTTCCGCGCCTCTAGCCCCTCCTGCCGCTCGAGCCGAGCTCCGGCCGCCGCCGCGAGCTCCGCTCCGGCGAGCTCCGGCCACCCCCACGCCCTCCCGCTTGCTCCAAACGGCGCGGACGAGGTCCACCTCCTCGCCCGTGGTCTCCGCCGCCCGAATAGTCGCCGGAGGGCGAATTCCGTGCCCCTCCGCCACGTTCGGCCTCGCCGGCGGCTAAACGCCGGCGGGTTTGACCGGTTTGACCTCGCCGGCCCGTTAGGTGGGCCCCGTGGGTCAGGTGATTAGCTTAAGGCTAATCACCGCTTAACAAACCCCCTGACGCTGACAGATGGGCCCCAGCGCGCACTAATCTTGTAATTAGGCTAAACACACCCTGTTTAACCCCGCGACACTGACGTGTGGCCCCCACAAGTCAGGTTTGACCCTGATCAGCGCTGTTGACTCGCTGACGTCATGCCACTGTCATGCTGACGCAATTAATCATTTTCTGGGTTTAATTAAATCAGGAAGTTCGAGAAAATTAGCAAAACTTCAAAAGTTCATATAAATTCAACCGTAGCTCAGATTAAAATAATTTATATATGAAAAATTATCAGAAAAATTCAATCTACCCATCTGTACCAGTTTCATGCATGAAAACCTACTTATACCTGCTGTATAGGTGAAAACACATGAATGGCATTTATAAAGGCTTATTTTGGAGTTGCATTTGAATCTTTGGTTCAAATGGACTTCATGCAAATGAATGCTAGCTGCATTAGCTCAAACAACATCACATCTACATGCCATGTTCATGCATCATATTGTTGCATATGATTGTGTATTGATTGTCGACACCGTTCCTTCTCGATATTGTATGTGGAGCAGTGCCCCCTGTTGATCTACCAGGCAAGCAAAACCCCCTTGTTCATTCCAATACAATCCCACTCTCTCGCTCCCGCTCTCTGTTATTGCATTTTGACAACAACGATTCAACTGCTACTTTATGCTGCGGTAGTTGAACCCATTCCTCTGCATGACCTGTCATTGCCACAGTAAATAGTTGAAACCCACTAGCATGTGTAGGAGTTGATTGAGCCATGTTGTGTTCCTACCATGCCATGCCTGCTGTTGCTTAGAGTTTTTTCAGGTCTGATTCATAGGGAATGGATTGGAGTGTTACGATATGTTCTTGTGCTGAGAGTTAAGTGTGTGAACACGATTTGGTAAAGGTAGTGGTGAGAGGCCATGTAGGAGTACATGGTGGGTTGTCTCACTGGAACCGTCCTTAAGCACTGAGTTCTGTGTATGTTGTCCAATGACTAGCTACTACCACACATTGGGTTCCGGTAACTCGACCCCTCTCGACTTATTAACCAACTTGATCTCTGTCCAGGAGTTGCAACTAGTTTCTGGTGTTTGTAGGTAGTGCTATTTTTCTACCGAGTGGCACCCAGCAGGGTGGGCTTGGGATAGACTAGGCACAGGTTGCACGGTGTACCAAGTGGCACCCTGGATGGTGGGCTTGGGAACCCTGCTCAAATCGTTAGGGGCCATGAGCGACACCCCGGCCGGATCTCCTTGCGGATGGAACTCGAATAGGCGATAAACCTGGACTAGAGTCTTGTGTGGTTAGTTAGGTCGTGGCCGACACCTCGCCAGGCTTCTGCTTGAAGGTTGCCGAGATACATGACGTGTACATGGCGGTAAGTGGCGAGAGCGTGTGTGAAGAAGTACACCCCTGCAGGGTTAACATGATCTATTCGAATAGCCGCGTCCGCGGTTATGGACTTCTTGGATGCTTACATGGTACATAGACAACTTGAAGTGGATACTCTAAAATGCTCAAGACAAGTGTGAGTGCTATGGATGGCCTTATCGTAGGGAGACGGGAATGTATCCATAGTGGTGTATTGAGATGGTGATTAGTGGACTCGTGTGCGCTTTCTTACCTCAAGAAGTTACTCGTAGACGTAGAATAGGTTAGCCACTGAGTCAAAGCTGGCTTGCTGCAACTGAACCCCACATTGCCTCCTTGATACTAATGCATGTATGATAGGATCTGATGTAAGTCTTGCTGAGTACCTTTGTACTCATGTTGCTTAATTTATGTTTTTGCAGATGAGACTTCTGTCTCAGTAGTAGTTCTACATGGACTTCGACGACTAGCTTGTTACCTCGGCTACGATCTTGTACCCTTGGGAGGGTCTTGTAGATAGTCAGGCTTCTCAGCCTTTTTCTTTTGTTGTTGTTTGTACCCAGACATGTAATGCTTCCGTTGCTTGTATGCTCTGAATGATGGGTCGTGAGACCCCTGTTGTATTAAATGCTATGTGGCCTTTCTGGGCCTTTATCTATATGAGTTTGAGTTATGTTCCGATGCCATGTTGTACAACACATACTTGCATGTTATGCGTACGTGTGACATGTATTGCTATGTGTGGGATCCGACAACCTAGTTGTCTATCCTTGGTAGCCTCTCTTATGGGGAAATGTAGTCTGGTGCTTCCACTGAGCCATGGCAGTCCGCTACAGCCCGTTTCACCGGAGTCCTGCTAGCCCAGCACTACTGCTCCGGAACACTTAGACTGGCCGGCATGTGATTCACATCATTCCTGTGTCTGTCCCTTCAGGGAAATGTCACGCGGTGACTTCCGGAGTCCTGCTAGCCTGCTACAGCCTGGATTCCCGGAGTCCTGTTAGCCCAGTTGCTACAGCCCGGATTCACACGCCGATGACCGACATGCTCGATGTTGTTTCATGTATGCCTGTCCTCGTAAGTTAGTGCCACTTTGGGTTCACGACTAGTCATGTCGGCCCGGGTTCTCTGTCATATGGATGCTAGCGACACTGTCATATACGTGAGCCAAAAGGCGCAAACAGTCCCAGGCAAGGTAAGGCGACACCCGTGGGAATACCGTCCGCGAGGCCGCAAAGTGATATGACACGTTACATGCTAGATCGGTGTGACTTAGATCGGGGTCCCGACATCTTTGGTATCAGAGCCTGACTGCCTGTAGGATTACCAAGCCAAACTGGTCGAAGTTGAGTCTATAAATTCTTTAGTTATGTAAGGGAATTGATTGTGGGAAGGAACATAAGGCTCTTTTTACTCCTTATACCTCATGCCCTTCCGATCTGAGTCATCCTACCTTTCCTACGGGGTTAAGGAACTAGGTCTTCTCTTTCGTCTATCAGGATCACGTGTTACTACTCCGTAGTCTCATAGGATTGGTTGATCAGAGTCATATCCCAATTTTCGAGTACTTACGGTGTAGTTTGTTTAGTACTATCACAGAACCTTGAGTGATGATGTTGAGTATGGTACTACCCCATCGTTTGCAGGATATCTCACTTTGAGCATTTTACTGCCGTTATGCTGCCGGAATTGTCCTAGGAGTTCGAGAGATACTAACCCCTTGTGATGTATTCTGCATCCTATAGTTGATGCTGACTCCGTCCTTGGTTTCGTTTCTCAGGATGTCGTCAGTTAACCGAAGTTCTATTGCTCGTAGCCTGAACCACGGAGATGGTAGGGATGAGGATCTTCCCGACCAGTCCTCTTTGGCAGAGTTCATGTTAGAGATGGAGAGGAACAAGCGTGAGTCTAATTGCTTGTTAGCACGTATTGAGGAGAACACCACACCCCAGTGCAAAGAGTCAGCGACCATCTATGAGTTCATTGGTCTGAAACCACCTACCTTCCATCATTCCATTGAGCCACTCGATGCAAATGACTGGCTTCGTAGTATCACTCACAAGTTGTGTTCTGCGAACGTAGCTAAAGGTGACAAGGTCACCTATGCTGCATATCACCTGGAAGGTCCTGCTAGTCTTTGGTGGTAGAACTATGAGGCTATGCTTCCAGCTGGCCAGATACCTACCTGGAGAGATTTCACTGAGGCTTTTCATGAGCATCACATTCCTCAGGCTCTCATTGACCGCAAGAGAGAAGAATTCTGTAGTTTCACCCAGGGTAAGCTGGCTGTTGATGCTTACAGTAGGGAGTTTGAGAACCTCGCCCGTTATGCTACAGAAGAAGTGTCCACGGATGCCAAGAAGCAGGCTAGGTTCCGGAAAGGTCTCAACCCCAAGTTGCATCGTGATCTCCATTTGCACCATTGCAATACATTCCAGGCTCTTGTGAACAAGGCCATTAATGCGGAGACAACTCAGCTCAATTACGAGGAGTCTCAAAAGCACACCCGTGATTTGGTTTCTTCCTCCAGTTCTAGTTCTCAGAAGCGCCGGATTTGGGTTCCGAACTCTGCTCTTCCACCCAGATAATCACCGAGACATCTTATGTGGCGCATCACCCAGTTCATCAGTATGCTCCACCCAAGCCTGTTGGTAGACCGCCTGTCAATGCGGGTCCATGTCCAACTTCAGGGACTTGCTTCACATGCAGGGAGCCAGGACACTATGCACGTGACTTCTCTCAAACCAACTATGCTCCACCCCCGCCTGAGAAGTTTGTTGGCCGTGGTAAGCCATCACGTAAGATGATCAGTGTCAAGTCAGCTCCCACTGACCGTGGACGTGTGCATCACGTCTCAGCTAAAGACGCTCATGATGATCCGGATGTCGTTCTTGGTACACTCCTTGTCAACTGTCATCCAGCATTGGTTCTGTTCGATACTGGAGCATCTCACTCCTTAATTTCTGAAAGCTATGCTAACTTGCACAACATTTCATTTTGTGATATGCCCTCTCCACTAGTCATTCAAACTCCTGGATCCCAATGGCAAACTTCTAGTGTAAGCCATGGTAATGAAATCCTTGTTGACAGACTTGTATTCCTTGCATCACTTATAGCCCTCAAGTCTACAGATATTAACATCATCTTGGGTATGGACTGGATGAAAGCTCATTATGCCAAGATTGATTGTTACCAGGTCTGTTAAGCTCACACACCCATCTGGCAAGATAGTCACTGTCTCCACCAGAGTTGCAAAGCGTCAGCTCTATTCTCTTAATGCCAGCCCTCTCCCAGTCCTTGAAGATATCCCGGTAGTCCGTGACTTTCCGGATGTCTTTCCAGAGGAATTGCCAGGTATTCCACCTGACAGAGATGTAGAGTTTGTCATAGATCTTATCCTAGGAACCGCCCCAATTTCTAGGAGACCTTACAAGATGGCACCCTTAGAGCTAGCTGAGCTTAAGAAACAGCTTGATGAGTCCTTGCAAAAGGTTTTCATCCATCCTAGTTCTTCTCCTTGGGCTTGCCCCGTCCTCTTTATCAAGAAGAAGGATGGTACGGACTGGATGGTTGTAGATTATCGTCACGATAAAGAACAAGTATCCGCTCCCCAGGATCAACGACCTGTATGATCAGCTCACTGGATCCTCAGTCTTTTCCAAGATGGATTTGAGGTTAGGCTACCACCAAATCAAGATTAGAAACGGGGACATTCCTAAGGCAGGTTTTGTCACTCGTTATCACTACAAAAAAAAGACACATCCGTGACATTTTGGGCCGAACGAAATTTTTTTCTGTCATACATATGACACTTCTATGATGATAATTGTGACAAAACCCGGTATCATCATAGATGTGGCGGGCTCCTACTTCTATGACAAAAATCATGACAGAAAATGGGCTTTTCGTCCTGGGCGGGCCGGAGACGCGGCTGCATGACATTCTTTGGGCCATCCATGACGGAAAAAACCGTGGTAGAAGCGAGGGGGAGGAAAATTTCGGGGAGTTCCCGGTTACGGTGGGAGGTCGGGGGCCGAGCGATGCGTGTTTCTCTCGTACACGTACGCACATGTGTGCGAGGCGTTGGCTCTAACTAAACCCGAGCGAGGCGTTGGGCTCTAACTGAACCCGAGCGATTGCACTGCAGGCTACGCGTTACTGAACCCGAGCGATCGATCGATGGCTGTTAACTGAACCCGATCGAGAGATTCCTTCGCTACTGCTGCTAACTGAAGCCGATCGATGCTGCCTCTGGATGAACAGTGAGCGTTGCGGGGGGGGGGGGGGTTGGATGAACAGTTTCCGGTGGGGGTGGATGAACAGGACCCTGTGGTGTTGCCTCTGGATGAACAGGACCCCGATCGATCGAGCCGGTTGGGGCTGGATGAACAGGACCCCGTGGAGGGCTGGATGAACAGGACCACCCCGTGGAGGGCTGGATGAACAGTAGACGGTGGAGGGCAGGATGAACAGTAGCCCGTGGAGGGGTGGTTGAACAGGAGCCCGTGGAGAGGGCTGGTTGAACAGTAGCCGGTGGAGTAGCGCGCGGTGGAGGCTGGATGAATAGGAGCCCGTGGATGAACAGTCGCGGGTGGAGGCTGGAGGAGGTCGATGGTGGGTGAACAGTAGCTCGTGGAGGCTGGAGGGGGTCGATGGTGGAGATGAACAGTATGCCGTGAAGTCCCGTTTTACGGTACGCCACACCCCTCCCGATGAACAGGACCCCCGTTTCGACCGTAGCGCTCCAACACAAGTCCGTTTCGTCCGTTTTGCGGTACGCCACACCCCTCCCAATCAACAGGACCCCCGTTTCGACCGTAGGAGGTCCGTTTCCTCCGTTTTGCGGTACGCCACACCCCTCCCGATCAACAGGACCCCCGTTTCGACCGTAGGAGGTCCGTTTCCTCCATTTTGCGGTACGCCACACCCCTCCTGATCAACAAGACCCCCGTTTCGACCGTAGGAGGTCCGTTTCCTCCGTTTTGCGGTACGCCACATCCCCCCCGATGAACAGGATCCCGTTTCGAACGTGGCCGGTCGAACAGAAGGCTCTTTTCTCCGTTCTACGGTACACCAGGCCTCGTTTCCATTGCATGTTCCGTCCAAGCCCTCCCGATGAACACGACCATGCATTCCGTTGCTTCCCCATGAACACGACGACGACGCTGTTTCTCCGTTCCGACCCAGCCATGTACACGAGCCCTTGCCGAACGTATGCGCGAGTAGGCATTCGAGACCCCGCCCGTATGTACACATACGTGGCCGTATTTTCTTTCTTGCACCCTGGCCGTTGTACGTATGTGTACATGCTACGTGCGCGCCTCTACTACGACACGTGCGCGCCTCTACATCGACCAGTATATATGTACGTACACGTTCGCGACCAGAATGACAACGCTACGTACGCTTCGACCAGGTGGGTCCCGACTGTCAGGCACTTCCTTGCCTGTGAAGATGTAGCTGGTGGGTCCTAGCAGCCAGGGGGTGAATCTTTTTTTTGCCCGGACGCACTTCCTTGCGTGCGAAGATGTAGCTGGTTGGTCCCAGCAGTCGGGGGGCTAGTGGGTCCCAGCAGTCAGGGGGTGAATCATTTTTTTCGGACGCACTTCCTTGCATGCGAAGATGTAGCTCGTGGGTCCCGGCAGTCAGGGGCGAATCATTTTTTTCGCGAAATACGGTGGCCCGTCCGATGGGTCCCCGCTGTCAGGTGGAGGAATAATTATTTTGCGCATAATAAGGAGGCACTTCCTTGCGGCTGCCGTGGACCCAGCTGTTAGCCTCTCCACGTACAGTACTCTTCCGATGGAAGTCGGTCGTTGACCACGTTGACAACGCTGCGCCGAGAGCACCAGGGCGGTGGTCTGGACGACGGCGAGGCCTAGGAAGGGGACGACGCGGAGCCGGGGAAGACGCCGCAGTGGAAGCCCGTGCGGAGTGGAGTACGAGGGTTCACTGGTTCGGCTGCGGTGTGAGGCTGTCGTCGCCGCAGAATAACAGGGGGGTTCGGTGAGTACAGGGATGGCCTGGCCAGCGGTGGGAGTAGTAGGGGGCGGTGAGGCCTCCGCCGCATCGCAGCCGGCCACGGAAGGCAGGAGCGCGAGGCACGACCGGCGCTGGTTTGGGCGGCTGGAGCAAGAAGTACAGAGGTTGAAGAAGCACTACGGCCGTTGGATGGACATCGTACGGTCACTGGAGCTAGAATCGTGCATATTGACTAAGTTGACAAAGCCCTCCGTCCCCGTCAACTTAGTAGGCCCACAAGTCAGCCTCCCACCAAGGTGGGTCCCAGCTAGCAGGGGGTTATTCATTTTTTCGTGCGTAATAAGGAGGCACTTCCGGTGGGTCCGAGCTGACAGCAGGGGGAACGTTTTTTTCACGAAATACGGTGGCCCGTCGGGTGGGTCCCAGTAGTCAGGGGCAAACGTTTTTTTCACGATATACTGGTGGGCGTCCGGTGGGTCCCCGCTGTCAGGTGGAGGAATAATTATTTTCTGCGTAATAAGGAGGCACTTCCTTGCGGCTGCCGTGGACCCAGCTGTCACCCTCTCCACGTACAGTATCCTTCCGATGGAATTCGGTCGTTGACCACATTGACCACGGCGCGCCGACAGCACCACGGCGGTGGACGACGGCGAGGCCTAGGAAGGGTACGACACGGAGCCGGGGAAGACGCGGCAGTGGATGCCCACGCGGAGAGGAGTACGAGGGTTCACTGGTTCGGCTGCGCTGCCGTCGCCGCAGAATAACAGGGGGTGTGGGTGAGTGGAGTGGAGGGATGGCATGGCCAGCGGTGGGAGTAGTATGGCGGCGGTGAGGCCTCCGCGGCAGCACAACCGGCCACGAGAGGCAGGAGCAGGCGGCACGACCGGCGCTGGTTTGGGCGGCTGGAGCAAGAAGACCAGAGGTTGAAGAAGCACTACGGCCGTTGGATGGACATCGTACGGTCAGTCGAGCTAGAATCATGCATATTGACTAAGTTGACAAAGCCCTTCGTCCCCATCAACTTAGTAGGCCCACTATACTGGGTCCCGACTAGCAGGGGGACTATTCATTTTTTTGTGCATAATAAGGGGGCACTTCCTTGCGTGCGAAGATATAGCTGGTGGGTCCGAGCTGTCAGCGGCGGTAACATTTTTTTCGGGAAATACAGAGGCCGTTTCGGTGGGTCCCAGATGTCAGGTGGAGGAAATAATTATTTTGCGCGTAATAAGGAGGCATTTCCTTGCGTGCGGCCGTGGACCCAGCTGTCAGCCTCTCCACGTATAGTCCACTTCAGATGCATGTCGGTCGTTGACCACGCTGACCACGCCACGCCGAGAGCACCGGGGCGGTGGACGACGGCGAGGCCTACGAAGGGAACGACACGGAGGCAGGGAAGACTCGGCCGTTGTTTTTGTTTCCCACGCGGAGGGGAGTACGACTGTACGAGGGTTTACTGGTTCGTCTGCCGTCGCCGGAGAATAACAGCAGGTGTGGGTGAGTAGAGGGATGGCTAGGCCAGCGATGGGAGTACGGTGGGGCGGTGAGGCCTGCGCGGCAGCACAGCCGGCCACGGGGAGGAGGGAGCAGGCAGTCCCGCCGGCGCTTGTTTGAGCGGCTGGAGCAGGAAGAGCAGAGATTGAAGAAGCACGACGGCCGTTGGATGGACATCCAACAGTATACAGGCCATCTGTGGAATGCCTCAAATCTGTGGAAAACAGCATACAACCCATCTGCCATTATTTCAAATAATTTACAGCCCATTTGCTAATTCTTACGGGGTTTTTTGGAGCCCATATTCTTTATGTTAGCATTACAGCCCATATTGTGGCCACGGTTAAAAAAATATACGAAATTTTGCATATGTCGGTGCGGTCTGAACTGTTTTTAATCCCGAAATTTCGAGTCACATTCAGACTGATTTTAAAAATAAATGTATATCAATATAAAATCCAATAAATTGTCCACGCATAAAAATCAATGCAATTTAAAATCTCAAAATGAAAAAGAGATATTTGAAAATAATTGCCGGTTTGATGTGTTTTAAAAATGTACATCCCATTTCCCATTACCGATAGGCCATTTTCTCGGCCAGCCGAATGAAGCTCTCCTCGTCTTGAAAGATTTGCAGCCCAACAGGCCTGATAAAGCGACTTACTTGACAAATCAAAAAACTGGGCTAGCCATTTTCAGAGAAAAAAAACTACTGGGCTGGTCTGTGGTAAACATAAAAGAAAAGGATGTCTAGACAGGCTAGAGTGTCCCGCACAGCCCAGTTGACACCCTGCTTCCGTCTCAAAAACAAATTAGATAAATGCCACTCCAATTATGGCGATTCATAAAAATGCCACTGCAATTTCCAAACTTTGAAAAATGCCACTGCAATTTTTGCAAACTTTGAAAAACGCCACTACAGTTTGCAAACTTTGAAAAACGCCAATCCAGACTTCGAAAAATGCCACTAGAAATGGCATGAAATGGCATTTTTCAAAGTTTGGAAATTGTAGTGGCATTTCTCGGATACACCAGATTTGGAGTGGAATTTATCAAATTAACCCAAAACAAAAATAACTGGGCGAGCTGCTGGGTCCCTGGTGTCAGCCGCTCGTTGTGCAATTCTCTCATTTATTGACTACGTTGACAATGGCATGGGACCCAGATGTCAGAAATCCACTAGGAGGAGCCATTTTTTTATTGGCTCGAAATAAGGAGGCACTTGCTTGCGTACTGCCATGGCCTTGGCGGGTCCCTGCTGTCATCCTCTCCATGTACAATCATCTCCTGATTGTGTACGCGTCAACTTGCTAGGCCCACAAGTCAGCCTCTAAATCGTGGAGGACAAATACAACCCATTTAAAAAAATAATAGCCCATTCCATACGTTCAAACGGAAAGTTCAACATTCAGAGGAAAGTAACAGGTCTGATCCACATATAGAGTACTGAACTTCCACGTTGACAACCATCATAGCCAAGTTAACTATCTACTCCCACTAACACTCTAGTAGCGTACAAGTACTAACTTACTCTTAGCTAACTAGACGATGCCGGCCGCCATCTGCTGTCCATGCTAAATGCCGGCACCGGCGTCCTCTGCCTCGCCTCGGACTTGCCAGAGGTGCGATAGGGCGCGTTGCTCGCGCGCGTTGGGCCTTTCCATGCCGTCGTGGTCCACCGAAGCTTCGGCTTCCAAGCGGGAAACCCACTTGACGAGCTGGTAGTAAAAATCGGCGTCTCGAACGCGTGTGTGCCCGACAGCCTCCAGGGCTATTTGCCGGGCGCCGACCTCCACGTAGTCGGCCCAGTTGCGGGCGCTCTGCTCGTGACTCAGAGCGTCGGTGCGCTGCTGCTCCATGTCCCGCTGGCGGCGCAAATCGGCGATACGCTGCTCCTCCGCCAGGCGGTCGCGCTCCAACAACTCCTGCTCCTCCGCCATGCGATCGCGCTCCAACAACTCCTCGATCTCCACATTGCGATCTAAAGACAGATAGAATGCCTCCTCCCTTCGTCTGCCTTGCCGTGAAAACCCGAACACTAGTTCCGGCGGTGACCGCCTCCGGCGTCGCCTACCGCGGACGGGCGGGGGCATGGCAGACGTGGCGAGCAACGTCGGGCCGGTGGGGGCTTATGAGGATATGGCGAGTTGGGTCACGGTGGCACCGGAGAAGGCCGGGAAACAGTACTTATAGGCGGAAGGTAGCACGACGGTCATCGGAATTCAATGCATAATGGCTGAGTGCGCTAGCTTGCCGTGGAAAACTAGAGAAACTGAAATATGACTGTGCCGTCCCGTCCCGTCTGGGTCGCACGCCGGCATGGGTGTCAAACGAGTGCACTCGAATCATCTCCCTCCTTGTCAATAATGATTCCACGGATTTAAAGCGTATCTTTTTTCGCATCAGTTAGCTGCCTTAATTATGGTCGGCTGCATGCAGGCACTCAGAATCGCTCGCAGGCAGTATGCGAAGCAGCATGCAACGAGTCGCAGCCGAGGGCACGCATGCAGCCACTTAAATCGTTGGAATTAATTAGGCTTAAACTTCTGCATGCCGTTAATTATTGCCATGCCTTGGTCTTGCTGCTTTGCTCACGGGACTAATAAACCCGGACGGAGGGAGTACCTTGGTTGGTGAGAGGTTCGAATTAAGCCCTGCAAACTGAAAAGGAGGTACTAGTACGTGCATGATCCGCTATTTATTCGTGTAGGATCGAGTAGGATCGAGTAGGTCGTTTCTTGAATTGAGCCCTGCAAACTGGAAAGGAGGCAGTACGTGCGTGATCCGCTATTTATCCGTGTAGGATCGATAGTGTAGCTTGTCAGTTTCTTCAGAGGTAGGCATTTTTATCCGTGTAGGATTGATAGTGTAGCTTGTCAGTTTCTTCAGAGGTAGGCATTTTTATTCAAAAAACTGCCACTTCGCATCTTGCGTCGCAAATAAAGCTGCCAGGAGCGCGTAGGCTAGCTAGTGATCGATCAGTAACTTGTAAACACTGAGCGAACAGAAATAAGTAACTGTTAATGCATCTCAATGATTCACAGATCATATACAAATATGTAGCTCCAAAAGCAAAGATCAGCCACTTCGGATCTTGCGTCGCAACTAAAACTAACTAGTACGATTCCCATACATAAGATCAACATGTTAATGCATCTCAATGATTCACAGATCATATACAAATATGTAGCTCCAAAAGCAGAGATCTAGAAAAAACATCTGTTCTTCCTACTAACATGGATGCTTCTCTTGGCCAACATTCAGTACAGACTGAAAGACAAATTTGTTTGTGAAGTCTACAATTCCTCTTGCAAACGTAAGTGGTTTCACCAACAGCTAGAACCATGAGAATGAACCACACATGATGGAGGAACATCCACTGCAATATGATTTGGTCTTCTCTCGATCACACCGCGAGACTATTTTTGGAATACAAACTTTAACTTAGGCAAAATGATGCCCATTGTATAATCAGACCAAAGCAATGAAGCACCTAGTGTTGGCCAATAAATAGTACAGTACTACTTTTCTGCAGTCCATGAAGTGGCTATCCAATCTTTCTGTGTCTATTTTCAAATGGCACTGCATGCAGTGACTATACTATTCTCTTGTGTAGTTCAACCAAAATTGCGGGCACTTTGTTTGTTTGCCAAATAGCAACGGACAGACATCTCTGTCTGCACAAATATCAAGCAGCTAGTAAACATGTACCACACCTTGTATTTTCGGTTTAAACATGTCTCTTCCGCTTAGCATCTGTCATGTTCTGCACTGGACAATCTGATACAGTTATGTTTTGCCCTGGACAATTTCATACTGAATTGATTTGCTGGTTCAGAGCAGAAATATAGCACCTATTCTTCATCAGACCAAGGATATCCATGTTCGCAGTGATGGAAGATGTGAAATCGATACAACCGAAATTGAGCATCCAATCATTGAATCCTGTCCTGCACCTCCAATGTAGGTCCACCCTGCCAATAAAGTCACATGCAAACCACTAGTATTACTATCTAATGACAGTACAAAAAGAGTAGCAAGATAGTAGCAAACCATGTACCTTCATAATGAACAGCTCATAGTGCCACCAATTGGATATAAAGGTTTGGAAAAAAAACATGCTCCTAATGTTGAACCAGTTGGACTTTTTGTGCAGTTCGACTAAAATCGAGCATCCCTGTTTGCATAGATATTGAAAGTGTGATTACTCTAAAAGTGGCACTAGTTGAAGCATAGACTCACAAATATAAGCATTCCAATTTCTTAATGGGAAAAGGTAGCAAGACTATTTCTAACCACCTGTTTGAAGGAATAAATAAAGCAACAGCGGCTGATGTCAGGAAGGCATACATACAGTAGTTTTTTCTGAATAACTGAGCCATTCCTGACCTTTCCTCTTCTTTTAAGAAAATTTTGTGCAGTTCTACTAAAATAAAATGCCATCACCGCCTTGACAATTCAGTGACACTGTACAAAAGGAAATGACTTAACATTACATCATGATGTCAGGTATGTAGTCGACAGGCATTAGAGACAAACATACAGACCTCCTCAAGAGAACAGCCGGAGGAGTAGGTGCCCACTCTTGACCTTTCCTCTTGTCTTCATAATTGTCTGTGCAGTTTAACCAAAATAAAATGACATCAGCGCCTTGGCATTTTGGTGACACTGTAGAAAAAAATTAACTTATCTCATGAAAGTGAGGTATGTAATCTATAAGCATTAACAGTGCAAAAATCTGAAGGTAGTAACAAGTTTCATCGTTGGTATACCGGCTGTGCAACAGCATTAGAATGCCTTAGCTGAAAAATCTTTAATACATCCACAATCAACAGCTAACCCTAAAATAATCCAGTGACATTAAATGGCATTGCTTAAATTTATGGGTGGCATTAGACTGAGAGCGGCATTAGTTAAATGTGGCATCACTTTAGCAGTAGCATTGCTTGACTTGACTGCTGGCGTTATACTAACAGCAAAAAAGTGGCAATAAGAGCATGGGAGGCCCATTCGGACAATGGGCGCACCAGTACGATGTACCTCCACGAACGCAGAGTGGTGAGGGAGGTATGGTTGCCCAGAGCAACAAATATCCAGGCAGCATATGTGGATTACGTCCCATTTTTGTTCTCTTTAGCCACCTTTTTCCTATGCGAGGACAACAAACCGATCGACCTGGTCATTCTCTATTGCGTTGTCATGCCTTTCTACCATTCTTCAACCAAGAGACACGACACTCGTTCCTTAGCTACTGATTTTCCCCTTTTCAACCTAGATGCGGGTTCGATGCCTACTCTCTTGGACAGTACAGTCTCCCTTCCTTTCCTTATTCAACCCAGACATGGATTAGTCTGCATGAAGTAGGGTTTCCTTTAATAGTGCAAATTATGGTTTTTGTCTGCGTGGCCAGCAGAGTAGAGGATAGCAAATTGGGAAGATGGTGGAGTGGAAAAAGATCCACATGCAACGACGTAGCAGATGGGGCAATAGAACAAGGTTATGGCTCGAAAAGAGGTAGCATACCTGAGGGTCGGCGGGAAGTGGCTTCACTCGTGGTCGTCGTCCTCCGCACACACTATGGCAGCGAGCTTGGGGACGGAGGCCATCCTGCGCGGGCGCGAGGTCTGAGAGGATGGCCTTGTCGTCAGTGCGTGACCTCGCTCGCCGACGACGAGTGCGTCAATGCTGCACGTCCATTTCTTCCCCGGCGGATCTGTGACCACCGGTGAGGAGGGAGAGAGGGGCCGTCTTTTTTAGATCTGGAGAGAGGGTGGTAGTGTCAGAAGCAAGTGGGCAGCCCTTAGCAAGAAAGCGCTGAAGCTCCAGCCTATATATCTTTTTTATACTACTAGTACTGGAGGTGGGGTAGTGGTAGAGTAGTTTATATTTTCTCTGCGTACAGTACCAGTTAGTCGTGCTTCAAAACTGATCGGCACGCCATTAAAAAAATAAAGGTCGATAACTAATGCGGCACCTCGGGCCAACGCGGCTAGATCGCATTTCGCACGAGAAATTACACACCATGTTTCGTTGACATGTGGTCCCGTTCCAACATATCAGTGAGACGACGGCGAGTAGTAGGAGTATTTCCGAACAGATGTGTAGGCCGGGGCGCCTCTTCGTGAACCGTGGCAAACTCGCAACCGTCCACCGACTCTTCGCATTTCCCTCTCGATTTGGAATTGCTGTCGCACGCTCTTCCTCTCCCTCCTCCATTTTCCTTCAGCCCTTCACCCTTTCTTCTGCCATTGTTCGATCGTCTTCTCCATGGAGGGAACAGGCCGGAAACGACCCCGTTATTCTTGCCCCGATCTGAAAGATGACGTGGTGGAGGAACTCATTGATCGGTGCGACGTCATCACCTCGGCTAGCATGGCAGGTTCGTTCAAGCCCATTCTCGACTCAACTAATAACATCATTGCAAGGAAACCAAGGGTCCAGGAGCGGTTTGATCTCCCCTATCTTCTTCGCCATGAGCCTGCTCGCTGGCGAGCGGACGACGGAGACCTCGCCTTGTGCAAGTTGATGCCGCTTGATAATGATACGTGTGATGTCAAGATGCCATCGCTTAAGGGTAAGTCCTGGGCTGGTGCAAATGGAGATTGGGTTGTTTATATTGGGTATAATTGCGAGTGGGAACTTGTGAATGTGTACACTCGTCAGCGGATTCCACTTCCAAAAATCTCCGAGTGCCCTGAGGTTGAGCACACAGATGATCTACGTACGTTCAAATACGATGATGGTGACTGTCGTTGACTGAAGATAGCAATTTGTCGAGTTCCCAACCGCTCTTGGAATTACAAGAACTATCAAGTTGTTGCTATCTTCGACTAGCTAGTTGCTGTCCTTCGTGGTTCGACTGGATGGATATTACTCAAAAATCAGTTTCTATACACGGATGTGTACTGTGATGCAATTGAATACGAGGATCTTGTGTTTGCTGCCACCTCTCGTGGCACCGTTTTTGCATGGGATCCTCGTTTTTTCGGTACGTTTGTCTTCCACCATAATTATAATTGTTTCATCCACATTCATGCGGGTTAGCAAGTTTCCCTTTACTAATTAACCTTCTTCTTGTGTTTCCAAGGTCCTGTGAACATCCCACCACCTATACTTGAAGATTTTTATAACCAAGGGGGAGATGACGATGGTGATGATCACGAGCATGAGGACGAGCAGCACTGATATACTCTGTGGAGCCTGGCAACTAATTCCGATGGATCACCTCTTCTTGTGTGTATACAGCCCATTGATGATGTTACTGCTAAGGAAGCAGGTGTAGTCTCCCATGGTCGCACTCTCCGGACCTATTCCAACACCCGTTGCATGGTATTCGGGATGGATACTAGTGTGCTAGCGCCAACTCCTTCTCCCTGGCACAGAATTGATAGTCTTGGAGAAAACTCGCTCTTCCTTGGACGAAACTATTCGATGATGGTGAAAGGCGATCCAACCGCTGTTGACACATTTATGAGAAGCAACTGTGTCTATACCTCGGACATTTGGGTGGTTCCCTACCCTGGTACTAATATAGTAGGCCGCTTCAGCTTGGATGATCAGTCTTGCATTGGTCTCCAGATCGACAATGCATGGCCCGTCCCAGAGAATCACTTGTGGTTCAAAGCAAGCGTTTCCAACGCCGAGGAATGGTTGAGTTGAAGTTCATTTCATTGCTTGTTATTTGTTGTGTGGTGAAAACTTTAGTATTTATAATGTATCCTCATTGTCGATGTGGGTTGATGACCTGTTCTATGTAATAAAATGATATGCCTATGATAAACTTACTAAATTTATGAATGGCTTTCGAGTCGCTTCTCTGAGTGAGTGGTGCGACGAGGCAAAAAAATATTTTCCGAATACATAATTGTACGTGCATTGCAACAGGTTATCGGATGAGGCCAATCAACAATAGTAGTACACTATTTGTAAGTCACCTTATGAAAATTAGATTTTCCCAAAATGTTTAGGCACCGTTCATTAACTTTCCATCTCGATGCCCGCCCTGCCTTGTTCGCCAGCGCGCGCTTCTACCTCTGCCTCGTTGTCTCCCGTGGAAACCCCTTTCCTCCCTTTTTTTTTGCTCGGGCAAGGACCAATCCATGCAGCACGTCCATGCGGTTATTAGGCAAGAAATAAAAGCGCTTTGCATGCTATGAATTACGATGGCCTGCATGGGTAGCTAATAAGGCATCCTCTTCACTGTTGTGATTAAATGTTGTGTTTAGAAGAGAGAAATATTATTCTTTTCCACCAATCTGCTTGCACCTAGGTCGTGATGCACCTTCTAATACGACTTATTCACCTAGACGGGGTACTAGCTTCACATGCTTCGCCCATCGGGCGGGTGTTTTTACTGTAGCCATATGTTAATGTGTTCGCTGTACGTAACCAGCACCTCGAATCCTCGGTACTCGTACTACTATATAGTAGGAGTAAGTAGTAGGAGTATTAGGGTGGCATGGGCCAGAACAAGCATTCACGTCCAGGAGTACGGCACACGCCACCACCACGACATCCATCTGACACCATATTATTTCTTGGAGTCCGTGCTAGAGCAATCTCTTCAACCTCGTCGTTTCTCTAACTTCAGCCATCGCGCGGCGGGCGAGGTGGGGGTTTGCCGATAGTCGGTTTCCTTAACTGCGGTCCCACTTGTAAGGCCAACTCCAACGCACGACCCCAAACGCAGCTCCGTTTTGCACGAACTCCAACGATAATTTTGACTAGAAAAGCAAGACCAAAGAAAACAAGAACCACAAGAATACATTTTACTACTCCTGTAAGTTGGATTAGTGCCTTCTCGATGCATTAATTGTTGATCTGCGGAGGCTCGATCTTGCGTGCTTCTTTCTTCTTCGAGTGTAAAGAAGTAGACATTGCTTCCTCGCATCTAGTCTCATGTCTAGCCTCTATTCTATACTAGCTAAAAGTGATAGAACATCTACTAAATTGCGCTCTATCAATATATGGATGTACTCTTCTTCCCAATACAAAAACTTGCATCCATTCTACTCCCTCCGTTGCACAATACATGCCTTCTATTTGTCAAAATATATATGTATCTAGACATGTCTTAGTATATAGGTACATCCATTTTTGGACAAATGGAAGTCAAGTATTTTGGAACGGAGGGAGTACACAATAAATTTTTTAAGTTAGCACAACTAGTTTAATCCGAGATCAGAACCGAAGATTTGGTCGGGTTCTTCCTCCTTTTGAAGACATGTGGGACATCCAGCATCCAGGTCGTGTCATGAAAGAAAATAGAGTGGTAGTTGAAGCCACGAGATGTGCATCTTGGGTTAAACTGTAAATAGAATCTTACTACTCTTGAGTAACTCCAAAAGCGGCCACCGAAGATCTTTATTGGATTTGTTTTTCATCACCAGCACGTCGAGGTGAAAGATGTGCAGGTTCAGTGGGTCCTCTTGCGTTTTCACTGACATGTGGGGCCGCATGTGAGCAAACAGACGATGGGCTCCGCGCGTCCGCTGGCTGGCTGAGAAGAGGGATAGAGGAGGGCTGAGCACGGACTGCAGGAACTTTGTTCTACGTACCTCGATATAGGCTCGATATAGTGGGGTGGTGTGACACCCAAGTTTTTAATTGGATTTTTCAAAGATTTTTATTTGACTTGAGGGAGGTGATTTAAATTTTTCTTCAAAAGAACCCTCCCTTTCAAATTTTTTTATGGCAAAAATTTGATTTGGATTCACCCAAGACCTGTCTTTGGTCTTGGAGGTTCTTGCTGTTCATTTGGACTCAAGACAAAATGCTTTTCACTTGGGAAAATACCTTTTGAAAACCTCTTTGAAATTTGCACCATGGCTTTTGGAATAATCCTTTACCACTTTCAACAATTCTTTCTTGCCATGGCCTTAGTGCAAATCCTCTCTCCTAACCCTTCCCTCATCTTTGGATCATGTTTGGCATCTAATCCAGCAAGTTGAACCCCCCCCCTATGTTTATTTTTCCATTTAAATCTTATTCAAATAAATTTCTGTCTTCTATTCTATCCATTGGAGATTTGCAAAGGAACTCCACTTTCTGTTTTGATTTCTGCCCCCAAACCAACTCTCCTTCCTAATCCTTTGAACCCTCAACCAAGATCCATGAAGATCCACTGGTCTTCAGTTTAAATTTTTCAAACTACACTTGCTGCAAGTTTGGACCAGATTTGTCAAATTTGGTGAAATTCATTCAAAGCTTTCTCCAAAAATTCCAAGTAAAATCAGGCAGCCTCTGGGTGCATTGAGTGGTCACCTCACCAAGTTACAGCCCCAGAAAAAATTTTCTCATAGCCAAATCATTCTGTCGAGCACCTGCAGTGCATGGTCATTGTCAAGTTCAGAAAATTCAGAGAACAGTTCAGTGGCTTACTGTCGTTTTCTTCAGAGATGGTTGTCGATCTCGCCAGTGCCACTGTGTTGCCTTGCTCCTTGTCCCCTCCCCCTTGTTCCTGCACCGCACGAACGCCTGGCACCTTGCGACGTCGGCGATGAGCTGCAGAAGGTGCACCGCCCCGTGACCGACGCCAGTGGCGGCTTTGCGGCCGCCAGCGAGAGGCACGGCGCTGACGGCGCCACCCAGCGCTGCCCAAGCCACCGGAGCTCGCCGCGTGGTCTTCCACTCCCCCGAACACGCTGCCGCTCTCGTCGTGAACCGCAGGGCGAGGAGCGCGCTCTCTGCCGCCGTCGAGCCCGTGCGGCCATCTCACCGTGGACCGACGCCATTACGCCAAGACCAACTCCGTTTAGCTGTGGAATGACACCAGTAACCTCCACTGATGCTGCCTGGCCACTCAAACCTCCTGCCAATCCACTGCATCGCCGTAATCGCTCGCCGGAGATTCTCCGTTCACGGCCACCCCGTCGATCCGCCTATAAATAGAAGCCCCGAGCTTCGACTCGAGCACCCACCATCCCTGCACTCCACCTAGAGCACGCCTAGCCACTGGAAGAGCCCCGAGGAGGTCTCCTTCCTCGACTCCGGCCGCCGCGACCCGCCACGGGATCCAGCTCGATTCGCCCCCATGTGTGCACCTCCGCCTCCCTTCTCTTGCCAGTAGCTTCACTATGCATCCCTCCTTCTGACCCGCGCTTCAATTCGTAGCTTGCAGCCCACCACCGGAGTTCCCCACCATCACCCGAGCCGCCGTCCGCCGAAGATAGTCTCGCCGTCGACGTGGTGCTCCCCGTTGGTCGAGTCCACCACCCACCGACGCGGAAGAACACGCTGAAGCTCTTGGTACCCTCCGATCCTCCTAACTCGCCGTGGTTCGACGCCGGCGTCCACCGCAGTCTTCGGGCGCCGGCGAGCTTTTCAAACCTGACATGTGGACCCCGCATGTCAGCCTCTGTTCTATTCTTTCGCGAACCGTTTTCTGTTGGCGCCTTCGGGAAAATACGTCTTCTCTCTTGAGCTTGCGCATTTCCAATCGAACCGTTTTCTGTTTTCTCAGTTAAAACCCTGGAACTTTTCTGTTTCATTACAGATAAGTCCCTGGACAGAAACCTTTATAACTTTTTAATAAAAAGGGATTTTTGAGTGATTCTTTTTCTGACAACCTTCAAATTTTGTCTAGTTTCTTATGGGATTTATTTGAAAAATATTTGGAAAAGTTTCTGTGCACGCGTTGGTTTTCACGTTAGTACCTGTTTTTCGTGATTGCCGTAGGTTCCGGAAGAGGTGACGGAGCCGTGAACTTCGCCGAGCTAGACTCCGACTTCTCCGAACCAGGCAAGCATGTTTGAACATTTGATATGATAAGTGTTTTGCATGTTTGCTTGAAAGTTTGTGCGAGGCATATGAGTGTCGGTAAATACCTCGTTGCTTGTAAGGCAACTACCCGTATGTTCCAAAGTTGCGATGATCTCTGATGAGAGATGGCCTAATCATGTGGTGACATGAAGGGCAGCAAGGTGGTACTGTTGTAGCATACCAGCCTTGCGTCATCCGACTTTCTCCGACGTTAACGTGGACGGAGTCACGTTATCGTTCTTTTCCCCGCATGTTCCAAAGTTGCGATGATCTCTGATGAGAGATGGCCTAATCATGTGGTGACATGAAGGGTGGCAAGGTGGTACTGTTGTAGCATGCCAGCCTTGCGTCATCCGACTTTCTCCGACGTTAACGTGGACGGAGTCACGTTATCGTTCTTTCCCCCTTCCGTGCTACCACATGTTTCATTTGCCAGGATGCGGTTTAGTAAGTTGGGAACCTCTTTCCGTGTACACACCAAACAGAGAGGCCGGGATGATGGTACCTTGGCCCAGGATTAAAGCCAGTCATCCGGTCAGGGGGCATGGGTGTTTCCGGTTGGGACCGAGAGGGGGGCACCCCCTTAGAGCGCGCGTATAGAAATTTGATCCCATGCTATGCGAGGTTGTAGCCTCCCCGTCTCAAGGTTTTTCTTGAACGTTGCCGAGGGTGATCCCTGGCTTCGGAAGGTTGAATTGGGTGTCTACTGGTTAGACGTGTTTCTTCCAAAACACCGTAGACGGAACTAGTCCCCGTGACTACTGAAATCCGTTAGCTGTGGTTAAGTACAAACTCTGCAGAGTCAATTCCTTCCAAGTCATCGTATCCATGATCAAGTAGTGAAATCAGTATATCCATATCTATCCGCGTGAAAAACTTGCCCCCGGTGAACAAGCTCAAGTGGTAAATCCAGTTAAATTATTATTCCTGTGGATGGACTAACTTTATATTTGTCTCGTACTTGTGATAATTTATGTTCCCGAACTATTGTATTATTGAGCTACAATATAAGCCCTTTATGTGATGTCGCTCAGACGTCCGACTGTGGCATGTTCGTCTTTTATTTTCTGTTATAAGCCCTTTATGTGATGTCGCTCAGACGTCCGACTGTGACATTATTATTATTCTTGCATTTTCCTCTCGAGGAGTCATTCAGACACTCGTTTGGCACCAGTATTGTTACTCTCGCAGTTTCCTCTCGAGGAGTCATTCAGACACTCGTTTGGCACCAGTATTGTTACTCTCGTAGTTTCCTCTCGAGGAGTCATTCAGACACTCGTTTGGCACCAGTATTATTATTCTCGCAGTTTCCCCTCAAGGAGTCATTCAGACCCTCGTTTGGCACCAGTATTACTATTCTGCAGTTTCCGCTCGAGGCGTCATTCAGACCCTCGCTTGGCACCCAGTATTTATTATCTCTATGTCTGAACGCACTGGATAAATTGTTCATATGCTTCATGTCTACATTTGTTATATCTTATGCCCGAACTGTCTTGCGAGTACTTTCATAGTACTCACCTGGCTTGTTGATTTGGCCAGATGTTGACGAAGGCGATCTCTTGGATGAAGAGTTTGATAGCGCGTCCGACGCCTAGAGGAGTCCCAGTCAGTCCTGTGCGATCCCGGATATTGGTCACTTGTATCATATACGCTTCCGCCACCCGCAATAAGTCTCCTCGAGCCTCACTCCGACGCTCGAAGAGCTGTAGTCTTCAGGAGTCATATCACTCGCTTCGCGGTGATATTTCCACCACCGTTTTTATCGTGAGTTAGTAGTAAGCCACCCTATCCGCCGTCTTGTTTTAGCGGCGTGCATGTAATAAATTGTTGGGCATCCTCCGCTCAACCTTGTATTATATTCAGTACTCCTGGAAATTTTCTTCTGTGACCAAGATATTGTCTACCAGTGAGAAGGAATTCTTCCTTACTGGTCCGTAAAAGGGATTGGTCTATCAATAATTATTTTACTGAAAAACCGGTCGTGACAAGCTTGGTACCAGAGCCAGGCTGACTGTAGGAAGCCACTAGGTGCGATCGCTAATCGGTTATTAGCGTTTTTTGTGCTTTTTCAGCTTTTTGCAATTGTAGCTATTTTCTGTTGGTCATCATAAATTTATGACATGACTACTCAGAATTTTTGCCTACTTTTGTAGATGGCTGGCAGCAGCTGTGAGAATCGAGTGTTCACGAACGTGCCCGAGGGGTTTGTCAAGCTCCTCGTCTCCATCACCAAGCTCGCGATCGGGCCAGCAGCTCGCCCGGAGTTCACACTCTACCAGCACAAGCTCAGCGACGACATGTCTATGCACCAAGCTATGGTGCAATTCAAGGGAGGACGTTCTGCTGCTCGCCACTTCCGTTTTGTGGGAAGGGCCATGCCTACGGAGAGGCATGCCATGCAGATGGCTGCCCGTGAGGCGATAGCTCACCTTCGGGACATCCTTCCTACGATGAAGACTCGTCGCTACCGCTACCTCCCATGCCATGTGCCTTACACCAGTCACTATGCATTCACCTGCCATCGCGGAGAGCGAGATGAAGCCATCGAGATGGTTGTGGAGTATCTCAAGGCTCTGGAGGAGTCTTTCGACAACCTCGCAGACGATCTTGTGGCTGCCCACATGGACTTAGTCCTGGGCGGTCCTGCCAGCAGGAAGGAGCTTCTCCACACGGCACCGCCTCTAACATTCGTCTCGTCTTCAGCCTCGTATGCACCGGCCATTTTGGCCACTGCGCGCCGTCTGCCTACCACTGAGGAGTTCGACCGAGTCATCGCTCCTACTCCAATCAGAGCCGCACCGCCTGCCGCACCCGCTCTACCACCAGTCGCCCCCGCACCATCACCGCAGCGCAGCGTCACGCGCCAGGAGCCAGCTAGAGAGGAGGTGGAGGTGGATTCTCCTGGACCGCTGAGTCTTGCCATCGGCAAGGGAAAGGAAATCTTCACCATCTCCGACTGAGAGCGCCGAGTAGCCGCGTGTTATGCCTGCTTGTATGATGTGCTGTTTTATCTGTACGCTAGTTTGTATTGGTGTGTTTGCTGCCTTCCGGAGTAGTTCGCTAGTCTAAATAACATGTCAGGATGTGTACGCGCATCCTGAGTGCTGTATCGTGTGTTTGCTTTTCGCATGTAAGATAGTTGCTAAGCAGTTCTTCTCCATGCAAAATCGCTTATGTTTTCTTGAAAACCTTGAGATCTTTTAAATTTGTTGCCTTTGCAAAGATTTTCCCTGTACCGCACAGTTTTTCTCATGGGTTTTGCAATATAATACCCCAGACTGGAAAAATGTCTCGCCCGTGGACTCGCTCCATGCCCAATCAGCCAGAAGAGGTTTACGGGACACAAACTAGCAACAATTTCACTCAGGGTCAGACCAGTCAACATGACAGCGAAGCAGCCCTGTCTCAAGTATGCCGTCTCTTCGAGCAAAGCCAGCAACAGCACCAAGAGATGATAAATCATGTCATCAATATGGGAAACCACCGTGAGCCCTATCAACAGCATTCCAAGTTATCTGAGTTACAGAAGACTCGCCCCTCAACTTTTGCTCACACCGATAGGCCGCTGGAAGCCGATGATTGGCTTCGTGACATTGAAAGGAAACTGATTATTGCTCAGTGCTCAGAACATGAGAAGGTGCTTTATGCACCACACTACCTTACTGGAGCAGCTGCAGCATGGTGGGAAAATTTCCTACACATGCATCCCTGTGAACACAACATCACCTAGGAAGAATTCAAGGAAGGCTTCCGTGGGGCACACATCCCCAGGAGCATCCTAAAGATCAAGAAGAGAGAGTTCGATGACCTGAAGCAGAGAGGCATGTCAGTAACAGAATACAATGGTCAGTTTACCCAGCTGTCTCGTTATGCCTACGGCGAGCACATGACAGAAAGCAAGAAGATGGAAAAATTCCTGGACGGCCTGGCACCAGCACTAAGATGCCAACTGATTGTGCACACCTTCCCGGATTTTAAGACTCTGGTGGACAAGGCCATTACCTTGGAGAATGAGCGCCGTAGTCTGGAAGATATCCGTAAGCGAAAGAGGGACAAGACAACTCTTGCTCGCCACAACCGAAGCAAGGCTGAGGTTCCACGGACAGACACAAGGAGATCCACGGCCACTGAACCAAGGCCCGTCGGACAGTTCCATGCCAGGGATAAGGAGTACACATACCGTCCAGGGGTCACCTGCTATACTTGTGGTCAAGAAGGGCACTATGCTAAACAGTGCCCAAAGCCAAGGAACTCGGCACCCAAGACAAACAATGGTGGGAACAATCCAGCCCCCAAGCGCAACAATTTCAACCCCAACAACAACCACAGGAAGGGTCACCTGAACCATGTGACCAGGGAAGAGGCGCAGAATGCCCCAGACATCGTGCTCGGTACGTTCCCTGTCAACACAGTACCTGCCACGGTTTTGTTTGATTCTGGAGCTTCCCATTCGTTTGTTTCGAAGAGTTTTGTTTTGCAACATGGTTTTCTGATACTTCACTTGGAAAAATCTATGATCATCAAGTCCCCCGGAAATAAGCAAATCGCTCAGGGTTACTGCCGAGGAGTGGTCATTGAGTTCGAAGGACTACAATTCCACGCGAATCTCATCGTGTTGGAGAGCAAGGGACTGGATGTCATTTTAGGGATGGACTGGTTGACCACCAACAAAGGATTCATCGACTGTTTCAATCGGACAGTGATTCTCACTCACCATCACGGCAAGACAATAAGAGTTTCCGCTCAAGAAAGGCCACGATCACAGCAACCAAAACTGAACAAAATGGACATTGCAGAACTGAGAAAAGTTCCAGTGGTACGCGAGTTTCCTGATGTGTTCCCTGAAGAACTACCAGGCATGCCACCAGACCGAGAGATAGAGTTCAGCATCGAACTAGCACCTGGCACCGCTCCCATCTATAAGAAGCCTTATAGAATGGCACCCTCAGAATTGGTGGAGTTGAAGAAGCAGATAAAGGAATTATTGGACAAAGGATTCATTCGAGCCAGCTCCTCACCATGGGGTCCGCCTGTGTTGTTCGTAAAGAAAAAGGATGGGACACTGAGACTGTGTATAGACTATCGAGCCCTCAATATGGTCACCATCAAAAACAAATATCCGATGCCTCGGATAAATGATTTGTTTGACCAGCTCGCACAAGCCAAAGTATTCTCAAAGATTGATTTGAGATCGGGATATCACCAATTGAAGGTACGGACAGAAGATATCCCCAAGACAGCATTCACTTCCAGATATGGGTTATACGAGTTTACAGTGATGCCTTTTGGACTAACGAACGCCCCCGCATATTTCGTCCACCTCATGAACAAAGTGTTCATGAAATTCATGGACAAATTTGTGGTGGTATTCATCGACGACATTCTGGTTTACTCAAGGACACCAGAAGAGCATGCTGAGCACCTCAGAATTGTTTTGGGAGAATTGAGGAAACATCAGTTGTACGCCAAATTTAGCAAGTGCGAATTTTGGCTAAGACAAGTTGGTTTCTTAGGCCATATATTGAACCAAGAAGGCGTGGCCGTAGACCCAGAAAAGGTCAAAGCCATACTTGACTGGAAGCCACCCGCCAATGTTACTGATGTGCGGAGTTTCCTAGGAATGGCCGGATATTACAGAAGATTTATTGAAGGATTCTCCACTGTGGCAAAACCAATGACACAGTTGCTCAAGAAGGACAAGAAATTTGTATGGACGGAAGCATGCGAGCAGAGCTTCCAAGAACTAAAGAAGAAGCTGACAACCGCACTGGTATTAACTGTGCCAGACATTCACAAAAATTTTGAAGTGTATTGTGACGCATCCCGAAAAGGTCTCGGATGTGTACTAATGCAGGATGGCAAAGTGGTCGCATATGCCTCACGGCAGCTGCGAAAACATGAGGAAAATTACCCAACACATGACTTGGAGCTAGCAGCAGTTATACATGCACTCAAGGAGTGGAGGCACTTTCTGTTGGGGAATCGCTGTGAAATATACACGGACCATAAGAGCCTCAAATACATCTTCACATAGCCAGAGCTAAATTTACGCCAACGACGCTGGTTGGAATTGGTCAAGGACTATGATGTCGGCATGCACTACCATCTAGGGAAAGCAAATGTAGTGGAGATGCCCTTAGTCGAAACCCCAGCCCGGACAATGACGGTCCGCAAAACTTGAGGCCTGAGTTTTAGAAAGAGTTCGCTAGGCTCAACATGATGTTAGTCGCTGAGGGCACCATATCAAATCTGGAGATACAACCCACCTATCGGGTGGTTGGTGCGACATATGCCAAGGGATGGCTTATCATTGTGGGAGCCAATAAAACGTCGCCGGTGCCTGGAAACGGGAGAGGCGAAGACATGCACGCCGGCGAATCTTACCCATGTTCGGGGCTCTCCGAGGAGATAACACCCCTAGTCCTGCTCTGCGGGGTCTCCGCATGATCACTAGATCGATAAAGGGTAGCTACAATCGCTCCTAGAGCTGTTGGGATCAAGGGAGAAGAAGAACAAGGCTAGCTCTTGCTTCTCTCTATCTATGGGGTGTGTGCTATGTGTGGGTGTTAACCTAGAAGCCAACTATGCTCCAAGGCCAATCCAGAAGCGAACCGTTTGCATGGGTGCTCCGGGGGGTTTATATAGGCCTACCCCCCGGGGGTACAATGGTAATCCGACTGGGATCTGGTCCCAGCCGTCAGTGTCTACGCTCGCCGGCTTCTCCGCCGGCTGCTGGGTCCCGCCGGCTGGTGGGTCCCGCCGGCTGCCGGCTACTTGGTCGACAGGCCGGTCCCACCGCCTAGGGTTTTGTCGGCGGCTGCTTACTGTAGCCGCGCCTTTGATGATGAGGGCTTTGTCGAGGTGAGCATGGCTACAGTGGGCCGCCTCGGGGGCTATCACTGTAGCCTCACCTCGTCTTGTCTCCTTAATGGGGCTCCTGCTTCGAGGAAGGGAATAGCCGGCTTCTGGAGGCCGGCTATACTCTTGGCCGACTAGGAAAAGCCGGGCCGCCTTCACGCCTCTCTCTGGCTGAAGGGGCCCGCAGTCCTTGGGCCGTACAGGAGTGGGTCGTGGATGATGTCGAGGCTAGCGTGGCTACAGTGCTGAGCCGCACGGGAGACGTCCCTCCCGTACGGCCTCCTGTAGCCATGCCCGCCTCGGGCTTCGGGGGTCGTGGGCCGCACTGTGGCCATACCCCGTCAGGTCGCCGTTATGTAGGAGCGGTTGTGGTCTTGGCCGGCTTCTAGGAGTCGGCGTCCTTCTTGGCCGGCTTCTTAGAGTCGGCCACCCCCCAGTCTTCCTAGGAAGGAGTCGGTGAGGCTGGGTCGCCTTCCGGGAGTCGGCTTTAGTGGTAGCCGGCCAGGGAAGGCGGCCCAAGTGCTTGGAGTGCTTGAAGGCCCAAAGGCCTGATAAATTTTCTGAAGAGCCAGGGGTAGTCGGCTAGGCTACCCGTGGCCATTTACTCCGACAGTAGTCCCCGAAGCTGATTGGGCTTCGAGGTGGAGTGGGGTTCAAGAAGCTCGATCAGCTTCCTATCGTGACGAGCCAGCAGCTGGGAGCCGGCCTTGGTCAGGCGTGCCGCCTTAGTCGAATTCTTCTGGAGTCGGGGGGCGGGAACCCGCAGGTACGTGCACCGGGCCGCGGGCCGGCCTCGGGCCGTTGGCGTGCCACGTGGCCGGAAAGCCTGCCCGCCCACGCGCGCGACGGGACGTCGCCGCAGGGAGGGGGCCCGCCACGTCCGCGCCCCGGCCCAGGCGCGGATCCTTTGTATCCCGAAACCGCCCGCATGTTCCGTGCGGCAGTTTCGGCTCGCACTTACGCGTAATAAACGCGAGACGTGGGGGGGAGTGGGCGCAGTTAATCCCACGTCTTCCCCCCACGTCCGGCCTCTTCGGCCGCGTGAGGCTATAAGTAGGGGGAGGTGGAGGGCGGCAGGCCCTCGCATGCTCCTCCTACTTCCACCATCTTCTCGCCTTGCTCGTTCTCGCGACAGCGCCTTGCCGCCGCGCTCTTCCTCCGCACGCTCCTCCGCCGCCGTGCTAGCTTCCGCTATGCCTCCCCACGTAGAGCAGCTTGGCGGGGATTGGGATGGCTCCATCGTCCACAACGACCACATCGACTTCCTTCGCGACACCCGGCGTCTGCCCAGCGCGGACAAGGTGGAGGTCCGCCTCGCGCCGGAGAAGGAAGTCAGGCTGGCGCCGCGGGAGGGCGAGCGGGTGGTCTTCCGCTCGCACTTCCTGCGCGGCTTCGGCCTGCCAGTGAGCGCCTTCTTCCGCTCCTGGCTGGAATTCTATCAGCTCCAGCCGCACCACCTCACCCCCAACGCGGTGGTGCTGCTGTCGGCCTTCGTCACCCTGTGCGAGGGCTATCTTGGCGTCCTCCCCACCCTCGAGCTCTGGGGGGAGTTCTTCCAGTCGAAGCTGGGCACGCGCGTGCGGGGCGTGCCGGCTCAGACTGGCGCCTTCATCGCGTCGCGGAGATCAGGCGCCGACAACCCCTTCCCCGTCATCACGCTGATCCAATCGGTGAAGAAGTGGCAGAAGTCATACTTCTACGTGCAGAGCATCGCTCCCCGGGGCGACTACCTCAACCTGCCGGCCTACGTGGCCGGCCCACCGGCGGGCAGGCTGCCCCAGTGGTCCTTTCGGGCCGTGACGCTGTCGCAGGGAGGAAACGCCGCCATCGCCCGCCTGCGGGTGATGGTCCAGTCGGAGGGCCTGACGGGGCCCGACCTCCTGGCCGCGTTCGTCACGCGCCGGGTCCTTCCGCTCTAGAGCCGACCTCATCTGATCTGTCAGATGAGCGGCCAGCTCGATCCGAGCCGGATGTGCACCAAGGAGATGCCGCAGCCCGACGTCGCCGACATGGTGAACTACCTCGCCAACTGCCAACTTTCCGAAGACTGGCAATTCGGCAAGGAGCCATACAGCTGCGCCAATCCTCCGCCTACGGTACGCTCCCCACGTCTCTTTTTCTCTCTCTCTCAGCTTTGTCGCCGAGTTCCTCTGGGCCGACTCTAACTCAGTCGGCTTGCTCTTTTGACAGAGTCCTCTGCTTCGGCCGGCCGGCGGGACAGACGTGGAGCGCCGCTTCGTCCCCGACCGGACCGAACACGACCAGGAGGACCCCGACCTGGGGGCGGTCCATATGGAGGATGCCGCCGAGCCGGCCGACGGCCAAGCCGGCGGTGAAGCAGGCGGCTCCGGGTTCACCGCTACCTTCGACGACTGGCCGGACGAGGACGAAGCCGAAGCCGTCCCGCGCCGCCAGCCGGCATCCGGACGCGGCGCGGGCTCCTCCGGCGCGCAGCCTGCTCGGGGTAGAGGCCAGAAACGTCACGCCACCCAGGGCATGTTCGGTAGCCGGACGAAGAAGCCCAGGGGTGGGGCGGCGGCCACCAGGCGGGAAGAGGCGGCCGCGAAGGCGGCTCGCTTCCGCAAAGTGGTGAAGCAGCCGCAGACTGTGTTGGTGTAAGTCCTCTCTTTCTATGTACTGTCCTTCTTTCTTTCCTTTGGTGGTTCTTGAATCTTCGTCTTCTATTCCAATGGTCAGAGCTCCGTTGTCACTTGAGCGGGCGGCTGCCGGCTCCGTCGTCGAGTCGCCAGGGGGCTCCGGGAGCACCACCCGCCGCGTGGATCCCCGCGCCGCCCTCCTGGAGGCGACGGAAAGGAACGCGTGGGAGGCGCGGGAGGAGCAGGAAGCGCGGGAGGCGGAGGCACGGAGGGCAGCCCCCGCCCAGGCAGCTCGGGAGGAGGAGGCGGCGAAGGCGCCCGCCGAGGCCGCAGCCAAGGCCCAGGCATAGGCCGAGGCCGAAGCGGCGGCAGGGGAGGCTTTGATGGTCACCCCCCTGCGCACCATGGCGCCCGGGGACGTGGATCCCTCGCCAGGGGGAGCCGGCGGTTCCCAGTCGGGGCTGGGAGGAAGCGGCGACGACGTCGTCATCTTGGGGGAGGCGCCGGGGCCGACTCCTCCGACTAAGGCGACCCAAGGCCGCCAGCCTGAGCCTGCGCCCGCACAGTCGGCGGAGGGCGAGCCGGCCGCGGGGGCTGAGGTGGCGGTCCGGGTTCCGCCAAGCCGGCGTGCAGGGAAGGCCGCGTCTGAACCGCAGAAGGCTGCGTCGGAGCCACAGCCGGCCGTGGGCTCCAGCTCGTCGACCCGAGACGCGGAGGCGGCCAGCGCTACCACGGGGTGCACGCCGGGCGGAGGGTCAGCCGTGGTGAACGTCGCTGCAAAGCCAAGCCGCGGCGCTGAGGTAGTTCACCGACGAATTCCTCGCCACGCGGGCAGCCATCCGGGTTAGTATTCTCATCTTGTTCTTTCTTGAACTTGAATTCTCTCGTGGGGGCGCGTCAGCGCACCCACTGGGTGTAGTCCCCGAGTTCCGAGTCGGCTGCTGAGCAGGCGGCTTGGAACTTCTTGGAGATTTTGTTTTTGCTGCTTTTGTTCTCACGTCGGTCTTCTGTCCGTGTTGCAGGACTACCACAACCTCCGAGCGGCCGCCTTCAACTCCCAGGCTCGGGAGTTGACTCAGAAGACCGCCGATCTCACTGAAAGCCGAGGTATGTGACTTGATCTTTATCTCATGTGGGGGCGCGTCAGCGCACCCACTGGGTGTAGTCCCCGAGATTCGGGCCGACTGCTGAGCAGTCGGCTCGGATCTTCCTTGATGATTTCTCATTGTTCTTCTTCTTCTTCTATCTCTGCAGCGGCCAACGCCAGTCTGAGGGCACAGCTGGGGGAGTCCCAGACTGCTCTTCGCGCCAAGGACGCGGAGCTCGCCGCCTTGGTGCAGGAGCGCGACCGCCTGGTCAAGAAGCTGGCCGACCAGGAGGAAGGCCACCAGGCGGCGCTGAAGGCTGCGCAGGATCGTGAAGCCGCCCTCCAGGCCGAGTTCGAGACGGAGGCGGCCGGCTGGGCAGAGGCCAGGCAGACTCTGGTCTCCGGCTATGGCCAGATTGAGGACCTGGTTGATGGTAAGTCGTCTACCCCTTCGTCCTTTCTTGCCATCTGCCATTTGACTTGTTTTTCTGATTTTGGTGTTTTTCTTTCCTTTTCTTCTTCGCGCAGAGTACTTCCCCGGCTATTCCACTGCCGCCAACCAGGCCATCGAAGCCCGTCGCCAGGCGAAGAGGCAAGCCGGCTTCGAGATCTCGCCAACCGCTGGCCGCTCGCTGGAGGAACAGCTTCTGGCGATCCAGGCTCGCATCCAGCCGGCTCACAGGCTACTCCGCCGGCTTCAGCGCGCGGGATCGCAGGTCTTGGCCGCCCTCTGGCCCGGCCAAGTGGTCCCTCGCACCCCTAGTCGGACCGCCGACTGGCTGGAGGTGGCAGTCGGCCGCTTCGAGGCTTGGAAGGCGTCAGTGGCTCGCTCCGGCGCCAGGCGGGCGCTGGAGTTCGTCAAGGCCTGGTATCCCGGCCTGAACCTGGACCAGCTGGCGACCTGGCGGCAGCAAGCCGACATGGAGCTGGAGCCGGCGCGGCCGGCCATCATTCGGCGGGCTTAAGCGATCGCCGATTACACCGACACCAACGTCTTCGCCCCCGAGGTGGACGACAATGGAGTCGCCCAGCCAGAAGATTGGTTCGGGCTGGACCCGGCGCACGGCAAGGACTCGGCGGAGGAGATCGACTCCAGCGACGAGGGCGAGGAGGAGGAGGAGGAGGATGAAGACGCCGAGCCGGCTGGTGGAGAAGCCGGCCAGCCTGACCGCGCCTCCAGCACTACGTTGCGTGCGAGTGCGTCTCCTGCCGCGGGAGGTGGTCAAGCCGAGACCAGCTAGGCGGCCACTCCTTCAGCCGGCGATCTGCCTTCACCGACCAACTCGGCCTCCAACTCGCGCCTTAGTCTTCTTTCTTTTGTTTTCCTGTCTTGTTACTTTTGAACAATGTTTGGTTAAGTCTGCACAATTCCACCCACTGGGTGTATTCAAACTTAAGTCTGTTGCCGGCCTGTGGGCGGCTTTATGTATATAAGTTATGCAATCGGTCTTTCCTTGTACTTTCGCTTTTTTGTCCTTCTGCTTTTTTCCTTTGCCGCCCTCCCTTGGTTGCCGCCTCCCTAGTCAAACAGTTGCTCTGCAATCTGTAGCCGGGGAGTGCCTGGCCGATTGGGGAGGGGGAAGTACTTTTAGCTCTGCCGGACTTAAGCTAAGTTTTTTAGGAAGCCGGCCAGCCGGCTGCTGTGACAGCCGGCAGGCATATATGGAGGCCGTCTTTTTGCCATACAGGTTAGTTGTTCCTTAGCCGTTTTTCGTGTGGGCATCCTTTCTGTCTTCTCTCTTGCTAGACGGGCAGTCAGTTCTTTGAGTTGCGACTTTCAACAAGAGAGGACTTGGGAGCCGGCGCACTACTTTGCTGACTTCGGGAAGAACTTAGAATATAGCTCAAGGCGGCCAGTCCCCGGGCCGACTAGTCGAACCCGGTGCCGGAAAAGAATTCAAAATGTAATAATACATTCATGGATATGACGCTCGTCGTTCATAGATAAATAATAGGCAGTCCCCGAGTACTGTTCGGGGGGCCTGTTGGTTTGTAACTTAATACAAAAAGGGGTAGCGTGATACATACTGCTTTTTCAGCTGTAAAATCGTCTTAGGAGGTTTGCGTTCCATGGTCGCTCCGACTCCTTGCCGGAGTCGTCTCTCTTGCGTGCTCTTGGCTTTTGCGCGTCGATCAAGTAGTAGGAGTCGTTGCCGAGTGCCTTGCTGACGACGAAGGGGCCTTCCCAAGGGGCCGAGAGCTTGTGCTGGCCGGCTGTTCGCAAGATCAGCCGGAGCACAAGGTCGCCCTCTTGGAAGGATCTTGGCTTGACCTTGCGGTTGTAGTAGCGGCGCAGGCCTTGCTGGTAGATGGCGGACCGGCTGAGGGCTAACAGCCGGCTTTCTTCCAGTAGGTCGACGCCGTCTTCTCTTGCTTCTTTGGCTTCCTCCTCTGTGTACATGGTGATCCGAGGCGAGTCGAACTCGATGTTTGTTGGGATGACAGCCTCGGCACCGTACACAAGGAAGAATGGAGTGAAGCCGGTTGACTTGTTGGGTGTAGTGCGCAGACTCCAGAGGACAGCCGGCAGCTCTTCGAGCCAGCAGCCGGCCGACCGCTCCAGTGGTACAACCAGTCGGGGCTTGATGCCGGAGAGGATAAGTCCATTTGCTCGTTCGACCTGGCCGTTTGACTGCGGGTGGGCAACGGACGCTAAGTCCAGTCGGATGCCCTGTGTCGCGCAGAAACGTGCCAGTGCGCCTTTGGCGAAGTTCGTGCCGTTGTCGGTGATGATGCTGTGCAACACGCCGTACCGAGTAGTCATGTCGGTGATGAATGTCACGGCAGTTGGCCCGTTCAGCTTCTTAATTGGCTTGGCTTCAATCCACTTTGTGAACTTGTCCACAGCAACGAGTAGATGTGTCAAGCCACCGCGGGCTGTCTTGAAAGGGCCCACCATGTCCAGTCCCCAGACGGCAAAAGGCCAGGTGAGGGGAATGGTCTTGAGGGCAGAAGCCGGCAGGTGTTGTTTGGAACTGAAGACTTGACATCCTCTGCAGCTCTTGACTATTTCTTTAGCATCTTCCAAGGCAGTCGGCCAGAAGAACCCATGGCGGAAAGCCTTGGCCACGAGGGATCTTGAGGCGGCGTGATGGCCGCATTCGCCTTGGTGGATGTCTTTGAGGATTGCCACTCCTTTTTCTGGCTCGACGCAACGCTGGAAGACTCCAGTGACGCTGCGCTTCACAAGCTCCCTGTTGATTATTGTGTATGCTGTGGCTCGTCGTTGCACTAGTCTTGCTGCGATCTCATCAGCCGGCAGCTCTCTGCTGACTAGGAACTTGAGGATGGGCTGGGCCCATGAGGGAGCTGTGACTTCTTCTGCTGTTAATGTGGCCACCATGACTCGGGTGGGTGGGTTGGGTGTTGTATTGGAGTCGACCACCACTTCTTGTGTCGTTGCAGTCCCCGGGCCGACTGCTGCAGTCCCCGGGCCGGGTTCTAAAGTCCCTAGGCCGGGTGCGACTACGTCAGTCCCCGGGGCAGTCGTCGAAGTCCCCGTGCCGCCTGCGGGATTTCTTGAGCCCGGATCCGGCTGTTTCTGGCGCAGGCGGTACGAAGATGGAATCCGACTCTGGAGACGGCTTGATGGACGGCTTGAGGAGGCGCTGGAGGGAGACGCCAGTCGGTATGGCTTGTCGGGTGGAGCCGATCCGTGCTAGGGCATCTGCTTGGTCATTGTCGGCCCTTGGCACGTGAAGGAACTCGCACCCTTCGAAGTATCTGCTCATCTGCTGGACGAGGAAACGGTAGCTTGCCATGTTTGCGTCCCTGGCGTCCCAGTCGCCAGATGATTGCTGGACCACCAAGTCTGAGTCGCCGTAGCACAGGATCCGGCGTAGGCCGAGTTCTTTGGCTAGTCGGAGCCCATGTACGAGCGCCTCGTACTCGGCCACGTTGTTGGAGGCGGCGAAGTGGATCTGCAGCGTGTACTTGAGCTTGTCGCCTTTGGGAGAGGTGAGGACGATGCCGGCTCCCAAGCCGGTGCGCATCTTGGACCCGTCAAAGTGCATCCGCCAATGGGTGGAGTCGGGAGCCGGCGGTAAGTACTGGGTCTCGGCCCAGTCGACGAGGAAGTCGGCCAATGCTTGCGACTTGATGGCGGTGCGGGGTTGATAGAAAATCGTGTAGGGCACCAAGGCAATGGCCCATTTGGCCACCCGGCCGGACGCATCCCAGCTGCCTATGATCTCGGCAAGCGGGGCAGTGCACACGACCGTGATGGGGTGCTCTTGGAAGTAGGGCTTCAATTTCTTGGCAGCGAAGTACACCCCATAGCACATCTTCTGGTAGTGCGGGTAGTTTTGCTTTGAGCTGGACAGTACTTCGCTGAGATAGTAGACCGGCCTCTGGACTGGCTGGGCTCGGCCTTCCTTCGGGCGCTGGACCACAACAACAGTGCTGACGACTCGGCTTGTCGCGGCGATGTAGAGGAGCATGGGCTCCTTCTCAGTCGGCGCAGCCAGGATAGGCGGAGTGGTCAACATTTTCTTCAACTCATGGAAGGCTTGGTCGGCTTGATCATTCCACTCAAAGTGAGCAGACTTCTTCATGAGTCGGTACAGGGGGAGGGCCTTCTCTCCTAGTCGGCTGATAAAACGGTTCAGGGAGGCTAAGAAGCCAGTGAACTTCTGCACATCTCGCAGCTTGGTGGGAATCTCCATCCTCTCGATGGCTTTGATCTTGATAGGGTTGCACTCAATGCCGCATTCGGAGACCAGGAAGCCTAGCAGCTGGCCGGCTGGCACTCCGAACACGCACTTCTCGGGGTTGAGCTTGATCTGGAATCGGCGCAAGTTGGCAAATGTTTCCTTCAGGTCTTCCAGCAAGGTACCGCGCTTCTCTGTCTTCACCACAAGTCGTCTACGTAGACGTGGGCATTTCTGCCGAGTTGTTTCAAGAGAGATTTCTGCATGCAACGCTGAAAAGTGGCACCGGCGTTTCTCAAGCCGAATGTCATTGTCAGGTAGCAGAAAGCTCCAAAGGGTGTGATGAAGGCAGTCTTCAGGCGGTCAGCCGGGTCCAACTTGATCTGATGATACCCTGAGTATGCATCCAAAAAACATAACAGCTCGCATCCGGCTGTGGAGTCTATCACTTGGTCAATCTGTGGCAAAGCAAACGGATCCTTTGGGCAGGCCTTGTTCAAACTTGTGTAGTCTATACACATGCGCCACTTGTTATTCTTCTTTAAAACCAGAACTGGATTGGCAAGCCATTCTGGAAAGAACACTTCCATGATGAAGCCGGCTGCAAGGAGCCGGGCTATCTCTTCTCTCACGATTCTTCGCTTCTCTTCTGATAGTCGGCGAAGGGGTTGCTTGACCGGCTTCGCATCAGCTCGGACATGTAATTTGTGCTCGGCGAAATCCTTCGGGACACCCGGCATGTCCTTTGGGGACCATGCAAAGATGTCTCGATTCTCACGGAGGAAGTCGGCGAGCTCGCCTTCCTATTTGCTGTCCAAGTTCGCCCCAATCACGGCGAACCTCTCCGGGTGCTCCGGGTCTAGAGGTATCTTCTTCGTCTCTTTGGCAGGCTGGAAGGAGCCCTGCGCATCACAGTCCTTGGGGTTGGGGGACAAGGCCGGCTGCTTGCCGGCCATGGCCACAACCCGTTCCAACATCTTCTTCTCTTCTGTCACCACGAGGGACTCGGCCAGCCGGCTGCTGGCCATGCACACTCGATGGACTTCTTGTAGTCGCCGGCTACCGTGATGATCCCCTTCGAGCTCGGCATCTTCATCTTCAGGTAGGCATAGTGGGGCACAGCCATGAACTTGGCCAATGCTGGTCGGCCAAGTAGCGCATGATAGGGGCTCTCCAAATCCACCACCTCGAACCATATTGCTTCCCGGCGAAAGTGATCTTTGTCTCCGAAGAGAACATCCATTTTGATCTTGCCGATTGGAGAGCAAGATAGGCCGGGTACGATACCATGGAAGACGGTGCGGCTCGGCATGAGCTGCTTTGCTTTGATGTTCAGCTTGTCCATGGTATCGCGGTACAGTATGTTGATACTGCTTCCGCCGTCTATCAGGACGCGGGAAAATCTGGCAGCTCGCCTCTCCATCGCAAGGGTGATGTCCAAGAGCATAGCATAGGAGCCAGGCGAAGGCATCACCTCTGGGTGGTCGGCCTGGCTCCAGCTGATGGGCTTTTCCGACCAGTGCATGAACTCGGCGGTGCTAGAGGCGACTGCGTTACTTCTTGGTGCTGCCGGCGTCGGCTGCGCTTGTCGTCGACTTGACTTGTGAAGACGACGTATGCATCGTGCGCTTCTGGGAACTCGTCTTGGATGGCGCCGACTGCCGGCCGGGCCGCCGGCTGCTGGGGAGCTGGAGGCGGCGGGCCAGGAGGCGGAGGCGGCACCATCCCTTCGCCCTTGGTGATGCGGGTGAGCCAGTGGCATTTCCGTGTCGTATGGTTGGACGGCTTCGCGCCGCTGTGGAACTTGCAGGGAGCATCGAGTGCTTGTTCGTAAGAGAAGGACGGCTACCAAGGCGGCCGGCCACCCTTCTTCTTGGGAGTGGGCCACTCTTCGGGCTGCTCGTCTTCAATGGTGGCCACCTGTCGACTGGAGGAAGTCGGCATGGGGCCCTTGCGCTTGTGGTCGTTCTGGTAGGGGCGCCGGTTAGGGTCGCCAGCCGGCATCTTGGGAGCCAGAGCAACTACTTTCCCCGAGGCGTCCACTCGGAGCTCGGTCTTCATGGAGGAGTCGGCTGTGGCATACTTGTCGGCGGTGATCAGCAACTCATCGAGGGTAGCCGGCTCGTCGCAGAGGAGTCGGTGCTTGAGGAGGGTGCCCTCTCGGCACCCGGCGGTGAAATACTCGATGGCCTAGACCTCGTGCACTCCTTCGCAGGAGTTGCGGAGCTCGGCCCATCGCGTGAGGTAGTCGCGGGTCGACTCGTTGTGCCCTTGGACGCAGAGGGAGAGCTGGCGAAGCTTGGGAGGCCGCTTGTAGGTGCTCGTGAAGTTGCAGACGAAAACTTCGGTGAAGTCCAGCCAGCTGTTGATGCTGTAGGGCTTGAGGCTGTTGAGCCACGTGCGCGTCGTGCCTTGCAGCATCAAGGGGACGTACTTCACGGCGACGCGCCGATTGCCGTTGGCGATGCTGACGGCTGTGGAGTAGTCGATGAGCCAATCTTCCGGCTACACTGAGCCGTTGTACTTGGGTGTGTCTCTGGGGAGCGAGAACCCCTTGGGGAAGGGTTCGTCGCGGATGCGGGGGCCAAAGCATGGCGGGCCGACATCGTCTTCTTCTTCTAACGCCAAGGATCGAGCGAGGCGGTCGATCCTGTGGCGGGCGTCGTTTTCGCCGACTCCTTCTCGGCGGCCGAGTCGGTCGCCAAGAGTCGGATGGGTGATAGGCGGTGGAGTGAGGCGTCTTTCTCTTTGAGGCGGGGGAGGAGGCAGGTTTCCCTGGTGCTCTACAGCTCGAGGGCGGCCATCCGCGTCGCGCTCGATGGTAATGCGAGTCCGGCTGCGGCTGGCAGCCGGCTCCTTGTCTTTCTTCTGGCGCGCACCGCTCGCAGTCGGCGAGCGGGACGTCGCAGCGTGCTCCCGGCGCGGGGGATGGCTATCAGCTCCGGTGCCGGCTTCGTGCCGTTCTGCAGCCGCGTCGATCAGCTGCTGGATCCGTCTTGTCATGTAGGGGAGCTCATCGGCTCCCAGCCCATTGAGCTCCTCTGCAGCCGCCTGAGCGGCTCGCAGATTCTCGAGCGGGGTGGCGTAGACGGGGCGATCTGCGCCCAGCATGCTGGCAACGGCTGCGCCGCGCTTCTGGACGAAGCCGGCTCGGCTCGGGCCGCTAGGCGGCGGCGTCCCGAAGGCGGCACGGTCGACTTCGCGCTGGTGGGCCTCGGTGAGGCGTCTCATCGAGGCTATCTTCTTGCCCTCCGTGATGAGGGCAAGGCGGCGTGCCTCCAGGGCCTCGGCGTCGGCGTCGGCCGGGATGGGGGCGGAGAGGTCGTGCATCGCCGCTTGCTGAGCGTCGCGGGCATTCTCGCCCGAGTTGGAGACGTGGCTGATGACCAACACTTCAGTGACAGCGCTGCTGCCGCTGTCCGCTCGAGGGAGGGGGTCGTCGAAGACCACCACGTCGGAGGGGTAGGCGTCGAGCGACGCGGTGTCGGAGTCGATGAGCATCGGGTCGGTGGAGCCGACCGACTCCATGTCCGCAGCGGGCTCGCTGGAGACGTGAAGTTGGTCGAGGAGGCTGACGAGGCGGCTCTCGGGGTAGTCGGTGCCTGCGTCGGACGCAGGCTCGTCGGAGATGCGAGTCTCGCCAAGCAGATCGGCGAGACGGCTCGCTGCGCAGGCGTCGTCGACGCCTTGCAGCGCGTCGGGGCAAACGCCATTGGGCGCAGCAGGCTGGCTGCGCTCGCGGGGAAGGAAGAGGGTTCCCGTCCAGAACAGGTCTCCGGACGATGGTGTACCTGGCCCCACGGTGGGCGCCAAATGTCGGGTGGTTGGTGCGACATATGCCAAGGGATGGCTTATCATTGTGGGAGCCAATAAAACGTCGCCGGTGCCTGGAAACGGGATGAGGCGAAGACATGCACGCCGGCGAATCTTACCCAGGTTCGGGGCTCTCCGAGGAGATAACACCCCTAGTCCTGCTCTGCGGGGTCTCCGCATGATCACTAGATCGATAAAGGGTAGCTACAATCGCTCCTAGAGCTGTTGGGATCAAGGGAGAAGAAGAACAAGGCTAGCTCTTGCTTCTCTCTATCTATGGGGTGTGTGCTATGTGTGGGTGTTAACCTAGAAGCCAACTATGCTCCAAGGCCAATCCAGAAGCGAACCCTTTGCATGGGTGCTCCGGGGGGTTTATATAGGCCTACCCCCTGGGGGTACAATGGTAATCTGACTGGGATCTGGTCCCAGCCGTCAGTGTCTACGCTCGCCGGCTTCTCCGCCGGCTGCTGGGTCCCACCGGCTGGTGGGTCCCGCCGGCTGCCGGCTACTTGGTCGATAGGCCGGTCCCACCGCCTAGGGTTTTGTCGGCGGCTGCTTACTGTAGCCGCGCCTCTGATGATGAGGGCTTTGTCGAGGTGAGCATGGCTACAGTGGGCCGCCTCGGGGGCTATCACTGTAGCCTCACCTCGTCTTGTCTCCTTAATGGGGCTCCTGCTTCGAGGAAGGGAATAGCCGGCTTCTGGAGGCCGGCTATACTCTTGGCCGACTAGGAAAAGCCGGGCCGCCTTCACGACTCTCTCTGGCTGAAGGGGCCCGCAGTCCTTGGGCCGTACAAGAGTGGGTCGTGGATGACGTCGAGGCTAGCGTGGCTACAGTGCCGAGCCGCACGGGAGACGTCCCTCCCGTATGGCCTCCTGTAGCCATGCCCGCCTCGGGCTTCGGGGGTCGTGGGCCGCACTGTGGCCATACCCCGTCAGGTCGCCGTTATGTAGGAGCGGTTGTGGTCTTGGCCGGCTTCTAGGAGTCGGCGTCCTTCTTGGCCGGCTTCTTAGAGTCGGCCACCCCCCAGTCGTCCTAGGAAGGAGTCGGTGAGGCTGGGTCGCCTTCCGGGAGTCGGCTTTAGTGGTAGCCGGCCAGGGAAGGCGGCCCAAGTGCTTGGAGTGCTTGAAGGCCCAAAGGCCTGATAAATTTTCTGAAGAGCCAGGGGTAGTCGGCTAGGCTACCCGTGGCCATTTACTCCGACACCACCCTGGTGGAACAAATTAAGAAGGCTCAACAGGGACATCCCAGCATCGAAGGCATAAAGAAGAAAATGAACCTTGGTAAGGCTTCAGAGTTCGTCACCGACAGTGAAGGGACACTACGGTACAGACACAGACTTTGCGTACCTAACATTGAGGAACTCAAGCAACAAATCTTAACCGAAAGCCACACCGCTCCATACTCGATCCATCCTGGAGGAACCAAAATGTACAAGGACATTCAGGAAAGATTTTGGTGGCACGGTATGAAAAGAGATATAGCCACATTTATTGCTTGTTGCGATTCATGTCAGCGCATCAAGGCCGAGCATCAAAAGCCAGCAGGGCTACTCCAGCCAAACAGGATACCGGAGTGGAAATGGGATGAAATAGGAATGGACTTCATCGTCGGACTACCCCGATCACAGCGTGGGAATGACGCCATATGGGTCATCACAGACCGACTAACCAAGGTTGCTCATTTCATTCCCGTGAAGACTACCTACTCCACACAAAGACTGGCCAAACTTTACCTCTCCCGTATAGTTTGCTTGCACGGAGTTCCGAAGACTATAATATCAGACCGAGGCACCCAATTCGTCTCCAAATTTTGGGATCACCTACAACAAGCTCTGGGCACGCAACTAGCTTTCAGTACAGCATACCACCCTCAGACTGATGGACAAACTGAACGTGTAAATCAAATCCTAGAGGATATGCTAAGAGCCTGTGTGCTCACCTATGGATCCAGTTGGGAAGAGAGTTTGCCGTATGCCGAATTTGCTTACAACAACAGTTACCAAGCCAGCTTGCAAATGGCACCTTTTGAAGCAGTGTACGGACGGAGGTGTCGTACCCCACTGAATTGGTCAGAAACAGGTGACAGCCGTATCTTCGGCCCCGACATGCTTAAAGAGGCCGAGGAGAAAGTTAAACAAATCAGGGACAGACTAAAGACAGCACAGAGCCGACAAAAGAGCTACTATGATCAGAAGCATCGTGAGGTCAGCTTTGAACCCGGTGATTCTGTATACCTCCGAGTATCTCCTATGAGGGGTCTGCAACGGTTCAAAATTAAGGGGAAGCTAGCCCCAAGATTTATTGGGCCATTTTGTGTAAAGGCACGAAGAGGCACGGTAGCCTACCAACTAGACCTACCCAAGGAGCTGTCAGAAGTCCATGACGTATTCCACGTCTCACAGTTGAGGAAATGTGTGAGTAACCCAAATAAGCATGTACCTCATGAGAACATTGATATGCAACCAGATCTCACCTACAGAGAAAGACCAGTAAAAATATTGGAAGAGTCTGAACGGAGGACCCGTCAGAAAACGACAAAGTTTTTCAGGGTTCAGTGGAGCAACCACACTGAGGATGAAGCTACATGGGAAAGGGAAGATTTTCTCCGGGCAGAGTATCCATATCTATTTAAGGATCAGCAGAAATCTCGAGGACAAGATTTTTCCTAAGGGGGTAGGTGTTGTGACACCCAAGTTTTTAATTGGATTTTTCAAAGATTTTTATTTGACTTGAGGGAGGTGATTTAAATTTTTCTTCAAAAGAACCCTCCCTTTCAAAAAAAAATTTATGGCAAAAATTTGATTTGGATTCACCCAAGACCTGTCTTTGTTCTTGGAGGTTCTTGCTGTTCATTTGGACTCAAGACAAAATGCTTTTCACTTGGGAAAATACCTTTTGAAAACCTCTTTGAAATTTGCACTATGGCTTTTGGAATAATCATTTACCACTTTCAACAATTCTTTCTTGCCATGGCCTTAGTGCAAATCCTCTCTCCTAACCCTTCCCTCATCTTTGGATCATGTTTGGCATCTAATCCAGCAAGTTGAACCCCCCCTATGTTTATTTTTCCATTTAAATCTTATTCAAATAAATTTCTGTCTTCTATTCTATCCATTGATGATTTGCAAAGGAACTCCACTTTCTGTTTTGATTTCTACCCCCAAACCAACTCTCCCTCCTAATCCTTTGAACCCTCAACCAAGATCCATGAAGATCAACTGGTCTTCAGTTCAAATTTTTCAAACTACACTTGCTGCAAGTTTGGACCAGATTTGTCAAATTTGGTGAAATTCATTCAAAGCTTTCTCCAAAAATTCCAAGTAAAATCAGGCAGCCTCTGGGTGCATTGAGTGGTCACCTCACCAAGTTACAGCCCCAGAAATTTTTTTTCTCATAGCCAAATCATTCTGTCGAGCACCTGCAGTGCATGGTCATTGTCAAGTTCAGAAAATTCAGAGAACAGTTCAGTGGCTTACTGTCGTTTTCTTCAGAGATGGTTGTCGATCTCGCCAGTGCCACTGTGTCGCCTTGCTCCTCGTCCCCTCCCCCTTGTTCCTGCACTGCACGAACGCCTGGCACCTTGCAGACGTCGGCGACGAGCTGCAGAAGGTGCGCCGCCCCGTGACCGACGCCAGCGCCGGCTTTGCGGTCGCCAGCGAGAGGCACGGCGCTGACGGCGCCACCCAGCGCCGCCCAAGCCACCGGAGCTCGCCGCGTGGTCTTCCACTCCCCCGAACACGCTGCCGCTCTCGTCGTGAACCGCAGGGCGCGGAGCGCGCTCTCTGCCGCCGTCGAGCCCGTGCGGCCATCTCACCGTGGACCGACGCCATTACGCCAAGACCAACTGCGTTTAGCTGTGGAATGACACCAGTAACCTCCACTGATGCTACCTGGCCACTCAAACCTCCTGCCAATCCACTGCATCACCGTAATCGCTCGCCGGAGATTCTCCGTTCACGGCCACCCCGTCGATCCGCCTATAAATAGAGGCCCCGAGCTTCGACTCGAGCACCCACCATCCCTGCACTCCACCTAGAGCACGCCTAGCCACTGGAAGAGCCCCGAGGAGGTCTCCTTCCTCGACTCCGGCCGCCGCGACCCGCCACGGGATCCAACTCGATTCGCCCCCGTGTGTGCACCTCCGCCTCCCTTCTCTTGCCAGTAGCTTCACTATGCATCCCTCCTTCTGACCCGCGCTTCAATTTGTAGCTTGCAGCCCTCCACCGGAGTTCCCCACCATCACCCGAGCCGCTGTTCGCCGGAGATAGTGTCGCCGTCGACGTGGTGCTCTCCGTTGGTCGAGTCCACCACCCACTGATGCGGAAGAACACGCTGAAGCTGTTGGTACCCTCCGATCCTCCTAACTCGCCGTGGTTCGACGCCGGCGTCCACCGCAGTCTTCGGGCGCCGGCGAGCTTTTCAAACCTGACATGTGGACCCCGCATGTCAGCCTCTGTTCTATTCTTTCGCGAACCGTTTTCTGTTGGCGCCTTCGGGAAAATACGTCTTCTCTCTTGAGCTTGCGCATTTCCAATCGAACCGTTTTCTGTTTTCTCAGTTAAAACCCTGGAACTTTTCTGTTTCATTACAGATAAGTCCCTGGACAGAAACCTTTATAACTTTTTAATAAAAAGGGATTTTTGAGTGATTCTTTTTCTGACAACCTTAAAATTTTGTCTAGTTTTTTATGGGATTTATTTGAAAAATATTTGGAAAAGTTTCTGTGCACGCGTTGGTTTTCACGTTAGTACCCGTTTTTCGTGATTGCCGTAGGTTCCGGAAGAGGTGACGGAGCCGCGAACTTCGCTGAGCTAGACTCCGACTTCTCCGAACCAGGCAAGCATGTTTGAACATTTGATATGATAAGTGTTTTGCATGTTTGCTTGAAAGTTTGTGCAAGGCATATGAGTGTCGGTAAATACCTCGTTGCTTGTAAGGCAACTACCCGTATGTTCCAAAGTTGCGATGATCTCTGATGAGAGATGGCCTAATCATGTGGTGACATGAAGGGCAGCAAGGTGGTACTGTTGTAGCATACCAGCCTTGCGTCATCCGACTTTCTCCAACGTTAACGTGGACGGAGTCACGTTATCGTTCTTTTCCCCGCATGTTCCAAAGTTGCGATGATCTCTGATGAGAGATGGCCTAATCATGTGGTGACATGAAGGGCAGCAAGGTGGTACTGTTGTAGCATGCCAGCCTTGCGTCATCCGACTTTCTCCGACGTTAACGTGGACGGAGTCACGTTATCGTTCTTTCCCCCTTCCGTGCTACCACATGTTTCATTTGCCAGGATGTGGTTTAGTAAGTTGGTAACCTCTTTCCGTGTACACACCAAACAGAGAGGCCGGGATGATGGTACCTTGGCCCAGGATTAAAGCCAGTCATCCGGTCAAGGGGCATGGGTGTTTCCGGTTGGGACCGAGAGGGGGAGCACCCCCTTAGAGCGCGCGTATAGAAATTTGATCCCATGCTATGCGAGGTTGTAGCCTCCCCGTCTCAAGGTTTTTCTTGAACGTTGCCAAGGGTGATCCCTGGCTTCGGAAGGTTGAATTGGGTGTGTACTGGTTAGACGTGTTTCTTCCAAAACACCGTAGACGGAACTAGTCCCCGTGACTACTGAAATCCATTAGCTGTGGTTAAGTACAAACTCTGCAGAGTCAATTCCTTCCAAGTCATCGTATCCATGATCAAGTAGTGAAATCAGTATATCCATATCTATCCGCGTGAAAAACTTGCCCCCGGTGAACAAGCTCAAGTGGTAAATCCAGTTAAATTATTATTCCTGTGGATGGACTAACTTTATATTTGTCTCGTACTTGTGATAATTTATGTTCCCGAACTATTGTATTACTGAGCTACAATATAAGCCCTTTATGTGATGTCGCTCAGACGTCCGACTGTGGCATGTTCGTCTTTTATTTTCTGTTATAAGCCCTTTATGTGATGTCGCTCAGACGTCCGACTGTGGCATTATTATTATTCTTGCATTTTCCTCTCGAGGAGTCATTCAGACACTCGTTTGGCACCAGTATTATTGCTCTCGCAGTTTCCTCTCGAGGAGTCATTCAGACACTCGTTTGGCACCAGTATTGTTACTCTCGCAGTTTCCTCTCGAGGAGTCATTCAGACACTCGTTTGGCACCAGTATTATTATTCTCGCAGTTTCCTCTCGAGGAGTCATTCAGACCCTCGTTTGGCACCAGTATTACTATTCTGCAGTTTCCGCTCGAGGCGTCATTCAGACCCTCGCTTGGCACCCAGTATTTATTATCTCTATGTCTGAACGCACTGGATAAATTGTTCATATGCTTCATGTCTACATTTGTTATATCTTATGCCCGAACTGTCTTGCGAGTACTTTCATAGTACTCACCTGGCTTGTTGATTTGGCCAGATGTTGACGAAGGCGATCTCTTGGATGAAGAGTTTGATAGCGCGTCCGACGCCTAGAGGAGTCCCAGTCAGTCCTGTGCGATCCCGGATATTGGTCACTTGTATCATATACGCTTCCGCCACCCGCAATAAGTCTCCTCGAGCCTCACTCCGACGCTCGAAGAGCTGTAGTCTTCAGGAGTCATATCACTCGCTTCGCGGTGATATTTCCACCACCGTTTTTATCGTGAGTTAGTAGTAAGCCACCCTATCCGCCGTCTTGTTTTAGCGGCGTGCATGTAATAAATTGTTGGGCATCCTCCGCTCAACCTTGTATTATATTCAGTACTCCTGGAAATTTTCTTCTGTGACCAAGATATTGTCTACCAGTGAGAAGGAATTCTTCCTTACTGGTCCGTAAAACGGATTGATCTATCAATAATTATTTTATTGAAAAACCGGTCGTGACAGGTGGCATGGGCCATAACTAGTTTGCATGCTTGTGCTAGTCACCACATAGATCACAAAAATACATGGAAAGCACCCTTGTAAAGATGGCATGGCATAGATCAAAATGCATGTAGAGCTCATAAGCATAAGATGCACACAACAAATGTGACAAATCAACATAATCTGATAAGTAGCAGCAGTAAACATTATATAGCACTCTTGCATCAGTGATTTGGGCATCAAGATGGACTCAAACAAGCATGGCACAATGGAACAAAATATAGAGCATCTCATGATGAACATTTCGACATATCATGCATGCAAAATGGAGCAGTATTCTAGGAGATATGATGTGATGAACATGGCAATAAAATGAAAAACTAAAAGACTTAGGGAAAATATCTCGGGGTCAACCTTATCCGAATCTAGGGTTACGGTGTGGACGTCGAGGAGTTCGCCGGAGGACCACCGGAGAAGTGCGGGGGGGTGGGGTGGGGGCGCCGGCGAGGTGCTTCGGGGCGGATCCGGCCGGATCTCGCCGGATCCGGGCGCGGACGGCGAGGGGGCGGCGAGCTCGGGCGACGGGGAGGCAGGGCGACGCCGGCGAGGTGCTAGGCGGCGGCGCGGCGAGGCCTCGCAGGCGGAGGGCGGCGGCGTGGAGAGGAACCGGGCGGCGGCGCGGAGAGTCAAAACTTCTACGTCAGTGGGCCTCACCAGAGCGACGAAGGGACTGAGGAGTAAAAAGAATCCTACTCTCCGATATATATAATCCTAAGACTCAAAACATTTTTTTTCTAGACTCAACAACGCCAGCGATTCGATCAAGCAGGGGGGCTCCTAAGTCGGGGATGGCTCTGATTACCAACTTGTGCCACCCACGATGCGGCTATATCTCTCACGTGTCAAGGCATGACTTAGAGGCATAACCGCATTGTAGGTTTTGTCGCAAGAAGTGTCATCTTCACACAATCCCATGTAATGAACAAGAATGGGATAAATTCATACATCATCCAGAGTGCACACATAGTCCGACTACGGACAAAACCAAAAGAAAATAAGACAAACCAACTGCTAGATCCCCTATCGTCCCAACTGGGCTCCACTACTGATCATTAGGGAAAGAAACATAGTAACGACCAAGGTCTTCATCGAACTCCCACTTGAGTTCGGTTGCGTCACCTGCACTGGCGTCATCGGCACCTGCAACTGTTTTGGTAGAATCTGTGAGTCACGAGGACTCAGCAATCTCACACCCGTGAGATCAAGACTATTTAAGCTTATAGGAAGGATGGGGTAATGAGGTGGAGCTGCAGCAAGCACTAAGCATATATGGTGGCTAACATACGCAAAAGAGAGCGAGAAGAAAAGCAACGCACGGGCGCGAAGCTAGAAGTGATCCTGAAACTACTTACGTTCATACATAACCCAAACCGTGTTCACTTCCCAGACTCCGCCGAAAAGAGACCATCATGGCTACACACGCGGTTGATGTATTTTAATTAAGTCAAGTGTCAAGTTCTCTACAACCGGACATTAACAAATTCCCATCTGCCACATAACCGCGGGCACGGCTCTCGAAGTTTATACCCTGCAGGGGTGTCCCAACTTAGCCCATCATAAGCTCTCACAGTCAACGAAGGATATTCCTTCTCCCAGGAAGACCCGATCAATCTCGGAATCCCGGTTACAAGACATTTCGACAATGGTAAAACAAGACCAGCAAAGCCGCCCGAATGTGCCGACAAATCCCGATAGGAGCTGTACATATCTTGTTCTCAGGGCACACCGGATGGGCCAGACGTCGGGTTGGCATAGACCCTGGTTGCCCAGGGGGCGCCGGACATCGCCCAGGTTGGGCCAGCACTCGAAGGAGCACTGGTCCGGGTGTTAAAATAAAGATGACCCTCGGGCTCGCGAAAACCCAAGGGAAAAAGGCTTAGGTAGGAAAATGTAAAACCAAGGTTGGGCCTTGCTGGACGAGTTTTATTCAAGGCAAACTGTCAAGGGGGTCCCATAAATCACCCAACCGCGTAAATAACGAAAAGTCAAGGAACATAACACTGGTATGACGGAAGCTAGGTCGGCAAGAGTGGAACAAAACACCAGGCATAAGGCCGAGCCTTCCACCCTTTACCAAGTATGTAGATGCATTAATTAAATAAGAGATATTGTGATATCCCAAAATATCCATGTTCCAACATGGAACCAACTTCATCTTCACCTGCAACTAGCAACGCTATAAGAAGGGCTGAGCAAAAGCGGTAACATAGCCAAACAACGGTTTGCTAGGAAAGGTGGGTTAGAGGCTTGACATGGCAATATGGGAGGCATGATATAGCAAGTGGTAGGTATCGCGGCATAGCAAAAGAGCGAGCAACTGGCAAGCAAAGATAGAAGTGATTTTGAGGGTATGGTCATCTTGCCTGAAATTCCGCAAGGAAGAAGAACGAGTCCATGAAGAAGACAAACGGATGTAGTCGAACGAATCCTCACAACTCCGGAACGAAACCGAAGCTAACGAGAGAAGCAACCCAGAAAGAAACAAACAACATAGTAAACAACCACATACACATGGCATGATGCACAAACAAGTATGATGCATGTCCGATTTAATGAGGCATGGCATGGCAAAGTGCAACAAACAATACTACAAGTTAAGTGGAGCTCAATATGCAACGAGTTGCATATTGACGAAACACCACATGACTCATTTAGTTCTCTCTCGGTTATGTACACGTCAGTATTAAATGTTGATAAACATGGCAAGAGGTGAAACATAAGTAAACTAACTATTTAGGCAAGTTTAAATGAGGGCGGAAATAACAAACAACAATTCCGGAAAATCCCCATGTGCATATTTCAAGGTTGGTACTGTTCTGCCCTATACACAATTTTAGAGTTGTTAAACATTGAAAGTAAAGCCACCATGTTAAACTAGGCATTTTTCTACCCCATTTACATATAAAGAACATTTAATTTGGAGCTACGGTTATTTAGTTATGAAATAAATCATTTTAACATGGCTTTTAGGCAAATTAATACAAACATCAAGTTTAAACATTTTAAACATGGATGAGAGTGGCATATTATGAAACTAGATGAAATTCTAAGCACTTTTCATATATAAAACATTTTAATCCGATGCACGGTTTGTGTGTTATGATATGCATGAAGTTAAGGGTCTAATCTGCAAAACTGGCGTTCTCTGGAATAATAGACAATATCGCAGCAGGGAAAAAACACATCGGGCCGAAACTAGCTGGCAAGAGTGCACAGGGTGAGGGCGCTGGATCTGATGCTCACCAGGCCTCATGGGCCGGCTCGGTGGGGAGGCTGGACGCGGGCTGGCAGATCTGGGCCTGGAGATCGGGACGAGGCCGGCTGGAGCCTCGCGACGAGAAGTCAACGCGGGCGAGGCGCTCGTCTCCTCGCTTGAACGAGTGCAGACGCAGGGGAGGCAGCGCGGGTGGACAGCAAGGGCGGCGATGGTGCTGGCGGTCTCCGGTGGGGCGGCGCGACGATCTGAAGGTGGGGATGCAAGGCCTCGCCGGATCTGGCGGAGACGGCGACGAACGGAGCAGGGCGGCGGCAGGAGCTGCAAGGCCATGGCACGGGGGTGCTCCTGTGGACAGAGAAAGAGAGAACATATAGAGATGTGAGGCGATGGAAGAGAGGGGCTTCAGCGAAGAAGGGAACGGGGAAGGGAGTAGGGCACGGCCTGGTGGTCGAGGACGCTAGCGGCGGCGTGCTCCGGCGAGGGACTTGGCCGGCGAGGAGGGATCGGGGAGCTCGGGCTCCTACCTCCTGGACGAGGGGAAGGCTCGGGCGCGAGGTCTCCTGCTCGGCTACTGCGGGCATGGGAACGAGGAGGCAAGGGGATCGGGCGCGGCTGCGCTGGTCTTGCAGGTGAGGAGGGACTCCGGCGGCGTCGGTTGCTGGTGGCGGGGTCGCGAGGACGGCGGCACTCAGGGAGGCGGCGGCCAGCAGGGTCGAGGCAGGACACGGCTGGCGCTCGGGATGAGCAGAGGAGGTGATTGCCTCGGGCACGGCTGGAGGACGAAGATGCAGGAGACGCACACGGGGAGGCGCCCGCTGCACGGAGGCTCGGCGAGGGGTGGATTGGGTGCTTGGGGTCGGAGAGAAGGAACTCGGGCTCCTGTTGGTGGGTGGAGGAAAACGAGGAGAAGGGGATCCCGAGGTGGATCGAGACCGGGTGGCGGCGGCGGGATTGGACTGATGGGACAAGCCTCCTCAAGATTAGGGTTGGTCTACTTTATATAGCGAGGTAGGTTAGTTTAGGGGCTACTTGGTCCTCCGATCATAATCGGACGGTCCGAGATAAATAGGTTAGGAAAGTCAAAGAAAGAAACCGAAGATGTTTTATAGATGTTAGGGAATGATCCGGACCCATTGGTAACGACAGACCGGGTCGGGTTCGGAGAAGTTTCGGACACGCGCGAGGGATTTGAGTATTGTGTAGAGAGGGTCAAACGGTCGGGCAACAAAACAATGGTCGGTCTTGAGAAAGGTCAACAGAGACGAGGAAGAGCGACAACTATCAACGGGTGCAAGTTTGAAAACATGACGGCAACGGAGTGCCGATGCAATGCGAATGATGCGATGATGAATGCAACAAACAAATAAAACACACGGCGAACACGAAATATATGGAAGGCATCTGGAGCGTCGGTCTTGGGGCGTTACAATTGTCCTCCTTATGAGTGGCGGTCGGGGACAAGCGATGGTCTTTTCCTACCGATCTATCCCCCTAGGAGCATGCGCGTAGTGCTTGGTTTTTGATTACTTGTAGATTTTTGCAATAAGTATGTGAGTTCTTTATGACTAATGTTGAGTCCATGGATTATACGCACTCTCACCCTTCCATCATTGCTAGCCTCTTCGGTACCGTGCATTGCCCTTTCTCACATTGAGAGTTGGTGCAAACTTCGCCAGTGCATCCAAACCCCGTGATATGATACGCTCTTTCACACATAAACCTCCTTATATCTTCCACAAAACAGCCACCATACCTACCTATTATGGAATTTCCATAGCCATTCCGAGATATATTGCCATGCAACTTTCCACCATTCCGTTTATCATGACACATTCATCATTGTCATATTGCTTAGCATGATCATGTAGTTGACATAGTATTTGTGGCAAAGCCACAGTTCATAATTCTTTCATACATGTCACTCTTGGTTCATTGCATATCCTGGTACACCGCTGGAGGCATTCATATAGAGTCATACTTTGTTCTAGTATCGAGTTGTAATCATTGAGTTGTAAATAAATAGAAGTGTGATGATCATCATTTTCTAGAGCATTGTCCCAAGTGAGGAATAAAAAAAAGAGAAAGGCCATAAAAAAGAGAAGGCCCAAAAAAAAAAGAGAAAAGAGAGAGAAGAGACAATGCTACTATCCTTTGCCACACTTGTGCTTCAAAGTAGCACCATAATCTTCATGATAGAGAGTCTCTTGTTTTGTCACTTTCATATACTAGTGGGAATTTTTCATTATAGAACATGGCTTGTACATTCCAACAATGGGCCTCCTCAAGTGCCCTAGGTCTTCGTGAGCAAGCAAGTTGGATGCACACCCACTTAGTTTCTTTTGTTGAGCTTTCATACATTTATAGCTCTAGTGCACCCGTTGCATGGAAATCCCTACTCCTTGCATTAACATCAATCGATGGGCATCTCCATAGCCCATTGATTAGCCTCGTTGATGTGAGACCTTCTCCTTTTTTGTCTTCTCCACATAACCCCCATCATCATATTCTATTCCACCCATAGTGCTATGTCCATGGCTCGCGCTCATATATTGCATGAAAGTTTATAGGTTTGAGATTACTATAGTATGAAAAAATTGCTTGGCTTGTCATCAGGGTTGTGCATGATGAGAGCATTCTTGTGTGACGAAAATGGAGCATGACTAAACTATATGATTTTGTAGGGATGAACTTTCTTTGGCCATGTTATTTTGAGAGGACATAATTGCTTAGTTAGTATGCTTGAAGTATTATTATTTATCTTGAATCTTTCGGGTCTGAATATTCATACCACAATTAAGAAGAAATACATTGAAATTATGCCAAGTAGCACTCTGCATCAAAAATTCTGTTTTTATCATTTACCTACTCAAGGACGAGAAGGAATTAAGCTTGGGGATGCTTGATACGTCTCCAACGTATCTATAATTTTTGATTGCTCCATGCTATATTATCTACTGTTTTGGACAATATTGGGCTTTATTATCCACTTTTATATTATTTTTGGGACTAACCTATTAACCGGAGGCCCAGCCCAGAATTGCTGTTTTTTGCCTATTTCAGAGTTTCGCAGAAAAGGAATATCAAACGGAGTCCAAACGGAATGAAACCTTCGGGAACGTGATTTTTAGGAAGAATATGATCCAGGAGACTTGGACCCTACGTCAAGAAACAAAAGAGGAGGCCACGAGGTAGGGGCGCGCGCCCTCCACCCTCATGGGCCCCCTGTTGCTCCACCGACGTACTCCTTCCTCCTATATATACCTACGTACCCCCAAACGATCAGATATGGAGCCAAAAACCTAATTCCACCGCCGCAACCTTCTGTACCCACGAGATCCCATCTTGGAGCCTGTTCCGGAGCTCCGCCGGAGGGGGCATCCATCACGGAGGGCTTCTACATCAACACCATAGCCTCTCCGATGAAGTGTGAGTAGTTTACCTCAGACCTTCGGGTCCATAGTTAGTAGCTAGATGGCTTCTTCTCTCTTTTTGGATCTCACTACAATGTTCTCCCCCTCTCTCGTGGAGATCTATTCGATGTAATCTTCTTTTTGCGGTGTGTTTGTTGAGACCGATGAATTGTGGGTTTATGATCAAGATTACCTATGAACAATATTTGAATCTTCTCTGAATTCTTTTATGTATGATTGGTTATCTTTGCAAGTCTCTTCGAATTATCAGTTTGGTTTGGCCTACTAGATTGATCTTTCTTGCAATGGGAGAAGTGTTTAGCTTTGGGTTCAATCTTGCATTGTCCTTTCCCAGTGACAGTAGGGGCAGCAAGGCACGTATTGTATTGTTGCCATCGAGGATAACAAGATGGGATTTTTTTTATCATATTGCATGAATTTATCCCTCTACATCATGTCATCTTACTTAAGGCGTTACTCTATTTTCATGAACTTAATACTCTAGATGCATGCTGGATAGCGGTCGATGAGTGGAGTAATAGTAGTAGATGCAGGCAGGAGTTGGTCTACTTGTCTCGGACGTGATGCCTATATACATGATCATACCTAGATATTCTCATAACTATGCTCAATTCTGTCAATTGCTCAACAATAATTTGTTCACCCACCGTAAAATATTTATGCTCTTGAGAGAAGCCACTAGTGAAACCTATGGCCCCGGGGTCTATCTTCATCATATTAATCTTCCAACACTTAGTTATTTCCTTTGCTTTTTACTTTGCTTTTATTTTACTTTGCATCTTTATCACAAAAATACCAAAAATATTATCCTATCAGATCTATCAGATCTCACTCTCGTAAGTGACCGTGAAGGGATTGACAACCCCTTATCGCGTTGGTTGCGAGGAGTTATTTGTTTTGTGTAGGTACAAGGGACTCGCGCGTAGCCTCCTACTGGATTGATACCTTGGTTCTCAAAAACTGAGGGAAATACTTACGCTACTTTGCTGCTTCACCCTTTCCTCTTCAAGGAAAACCCAACGCAGTGCTCAAGAGGTAGCATCCAGTCGCCGTCCATAACCAGAGGAGGAGCCCTTGGCACACTTGCCGCACCCCAGGCAAGGCCACGAAGGAGAGACGGCAAGGGCGCAGGCTCGAGGCGCCAGGCTGGCGCGCTTGCCTCTTCGGCCGACCTTGCGCCAAGTGCGGCATGCTGGCTTGGGGCGCTCAAGGCCAGCGGGGGACTCGAGGCAGGAGGAGGTTGCTTCTCGGGAGACTTCGCCGCCTTAGCAGAAGGGACCCTGAGGAGCCACGGTCAGGAGGGGAAGCAGCACCCGAGAAATTACAAAGATAAGGTACTCACTCGTCTATGGCGATATACTTCCTCTGCTTCAACGGCCGGAAGGCATCACCGCTGCAGCTTGGAGACCCCTTCCTCTTGCGGAGCGCATCGAAGTCCAGACGGAGCCGGCCGAAGCCTTGGACACGGCAACCAGCGCAGGGCGCAGCTGGTGAGGCGCCCGAGGAGACGACCTCGGGAGTGCTGGGCTGAGGGCATCTCTCGGGCTCCGCCTCATGATGATCTGCTGAGACCTTGGGGGCTTCGGCCTCAGGAGCAGCGGATCGCGTCGCCCCCTCAACCGTCACCCCAGGACAGGAGTCATGGGCTCCCGGGGATGGCACCTCGAAAGCCTCGAGCGGTGTCGATGCCTCAGCAGTCGCGCCTCCGGCCTCTAGCAGCGCTCGCCCCCCTGCATCCACTCTTGGGGTAAGTTAGGCGCCGGCGGCAAGGAGGGGAACCACGGAGACAGGGTTCTCACGGGGCCCTTCAAGGCCGACTGGACGCATCCCCCATTCGTCGAAGAGGGCATCTGCCCCGTGAACTCCACCCTGTTCGAGCAGCAGTACAAAAGACAGCCCTCCCACGGCATATCGTCTGGCGAAGGGTCGCCTGTCAGGACCTCGAGCACCATTCTTCATGCCTCGGGCGGAAGCCCCGACTCCTAAAGCCTCATGTGATCCTAGCCGCCGGACAAGGCCCACATCGGCCGGGAATGGCGCTGGAGTGGGGCGACGCGGCGTCGGAGGAACTCCTTCATCACCATGGGCGCAGTCACGCCGAGATCTTTCAGCCTCTTCAACCGGAGCCAGACGAAGGCAAGGCGGGGGTCAGCGAGCCTCTCGTGGCCCCAGCCGGAGCTGGGGACGGCGGGCGCCAAAGGGGGCGAGAGCAGGGGGCTGAGCACAGTCCACAAACACCCACCATGTCCGAGACCCGCTCGCGGATGGTGGAAGCTCAAAATCAATCCCCGAGCTGGCCGTCGCAGCCACGGCCTAGAAGTTGAAGCATCCCGAGCATTGTCGAGGGCTAGCCAGGTGCAGCGAGAAGAAATGGCGCAGTAGGGCCACGGAAGGGGGAATGCCCACCATGGCCTCGCAGACGAAAGTGAAAATGGCAAGAAGGGAGACTGATTGGGGATCCAGGTGCAGCATATGGATCTGATAGTGGGAGAGCACGACATTGAAGAAGGCGGAGAAGGGACGAACCAGGCCAGCCCACAGGGTGTCAATGAAGAATTGGACCTCGGTGGCTGTCCTGTCGACGGAGGCGCGGGATGCGGGCCAGGCCACCGTCCTCCCCCATTCGTTGAACAACAGCGAGCGCAGGGTGCACCTTGTCCATGGCTTCCTGGTTGAGCGCCAACGACCGGCCCACGGCGGGTTCAACGGACGGCTCTTGGGCTAAAGACTGAGACTTCTTATTCCCCTTCTCCGTTTGCCATGGCGCCATGGCAACATGGTGGGCCGAGCTCGGGTCGGATTAGAAGAGGAGGTTATTGTTTCGGGAAGACAGAAGAGTTGGAGGGGCGCGTCACCAGCAATGGGGGAATAACTGTGTAGGTCACGGTGGCCGCCTAGCTAGGCGGACATCAAGGCTGCATGGGGAAGCGGGGCCGCCCACGTCCCGTCAATCACCACGTGTCGACCGAGGCCGCAGGCTGTTGGGGCCCACGGCGCTCCGCACTTGTCCTTTGGCTTCGCCTCGAAGCCAAGTCCGAGCGCGCCTTGGGCCCGGGGGCTACTGTCGGCATCCTGGGAACGGGGGTCCCCAGACTTGCCTGCCTGCGGCCCACGGCGTGGCTCCACCAGCGGCCCTGTACGGCCCATCTTCATCAGCCAACACTCAAGACCCTCGCGAGGGGCCAAGCCTCGTGAGGCGCACGACACAAGACCTCCTCAGGGGCAGCCTCACCAGGCTGGCTCGCGAGGGGCGGAGAGATCAAGGCAAGGGGCACCTCGCGAGGTTTCTGTGATGCAAGCCATGACGACCGAGGCCAGGCGGATGTCAGGCGGGCGCCAGCGCGCATAGTGTCCTCGTTTCCTCTTTGGTGCTAAAGAGGCAAGTGCATGCGAGGAGTCCCGAGGCATCAGGCAAAGGTTTCCATATCAGTGCAACGAGACCAAGACCAGCAGGACGGAGGTCACCGTGGAGCCCAAGACGGCGTCACCACCAGAGCCTTTGGCAGGCGAAGACCACCTTTAGTCAGGATAACTTGTACTAGTTGTCTCCCTTCAAATTTGGCCGTTGTTGGATCCCTTCCCACCTACATTTGGGAAGAGGACCAGGGCCTCTATAAATAGGGCTAGCCACAACAGTAGGAGGCAACTGATCTTGGGCGATTCAGATCATCCTCAACCACACAAACTCACCAAGCACAAGAGCACCTCTCCGCAGGAGACTGTTCTTCCTTTGTAACTGTTCATCCTCAACCCAAGAGGCAATCCACCACACCACACTGGAGTAGGGTATTACACCACATCGGTGGCCCGAACCAGTATAAACCTTGTGTCCCTTTGTTCTGCGAGTTCGACGCGCTAAGCCTTGAGATCGCGGTGAGGGTGAGTGCTAGGGGAGGAGAGATCTTCGTGCGCACCCCAGTGTTCGAACCTCAAGGGGTTTTGCCGGAACCCGAAATCCGACAGCCATGCTTGTTGGTCTTCCATGCGTTCTCGAGGAGAAGGTTCTTCTATGGAACAATCCTTCGAACAGTCCACCGCTCCCTGACATGGTTGCACGTTGACTCCGCTAGAGTTGCCGACATTGAGAGGTAGTCGGATTTTGTCCAATGAGCAGGTCAGTCATGGAGTTTGATCATGTAGTACTTAGTTATTCCATTTCCATCCCGTAGTTTCTCCGCTGCCCACCATCTTATTTATAGGTCTAGGTCGGTGCCAACGAAGATTGGCTTGCATACCTCCGGCCGGATACCACCATCATTTTGCACAACATCCACAACAGTGCGGCCATTCCCGTAGACCCCTTCTCCACCATTGGGATCGGCCTTCCGGACTGGCTGGGCTTGAATGCGTATGATGATGCCTACATGAGATTGAAGAAGATAGCAATTGCGGACCTGCTGACAAAGCAACACGGCTACGACGATTACTATCTCATCGCGGTGTTCGACATAAGGATTGCCATCAATGCAAGAGGCAGTAATGGCAGAGGCTAGCACATGTTGGCCGCGACAGATTTGTTCCCCTACATGTTCGAAGACACTGTGCACCATCTAGGCCGCATCTTCGCGGTGACAAGCCAGGGGACTTGTTTCATCTGGTTGCCATCCTACGGTACGGGGGATTACAAACGGAATGTACAAACCATCATTTGCATCCCTAACGGTACTCCATTATTTTGCAGGGACCGGTCATCCCCCGATCATAATAAGATTGTCGATCCTGGATGTGCATTTGCATCCGCGATTCGGTCTAACCTGGAACCTTGTAGCTGACTTTGGCATATTGGGATCAACTATCTTAGCAGTCGTTACCCATGGTACCACTGATGTGCAACATGGTCACACAATCTACCACGTTCGGGCCGTCACCATCTACCCAGGTATTCCATTTAGTATTATATTTTTTTAACCCTCTCGCCTTCTCTTTCATTGTTGTACTACTTACTCGTACTAATAGGAGTACTTTTTACCTTGGAGGACGCTATAGCTAGCTAGGCCCTTGAAGACTTGAACCCACTAGCTCCCACCATTTTTTCCATGTCTTACTATCTCATCTATATATGTAGCCAAGAGTGGCTATATATAATAAGCCGGTTATTTTACTTCCTCTATACGGGAGTAGTACTATTTGTTGCACAGTATTACTGACCGCCATATTTGAGCACAACATTATTATGCATGGACCTTGACTATGTACGTCACCATGTGTCCAGATCTGAGATGCTGCGTGTACCAGATGAACGGCGCCGAGTTCAACCCCCATGATGCTACATGGGTGCCGAACACTCTTGGAGAGTACTCGCTTTTCATTGGGGACAGCTACCCCATTCTGAAGTGGATGCCACCTTCCGTGCACGACACCGAAGGCCTGCCATTCATGAAGCATGGTTGTGTCTTCAATGCGCGCCGCCGGATGAACGACATGCTGGGACATGCTATCCCCGATTTATGCCGCTTCAGCTTGGATGAGTCTCCATCGTGTGGAACCGGACTAGAAAGTTGCGACTATGATTCCTGTTGCCCACCGCTATGGATCGTGCCATCCATGAAGAACACCTAGGACTGGAACCTGGAGGACGATATGTAGCCCATCTATAACGTGTAAGTGGAGTATGGTATGTGAACGGTAGCGCTGTGAATATATGTAGACTAGTCGTGCACAAATTTATCACATGAAGTGGAGATGAACTTGTGTGGCATGCTAGCACTTGTACTTTAGAATTTATTACTAGTAAATGTGTTATGTGTACGTGCAACTTGTGTGTTTGTTCCACGGGCTCCAACATGCCCTTTGAGAAAAAAGGTGGCACAGCTTTGGATATAGGTGATGTGGCGGCATCATACAGTAGCATCATTCGCTATAGTTGTATTATACTCCTACTAGGACGACAACTCCTATAAAACCTTGCGCTTGGATCTTTGCCTCTTCGGGAGGTTCAACAGTTTGTACTCGTGTGAACCTTGCACTTGGCTCTTCGCCTCTTCGGAAGGTCCAACAATGATGATACTACAGTACAATATGCTTCTGGCAATCTGACACCGATTGAACTGCTACACGTCCACCGCGAGGGCGAGGGCGAGGGAGAGGGCGCTATTGTCAAAACCCTCTCCTCATCCTGCGAGCCACCGCAAGCGTGGGCGAGGGAGAGGCGTAGTAAGCAAGATTCTCCTCGTTCGGCGAGTTAATGGGACACATCAAAGCAGTACTAGTCCATATTGCGTCCTTTCCGGTTAATACGGCTTAATTTGAAACGAGAACAATACACTGGCGGTCAACATATGTAACAATACGCTCTTTACAGTCACTATATAGTTTTGCGGTGATTATACGATCACTAGCTCATCGTAGAGCACCGTATTGCACCCTACTGACCGGCCACATAGTCGACGTGGCACTTTGTTGACTGGTTAAATTGTCACCTAGTTTCTGGGTCCCACATGTCAGTTGGCAGAGCAAAGAAATCAGTTAAACAAAACTTTACGCAGGCGCGACAGGAGTCCAACCTTTGCGCGCGAACCACCCTGGCTGTGTATGTGAGTGCATGCACGTGTACTCCCTCGGTCATCCAACAAAGTGTGTACATCGACTAAAAAACAAAGAGGGTACATCTACACTTCCAATGCATTTAGCCTTTAATCTAATCGATATTGATTGACTAATGCACCAACTTGTGCTCTATCGATAGGCTACATGTCTATCCTTAATTACAGCATGCAACAACCTTCATTTGATCTTCTTCTCTCAATGGTCGCATGCACACATAAGTCTGCTACTTTTGGGCGCTAATTATGCCCTGGTCAATGTGTAAATCTCTAAATGTACAATCTTTCACGGACGTAGGGAGTAGGTTGAGCACTTGAGCGTGAGCGTGTGTGTTGCGTCGTGTGTTGTGCGCCGCATGGGTGCGTGAGTATTGCATGCGTCCATGTGTACGTGTGAGTGTTGCATGTTGCATGCATGCATGAGGCTTTTACTCCCTCCCATTGACATGTTCATATTTCCAGCTTCATTAAAACGTTGCATGCAAGAATTAAGATATAACTCACCAATGCGTGTAAAAGTTATGGTCATTTGTTCCTCATGCATGCATTCCAATTAATACGTTCGTAAACACAATTTTCTTGAGGAAAACGAGCCCATTATTGAGTACTTTCAGAAAAAAATCTTCGGGCACTCATCATTTACTACTACATTGGTTGATGATTTTTTTAATGACCTGTATATAAACTTCCGTCCTGGTTTAATGGTCCCCTTCGTACTTAGTGTAAAATTTTGACCGTAAATTTAACTAACAAAGTTTCAATGCATGTCATAAAAAACTATAGCATTAAAAACTATGTTCAAATACGAATCTAGTGATATGATTTTTGGTGAAATGCATTAACATTTTATTAGTTAAATACTCCCTCCATCTAGGTGTATAAGTCACTTTACGAAAACCAAATAATCCAAAACACTTGGGCGCGGTGCATTAACTCCCACCTCGTTTCTTGACATATCAACCAATAATAGATGTGGGCGTGCATGTTTTCAATGACTCGAGACTACCAAACACGACATGCAGTGGTTAGTTCATTGCATGCGATGCTATTAATTAGCAAATAAACATTAAGTTCTCTTGTTTTTCCCTCCTTGGTCACGGTGCACAACCAAAGATGACTTATTCACCTGGATGGAGGGAGTAGATGGTCAAAGTTTGACACAAAATTAATGCATTGGTAAACATAATTTTTTGAGGAAAATGAGTGCATTAATTGACTGTTTTTGCACACTACAAAAATTATTCCACCACTCACCATCTACCTTGGTTGATGAGATTTTTGAATTGAGCCCTATAACCCAGAAAGGAGGTAGTACTAGTACTCCTACATTATTGGCGCCAGGTGCCTTGGCCAATGTTTCATCTTGTTGGACAGGATGAGCGTAGAGGCATAGGGATACAGTAGATAGGAAGTCTTCGCGATCCATTATTCCCCATCTCGGTCAGAGAGAACTATTCAACCAGTCTTCACAGTGAAGTGACAATATACGCTACAGAAGATGGGACACTTAATTAATAAGCTGAGCCAACGTTTTGGTGTTACTAAATCAGCCTTACCCAGTACTGCCATCATGTTTTCCATTGGAGCACGCTTTCGCAAATATGCCTACGCACCTCTCTCCTCCATTAACTGACATATGGGCCCTCTTGAGGTAGACCCACATGTCATCGGCGTAACTATTTACACTCCGAAGGACGGTATATCCTGGTAGTAGTAGTAGTAGAATTGAGATTTAATGCACTTTCTTTCCCGTCTTTCACTCTTCTTCCTCCTCTCTTCTTCTTCCTCCTCTCTTCTTCTTCCTCCTCTCTTCTTCTTCCTCCTCTATTCCCCATCGTCGGCCGCACACCATTTCCCCCACTCACTGCTCACCCGCCCGCGCCATCTTTCTTGGTAGCTCGCGCATACCATATCCCCCAGCTCACTGCTCGGCCACGCACGCCATCTTCTTTGCTCGCCCGCCCGAATCCACTTCCCCGCAGGCTCGCAGGCACCGAAAACCCCAATCACTCAGCACCCTAAAAACCCTATGGTAGAATCGACTGACATGCAGAGCCGCGATTGGAATTCCCTCCCCGATGTTCTCTTGGAGCAGATCTGTAATCGTATGGACCTGCTCAGCACCATCCGACTGGCCGCATGCTCGGTGTCTTTGTACCGTCTACTTGTCTGCAACCGGCCGGACCTTTTCAAGACACCATGCTTGCTGATGCCCAATCCTCGCAGGTGGCCCAGACACTGACTTGACGATCCTACGGAGGTTGACGTGGTGCCCCTCGACATGCTACCACTACCCATCCACCTGTCCTTCATGCGCGACCACTACAGGGCGGGCATGAAGGCCAACTGGATCGTCCTCATCCACCAATCCGGTAGTCCGTGGCGTCTCGTGGATATCTAGACCCAGCGAGAGATCACCCTTCCATTGTTGGATACCGCCGCCATCGAGCCTCACGGCCCGCCAGACGCTCTTGCCTACTACGCACAAGACGCGTCGAGCTTTTGGCTCGACCTCTGTTTGCTGAAGGTTGTAACCTGCGAAGTGCCCACACCATCAGGAGACTACATGGATTACAAGCTCATTGCCTTGTTCAACATGGGATTAGTCTATCTGGAATCCGGTTGCATACATGGTTATGGCTCATCGTCAATCCTGTTGAGGCAACGTTTCTGTCTGATGCTATAGTGCACGATGGCATCGTTTATGCGGTCGACGCACAGATTGGCTACCTATACTGGTGGAATCTATCATCGTGTAATTGTTCTATCTCATCTCATATTTACCTTATGAATACGACTGCCTATTGATTTTTACAAATTTAGAATAGATAGTATGTCTATAACCACATCATTGCTATATGTTCCTCTCATTTCCTAGATTTTATGACCACACATGTTATTGTTAGAGTTGATATGAGAACAATTGGCATCTAATGATTGTTAGAACAGATATTATCAGTATAACCTCATGATTGCCATATATCAATTAGGCTTCAAGTGCGTACTTGTTGGTGAAAGTGTTGTCAAATGGGAATTATATTTTGTATTACTCATGTAGCCTACAAAGTTTGTCGCACAGCCTTGTAACTTCTTACTCCATTTCTAAATTTGTACTAGTCCTCTATACCGTATATTGTGCTACTCATGCTACTACCTCCCTCCTGGTTTATTGGTCCCCTTCGTAATTTGAGTCAAACTTTGACCATAAATTTCACTAACTAAATGTTAATGCATGTCACAAAAAATATATCGTTTGATTCGTATTTGAACATAGTTTCCAATGGTATAATTTTCGGTGACATGCATTGACATTTTGTTAGTTAAACCTATGGTTAAAATGTGACACTAAATACGACTAGTCAGTAGTACAGTAGCAGTACTAGTATACATCGGTCAAATTATTCATCATGTCCTCACATTGAATTAACGTGACAACACGCTACGCGTGAGGTGACACAAGAGTCCCGGCGGCGTGTTCGGGTATTGTGGACTTCAGATTTGGAGTACCACTTATCTATCAAAATCTTTCATTGTTCACTTAAAATAGTCGATTGATCATACATTGAGTACCATATAACTGGAATTAACCGATGCAAGTCCAAGGAGGATTGGCCGGTGCTGCCGGCTGGCGTCAAGTTCGATCCCACGGATCAGGAGCTGATCGAGCACCTTGAGGCCAAAGTGAGTGCTGACAGCGCGAGACCTCACCCTCTCATCGATTTGTTCTACCAACCATCGACAGCGAGCACGGCATATGCTACACCCATCCTGAGAAACTTCCAGGTAAGACACCGATCGGCTGTCTACTTGCACAAACATATTCCTTTGTTTATAGCTCTATTTTTATTTTTAGACGCAGACCTAGTGAAGCAATTACAATTTGACAGTTAATAAAAAGTGAAACAAGTGACTGCAACATGCCAAAGAGGTTATGAAAATGCCAACTACGTACACTAAAACCTGTATTTGACAATACTGCAGGTATCAGACTGAGTGGCCTAAGCAAGCATTTCTTCCAGTGCAATTCCAAGGCGTCCAAAAGGGGCACGTGGACACATCGCAAGATACAGTAGGAGTGTGGCATGCACGCGATGTGGCACAATATCGGCAATACCCTGCCGGTGATGGTCAACGGCCGGTAGACGGGCAGCAAAAAGGTTCTGGTGCTGCACACCAACAAGAACTTCGACCAGCAGAGGACCAACTGGGTGATGCGCCAGTACCACCTCAGGGACCTGGAGCAAGAGAAGGAGCGGGAGCTGGTCCTTTGCAAGATTTTCTACCAGACGAACACTAGGGCCAGGACTAAAAAGATTGGAAGTTAGTTTGGTATTGGTACTTGTACTACCTTGTCGTCTGCAAGTTGGTATTGTTGTTAATGATCTTTCGGTATGAACTTGGCATTTGCTTCCAACCATCATGCCGAGGGTCGACGTGGATATAAAGCTGAATCATTTGTTTCGAAACGAATTTTCAGGACACCTGATTTTTATTTGATGGGTAGCATAAGCACCTGCCCCTCGAATTCCCATTTCTCCAAATTTTTCAAAACAAGTGCATGCCCATATTATCACGATGAAAAAACAATATACCTGCTGGATCCCAGTTATCAGTCTGTACTTGCAGAATTCTCTCGTTTATTGAGCAGGCATATTGTTTTTTCAGGTCAAGCAAGTTCAACTGGGCTGTAGACTGCCCAGTTTGTTTTTTTTAACAGGCCCAGCCCATGATGACAACGGGGCACAAAGATCCAGCGGGTATCTACTGGCCTCTGGCCCGCCAGCGTTAGTTATATTTTGTCTTAGAACATCCGTAGGCAGTTTTTTTACTGAATCAAACACACAACCCGGTTCTATTTTCCTCTTGAAATGCCATGTCCTACTCCCGTTTTCTAATTTCTACCTATAGTTTTACTAGTTCATATACACGTATCATTATATTGAAAATACATAAAGTTCCCTTTCCAAATTTACATCCTTATTTTTTTTTTGTTGTTTTCCCTCCCAGCGCTGATTTTTTTACCACTGGTTTTCCCTTAAACCAACTCAATTGTCCCACGTCTTATTTGCTTACAAAAAAACATTTTTTTGGCAAATCAATAAGTTCTCAAAAATAAATGTTTATCATTTCAGGATTAGAACAGTTCGGACTCCACCGAAATATGCAAAATAAGGTTGAACTTTTTTACCGTGGTCCTGGGCAGAAAATGGGTTATAATAAATTACTTAAGAATTAGCAAATGGGCTGCAAATTATTAAAAAAATATAGCAAATGGGCTCTATGTTGTCTGCCACAGATTTGAAGGATGACTTGTGGGACTACTAAGTTCATGCATACACAAGGTTTCTCAAAAAAAGAAACTTAGTCAACAATCGACTCTACGAGCGTCAGACCGCTAGATGTCAATCTAACGGCAATCATGCTTCTTCAGTCTCTGATCTTCCTGCTCTAGCCGCCCAAACCAGCGCCGGCGGAACCACCTGCTCCTGCCTCCCGTGGCCGGCTGTGCTGGCAGGCAGGCATCATGGCCCCACCATACTCGCATCCCTGGTCTGGCTATCCCTCTACTCACCCACACCTCCTGTTATTTTTCGGTGACGACAGCCGAACCAGTCAACCCTCGTACTCCTCATCGCATGGGCAACCACTGTCGTGTCTTCCCCGGCTTTGTGTCGTTCCCTTCCTAGGCCTCACCGTCGTCCACCGCCCTGGTGCTCTCGGCGCGGCATGGTCAACATGGTCAACGAACGACATCCATCGGAAGTGGACTGTACATGGAGAGGCTGACAGCTGGGTCCACGGCCGCACACAAGGAAATGCCTCCTTATTACGCGCAAAATAATGATTCATCCACCTGACAGCTGGGACCCACCGGAAGGGCCTCCGTATTTCATGAAAAAAAAACATTCGCCCTGCTGACAGCTCAGACCCACCAGCTATATCTTCGCATGCAAGGAAGTGCCTCCTTATTAAGCACCAAAAATGAATACTCCCCCTGCTAGCTGGGACCCACCATAGTGGGAGGCTGACTTGTGGGCCTACTAAGTTGACGGGGATGGAGGGCTTTGTCAACTTACTCAATATTAATGATTCTAGCTCCATTGACCATACGATGTCCATCCAACGGCCGTAGTGCTTCTTCAACCTCTGGTCTTCTTGCTCCAGCCGCCCAAACCAGCGTCGGTCGTGCCGCGTGCTCCTGCCTCCCGTGGCTGGTTGTGCTGCCGTAGAGGGCTCACCGCCCCCTACTACTCCCACCACTGGCCAGGCAATCCCTCTACTCACCCACACCCCTTGTTATTTTGCAGCAACGGCAGCCTCACACCACAGCCGAACCAGTGAACCCTCGTACTCCTCTCCGCGTGTGCATCCACTGTCGCATCTTCCCCGGCTCCGCGTCGTCCCTCCTAGGCCACGCCGTCGTCCACCACCCTGGTGCTCTCGGGCGGCGTGGTCAACGTGGTCAAGGAACGACTTCCATCGAAAGAGTATTGTACGTGGAGAGGCTGACAGCTGGGTCCATGACCGGAGCAAGGAAGTGCCTCCTTATTACCCGGAAAATAATGATTCCTCCACCTGATGCCAGGGACCCACCGGACGGGCCACCATATTTCGCGAAAAAAATGTTTCCCCCCTTACTGCTGGGACCCACTAGCTACATCTTTGCATGCAAGGAAGTGCCTGACAGTCGGGACCCACCTGGTCGAAGCGTACGTAGCATTATCATTCTGGTCGCGAACGTGTACGTACATACTAGTCAATCGGTCTGTCTGTAGGCTGTAGCGATGAACCGTGGCCGAATAAGGAAGGGCACGTGTCGTAGTAGAGGCGAGCACGTAGCATGTGCACGTACGTATAGCCGGGGTGCAAGAAAGTAAATATGGCCACATACGTACATACGGGCAGGGTCTCGAACGCCTACTCGTGCATACGTACGGCCAGGGCTCGTGTACATGGAGAGGCAGCGACGGCGTCATGTTCATCGGGAGCCAACCGGCTGGGTCGGAATGGAATGCGTCGTCGTGTTCATCGGGAGCCAACCGGCTTGGACAGAACAACCGATTGAAACGAGGCCTGGCGTAACGCAGAACGGAGGAAATGGCGTTGTGTTCGACTGGCCACGGTCGAAACGGGATCCTGTTCATCGGGAGGGGTCTGGAATACCGCAAAACGAAGGAAACTGACTTCTCTTGGACCTCCTACGGTCGAAATGGGGTCTTGTTGATCAGGAGGGGTGTGGCCTACCGCAAAATGGAGGAAACGGACTTGTGTTGGAGCGCTACGGTCGAAACGGGGGTCCTGTTCATTAGGAGGGTGTGGCGTACCGCAAAACGGGACTCCACGGGCTACTGTTCATCTCCACTGTCGACCTCCTCCAGCCTCCACGGGCTACTGTTCATCCACCGTCGACCTCCTCTAGCCTCCACCTGCGACTATTCATCCACGACGTCTCCCCTCCTGACTCCACCAGCCACTTTTCATCCACGGGCTCCTGTTCATCCAGCCTCCACCGCTCCTCCACTGGCTACTGTTCAACCAGCCCTCTCCACGGGGTCCTGTTCAACCACCCCTTCACGGGCTACTGTTCATCCAGCCCTCCACCGGCTAATGTTCAACCAGTCCTCCACGGGTTCATGTTCATCCAGCCCTCCACGGGGTCGTTTTCATCCACCCCCAACCGGCTCGATCGGGGTCCTGTTCATCCAGCGGCAACAGCCTCTACTACCACGGGGGTCATGTTCATCCTACCCCCCACCGGGAACTGTTCATCAACCCCACCCCCAACAACGCTCACTGTTCATCAAGGGAAGGAGGCAGCAGGTTCGATCGGCTTCAGTTAGCAGCAGTAGCGAAGGAATCGCTCGATCGGGTTTACTTGACAACCAGATCGATCGATCGCTCGGGTTCAGTAATGCGTAGCCTGCAGTGCAATCGCTCGGGTTCAGTACGCGAATGCCTCACTTGGGTTCAGTTAGAGCCCAACGCCTCGCACCCACGTGCGACGTGTATGAGAGAAACACACATCGCTCGGCCCCCGACCACCCACCGTAACAGGGAACTCCCCGATATTTTCCTCGCCCTCGCTTCTACCACGGGGTTTTCCGTCATGGACGGCCCAAAGAATGTCATGCAGCTGCGTCTCCAGCCTGCCTAGGACGAAAAGCCCATTTTTTGTCATGATTTTTTTGTCATAGAATTAGGAGCCCACCACATCTATGATGATACCGGGTTTTGTCACAATTATCGTCATAGAAGTGTCATAAGCATGACAGAAAAAAAATTGTTCAACCCAAAATGTCACGGATGTGTCCTTTTTTGTAGTGTATGAGCGCAAAAAATCGGTGACACCGAGAATTTCCGATCGGTATCTACAAGATAGAAAATCATATCAGTCCAAGTGGTTTCGGTGAGACCAGATGCTTGTGAATTGGTTTCTCCAAAAATCACTTAGAAGGTTTTGGAGGTTAGCCCTAGTCGGATCCGTGGCTCCGAGTGCTCCTCATCCAGAGGGTTCGAAAGAGACTTGTTCAAGTTTTTGTGATATAGCAAGAAAGAATTTAGGCAAGTTGAGATAGATAGCTAGAGAACGTACTTAGGCATTCTTGTACATCCATTTAGCCAAATAAACCAAATCAATCAAACTAAAAATGGATGTCCTCGAATGAGAAATATGCATACCAACATGCTCACACAATAAGATAGCAAATGAAATATGTGTCAAACATGCACAGCCAATTCTAGCAACTATCAAGCAATGGGCGATGACATAGTCATCTATATATGAGTATATCGACTTAGGAGCCAAATGACAACATTTGATCATAGGTCATACTCATCGTTTAAGCACAAGTGGGATTACCACTTTTACATAAAGCATTAATGTGTTCACACCACTAGAGTTGCTTTAGCTCAAGTCTTAGAGCAAAGCTCCCCCTAGATGTGATATCCCCCCAAAGAGGGATGAACTAACCTTGGGTATTGTCAATGATGACTTCATGTAGATAGTGTAGATGTGGATGCTCAATGTTGATGTAGTCCATCAAGAGTTGGGAGAAATTCTTGAGTTTTGCACTTCCAATACCTACATGGGTTAGTCCCACAAGGAACATACAAATATATCCATAGACATAGAGTGAAATGCACATATGATGATGTCCAGGAATGCATTGATTACCATATCCCTTGTCTTACCAACAAGAGGGTTTGTGACTCCATGAACTAGTCCAAGGTGTTGAAGTTGGTTGCACAAGTTCTTGCCATATTAAATATGAGTGAAGTTTGTTGGCAGAGTCACCCTCAAGAACTTTCTAGTTCTTCTTATTTGGTACCCACATCACTTCGATGGGAATGTTTGGAGTTGTAGTTGAACTTGATGAAGTCTTGGGAATCCACTTGACCATGGCTTGAGGTGCTTGTTCAAATGAGTAAATATCTTCTTGAAGCCTATCCATGCCTTTTAGCTTGTGGTCTTGTGGTGAAGTGGGGTCATACTTCTTTTGTTGAGGAACAAACTTTGTCTTGGGATATTGATCTTCTTCCCATTCAAATCCATTTGCATTGAACTTACATTCAAAACCAATACCTTGATTCTTCAAGTGTCTTCCTTGCTTGCTTACAATTTCCTCAAATTGCTTACTCCCGGCAAGACTCTTGCAAACACCTTTCTCTATAATTCCTTTCAATAAAGTATTTTCTTGCTCAAGTGTAACTTGGCTAAGAGAATCATTAGTGGAATCAAGAGAACTACTAGAAGCAACAATATTGGATTTAGCATTGTTATTGTTACTACTAGATGAAGAACCTTTCTTACTCTTGTTACTAGCTTGAGTAGATTTAACTTGTGGCATAAAAGTAAACAAGAGGAGACATTTGGCAATGTAACAAGAACTCTTCTTTCGAAGATCATCATTGATTGCTTTGAGAAGCTCATGCTCTTGCTCTAAATTTAGCTTCTCGAAGCGTAGCTTCTCATGAGTTCTAGGAAGCTCTCTATGATCTTCTTGAGTTGTTTCATGAGCTCACTTAAGAGTGTTTAGTTCTTTAGTTAGGTGCTCAATCTCCTCCTTAGCATTGTCATTCGTTTCATGTTGACTATCATGAGTACTAGCAAGTTCATTATGGCTCACATCACTAGTTTTATCAACAAGCAAATCATCATCACCTAGCAAATCATCCTCGTCACTATTGAAATCAAGATACTCGGGGCGTGATACATAGGGGCCTTTAGCCATGAAGCATCTTCCAATTCCTTCATTTGGTGAATCAAATATGTCATGGGAGTTGGATGATACTAGAGCAAGTCTGGCAACACTTTCATCTTGACTATAGTCGGAGTCGGAGTGGTAACTTCTCTCGAAGTGGTTGTCGGAGTAGGAGCCGGAAACCCATTCACTAACATGAACTTGATGTCTTCTTCTAGAGTAGCTCTTCGTTGACTTGTATTTCTCTTCTGATTCCTTGTTTCTTCGAGAAGGTCTTCATTCATAACGACCATCTCTACTCCTCTCTCTATGTGGTGATTCATCTCTTCTACTTTTCCTTCTAGGTGAGTCTTCTCTTTTCTTGTGAGGTGCCATACACTCATTGGAGTAGTGTTCGGGTCTTCCAAAATTGTAGCAATTTCGGTCATGACTTGATGATCTTTGCTCATAGTGCCTTGAGTTGGAGCTTCTTGTCGGTGTCAAAACCAGCGGATCTCGGGTAGGGAGTCCTGAGTTGTGGATCTTGGATCAATGGGGAACAAGGGATGAAAGAGATGATGTTTACCCAGGTTCAGGCCCTCTCGAAGAGGTAAAACCCTACGTCCTGCTCAATTATATTGAAGTGTATATGATGGTTACAGAGTCGATCTACTACGAGATCAGAAGAACTAAACCCTAGGCGAGTAGGATGATGGTTCCTCTTCTAGCCTCTACGGACTAAACCCTCTGGTTTATATAGACACCAGGGGGTACTAGGGTTACACATAGTCGGTCACAATAAAGAGATAAACATGTAGATTCTCCTATCTTGACTTGGAGGACACACCAAGGCTTCAAAGGTTTCCTATCCGGACACGGAGCCGCCTTATAGCTCGGCCTTCTAGTAGTCGTAGAGCTGCCCACCATTTCGGCCCATAAGAGACGGGCTGGCAGCCCAAGGACCCCTTAGTCCAGGACTCCCTCAGTAGCCCCCGAACTAGCCTCCAACGCCGGTGTCTCATGATTCCTGGAGTCTTCATGCACCTAAAGTCTCCGGCTTGCGGGGCGAGTTCCTCTCCCCTTCTGTATTCGGCGCAATCCACCTCAGCCAAACCTTCAAGGGGCGCCTAGCCAAGTTCGGCCATGTGTTACCCGGACTATGTCTGGATTCTGAATTGTAAGCGTCTCTTAGCCTCGAAGGCCAATCACTCAAGTGTGAATAGTGCCTCGCCTGACAACTTTTTAGTGAAAGGTCACAGCCGGCCACAAACCCCGAACCGTTGTGGAAACTCAATTCATGGTTCGAGGCAGCTCCTCCATTGGCACGTCCCATCAATATGGACATCGTGCCCCGTTTTTAAGGGATATGATCAATGATGTTGGTTATCCCACTCGCGCATAACGACATGATTATATCGGGTAGCGGCGAGGTCTGCGGCGCAGTAAAGGGACTCTCGGTATTATGGCATCTTATAAAAGGAAAACCGCCACTATTTTTCCTGCATGCTTTCCCCTTCCTCTCTCGCCATTGCCTTCCCAATCTACTGAGCTCCAGCGCTCTGACCCATCCTTCCACAAGAATACTCTCCTAGCCACTTCCCCAATCCGGTCATGGCTGGATCTGGTTCAAAAGGCAAGTGGGAGGCCTCCAGTATCACCAATAATGACATCGAGGATCTGAATCATGCCGGCTACCTTCGGCCAACGTCACTCACCGGGCTTGGGAGGAGGACCAGGTCGTCCCCACGCCCCAACCAGGCGAGAGGGTGGTGTTCGTCCCCCACTTCATCTGGGGGCTAGGCTTCCCGCTCCACCCCTTTGTCAGGGGGTTGATGTTCTTCTACAGGCTAGATTTTCACGATCTCTCCCTAAACTCCTTTCTGCACATCTCGGCCTTCATCTTCATCTGTGAGGCCTTTCTATGGGTCCAGCCACACTTCAGCTTGTGGCTAAAGGTCTTCAAAGTCAAGCCGAAGATAGTCGACAGCCAGCAAGCGGACCGTAGGGGGGGCGATGATCAGCAAACTTGCCCGGGTCGACTGGCCGGAGCGTACTTTCATAGATACTATCGGTGCAACAAACCCTGGGTCTATTGCCCAAACTGTGCACAGGCCCAAGGACAAGATCACAGAACCAAGATCAGGCCGAGCATGAGGGATCAAATTCTTTGAAGGATCAAAGTGCAGATCAAGAGAAGCAAGATGAGCCACGGAAGCAAGATATCACTAAGGGAAGAACCACCCTTGCCATGTAGGCGAGCCTGGCAAAGGTAAGGTTTGCCCTGGAAGAAAACTTCCAGATCATCCCGGCAGGCCTGCCGGGGCTTGCGGAGGCAAGCCACCCCACCGCTCCATGTCACGAGCGATGCAACTCATCGGTCAGTGTGGTGTCAAGCCCCAAAGTGACTAAGTGGCTGCTTCTTGCCACATGGCAGCCACTTCCTATAGAAAACACCTCCATATGACACCCGTCCTGAGACATGTCAAGAGAGCAGGCGCGAAGCTGGCAAAACAGTTCGACAAGGGTTACCGGGCACGTGGTGATGTGACACTTGATGGCACATTTAATGCGCTCTGTCAGCCTGCAGAATTAGGTATGATAGCATTGTTTACTATCTAGTCAGTGTGTAAAGATTGATTTGCCACTATGGTGACCCCTTGATCTATAAAATGAGTCCAATGGTAACCGTAGAAAGGATTCGTACCCTTCCACATTCATACGCGCATAGCCACTCTCGCGCCGAGGCAAACTTGTCGGGCAAGTGTGCTGCATTCCACCACCATTATCCACCATCAATCCACCAAAGAAGGAGTAGGGTTTTACGCCTTGCGGCGGCCCAAACCTGGGTAAAACTGCCCGTGTGATCTCTGTCGTGCTGTGTGACGCTTCTCCGCTCTTTGTGCAACGTGCCCATCCCCCCGTCGAACCAAAAAGGGGGCTCATGGCCCCATAGGTGCCCGTGGTTTCCCATGACATCCTTGGCGCGCCAGGTAGGGGGGTCACTTGCGATCATCAGCAGTGTGTCATCTTCATCACCGTTTTCTTTATCGGCGGTGCCATCAACCATGGTTCCCAAGAAGAAGCCGGAGCTGCGAATCACCCGTCCACCTCGAAGGCTCCGCCGCCCACGACCGCCAATGTCGAGGGGAGAGCGGGGGCGCGTGGGGATGCAAATGCTGCGGGGGACGTGGTCGGCGTAGGTGGCGTTGTCACCACCTCCCCGATGGCCGAAGCAGGAGCGGGAGGCACCGAGGAAGGACAACATCAACAACATCCCAGCGGCCATGCCCCACGAGGTACGGATGGAGAGATTATTCCGCCTGTACCCCTTCTCCTAGCCAAAGGGCATAGCCATAGTGGTGGCACTCATTCTGGGGCGAATCGCAACCCTCTGACCGTCCCCGCTGCGGGCGCGACCGCAGGACACGTGCCACCCCCGGAACATGCTGACCCAGCTATTGTGCCCAACGGAGCCGCTGGCCCTCAAGCGCCTCCACCTCATCACCACGCCATCCAAGCGGCTGGTTTGCAATGACGAGGGCATGGGGCGGTCGCCACCGGCGCCACCAGGAGCCGGGCAACACTGCAATCTACATCATCATCACCTATGCCAAGCACTGCCTCAGAGGCCATGGCACGGGCCCAACTTCTATTTAGATTTCCGCCGGCATCTGATCAGATGGATGAGTGGCGAGCCACCATCCAAAGACTGATTGGTTTCGCCGAGGCGGGAGGATCATAGCGAGCTGGCCCGCCATGGCCTCCCCAGGCAACGAAAATGACCTGTGTTCCTGGTCGTATGGAAAGGGCTACCCCCACTGTGCAGTCCCCACCGCTGCAACCAGCACGGGAGCCGCGAAGCCAAGAACCCGATGACGTCTCGATGGCCTCTTCTGACCCTCGAGCACGTCAAGGCTGACTGTGGGCCCCGGGGGATAGGGGATGGAAGGTGCGCGTGTCATTGTTGAGCAGCGCCGCGACAACCATGTTGGTACAACGGGTGCAATGGCCTTGGCGTCGACAAGCCCGTGCTCGGAGATGGCGGGTGCCTGTCTTTCGAGGATGGGTGCCCTGCCTTCACCCGTGAATTGCAGCAAGTCTGTTGGCCATCCGCTCGCACGTTCAAGCCAGAGATACCCGAGAAGTACGATGGGAGACTGAACTCAGCACAGTTCTTGAGCATCTACACCACCGTTGTTCAAGCTGCCGGGGGAAGAGATGAGAAGGTGTTCGCCAACTACTTCCCTTTGGCACTCAAGCCAAATGTGAGGTCTTGGCTGATGCACCTACCGGAGAACTCCATTTCGACCTGGGCTGACCTGTGCCATGAGTTCGTTGGCGCCTCAACGGCCGGCCACCAAGAACCAGGACGACCCAGCGATTTGCAGCTTCTCCCGCAGAAAGAAGGAGAGACTCTGCGGAAGTACATGCAGAGGTTCAGTCCAGTCCGCAGGAATATTCCTGACATCCACCCGGCAGCTGTGATAGTTGCCTTCCAATCCAACGTGCGCAACCGCAGGATACGTTCCAAGATGAATGTTCGGTTGCCCAAGACTCTGAAGGAGCTTTAGACCTTTGGTGGACAAGTGTGCTCAGGTGGAGGAAGGGAGGAAACTCCCTGGAGAGGGATATTGCATCGACATCGACTCAAAGGATGACGACGAGACCACCAGTGAGAAGAAGAACAAGAAGCACAACAAAAAGCGCAAGGATAAGGCAGTGATGACCGTTAAGGGATCGGGCACGCCTAGTACCGGCAAGAAGGATAAGGCCGAAGCCCCTGGCAAGGAAGTTGCCGCGTGCACTGACTGCTGGGAGGCTGCGGCTGCTGAGAAAGCTGGGAAAGGTGATGGGCCATACTTCAAGATCCATGGGACCAAGGGCCGCGATCTCCAGGAGTGCCACCAAGTTGAACAGCTCGTCAAGAAGCAGAGAGCTGAGTATGAGAAGCGTGGTAAGGAAAAAGGTTAGAATGGCACTGGCGGGAAGGGCCGAGGCGGTGAAGTAAGTCGCCCCAGCAAGGCTCCTCGGAACCAAGGAAAACCCGCCAGGGGCCAAGGGAAGGAGGATTGCAGTGATGAAAGCGATGGAGGGGATGAAGAGGAAACCAGCGAGCAGGAATTCTAGAAGGCCCCTGACGCCCTGTGCATTGACGGGGGTGCATCTTTGCACTCCTCTCACCGCCAACTAAAACAGTGAGCGCGTGAGGCCAATGCCATGGAGCCAGCAGCCGATTCTCGGAAGCCGCTCAAGTGGTCACGCACGCCCATCATCTTTGACGAAGAGGACCACCCTGACCGCACTACCGCGGTAGGGTGTTTGCCGTTGTTGGTATCGCCAACAATTCGCAACCTCAAAGTCACAAATATGTTGGTTGACGGTGGCGTCGGTTTGAATCTAATTTCCCCGAAAGTCATCAGCAGACTCCAGATAGCAGAGAAAGAGCTCAAGGTCATGGGCACGTTTCAAGGAGTCAACCCCAGCAAGATTCATCCTAGGGGAAAGATCATGTTGCCCGTGATGTTCGGAGGAGAGTTGAACTACCGGACTAAGATAGTTGTGTTTGATGTGGTTGACCTCCCCTTGCCGTACAATGGAATCCTTGGGCATCCTTCCCTGGCCAAATTCATGGCGGCATCCCACTATGCCTACAACACCTTGAAGATGCCAGGGCCGATGGGTGTCAATTCCATTCCGTCAGACAAGAAGGACACAATTATTTGCGTGGATAAGATGTACTGGGACGCAGTCGCGGCTGAAGCCATGGTTCCCGCCAAGGAAAGCAATAGAAAGAAGAAGGCTAGCAGGGATGCCGACAAGGAATCCGGGAAGCGTACCTCTTAGGAGTGTGCCACACCTATTGATGACGTGCCTGAGAGTTCCAACAACAAGAAATCGAAGGCTGTTGCACCCCATGTGAAAAAGGTCCTGGCAGGGCTGGCTGGCGCTGATGGTACTTTCACTATCAGTGCCACCCTTGATGACAAATAGGAAAGCATGCTTGTTGCCTTCCTACAGGCAAATATCGATGTCTTTGCTTGGCAACCATTTGATATCCCCGGTGTTCCCAGGGAGGTAATCGAGCACCACCTTGCTGTCTGCCCATATGCCCGACCCGTCAAGCAGAAGGTTCGGAAGCAAGCCTTGGACTAGCAGCAGTTCATTGCCGAGGAGATCAAGAAACTTGAGGCAGCTGGTTTGGTCAGAGGAGTACTACATACAACATGGTTAGCAAATCCAGTGGTTGTGTGCAAGGCTAATGGGAAATGGAGGTTTTGCATAGATTTCACGGATTTGAACAAGGCATGCCCTAAGGACCCATTCCCCTTACCGCGCATTGACCAGATTGTGGATTCCACTTCTGGGTGTGATTTGCTCTCCTTTCTGGATGCCTACTATGGATACCATCAGATCTTTATGTCCAAGAAGACGAAGAGAAGACCTCATTCATCACCCCCTGTGGCACGTACTGCTTTGTGCACATGCCTTTCGGGTTGAAGAGTGCCGGGTCCACCTTTGCAAGAGCAGTCCAGATTGGTTTTGAACTACAGTTGCACAGGAACATTGAAGCTTATATGGATTATATTGTGGTCAAGACCAAGGATAGATCAACCCTCATCCAGGATTTGGAAGAGACGTTTGCTAATCTGCGCAAGATCAACCTGAAGCTGAACCCGCAGAAGTGCGTGTTTGGCGTTCCCTCTGGCAAGCTACTTGGTTTTTTCGTATCCCACCACGGGATAGAGGCCAACCTCGATAAGATCAAGGCTATCAAGCAGATTCAGGCACCCAAGACAGTTAAAGATGTCAGGCGTTTGACAGGATGCGTTGCCGTACTTAGCAGATTCATCTCTAAGTCTGTCGAGCGTGCCTTGTCGTTCTTCAAAATTTTGAAGAAGGCAGGACCCATGAAGTGGACCCCGGAAGCAGAAGTAGCACTACAAGATTTGAAGACCTACTTGTCCTCTGTACCCACTTTGGTTGCACCCAAACCACAAGAGTCGTTGCTGCTATATCTGGCAGCGACTAATCAAGTGGTTAGTGCGACATTAGTGGCACAGCGGGAAGTAGAGGAGACAACAACCCCAGCAAGTGTCCCACCCGGGGAAGAGAGAGAGAACAGCCTGGCAAGACCAGATGTGGATCAGGACAAAGAGGAGCACGATAGCGGAGGCAACCCTGAGGACGCGACAAGTAAGAAAGTAGTGCAGTGCCCAGTATACTTCGTCAGCTCCCTGTTGCAGGGGGATAGATCCAAGTATTCTAGTGTTAAAAAATTGATTTTCGGCCTTGTCATGGCCTCAAGTAAACTGCGCCACTACTTCCAAGCCCATGAGATCATGGTTGTCACTCGCGTTGCGTTGCAAAGGATACTTCGAAACCCCGAGGCTATCGGCAGAATAGTGGAGTGGGCGTTGGAGTTATCCAGCTTTGGCATGAAGTTTGAAAGCACATCAACGATTCAGAGCAGGGCATTGGTAGATTTTATTGCAGAATGGACGCCAACCCCTGACGAAGAAGTACTGGAAATAGTTATCCCTGGCAAGGAAGCACACCAAGAATGGATCATGTATTTTGATGGTGCCTTCTCCCTACAAGGTGCAGGGGTTGGCGTGCTTCTCGTTGCTCCCACTACATAGCACCTGAGGCATGTCTTCTAGATGCATTTTCCCCGGGAGAAGGCGACCAACAATACAACAGAGTATGAAGGGCTTCTTGTCGGGCTCAGGATCACCACAGAATCGAGGATCAAGAAGCTGGTCATTCGAGGAGATTCACAACTTGTGGTGAGACAAGTCAATAAGGATTACCAAAGTCCATTGATGGAGGCATAAGTCGAGGAAGGGAGAAGACTGGAGGAGCACGGATTGCAAACAAAGCTCGTACCCCATGCGGAAAACAGCATTGCTGATAATCCGTCAAAGTGCACTGCGCAAAAGCTTCCTGTTGAACCAGGAACTTTTGTTCTCCATCTTACTCATCCCTCCGTGTCCCCAACAACAATGGCCAGAAAGAGGAGGAAATTGGACTCCGGTAAGCCTCTCCCGGCAGAGCCCCTCGGGGCACCTGGCAGGGACCCTGTCGGAAACAACTCCCCTTTGGTTGTCGGGCTGCACCCTCCTGCCGGGCCACTGGTCCCCGCGGTCTAGGGATGCGCTCCCACGAATGAGGAGGTGTTGCTAGTTCTTGTTGCCGAGCCCCGGGCTCCAACTTGGGCAAGGCACATAGTCCATTTCCTCCTAACTGGAGAACTTCCCGAAGAGCAAGAAGAAGCGGAAAGAGTAGCTCGGAGGCTAGTTTGCATCAGTTTGTCAATGACACACTGTACAGAAGGAGGCCCAACGGTGTGAAATTGAAGTGTATTTGCCAGGAAGAAGGAAAGGAACTGATGGCGGAGATACACAAAGGCATGTGCGGCTCCCACATTGGATCAAGGGCACTAGTTGGGAAAGCATTCCGGCAAGGATTCTATTGGCACACAACCCTCCAAGATGCGGTCGAGCTAGTCACCAAGTGTGATGCTTGCCAGTTCCATTCCAAGAACATCCATCTGCCTGGTCAAGCTCTTCAGACAATCCCTTTGTCATGACCGTTTTCGGTCTGGGGGCTCGATATCCTCGGCCCTCCCCCCGAGCTACCGGGGGCTTTGAATTCTTGTTCGTTACAATCGACAAGTTTACAAAGTGGCCGGAAGTAGAAGCCGTGAGAAAGGTGACTGCTCAGTCAACTATCAAGTTCTTGAAAGGATTGGTGTGCCGCTTCAGGGTCCCTGCCAGGATCATCACCGACAACGGCACCATGTTCACGAGCCGTGCCTTCATGCAATATGTTCATGCCCTTGGAAGCAAGATCTCATTTGCCTCTGTTGCACATCCCATAAGCAATGGAAAAGCTGAGAGGGTGAACACTGAAGTGTTGCGAGGACTCAAGACAAGAACATTTGATAAGCTGCAGAAGAGCGGCAGGCTACCGGGCAGACTCCCTTCTCCCTAGTCTAAGGGGCAGAAGCAGTTATCCCCATGGAACTCATTTATGGGTCACCTCGAGTGCTTGCCTATGATGAAGTAGCGCAGGAACATCACCAGCGTGACGACGCTGTGCTTCTCAAGGAGAACCGTCTCTGTGCTGCTACGCGTGCTGCATGCTACCAGCAGGCCCTGCGTCGCTATCATAGCCGCAGGGTTCATGCCCGGTGTTTTGAGGAAGGCGACCTTGTCCTTAGGCGCGTTCAGTCTGCCAAGGGTACAAACAAGTTGACGCCGAAGTGGGAAGGCCCTTACCGGGTAGTACGAGTCACCAGACCAAGCGCAATCCGTCTGGAGACCGGAGATGGCATTCAATTGCAAAACTCATGAAATATTGAGCATCCCCGCAAGTTCTACCCATAAGGCGCGGCTGTTGGGCCCTGCCCGGCAGCCACCCTTTTGTATAGGCCTAGCCTCAGTTGCATGTAACTGTCGGATTTCAGGTTCTGCAGACCCTTGAGAGGTTCGAACTCTGGGGTGCGTGCGAAGAACTCGTCCTCCCCAGTCTGCCTACTCGCCAATCTCACAGCCTAGCTCGATGAACTATAAGGAAAAGGGACACAACAGTTTACCCAGGTTTAGGCCACCTTGCGGTGTAAAACCCTACTCCTGCTTTGTGGTGGATTGGCCTCGAGGGGCTGAGGATGAACTAGTACAGTGGCGAATGATAACCCACAAGTATAGGGGATCAATTGTAGCCTCTTTCGATAAGTAAGAGTGTCGAACCCAACGAGGAGCTAAAGGTAGAACAAATATTCCCTCAATTTCTATCGACCACCGATACAACTCTACGCACGCTTAACGTTTGCTTTACCTAGAACAAGTATGAAACTAGAAGTACTTTGTAGGTGTTTTTGGATAGGTTTGCAAGAATATAAAGAGCACGTAAATAAGAACTAGGGGTTGTTTAGGTAAAGAAGCAATAAAGTTAGTATAGCGAGTGTGGAAAAGTAGTGGTAGGAGTTGCGAAATTGTCCATAAGCAATTGATTACTTTACTAGACCGATAGCAAGTTTTATGTGGGAGAGGCCACTGCTAGCATGTCATCCCTGACTTGGAATTCTATGCACTTATGATTGGAACTATTAGCAAGCATCCGCAACTACTAACGTTCATTAAGGTAAAACCCAACCATAGCATTAAGATATATTGGTCCCCCTTCAATCCCGTATGCATCAATTTCTATGCTAGGTTGAAGCTTCTGTCACTCTTGCCCTCCAATACATAGTACTATCAACATACAACTAACCCTATGGTGTGATCCACGCGTGCGCTCATATGATGGGCACCAAAGGACAGCAACATAACCACAAGCAAATTAAACCAATCATAGCAATTCACCAATTACCGATAGGACAACGAAAATCTACTCAGACATCATAGGATGGCAACACATCATTGGATAACAATAAGAAGCATAATGCACCATGTTCAAGTAGAGGGTACAGTGGGTTGCGGGAGAGTGGGCCGCTGTAGATAGATGGGGGAAGGTGATGAAGATGTTGGTGAAGATTACAGAGGTGTTGGTGTAGATCGCGGTGATGATGATGCCCCCGGCGGCGTTCCGGCGCCACTGGGAGAGAGGGGGAGAGGGCCCCCCTCCTTCTTCTTCTTCCTTGACCTTCCCCCTAGATGGGAGAAGGTTTTACCCCCTGGTCCATGGCTTCCATGGCGGCAGAGGGGCGAGAGCCCCTCCAAGATTGGATCTGTCTCCCTGTCTCTCTCTGTTTCTGTGTTCCCAGATTCTGCCCTTTCACCGTTTCTTATATTCCCGGAGATCCTTAACTCCGATTGGGCTGAAATTTGGACACAAGTTTTATCCGGATATTGGCTTTCTTGCGGCAAAAGAAGGGCACCAACCGCCTTACGGAGTGGCCACGAGGGCTCAGAGCGCGCTTGACCCCCTGGGGCGCGCCCCTCACCCTCGTGGGCCCCTCGGGCATCGTCTCGCGTTGATTCCGCTTCCCAAAATTCACATATATTCCAAAAAAATCTCCATCAGTTTTTATCCCGTTCGGACTCCGTTTGATTTGGATTTTCTGCGAAACAAAAAACATGCAACAAACAGGAACTGGCACTGGGCACTGGATCAATATGTTAGTCCCAAAAATAGTATAAAATGTTGCCAAAAGTATGTAAAAGTTGTAGAATATTGGCATGGAACAATCAAAAATTATAGATACGACGGAGACATATCAGCATCCCCAAGCTTAATTCCTGCTCGTCCTCGAGTAGGTAAATGATATAAAAGATAATTTTTGATGTGGAATGCTACCTAGCATAATCTTGATCACATAATCTAATCATGGCATGAATATTAAGACACGAGTGACTCAAAGCAATAGTCTATCATTTGACATTAAGACAATAATACTTCAAGCATACTAATAAAGCAATCATGACTTTTCAAAATAACATGGCCAAAGAAAGTTATCCCTACAAAATCATATGGTCTGGCTATGCTCCATCTTCACCACACAAGATATTCAAATCATGCACAACCCCGATGACAAGCCAAGCAATTGTTTCATACTTTTGACGTTCTCAAACCTTTTCAACTTTCACGCAATACAAGAGCGTGAGCCATGGACATAGCACTATAGGTGGAATAGAATATGATGGTGGAGGTTGTGTGGAGAAGACAAAAAGGAGAAAGTCTCACATCGACGCGGCTAATCAACGGGCTATGGAAATGCCCATCAATTGATGTCAATGTGAGGAGTAGGGATTGCCATGCAACGGATGCACTAGAGCTATAAGTGTATGAAAGCTCAAACTGAAACTAAGTGGGTGTGCATCCAACTTGCTTGCTCATGACGACCTAGGGCATTTGAGGAAGCCCATCGTTGGAATATACAAGCCAAGTTCTATAATGAAAATTCCCACTAGTATATGAAAGTGATAACTCAGGAGACTCTCTATATGAAGAACATGGTGCTACTCGGAAGCACAAGTGTGGTAAAAGGATAGTAACATTGTTCCATCTCTCTTTTCTCTCATTTTTATCTTTTTTTGTAGGCTTCTTTGGCCTCTCTCTCTCTCTCTCTCTCTCTCTCTCTTTTGGGGCTTCTATGGCCACTTTTATTTTTATAACCTCACATGGGACAATGTTCTAATAATGATAATCATCACACTTCTATTTACTTACAACTCAATATTACAAATCGATATCTAGAACAAAGATATGACTCTATATGAATGCCTCCGGCGGTGTACCGGGATGTGCAATGATCTAGCGTAGCAATGATATCAAAAAACGGACAAGCCATGAAAATATCATGCTAGCTATCTTACAATCATGCAAAGCAATATGACAATGAATGCCCAAGTCATGTATATGATGATGATGGAAGTTGCATGGCAATATATCTCGGAATGGCTATGGAAATGCCATGATAGGTAGGTATGGTGGCTGTTTTGAGGAAGATATAAGGAGGCTTATGTGTGATAGAGCGTATCGTATCACGGGGTTTGAATGCACCGGCGAAGTTTTCACCAACTCTCGAGGTGAGAAAGGGCAATGCACAGTACCGAAGAGGCTAGCAATGATGGAAGGGTGAGAGTGTGTATAATCCATGGACTCAACATTAGTCATAAAGAACTCACATACTTATTGCAAAAATCTATTAGTCATTGAAACAAAGTACTACGCGCATGCTCCTAGGGGTATAGATTGGTAGGAAAAGACCATCGCTCGTCCCCGACCGCCACTCATAAGGAAGACAATCAATAAATACCTCATGCTCCAACTTCTTTACAGAACGGTTCACCATACGTGCATGCTACGGGAATCACAGACTTCAACACAAGTATTTCTACAATCCACAACTACCCACTAGCATGACTCTAATATCATCATCTTTATATCGCAAAACTATTGCAAGGAATCAAACATATCATATTCAGTGATCTACAAGTTTTATGTAGGATTTTATGACTAACCATGTGAATGACCAGTTCCTATCAACTCTGTAAATAGATATAAGTGAAGCAAGAGAGTTTAATTCTTTCTACAAAAGATATGCCCACACTCTAACAAATATAAGTGAAGCAAAAGAGCATTCTACAAATGGCGGTTTTCTATGTGTAGGGAAACAGGCAATCCATACTTCAAATGATATAAGTGCAGCACATGAAGCATTCTATAAAGCCATACTCAAAAGATATAAGTGAAGAGAGCATTCTATAAATCAACCATAGAATATCTCATACCAGCATGGTGCATCAAATAAAAGTGAAAACTAAATGCAAAAGACGCTCCAAGATTTGCACATATCACATGAAGGAAACGAAACCGAAAACATACTGATACTTGTTGAAGAAAGATGGGATGCCTTCCGGGACATCCCCAACTTAGACGCTTGAGTCTCCTAGAATATTTACTTGGGTGCCTTGGGCATCCCCAAGCTTGAGCTCTTGCCTCTCCTCCTTCTCCTCACATCGAGACCTCCTTGATCTTCGAACACTTCATCCACACAAAACTCAACAGAAAGCTTGGTAAGATCCGTTAGTATAATAAAGCAAATCACTACTCTAAGTACTGTTGCAAACCATTTCATATTTTGTTTTTGCATTGTAGCTACTGTAATATAACTTTTCCATGGCTTAATCCACAGATAGAAATCGATATTTTCATCAAAACAAGCAAACTATGCATCAAAAACAGAATCTGTCTTAAACAGGACAGTCTGTAGTAATCTGAACATTCACCATACTTCTAGTACTCCAAAAATTCTCGAAAAATTAGGACAAATAAAAAATTTGTATACAAAGATAGTGCAAAAAGTTTCAGAACCGTTTGACATTCCAGTAAAAAAATTAAAATCGCGCACTACAGCCAAAGTTTCTGTTTTGCACTGCACAAACCAACAAGCAATGTAAACATCCTAAAGGCAAATCTTGGCACATTATTTTTATAATACAATGGAATTGTACAAGGGTATAATTATTTTTGTTGAAAAGTTTCTGTAATCAAGATTCACAAAGTTTCTGTGGGCATGAACAAAGTTCAAGGAACTCCCCCACTTCAACAATGCCTGTCTCTCTCACTTTCACTTTCCTTTTTGAAAAGTTTTGGGTTCCCCTCTTTATTTTTTTGTTTTTGAACTCTATAAAAGCACTCAACAGAAATAAATGACTCTCTAAAACTTCCGGGTTGTCTCCCGGGCAGCGCTTTCTTTAAATCCATTAAGCTAGGCATAAGGTGCTCAAGTAATGAATCCACCAGGATCCCAAGGTATATCAAAGCCAATTTTAATTAACAATGATTTGTAATTTAGTTGTGAGCACCAAGTAACATATATCAAGCAATGATGAAGTCTAACTCTCTTCCTATGCATCATCATGTCATAAAAGAACAATTCATGCACACAAAGTAAAGGCCAATACATAGCATAAACAGTTTCTTGCAATTTTATCATATTGGAAACATGGAGAGGCGGAGATGTAGTTCCTCTCTCATAATAATTGCAAGTAGGAGCAGCAAGCACATGCATATTATATCTATCAAAATCATCATGTGTAGTAGAAAAATGCAACCCATCAATATAATCCTTAATAAGGGCAAACTTCTCTGATATAGTGTAGTCGGGAGAATTCAAAAAGATAATAGGACTATCATGCGTGGGTGCAATAGCAACAATTTCATGTTTAACATAAGGAACTATAGCAAGTTCATCTCCATAAGCATAATTCATATTGGCATCTTGGCCACAAGCATAGCAAGCATCATCAAAAAGGGATATTTCAAAAGAATCAACGGGATCATAACAATCATCATAGCATTCATCCTTCAGTAAATTCAAAGGGAAATTAAACAATGTATGGGATAAAGAGTTACTCTCATTAGATGGTGGGAACGGGTGATCAATCCGCTCTTCCTCCTTTTGTTCTTCACTCTCCTCCTCATCTTTTTCATCCAATGAGCTCACAATGTCATTAAATTCTTCTTCCATGGACTCCTGCAAAATATTAGTCTCTTTTGGACAGGAGAGACTCTCTCAATAAAATCATCAATATCGGAATTGAATTCATAATTCTCATAGCAATATTTAAGTATAGCAAAATTTTCAGGTCTGTAAACAGCATCATCAAGATTTTCACACTCTTTAAACAAAGATCCAATTTCATAAGCACCCATAAAAGCAACGAATTCTTCTATTTGCTCCCCGTCATAATAATCATATATACCATTAGCATAAGAAGCCAAGGTTTTATCATCATTATATTTGCATGAAAAGGGAAGGTGTGGAGCCTTCATCCTAGAGCAACAAGTATAATCATGTCTCAAGCATAGTTCCCGAGCATACCAATGCAACATATGAATTTGATCCCATAATAGTTTCCCTTTTTGAGTCAAGCGATAATCCCTAAAGTATTCACGTTGATCCAACGTGTCTCCCATTACATAATTGAATGGGTTTTCTCAGGATTATTAAAGTAGTGCATAATATTTTTCACAAAACCAGCATCGAGGGTTTTAGGAGGTTCCCCATCTCCATGAGTAGCAAGTACACCTAATTTTTTTGATATTTCATGTTCCATATCCATAACTAAAGATAGAGAACAACTTAGAACAGAAAATAAAAACTACATAGTGATAAAGCACACAAGCACACACGAGAATATTCACGCCACGCTATAACTCCCCAGCAACGGCGCCAGAAAAAGGTCTTGATAACCCACAAGTATAGGGGATCAATTGTAGCCTCTTTCGATAAGCAAGAGTGTTGAACCCAACGAGGAGCTAAAGGTAGACCAAATATTCCCTCAAGTTCTATCGACCACCGATACAACTCTACGCACGCTTAACGTTCGCTTTACCTAGAACAAGTATGAAACTAGAAGTACTTTGTAGGTGTTTTTGCATAGGTTTGCAAGAATATAAAGAGCACGTAAATAAAACCTAGGAGCTGTTTAGGTAAAGAAGCAATAAAGTTAGTATAGCGAGTGTAGAAAAGTGGTGGTAGGAGTTGTGAAATTGTCCCTAAGCAATTGACTACTTTACTAGACCGATAGCAAGTTTTATGTGGGAGAGGCCACTGCTAGCATGTCATCCCTGACTTGGAATTCTATGCACTTATGATTGGAACTATTAGCAAGCATCTGCAACTACTAACGTTCATTAAGGTAAAACCCAATCATAGCATTAAGATATATTGGTCCCCCTTCAATCCCGTATGCATCAATTTCTATGCTAGGTTGAAGCTTCTGTCACTCTTGCCCTCCAATACATAGTCCTATCAACATACAACTAACCCTATAGTGTGATCCACGCGCGCGCTCATATGATGGGCACCAAAGGACAGCAACATAACCACAATAAAATTAAACCAATCATAGCAATTCATCAATTACCGATAGGACAACGAAAATCTACTTAGACATCATAGGATGGCAACACATCATTAGATAATAATATGAAGCATAATGCACCATGTTCTAGTAGAGGGTACATCGGGTTGCGGGAGAGTGGACCGCTGGGGAAGGTGATGAATATGTTGGTGAAGATGACAGAGGTGTTGGTGTAGATCGCGGTGATGATGATGGCCCCGGCGCCACCGGGAGAGAGGGGGGAGGGCCCCCCTCTTCTTCTTCTTCCTTGACCTTCCCCCTAGATGAGAGAAGGGTTTACCCCCTGGTCCAAGGCTTCCATGGCGGCGGAGGGGCGAGAGCCCCTCCGAGATTGGTTCTGTCTCTCTGTCTCTCTCTGTTTCTGCATTCCCAGATTATGCCCTTTCACCGTTTCTTATATTCCCGGAGATTCGTAACTCCGATTGGGCTGAAATTTGGACACAATTTTTATCCAGATATTGGCTTTCTTGCAGCGAAAGAAGGGTACCAACCACCTTACAGAGTGGCCACGAGGGCCCAGGGTTCGCCTAACCCCCTGGGGCATGCCTCTCACCCTCGTGGGCCCCTCAGGCATCGTCTCGCGTTGATTCCGCTTCCCAAAATTCACATATATTCCAAAAAAATCTCTGTTAGTTTTTATCCCGTTTGGACTCTGTTTGATATGGATTTTCTGCGAAACAAAAAACATGCAACAAACAGGAACTGGCACTGGGCACTGGATCAATATGTTAGTCCCAAAAATAGTATAAAATGTTGCCAAAAGTATGTAAAAGTTGTAGAATATTGGCATGGAACAATCAAAAATTATAGATACGATGGAGACGTATCAGGGAACAACCTCAGGAGGTGTGTTCTTGGGCTGGTGGGTGTGAGGTTGGTCTGAATGATCCATCCCCTTCTATGGTGGTGGCTAGGTCCTATTTATAGTGGCCTTGGTCCTCTTCCCAAATGAAGGCGGGAAGGGATCCCACAACGGCCAAATTGGAAGGGAGACAACTACTACATTTTATCCTGACAAAAGTAGTCTTCACCTGCAAAAGCCTCTGGCCGTGACACTGCAGTGGGCTCGGTGATGACCTCCGTCCTTCCATCCTGGCGGTCTTGGTCTTGTTGCACGGGAATGGAAACCTTTGGCTGATTCCTCGGGACTCTGTGCCTGTGCTTGCCTCTTTAGCACCAAATAGGAAACTGTTGCACTGCGCCCGCTGGCACCTGCCTGGCCTTAGTTGTCATGGCTCACGTCATCCGAACCTCACGAGGTGAGGCTTGCATAGGAATCTCCGCTCCTCAGGAGCCAGCCTGAGGGGGCCGCTCCTTTCGGAGGTCTTGGTGTCGTCCGCCTCGCGAGGCTTGGCCCCTCGTGAGGGTCTTGAGTTTTGATGCTAACGCTGGGCCGTACCAGGCCTTTGACGAAGCCACGCTGTGGGCCGCAGGCAGGAAAGTCTGGGTACCCCCATTCCCAGAATGCCGACAGTAACCCCTTGTACAAAGCCAGGCGCAGACCCTGAGCAACAGAGAAATAAATGAAGAGCTGGGGGCCCCCGACAAGTTGCATGCATGCATAAGCATATCATGAGCATCACATGTTCATATAGATAAGATCGCATTCGACATCATTTCATCTGCATAAACTGCACGGTCTTGTCGTGGACTCAGTCCCCAAGAGGAATGAGAAGATGAGCCTACACTGCGGTCTCTGGCAAGCCAAACAGATAATTTCTTTCTTCTATCCATACGTGTCCTGTATGTAAAAATTTGTGCATGGGAAGACCCTGCTACCCTTTGAAACTTAGGTGCTCCCACCATTCGACTCGAACGCTACTTCGGTCAGGGTGGTCGCAGTGGCCTCTGATGGAAAAGGGCTGGCAGGGGCTGGTCCCTCTTCTCAATTTGTGCCCAGCAGGCCTAACTCCCCGGCAACAAATAGAGGGTACTGGCAGGATAGCCTGCCGGGGAGAACTCGTTTGCTTAAAAACATAGAGGCATCCCACCTCTGCATGGACATATACATGCACGAGTCCCCGGCAAGGTTTATCTTTTTCATTAATATGCTGATTAAGCAAGTACAGACCGTACAAGACACAAACATGGATACAATAGATTACATTATTTGAACTAAAATTTGGCAAGTGCCTACAGATTTAAGATTGAAAAAAGATAAGTGCCCCGTACACTCCTCTCCCTGTCCCTCTTATCCCATGCATTGCGATGGGAAGAGAAGGAGGGCAGGAGGAGTATCCGAGCAGATGCCGCCCCGATCTCATCGAGGCCTGCCGGGCGCAGCCTAACAAGATCGGGAGTGGCGAGGCTGCGAAGGAGGAGGGAAGGAACAGCAGCTCGGCGGTGCCCTGGTCACCACCTCCAGGACCAGCAAGAAGCCCCAACACAAGCACCGGCAGGAGGAGCTGCCGAAGCTCAGCTGGAAGACTGCTGGAGGAGGCGAAGGCACCAAGAGAGCGGCCTCTTCCCCGACAACCAAGAGGTCGGTGATGATGGTGCCGAGGAGGGGGGAGAACGGAAAGACGAGGCGGCAGGACGGCAGTAGGAGGCGAAGGCATCGATGCCATCGTACTCCGACTTGGCGCCCTGCCACCCGCCTTCTCCGTCTCCCCTAGCTTCATCTTCATCAACACCGCTCCAGAGAAACGTCGGCCTCTTAGACCAGCACCTCCTCCAAGGAGACAGCGGACAACCGCAACGGCTAGGGCACTCGAGGTGCACATCTCCCCACCTTGGCGAGTAGGAAGGCACCCTTTTTTTAGCATCGGCCCCGTTTTCGCTAGGAGGAGCAGTGCTGGGATTACCAACAACCCCGAGCCCTACATCCCAGACGGGCACGCAGAGGCTCCAAGAACCTGTTCATCAGGCCGACGAGCTGAAGTGGCTGACGGCAGGACACCACGCTCCCTAGACGGCCGGCCGAAGCAGGGGAGACAAGCATTTTGCTAGAATGGGAAAGCCTGATATCTCCTGCACCCCGAATGGCTCGCCCGCCGTGGCACCTTTGGACCTGGACCAGACCCACTCCCCAAGCATCAGCACGAGCATTTGCCATCATCAGCTCTGAGCTAGGGCCCGGGGCCTGGCCTCGGGCTCTCCCTTTGAGCATACCCAGAAGAAAGCAGGAAATGGAGGAAGAGAGGAATGTGGATGGATGCCTCCGCTCCTCTCCCACTCCTCCTTTTATAGGCGAGTTGGGGCTGGGGGCTGATTCCCCAGCGGGTAACCGCCGTCCTCCTCCACCAATCCAAGAAGACTGGACCCCTGCCTTGATGCTCTCCCACACCACGCGCCTCCATTTACCTACCCCACTCAATGCATGCAGCATACGTGGCTAAGGATAAGGGCGTGGTGGGAAGAGTGAGTTGGCAGTTACCCGCCCGTGCGTTAAAGTCATTCACGGGCCATTATAAGAATGGCCCCACCACAATTGGCGTCGCACGGCGTGCGGGAGAACCAGAAATGGACCCAAGGTCGAGTTAATGAAGAAGCAAAGAAGATCTCAAAGGGCGGAGCCACCCTCGTGCTCCTGCCTATGCACTGGTTAGGGCCTGCCCCAAGGATGCTCGGCAGCGCGTTCGTGCCAGGCCCGAGGGCTCCTTTCGGTGCAACAAACCCTAGGTCTGTTGCCCAGACTATGCACAGACCCAATGACAAGATCACATAACAAAGATCAGGTCGAGCACGAGGGATCAAATTCTTTGAAGGATCCAAGTACAGATCAAGAGAAGCAAGATGATCTAGAGAAGCAAGATATCACTAAGGGAAGAACCTCCCTTGCTGGGTAGGCGAGCCTGGCAAAGGTAAGGTTTGCCCCGAAAGCAAGCTTCCAGATCGTCCCGGCAGGCCTGCCGGGGCTTGCGGAGGCAAGCCACCCCACCGCTCCACCTCACAAGCGACGCAAGTCATCAATCAGTGCGGTGTCAAGCCCCGAAGTGACTAAGTGGCTGCTTCTTGCCACATGGCAGCCACTTCCTACAGCAAACACCTCCATATGACAGCCGTCCTGAGACGTGTCAAGCGAGCAGGCACGAAGCTGGCAAAACAGCCCGGCAAGGGTTGCCGGGCACGTGGTGATGTGACACTCGACGACGCATATAATGCGCTCTGCCAGCCTGCAGAATTAGGTATGATAGCACCGTTTGCTATCTAATCAGTGTGTAAAAACTGATTTGCCACTGTGGTGACCCCTTGATCTATAAAAGGACGCCCATGGCAACCGTAGAAAGGATTCAGACCCTTTCACATTCATAAGCGCGTAGCCACTCTCGCCCCGAGGCAACCTTGCCGGGCAAGTGTGTTGCGTTCCACCACCATTATACACCATCAATCCACCAAAGCAGGAGTAGGGTTTTACACCTCGCGGCAGCCCGAACCTGGGTAGAACTGGCAGTGTGATCTCTACCGCGCTGTGTGACGCTTCTCCGCTCTTTGTGCAACGTGCACATCCCCTCGCCGAACCAAAAAGGGGTTCATGGCCCATAGGTGGCCATGGTTTTCCACGACAGATACCATCAAGGTCTGGCAAAAAGAGTGGTTCTATATCACCGAACCACGCTGCACGGGCTGGGCAGCGGCCACCAAATTCAGATCCGGGCCTCCCACGAGGCTAACCTCGTGGACCAAGAAGAGCCCCGATGGGGGGTCGTCCACGAAGGTGGATTTGCTGCACAAATGCATCTCCAGTATGATAAAGGCGAACGCCAAGCTGACCAACATGGTGTAGGTAATGCTCTGCTGCCGCCTCCTACCTTGCCAACAACGGGCCACCCCAATGTGGTCCTACAAACCCTAGGACCCAGCCACCATGCTCCACTTCGATGGCACCACCCACGACAAGCTGTGGAAGGTGTCGTTCAAGCCCTAAAATGAGTGACCGATCAAGCAGGAAGACATCGGCCTTGATATCGCACACCCTCCTTGGGAGGTAATGAAGTCTTATTCTTTATGTTCGGATTTTTGCTTTTAACAAGGAACTTGACTCCTTTTTTCCTGCATTCGCAGAGTTGATTGGAAAAAGCCGTGAAGATCAACTATCCGGCCCCGCTGCCCGAGGGCCCCATGTCGGCCGTGCTGGAGGAAATGCTAACCATGGCGCCATACAAGGCGTCGGAGAATAAAGAGAAGAAGAAAATAGAGATGAGGAAGGCCTGAGAGGGCCTCCGCCCAAGGGGCATCCGGACACCAAGTCTGGGGAAACCCAAGCCCCCTTCGCTTACGAGGGGGAGTAGGAAGAGGATGGGGAGGAGAGCGACTCCTCCCAAACTAGGAAGAGGGCAGCGTCGGACAACGCCGAGGAGGAACAACCTCCTCACGCCCCGAAGAAGCAGCGCATGGCCAAGTTGGTCCTATCCGATGACAGCTCGGACTCCGCCGAGGAGTTTGAGGCTTCCGAAGAGGTTCCTCAAAGGAACCCAGGGTCAAGCCCCCTGCCCAAAGGTATGAATCCGAAGACTCTTCGGGCATTTTTCCCTAAGGCTTATTACTAATTATTCGCATGTCTTTCATATCGCAACCCGCCGCACGACCTCCCCATTGATCAGGTCTCAGAGGAGAACTCTCCGCTAGCCAAGCTAGTGGAGAGTGGGATCGCGTCACCCTCTACACCTCCTCCGGTCATCGAGGTGGCCGGGGAGGTGATGTCTCGGAAGACCCCTCCCGGCCCGAACATGGATGGCGGGGGTGATGACATCATGGCCGAGGTTAACACCTTGGTCACCGAAGACCAGGAGGGGGGATCCCTCCTGGTGAACAAAGAGGGGGAGCTCGGTCAATCCGAGCCCAACCCGAAGATGGTTAAGGAGACCCCGAGGCCCCCGGAGTCGTCCATCCCGCCCTCCACTGAAGGGGGAGCCAGGGCCCCACCACCAGCGCCAACCACCAGAGAGCGGGTCGCGGCTGGGTGGCCGGACGTGATGGAGGAGGCTTTGAATAGATCCTCCATCATTGCAGAACACTGCGACCTGATGGGCATGGTTTTACAAAGTATTCGGTCCGTTAACAACGGACTAAAGGAAGCTTTTCACGGGCTCCTGACAGGCTTCAAGGTAAGCCATGCAATGTTCTTTTTATAAAGAGAATTTCTTAAGCAAGGTCGTGGAATCCTCATATATAGCAGCCCCCGAGCCCTGGGTGAGTTTGAAAAACTCAAACAGGGATCGAATAGCCAAATAATACCTGTGATAGAAAAAATTTAATCGTAGCCCCCGAGGCTCTGTACGGAGTAGAAAACCTGGAGAGGATCGAAAATCATTAAATCAGGAGTTTTAAATTATGTAAGCTATTTTGCAGGCCTCATCTTCGGCGGCGGCTGCTAACTCCACGGAGCTGGCCGAGGTGAATTGGAAGGTCAAGAGCTCCGATCAGGAGCTCGACCTTCTTAACAAGTGGTTCGATGAAACGCAAGGTTAGTCTGGACTAGACTTTTAGTAGTTCAGTTTTCCTTGTCAAGCGAGGTATCCGATGTTGGGGATCGTAGCAGAAATTTAAAATTTTCTACGCATCACCAAGATCAATCTATGGAGTAATATAGCAACGAGGGGAAGGAGAGTGCACCTACATACCCTTGTAGATCGCTAAGCGGAAGCGTTGCAAGAACGCGGATGAGGTAGTCGTACTCGTGGCGATTCAGATCGCGGTCGATTCCGATCTAAGCGCCGAACAACGGCGCCTCCGCGTTCAACACACGTGCAGCCCGGTGACGTCTCCCACGCCTTGATCCAGCAAGGAGAGAGGGAGAGGTTGGGGAAGACTCCGTCCAGCAGCAGCACGACGGTGTGGTGGTGGTGGAGGAGCATGGCACTCCAGCAGGGCTTCGCCAAGCACCGCAAGAGACGAGGAGGGAGAGGGGTAGGGCTGCGCCAAGAGGGAGAAAGACTCGTGTGTTAGGAAGCCCCAAAACCTCCACTATATAAAGGGGCAAGGGGGGAGAGGCGCCCTAGGGTTTCCCCTAGGGGGGGCGGCGGCCAGGGCAGATGGGATCTCCCCCTTGGGTGACTTGGCCCCCAAGCCAGGAGGTGGGAACCCTAGATGGGGCGCCCCAAACCCCCTGGTCACGTGGGAATAGGTGAGGGGGGCGCACAGCCCCTTAGTGGGCTGGTTTTGCCCCCTTCCCTTGGCCCATGAAGGCCCCCAACAATTCCCGGGGCTCCCGAAACACCTTTCGGTCATGCTGGTCATCACCCGGTACCTCCGGAACACTTCCGGACTCCAAAACCCTTCGTCCAATATATCAATCTTCACCTCTGGACCATTCCGGAACTCCTCGTGACATCCGGGACTCCGAACAACATTCGGTAACCGTGTACATACTTTCCCTATAACCCTAGCGTCATCAAACCTTAAGTGTGTAGACCCTACGGGCTCGGGAATCATGCAGACATGACCGAGACATCTCTCTGGTCAATAACCAACAGCGGGATCTGGATACCCATGTTGGCTCCCACATGTTCCACGATGATCTTATCGGATGAACCACGATGTCGAGGATTCAGTCAATCCCGTATACAATTCCCTTTGTCTACCGGTATAGTACTTGCCCGAGATTCGATCATCGGTATCCCGATACCTTGTTCAATCTCATCACCGACAAGTCTCTTTACTCGTTCTGTAACACAACATCCCGTGATCAACTCCTTGGTCACATTGTGCACATTATGATGATGTCCTACCGAGTGGGCCCAGAGATACCTCTCCGTTTACACGGAGTGACAAATCCCAGTCTCGATTCGTGCCAACCCAATAGACACTTTCAGAGATACCCGTAGTGCACCTTTATAGCCATCCAGTTATGTTGTGACATTTGGTACACCCAAAGCATTCCTACGGTATCCGGGAGTTGCACAATCTCATGGTCTAAGGAAATGATACTTGACATTAGAAAAGCTTTAGCAGACGAACTATACGATCTTGTGCTAGGCTTAGGATTGGATCTTGTCCATCACATCATTCTCCTAATGATGTGATCCCATTATCAACGACATCTAATGTCCATGGTCAGGAAACCGTAACCATCTATTGATCAACGAGCTAGTCAACTAGAGGCTCACTAGGGACATGGTGTTGTCTATGTATCCACACATGTATCTGAGTTTCCTATCAATACAATTATAGCATGGATAATAAACGATTATCATGAACAAGGAAATATAATAATAACCAATTTATTATTGCCTCTAGGGCATATTTCCAACAATCTCCCACTTGCACTAGAGTCAATAATCCAGTTCACATCGCTATGTGCTTAACACTCATAGGTCACATCGCCATGTGACTAACACCCAAGAGTTTACTAGAGTCAATAATCTAGTTCACATCATTATGTGATTAACACTCAATGAGTTCTGGGTTTGATCATTTTATGCTTGTGAGAGAGGTTATAGTCAACGGGTCTGCAACAATCAGATCCGCATGTACTTCGCAAAACTTTATGTCATATCATAGATGCTGCTACCACGTTCCACTTGGAGCTATTCCAAATGGTTGCTCCATTATACATATCCGGTTTTTCTACTCATAGTCATCCGGATAGGTGTTAAAGCTTGCATCGACGTAACTCTTAACGTCAAACTCTATATCACCTACATAACCGGGAAATATTTCCTTATTCCTCTAAGGATAATTTTGACCACTGTCCAGTGATCCACTCCTGGATCACCTTTGTACCCTCTTGCCAGACATGTGGCAAGGCACAAATCAGGTGCGGTACTCAGCATGGCATACCGTATAGAGCCTATGACAAAAGCATAGGGGACGACCTTCGTCCTTCCTCTTTCTTTTGCCGTGGTCAAGCTTTGAGTGCTACTCAACTTCACACCTTACAACTCAGGTAAGAATCCCTTCTTTGACTGATCTATTTTGAACTCCTTCAAAATCATGTCAAGGTGTGCGTTCTTTGAAAGTATCATCGGGCGTCTTGATCTATCTCTATAGATCTTGATGCCCATTATGTAAGCAGCTTTATCCAGGTCTTCCTTTGAAAATCACTCTTCAAACAACCGTTTATGCTTTCCAGAAATTCCACATTATTTCGGATCAACAATATGTCATCCACATATACTTATCAGAAATGTTGTAGTGCTCCCACTCACTTTCTTGTAAATACAAGTTTCTAGCAAACACTGTATAAACCTAAAAGCTTTGATCACTCCATCAAAGCATATATTCCGACTCCGAGATGCTTGCTCTAGTCCATAGATGGATCGCTGGAGCTAGCATACCTTTTTTGCATCCTTAGGATCGGCAAAACCTTCTGGTTGTATCATATTCAACCTTTCCTCACGAAAACTGGTAAGGAAACCTTGTTTTGACATCCATCTGCCACATCAAAAAATGCAGCTAATGCTAACATGATTCCGACGGACTTAAGCATCGCTACGGGTGAGAAAATCTCATCGTAGTCAACTCCTTGAACTTGTGAGAAGACTCTTTGCCACAAGTCGAGCTTTATAGACGGTAACATTACCGTCCACGTCCGTCTTCTTCTTAAAGATCCATTTATCTCAATGGCTTGCCGATCATCGGGCAAGTCCACCAAAGTTCATACTTTGTTCTGATACATGGATCCTATCTCGGATTTCATGGCTTCTAACCATTTGTCAGAATACGGGCCCACCATCACTTCTCCATAGCTCGTAGGTTCATTGTTGTCTAACAACATGATATCTAAGACAGGATTACCGTACCACTCAGGAGTAGTACATATCCTTGTCGACCTACGAGGTTCGATAGCAAATTGATCCGAAGCTTCATGATCACTATCACTAACTTCCTCTTCAACAGACGTAGGTGCCACAGAAACATCTTTCTGTGTTGCACCACTTTCCGGTTGAAGTAGGGGTTTAACAACCTCATCAAGTTCTATCTTCCTCGCACTCAATTCTTTCGAGAGAAACTCCTTCTCGAGAAAGGACCCGTTCTTAGCGACAAGCAATTTGCCCTCGGATCTGAGATAGAAGGTATACCCAACTGTCACCTTTGTGTATCCTATGAAGATGTGTTTGTCCGCTTTGGGTTCGAGCTTCTTCAGCTGAAGCCTTAAGCATCGCTGCCCCAAACATTAAGAAACGACAACTTTGGTTTCTTGCCAAACCGATGTTCATATGATGTCGTCTCAATGGACTTAGATGGCGCCCTATCTAAAGTGAATGCGGCTATCTCTAACGCATAACCTCAAAATGATAGCGGTAGATCGGTAAGAGACATCATAGATCGCACCATATCTCATAAGGTTCGATTACGACGTCCGGACACACCATTATGCTGTGGTGTTCCAGGTGGCTTCAACTGTGAAACAATTCCACAATGTCTTAAGTGATTGCCAAACTCATAACTCAGAAATTCTCCATCAATCAGACCGTATGAATTTGATCTTCTTGTTATGATGGTTCTTAACTTCACTCTGAAATTGCTTGAACTTTTCCAAACGTTTCAGACTTGTGCTTCATTAAGTAAATATACCCATATCTACTCAAATCGTCAGTGAAGATGAGAAAATAGCGATATCCACCGCACGCCTCAATTCTCATTGGATCACACACATCGGCATGTATGATTTCCAACAAGTCACTTGCCCATTTCATTGTACCTGAAAACGGGGTCTTAGTCATCCTGCCCATGAGGCATGGCTCGCATGTGTCAAGCGATTCAAAATCAAGTGACTCCAAACATCCATCGGCATGGAGTTTCTTCATGCATCTTACGCCAATATGACCTAAGCGGCAGTGCCACAAGAAAGTGGTACTATCATTATTAACTCTACATCTTTTGGCGTGAACATGTGTATTACCACGGCCGAGATTCAATGAACCATTCACATAGGGTGCGTGACCATGAAAGGTATTATTCATGTAAACAGAATAACCATTATTCTCTAACTTAAATGAATAACCGTATTGCAATGAACATGATCTAATCATATTCATGCTCAACGTAGACACCTGATAACATTTATCTAGGTTCAATACTAATCCCGATGGCAGATGGAGCGTGCGATGGTGATCTCATCAACTTTGGAAACACTTCCAACACACATCGTCACCTCGCCCTTAGCCAGTCTCAGTTTAGTCCGTAGCTTTTGCTTCAAGTCACCAATAATAGCAACTGAACCGGTATCCAATACCCAGGTGCTACCAGGAGTACTAGTAAGGTACACATCAATAACACGTATATACTTTGTTGGAGTTGCCAGCCTTCTTATCTACCATGTATTTGGGGTAGTTCCGCTACCAGTGACTGTTCCCCTTACAATAGAAGCACTTAGTCTCAGGTTTGGGTTCAACCTTGGGTTCCTTCACTGGAGCGACAACTGGTTTGCCATTCATGAAGTTTCCCTTCTAGCCCTTGCCCTTCTTGAAACTAGTGGTCTTGTTAAACCATCAACACTTGATGTTCCTTCTTGATTTCTACTTTTTGCGGTCTTAAGCACCGCGAACAGCTCCGGGATCATCTCCATCCCTTGCATGTCATAGTTCGTCACGAAGATCTAGTAGCTTAGTGATAGTGACTAGAGAACTCTATCAATCACTATCTTATCTGGAAGTTTAACTCCCACTTGATTCAAGTGATTGTAGCACCCAGACATTTTGAGCACATGCTCACTAGCTGAGCTATTCTCCTCCATCTTGTAGGCAAAGAACTTGTCAGAGGTCTCATACCTCTCAACACGGGCATGAGCCTGAAATCTCAGTTTGAGCTCTTGGAACATCTCATATGTTCTATGGCGTTTAAAACGTCATTGGAATCCCGATTCTAAGCTGTAAAGTATGGTGCACTTAACTATCTAGTAGTCATCAGGACGTATCTTTCAGATGTTCATAACATCCACAGACGACGCTAGAGGGGTTGGCACACCGAGCGGTGCATCAAATACATAAGCCTTCTGTGTAGAAGTGAGGACACTCCTCAGACAACGGACCTAGTCCACGTCAATGCTTACAATATCTTTCAACTTAGTCTTTCTCTAGGAACGTATTAAAACAGGGAGCTAAAGCGCGAGCTATTGATCTACAACATAATTTGCAAAGAAAATTTAGACTATGTTCATGATAATTAAGTTCATCTAATCAAATTATTTAATGAACTCTCTCTCAGATAGACATCCCTCTAGTCATCTAAGTGATACATGATCCGAATCGACTAGGCCGTGTCCGATCATCACATGCGACGGACTAGTCATCAACGGTGAACATCTCCATGTTTATCGCATCTACTATACGACTCATGTTCGGCCTTTTGGTCTCTTGTGTTCCGAGGCCATGTCTGTACATGCTAGGCTCGTCAAGTCAACCTAAGTGTTTCGCATGTGTAAATCTGGCTTACACCCGTTGTATGCGAACGTTAGAATCTATCACACCCGATCACCACGTGGTGCTTCAAAACAACAAACCTTCGCAACGGTGCACAGTTAGGGGGAACACATTCTTGAAATTTTAGAGAGGGATCATCTTATTTATGCTACCGTCGTTCTAAGAAAATAAGATGTAAACACATGATAAACATCACATGCAATCAAATAGTGACATGATATGGCCAATATCATTTTGCTCCTTTTGATCTCCATCTTCGAGGCGCCATGATCATCATCGTCACCGGCATGACACCATGATCTCCATCATCGTGTGTTCATGAAGTTGTCTCGTCAACTATTACTTCTACTACTATGGCTAACGGTTTAGCAATAAAGTAAAGTAATTACATGACGTTTATGTTGACACGCAGGTCATAAATAAATTAAGACAACTCCTATGGCTCCTGCCGGTTGTCATACTCATCGACATGCAAGTCGTGATTCCTATTACAAGAACATGATCAATCTCATACATCACATATATCATTCATCACATCCTTTTGGCCATATCACATCACAAGGCATATGCTGCAAAAACAAGTTAGACGTCCTCTAATAGTTGTTGCAATTTTTTTTACGTGGCTGCTATTGGTTTCTAGCAAGAACGTTTCTTACCTACGCCAAAACCACAACGTGATATGCCAATTTCTATTTACCCTTCATAAGGACCCTTTTCATCGAATCCGGTCCGACTAAAGTGGGAGAGACAGACACCCGCTAGCCACCTTATGCAACTAGTGCATGTCAGTCGGTGGAACCTGTCTCACGTAAGTGTACGTGTAAGGTCGGTTCGGGCCGCTTCATCCCACGATGCCGCCGAATCAAGATAAGACTAGTAACGACAAGTAAATTGACAAAATCGACGCCCACAACTACTTTGTGTTCTACTCGTGCATAGAAACTACGCATAGACCTAGCTCATGATGCCACTGTTGGGGATCGTAGCAGAAATTTAAAATTTTCTACACATCACCAAGATCAATCTATGGAGTAATCTAGCAACGAGGGGAAGGAGAGTGCATCTACATACCCTTCTAGATCGCTAAGCGGAAGCGTTGCAAGAACGCGGATGAGGTAGTCGTACTCGTGGCGATTCAGATCGCGGTTGATTCCGATCTAAGCGCCGAACAACGGCGCCTCCGCGTTCAACACACGTGCAGCCCGGTGACGTCTCCCACGCCTTGATCCAGCAAGGAGAGAGGGAGAGGTTGGGGAAGACTCCGTCCAGCAGCAGCACAACGGCGTGGTGGTGGTGGAGGAGCGTGGTACTCCAGCAGGGCTTCGCCAAGCACCGCAAGAGACGAGGAGGGAGAGGGGTAGGGCTGCGCTAAGAGGGAGAAAGACTCGTGTGTTAGGCAGCCCCAAAACCTCCACTATATATAGGGCCAAGGGGGAGGGGAGGTGCCCTAGGGTTTCCCCTATGGGGAGCGGCGGCCAGGGCAGATGGGATCTCCCCCTTGGGTGACTTGGCCCCCAAGCCAGGAGGTGGGAACCCTAGATGGGGCGCCCCAAACCCCCTGGTCACGTGGGAATAGGTGAGGGGGCGCACAGCCCCTTAGTGGGCTGGTTTTGCCCCCTTCCCTTGGCCCATGAAGCCCCCCAACAATTGCCGGGGCTCCCGAAACACCATTCGGTCATGCTAGTCATCACCCGGTACCTCCGGAACACTTCCGGACTCCAAAACCCTTCGTCCAATATATCAATCTTCACCTCCGGACCATTCCGGAACTCCTCGTGACGTCCGGGATCTCATCCGGGACACCGAACAACATTCGGTAACCTCGTACATACTTTCCCTATAGCCCTAGCGTCATCGAACCTTAAGTGTGTAGACCCTACGGGCTCGGGAATCATGCAGACATGACCGAGACATCTCTCTGGTCAATAACCAACAGCGGGATCTGGATACCCATGTTGGCTCCCACATCTTCCAGGATGGTCTTATCGGATGAACCACGATGTCAAGGATTCAGTCGATCCCGTATACAATTCCCTTTGTCTACCGGTATAGTACTTGCCCGAGATTCGATCGTCGATATCCCGATACCTTGTTCAATCTCGTCACCGGCAAGTCTCTTTACTCATTCCGTAACACATCATCCCGTGATCAACTCCTTGGTCACATTGTGCACATTATGATGATGTCCTACCGAGTGGGCCCAGAGATACCTCTCCGTTTAGACGGAGTGACAAATCCCAGTCTCGATTCGTGCCAACCCAACAGACACTTTCGGAGATACCCGTAGTGCACCTTTATAGCCACCCAGTTACATTGTGACGTTTGGTACACCCAAAGCATTCCTACGGTATCCGGGAGTTGCACAATCTCATGGTCTAAGGAAATGATACTTGACATTAGAAAATCTTTAGCAAACGAACTATACGATCTTGTGCTAGGCTTAGGATTGGGTCTTGTCCATCACATCATTCTCCTAATGATGTGATCCCGTTATCAACGACATCTAATGTCCATGGTCAGGAAACCGTAACCATCTATTGATCAACGAGCTAGTCAACTAGAGGCTCACTAGGGACATGGTGTTGTCTATGTATCCACACATGTATCTGAGTTTCCTATCAATACAATTATAGCATGGATAATAAACGATTATCATGAACAAGGAAATACAATAATAACCAATTTATTATTGCCTCTAGGGCATATTTCCAACATCCGAGGTTAACCCTAAGCAAGGATTGCTTTTTTATGAGTGCAACCATCGCTGCAGAGGTCGTGAACCTCAAGGCTGAACTGAGGAAGGCCAAGCAGGAGGCCGCAGAACAGAAGGCGGCAGCCGAGCAAGCGGCCGCCAAACTGTCGGCGGTGAAGGCCGTCAGTGATAAGCACGAGGCTTGAGTGGCCGAGGTGCAACGGGAGCTCAAGGATGCCATCACTAAATGTGAGGAACTTGAGCAGAAAAATATGGATCAAGCCACCGAGCTGTCCACAATTAAGCTGGAGATCCAGGAGGCAAGGACGGAAACATGAAGCGCCTGAGAGAAACTCCGCCAAGTGAAGCTTATTGCAGATGCTTAGCCGTATTTACTGCAGAGTGTCTTTGGCGGTCACAGGTTCGCTTTGCTCACATGAGTGTGGCGTTCCTCAGGCGCATTTGCCAATCTCCCGAGGAGTGCGACTGATGCGACAAGGCATTTTGCGTCTCGGGAGGGCGATGCCAAGGATAGGCTGTTGTAGGCGCAGTTCTAGGTGCCCAAACACCCTCCCCTCCTGAGTAATCAAATGAAGCAGCTGACGGAGTTGCACCGGATGGCGGACCCGGCCTTGAAGGACCTTTGTGTCCGACTGTGGTCTTCCGGGCCGCTGCCAAGCAGCTACTTTGGCCTAGTGCAGAAGTTGTGCGATGTCGCGCCCCGGATCGACGTCCTGAAGAGTTCCATATGCATCGAGGGACCTCGGATGGACTTTGTGAAGACCATGGTGTACTGGCTGAAGATCTAGCCGGTTGAGACGGCCACCAGACCCCCGCTCCTGGGAAAGGAGCACATGCGCCCCAAGCAGTATTTTCCCATCTAAATGGATGGTGCTCGGGCGATAGAGGCCCAGTGTTCTAAAGATGTAATTTTTGAGTGAGCGCACTATCATATGAAAGTTGAACCTTTTGCTTTATAATGCGGTTGCTTTTGTATGGTTTATCATACTTTGTCTGTTTTTTTGTTTATTTTGACTCATGTGCGGCCGTTTTAATCTAAAAGTTACCAGTCGTCGGCTTTAGCCCCCATGTAGATGCTAGAAAGGGTGTTTCGACCTCCACACTATGACTCTTAGCCGACGTCTCGGTGTCCGAGGGCGGTAGTATGTGAGAGAAATGAGGCAATCAGACTATGCGGTTTTAGTGCTTTCACTTAGCCACAGGAGCTTGATTACGGGGGCTAGTGACTATCCCCCAGTGTTTTGTGATGTTTGCATGAGCCGTTGTATATACCTTCGTCACTTGGTTTGTGTGAAGACAAACCCTTCGTATAACACGACGAAACCTCCGTCGATCTGTAGTTTAACACTTGTCATATGATTGCCGACCAGTTCTCGCTTATCATGACAGCCAGTTTTCGGCTTTCTCCACTGAGGCACTTAACCAGGCAAGCTGGAGGAACAATCACAGTGGTTCTCCCTTTACCCTCTTAGCCGAACATGCGGAACGCAAGAGGGCAAACACAGGAGTAGGGCAACCCAACTATTGACCCAAGACATAATTCAGAACCAATTCATATAATGCAATATCCGAGACGCCGATCACATGAGATGGAAACTAGTGCTGGGGTGATGCTGGGGGCGAGTTTTATAATCAAGCCCCTGTCTATCGCATCTAAAGAAAATATGTACTTTGTTTCGGTGTCGAAGAGCGGAAAAAGTTATGCAACATAAATGACTGCAAGAGGACCGTAAAGTGTTGGGGATATAACTATTCGTAAGCCGCCCAGGAGGGGCCGGGTTACGGTAAGAAGATTATCATATGAAGCCCAAGACCAAGCGTGGAGATGGCAGTTCAGTTAAGGGCCCAAGGCCCACAGGCGATTTAAGGCCCGTAGTGATAAACCGCCATAATGACAGAACTTGTATCATAAGGCAGAATTGACTAGTCACCGAGCCGGACATTGTTTATGAGCCGGCCGGGACTCTGAGGGCCGCAGGGCGTCAACCCGTGTATATAAGGGGACGACCCGGCGGCGGCTTAGGGAGAGAAAACAACTCATCGAGAGCCAGGCATAGCGTATCTCGCTCCCTGGTCATCGAAATCTCAATAATCCCAACACAACTAGACGTAGGCCTTCCTTCATCGTAAGGGGCCGAACTAGTATAACTCTCGTGTCCTTTGTCCCGTTTAACCCCTCTAGGCTTCCTAGTTGCGATGGCTCCACAACTAAGTCCTTGCAAGAGGACATCTGCCGTGACAATTCCATGACAGTTGGCGCCCACCGTGGGGCCAGCGCACGGTGGATTTGAGTTCTTGAAGAGCAACTTCGAAGGGATCAAGGGATACGCGGTGGGCTGGATGATCAAGAGTCGTCGCGGCAAGATCTACATCGACGACGAGGGCTGGGGCCCGGAGGCCGGCTCAATCGAGTACGGGTACCGGGTCCCCTTCGGAGGAATCCACGTCTTCATCGGCCGGATCGGTGAGCCGGGCCCTGAGCCGGACGTCTGTAACGACATCATCGAGACGGCTCAGCGTGCAAGACCCGCCCGGGCTCAACCCGCTGTGAAGCGTGTCTTTGTGGGTTGTGTTCATGGAGAATTTTTTGAAGGGTCCGCGGCTGATGGTGAGCCGGCCGCCGGCTCTTATGGTGAGTCATCTACAGGTGAGACAGATTCACTGTATCAATTGCAGGACGACGTGCTTGGGGGCTGTTCCGACGGCAGCAGTATTCCGGACCCCTTTGAGCCGCCGAGCAGAGCCGGGGTCTTCATGGCAGGCACTCAACCCGGCCAGAACTCTACAGTTGCAGGAGCTATAACCTTCGGGTCAGGAGCAGCCAGGGCAGGAGGCCCCGTGCGCCCGCCGGCTCAGGTGTTGATCGATCTCATGGACAAGTTGACGGCCCTGTTAACCGCCACAGTTGTTGATGCAAATAAAGATGAGCATGAGGCGGAGGTTGCATAGGTGCGTGAGGAGATAGCTCGAGCCAAGGATGTCCTAGCAGCTGAGGATACCAGATTGGCCGCAGAGCGGGCGGCTTTGGACGCACGGGCCCAGCAGCTCCAATCAGAGGCTTTCCAGCTTACGATGAGCCTGAATGCATCTAACGAGGTGATGAGGAGGAGGCACCAGAAAACCCAATCCCGTTTACCTCCGATTTACACTCCTCAGAATCTTTTCGCTAGACCCGGAGCCGGCCCAAGTAACCCGCCGGAGGCAAATCAGTTCATGACAGCCGGAGCAGGGGGACCGGTTCAGCCACGGGTGATGGCACCTCCTCATGGGAATATGGCCCCGCCCTGTTATGTACCAACACCACCGGGTCACTTTTCTAACCCCATGGAGAACCTTATTGCAGCGTCGGCACGCTTGGCGGCTCTCCCAGTGGACGGTGATGATCCAACGGCAATAGAGACATGAAGGATCAGAGAACTTGTCCAAATAGCTCTGGCTCAGCAAGAGGCTTATTCCTATAGTCGTGACAGGATTCATTCAACCCCTCGTTCGAACCAGAGCCCGAGTTACAGCAGGCACATGGAGTCAGAAGCTTTGTCAAGCAACGCCCAGCGCCGTAACCAGCCCGGTGGATATAACCCGGTGCAGGACAGGATACATCAGGAGGATCAGCGAGCGGCTCAACTGGCGGCTCATCAAGCCTTCCCGGATTATCCAACGACTTCTGTTGAGGCAGGAGTAGCCACCAGAACCGGCGGCGTTCCTTGTTTGATACCGGCTTTACGTAACATGCGTCTGCCTAAGGATTTCAAGGGGCCCCGAAAGGTGCCAAACTACACGGCCGACTTATAGCCCGGGGCCTGGATTGAAAGTTATGAGATGGCTATGGAGTTGTTGGAGGTCAGCGACGAGGCAATGGCTAAATACTTCACCATGATGTTGGATGGAACGGCCCGGGCTTGGTTAAAGAGCCTGCCGCCCAACTCTATTGGTTCATGGGCGGAGTTGAAGGCCCGGTTCATTCAGAACTTTAAAGACACTTGCAAGCAGTCCATGTCAATTGTGGATTTAACTGACTGTAAGCAAGAGGAGGGTGAATCTACCACTCATTGGGTACGCCGGGTCAAGGAGATAATACATTCATCTGATAAGATGGATGCCGGCTCAGCGGTCCTCGTGTTGGAGAAGAATTGTCGATTTGAGCCGCTGAGACGGAAGCTGGGGCGCCTCAAGCATGATTGCACTGACATGGGTACGCTAATGACGGCTTTAGTCAAATACGCCGATTCTGATAGTACCAAGGATCCCGTGTCTGATGAGGAAAAGACAGGGAAGGGAAAGAAGAACGGTAATGGAAAGGGTCATAAGCATAACCCGGCAGGCTGCAATAAACGTAAGGCGGATGGTAACCCGGAGTTCGTGGCAAACACCAACGCACAGGGCGGCAATCAGCGGTGCAAGGGGAAGCCATACCCTCGGTCCGGCGGGTCAGGACCTAGTCTTGAACAATTACTTAATGAGCCCTGTCCAAAACACGGCACTCGGGAGAAGCCGGCCACTCACCTATGGAAGGATTGTGCGATTATGAAAGACTTCAAAAACTATAACCCGTTTGATGGTGGTCACGGACCGGGTGGAAGCTCTGGTGGTGGCGGCTTCCATGGCCCGGGTGGCGGTTCAAATTCCGGCTTTCAGGGAAATCAAGGTGGTTATAACCAGCAGCAATCTGGCCAGGGAGGTCAGCAACAGCAGCAGTTGGGTTATCAAAGCCATCCAAAGCAGCTGAACAGTGGACAGTATCATGTGTTCACCACTAGCTTATGCAAGCGTGACCAGAAGGTGCACAAAAGGGTTGTGAACTCTGTTGAGCCGGCTGTTCCTCGTTATCTAAGATGGACAGAGCAGCCGATTGTGTGGAGCAGAGAGGATCACCCTCCCCGGGTTGATAATCCGGGTCAGTTGGCTTTGGTGGTAGCACCTCAGGTTGGTGGATATAAGTTTACTAAGGTGCTCATGGATGGGGGCAGCAGCATCAACATCCTTTATTATGAGACCTTTCGCCGCATGGGACTGACTGACAAAAGTCTCAGGCCGTCCAACACTGTTTTCCATGGAGTGGTGCCTGGTAAGTCGGCCTACCCGGTTGGTAAGATTGAGTTGGAGGTGGCTTTTGGAGATGACTATGATTTCAGGGCTGAGAAGCTAACTTTTGAGGTGGTTAAAATCAAGAGCCCATATCATGCTCTGTTTGGGCGTCCGGCTTACGCTAAGTTCATGGCGCGGCCGTGTTATGTTTATTTGCAGCTCAAGATGCCGGGTCACAAGGGCACCGTTACCGTGCATGGGAGTCGAAAGGTAGCCCTAGAATGTGAAGAAGGCGACGCGGCTTATGCCGAGTCTGTTTGCGCAGCAGAGGAGCTAAAGTTTTATCAAGATAATGTTGACCCGGCGGATATGACCTCTTTGAAAAAGCCCACCACAGAGCATGACCCGGCGATGAAATTTAAATCGGCTGCTAAAACCAAGCTTGTTGACTTTACTCCAGGCGATTCGTCTAAGCAGTTCAGTATCAGTGCCAACTTGGATCCTAAATAGGAAGCGCGCTCATCGAGTTCATCCGTGAGAACCGGGACATCTTTGCATGGAAACCTTCTGACATGCCGGGTGTACCGAGAGAACTCGCTGAGCACACTCTTAATATTGATCCGAAGTATAAGCCGGTCAGACAGTTTCTTCGGCGATTCAACGAAGAGAGACGGAAAGCTATTGGAGAAGAGGTGGCCCGGCTCTTAGCGGCCGGGTTTATTGTTGAAGTTTTTCACCCGGAGTGGTTGGCTAACCCGGTGCTTGTGCTTAAAAAGAACGGCACCTGGCGGATGTGTGTGGATTACACGGACTTAAATAAGGCTTGTCCGGCTGATCCCTTCGCTCTCCCCCGTATTGATCAAATCATTGATGCTACGGCGGGTTGTGAGCGCTTGAGCTTTTTGGATGCTTACTCCGGTTATCATCAGATCAAGATGGCAGTTAAGGACCAGGAGAAGACGGCTTTCATCACTCCGTTTGGAGCCTTCTGCTATGTATCCATGCCATTTGGGCTCAAGAGTGCCCAGGCGACTTATCAGCGATGTGTGCAGAATTGTCTCCATAATCAGATCGGGTGCAATGTTCATGCTTATGTGGACGACATAGTAGTGAAGTCCAGAGAGAAGGAAACTTTGATATCTGATCTCAAGGAAACCTTTGATAATCTCCGGGTTTATAAGATGACGCTTAACCCAGACAAATGTGTGTTTGGTGTGCCTGCAGGTAAGCTTTTGGGCTTTCTGGTCTCCAACAGGGGCATTGAAGCTAATCCATAGAAGATCAAGGCGATTACCTCTTTGGCTAAACCGGCGTGCATCAATGACGTTCAGAGGCTAGTAGGTCGTGTTGCTTCCTTAAGCCGGTTTATCAGCCAGTTAGGGGAAAAGGCCTTACCGTTATATCAGATGATGAAGAAAACAGACACTTTTGTCTGGAGTGATGCTGCTAATGCCGCCTTTGAAGACTTAAAGAGACAATTATCTGAGCCGCCGGTCCTTGCGGCTCCAATTGATAGAGAGCCGTTGCTGTTATATGTGGCTGCTAACTCACGTGATGTTAGCGTTGCAATCGTGGTGGAGCGCAAAGAGGCTGGCAAGGAGCATCTGGTTCAACAGCCGGTTTACTACATCAGTGAGGTCCTCATTGAGTATAAGCAAAGGTACCCGCATTGGCAGAAGCTTGTTTATGGAGTGTTCATGTCAATTTCCAGGTCACGGCTACTATGTACTTGATTGATATAGCCAGAGACGACCTCTCCAATACTCAAATGAGTATAGTCAGCGACGTCCAGCTTGGCCTTTCGGCGTTCCAATAATTCCTCTTTGGCAGAGCATTTGGCAAGAACAGTGGGCTGACCCGGATCAACAAATTGAGTCTTGAGTATTTCAACTTCCGGGTCAACTGTCTTCGTGGGGCTAGGAGTGTCCGGATTAATAGAGCCATCAAAGGTTTCTTCAGCGGGCGAGTCAGAAGTTGGTGCCGGAGTATCATAAGCCGGCTCAGGCAGCGGCTGAGGTGTGGAAGTGTCAGGAGCAACCATTCCGAGCTCCATTTCAGTCACAACCGTCTCTTGAGACGGCTTATTCTTCTTTGCCCTCTTGCTGGGTTTCACTTGCACGCTGTGGATAAGTCAGAAGAGTTAATACAAAGCACGAGCAAGATAAGCATAAGGTAAACAAAGTTAACCTTACCCTGGGGCAGTTTTGAAAGCCGGCATGCTGGATTGCATAGACTTGCTGGAGGAAGGTGAGGTTTCCTGGTAATTTGAGTCAGAAGAGTTGAGAGGTTGATGAATTAAACCAGCCAAAGATAAGACGGAACGTAAGTCAGAGATAACCTGGGTCCGGCGTTTCCTGGTCATGTCAGGTAAGCCGGAGGAGAGTTCTGCATCCTTGCTGGTCCGGGTCTGCCTCCGGCTCTCATGATTTTGTCGCTTCAAAAGAAATTGAGGGTCTTGGTAAGCTAAAGGATGTGAAAATCTTACTTTCCGGGTCACTCTTCGGATTTTCAGCCTTGGCAAAGGCTCTGAGTCGGAGGAGATTATAGTTACTTCTTCCTCAACGGCTTGGCTGTTTCCTGTATCCTCCTGAAAAAGGTTGATGTTAATAAAATGATGACAAAGGAGTCAGGAACGATAAAGGTTACCTCTTCTTCATCAGAGGTCTCATCCAGTTTCAGTAAGTCCTCCGCTCTTGGTTTCTTCTTCCTTGAGGTCCCTGTCTTGGCACTCTTCCTCTCGGCTCTCTTGGCCGCTCTGGCCTGTTTGGCAGCCTCGTGATCATACTTGACCTTCCAGAAGTTGTCATTTGCCTATGAACAATGGTAAAAGGTTAGGAGTGAAAGCAAGGTATAAACATAATAAAGGTAATGGTTGAGGATAAATGACTCACTGCAGGGGCCGGGTTCTTCTTACAGAAAGGAAGTAAGCCAAAGGCATTACTAACCACAGTGCCTTCTTTCAACAAAGACTGGGTCATAGCCTCCACCATATCATCTGGTAAGTCGTCAGGGCTTAATGGAATCACCCGCCAAGAAATCCAGGTCCGGACCAAGTCAATGCCGTCTAAACCTTTCCCCAAAAGAGCCTTAATTTTCTTTATGGTAGGGGCAAGTGGAATACGTTCAGCAGCAGATAATTTGTCAGCCAGTGGGTGGTTGGACTCAAGGCACAGAGCGCGAAAGCCGGGCAGCGGGTTCTCACCAGCCGGAGAAGTATCCTGGCAGTAAAACCATGTCTGGTTCCACTCCTTCGGATGGCTTGGCAGTTCTGCATAAGGGAAAAGGCAGTCTCTTCGCCATTGGATTGAGATACCACTGAGTTCTAGACTGGGCCCGTTGGCACGTTCATTTTGCCGGTTCAAGTAGAACAACTCTCTGAACAAAAGCAAATTTGGCTCCTCTCCAAGGTACACTTCGCAGAAGACTTGAAAGTTGCAAATATTTGACACGGAGTTGGGCCCGATGTCTTGAGGTCTGAGGTCAAAGAATTGCAAAACGTCTCTGAAGAATTTTGACCCGGGAGGAGCAAATCCCCGGTTCATATGATCCGTAAACACAATCACCTCCCCTTCCTTGGGTTGAGGTTTCTCTTCGGACGGGTTAGGAGCCCGATAAGACATGACCTCCTTCTTAGGAAGGTGGCCGGATTTCACGAACTCAGACAAAGAGCTCTCCGTAACAGTGGATTTAACCCAATTACAGGTCACAGGGGCTTTGGGCGCCTTGGGTGCCATTGTGAATATTGAAGCCTATGACAAAATAAAAATTCCCGGTTCAACTTTAACCCGGAAGAGGCTATTTCTGAATCTATTCAGGATGGCGGCTTAAGAAGGGGCCTAATGACATCTGGGTAACTATAAAATGACATTTAAACCGCTACGGGTATCAGAGGTGGTTAAGTTTTCTTAAGACGCCAGAAGCAAGCGAGACTGACAATCGGTGTTATTTTCTTAAGCCGGTCACATGGGCTACCGTGGTAAAACAGATTCAACAGATGCAGTTTTTGGATAAGTGTGGAACAAACAGGTTTCACAGATTACAACTATTATTTTGGATCAAACGGTTGTTCTGAAAAGGAAAATTTTCTAGACCTAAAGCTGACACAGACAAGTTCATAAGCTCGAATGAGGCTTCTGTATAGAGAAAGGGATCTGTTTCTATCTAAAACAAGTGCGAAAACAGCTACCGCGGCAGTTTTGTATTATTTTAAGATCAGAAGAGGCGTCGGAGATGAAAGCTAGCAAAGGTTCATGACGAATGGCGACGAACACCGATGAACTCGAAGGATCTTAATGCGGATCTGAGGAAAAGGGAGGAAGGAACTTACCGGCGCAGGCTTGCCGCGGGGATCCGTCTCGTTTCTCTGGTCAAGTCAGGTTGATGCAGCGGCCGGAGTCGGGGAAGACGAGGAGATCCGCGGCGGCGGCGGCGGCAGAGCTCGAGCAGCAGAGAAGCGGCGCCAGGAAGGACACGACTGAAGGAAAGAATGGAAAAGACCTAGGTCGCGCTATTTATAAGGGAAGGCCGACTGAGGTGGCACGAGAAACGAGGAGGTTGCACATCATTATCCAGCGGCCCCGACGCCTCAGTTTTCGGAATGGTCAATAAAGGCAAAGATCCGTTGGAAGATATGACGGAGTAAAATATGAGTTTAATTGAAGATGACGTCACAGTGGGTTAACCCGGATCCAGAAGATGACGTCACGGCAGGTTAAAACCTCCACACAAAACAGAAGGCTGAGGGCCAGTTCCATAAGGTTTTTAAAGATTGACATGAACTGGTTCAAATCAATCTAGGGCCTAATGTTGGGGATATAACTATTCGTAAGCCGCCCAGGAGGGGCCGGGTTATGGTAAGAAGATTATCATATGAAGCCCAAGACCAAGCGTGGAGATGGCGGTTCAGTTAAGGGGCCAAGGCCCACAGGCGATTTAAGGCCCGTAGTGATAAACCGCCATAATGGCATAACTTGTATCATAAGGCAGAATTGACTAGTCACCGAGCCGTACATTGTTTATGAGCCGGCCGGGAATCTGAGGGCCGCAGGGCGTCAACCCGTGTATATAAGGGGACGACCCGGCGGCGGCTTAGGGAGAGAAAACAACTCATCGAGAGCAAGGCATAGCGTATCTCGCTCCCTGGTCAACGAAACCTCAATAATCCCAACACAACTAGACGTAGGCCTTCCTTCACCGTAAGGGGCCGAACTAGTATAACTCTCGTGTCCTTTGTCCCGTTTAACCCCTTTAAGCTTCCTAGTTGCGACGGCTCCACAACTAAGTCCTTGCAAGAGGACATCTGCCATGACAATTCCACGACATAAAGGGTGGTCTTTATTTCCGGTAAACTCATGATGTCTAACCGTACAGTCCGAACTGCCGAAGCAACTGTTACAGATACTTCGTGAAACGATAAATTTTACATAGGAAAGATTTACACAGGGCCTTGATGCGTGGTTTGACGTCCCTACTATGCCCTACTGTACGTCTGCGCCTTTGCTCTTGAGGGGGAGGGGGAGAACTCTTGAACGGGATAATATCGGCCGAATGGCCCTTGTGAGCAGGTTTTGAGAAGTCGGCGTGATGACCCACAAGTATAGGGGATCAATCATAGTCCTATTGATAAGTAAGATTGTCGAACCCAACGAGGACACTACAAAAAAAAGACACATCCGTGACATTTTGGGCCGAACGAAAAAAAAATTCTGTCATACATATGACACTTCTATGACGATAATTGTGACAAAACCCGGTATCATCATAGATGTGGTGGGCTCCTACTTCTATGACAAAAAATCATGATAGAAAATGGGCTTTTCGTCCTGGGCGGGCCGGAGACGCAGCTGCATGACATTCTTTGGGCCGTCCATGATGGAAAAACCGTGGTAGAAGCGAGGGGAAGGAACATTTCGGGGAGTTCCCGGTTACGGTGGGAGGTCGGGGGCCGAGCGATGCGCGTTTCTCTGGTACACATATGCGCGTGTGTGCGAGGCGTTGGCTCTAACTGAACCCGAGCGATTGCACTGCAGGCTACACGTTACTGAACCCGAGCGATCGATCGATGGCTGTTAACTGAACCCGATCGAGCGATTCCTTCGCTACTGCTGCTAACTGAAGCCGATCGATTGGATGAACAGTGAGCATTGCGGGGGGGGGGGGGGGGTTGGATGAACAGTGAGCGGTGGTGTTGCCTCTGGATGAACAGGACCCCGTGGTATGGAGGGCTGGATGAACAGTAGACGGTGGAGGGGTGCCCATGGAGGGGTGGTTGAACAGGACCCCATGGTGTGGAGGGCTGGTTGAACAGTAGCCGGTGGAGTAGCGCGCGGTGGAGGCTGGATGAACAGGAGCCCGTGGAGGCTGAAGGAGGTCGACGCACTACAAAAAAATACACTTCCGTGATGATACGTGTTTGTCACAGCAGGTCACGTTTTTTGTCATGCATGTACATCCATGACAAATTTATGACAGAATCAAGATAGTCATACCTATGCTGTCGTAGAAGTGTTCCATGACATTACCAAAATTATCATCACGGAAGTGTCCACTTCCATGACGATAAATCATGCGTCACGGAAGTGCTTTCGTCAAGGGTGACCGACACGTGGCATCCACTGTAACGGAACGCCGTTAAGCTATCGGGTCGGGTTTTGGATCCGATAACCCATTAACAGCCCCGACCAATGGGGATTTTCCACGTGTAAAATCATCATTGGCTAGAGGAAACACGTGTCGGCTCATCGTTGGGACAGATGTCATCCACTCATTGGACAGGAGGCGCCTATGATAGGTCAACACGTGGCACAGCCCAACAGTGGCCCATTCCGGTGAAAAGGCCGGCCCAGTAAAAATTAGCAGGCCGGCCCATATGTGTCAGGTCCATTTAAGCCCACAGCCCATACGAGATGTGCCAATTCGGCCCGTTAAAGATTTGACACCATTGCAGCCCATCGTCAGTTCGAGCCCGTTAACAGCCCGCTATATACTTGGGCTCAATATCAGCCCGATGAGATTTTGGCCTGTTAACGGCCCATTTAACGGATGGGCCAATTTTCAGGATGTACATCTTTTGGCCTTTTACCAACCAATTTAAATGTTGGGCTAATTTCCGGCCCGGTGTGTCTTTCAGCCTGTTGACGGCCCATAAATCTGATGGGCCATTTGTAGTCGGACCTGAGTTTCGGCCTTTTAGCGGCCCATTTAAGTGTTGGGCCAATTTCTGGCCCGGTGTCACTTTCAGCCTGTTGACGGCCCATAAATCAGTTGGGCCAATTGTAGTCGGACCTGAGTTTTGGCCTTTTAGCGCCCCATTTAAGTGTTGGGCCAATTCCCGGCCCTGTGTGCCTTTCGGCCTATTAACGGACCATAAATGAGTTGGGCCATTTGTAGTCGGACCTTAGTTTTGGCCTCTTAACGGCCCATGCCCTTCATGGTCCAATACCAGTCCGGTTTCTCTTTCGGCCTGCTAAAGACCCACAACATAGTTGGGCCGTTTACAATACGACCTGACTTTCGGCCTCTTAGCGGCCCATGCTCTTCGTGGTCCAATACAAGCCCGCTGTCTCTTTCGGCCTGCTAAAGGCCTACAGTATAGTTGGGCCATATGTAGCCCAAACTTAGTAACGGCCTGTTAACGGCCCATGAAATAAATTGGGGCCACCTGTTGCCCACTTCGATGTCGGCCTGTTAACGACCCGGGAGGTAAGAGGGCTGACCATTAACTTTCGGCCTAGTAACGGCCCATTAACTTAATGGGCCCACTAAAGTTCGTTCATGTCTTTAGGCCGAATTAGATAATTTGAGCCCATTACGACGAGCAAAGGTACGGCATACAGGGAATAACGTTGCACATCCAGAATATATTACAGGAAATTACATCCACTGGGCAATCAAAGATTGATGCCAGTGCAAATAAATGAGCAGAACCTAACCATCTACAACGTCACAATCTGCAACCTCAGCACAGATGACGCCCATAAGCATGTGGGCAAGTTCTTGCTGCTTTGCCACACTGTCTCTGAAAACATTGATCAGTTGTTGTGTCGCACGACTCTGCACCTCTGATTCATCCACCATTTCCATCATTGCTTCAGCCATTAATTGGTTCACAAACATACATTCATTCCGTTGCATTCGAGACAGAGGATATTGAACAGATTCAGATGGCGATTTTGGCAGGCTTGTATTATTGATAGTGGAGAGTGTCTTGACCACTGCATCATAACATAAATTAGGACGGGAACCAAACAGATTAATCATGAGTTATTGCCATATTACCTGGCCTAGATTTACTGGAAAGAAACAATGGGGTTGCCTTGCTGTTTTCAGAGTTTGTCTTCTTATCTTCAGCAGCCTGCACAAAATTAACACACTAGCATTGCTATCATTGTCCAAGTCAGATAATAGGAAAGCAACATTGACACAACAAACGTTTGGGCAACTAGCCTACACCAAATTAACACAATATGGCACAGCTATCATCAGCCAGGTAAGGTAATATGAAAGCAACATTGACACAATGAATGAATGGGCAACCAGAGAAGCACTATAATTCAGTAATGTGCGTGATATGAGATAGCACATTCATGCAGCTCGGTACGCAAAACTACCAGGCAGTTTTCCTTACAAAAATCAACATTGGCACCTTTAACGTTTTGCTACAACTAGTTTTAGATCATATAAAGGTTAGATTCACGCCGATTAACAAAATACATGCTGATGTAAAAATATAGTGATATCCAACAGGTACTTACATCAGCACTGGAGCACAGAGAATTCCCGCAAGATATTTTCCTCGAATACGATCCCAATGGAGGAAGTCTTGTATCGTTTAACCTTATTTTCTAAAAGAGAGACGGGTAAGAAACATGTAGAAAATATGATCAGAATGCTATAAAATTTCATGATGTGAGGATACGCACACGCTTCTTAGAATGGAGTTGACATTCTTTTGCTAGACTGGAGCGGACTAGTTCTTTGGCCACTGGAATCTGCTTATTATCAGTGGGAGTTGGGTTTCTCTGTGCTGGAGTAGTATCTATGAAAAATGGAGTTGGTTTATTATCTCCTGGCGTTTGGATCTTTTGCAAAGACCTGGTTTGTAACCCTTCAGATTCTAACATAGCCGTCTTCCCCTTGCATGCCTTATATAGAAGAATGGTGATTCAGTTATAAAACATGCTACAGCAGAGATGGAATAGGTACTGAAGAATAGAAAGGCATGACATATTGACATGTATTCACTCCACCCGGAAATAAATGGATGGGTCTAGGCGTATTTCAGTTCTAGATACATCCAGTTTTATCCATTTCTGCGACATTTAATCCGGGCGGAGGGAGTATGATGTAAGAGCTAGGGATACGAAAGGACAACATAGTAAAAAAACACTGAAAAACCCAGTGCAGAACCAAAGTATTCAAACCCACTGATATGAGATAGTACACTCATGCAGCTCAGGATGCAAAACTACCAGGCAGTTTTCCTTGCAAAAATCAACATTGTGGCCTTTAATCATACATTTTCCTACAACTAAATTTAGATCAGATAAAGGTTGGATTCACGCCGATTAACAAAATACATGCTGATGTAAAAATATAGTGATATATAACAGGTACTTACATCTACATTGGAGCACAGAGAATTCCTGCAAGAATCTTTCCTCATAAACGATACCATTGCAGAAAATCTTCTATCTGTTAAGCTTATTTTCTAAAAGAGAGATGGGTAAGAAACATGTAGAAAATATGACCAGCATGCTATAAAATTTCATGATGCAAGGATACGCACACGCTTCTTAGAATTGAGTTGACATATTTTTGCTGGACTGGAGCGGACTAGTTCTTTGGCCACTAGAATCTGCTTATTATCAGTAGAAATTGGGTTTCTCTGTGCTGGAGCAGTATCTATAAAAACTAGAGTTGGTTCATTATCTCCTGGCTTTTGGATCTTTTGCAAAGGCCTTGTTTGTAACCCTTCAGATTCTAACATAGTCGTCTTCCCCTTACATGCCTTGTATAGAAGAATGGTGCTTTAATTATAAAACATGCGGCAGCAAAGAGATGGAATAGGTACTGAAGAATAGAAAGGCATGACATATTGACATGTATTCCCTCCATCCAGAAAAAAATGGATGGGTCTAGGCGTATTTCAGTTCTAGATACATCCTTTTTTATCCATTTCGGCAACATGTCATCCGGACGGAGGGAGTATGGTGTAAGAGCTAGGGATACGACAGGACAACACAGCAGAAAAAACACTAGTTGAAATTAAAACTGTATGCTAGTGGAATACGTACAGAAATAACTAAGGCAACATACACGTGTATGATTGGGAAAATAAGATGGCCTTGCAACAGAGCACTAGAACAGCACTTCAATGTAAAAAAACATGGTATGGTAGACAGATGAAGTACATACTGATGAATAACAATGCATAAGATATTCAGAAGCATGATGTCCAAATTAAGCAGATGGCATTGCGATAGAGTAGAATGACAGTACTTGAATTTGAAAACATGTTATCATGAATGGAATAGGTACTGAAAAACAGGAAGGCATGACATATTTACATGCATGATCAGCATGCTAAGCACATGGCATTGCAACAGAGTAGATACACTCCAGGACATTATATGCATGTTGTACCCATATCACAGGCCAAGTTAGAGCAAGGACCTTGTGGGGTGTAGAGGATTCATCATCTTTCTGCAAGTCTTCTAAAGAACTGCCTTTACATGTTCCATCATATTGGGTATCATTGACATCAAGTTTATTGGCCTTTACATTGCTCCGTGAGGTTCTTGTGGATATATTAGTGTGTGCAATTATATCTGACATGCATGGAAGACAACTAGTAGTTAGATTTATGTAATGAGTGCCTGTAGGAGACGACATAAATAGTAGGGCTGGGGTTAACTAGCAGCAATAGGTCTCATAAACTAAAGGGAGAACACAGATGAAAGCTACAGAATATGTATCGTTTGTACTCGAGATTAACTAGATGGCACACAAAAGTATTAAAGAACAACATAGGAAATACTAGAAGTGGTATAATACTATAATCACCAGCCTGTGGGATAGCATTGGCTGATGGATGATAACTATGGAACAGTGTTACCTAAAGAACAAGTATCTTAGCTGAACTATGGAACAGCGTTAACTCCTGAACAAGACCCGTAAGAGATCAGCATGAATATACAGTGAAACGTGATGATCTATTTTCCATGCTTAGATGAATAACAAAGCCATAAATGTTGCACACAAGTAAGATGAGGGTACAACCTATCTGGCTGCCATCCATAGGAGTGAGCATCATGTGCTGACTTGTCGATGGCCCTGCAGTTGTTGTGGCTGTGCATGTCGGGCACGCACATTCGATGCAGGGAACTGTTGAGTGGGGACTATAGCTCCCTTCTGGTGTATGCTTCCCTTCTTGGACCAGCTGCGGTGAGTCGGAAGACGGTGTGTCTGAAGATGCAGATAACGCATAATGTTAAGAACGACATATCTCTTTGATCTGAAGAAATACACTAAGAGATCAACAGCAAGGTACGAGAGTGGTCACACATCTGTTGACTGAAGACTAAATTGGGGTCACACGATTTTATTTTATTTTGGTACTGTCCGATCTACGCCGGATGGCTGGCCGTCTTGTGCCTCCCGGCTGACACTGTTCGGAATCTTCCCCGAAGAGCCAGCGACCAGCGGCAGAGCAGCCTGCCTCCGCCGTCCGTGGCCCCGGCCAAAACCCCGCTCCCCGCCCCACCGCACTGCCGTGGTTGTGCCGCCCCCGGGCCAATCCACAAAGACTCCCCGTCATCCAGATCCGGCGGCGGCAGTACCTTCAACCCACGCAACTCTAAAAGATAGCCATCTAAGTGCTGCTTCCGCGGCGAACTTGCGGCCCCGCACCCTTACGTTAGACACCAGCCAACCGGCAGCCTAGGAGCTCCGCCGCCTCGAGGGGTGCTGCTTCCCATTGCAAATCGATTGGCCCAGAATAAAAATTCAGATAACTGACGCCTAAATAAAGTGATTTGAGATGAGGGTGCGACCTATCTGGCGGCATGGTGAAGTAGGCAGGTCCAGCTGCCGAGTCGGTGAGGCCGGCGCGGTTGCGGTGGCGACCGGCGGCAGGGAAAGAGCGATGTCGCGACGGTCGACGGCTACGCCGAAGCAGCGCCAGGACTCTGGACGGATCCGAAGTTGGAGCCGCTCCGGCGCCGTGAACAACGGCTGGGGTGAATCAGCTCCGGTACGGTTCACGCGGCCATCGTCGAGGCAGCACCAGCAGCACGGAGTAAGAGGCACACGGCCCAGTGCACGACGGCAAATGGACAGCGTCTCCGGCATTAGGGAGGAGGGCGGCTGTGAAATTGGTGTGGTGGGGGCGCCATGGAGGTGGGGCTGAGGTTTCGCGGCTCGGGAGAAGGGAGCTTCCTGGGGAGAAGGTGATTTGGCGCCCACGAGGTATGAATGGGGGCGGGCGGGGGGGAATTGGGAGGGGAGTGGAACCATGTCTTACGGACGCATTTGTCTGAAATGTGAGGGGGATTTACAGTTCTACCCTTGCCTATAGGCTTCTCGTCTTGGGTGTGTGTACTGAGGGTCGGGGATAGTAGAGTAACTTTGCTTCTCTGGGTGGGAGCGATTTCAGGCGAGGAGGGCGTGTTTTGAACTATAGTGGGCGCGAGCGATTTCGGGCGAGGAGAGCGTGTTTTGCCGACCATGGTTTATGAATTATTCGGCACATGTCATTTCGGCCGAGGAGAAGGCGCGCTTGGATGAAGTTACGAACCTACCCTCGATGTCCAACGGGCCAATTGATGTGTGTCCCACATAGGACGGTAATTTCGCGTCTCCCATTTATTTGCTCGGGCGAATTCCACCGAGCAGAGAGGATGTTTAACGGTTCGTTCAAATTTTGGGAGAACGAGCATCCACTTCTACCTTACCAAGTCGATTCGGATCAAATTTTGAAATATTAGCTTGCCACTTCTTTTTTAGATGGAGAGATGATGCTCGGGAGTAATGTGTTTTTACATGCTCGTTGCTAGCGATTTACTATATGACAAATAGTTGACCCACTCAAAAACGCGAATCAAACCCAAAATGAAATATCTCGATTCAATGAAATAGCTCGTTCAGTAGGTCAAAATAGTGAACTAAATCCAAAATTGAACACCTCAATCGAGTAGCATGTTGTACAGTATTATAGTACTCCATGAACATGTTGAAAGTCAAATTAATGAACTTGTTTGATATACGCATATATCCGTTCATGTGTGGATTGCAGACGACGTGTTCTCCAATTTAAATATTTGAATGCAAGTTTATATCGAAACATGGTTTATATCAGTCTTTGATGCATAAAACGCGACCTCCCCCTCTCCCGGACTCATGTTCTCTCTCTCTCTCTCTCTCTCTCTCTCTCTCTCTCTCTCTCTCGCCGACAATCTTCAATTCTATCGCACGCATCCGACACAAAAACCTTGTTGGTCCCTCTCCCTTTCTCTCCATCTCTCTCTCTCTCTCTCTTTGTGTGTGTGTGGGGGGGGGGGTCTTTCTAGTTCGCATGCATACATACACCATCTATAGGTCTCTCTCGCACACTATGTATGATACTCTAGCTAGTCCAAGCTAGATATCTTGGGTGCACTCATCGTACGCACACAGATTCCTTGGCTCTTTGCCTGTAACTCTCCCACGCACCACTATGTCGTCTCGGAGCTCTTCCCCCCTCTCTCAAACTCTCCATCCACCTGGGTCACACATACACATGCATATCTCACTCGCACTCGATAGGCCCATCTAAAACTCTATCTCTCCCCCTCGTTCTCTCTCCATCTCACATGCGCGCACACACAATCTCATGCCCAGCTAGCCAAGTATGATGATCTCTCACTCAATTGTAGGCACACGCAGTCCCCCCTATATGTATATGACTAGCTAATCTTAGTCTCCATCACAAACATGTGCATGGTCTATCTCGATTTCTCTCGGGGCATCTTTCTATCGCGCACGCACTCCCTCGATCTCCCACCCATATAGTCCCCTCACGATCTCGACGGGATCTCTCTATCACAAACACACCCTCTCTCCCTCCCCATGCGTCCATGCCATCCATGTGTCCCTCTCGACCTTTGTTCCTTGTTGGCCACACCTCTATTGGACATGTGCTACAGGGGTGTCTCTCTCCATTGCAAACAATCACACACTAGCTATCTTCGTGTATCTCCTCGCCTCGCTTTTCCATCTGGGAGATGCATGCGTGATATGTTCGCATAAGAAACGAAAAAACACACACTCTCTCTCTCTCTCTCTAATTTATCGTTTGTTGTCACTTTCTCTTTCACACACATACTCTTTTTGCACACTTACGCATTCTCCTTCACACACACTTGATCTGTCTCGACTGAGGCACTCTCCTCGGTCCATAGCATATAGATTTATTGAAAAGTCAAACATCACAAAGTTTGACCATGTACGTGGAGAAAAAGAATTACATCTAGTACGGCAAACATATACCATTAGATTCACCATGAGATGTAGTTTTGTATGATGTATCTTTGGTATTGTAGATATAAATAACATTTGCGTAAACCTGATCAAATTTTCCAAAGTTTGACTTCTAAAAAATTTACATGCACTGCATTATCGAGCGGATGGAATATCTCTTTCCCCCTCTCAACTATATGACGCACCACTCAGCTTTATCGGGGCTCCTCAATCTCTCTCAAACTTTATTGGTCAGTTTGGTTCATGACCTGACCCTCATGCCTTGATTGCCGGTACTGCCTGGTGTGGACGTGAGATGTAAAATATTTCTGCCTGGCCAGGCTTGTGTGGTGCTGAAGCGTTTGGTTCATGCCTGGGCCAGGCAAAGCATCAACGTCCCATAAATCAATCCATGCATCAATTATTTAATGCTAATATCCATCCATGTTGTTGTTAGCCTCGTGGCCACACGACTAGGCACGGCCAGGCGTTCGAAATCGGTCGCCTGGGCCAGGCTACTTGCAGTGTCTGGAGTTCAGCCAGGCTAATTAAAGTGCAAGGGAACCCAGGCCAGGCGGGCTTTCTTTTTCACAGGGTAGCAACCAAACAAGCGTGCATGAAATCCAGCCACAACCCCAGGCCAGGCAAAAGATGCTCAGGACGCAAGCCAAACTGGCCTTATATCTCTCTGGTTCACACATACACATGTCTCGCTCGCGCTATACATATAGACCCATCCAACACTCTCCGCCCTTGTTCTCTCTCCATGTGACACGCACCCCCCTAAGTACCATAATCCCTCAATCCATCATAGGCGCAAGCCCTCCCCCCCCCTCCTAAGTACGATTATCTCTTACTAGCCATCAGGAACACACGTATTGTCTCCTTCCATCCATACGTCTATCTCGATATCTCTCGGGGCATCTTCTATCGCGCACACACCTTGTCACTCGATCTCCCACCCATGTAGTCCCATCACGATCTCCAGGGGATCTCTCTATGACAAACATACACTCTCTCCTCCCCATGTCTGCATTTTCTCCGTACGTATCTCTCGACCTCTCTCCCTTGTTTGTCAAACCCCTCTTGGCCACGTGCTAGGGGTCTTGCTCTCTCGGTTCCAAACAACCACACACTATCTCCTCACCTTGCCTCCGTTGTCGAAGATGCATGTGTGATATGTTCGCATAAGACACGCACGCTTTTTCTCTACTTTTATCGTGTGTTGTCCATGTCTCTTTCACACACGCACACACACTTTTTTCACTCACTCTCTCTCTCTCTCTCTCTCTCTCTTGTTAGGGACTCTGTCACGTCCATAAGCATATGGATGTTTTGAAAAGTCAAACCTCAGAAAAGTTTGACCAGGTATATGTGGAGCAAAACATTTACATTTGGAACGATCATTAGATTCATCACAACATGTACTTACTTCATACTATCATTTATCTTTGGTATTGTAGATATAAGTAATTTCTTTATAAACTTGGTCAAAGTTTCAAAAGTTTGAATTAAAAAAATGTTGGAACTACATTATCGAACGGAGGGAGTAGCTCTTTCTCTCTCTCTCTCTCTCTGCTATCTCTCACGGGCCTCCCCTCTCACTCGAACTCTCTATACCGACGGATTATACGCTCACTGTGTCAGCGTATAGCTCCGTATATTGTTTAGTTGACCGGTCAACCAATCCACATGCTGCCTTGTCAGCTCGTGTTCCGTATCTTCGTGTGCTGGCCCATGTGGCAGTGGGTGAAAATAAGTAAACTAGAGGCCCATCTAACACACGGTGAAGTAAACAAAGTTGAAACCACTCGGGGTAGAACCCCGCACGCTAGTAAATTGAGGGCGCATTGAGGACAAACTTCTTGCGCGCGAAGGACGCACTCGCGCACAATTCACCACTACGCGGCGGCATGCACAGAAGGACGCACTCGCGCACACCCAGCACACAACACACACCAGCACACGTGTACACCGGCGTCGCCGCCGGTTGAGATGGATGGCGAGGCAGCCAACAAGCGGAGGCGGCTCGAGCCAAAACCGCATCCGGCGAGCCTGGACTTCATCAGCAGCCTCCCCGACGACACGCTGCTCGTCATCATCGGGCTCCTCCCCACCAAATCTGCCGTGCGGACCGCCCTGCTCTCCCGGCGGTGGCGCCCCCTCTGGCGCTGCGTCCCCCTCAACCTCACCGTCGACAGCTACCTCTGCGACGGGGATTGCAAACGCATGGCCGCAGTCTCCAAGATCCTTTCATCGCACCCTGGGCTAGCCAAACGCCTTGACATCCGCATGTTCAGTACCAACAGCAAGGTCCAACCCAAGTTCGACGAGTGGTTCTTATCCCCCGCCCTAGATCAGCTCGAGGAGCTCAGCTTTGAAGCTGGACAATGTCGCTCTCTGCCGCCGTCCGCGCTCCGCCTCACGCCAACGCTGCGCCGCGCCAGCTTCAGCTCCTGCTATCTTCCCTAGATTAATGTCGCGCCCGCTCTTCTTCTCCCTCAACTCAAGTAGCTCGACCTCTTCGACGTTGTCATCTCGAAGAAGGCTATGGAGCACCTGCTCCGCAGCTGTACTGCGCTCGAGTACCTTCGTCTTGAGCAGATCCACGGGTTCATTAGCCTCCACAATGCCTCGACGAATCTCCGATGGATTTATGTGTCTTGCTGGCCCCGCAACAAGACACCAATTGGGAAGAGATCACTCCAGCTGTTCCACGTTATGGTCATTGAGAATGTGCCTTTCCTTGAGAGATTGCTTGTATCGGATCTAGAAGTTCCAACAAAAATCAGGGTCATTGACGCGCCGAAATTGACAGCGTTGGTGTACTCGTCTACCAAATTCTCCAAACTCTTTATTGGATCCGTAATCGTTCAGGTACAGCACTCATCTTCTTCTCCGTCTTCTTGAAATTCACATTTTTAAATTTCTTCTTGATGTATTTACGACCGTCTTCCAGAAAATGATTCCCACAAGCTTGACCCAGTCCATGGGCACAGTGAAGATCTTAGCACTAAAATCTATCGGCCCCAATCTGGATCAAGTTATTGGATTCCTTACATGCTTTCCGTGCACGGAGAAGCTACTCATCGAGGTGAAACTTCTTTCCTATAAGTAAACGGCAATCACAATGTAGCTCAATTTTTTCGTAATTTTCCCAAATTACGATGACAAGTGTAGTGTTCAAAACTGCATCTACGCACTGCACCGAAAGAAATGTTTTTAGTATTTTTTTCTCACGTGATCACCTGCATCGTTTTTATGTTGTACTACTATAGTAGCCTAGGCTAGTCATAGTGGAAAGTAACTTAGACTACTCCAGTAACTCTATGGTTACCCTAAGAGCAAGTACTACCTCCGTCCTGGTTTACTCTTCCAATTTTGTAGTATCAAAATTTGACCATAGATTTAACTGACAAAATGTTAATGCATGTCACTAAGAACTATATCGTTGGATTCGTATTTGAACATAATTTCAAATGGTGTAACTTTTAGTGACATGCATTGGCATTTTCTTAGGTAAATCTATGGTCAAAATTTTATACTAAATACGAGGTAGTATTCCCTCCGTCCCAAAATTCTTGTCTTACATTTGTTTAGATACGGATGTATCTAACACTAAAATGTAACTAGATACATCCGTATTTAGACAAATTTAAGACAAGAATTTTGGGACGAAGGGAGTACAAAAGTGGGCTATGTAGGCCAAAACATGTGCCAAATTCACTTGTGATGCATTTGGCATCGATGCCCCTCCATTGCTCACCTGGTTTCCCGATCTGGATCACCTACTTTGCTCCGGTGCCAAATTAACTCACGCAATGAAAAAACACTGTGTGGGAGAGAGAGAGGACTGAGGCAATAAAAAAACACTTGTTTGGGAGAGTGAGAGGCTGGTGTAGTTGGTTTGATTGATTTGTTTATACATGTGGGTATGTGTGCACAGCGGTGCCAACTCTCTCACATCGCGAGAGCGGTGCCAAAATCTTTTGATTTGACATCGATGCGTGTTATGTGGCATACTTTTGCGAAATATGGCATCGGCCACATAGTGGAAGGCAACAAATGCCCAAGCTCTTCACGTGCTCCTAGTTAAATGAGAGGAAACAGAAAGAGAGAGAGAGAGAGAGAGAGAGAGAGAGAGAGAGAGAGAGAGAGAGAGAGGGAGAGAGAGAGAGTGAGTGAGTGAGTGAAAAAATATCACTAGCCAGCCAACCCTATCGTATGAGCGAATGATATTGGTACCTCTTGATGACACGGCAATCTTATGCAGCCAGCTGCTCTAATATGTTCTCTTCTTTTGCAGATAAAAAAAGACCCGAAAGTGAAAAATGTGCTGCACTATAACAATCTCATCGAATGCCTTGATCTCCATCTTACATAAATTGATTTGATCGACTACCGAGGCAGCACATCTGAGATTAAATTGGCCAGGTTCTTTGTTCTGGAGGCAAGTGTGCTCAAGGTAATGAGTTTTGGCGTTCTCTAGCGCAACAATGAATGGCGTGCTGATCACGGCAAGCGGCTAAGCCTAAATGACAAAGTCTCCGCAGAAGCTGAATTTGTTTTTGAAACATCAAGTGGCCAGAGACTCGAAAACTTATTTGCCCATTAGTGACTTGTCAGGGCGGTGGATTTTAGTTTGTATGATAATGCTGCATCCACCTAAAGTAACGAAAGTTCTTACGTAAACTTCCTAGTAATTCCCTCTTCATAGGTGCAGCATTACTCCTAACATTTGTAATATCAGTTTGAAACTTGTAATATTGCCGTGTCCTATTCCTGCGTTTTCAAAATCCTGCGAATCAAACAGGTCCTGAGTTGGTGATGATGTTGTGCCTCCCATCTTTCACCAATAGCCGTCGGATCTAGATCTGACGCATACAAACCAAGCTTCTCCATTTTTGCAAAAAGATGCCCGCACTTGTTCCCTATTTACAAACAACTCCTTGTCTCTCACAATCAGCCTCATCTCCTCCCCACCACATCTAGGAGTAGAAGGCCGTGGAAAAATCTGGCGCGATTGCCGCTGCCAGAGCCGTCCACCGCCAATCTTGGTGTTCTGTGCAATGCACGGGCATCTACGCACGGGAAATTATGTCGAACAGGGCTAGTTGTAAGCAGGCTAGCTCTACAGCCATGATGATAGTGACTGCAGACGATGAGGCTGACTTTGGTATTCCGAACACGGCGCCTATACTCAGGTGTCATCTCCGGCGCAGGGTCTTGTCACTTCATTGTGAGGAGCAGCACGTAATAATTTGACCAACGGGTAGTACAGTGCTAGTACTCCTACTACTACATTGGTAGTACTACTACTAGTACTAGTAGCACCACCGTCTGGATTTAGGAGTACTACCACGTCCATCTGGATTTTAGTATTTGACTAGCAATATCTAGTAATGCATGTCACCAAAAATGTACTACTCCCTCTGTAAATAAATACATGGTGTTTTATTCCTATCGGCGAGAGAACTTAATGTTTTTTTGCTAACTAGAGTACTAATAGGATTACATGCAATGAACTAAACACTGCATGTCATGTTTGGTAGTCTCAAGTCATTGAAAGCATGCATGGCCCACATCTCTCATTGGTTGATATGTCACGAAATAAGAAACAAGGAGGGAGTTAATGCACCGTGCCTAAGTATTTTGGGATTATTTGGTTTTCGTAAGGTGACTTACACAACATTTTTGTTTACATGCATTAACATTTTATTAGTTAAATCAAAGGTCAAAACTTGGCGCAAAATGCAAAGGGGACCAATAAACCAGTAAACATCAAACTTCTCTCGTTTGGCCCCAACTAGAGGTCCGGTGAGATGACTATAGTGCACCGGCATGGAGGGGGACGCAGCTTCATTGACTTACGGCAACTGCCTTTGGGTGAATGACACGTGGCCCCAGGGGGTGGCTGGCCCACCTATCATACAGCCAAAGGCAGGTGCAGTAGAGGGCCGAGGAGTAGTACGACATCCTACGCACCTACGCACGCTAACCAAGGGATGAGTGATCACTCAAATCGCAAGATCAGTTGACTAGAAGCTATGCTAGACCCATGGAGGCGATGAGCGCAAGCATCAGCCGGCTATGCCAGATGGTCCACGACGCCAGCCTGCGGCCCGGCACCGAGGAATGTCTCCAGGTAGTATTGCTTGAGGCCGCCAGGGCGAGGGGCCGCTTGGACGACAACTTCGTCTCCTTGTTCGACGAGGTCCTCGTCGGTTTCCTCGACAAGTTCACCGTCGTCAAGAAGCTTGCGGATGACTTTGACGTAAGCCTCCAGCCGACGCGCCCAGGCTCTGTGATGCCCGCCACCCTCAACGGCCACTATGGTAACAACCTCTTCGACGCACTAGTGGCCCTGCGACTGCCCGCCGTCGCGCCGGAGAATGTCCACCTCGAGGTCGCGCTCGCCGCGCAGCGCCTGGCGCAGCAAGACAACATCGACATAATCACCCACGTCTACGCGCAAATCGTCCACAAGGACCACTACATGCAAGAGGAGGACGATAGGACGCTGGCCTTCTTGGAGCGCAGGGCAACCTTGGACGGCACTGTTTAGAAGCACGTTGAGCTCGCCGCCAATGCCGCTGCTCCTCACACGTCGGTTGGTAACCCGGCGCACTAGGGCGTGAGGATGTCGTTGAACGTTGATGGATCCGTATGTATTTTTATCTTTCCGTCAAATCCATGTAGTAGTATATGATACTACAGTAATTATCTTACCTTTTGCATCAACTTCATAATTTTCGTACGTACTCCATGCATGAACGGCGCCAGAACCAAACTTCTCATTACTCTAGGAAAAATCGTTATTTTCTATCTATTGGTCGCGCCATGGAGCAGAACCAAATTTTACAAGTTACGAGTTCAAAAGGAAAAGCTTGCCGTGTTCGCGTCGCACCCCCACATGGTTGGTCCGGCACGCCGCTCAAGCGGGAATGCGTGCGGTGTTGCATTTTCACTTACAAGTGGGACCGCAGTTGAGCAAACCGACTATCGGCAAACCCCCACCCCGCTCACCGCGCGATGGCTAAGAAAACAGGAGGGAGAAGAGATGGCTGTAGCACAGACTCCAAGAAAATTGGTGTCAGATGGGACTCGTGTGGGTGGCATGTGCCGTACTCCTGGACGTGAATGTTTGTTCTGGCCCATGCCACCCTACTACTCCTACTACTTACTCCTACTATATAGTATACTAGTATCGAGGATTCGAGGTGCTGGTTATGTACAACGAACACATTAACATATGGCTACAATAAAAACACCCGCCCGACGCGCGAAGCATGTGAAGCTAGTACAAATAGTGTACTACTATTGTTGATTGGCCTCATCCAATAACCTGTTGCAATGCACGTACAATTATGTTCGGAAAATATATTTTTTCCTCGTCGCACCACTCACTCAAAGAAGCGACTCGAAAGCCATTCATAAATTTAGTAAGTTTATCACAGGCATATCATTTTATTACATACAATAGGTCATCAACCCACATCGACAATGAGGATACATTATAAATACTAAAGTTTTCAGCACACAACAAATAACAAGCCATGAAATGAACTTCAACTCAACCATTCCGCAGCGTGGGAAACGCTTGCTTTGAACCACAAGTGATTCTCTAGGACGGGCCATCCATTGTCGATCTGGAGACCAACGCAGGACTGATCATCCAGGCTGAAGCGGCCTACTATATCAGTACCAGGGTAGGGAACCACCCAAATGTCCGAGGTATAGACACAGTTGCTTCTCATAAATGTGTCAACAACAGTTGGATCGCCTTTCACCATCATCAGATAGTTTTGTCCAAGGAAGAGCGAGTTTTCTCCAAGACTATCAATTCTGTGCCAGGGAGAAGGAGTTGGCGCTAGCACACTAGTATCCATCCCGAATACCATGAAACGAGTGTTGGAATAGGTCCGGAGAGTGCGACCATGGGAGACACCTGCTTCCTTAGCAGTAACATCATCAGTGGGCTGTATACACACAAGAAGAGGTGATCCATCGGAATTAGTTGCCAGGCGCCACAGAGTATATGGGCGCTGCTCGTGATCATCACCATCGGCATCTCCCCCTTGGTTATAAAAATTTTCAAGTATAGGTGGTGGGATGTTCACAGGACCTTGGAAACACAAGAAGAAGGTTAATTAGTAAAGGGAAACTTGCTAACCCGCATGCATGTGGATGAAACAATTATAATTACGGTGGAAGACAAACGTACCGAAATTACTAGGATGCCATGCAAAAACAGTGCCACGAGTGGTGGCAGCAAACACAAGGCCCTCGTATTGAATTGCATCACAGTACTCATCCGTGTACAGAAACTGATTTTTGAGCAATATCCATCGAGTGAAACCATCAAGGACGGCAACAAGCTTGTCGAAGATAGCAACAACATCATAGTTGCTGTAATTCCAAGAGCGGTTGGGAACTCGACAAATTGCTATCTTCCGTAGAAGATATTCACCATGATCGTATTTGAACGTGCATACATTACCGGTGTGCTCAACCTCTGGGTAGTGTGCTGAGATTTTTGGAAGTGGAACCCGGTGACGGGTGTACACATTCACAAGTTCCCACTCGCAGTTGGACCCAGTGTAAACAACCCAATCTCCATTTGCGCCCGCCCAAGCCTTGCCCTCAAGCGATGGCATCTTAACATCATACGTATCATTATCAAGCGGCATCAACTTGCACAGGGCGAGGCCTCCGTCGTGTCGGCGCCAGTCATCACGGTCACGGCGAAGAAGATAGGGGAGATCAAACCGCTCCTTGACTCTTGGGTTCCTTGCAATGATGTTATTAGTTGAGTCGAGAATGGGCTTGAACGAACCTGCCATGCTAGCCGAGGTGATGACGTCGCACCGATTAATGAGTTCCTCCACCACGTCATCTTTCAGATCGGGGCAAGAATAACGGGGTCGTTTCCGGCCTATTCCCTCCATGGAGAAGACGATCGAACAATGGCAGAAGAAAGGGTGAAGGGCTGAAGGAAAATGGAGGAGGGAGAGGAAGAGCGTGCGACAGCAGTTCCAAATTGAGAGCGAAAGGCGAAGAGTTGGTGGACGGTTGCGAGTTTGCCACGGTTCACGAAGAGGCGCCCCGGCCTACACGTCCATTCGGAAATACTCCTACTACTCGCCGTCGTCACACTGATATGTTGGAACGGGACCACATGTCAACGAAACATGGTGTGTAATTTCTCATGCAAAATGCGATCTGGCCGCATTGGCCAAAGGTGCCGCATTAGTTATCGACCTTTATTTTTTTAATGGCGTGCCGATCAGTTTTGAAGCACGACTAACTGGTACTGTACGCAGAGAAAATATAAACTACTCTACCACTACCCCACCTCCAGTACTAGTAGTATAAAAAGATATATAGGCTGGAGCTTTGGCGCTTTCTTGCTAAGGGCTGCCCACTTGCTTCTCACACTACCACCCTCTCTCCAGATCTAAAAAAGACGGCCCCTCTCTCCCTCCTCACCGGTGGTCACAGATCCGCCGGGGAAGAAAAGGACGTGCAGCATTGACGCACTCGTCGGCGGCGAGCGAGGTCACGCACTGACGACAAGGCCGTCCTCTTAGACCTAGCGCCCGCGCGGGATGGCCTCCGTCCCCAAGCTCGCTGCCATAGTGTGTGCGGAGGACAACGACCACGAGCGAAGCCACTTCCCGCCGACCCTCAGGTATGCTACCTATTTTCGAGCCATAACCTTGTTCTATTGCCCCATCTGCTACGTCGTTGCATGTGGATCTTTTTCCACTCCACCATCTTCCCAATTTGCTATCCTCTACTCTGCTAGCCACGCAGACGAAAACCATAATTTGCACTATTAAAGGAAACCCTACTTCATGCAGACTAATCCATGTCTGGGTTGAATAAGGAAAGGAAGGGAGACTGTACTGTCCAAGAGAGTAGGCATCGAACCCGCATCTAGGTTGAAAAGGGGAAAATCAGTAGCTAAGGAACGAGTCTCGTGTCTCTTGGTTGAAGAAGGGTAGAAAGGCATGACAACGCAATAGAGAATGACCAGGTCGATCGGTTTGTTGTCCTCGCATAGGAAAAAGGTGGCTAAAGAGAACAAAAATGGGACGTAATCCACATATGCTGCCTGGATATTTGTTGCTCTGGGCAACCATACCTCCCTCACCACTCTGCGTCCGTGGAGGTACATCGTACTGGTGCGCCCACTATCCGAATGGGCCTCCCATGCTCTTATTGCCACTTTTTTTGCTGTTAGTATAACGCCACCAGTCAAGTCAAGCAATGCTACTGCTAAAGTGATGCCACATTTAACTAATGTCGCTCTCAGTCTAATGCCACCCATAAATTTAAGCAATGCCATTTAATGTCACTGGATTATTTCAGGGTTAGCTGTTGATTGTGGATGTATTAAAGATTTTTTAGCTAAGGCATTCTAATGTTGTTGCACAGCCAGTATACCAATGATGAAACTTGTTACTAGCTTCAGATTTTTGCACTGTTAATGCTTATAGATTACATACCTCACTTTCATGAGATAAGTTAATTTTTTTGTACAGTGTCACCAAAATGCCAAGGCGATGATGTCATTTTATTTTGGTTAAACTGCACAGACAATTATGAAGACAAGAGGAAAGGTCAAGAGTGGGCACCTCCTCCTCCGGCTGTTCTCTTGAGGAGGTCTGTATGTTTGTCTCTAATGCATGTCGACTACATACCTGACATCATGATGTAATGTTAAGTCATTTCCTTTTGTACAGTGTCACTGAATTGTCAAGGCGGTGATGGCATTTTATTTCAGTAGAACTGCACAAAATTTGCTTAAAAGAAGAGGAAAGGTCAGGAATGGCTCACTTTTCCAGAAAAAACTATGTATGCCTTCCTGACATCAGCCGCTGTTGCTTTATTTATTCCTTCAAACATGTGGTTAGAAACAGTCTTGCTACCTTTTCCCATTAAGAAATTGGAATGCTTATATTTGTGAGTCTATGCTTCAACTAGTGCCACTTTTAGAGTAATCACACTTTCAATATCTATGCAAACAGGGATGCTCGATTTTAGTGGAACTGCACAAAAAGTCCAACTGGTTCAACATTAGGAGCATGTTTTTTTCCAAACCTTTATATCCAATTGGTGGCACTATGAGCTGTTCATTACGAAGGTACATGGTTTGCTACTATCTTGACTCTTTTTGTACTGTCATTAGATAGTAATACAGGTGGTTTGCATGGGAATTTATTGGCAGGGTGGACCTACATTGGAGGTGCAGGACATGATTCAATGATTGGATGCTCAATTTCGGGTGTATCGATTTCACCTCTTCCATTACTGTGAACATGGATATCCTTGGTCTGATGAAGAATAGGCACTATATTTCTGCTCTGGACCAGCAAATCAATTCAGTATGAAATTGTCCAGGGCAAAACATAACTGTATCAGATTGTCCAGTGCAGAACATGATAGATGCTAAGCGGAAGAGACATGTTTAAACCGAAAATAGAAGGTGTGGTATATGTTACTAGTTGCTTCATATTTGTGCAGACAGAGATGTCTGCCCGTTGCTATTTGGCAAACAAACAAAGTTCCCGAAATTTTGGTTGAACTGCACAAAAGAATAGTATAGTCACTGCATGCAGTGCCATTTGAAAATAAACACAGAAAGATTGGATAATCACTTCATGGACTGCAGAAAAGTAGTACTGTACTATTTATTGGCCAACACTAGGTGCTTCATTGCTTTGGTCTGATTATACAATGGGCATCATTTTTCCTAAGTTAAAGTTTGTATTCCGAAAATAGTCTCGCCGTGTGATCGAGAGAAGACCAAATCGTATTGCAGTGGATGTTCCTCCATCATGTGTGGTTCATTCTCATGGTTCTAGCTGTTGGTGAAACCACTTACGTTTGCAAGAGGAATTGTAGACTTCACAAACAAATTTGTCTTTCAGTCTGTACTGAATGTTGGCCAAGAGAAGCATCCATGTTAGTAGGAAGAACAGATGTTTTTTCTAGATCTTTGCTTTTGGAGCTACATATTTGTATATGATCTGTGAATCATTGAGATGCATTAACATGTTGATCTTATGTATGGGAATCGTACTAGTTAGTTTTAGTTGCGACGCATGATCCGTAGTGGCTGATCTTTGCTTTTGGAGCTACATATTTGTATATGATCTGTGAATCATTGAGATGCATTAACAGTTACTTATTTCTGTTCGCTCAGTGTTTACAAGTTACTGATCGATCACTAGCTAGCCTACAAATGCGCTCCTGGCAGTTTTATTTGCGACGCAAGATGCGAAGTGGCAGTTTTTTGAATAAAAATGCCTACCTCTAAAGAAACTGACAAGCTACACTATCGATCCTACACGGATAAATAGCGGATCACGCACGTACTACCTCCTTTCCGGTTTGCAGGGCTCAATTCAAGAAACGACCTACTCGATCCTACACGAATAAATAGCGGATCATGCACGTACTAGTACCTCCTTTCCGGTTTGCAGGGCTTAATTCAAACCTCTCACCAACCAAGGTACTCCCTCTGTCCGGGTTTATTAGTCCTGTGAGCAAAGCAGCAAGACCAAGGCATGGCAATAATTAACGGCATGCAGAAGTTTAAGCCTAATTAATTCCAGCGATTTAAGTGGTTGCATGCGTGCCCTCGGCTGCGACTCGTTGCATGCTGCTTCACGTACTGCCTGCGAGCGATTCTGAGTGCCTACATGCAGCCGACCGTAATTAAGGCAGCTAACTGATGCGAAAAAAGATACGCTTTAAATCCGTGGAATCATTATTGACAGGGAGGGAGATGATTCGAGTGCACTCGTTTGACCGCCATGCCGGCGTGCAACCCAGACGGGACGGGACGGCACAGTCATAATTTTAGTTTCTCTAGTTTTCCACGGCAAGCTGGCGCACTAAGCCATTATGCATTGAATTCCGATGACCGTCGCGCTACCTTCCGCCTATAAGTAATGTTTCCCGGCCTTCTCCGGTGCCACCGTGACCCAACTCGCCATATCCTCATAAGCCCCCACCGGCCCGACGTCGCTCGCCACGTCCGCCATGCCCCCGCCCGTCCGCGGTAGGCGACGCCGGAGGCGGTCACCGCCGGAACTAGTGTTCGGGTTTTCACCGGAAGGCAGACGGAGGGAGGAGGCATTCTATCTGTCTTTAGATGGCAATGCGGAGATCGAGGAGTTGTTGGAGCGTGACCGCATGGCGGAGGAGTAGGAGTTGTTGGAGCGCAACTGCCTGGCGGAGGAGCAGCGTATCGCCGATTTGCGCCGCCAGCGGGACATGGAGCAGCAGGGCACCGACGCTCTGAGTCGCGAGCAGAGCGCCCGCAACTTGGCCGACTACGTGGAGGCCGGCGCCCGGCAAATAGCCCTGGAGGCTGTCGGGCACGCACGCGTTCGTGACGCCGATTTCTACTACCAGCTTGTCAAGTGGGTTTCCCGCTTGGAAACCGAAGCTTCGGTGGACCACGCAGGCATGGAAAGGGATAACGCGCGAGCAACGCGCCCTATCGCACCTCTGGCAAGTCCGAGGCGAGGCGGAGGACGCCGGTGCCGGCGTTTAGCATGGACAGCAGATGGCGGCCGGCGTCGTCTAGTTAGCTAAGAGTAAGTTAGTACTTGTACGCTACTAGAGTGTTAGTGGGAGTAGATAGTTAACTTGGCTATGATGGTTGTCAACGTGGAAGTTCAGTACTCTATATGTGGATCAGACCTATTACTTTGCTCTGAATGTTGAACTTTTCGTTTGAACGTATGGAATGGGCTGTTATTTTCTTAAATGGGTTGTATTTGTCCTCCACGGTTTAGAGGCTGACTTGTGGGCCTAGCAAGTTGACGCGTACACAATCAGGAGATGATTGTACGTGGAGAGGATGACAGCAGGGGACCGCCAAGGTCATGGTAGTACGTAAGCAAGTGCCTCCTTATTTCAAGGCAATAAAAAAATGGCTCCTCCTAGTGGATTTCTGACATCTGGGTCCCATGCCATTGTCAACGTAGTCAATAAACGAGAGAATTGCACAACGAGCGGCTGACACCAGGGACCCAACAGCTCGCCTAGTTATTTTTGTTTTGGATTAATTTGATAAATGCCACTCCAAATCTAGTGTATCCGAGAAATGCCACTGCAATTTCCAAAGTTTGAAAAATGTCATTTCATGCCATTTCTAGTGGCATTTTTCAAAGTCTGGAGTGGCGTTTTTCAAAGTTTGCAAACTGCAGTGGCGTTTTTCAAAGTTTGCAAAAATTGCAGTGGCATTTTTCAAAGTTTGGAAATTGCAGTGGCATTTTTATGAATCGCCATAATTGGAGTGGCATTTATCTAATTTGTTTTTGAGACGGAAGCAGGGTGTCAACTGGGCTGTGCGGGACACTCTGGTCTGTCTAGACAGCCTTTTCTTTCATGTTTACCACAGACCAGCCCAGTATTTTTTTTTCTTTCTGAAAATGGCTAGCCCAGTTTTTTGTGATTTGTCAAGTAAGTCACTTTATCAGGCCTGTTGGGCTGCAAATCTTTCAAGACGAGGAGAGGTGCATTCGGCTGGCCGAGAAAATGGCCTATCAGTAATGAGAAATGGGCTGTACATTTTTAAAACACATCAAACCGGCAATTATTTTCAAATATCTTTTTTTCATTTCGAGATTTTAAATTGCATTGATTTTTATGCGTGGAAAAATTATTGGATTTTATATTGATATACATTTATTTTTAAAATCGGTCTGAATGTGACTCGAAATTTCGGGATTAAAAACAGTTCAGACCGCACCGACATATGCAAAATTTCGTATAATTTTTTAACCGTGGCCACAATATGGGCTGTAATGCTAACATAAAGAAAATGGCCTCCAAAAAAACCCATAAGAATTAGCAAATTAAATGGGCTGTAAATTATTTGAAATAATGGCAGATGGGCTGTATGCTGTTTTCCACAGATTTGAGGCTTTCCATAGATGGCCTGTATACTGTTGGACGTCCATCCAACGGCCGTCGTGCTTCTTCAATCTCTGCTCTTCCTGCTCCAGCCGCTCAAACAAGCGCCGGCGGGACTGCCTGTTCCCTCCTCCCCGCGGCCGGCTGTGCTGCCGTGCAGGCCTCACCGCCCCACCGTACTCCCATCGCTGGCCTAGCCATCCCTCTACTCACCCACACCTGTTGTTATTCTCCGGCGACGGCAGACGAACCAGTAAACCCTCGTACAGTCGTACTCCCCTCCGCGTGGGAAACAAAAACAACGGCCGAGTCTTCCCTGCCTCCGTGTCATTCCCTTCCTAGGCCTCGCCGTCGTCCACCGCCCTGGTGCTCTCGGCGTGGCGTGGTCAGCGTGGTCAACGACCGACATGCATCTGAAGTGGACTGTACGTGCAGAGGCTGACAGCTGGGTCCACGGCCGCACGTAAGGAAATGCCTCCTTATTACGCGCAAAATAATGATTTCCTCCACCTGACATCTGGGACCCACCGAAACGGCCTCTGTATTTTGCGAAAAAAACGTTACCGCCGCTGACAGCTCGGACCCACCAGCTATATCTTCGCACGCAAGGAAGTGCCTCCTTATTACGCACAAAAAAATGAATACTCCCCTTGCTAGCTGGGACCCAGTATAGTGGGCCTACTAAGTTGACGAGGACGAAGGGCTTTGTCAACTTAGTCAATATGCACGATTCTAGCTCGACTGACCGTACGATGTCCATCCAACGGCCGTAGTGCTTCTTCAACCTCTGGTCTTCTTGCTCCAGCCGCCCAAACCAGCGCCGATCGTGCCGCCTACTCCTGCCTCCCGTGGCCGGCTGTGCTGCCGCGGAGGTCTCACCGCCCCCATACTACTCCCACCGCTGGCCAGGCCATCCCTCCACTCCACTCACCCACACCCCCTGTTATTCTGCAGCGACGGTAGCGCAGCTGAACCAGTGAACCCTCGTACTCCTCTCCGCGTGGGCATCCACTGCCGCGTCTTCCCCGGCTTCGCGTCGTCCCCTTCCTAGGCCTCGCCGTCATCCACCGCCGTGGTGCTGTCGGCGTGGCGTGGTCAATGTGGTCAACGACTGAATTCCATCGGAATAATACTGTACGTGGAGAGGCTGACAGCTGGGTCCACGGCAGCCGCAAGGAAGTGCCTCCTTATTACGCGGAAAATAATTATTCCTCCACCTAACAGCAGGGACCCACCGGACGCCCACCAGTATATCGCGAAAAAAACGTTTGCCCCTGACTGCTGGGACCCACCCGTCGGGCCACCGTATTTCGTGAAAAAAACGTTCCCCCTGCTGTCAGCTCGGACCCACTGGAAGTGCCTCCTTATTACGCACAAAAAAATGAATACCCCCCATCTAGCTGGGACCCACCTTGGTGGGAGGCTGACTTGTGGGCCTACTAAGTTGACGGGGACGGAGGGCTTTGTCAACTTAGTCAATATGCACGATTCTAGCTCCAGTGACCGTACGATGTCCATCCAACGGCCGTAGTGCTTCTTCAACCTCTGGTCTTCTTGCTCCAGCCGCCCAAACCAGCACTGGTCGTGCCTCGTGCTCCTGCCTCCCGTGGCCGGCTGCGATGCGGCGGAGGCCTCACCGCCCCCTACTACTCCCACCGCTGGCCAGGCCATCCATCTACTCACCCACACCCCCTGTTATTCTGCGGCGACGGCAGCCTCACACCGCAGCGAACCAGTGAACCCTCGTACTCCTCTACGCGTGGGCATCCACTGCCGCGTCTTCCCCGGCTCCGCATCGTCCCCTTCCTAGGCCTCGCCGTCGTCCATCGCCCTGGTGCGCTCGGCGCGGCGTGGTCAACGTGGTCAAGGAACGGCTTCCATCGGACGTGGACTGTACGTGGAGAGGCTGACAGCTGGGTCCACGGCCGCAGCAAAGAAGTGCCTCCTTATTACGTGCAAAATAATTATTCCTCCACCTGACAGCGGGGACCCACTGGACGGGCCACCGTATTTCACGAAAAAAAAACGTTTGCCCCTGACTGCTGGGACCCACCAGCTACATCTTCGCACGCAAGGAAGTGCCTGATAGTCGGGACCCACCTGGTCGAAGCGTACGTAGAGTTGTCATTCTGGTCGCGAACGTGTACGTACATATATACTGTCGATGTAGAGGCGCGCACGTGTCGTAGTAGAGGCGCGCACGTAGCATGTACACGTATGTACGGCGCCCAGGATGCAAGAAAGAAAATACGGCCACGTATGTGTACATACGGGCGGGGTCTCGAACGCCTACTCGCGCATACGTACGGCCAGGGCTCGTGTACATGGCTGGGTCGGAACGGAGAAACAGCGTCGTCGTCGTGTTCATGGGGAGGCAACGGAATGCGTCGTGTTCATGGGGAGGCAACAGAATGCGTCGTGTTCAAGGGGAGGCAACGGAATGCGTCGTGTTCATCGGGAGGGCTTGGACGGAACAGGCGATGGAAACGAGGCCTGGCGTACCACAGAACGGAGGAAACGGCCTTGTGTTCGACTGGCCACGTTCGAAACAGGATCCTGTTCATCGGGAGGGGTCTGGCATACCGCAAAACGGAGGAAACGGACCTACGGTCGAAACGGGGGTCCTGTTGATCGGGAGGTGTGAGGCATATCGCAAAACGGAGGAAACGGACTTGTGTTGGAGCGCTACGGTCGAAACGGGGTCCTATTCATCGGGAGGGGTGTGGCGTACCGCAAAACGGGACTCCACGGGATACTGTTCATCTCCACCGTCAACCCCCTCCAGCCTCCACGAGCTACTGTTCATCCACTGTCGACCTCCTCCAGCCTCCACCTGCGAATGTTCATCCACGGGCTCCTGTTCATCCAGCCTCCACCGCGCGCTACTCCACCGGCTACTGTTCAACCAGCCCTCTCCACGGGCTCCTGTTCAACCACCCCTCCACGGGCTACTGTTCATCCTACCCTCCACCGTCTACTGTTCATCCTGCCCTCCACGGGGTGGTCCTGTTCATCCAGCCCTCCACGGGGTCCTGTTCATCCAGCCCCAACCGGCTGGATCGATCGGGGTCCTGTTCATCCAGAGGCAACACCACGGGGTCCTGTTCATCCACCCCCACCGGGAACTGTTCATCCAACCCCCCCCCCCCGCCCCCCCCCCCCCCCGCAACGCTCACTGTTCATCAAGAGGCAGCATCGATCGGCTTCAGTTAGCAGCAGTAGCGAAGGAATCGCTCGATCGGGTTCAGTTAACAGCCATCGATCGATCGCTCGGGTTCAGTAACGCGTAGCCTGCAGTGCAATCGCTCGGGTTCAGTTAGAGCCCAACGTCTCGCTCGGGTTCAGTTAGAGCCAACGCCTCGCACACACGCGCGTACGTGTACGAGAGAAACGCGCATCGCTCGGCCCCCGACCTCCCACCGTAACCGGGAACTCCCCGAAATTTTCCTCCCCCTCGCTTCTACCACGGTTTTTTCCGTCATGGACGGCCCAAAGAATGTCATGCAGCTGCGTCTCCGGCCCGCCCAGGACGAAAAGCCCATTTTCTGTCATGATTTTTTGTCATAGAAGTAGTTGCCCACCACATCTATGATGATACCAGGGTTTTTCACAATTATCGTCATAGAAGTGTCATATGTATGACAGAAAAAAAAATCGTTCGGCCCAAAATGTCACGGATGTGTCTTTTTGTAGTGACGCTAGCCCGTGGAGGCTGGAGGAGGTCGACGGTGGAGATGAACAGTATCCCGTGGAGTCCCGTTTTGCGGTACGCCACACCCCTCCCGATGAACAGGACCCCCGTTTCGACCGTAGGAGGTCCGTTTCGTCCGTTTTGCGGTACGCCAGACCCCTCCCGATCAACAAGACCCCCATTTCGACCGTAGGAGGTCCGTTTCGTCCGTTTTGCGGTACGCCACACCCCTCCCGATCGACAGGACCCCCGTTTCGACCGTAGGAGGTCCGTTTCCTCCATTTTGCGGTACGCCAAACCCCTCTCGATGAACAGGATCCCATTTCGAATGTGGCCGGCCGAACATAAGGCCGTTTCCTCCGTTGTGCGGTACGCCAGGCCTCGTTTCCATCGCCTGTTCCGTCCAAGCCCTCCCGATGAACACGACCACGCATTCCATTCCGACCCAGCCGGTTGGCTCCCACGCGTTCCGTTGCCTCCCGATGAACACGATGCATTCCATTGCCTCCCCATGAACACGACGCATTCCGTTGCCTCCCCATGAACACGACGCATTCCGTTGCCTCCCCATGAACACGACGACGACGCTGTTTCTCCGTTCCGACCCAGCCATGTACACGAGCCCTGGCCGTACGTATGCGCGAGTAGGCGTTCGAGACCCCGCCCGTATGTACACATACATGGCCGTATTTTCTTTCTTGCACCCTGGCCGCTGTACGTACGTGTACATGCTACGTGCGCGCCTCTACTACGACACGTGCGCGCCTCTACATCGACCAGTATGTACGTACACGTTCGCGACCAGAATGACAACGCTACGTACGCTTCGACCAGGTGAGTCCCGACTGTCAGGCACTTCCTTGCCTGCGAAGATGTAGCTGGTGGGTCCCAGCAGTCAGGGGGCGAATCGGTTTTTTTGCCTGGACGCACTTCCTTGCGTGCGAAGATGTAGCCGGTGGGTCCCAGCAGTCAGGGGGGCGAATCTTTTTTTTGCCCGGACGCACTTCCTTGCGTGCGAAGGTGTAGCTAGTGGGTCCCAGCAGTCAGGGGGGCGAATCGTTTTTTTTATCCCGGACGCATTTCCTTGCGTGCGAAGATGAAGCTGGTGGGTCCCAGCAGTCAGGGGGAAACGTTTTTTCCGTGAAATACAGTGGCCCGTCCAGTGGGTCCCAGCTGTCAGGTGGAGGAATCATTATTTTCCGTGTAATAAGGAGGCACTTCCTTGCTGCGGTCGTGGACCCAGCTGTCAGCCTCTCCACGTACAGTCCACGTCCGATGGAAGTCGTTCCTTAACCACGTTGACCAGGCCGCGCCGAGAGCACCACTGCGGTGGACGACGGTGAGGCCTAGGAAGGGGACGACGCAGAGCCGGGGAAGACGCGGCAGTGGAAGCCCGCGCGGAGAGGAGTACGAGGGTTCACTGGTTCGGCTGTGGTGTGAGGCTGCCGTCGCCGCAGGGCCTGGCCATCGGTGGGAACAGTAGGGGGCGGTGAGGCCTCTGCGGCAGCACAGCCGGCCACGGGAGGCAGGAGCAGAAGGCACGACCGGCGCTGCTTTGGGCGGCTGGAGCAAGAAGACCAGAGGTTGAAGAAGCACTACGGCCATTGGATGGACATCGTACGGTCACTGGAGCTAGAATCGTTCATATTGACTAACTTGACAAAGCCCTCCGTCCCCGTCAACTTAGTTGGCCCACAAGTCATCCTCCCACTATGGTGGGTCCCAGCTAGCAGGGGGTATTCATTTTTTTGTGCGTAATAAGGAGGCACTTCCTTGCATGCGAAGATATAGCTGGTGGGTCCGACATGTCAGCAGGGGGAACATTTTTTCGCGAAATACAGAGGCCCTTCCGGTGGGTCCCAGCTGTCAGGTGGAGGAATCATTATTTTGCGCGTACAGTCCACGACCGATGGATGTCGTTCATTGACCACGTTGACCAGGCCGCGCCGAGAGCACCATGGGGGTGGACGTCGGCGAGGCCTAGGAAGGGAACGACACGGAGCCGGGGAAGACTCGGCAATGGTTGCCCACGTGGTGGGGAGTACGAGGGTTTACTGGTCCGGCTGCCATCGCCGGAAAATAACAGGAGGTGTGGGTGAGTAGAGGAATGGCCTGGCCAGCAATGAAGTAGAGTGGGGCGGTGCGGCCTGTGCGGCAGCACAGCCGGCCACGGGAGGCGGGAGCAGGCAGTCCCACCGGAGCTGGTTTTGGGCGGCTGGAGCAAGAAGATTAGATATTGAAGAAGGAGCACGGCCGTTGGATTAACATCCAACGGTCACTGCTGCTAGAATCATTTGTGGACTAAGTTGACAAAGCCAAAGTACACGTCAACCTAGTAGACCCACAAGTCAGCCTCCAAATCTGTCCCAAACAGCATATAGCCCGAAATTTCTAGCCAGATTCAAATTAATTTTAAATCTAAATATACCTTAATTTAAATTCAATGAAATTTTACCCGCACAAAAACAATGAAATTTAAAATATCAAAATCCGAAAGAAAACAGTATTTTGGAACTAATAGCCTGTTTGCTGTATTTTTTCATTTTACAGCCCATTTATTATTACTTATAGCCCATTTCTCATTACTTATAGCCCATTTTCTGGGCAAAATGCATCCCTCCTCGTCTTGAAAGATTTCCGGCCCAGCAGGGCGTAAAAAAGCAAGTAGGCCTACGTTGGTTATTCTGCAAAAAAACAAAATTGCTGGCTAGCCATTTTCAGAAAGGAAAAAAATAAACTGGGCTGGTCATGTGCTAAACATATAAAGCCTGGGCTAGACGGGCCATGGGTCCCGCACAACCCAGTTGATACCCTTCTCCGTCCCGAAAAAACAAAATTACTGCGCGCGCTGCTGGGTCCCTACTGTCATCCTCACCATGTACAATCATCTCCTTATTCCTCTCGGTTGTTGACCATGTTGACAACACCGGAGGGCGGCGCCGCGGCGAGCGAACCAAGGCGGAGGACGATGGTGAGGCCTCGGACGGGAACGAACAGGAGCCGGGGAAGATCACACCCAGCCGTGGGAGGCGGGAGCAGGCGGTCCCGCCGGCGCTGGTTTGGCTTTGGCGGCTCGAGGAAGAAGAGACTGAAGAAACGCGACAGACGTTGAATGTCAATCCAACGGTCAAGGTTGGCACAATCGTTTGTTGACTAAGCAGACACCAAGTAGCATACTTTTTTATATATAGGAAGAAAACTGCGAGGAAAATGCGTTCGTCTGTCGTCCTCCTCACAGGGAACGTTCGCCACATAGGTGACTAGCACCCTTGGTTTTCAACTGAGAGGTCTTGGGTTCGAGTCCATGGAACTCTCAATTTTGTCCTCCTTCCTTCCTCGCAAAAAAAGGGAAAGAAAATCAAAGACTTGGGAAGGCGTACAGAACAAGCTAGTGTACCAGTAAAGAGACGTTGCCGAGTTCTAGAAAAAAGAAAGACGTGCTCCTGTAGCTGGTTCGAATCCAAACCTATGACTATATATGGTGCTATGCTACTCTGCAAGTAATGAAACTGACATATCCAACATTCGCTTCTCCTCTTCTCTACTTACTCTGCCTAGCATCAGAAGCTCTGGCTGCAGCAACCATGTCCGCTGGCTGCTCTTCCACCTGCTCTTCAGTAGGCAACAACCAGATATGCGCCAAGTCACCACCCGTACCATCGCCTGTGGGTCTCATCACACCCCCGCCGGCACGCGCACCGCAGCCGATTGCTCATCGCAACCCGCTGCCGTTGGTGTGGTGCCACTGTTGCAAATCACGCAGAGTCATCCGTCGCGTCTCAACCACAATCCGCAACCCTGGCCGAGTCTTCTACAAATGCCTGAATCATGGGGTAATAATATGTTTAAGTGTTGTTCTGCTGCTTTCAGTTGCTAATTTTTTTAGTAGTTTGGTTGATGATCTTCCAATTTGATTCGTGCAGAAAAGGGAAGATTCGTGTGATTTGTATTTCTAGGAAGTTGCTGATGTGGGGGAATGCAACTACGCTGATTATTTGGTTAGCCGAGGAATCCCAATACCAGCAGGTTGGGGTGTTGGACAAGTAACTGAAGGAACGGCAGAAGAGGAAGATGCAGAGCAGAAGGTTAAAGATGCAGTTCCTCTGATCATGGCCAAGCAACAGGTGCTGAACGGCCTTGACAGCAATGAGGAGATGAAAGAGCTTGTGAAGATAATGGGCAAAATCGATGTGCTCTGTAGGATGATTGTCTCTTTATTTGCAGTGTATGTAGCACTCGTGATGTATTCAGTGGCTACGACATGAGCACTTTGCTGAAACTAGTAATGAATGAAACCTGTGTAGCAGGCTGGGCGTGGTGTTGTGAACATCTAATGATTTCTATTAACGGAAATCAGGGGGTATCCCCTTTTGCTCATATAAATAAATAAATAGCAGAGGCCCTGTCGGGTCAGCTTTGTTCTCATTCGAAGACGTCGAGCAAATTGCAGTCCAACAGCAAACTATGTCATCAAATTCAAGTTTCACAGCCAAATATGAGTACAACTAAACAACAATGTCATCATGTTTTAGTTGTCATACAATCACCAATCATAAATCAGCATACATAACAAGTGATGTTCTCACAGCAAAATACTAAACAACATGTTCATCAGGTTTCAGTTGTCATAGCAAACACAATTTCACACAGTAGATAAAAAAACGTCTTCTGACAGGCAAATACGACAAAAGCAATGTAATCATCATCCGCAGCAGCAGCGTCAACATCTTCGCCATGTGTATCAGTCTGAATCGTAATTCCCCACGGTGTCATCTTCTTCTTCGTCCTCAACGTCCTCGAATGTTGGCTTCTTCTTGATCAACTCTTGTATGTCCATAGCACGACAGGCAATCTTTTTGCCGGCATCATTGACGTGATGGTTCTCAAAGATATTAGGAACATATATTTTATCTTGTACATCAGGAGCAGTGTAAGCATCATCTTGTTGTGCAACTTCATTAAACGAATTCCTCTGCTCAAACCTTTGCAATACTCTCCAGTCATCGCTACGTGCAAATGTGTCTTCCAAGAAAAATATCTGTGTTGCTTGATTTGCCAAAATAAAAGGCTCATTGGTCTGGTACGCCGCCTTGACATTGATGGATTTGAAATAATCATCAGCTCTGGGTTTTGCGATCCTGGAAAACAGGTTATACCAACGACAGCACAACAGAACCACACACTGATGATCCTCGAAACTAGAGATATACTGCAACTGAACAATGTTTGTTATGTTAGCATACATTTCAGTTGTGTCTTTGTCATATGTATCCATGCTCGTGATGGCACTGTTTTGTGTCTTCCTGCCTTCGTCTCGTGCAAGGGTGTTGTAGCGCACATCTCCAACAATGCAAGATTCATAATGTCTTACCCGAGTATCAGGACCCATTACTAGTGAGTAAAGGGCATCATCAACTGCCTGCCCATCCTCCCGCATCTTCTTAACCTATGGTTAGAAAATAGACAAGCTGGTCATCTTATGTACTCAATATATTAAAAAAACTGACAGTGCACTTCAAAAGCTTACATGGTTCTTGAACCATTTCGCAAATCCTGCCATAACTAGTTTGTCAATGTTTCTTGGATTTTGCGGCAGTAACTCCTCTTTGTAGATGCTGCACAACATAGTGATCGTGTCAAACATCTAAATATATAAGAATGTGCTACAAGTTTAGTAGATTACGATGTATAAGCTGCACTACTGCACTTACTTGATATAAGGTAGTATCTCAGGACAGTTATTCAACACATACCAAACCATTTTGTCCAAATCTTTAGGTTTGTCCTCTTGTCGACTCTTCCCTATAACTCGAACAGAATAATCGAAAACATTGAGCCCGGGATTGTCTTCACCCACCTCTTTGCTAAGCTGATCAGCTGTTTCAATGTATTTTGAGCAGAATGTCAACGCTTCTGTAGCAATGTAGGCCTCTGCAATGGAACCCTCGGGTCTAGCTCTGTTCCTAACATAGCCCTTGAAAGTGCCTAGCCGCCTTTCAATAGGGTACATCCAGCCATACTGTACTGGACCTCTAAGTAGTGCCTCATCAGGTAGATGAACAGCCAAATGCACCATCACATCAAAGAAGGCTGGAGGATATATCTTCTCAAGGTCGCATAGGATAGTTGGTATCTTGTCTCTAAGACGCTCCAAAGCATCTATCCTGATATTCCTACTGCAGAGTTCCCTGAAGAATTGTCCCAACTCTGTAACTACTCTGTATAAGTCAGGGCGACCCAATCCTCTAAGGATAAACCCTTTGAAGTAGGACGTGGCAGTCATGAGTTTTCAACCCTTGTACCTTGTTTCCATCTTCACTGACTCTCCTTTCAGGTTGGAAGCAAATCCATGTGGGAATCTCACATGTGACAGTACCTCGCAGAATTCTTTTCTTTTTACCTGGTCCAAGACGTACACAGCTGGTGCCATATCCCGTAGTTTACCTTCATCTTGCACCTGCAAATCCTTTCTGATACCCAGGTGTGTCAAATCAATCCTCGATTTTAAGGTATCTTTCGTCTTGCCTTCAATATTAAGAAGTGTGCCGATAATGCTGTCACATATATTTTTCTCGATGTGCATCACATCAAGATTATGCCGCAGATCCAAATCTTTCCAATACTCCAAGTCCCACAAAGTGGACCTGCGGGTAAAAAATAATCTCTCTTCTACCCTGCCACGCTTCCTTTTCCCACTACCGTTACCAGGATGGTTTCCTGGTGTAATATGCCTGACCTTCTCTAATTCCACTTGCAACTCATCGGCGGCGAGCCTCTTTGGCGCATCATGGTTTTCATGCTTTGCATTGAACACATGTCTTTGGTATTTTCTAGGATGCGGCTTGTCCTTGGCAAGGAAACGGCAGTGTCCAATGTAACAGATCTTGCTAAGTATTGCGTATGACAGCGGATTCCTGTCACAGCGAACACATGCATTGTAACCATGTGTCGTTCGCCCTGACATAGTGCCCAAAGCCGGATAATCATGGATGCACCAAATTATAACGGCACGCAGAAAGAAATCAGCTGGTGGGCTGTTATATAGGTCTCGAGTGAGAACACCCTTCCATAGCTGTTGAAGTTCCTCCACAAGAGGCTCCATGAACAAATCAAAATACTTTCCAGGACTTTTTGGACCTGGGATGAGCAAGGACATCATGTAGTTTGATTCTTTGGTGCAGACATTTGGAGGCATGTTGTAAGGGATAACAAGCACTGGCCACATGCTATATGTGGCGCTCTGGTGGCCAAATGGGTTAAATCCATCTGAAGCTAAGCCAAGTCTAATGTTTCTCGGGTCAGCAGCAAACTCTTTGTGTTTATCAATGAAGCTTTTCCACTCACTACCATGAGATGGATGGCTCATTACATTCTGATCTCTGTACTCCTGGTTCCTTGAATGCCACAATACATCCTCTCTTGTTTCAGCATCATGAAACAACCTCTGCAATCTTGGTGTAATTGGAAAATGTCTCAGAACATTATGAGGAATCCTCTTCACAACATCGCCATCTTTCCATCTTGATGATTTGCATTTCGGGCATTCACTTAAGTTGGCATAATCCTTCCGGAAAAGAACACAATTATTCTTACAAACATGGATCATATCATATCCAATTCCAACTGCACGAAGGAAATTCTTCATTTTACTGTAGGTGTGTGGCAGCTCAGACGCATCTGGGAAAGATTCGCGGAAAGCAGCCAACATCGCATCGAATGATTTGTTGGTCATCCGCTCAGATGTCTTCACCTGAAGAAAGGTGACAATAGCTGAGAATACTGACAGCTTGTTTCCTGGGGTGACAGCAACGTTGCATTGTTCCAACATGCGGGCCCACCGTTTTTCTTCTGCAGGTGAAAGTTCACGGAATGCACGAGCATTTCGTAGCATTGTTTCAATGTTGGTCAAACTCAGTGGCTCCGCCACCACCACCTCCTCCTCCTCTTCCACCTGAGCATCAGGCAGATCAAGATGGTGATCTGCTGCTTCCACGTAGTCAATAACATTGACGTTCACAGCTTCACCATGATGAACCCACCTAGTATATGTGACCGACATCCCATACAAGTGTAGATGATTTTGCACAATTGACTGGGGTCTTGTAACTGAATTCATACAACTGCTACACGGGCAGAGCACATCTGATTTCGGACCACCATACTCAGCTCTGATAAAGTTCATGAAGTTTTCAACCCCCTCAACATATGCAGCGGAGAATCTTCGAGCAGAAGTTATCCAAGTCCTGTCCATCTGTTAGACATACAAATTAGTTCTTCTACTAGATATACAGGAAAAACATATATGCTTTTTTATGAAGTCCAGAAAAAAAATACCTAGGTTGATGTCTAAAGCTATGGCAAGATATTTGGACGAGCAGATCTAAGTAACGAAATATATGTAAAGCTAATTCAGCAAACAGATTTGAGTGCCAAATTATGGCAGGCTGTTTCAGCAGTCAATGAGGCCGAGCACACAGCCATCGAACTATCGAAGGCCATCGCAGCAACAAAGATCGAGTATAAAATGGTGTAGAGCTATTTCACCTAACAGATTGGCTACTAGACCATGGCAATCTACGTCACAATAAATATATGGCAGGATATTTTAGCAACTAATCGGCCTTGGCATGCCATCTCAGCTAAGCAGATTGAGTGCAGAACAGGGCAAGGAAGCTTCTTAAGCAAAGCATATTGACAGTAAACTACTTCGGCAAACAGTGAGATTAACAGCGTCTATCAGCTAACATTCAGTGCTACACCGACATGAACGGGGCCTCAGTCTAGAATGCGCGTACCGTGGGAGAAGCTGACCGCCGTGCGTCTCCACACGAACGTCGCCAGCGGTGGCGGCGCTGACCACCGTGCGCCTCCACAAGAACGTAGCCAGAGGTGGCGGCGCGGCTAGAGGACGGCAGTCTACGAGAGCGTACTGTGGGAGCGAGAGGATCGCCGAACCGCGGCGCCGACGTATCGGCGCGGCGGGGAGGGCGGCTTTGCCAGAGCGAATGGAGTGGAGGGGGACAGGGGGAGGGGGTTTGGGGAATATTATTGGCTAGTTGGCCGAAGGGCGGTTGAATCGGATTTGGGGGGAATTTTTTGGTGTGGGGGGAGGATTTTCGCGCGGTGGGCGGGGGGAGTTTGGCGCATGGTCGGTTTCTCCAAGTGCAGTCCCACGTGTTAGTCAAGAGGCAAGCCGAAGCACGTTCCGTTTGCGTGAGCCGTGTGCAGGACCGAACGTGTGTGGGGTGCAATGCGACCGCGACAGGAGTGATGTGAGTGTACCGCCTTTTTTCCTTTTAAACTAGGTGCTTCGCCCCCTCAAAAAAATTGTTGCTTCACGCGATCCATCGATACTACTACTAGTAATCCGGTAATCCCGACTAAAACGGCGCGGCCGGGTCTTTTCCCGCGCGATATGCTGGGAGGTTGGCTTAGTTGTGTTTTTTAGGACGAGTAATGCTACACCTACGTAATCCCAGTTACGTAATTAACGTAATGTGAAACGTGTGAGCTATTGATTGTAGATTGGGGGGAGGGAGGGGCCCACCACCATGAAAATCAGGGGAGGAGAGACAGAGGCAATTTACGTTAACCCTTTCGTAGGTTCCCGTAGATGTAGAAAGATGTGAAATGCGTGAATGTGTAGTGGACGTACTATTGGAGTGCCTAAGATAATTTGTTTATGTATAGACCCTATGTGCTTATTTTACTTCGCATGTTAGATTTGTCTCGGTTCAATAAAAAGCAGAGTTGGTGATGATGGTGTGCCTGTCATCCTGCAATATAGGACGTCCGATCTATATCTAACGGATAGGAAGGAAACTATGACAATTTACCCGCACTCCTCTCCACATTTGCAGGTAAGGCTTTCCCTCGTTCATCCTTTTCTCCCACAAGATCTTGATCTTCCGTGCAACTCACGGGCATCTTGCTAGTACTCCTACAATATGTATATTATTGTGAAAGTTCATATACACCGGCCGAGATTAATGCAAACACGGCAGATTTTCGTTACATTTCGAACTTTTATAGGACAGAAAAATAAAAGAAACCCGACCTAAACCTATTCTACGGCAGCGACCGACGTCCTCCATCTGCGATCTCTATGTACGGGGGCGAGGTTCAAGACCCGTGAAGTGAAGGTGCGGTCTCCGGAGAGGAAGAGTAGAACACGGGATACGGACCGGCCAGTTGGCACACCATGCCCTGCCGCCTCCCATGCCCTACTCATCCTCGGAGGAGTCCCCGACCTCGGCGGTGCCGGACGTTGGACGGCGGCAAGTAGGATGCGTGGCTGACGGTGCTCCCGTCGTCGGCCGCCAGCGTGGCCACCGCTTGTGCGGTCGCGTCCGCGTCCGGCTACGCCGCTATTGCGTCGCGAGAGGCGGCTTGAGCGAGGGCGGCGACCTCGAGCTTCATCCCCGAAGACAAGCTCTCCCGCAGAGCGTTCGCACTTGCGGTCATGGCGGATGTGGTGCCAGGTAGGAGGACGATGCGCTATGGTGTGGAGGTTAGCTTGGCGTTGCCGCTTTAAGTAGCGCATTCCGGTGAGGCCAAGCGTCCGGGTGCGTCATTAAGTCGCCGGAGTTGGTTCCTCGGGCACCGAGCCTCTTAACAACGACATACGAACGGACGGCATGAATGCGGGCAGCTGGCGCCGGTTGAGAACGCACCGCGCGACGGCGCGAGGGACGAGGGTTTTGGTGTGCCAGGGTAGTTAGCTGCGGTCGTGGCAACGTTGGAGATGCCCTTTGCTCACATGCGATCCCCGCATGTCATTGAAAAAGCAAGACGACCCGGAATGGTCTCAGGTCCAGAGGATGCAGTTGGCCGCGCTACACCACTCCGCGGACGCGTTGCGGCGCCCCGTGCATCCTCGACGAGCTGGGTGTTGGGGTGTGTTTGGATTGTGGCCAAAGTGCACCTTACCAAAATTTTGGTCATGACCCAAAGATTGGTCTTTGTTTGGATGGTTGCCATTTTTTTGGCATGCCAATGAACTCTAGCCAACTCTAGTTCATTTTTCTTGCCAATGTCGGCCAAATCATGGGCAACCAATACCTCAACCAAAATTTTGGTCATGACCCAAAGATTGGTCTTTGTTTGGATGGTTGCCAATTCTTTGGCATGCCAATGAACTCTAGCCAACTCTAGTTCATTTTTCTTGCCAATGTCGGCCAAATCATGGGCAACCAATACCTCAACCAAAATTTTGGCTACCCAATGCTTTGATGGGGCAACCTTGGGCACAAACCAAACATACCGTTGGTCGTGCCACAGCACTAACGCCACCCTCGGCACACTGAAACCGACCGTGTCTAGTGACGATATGAGCGTGTCGCTCACTGCGGTCGCCGTGTCCGGAGGCGGTGCTGGAGCTGCGCCCCGTTGTTGGCCCCAACGACCCACATGAACGGTTGTCGGTGGCGAGGAGGTCGTGGGCCAGCTCCTCCATTGGACTAGTCTGCGCTACGTCATCCCGACGGGTGTGCCCCACATGTCGGTTTCCCTGTTTTCCCGGCCATATTCGAGCGTCAGTGCTCCGCGTTGCGCATTAGGCCTTTCACTATGTAGGCCAAGCGAGACAACTTATTGTTTATTTGAGCCGTTCAAGTATAATCATGTGGTGTTTGCTTATTTCTCATTCCTCTCCAACCCTCTTCTCCATCGATCATGTCGCCCTCCAATCGAGTCCATCCTCCCGCATGCCTCATTTGAACATTCCGCCGAGTATCATTCGCATGTACCCACCCTAGTCCTCTTTCAATAGATCTCCGGACCCCGAGATGAAATCGAGAGGGAACGAGTGGGGGCACGTGATACCTAAGGCGGATTCAAAATTTTGAACCGGTGATCATAGCATCCGCAAATCATATATAAGGGGTATTCAGTGTTCGTTTCATTTTTGAACGTACAATATACTCCCTCCTATCCTTTCTAGTTTACATATAAGTTTTATGAGTAGTCAAAGTATCTCTACTTTGATCAAAAAGGTATCAACATTCAACAACGCCCAATCAATATTGTTAGATTCGTACGTACTCCTAGATTTGTACTCGAGATGGTTTCCAATTTGACTATTGACAAGATTAATAGTACATGAGATGTATAATGTGAAAATTATATCATTGGAAACTCCTTTCACATACGAATTTGACCGTATGCTTTGTGTAAGTTGCATGTCATATATTATTACTCTAACATTTGGTCAAAGTTAGCATCGAAAAACGCATTAGACCCTGTATGCTTTGTGTAAGTTGCATGTCATATATTATTACTCTAACATTTGTGTAAGTTGCATATCATATATTATTACTCTAACATTTGGTCAAAGTAGTATAGTGGAAGTGGACCCTCTGACGTAGGTATCCCTGCCTTACCCTCCCTTTCGGTCACTTACTGGCGGACCCCATGCTTGCTAGGCCCCGCATGTCAGTTACTCAATGGGTTCGGCCATGTCAGGGGATCCTCATCCATAGTATACTCCCTCTGTTTTTATTTACTCCGCATAAAACGGAGGGAGTGGTGGTATAATAAATGACGCGGGCGGGGGAGGGGGAGGGACGTCGGTTTGCTCTCAACTGCGGTCCCACAAGCGAGCGAAAATGCAAGACGAAGCGCGTTCCATTCGGTGGACGTGGAGGGTCCAGCGTGCCGGGCTGCAACGCGAACGCGACAAGAGCGATGTACAGTCAAAACCGATTGACCGGTCGTCACCGGACCCACTATTCACACCAGAACCTTCGCTGCTCGGCCTGCGCCAGCCACTACCCTAAAACCACACCAAATCTCTAGCCCATTCCCCCACCTTTCGATCCCCTAGCCCGCATCAAGCATCCCCTAGTTCGCCGGAAAGCCATGATGCGCCGCAAGATCACTTACTACAAGATGCTGACGCCGGAGCGCCGCGCAGAAATCGCGGCGGCGGTCGGTGCCACAGACCTCCGTTCCCAAGCTCGCTTTGCGGCGGGCCAATCCCCAAGTTATCTAGAGCCAAGCTACGAGGAGGAGGAAGCTAATCCAATGTTCATGGCGGAGGTCGCGGCGCAGAAGGCCCCCAATGGGTATGAGACGATGGACGTCGACTTCGTGCCGGCGTCCGAGTCCCCCATTGTGCGGGCGGACCAGCGGTTCAACATGGCGATACTAAAGGAGGACCGGGAGGCAGAGGCTCAACTCGACGCGGAGTGCGCGCATGCTGCTACCATCGAGGCTCTCCTGCAGGCGGAACCGGATGTCGTGGATGTGAATCGGGCGGCGGAGGCTCAACTTGAGGCGGAGCGCGCGGATGCCGCTGCCATCGAGGCCCTCCTGCAGGCGGCACCGGACGTCCGGGACTTGAACCGGGCGGCAGAGGCTCAACTCGCCACTGAGCGCGTGGATGCCGCTCTCATCGACACCCTCCTGCAGGCGGAACCGGACGTCCTGGACTTGAACAGGGCGGCGGAGGCTCGACTCGACGCGGAGCGCGCGGATGCCGCTGCCATCGAGGCCCTCCTGCAGGCGGAACCGGACGTCCTCGACTTGAACCGGGCTGTGCTCTCGTCCGTGCAGAGCACCCGCACTCTCCGCTTGAATGAGTAGCTGGAGGCCGAGGACAATCACGGTGCGGAGACACACGTCGGCAGCGATGGCTGGTTCGCGCCGGCAGCCAAAGACGACGAGGCCGTCTCTTTCCGCGAGCAGTGATAGTTTTTCTTTATGTTGTTGTTTTTATGGATCTTTTGCTGCGTGAAAACATATATTTGTTATGCAAGTCGCCTGACTTGGGTCAGTCTACCATTTCGGGCGGTTGGATGGATATCCTACGTCTCCTAACCCTTCTTTCCTTCTTCCTCACCTCTTCTTCTTCCCCAACAGACCACCGCACGGGCCGTACGGATACTCCCCAACATGCGGTTGGATAAACATACTCTATGAACGAAAATTGTGTGTCAGCGATAGGATGGCTGAGTTTGGTTTGTTCACATGCGACAGCACGTGTCAGTGAGGGTGTGTTCCCCTTGGTTGGGTTTGCGGCGTGCAGGAGCGACTATGTGAGGGTGTGGTGCGACCGCGGCGTGCAGGAGCGACCGTGTGAGGGTGCGGTGCGACCGCGACAGCCGTGCGCAAGTGTACCTCCTTCTCATTTTGAAAACTTTAGGCAAGCTTGGCAAAAATGTGTGGCGAAGTTTGGCAATGCAAGGCCTAGACCCAAATAGGATAAGTACGTACGTACTAGGAGTACTAGTGTTAAAAAAGAAAGGCGGGGTTTTCCTTTGCGGGATTTAATCGATACAAATCCTCGTTTCACGTGTCAATTAATGCGTTTTTTTTCTCCAAAGACCAAAGAGCTAACCATCTCACTCCTCATCGCTTGATTAATGCAGCGCCATGCAAACCAACCTTCTCACTTCCGCATGCATGCAGGGGATATTAATGTCCTTGGTTGCTAACCCCATCAATTTTGCCTCGATTAGTGTTAGTGGCCCTTTGCAAATTGTAATTTTGATATACTGGCCTTGTGTACAAAAAAATGGAGGTAGTAACTATATTGGACTTCCTTCCCCATCACGGTGACGTTGACGATATCTTTTTTTTGGTGGTTTGGCGAAGTGCGTTCGACGGAGAACACCATTGAGGGAGACCACGGTAAGTCGTTCATAAGTGCCGCCTGCAAGCTGAGACAACCGCCTTATTTGCATCGAGGAAGTCCTTTACTAGTACTACTAGGAGTACTAGTGCGGTGAGATGGTTTCTCGAAGAAGACGATGGAGAAGCGGAGTCGGCGAAGAGTGAAATGATGGTTGCTTCGTCCGTGCTTTTGTGATTTGACGCCTCACTGCTTTGTGATTTGTGATAGAAGGGACAGGGGAGTAGACTCTGTTCTCTATACTGTACTACATGCGTCCAAGCATGGGAGAAAGAGGAGAGACGTTGCATTTTTCTATTCCTTCAATCAATCAATCAGGGAGCTTCGGTTCCATCTTTTTGGCTTTGGCAACACCGTCCACAATGGTTCCCACGATGCCAAAAGCTATTTTCACATTTGGCTACACATTGTGGATGCCCTTAACCGTACCACTTGGTTTTGCTCCTATGTGCTATCTATACAAATCTCAATTATATTGATCTAAAAAATTATAGAATCAAGATTAGTAAAAAGGAGGTGATTCTGCCGCGCGGATGGCGGGGGAGGTTTCTTATTTGAGCAATGCTACATCCACGTAATGGTTTACGTAAAGTTACGAACTGATGTGATGTGGGACTATTTGATTGGATTAAAGGAGAGGATTAGGCCCACCCCACCTAAAAATCAGGGGGGCATATATAGATTAGATGGAAAGTATACGTAGCAGCTACGTAGCCCTTTGTACGTCTAGGACTAGGCTTCTTATTTTCGGAGGACATTGTCCTGGCGGTTTGCTAACTTGTGGTCCCACGTGTCAGTGCTTTACCAAGCCGATCTGCGTCCCACATGAGGCAGAACAACGGCAGAAGCAACACGTGGTTAAGTTGAAGAAGATGAGGGAGAAGCGGATTCAGCAACGAGTGAAATGATGGTTGCTTCGTCCCTCCAACTTAACTGCGGGAAAGGTGCAGCTTTGTGATTTGACGCCTCATTGCTCATTACTACGCCGGTGCCATGACTGGGGTGCTTCACCCCGGCTGCTTTGCACTGTATTCCGGTATGGCACGTGGACCCGGTAGCTTGATGTCCCACATGTCAGCGAAAGGGACTAGAAGATTTATGAAAGCGAGCGCTCCACTCTTACAATGAAGGAGTAGATGTAACGCCCATGATGCGGCTATATCTCCCACGTGTCGAGGCACGACTTAGAGGCATAACCGCATTGTAGGTTTTGTCGCAAGAAGGGTCATCTTCACACAATCCCATGTAATGAACAAGAATGGGATAAAGAGAGTTGGCTTACAATCGCCACTTCACACAATACTAAAATAAATCATACATCATTCAGAGTACACCCATAGACCGACTACGGTCAAAGCCAAAAGAAAAGAAGATAACCCAACTGCTAGATCCCCGATCGTCCCAACTGGGCTCCACTACTGATCAACAGGAAACGAAACATAGTAATGACCAAGGTCCACGTCGAACTCCCACTTGAGTTCAGTAGCATCGCCTGCACTGGTATCGTCGGCACCTACAACTGTTTGGTAGAATCTGTGAGTCACGAGGACTCAGCAATCTCACACCCGCGAGATCAAGACTATTTAAGCTTATGGGTAGGATAGGGTAATGAGGTGGAGTTGCGGCAAGCACTAAGCATATATGGTGGCTAACATACGCAAATAAGAGCGAGAAGAGAAGCAATGCAACGATCGTGAAGCTATAAGTGATCAAGAAGTGATCCTGAAACTACTTACGCACATGCATAACCCAAACCGTGTTCACTTCCCGGACCCTGCCGAAAAGAGACCATCCCGGATACACATGCGGTTGATGTATTTTAATTAAGTCAAGTGTTAAGTTCTCTACAACCGGACATTAACAAATTCCCATCTGCCACATAACCGCGGGCACGGCTCTCGAAAGTTTATACCCTGCAGGGGTGTCCCAACTTAGCCCATTGTAAGCTCTCACGATCAACGAAGGATAATCCTTCTCCCGGGAAGACCCGATCAGTCTCGGAATCCTGGTTACAAGACATTTCGACAATGGTGAAACTAAACCAGCAAGACCGCCCGATTGTGCTGACAAATCTCGTTCTCAGGGCACATCCGGATGAGACTAGCTACGAGTAAAACCAGGCCTCGAGTTTCCCCGAGGTGGCCCCGCAGGCAGCTCAGTTCGGACCAACACTCAGAGGAGCACTGGCCCGAGGGGGGGTCTAAAATAAAGATGACCCTTGAGTCTGCAGAACCCAAGGAAAAGGTATAGGTGGTAGGTAGGCAAATGGTAAAACCAATGTTGGGCCTTGCTGGAGGAGTTTCATTCAACGCGAACTGTTAAGGGGTCCCCATATACCCAACCGTGTAAGGAACGCAAAATCCGGGAAAATAATACCGATATGACGGAAACTAGGGCGGCAAGAGTGGAACAAAACACCAGGCATAAGGCCGAGCCTTCCACCCTTTACCAAGTATATAGATGCATTAATTAAATAAAAGATATTGTGATATCCCAATATATCCATGTTCCAACAAGGAACAAACTTCATCTTCACCTGCAACTAGCAACGCTATAAGAAAGGCTGAGCAAAAGCGGTAACATAGCCAAACAACGGTTTGCTAGGAAGGTGGGTTAGAGGCTTGACATGGCAATATGGGAGGCATGATATAGCAAGTGGTAGGTAGCGCGGCATAGCGATAGAACGAACAACTAGCAAGCAAAGATAAAAGTGATTTCGAGGGTATGGTCATCTTGCCTGAGATCCAGCTAGGAAGAAGAACGAGTCCATGAAGAAGACAAGCGAACGTAGTCGAACGGATCCTCACAACTCTGGAATGAAACCGAAGCTAACGAGAGAAGCAACCCGGAAAGAAGCAAGCAGCATAGTAAACAACCATCACATAAACATGGCATGATGCGCAACCAAGTATGATGCATGTCCGGTTCAAAGAGGCATGGCATGGCAAAGTGCACAAACAATACTACAAGTTATGTGGAACACAATATGCAACGAATTGCATATTGACGAAACACCACATTCAAGTTATTTAGTTCGCTCTCGGTTATGTACCCAATAATATTAAATATTTTTAAACATGGCAAGAGGTGAAGCATAAGTAAACTAACTATTTAGGCAAGTTTAAATGAGGCCGGAAATAACAAACAACAAATCCGGAAAATCCTCATGTGCATATTTTGGAAATGGTACTGTTCTGCCCTAAACCATATTTTAGAGTTGTTAAGCATGCAAGATGAGTGCACCATGTTAAACTAGGCATTTTTTTCACCCCATTTACATATAAAGTTTATTTAAAATGGAGCTACGGTTATTTAGTTATGAAATAAATCATTTTAACATGGCATTTGAGCAAATTTAAACAAACAGCAATTTAAACATTTTAAACATGGATGAAAATTGGATATTATGAAACTAGAGGAAATTCTAAGCATTTTACATATATAAAACATTTTAATCCGATGCACGGTTAATGAGCTATTATATGCATGATGTTTGAGGGTTTTTCTGTAAAACTGGTAAATCCTGGATAATAGCTAAATCGCAGAGACTGCAAAAAAACAGGATCTGGGCCGCAACAGGGGCGGCTGGGCGCTCACCAAGGGCTCGGCCCAGTCGGAAGCAGAGGAGGCCGGCTTTGGGCGGTGCTACCTCTTGAGCACTGCGTAGGATTTCCCCGAAGAGGAGAGGATGATGCAGCAAAGTAGCGTAAGTATTTCCCTCAGTTTTTGAGAACCAAGGTATCAATCCAGTAGGAGCCTACGCTCAAGTCCCTCGCACCTACACAAATAACAAACTCTCGCAACCAACGCGATAAAGGGGTTGTCAATCCCTTCGCTGCCATTTGCAAGGATTAAAACTGATAAAGGAGATAGATAATATTTTTGGTGTTTTTGGTATAAGAAAGCAAAGTAAAATAAAAGGGCAAAAGTAAGAACAAAGCAAAAGTAAAGTGATGGAAGATTGATATGATGAGAATAGACCCGGGGGCCATAGGTTTCACTAGTGGCTTCTCTCGAGAGCATAAGTATTCTACGGTGGGTGAAAAAATTACTGTTGAGCAATTGACAGCATTGAGCATAGTTATGAGAGTATCTAGGCATGATCATGTATATAGGCATCACGTCTGAAACAAGTAGACCGAAACGATTCTGCATCTACTACTATTACTCCACTCATCGACCGCTATCCAACATGCATCTAGAGTATTAATTTAAAAACAGAGTAACGCCTTAAGCAAGATGACATGATGTAGAGGGATAAATTCATGCAATATGATATAAACCCCATCTTGTTATCCTCGATGGCAACGATACAATACGTGCCTTGCTGCCCCTGCCGTCACTGGGAAAGGACACCGCAAGATCGAACCCAAAGCTAAGAACTTCTCCCATTGCAAGAAGAACCAATCTAGTTGGCCAAACCAAACTGATAAATCAAAGAGACTTGCAAAGATAACCAATCATACATAAAAGATTTCAGAGAAGAATCAAATATTGTTCACAGATAATCTTGATCATAAACCCACAATTCATCGGTCTCAACAAACACACCGCAAAAAGAAGATTACATCGAATAGATCTCCACGAGAGAGGGGGAGAACTTTGTATTGAGATCCAAAAAGAGAGAAGAAGCCATCTAGCTAATAACTATGGACCCGAAGGTCTGAGGTAAACTACTCACACTTCATCGGTAGGACTAGGATGATGTAGAAGCCCTCCGTGATCAATTTCCCCCTCCGGCGGAGCTCCGGAAAAGGCCCCAAGATGGGATCTCGTGGATACAGAAAGTTGTGGCAGTGGAATTAGGGTTTTTGCTCTTGTTCTGATTGTTTGAGGGTACGTGGATATATATAGGAGGAAGAAGGGCGTTGGAGGAGCATCGGAGGGCCCACGAGGCAGGGGGGCACGCCCTAGGGGGGGCGTGCCCTCCACCCTCGTGGCCGCCTCCTCTGTTGCTTGACGTAGGGTACAAGTCTCCTCGATTGCTTCTGGTGAGAAAATCACGTTCCCCAAGGTTTCAATCCGTTTGGACTCCGTTTGATATTCCGTTTTTCTGAAACACTGAAATAGGCAAAAAAAACAGCAATTCTGGGCTGGGCCTCCAGTTAATAGGTTAGTCCCAAAAGTAATATAAAAGTGAATAATAAAGCCCAATATAGTCTAGAATAGTAGATAATATAGCATGGAGCAATCAAAAATTGTAGATACGTTGGAGACGTATCAGACATCCCCAAGCTTAATTCTTGCTCGTCCTCGAGTAGGTAAATGATAAAAAAGAATTTTTGATGCGGAGTGCTACTTGGCACAATTTCAATGTAAAGCTTCTTAATTGTGGTATGAATATTCAGATCCGTAAGATTCAAGACAAAAGTTCATATTGACATAAAAACAATAATACTTCAAGCATACTAATAAAGCAATCATGTCTTCTCAAAATAACATGGCCAAAGAAAGTTATCCCTACAAAATCATATAGTCTGGCTATGCTCTATCTTCACCACACAAAGTATTTAAATCATGCACAACCCCGATGACAAGCCAAGCAATTGTTTCATACTTTTAGAATTTTCAAACTTTTTCAATCTTCACGCAATACATGAGCGTCCGAACCAAGTAGACCGACTCCTGCCTGCATCTACTACTATTACTCCACTCATCAACCGCTATCCAGCATGCATCTAGAGTATTAAGTTAAAAACAGAGTAACGCCTTAAGCAAGATGACATGATGTAGAGGGATAAATTCATGCAATATGATATAAACCCCATCTTGTTATCCCCGATGGCAATGATACAATACGTGCCTTGCTGCCCCTGCTGTCACTGGGAAAGGACACCGCAAGATCGAACCCAAAGCTAAGCACCTCTCCCATTGCAAGAAGAACCAATCTAGTTGGCCAAACCAAACTGATAAATCGAAGAGACTTGCAAAGATAACCAATCATACATAAAAGATTTCAGAGAAGAATCAAATATTGTTCATAGATAATCTTGATCATAAACCCACAATTCATTGGTCTCAACAAACACACCACAAAAAGAAGATTACATCGAATAGATCTCCACAAGAGAGGGGGAGAACTTTGTATTGAGATCCAAAAAGAGAGAAGAAGCCATCTAGCAAATAACTATGGACCCGAAGGTCTGAGGTAAACTACTCACACTTCATCGGTAGGGCTAGGATGATGTAGAAGCCCTCCGTGATCGATTGCCACCTCCGGCGGAGCTCCGGAAAAGGCCCCAAGATGGGATCTCGTGGATACAGAAAGTTACGGCGGTGGAATTAGGGTTTTGGCTCCGTATTTGATCTTGCGGGGGTACGTGGATATATATAGGAGGACGGAGGGCGTCGGAGGTGCATCGGAGGGCCCACGAGGCAGGGGGGCGCGCCCCCCACCCTCGTGAGCACCTCCCTTGTGCCTTGACGTGGGGTCCAAGTCTCCTGGATTGCTTCTGTTGAGAAAATCACGTTCCCGAAGGTTTCATTCCGTTTGGACTCCGTTTGATATTCCGTTTTTCCGAAACACTGAAATAGGCAAAAAATAGCAATTCTGGGCTGGGCCTCCGGTTAATAGGTTAGTCCCAAAAGTAATATAAAAGTGAATAATAAAGCCCAATATAGTCCAAAACAGTAGATAATATAGCATGGAGCAATCAAAAATTATAGATATGTTGGAGACGTATCAGGCATCCCCAAGCTTAATTCCTGCTCATCCTCGAGTAGGTAAATGATAAAAAAGAATTTTTTTATGCGGAGTGCTACTTAGCAAAATATCAATGTAAATCTTCTTAATTGTGATATGAATATTCAGATCCATAAGATTCAAGACAAAAGTTCATATTGACATAAAAAATAATAATACTTCAAGCATACTAATAAAGCAATCATGTCTTCTCAAAATAACATGGCCAAAGAAAGTTATCCCTACAAAATCATATAGTCTGGCTATGCTCTATCTTCACCACACAAAGTATTTAAATCATGCACAACCCCGATGACAAGCCAACCAATTGTTTCATACTTAAAGAATTTTCAAACTTTTTCAATCTTCACGCAATACATGAGCGTGAGCCATGGACATAGCACTATATGTGGAATAGAATGGTGGTTGTGGAGAAGACAAAAAGGGAGAAGATAGTCTCACATCAACTAGGCGTATCAACAGGCTATGGAGATGCCCATCAATAGATATCAATGTGAGTGAGTAGGGATTGCCATGCAACGGATGCACTAGAGCTATAAGTATATGAAAGCTCATCAAAAGAAACTAAGTGGGTGTGCATCCAACTCGCTTGCTCACGAAGACCTAGGGCAATTTGAGGAAGCCCATCATTGGAATATACAAGCCAAGTTCTATAATGAAAATTCCCACTAGTATATGAAAGTGACAAAACGAGAGACTCTTTATCATGAGGATCTTGGTGCTACTTTGAAGCACAAGTGTGGTAAAAGGATAGTAACATTGTCCCTTCTCTCTTATTCTCTCATATTTTTTTCTTTGGGCCTTTTCTCTTTTTTTTTTATGGCCTCTTTTTTTTCTTTTTTTTTTCTTTTTTTTTTCGTCCGGAGTCTCATCCCGACTTGTGGGGGAATCATAGTCTCCATCATCCTTTCCTCACTTGGGACAATGCTCTAAAAATGATGATCATCACACTTTTATTTTTCTTACAACTCAACAATTACAACTCGAAACTTAGAACAAAATATGAATCTATATGAATGCCTCCGGCGGTGTACCGGGATATGCAATGAATCAAGAGTGACATGTATGAAAGAATTATGAACGGTGGCTTTGCCACAAATACGATGTCAACTACATGATCATGCTAGCAATATGACAATGATGGAGCATGTCATAATAAACGGAACGGTGGAAAGTTGCATGGCAATATATCTCGGGATGGCTATGGAAATGCCATGATAGGTAGGTATGGTGGCTGTTTTGAGGAAGGTTTATGGTGGGTGTATGATACCGGCGAAAAGTGTGCGGTATTAGAGAGGCTAGCAATGGTGGAAGGATGGGAAAAAGTGCATATGATCCATGGACTCAACATTAAACATAAAGAACTCATATACTTATTGCAAAAATTTAGAAGTCATCAAAAACCAAAGTATTACGCGCATGCTCCTAGGGGGATAGATTGGTAGGAAAAGACCATCGCTCGTCCCTGACCGCCACTCATAAGGAAGACAATCAATAAATAAATCATGCTCCGACTTCATCACACAACGGTTCACCATACGTGCATGCTACGGGAATCACAAACTTTAACACAAGTACTTCTCAAATTCACAACTACTCAACTAGCATAACTCTAATATCACCATCTTTATATCTCAAGACAATTATCAAGCATCAAACTTTTCTTAGTATTCAACACACTCAAAAGAGAGGTCCACAAATCTAGAATACCAAGCATATTTTTATTCTTAAGCAATTTACCATGCTATTAGAGACTCTCAAAATAATCTAAGTGAAGCATGAGAGATCAATAGTTTCTTTAAAACAAGTCCACCACCGTGCTCTAAAAGATCTAAGTGAAGCACTAGAGCAAAAATCATATAGGTCGAAAGATATAAGTGAAGCTCATAGGACAAATTTATCTAGCTTAAAAGATATAAGTGAAGCACATAGAGTATTCTATCAAATTCCAATTCATGTATGGCTCTCTCAAAAGGTGTGTACAGCAAGGATGATTGTGGTAAACTAAAAAGCAAAGACTCAAATCACACAAGACGCTCCAAGCAAAACACTTATCATGTTGGTGAATAAAAATATAGCTCCAAGTAAATTACCGATGGAAGTAGACGAAAGAGGGGATGCCTTCCGGGGCATCCCCAAGCTTTGACTTTTTGGTGTCCTTGGATTATCTTGGGGGTGCCATGGGCATCCCCAAGCTTAGGCTCTTGCCACTCCTTGTTCCATAATCCATCAAAAGATTTCACTCAAAACTTGAAAACTTCACAACACAAAACTCAACAAAAATCTCGTGAGCTCCGTTAGAGAAAGAAAACAAAAGACTACTTCAAGGTACTGTAATGAACTCATTCTTTACTTATATTGGTGTTAAACCTACTGTATTCCAACTTCTCTATGGATTATAAACTCTTTTACTAGCCATAGATTCATCAATATAAGCAAACAACACACGAAAAACAGAATCTGTCAAAAACAGAACAGTCTGTAGTAATCTGTAACTAACGCAAACTTCTGGAACCCAAACAATTCTGCAAAAATTGGACGACCTAGATAATCTGTTTATTGATCAGCAGCAATTGGAATCAGTATTTTATCACGTTCTGGTGATTTTTAACAATTCGGGCACTGCGCATAAAGTTTCTGGAAATTACAGCAAGATCAAATAACTCTTATTCCGAGAAGATCCAATAGGTTTAACTTGGCACAAACACTAATTTAAGCACACAAACACATCTAACCAGAGAATAAACAAAATTTATTTCTTCCTAAAAGAAAAAAAAATCAAAAATAAAAATAAAATTGGGTTGCCTCCCAACAAGCTCTATCGTTTAACGCCCCTAGCTAGGCATCAAGATACGGATAGATCTAGGTATTGCCATCTTTGGTAGGCAATCCATACGTGGCTCTCATGATAGATTCATAAGGTAATTTTATTTTCTTTCTAGGGAAGTGTTGCATACCTTTCCTAAAAGGAAATTGGAATCTAATATTCCCTTCTTTCATATCAATAATCGCACCAATCGTTCTAAGAAACGGTCTACCAAGAATAATAGGGCAAGAAGGATTGCAATCAATATCAAGAACGATAAAATCGACGGGCACATAGTTCCTATTAGCAACAATAAGAACATCATTAATCCTTCCAATTTGCTTTTTAATAGTAGAATCCGCAAGGTGCAAATTTAGAGAGCAATCTTCAAATTCATAGAAGCCTAGAATATCACATAAAGTTTTTGGAATCGTGGAAACACTAGCACCCAAATCACACAAAGCATAGAACTCATGATCCTTAATTTTTATTTTTATTGTAGGTTCCCACTCATCATAAAGTTTTCTAGGGATAGAAACTTCTAATTCAAGTTTTTCTTCATAAGATTGCATCAAAGCATCAACGATATGTTTAGTGAAGGCTTTATTTTGACTATAAGCATGAGGAGAATTTAGCACGGATTGCAACAAGGAAATACAATCAATCAAAGAACAACTCTCATAATTAAATTCCTTGATATCCAAAATAGTGGGTTTAGCATCATCTAGGGTTTTACTTTTTTCAATCCCACTTTTATCAATTTCATCATCAAGATCTAGAAACTCCGAATTTTTAGAACGCCTTCTAGGTAAAGGTGGATCATATTCAGTCCCATCATTATCAAGATTCATATTGCAAAACAAAGATTTAATAGGGGACACATCAATAACTTTTAGATCTTCATCTTTATTTTCATAGGTATCGGAAGAACACGCTTTAATAAAGGCATCTTTTGAAGCATGCATCCTAGCGGTTCTTTCCTTGCACTCATCAATGGAAATTCTCATGGCTTTGAGAGACTCATTGATATCATGCTTAGGAGTCAACCCGGCAATCCGACCCATGGGTGGCCGCGCCCATGGGCACCCGACCCGAATGGGTAGGGTATGGGTCGTCATCCTCACCCATGGGTAACCCGATTAGTCGTGGGTAGGGTACGGGCATAAGGTCTTGCCCATGGGTCACCCAATGGGTCGCCTGATTATCTGACATGTGGGCCCTTTGATGCACAAAATACACTAACCCCTATCATCCAACAGCCATCTATGCACCCTCAAAAAAAACAGCCATCTATGCTGAAAAAACACTAATAAGAAGCACCACACCACGACCACAAAGATCACATCCACCGATATGAAAGTCCATCAAACTTGGGCCGAAAAAACACTAATAAGAGCACCATTCATCAAGGCCTTTGCTCAATTACTTGTTTGGCCCAAGCCCTCAAGTCCATATATTGTGTTAAATTTTCGGCCCAACTTGCAATATGCAGCCCATGCAGCTAAAGGCTGGTGCTCAGGCAAAGGAACAGACTTGTTTAGTCCCACCTCGCGTAGAGAACAAGAAGGAACCAGCTTGCTAGCTATATAAGAAGGTGTGACCTTTCCAGCTCTTCCTCACAGGTCGTAGCTGCCAGATGGGCACACTTACGACAAGACGTGTACTATTTTTGAAGTATAAAAATAAAAACAAATATTTATTTCAAACCTGATGGGCGCCCTAATGGGTCGGGTCATCCATCGGGTTCGGGCATGGGTCTGCTTGTATACCCATGGGTAGGGTCGTGGGCAAAGGGTTAGACCCATTTACTTATTGGGCATGGGTCTGGTAGAGGTCGATCCGGTGAAACCCGACCTGATTGCCAGGTTGACTTAGGAGGAATAGATCTAAGCTTTAAAGAATCAACATCAAGAGAAATTCTATCAACGTTCCTAGCCAATTCATCAACTTTAAGCAATTTCTCTTCAAGCAAAGCATTAAAATTCTTTTGTGAATTCATAAACTCTTTAACACTATTCTTAAATTCAGAGGGCATCTTATTAAAATTTCCATAAGAGTTGTTGTAGGAATTACCATAATTATTAGAAGGATTACTAGTATAAGGCCTAGGATTAAAATTCCCTCTATACGCGTTGTTACCAAAATTATTCCTACCAACAAAATTCACATCCATAGATTCATTATTATTCCCAATCAAGGTAGACAAAGGCATATCATTAGGATCAGAAGAAACACTCTTAGTAGCAAATAATTTCATAAGTTCATCCATATTTCCACTCAAAACATTGATTTCTTCTATCGCATGCACTTTTTTATTAGTAGATCTTTCAGTGTGCCATTGAGAATAATTAACCATAATATTATCTAGGAGTTTAGTAGCATCTCCTAAAGTGATTTCCATAAAAGTGCCTCCCGCGGCCGAATCTAAAAGATTTCTAGAAGCAAAATTCAATCCGTCATAAATTTTTTGAATAATCATCCACAAGTTCAAGCCATGAGTAGGACAATTACGTAGCATAAGTTTCATTCTCTCCCAAGCTTGTGCAACATGTTCATGATCAAGTTGCTTAAAATTCATAATATTGTTTCTAAGAGAGATGATCTTAGCGGGAGGAAAATACTTAGAGATAAAGGCATCTTTGCACTTGTTCCAAGAATCAATACTATTTTTAGGCAAAGACAAAAACCAAGCTTTAGCACGATCTCTAAGCAAAAAAGGAAACAGCTTCAATTTAACAATATCATTATCAACATCTTTCTTCTTTTGCATATCACACAAATCAACGAAGCTATTTAGATGAGTAGCGGCATCTTCACTAGGAAGGCCGGCGAATTGATCTTTCATAACAAGATTCAACAAAGCGGTATTGATTTCACAAGATTCAGTATTGGCAAGAGGAGCAATCGGAGTGCTAAGGAAATCATTATTGTTGGTATTGGTAAAGTCACACAATTTGGTAGTATCTTGAGCCATAGTGACAACAAGCAATCCAACACACGAGCAAACAAGGAGCAAGCGAGAAAACGGCAAACGGAGAGAGAGAGAGAGAGAGAGAGAGAGGAGGAAAAAAGAGAGGGCAAATAAAACGGCAAGGGTGAAGTGGGGGAGAGGAAAACGAGAGGCAAATGGCAAATAATGTAATGCGGGAGATGAGATAGTGATGGGTACTTGGTATGTTGACTTTTTGCATAGAGCTCCTCGGCAACGGCGCCAGAAATTCTTCTTGCTACCTCTTGAGCATTGCGTTGGATTTCCCCGAAGAGGAGAGGATGATGCAGCAAAGTAGCGTAAGTATTTCCCTCCGTTGTTGAGAACCAAGGTATCAATCCAGTAGGAGCCTACGCTCAACTCCCTCGCACCTACACAAATAACAAACTCTCGCAACCAACGCGATAAAGGGGTTGTCAATCCCTTCATGGCCACTTGCAAGGATTAAAACTGATAAAGGAGATAGATAATATTTTTGGTGTTTTTGGTATAAGAAAGCAAAGTAAAATAAAAGGGCAAAAGTAAGAACAAAGCAAAAGTAAAGTGATGGAAGATTGATATGATGAGAATAGACCCGGGGGCCATAGGTTTCACTAGTGGCTTCTCTCGAGAGCATAAGTATTCTACAGTGGGTGAACAAATTACTGTTGAGCAATTGACAAAATTGAGCATAGTTATGAGAGTATCTAGGCATGATCATGTATATAGGCATCACGTCCGAAACAAGTAGACCGAAACGATTCTGCATCTACTACTATTACTCCACTCATCGACCGCTATCCAGCATGCATCTAGAGTATTAAGTTAAAAACAGAGTAACGCCTTAAGCAAGATGACATGATGTAGAGGGATAAATTCATGCAATATGATATAAACCCCATCTTGTTATCCTCGATGGCAACGATACAATACGTGCCTTGCTGCCCCTGCTATCACTGGGAAAGGACACCGCAAGATCGAACCCAAAGCTAAGCACTTCTCCCATTGCGAGAAGAACCAATCTAGTTGGCCAAACCAAACTGATAAATTGAAGAGACTTGCAAAGATAACCAATCATACATAAAAGATTTCAGAGAAGAATCAAATATTGTTCATAGATAATCTTGATCATAAACCCACAATTCATCGGTCTCAACAAACACACCGCAAAAAGAAGATTACATTGAATAGATCTCCACGAGAGAGGGGGAGAACTTTGAATTGAGATCCAAAAAGAGAGAACAAGCCATCTAGCTAATAACTATGGACCCGAAGGTCTGAGGTAAACTACTCACACTTCATCGGTAGGGATAGGATGATGTAGAAGCCCTCCGTGATCAATTGCCCCCTCCGGCGGAGCTCCGGGAAAGGCCCCAAGATGGGATCTCGTGGATACAGAAAGTTGCGGCGGTGGAATTAGGGTTTTTGCTCCTGTTCTGATCGTTTGAGGGTACGTGGATATATATAGGAGGAAGAATGGCATCGGAGGAGCATCGGAGGGCCCACGAGGCAGGGGGCGCCCTCTACCCTCGTGGCCGCCTCCTCTGTTGCTTGACGTAGGGTCCAAGTCTCCTGGATTGCTTCTGGTGAGAAAATCACGTTCCCGAAGGTTTCATTCCGTTTGGACTCCGTTTGATATTCCGTTTTTCCGAAACACTGAAATAGGCAAAAAACAGCAATTCTGGGTTGGGCCTCCGGTTAATAGGTTAGTCCCAAAAGTAATATAAAAGTGAATAATAAAGCCCAATATAGTCCAAAACAGTAGATAATATAGCATGGAGCAATCAAAAATTATAGATACGTTGGAGACGTATCAGGCGGCGGGGCTGGGCCTTGGCGCTGGTCGCGTTCCACGTAGGCGAGGAAGGCGCGGTCAACGCAGCGACCAGAGGTGCAAGCGGGATGAGCAGGCGAGCACCTGCTCGATGCAGAGGATGCAGAGGCAGCGGCGGCAACAGGTCGACGCCGCAGGGGCGAGGCGGCGCTGTACTTGGCGCGATCTCCGGGTGAAGGCGGCGCGGGGCTTGAGGCAGGGTCGAGGTCGAGGCGCTCGTTCGAGGATGCAGCAGAGGACGCGGGCTCGAGCTCGCACACAGTCAACGGCAACGGCAGGGACGTCTGGGTCTCCGGCAAGCGGCGGGATGGAGCGGACGGGCTGGTCCGGGCGCGGGAAGATGGATCCGGCCGGTCTTAGAGGAGATCGAGGCGCGGGAGGCAGCTCGAAGCAGAGGGTGACGGTTGGAGGAGGCCAGGTACAAGGCATGGCTCGGGCAGGAGAAGGAGGGGCGCTGCAGCAGGGGAGCTCGGCTGCAGGAGAGGTCCGGCAGGGCAGCTCGTGGAGGAGGGCATTGGCACGGCTGAAGCCCCGATGGACTTGGGCGGCGACGGGGCCAGTCTCCGGTGAAGCAGAGGCGCGGGGACGAGGAGGAACACGAGGAGGCTTCAGGAGAAGATGAGGCGATCGAGGTCGAGGCAGAGTGGCGGCGCAGCGATTTGGTGGTCAGGGACGGCGCGGAGGCAGTGGATCCGGGCAGGAGACGACGATCTCCAGCGAGGCGATGTAGGCCATGGCGACGGCGTGGTCGTGTCGACGAACAGAGAGGAGAGAGCTAAGAAATTAAGGGAGGGAGAGATAAACGGAGCAGGAGGGAAGGAAGGGACGCGAGACGGGGACCTGCTGGTCCGGCTGCTCTGCTCGGAGTGCTAGCCGGCGGCGACGGCGCCATGGAGAGAGGAGCAAACGGGAGGAGCTCGGGGCAGCAGGGATCTCTCGGTGGCTCCGATCGAAGGAGCTCGGGCTCGAGCGCTGGTTGGATGGCTGCGCAGATCGAGGGAGGAGGCTGCGGGTGCGGGTTGGAGGAAGGTAGCTGGGCTGATTGGGGGATGGATCCCGAGGGGGATTTGGTGGAGTGGCGGCGGGCAGGAAGATGGATGAGACAAGTGGCCTAAAAATTAGGGTTGCCCCCTTATATATAGCTAGGTCATTTGGGTAGGGGCATTCTAGCCCCTCCGATCGTAATCGGACGGCTGAGAAAATATAGGTTAGAAAGTCCGATTAAGAAAACAGAGATGTTTTATAGATGTTTGGGGATGATCTGAATCCAACTTTGATAACTGAGTGGGTCGGGTTCGGGGAAGTTTCGGACACACGCGAGAGGTTGATGGACTGTGCAAAGAGACTCCGGTTTAGGCAAGAGGGAAAACAAAGAACAAGGTTGGTCTTGGAACGGTCAACGAAAGCAAGGGGGACGCGGCAACTACGAGCGGATGCAAGTTTTTAAGAAAACATGCGGATGCAATATGCATGATGACATGATGAATGCAGCAAACAAATAATTAACACAGCTGACACGCCAAACATGGAAGGCATCTGGAGCGTCGGTCTGTGGGCGTCACAACACTCCTCCACTTACAAGAGATCTCGTCCCGAGATCTTAGGAACGAGACGGAAGCGGAATAGAAAGACAAAGTTGCTTGTTGGACAAAAGAGTGAAATCAAAGAACCTTGAGAGGTTGAAAAAAAACTTGAAAGAAAAGGTACAAGGGAGACGAACAACATTGAGGCTCTCCGGTAAAATGAGGAAACAAGGAATACGGCGAGAACCAAGAGCTTAGGTGACAAGAGAGACATTGAAACCACTCCGGTTAAGCGAGATAGACAAGGAATAAGAACAAGAAAATTTAGTTAGCACTCCAGTTGAAAAATGGAAGGAATTAGAATCATGAACTTGGGAAGATTGGATGATCCTTGACGAAATCAACAACACACTACCTCCAAAACAATTAAAAGAATGACACAAGGGGTAAGAATGATTCCAAACAACACTCCAGTTGAAAGGAGAGGATAAACTTGATAAGATGAGAGAACTTGAATAGATGACACAACACTCCGGTTAAAAGGATAAGCACGAGAAGAACACGATCCTCACAATTCGAGATGATGAGTGAAGAGAGCAACATCACAATGCCTTCGGAACGAAAGAATAGAATGGAATGGAATGAACGGAGGGAAACAAGATCTTGAAAGAGCACGCTTACAAGAAATGCTAGAACGGAGTTGTTGGAAAATGAACAACAAAAGAATAAGCTTGTAGTGGGCTTATGGAAAACATCTCAAAACTTGAGGTGAAATTTTTGCCACTAACGAAAAACAATTGCTTGCTTGAGATCAAAGAAGAGATGAAAACTTCTTTCGCCGAGAGGATAGGAGAAAACTTGGATCATTGATAAGCACCACAATAACAACATTCCTTAGGGAAGGCTTTAGGTGAAATATGCCACAAGATAACTCCAACAAAGGAAGAAATGGTGATGATGAGTTAAAACAACTCATGAACGAAGAGAAAACGATGGGTTTACATATCTCATTCCTGACGACTTGTGAATCATGAAACACGAGGAGAAATTGCCAAGAGTGACATAACACCATCTCAAGAGATGAGATAGGAAGAACCGCACTTCAGATGCAAGATGAAGAATGCTTGAACTCCTCAAAACAAAACATGTGTTGAGCATCATGTTTATTTTAGAGTATAGCTTGGCGGATCATAACTCCGAGAGAAATCTTGAAGAACAAATGAAGAATGAAAAAGATCCTTGATGAACCACCATGTAGAGCCTCCATGAAGAACTCCGGTAATAAAAGGATGATAAAAAGAAAGAGAATTTGAAAACACAAGGTGAAGCCTTGCGATGATTTAGATGGAGCTTCCCGACGAGATAAAGCGAAAGACTTGGAACTCCGGATAAGAAAAGATGAAGCATCTCGAACCGAGAATGTGACCTGGTGGACAAACTCCGGAAAGAAGAAACTAGATGACTTGGATGAAACAATAATAAGAATTACGTTAAGAGTATCCTTCACCAATTTAGATTGATGACAAGCAATGGATTTGGCATACTACTTATTCTCATAGACAGGATTAAGATAGATATAGCGCAAACTTGATGACTTGGATGAAACAATAATAAGAATTACGTTAAGAGTATCCTTCACCAATTTAGATTGATGACAAGCAATGGATTTGGCATACTACTTATTCTCATAGACAGGATTAAGATAGATATAGCGCAAACTTGAGAAAAGTCTTCCACGATCCACCGGTAGGATTTGGAAAAAACGAATGAATTGATATGATAACCAAGAAAGAGAACTCTTGAACGAACCACCATAAGAATTGAAAATGAAAGTAGCAAAGGCACAATTCACCGGGAAGAATTAGAAAACGAATAAAGATACTTGACAGAATTTAGATACAAGTGAACGAATAGATCACGAGCTGATTAGAGAATACTTGAACAATGCACCGGTAAGATTCGAGAACGAGAGCTGAAAGCTGAGAATGAATAATTCTGAGATGATGGCTATGGAGAATCAATCTAAAAAGACTCCTGAATTGCTCTGGATGGGTGAAAATAATTGTCACCATCGAAAACAATTATGAGAGGATGGCATAAAGTTAGAACCACGAATCTTGAGAGAACGGATAAGATTTGGAGGAAAACTCTTCTTTGGTCTTCAAATGTTGAGAAAGATCATGAGAACCACCATGACAAATGATGAGCCACTCCGGAACAATGAAGAATAGAAATGATGAACCAACGATGACCAGAATTTGAAAGATCTTGGAGAAAGACATATGACTGATGACAATTCATACTTACGTCATACTTTGAAATGAATTTGAGAATAGCTCCGGAAAAAATTAGAAGAGTCAGGTAAGATCCTGGGAAAAGACCTGTGGGTTAGGGCCCACTAAAAAAACACCATTGGAAATGTTTCTTGGAAGAGAGATTGCACCGGTTGAATTAAATGGCTTGAATGAGATAACAACCTCGAGATAGCTTGAACGGATCTAGAATAGAAGCACGAATCTTCCGAGATATCTTCAGCACAACGGAACAAATGGAAAGCGACAGGTGAATGATTAAGAGATACACCGGCATAAGAAAGCATTTGAAACAAGGAAAGGAATATGATCAACACTGAAATCTTGAATTGAAACCACCGGAGAAGAAAACGAGTGAAGAATGACGAACTTGAAGCTCTGTTAGTATCTTTATGGGAAATCGCCGGGTAAGAACATTGATGGAAAAGAATGGAGGGACTTCCCATCACTAAAAGGATACTTGATTAAGAAATCCGAGTCCTTGAAGAAAAGGGTGGGAGGGCGGGAAAACAAAGGCAACTTGGGTCGGATGAAACGAACACCGTTGAGAAAGAACTTAGAATTGATCTTGCGAATGTTGGGATGGTCAGATGCACTTGAAGATAAACACGCCGGTTGGAAAAGAATTGACATGACAACCTCAATGATCAAGAAGGATTAGTATTCACATGAGAACACCATTTAGAAAGGTATGGAATCAACACTTGACATCGAAGCAACTCGAATACGACAAATCAAAAACAAAACAAAACAAAGGATTTGGCTCGCAGAATAAGCCGGAACAAATACATATGATAGAGATTTACCCAATCCCATATCATGCATCTATCGGAAAGATATTCTAGGAGCTACTTGAATTCCCACCTATAAACTCCCGAAACTTTCTGGTTATGCAATCTGGTGCTGGGGATACAGGGGACGCATAATATCTCACCCAAACTAACAATCCCTAGATCCAGCTGTATCCATCCGTCAACACATAACCAAGAAAACTCCGGAAATCGTGTACCTCAACCTTCGAAAAGCATCCGTTATACGAGCTATGGCAATACTCCCGAACTCCCGCCCCAGTACTGGGTGGCGTCGAGGTGATCTCACCAACAACTGCATAAAAGAGATTTTCGATGTCGGCGAAAAAAAACTCAGGTATTCCAAAACTGCAACGATAAAATTGTGACGACAACACCTCGGAGCTCAACTCCCCGGGACACTGCCACAACCCCTAAATGTCAGGAGGCACCAAGAACAATGTTCTCGTCACAAGAATATTGGAACGATCCCAAGATACCCGCGTGATCCTAAAAAAAATTTAGTGAAATTTGAGGAGAGGAAAGACAAAACATCTACGTCACGAGACCTCACCAGAGTGACGAAGGGACTGAGGAGTAAAAAGAATCCTACTCTCCGATATATATAATCCTAAGACTCAAAAAATTTTGTTCTAGAGTCAACAACGTCAGTGATTCGATCAAGCAGGGGGCTCCTAAGTCGGGGATGGCTCTGATTACCAACTTGTAACGCCCACGATGCGGCTATATCTCCCACGTGTCGAGGCACGACTTAGAGGCATAACCGCATTGTAGGTTTTGTCGCAAGAAGGGTCATCTTCACACAATCCCATGTAATGAACAAGAATGGGATAAAGAGAGTTGGCTTACAATCGCCACTTCACACAATACTTAAATAAATCATACATCATTCAGAGTACACCCATAGACCGACTACGGTCAAAGCCAAAAGAAAAGAAGATAACCCAACTGCTAGATCCCCGATCGTCCCAACTGGGCTCCACTACTGATCAACAGGAAACGAAACATAGTAATGACCAAGGTCCTCGTCGAACTCCCACTTGAGTTCGGTAGCATCGCCTGCACTGGTATCGTCGGCACCTGCAACTGTTTGGTAGAAGCTGTGAGTCACGAGGACTCAGCAATCTCACACCCGCGAGATCAAGACTATTTAAGCTTATGGGTAGGATAGGGTAATGAGGTGGAGCTGCGGCAAGCACTAAGCATATATGGTGGCTAACATACGCAAATAAGAGCGAGAAGAGAAGCAACGCAACGATCGTGAAGCTAGAAGTGATCAAGAAGTGATCCTGAAACTACTTACGCACATGCATAACCCAAACCGTGTTCACTTCCCGGACCCTGCCGAAAAGAGACCATCACGGATACACACGCGGTTGATGTATTTTAATTAAGTCAAGTGTCAAGTTCTCTACAACCGGACATTAACAAATCCCCATCTGCCACATAACCGCGGGCACGGCTCTCGAAAGTTTATAACCTGCAGGGGTGTCCCAACTTAGCCCATTATAAGCTCTCATGATCAACGAAGGATAATCCTTCTCCCGGGAAGACCCGATCAGTCTCGGAATCCCGGTTACAAGACATTTCGACAATGGTGAAACTAAACCAGCAAGACCACCCGATTGTGCCGACAAATCCCGATAAGAGCTGCACATATGTCATTCTCAGGGCACATCCGGATGAGACTAGCTACGAGTAAAACCAGGCCTCGAGTTTCCCCGAGGTGGCCCCGCAAGCAGCTCGGTTCGGACCAACACTCAGAGGAGCACTGGCCCGAGGGGGGGGGTCTAAAATAAAGATGACCCTTGAGTCTGCAGAACCCAAGGGAAAGGTATAGGTGGTAGGTAGGCAAATGGTAAAACCAATGTTGGGCCTTGCTGGAGGAGTTTCATTCAACGCGGACTGTCAAGGGGTCCCCATATACCCAACCGTGTAAGGAACGCAAAATCCAGGAACATAATACCGATATGACGGAAACTAGGGCGGCAAGAGTGGAACAAAACACCAGGCATAAGGCCGAGCCTTCCACCTTTTACCAAGTATATAGATGCATTAATTAAATAAAAGATATTGTGATATCCCAACATATCCATGTTCCAACAAGGAACAAACTTCATCTTCACCTGCAACTAGCAACGCTATAAGAAGGGCTGAGCAAAAGCGGTAACATAGCCAAACAACGGTTTGCTAGGAAGGTGGGTTAGAGGCTTGACATGGCAATATGGGAGGCATGATATAGCAAGTGGTAGGTAGCACGGCATAGCGATAGAACGAACAACTAGCAAGCAAAGATAAAAGTGATTTTGAGGGTATGGTCATCTTGCCTGAGATCCAACTAGGAAGAAGAACGAGTCCATGAAGAAGACAAGCGAACGTAGTCGAACGGATCCTTACAACTCCGGAACGAAACCGAAGCTAACGAGAGAAGCAACCCGGAAAGAAGCAAGCAACATAGTAAACAACCATCACATAAACATGGCATGATGCGCAACCAAGTATGATGCATGTCCGGTTTAAAGAGGCATGGCATGGCAAAGTGCACAATCAATACTACAAGTTAAGTGGAACACAATATGCAATGAGTTGCATATTGACGAAACACCACATTCAAGTTATTTAGTTCGCTCTCGGTTATGTACCCAATAATATTAAATATTGTTAAACATGGCAAGAGGTGAAGCATAAGTAAATTAACTATTTAGGCAAGTTTAAATGAGGCCGGAAATAACAAACAACAATCCGGAAAATCCTCATGTGCATATATTGGAAATGGTACTGTTCTGCCCTAAACCATATTTTAGAGTTGTTAAGCATGCAAGATGAGTGCACCATGTTAAACTAGGCATTTTTCCACCCCATTTACATATAAAGTTTATTTAAAATGGAGCTACGGTTATTTAGTTATGAAATAAATCATTTTAACATGGCATTTGAGCAAATTTAAACAAACAGCAATTTAAACATTTTAAACATGGATGAAAATTGGATATTATGAAACTAGAGGAAATTCTAAGCATTTTACATATATAAAACCTTTTAATCCGATGCACGGTTAATGAGCTATTATATGCATGATGTTTGAGGGTTTTTCTGTAAAACTGGTAAATCCTGGATAATAGCTAAATCGCAGAGACTGCAAAAAAACAGGATCTGGGCCGCAACAGGGCGGCTGGGCGCTCACCAAGGGCTCGGCCCAGTCGGAAGCAGAGGAGGCCGGCTTTGGGCGGCGGGGCTGGGCCTTGGCGCTGGTCGCGTTCCACATAGGCGAGGAAGGCGCGGTCAACGCAGCGACCAGAGGCGCGAGCGGGATGAGCAGGCAAGCACCTGCTCGATGCAGAGGATGCAGAGGCCACGGCGACAACAGGTAGACGCCGCGGGGGCGAGGCGGCGCTGTACTTGGCGCGATCTCCAGGTGAAGGCGGCGCGGCTTGAGGCAGGGTCGAGGTCGAGGCGCTCGTTCGAGGTTGCAGCAGAGGACGCGGGCTCGAGGTCGAACGCAGTCAACGGCGACGGCAGGGACATCTGGGTCTCCGGCGAGCGGCGGGATGGAGCGGACGGGCTGGTCCGGGCGCGGGAAGATGGATCCGGCCAGTCTTAGAGGAGATCGAGGCGCGGGAGGCAGCTCGAAGCAGAGGGCGACGGTTGGAGGAGGCCAGGTACAAGGCATGGCTCGGGCAGGAGAAGGAGGGGCGCTGTGGGAGGGGAGCTCGGCTGTAGGAGAGGTCCGCCAGGGCAGCTCGTGGAGGAGGGCATGGGCACGGTTGAAGCCCCGGTGGACTTGGGCGGCGACGGGGCCAGTCTCTGGTGAAGCAGAGGCGCGGGGACGAGGAGGAACACGAGGAGGCTTCAGGAGAAGATGAGGCGGTCGAGGTTGAGGCAGAGCGGCGGCGCAGCGATTTGGTGGTCAGGGACGGCGCGGAGGCAGTGGATCCGGGCAGGAGACGACGATCTCCAGCGAGGCGATGTAGGCCATGGCGACGGCGTGGTCCTGTCGACGAACAGAGAGGAGAGAGCTAAGAAATTAAGGGAGGGAGAGATAAACGGAGCAGGAGGGAAGGAAGGGACGCGAGACGGGGACCTGCTGGTCCGGCTGTTCTGCTCGGAGTGCTGGCCGGCGGCGACGGCGCCATGGAGAGAGGAGCAAACGGGAGGAGCTCGGGGCAGTAGGGATCTCTCGGTGGCTCCGATCGAAGGAGCTCAGGCTCGAGCGCTGCTTGGATGGCTGCGCAGATCGAGGGAGGAGGCTGCGGGTGCGGGTTGGAGGAACGTAGCTGGGCTGATTGGGGGATGGATCCCGAGGGGGATTTGGTGGAGTGGCGGCGGGCAGGAAGATGGATGAGACAAGTGGCCTAAAAATTAGGGTTGCCGCCTTATATATAGCTAGGTCATTTGGGTAGGGGCATTCTAGCCCCTCCGATCGTAATCGTACGGCTGAGAAAATATAGGTTAGAAAGTCCGATTAAGAAAACAGAGATGTTTCATAGATGTTTGGGGATGATCCGAATCCAACGGTGATAACTGAGCGGGTCGGGTTCGGGGAAGTTTCGGACACGCGCGAGAGCTTGATGCACTATGCAAAGAGACTCCGGTTTAGGCAAGAGGGAAAACGAAGAACAAGGTTGGTCTTGGAACGGTCAACGAAAGCAAGGGGGACGCGGCAACTACGAGCGGATGCAAGTTTTTAAGAAAACATGCGGATGCAATATGCATGATGACATGATGAATGCAGCAAACAAATAACTAACACAGCTGGCACGCCAAACATGGAAGGCATCTGGAGCGTCGGTCTTGGGGCGTCACAGTAGACGACATGACGGCCCAGTGAACTGTCACTTGTACTGTATAGTACTATAGTTTTGCTGTTTCGCACGATCCATCGATACAAACCCGATTAAACAGGAAAGGGCGGGATTTTTCCCGCGCGGTAGATGATACTGGCCATACATTTCAAAGGCAATTTTAATGTATGCAAGCTGAATAATTATAAGTAACAATATAATATCTAGTAAAACTAAAAACACATATGATTTATTGTGTTAGAGTGTAGTAGTAGTGATGTATTGCATAGTTGTTAGATGTAACATGCGAGAACGTGTAGATATGTAGTTTTGGAGGGCCTACAGAGAGAAAAGCGTAATATGGTCACCGAACTTCAGAATAAGCTGATTACGGTCAGTATATACGTTTTGCGGTGATTATACGGTCACTTGCTCACAGTTCAGCATCGGATTGCACTCTGTTGACCGGCCAAATAGTCTGCGTGGCGCCATGTTGACTAGTTAAATTGACCATGTTCCTTGTGGGTCCCACCTGTCAGTTCACATAGGCAAAAGGTCAGATAAACACAAATTTACGCAGGCGCGACAAGGCTCCAACCCGTGCGCGGGAAGCACCTGGTTGTGTATGTGTCTGTCAGGGTCTGATGTGTGCGCATGCACGTGTAGGTTGAGCACTTGAGCGTGAGAGTGTGTGTTGGTCGTGTGGTGTACTGGTGTGTCCATGCATGCGTGCGTGTGTGCGTGTGAGTGTTGCGTGCGTGCGTGTGAGTGCTGCGTGCGTGCGTGGCTGCGTGTGTACGTGTGAGTGTTGCGTGCGTGCGTGGGTGCATGTGTTTGTGTGAGTGTTGCGTGGATGCAGTTCGTGTGCATCTGTGCGTGTGTGTATAATCACCACACCAGCTCCTGTGTGTTAAAACAGACAGCTCAGCATACCAATACAAGGCCACCTTGTCCACTGTGCCCGCGGTCATGACTTCGAACCACCGTCCAAATATATTTTTGTCGTTTGTTTTCATTCTTACTAGCAAGATGCCCGTGCGTTGCACGTAACATCAAGATGCATTTGTATGACTTGTTTATCTTGTGAGAGAAAAGGATGAATGAGGGAAGGCCTTATTTGCAAATGTGGAGAGGTGTGTGGGTACCTTTTTGCAAAATTGCCATAGTTTCTTTCCTATCCGTCAGATATAAATCGGACGGCCTATATTGCAGGACGGCAGGCACACCATCATCACCAACTCTATTTTTTATAAGAGTGTATTTTATGTATTTTATAAGAGTGTAGATGTAGAGTAGATACAAGTCGACATGTGGGCACGATGGTAGTGAGATAATGTGATGCAACACTAGAGGTGCCACGTGGAGTGTTTAACTGGTCAACTAGTCATGTCATGAGCAAATACAGAGTTGTACGGTGAGCCCGTGACTGTATAATAACCACTAAACATAAATGGTGACCGTAATGAGTGGATTCCGAAGTCCAATGTACGTATCGTGCCTTCCCTTCAAATACAATGATCGTCATTGCATATATCGCGAGAGAAAGATGAAACATGCGTGAATTTTTTGGGGGCTTACTTTTAGAGGACCTGGAGATAGTTTTGTCTACGTGAAAGGGGCGTACAGGGGGGTATGCGATGGAGAGAGAGATGCTCTTCATTTCTCTTTATTATGACTAACTTTGTATATAGTATAAAAATATACAAATTCACAATGCGGAATAAATATCATTGTGGGCACCATGCAATGCAAATTAGCGTTCGTACTCCTCCATATAACTTTGTAATGTTGTATATATGTAGAAACTCTAAAATAATTTTTTGCCACACTTTATTCAAAAGGAATGTTGTATGCGAAATAAACGTGAAGAGAGGGCTTTTTAGATCAATGGGGTACGTGATGTAACATGTGTGAATGTGTAGTTGATGCATTTGGCGGGGCCTAGAGAGGTATGTGTGTGTATTACGTATTCGAGAGAGGCATGTATAGAGGGGCCGACGGGGGGGCGTGGGAGAGATAGCACGAGAAATGAGAGTGGTCTAGAGAGAGAGACGAATATGACGTCACGACAAGAGATTCCATTCCCTTGAGTGTGTATATGCAAGGGGGGAGGGAATAGAGGCACCAGGAGAAATTTTTTGTGTGTGTGGTGTTCGTGTTGGTATGTGTGGGTGTGAGAAGATAATGAGACGTGAGGGCAGAGGGTGTGTCACCGTGTAAGGTCCGGTGGGTCGAGGTGAGGCCCTTCGTTCGGTTTCGTCCTGCGCCACATTGGTCGGCCCGTGACGCATTTAAGAAGACCCATGGATGACTAGTCGTATAAGACAAAGATAGCAGAATTGTGAAGGACTCTGTGTCCATTGACAAAGTCGGCTAGGATTTGTAACCCTAGGTTCTCGGACTAAGGTAACCCCTTTATCTCTGATATTACTATTCATCCAACCTAACTTTAAGGGGCATCCTACAGAATGCTCTGCTATAATCATACTCGTCGATTAGGAAGAGAGGTGTGAGACAATGCGTGAGAGACAGGCGTAAAGATAATGTGCGTACATGAGACACGTAGGCAGGTCCATGTATATAGAAAGGGTCGATGAGGATTGTGCATGTGTATGTTTGAGAGAGGAAGAGTGCTTGTGATAAAGGTTAGTGAAAACAGTTGTAAATGGTTACGAGAGGGGGGGTTATATCTAGAGCATGTGTGCGAGAAAGACACCTCGTGAGAGAGTGTGTGAGCATGTGTGAGAGACCACCGATGGAGAGTGAAACTACACGTAAAAGACTGCTCTACACATTGATTAAAAATATAAATTGTATCCAAATATTAGGATGGGATCATGATATTTGCAATTCGCGTAAGGAGCGGTCATTGATCCATCAGACATCTAGATTCTATCGAATTTGAGCATGTCTATGTTATTATTCGACACAATTGATCCACATAGTTAGTATTTTGAACTCCAGACAATGCATCGCTTTAGCAATCGAATATAAACGTGAGTATAGTTCATGTTGTGTGTGTAAAGCACATTATACATACGAAAGTTACACAATGGACATTATAAATAGCTACCTCCGAACTAGCATACATTTGAATTCAACTTAAGGTGGTTTAAAAAAATCGAATTCAACATGAAGTCCATTCAATTATTTGAATTTGATATCATGGCATTTGTAAACCATACCTAAATTATGGGGGCACCAATCTTTGCTCTGATTTTGTACATAATAGCATATGTAGTCGTGTACAAAATAGATTCAAATTTAGCTCCTCCATTCCAAAATAATCGTTGTTATAGGATATTCAAGTGTCAAAATTTCAAAAAGAAGCGGATAATTTAATGAGGTTTTCAAACATACAAGGTCAAATATAACGTTGTCTATTTAGGTCAATCCTCATAGTTCAAGAGTACTCTAAACGTGAATGCTTGTGTTTCAAAATTTCGAACGAAGCGCCAAAAGAGCCTCTACTCGCCCGAAACCGCGTGAGACCAATGTTTGGTAGTACAAGGAAATTACTTTTCTAATAACTCCGACCCGTGAAACCTACCGGCCCGACGTCCAAAGGTCTAAACCGGGGTAGTTTGTAGCTTCATCTAGACGCCACGCAACCGCATCCGAAAAACATTCATACACAATGGCCGCCTAAGCACACATGCGCGCGGCCGAAATCACTCCCGCCCACTATTTGGGACACCTAGGATTACCATCCTACCCCCGACCCGCAGTAGGTCCGAAATTTAAGAGGGGGGCAAAGTTTGTACTTTCCCCAAATTTCAAACAAGCGCGTCCATCTTCTGTTCAAAAAAGCCAAAAACAAGCGTGTCCCAGACCGAAACATGGTTCCCCCCTGTCGGCATTCTGGGAACGGGGGTCCCCAGACTTGCCTGCCTATGGCCTGCGGCATGGCTCAAGTGGGGGCCCAGCGCGGCCCATCTTCATCGGCTCGAGCTCAAGACCCTCGCGAGGGGCCAAGCCTCGCGGGGCGGACGACAGGAAGCTTCCCAAGGGCAGCCTCATCAGGCAGGCTCGCGAGGAGGCGGAGAGATCAAGGCAGGGGCACCTCGCGAGGAGCCCGTGACGCAAGCCATGACGGTCGAAGACCAGGCGGGCGCCGGCCTGCGCAGTGTCCTTGTTTCCCCTTTGGTGCAAAGGGAGCAAGCACAGGCCAAGGCATCGGGCAAAGGTTACCATTCCGGTGCAACGAGACCAAGACTAGCAGAGCGGCAAGACGAAGGTCACCGTGGAGCCCAAGACGGCGTCATCACCAGTGCTTTTGGCAGCCAAAGACCACCTTTGGTCAGGATAACTTGTACTAGATGTTCCCCTTCAAAATGGCCAATTGTTGGCGCCCTTCCCGCTCATTATTTGGGAAGAGGTCCGGGGCCTCTATAAATAGGGCTAGTCACCACAGTAGGAGGCATCGAATCCTCACCCCACTAGAACTAGCCTCGAACTCATTCAGTTCATCCACACTCCGCACCAGCTCAAGAACACCTCTCGCGAGGCAGTTCTTCCTCTGTACTGTTCATTATCAGCCCCTGAGGCAATCCACCACACCACACACTGGAGTAGGGTATTACACCACAACGGTGGCCCGAACCAGTATAAACCTCGTGTCCCTTGTGTTGTTCATCATTCCCAGCTTAGATCACGCGAGGAGATCGGACGTAGATCGGTAGGGGAGAGATCTCCGCGCGCACCCCAGAGTTCGAACCTTAAGGGTCTGCCGGAACCCGAAATCCGACATTTGGCGCGCCAGGTAGGGGTGCGCCGGAATCTTTCTTCCGTTGTTCGCATGTGATCTCCTATCGTGTCCATGGCTGACGCTCATCGGGCTCGCGCCGAGCGCCGGGCTGCTCTCGCCACCCGCGTCGCCCAGACGGCGCCCGTCGGCGGACACCCCCGCCGTTCTCCGTTGCCTGGGGCCAGGGGGCTCCGGGCCTTGGCCCCCACCTTGCGGCAGGTGCAGTGGCCGCGCAAGTTCAAGCCTGAGATGCCGCCGCGCTACAACGGCGCGACAGACCCGCTGGTTTTTCTGCTGGCGTACGAGGAGGCCGTCCTCAGAGCCAGGGGCGACGACCGGGTGATGGCCAACTGGTTACCCATGGCCCTCACCGGCGTTCCGCGCATGTGGCTCCTCCACCTACCGGCGGCTTCTGTGACCTCCTGGGAGGAGCTGCGCGACCTCTTCCTCGCCCGTCATGCCACGCCAGCGCCGCCCGTCGTCGCAGCTCTCCTGGGTGGCTCCCAGGCGCCGCACTCGAGCCGCCACATCAAGCCGTTCACCCGCCGGGTCAGCACCGCCTCCAAGCACCGAGAAGCCTCCCCGGGCTGGGTGGCGCCCGAGGCCGATCTAACCTTCGACTTGGATGATCACCCCTTCAACCCCGCCGGTTCGGGCGCGCTCCCGATGCTGTGCACCCCCACCATCTGCCAAGTGGCCGTCACCAGGACCCTCATCGACGATGGTGCCGGCCTCAACGTACTCTCGGTGGAGGCCTTCAGCCTCCTCCACGTGCCACTGGAGCAGCTCCAACCCAGCAGGCCCTTCTCGGGCGTCGGAGTCGGTTCCACCGCCTCCTTGGGATAGATCCGCCTCCCAGTGACCTTTGGCACCTACAACAACTTCCGCACAGAGCTGATCGACTTCGACATCGCCCCCATCGGCCTCCCCTACAATGCCATCCTCGGTTATCCGGCCTTGGCCCAGTTCATGGCGGCAACTCACCCGGCGTACAACCTCATGAAGATGTCCGGGAGCAGTAGCGTCCTTACCGTGTCAGGAGACTCAAGGGATGCACTGCAGGCGCTCCGGCTCGCTTTCAGGGTGTCCGCGGCGGCGCAGCCCACCAGCACCGACGCCCCTGAACCCAAGGGGGTTGTGCCAGCTAAAAAGAAGCAGTTGTTCACCCAGGACAAGGCGGAAACCAAGCAGGTGCCGGTCAACGAGGACGGGTCTACTGACGCCACCTTCACCATAGGAGCCAACCTCGAGCCTGAGCAGGAGAAGGCCCTGGTGAGGTTCTTGCGCGCGAACAAGAAGGTGTTCGCGTGGGAACCAGATCAGTTAGCAGGGGTCCCGGGGAGTGTGATTGAGCATCACCTCAACATGTGCCCCAATGTGTGCCCCGTGAAGCAGAAGGTGAGGCGACAGTCCGCTGAGAAGCAAGCTTTCATTGTTCAAGAGACCCGGAAACTGGAAGCGGCAGGGGTTATCCGCGAGGTCCGCTACCCTGACTGGCTGGCTAATCCGGTCGTTGTGCCGAAAAAGGGAGGAAAAGAGCGCATGTGTGTCGACTTCACCAACCTCAACAAAGCCTGCCCGCAGGATCCGTTTCCGCTCCCCCGCATTGACCAGATAGTCGATTCCACCGCGGGGTGCGACCTGTTGTGCTTCCTAGATGCCTTCTCGGGATATCACCAGATCAAGATGGCAGTAGAAGACGTGGAAAAGACGGCTTTCCTGACCCCGTGTGGAGTATACTGCTACACGTGCATGTCGTTTGGGTTGCGCAACGCCGGGGCAACCTTTCAGCGGCTGATGCACATCGCCTTGGGTCGGCAGCTCGGGAGGAATGCTGAAGCTTACGTCGAAAACATTGTAGTGAAGTCTCGGGAGGCGAAAACCCTGATACAGGACCTAGAAGAAACCTTTGCGAGCCTCGACAAAGTGGACCTACGGCTCAACCCGGAAAAGTGCGTGTTTGGAGTCCCCTCGGGCAAACTCCTGGGTTTCCTCGTGTCACACAGGGGCATCGAGGCCAATCCGGAGAAGGTCAAGGCAGTTGAAGACATGAGCCCGCCAAGGACCCTCAGAGAGATGCAGAAGCTCACCGGGCGTGTAACCGCGCTAGGGCGGTTCATCTCCAAGCTGGGGGAGCGAGCGCTGCCTTTCTTGAAGCTGATGAAGAAGAAGGGCCCCTTCGAGTGGACTGAAGAGGCCGACAAGGCATTCCAAGATCTCAAGAGATACCTCACCAGCCCGCCAGTGATGGTAGCTCCGCGTCCTCAGGAGCCCCTAGTGCTCTACCTCGCGGCCACACCCTACTCCGCTAGCGCAGCCCTGGTGGCGGTCAAGGAGGAGCGCCACGCCAAAGCCGCATCAACTGCCCAGACTAAAACAGAGCAAAGCCAGGAAGGCCTCGCGAAGACCACAACCGCAGCAGGAAGGGAACAGCCACAGCAGGAGGGCGCACTGGAAGCAGGAGGGGCCCCTTCAAGCGAGCAAGCGCAGGGGGCTTCGTCATCTCAGGAGACGCCTCGACCTCTGGGGGACGCAAGCTGCACCAGCACCATCAACATCGTCGAGCATCCCGTGTACTTCGTCAGCACGATGCTGCGGGACGCAAGGGCACGGTACCCCATGCCTCAGAAGCTCCTCCTCGCGCTGTTGGTGGCCTCACGCAAGCTGCGGCACTACTTCCAAGGCCACCCCATCAAGGTCGTCTCAGCGTACCCCTTGGAAAGGGTACTCAGGAGCCCTAACTCAGCTGGAAGGGTCGTTGAATGGAACATTGAGCTGCAGGCATTTCAGCTAGAATTCAGTACGACCAGAGTCATCAAGGGAGCCGCACTTGCGGATTTCGTGGCGGAATGGGCAGAAGCGCCGGGCCTCGAGGCAGGCGAAGACCGCTCACTTTCCCCGGGGAGTGAAGCACCAGACGGCTGGGTCATGTACTTCGATGGGGCGTTCTCCCGACATGGCGCGGGAGCTGGCGCGGTACTCGTATCCCCAACACAAGACAAACTCTACTACGCCGTACAACTCTGCTTCCAACACGGGGAAAAGGTCTCCAACAACATAGCAGAGTACGAAGGCCTGATAGCAGGCCTGATAGCAGGCCTGAAAGCCGCAATCGCCCTAGGGGTGAAGCGCCTCATCATCAAGGGCGATTCGCAACTCCTCATCAACTTCTCCAACAAGCTATATGAGCCGAAGGACGAGCACATGGAAGCGTACCTCGCTGAGGTCCGCAAGATGGAGAAACGGTTCTGGGGGCTGGAGTTGCAGCATGTGCCTCGCGGCACCAATCAGGAGGCTGATCTCATTGCCAAGAGGGCATCTAGGCGGCTGCCTCAGGAGCCTGGCGTCTTCGAGGAGCGGCTCTTCAAACCCTCGGCAGTGCCGTCAATGTCAAGCACGGCGCAACCAAGGGAGGAGCTCCCTCAGCCACCTGCCTCGGGAGCTCCGGTCTGCGGCCCGGCCTCAGGGGCACGCCTGCTCCTGGCGCTGGAGCCTCAGGAGGGGTGTTGGATCTCGGAGCTCAAGAACTACTTAACGCAAGGAACCTTGCCGGAGAACGAGGAGGAGGCGGAGCGTGTGGCGCGGCAGGCCACGGCTTATTGCATCAAGGACGGGGAGCTCTACAGGAAGCGACCGAATGACGTGTCCCTACGTTGCATCTCTCAAGAGAAAGGGAAAGAGCTGCTGGCAGACATACACGGTGGGGACTGTGGGCACCACTCGTCATCACGAACCCTCATCGGCAAGGCGTTCCGCAGCGGGTTCTACTGGCCCATAGCGCTCAGCGACTCCATCGAATTGGTGAAGGCTTGTGAGGCCTGCCAGTTTCACGCTAAGCAGATCCATCAACCTGCGGGGGGCCTCCAGACTATACCCCTCTCATGGCCGTTCGCAGTTTGGGGGCTGGACATTCTGGGCCCGTTTCCTCGGGCGCCAGGGGGCTATCGCTACCTCTACGTTGTTGTGGAAAAATTCACCAAGTGGGCTGAGGTGGAAGCTATTCGCACAATCCCGGCAGGCTCCGCAGTCAAGTTCATCAAGGGCCTCGTGAGCCGATTTGGGGTGCCCAACCGCATCATCACAAACAACGGTTCGCAGTTCACCAGTAATCTCTTCAAAACATATTGTGCTAACCTTGGAACGCAGATATGCTACGCTTCGGTAGCACACCCCCGGAGCAACGGCCAGGCCGAACGAGCCAACGCGGAGGTCCTAAGGGGCCTCAAAGCCAGGACCTTCAAGAAGAAGCTGGAGGCCTGCGGCAGGGGCTGGTACGATGAGCTCCAGTCCGTGTTGTGGTCAATCCGCACAACTGCGACCAAGCCGACTGGCGAGACCCCGTTCTTCCTTGTCTATGGAGCAGAGGCTGTACTCCCTCACGAGGTCAAGCGTCACTCCGCACGGGTCCTGGCGTTCGACAAGACGCAGCAGGATGCCATGCGGGGGATGGACCTCGTGCTGGGGGAGGAACGTCGCCGAGAAGCCGCACTGAGGGCAGCAAGGTATCAACAGGCGCTACGGCAATACCACTGCCGCAACATTCTCCCCAGGACCCTTGAGGTAGGGGATCTCGTGCTCAGACGGGTTCTCTCCAGGGAGGGGTTGCACAAGCTCTCTCCCATATGGGAGGGCCCGTTCAAGGTTGTTCATGTTTCCAGGCCAGGCTCCGCGCGCTTGGAGACCCCGGAGGGAGTACCTGTCCAGAACGCATGGAACATTCAACATCTCTGGAGGTTCTACCCCTGAGCTAGGCCCAGCGCCTATGAAAGGCCCAGTGCCTGTGAAGAAGGCAAACGCCTGTGAAGCTGTCGCGTTTTGGAAAAGGCCCGGTGCCTGTGAAGAAGGCAAACGCCTGTGAAGCTGTCGCGTTTTGGAAAAGGCCCGGTGCCTGTGAAGAAGGCAAACGCCTGTGAAGCTGTCGCGTTTCGAAAAAGGCCCGGTGCTTGTGAAGAAGGCAAATGCCTGTGAAGCTGTTGCGTTTTGGAAAAGGCCCGGTGCCTGTGAAGAGGGCCAATGCCTGTGAAGCTCGCCGCCCGTGACACTCTCACGTAATAATGAGTGGGGCTATACATGCCCTGGAGTCTCCGGAGTGCCGCCCTCGGGCCTCGGGGGCTCCCGCCCACGCCCAGTGGCAGCACTTAGCTCCGCGCTGGTGAGAAGACGTCGAAGACTAGAATAGGTGCCGGACGCGGCTCTTTCATTTGCTTTCTGCAGTTGGCTTGTTCGTTCTTGTTTGAAGTTTTATTGGAGCTGTTGCCGTCTCAGGCTTGCAATTTTCTGCCTCCCTCACTCACTTGCCTCGTTCTCTCTTGCACAAGTCTCGCGAGGGGGGTTCGTGGGCGCCCTCGCGAGTATTTTCTGCCCGATCGTTTGGAGCTTTCCAACCCGAGTCCTATGCTGGAGCACCCCTCCCAGACCATGCCTCACGGGCATCGCGACATGAGCACAGGACCTGGGCCGATCGCCCCCACAACCGAGACCGAAAATTACCCCTCCTGCTAATCTTTGCAGGGCGTGAAGCACACGGCGCGGAAGCATAACGCGAAAATAACGAAAGCAGCGTGATAATTGACAGCAACAGTTTTAACACGCCCCCACAGGGCCCTGTACTACCTTCTCCTTTTGCGCATGGAAAGAGGAAAAACAAAAGACTTGTCCGGCACCAACTTGCGGTGAAGGCTCGAGCTGCTTCCAGGGTTTAGGCGGACCCTTCCTCTCGCTTCACCGGGGCGCGACGGCGGACTGACCCGCTGCCTTCACTCAGGCGGGCGCGACTGCATGGGGGCTGGTCGCGGCCACCGCTGGAGGAGCTACTGCCTGAGAGAGGGTCACCGAAGCTATGCGAACCCCTAGCACCGCCGACCGCGCGTCTGTCGCCGTCTTCATCCCGGTCAGTACCAGGGCTGGGCAGGCGTCCGCGGTCATCATCTTCGGGGCAGCACCCAGCGCGGCGACTGTCTTCCCCGAACACCCTCACGTAGAGGGTGGCGTCGCCATCAAACTTGAAGTACAAGGTGCACCGCCGGCTCAGGCCGCGCGCGTGGGCAAACGTTTGCCAGTCGCGGGTCAAGGCACCATTCCCAGAAGCGGAGACCTACAGTGAAGCCCAGGAGGCCCTACTGCAACAACCGTCCGCCTGGAGCCAGAAGCCGCACCGGGCGCTGGCCGGCAGTTCACCTATAAAGAAACGGGGGAGCTGGAGCCAGGTGCTGGCCGGGTCCGCCGACCATACGACGAACTCCGGCAGCACCTCCGCCGAGCGAAAGCGTGGCCTAGGGGGTCGCACGGCCATGGAGTGCCTCCCCTCGGCAGTCGGGCGCTCACCACCGCGCAGGGCGCCGCCCCCATGGCCGTGGGAAGCCACTGCCGGGACCGCGGGATGCTTGCGAGGGCGGCCTCGGCCATGCTTGGTCGGAGGGGAGTCATGCCCAGCTGCACGGACCTTTCCTTTCTCCGCGGTTGAGGATCTCTTCGGCGGAGCCATGGGAATGACGAGAAGCAGGAAGGAATGGACTAAGGGGGTTCACGCCGCCCCGCACTTATAGCCAGGGAAGGGCCAACCTCCGAGCACCACGATCGCAGGTAATCATGACTCGTTTCTCTGCATGCAGGGACTTGTCAAATTGCGCAGTTGCCGAGGCGTCGTGGGAAGCGCAGACGCCCACGTCCAGTCAATCGCCACGCGGCGCCCAAGGCCGCAGGCTATTGGGGCCCGCGGTGCTTCGCTCTTGCCCCTTCGCTTCTCTGCTAAGCCAAGCCCGGGCGCGCCTTGGGCCCGGGGGCTACTGTCGGCTTTCTGGGAACGGGGGTCCCCAGTCTTGCCTGCCTGCGGCCTGCGGCCTGCGGCCTGCGGCATGGCTCAAGTGGGGGCCCAGCGCGGCCCATCTTCATCAGCTCGAGCTCAAGACCCTCGCGAGGGGCCAAGCCTCGCGGGGTGGATGACAGGAAGCTTCCCAGGGGTAGCCTCATCAGGCAGGCTCGCGAGGAGGCGGAGAGATCAAGGCAGGGGCACCTCGCGAGGAGCCCGTGACGCAAGCCATGACGATCAAAGACCAGGCGGGCGCCGGCCTGCGCAGTGTCCTTGTTTCCCCTTTGGTGCAAAGGGAGCAAGCACAGGCCAAGGCATCGGGCAAAGGTTACCATTCCGGTGCAACGAGACCAAGACCAGCAGAGCGGCAAGACGGAGGTCACCGTGGAGCCCAAGACGGTGTCATCACCAGTGCTTTTGGCAGCCGAAGACCACCTTTGGTCAGGATAACTTGTACTAGATGTTCCCCTTCAAAATGGCCAATTGTTGGCGCCCTTCCCGCTCATTATTTGGGAAGAGGTCCGGGGCCTCTATAAATAGGGCTAGTCACCACAGTAGGAGGCATCGAATCCTCACCCCACTAGAACTAGCCTCGAACTCATTCAGTTCATCCACACTCCGCACCAGCTCAAGAACACCTCTCGCGAGGCAGTTCTTCCTCTGTACTGTTCATTATCAGCCCCTGAGGCAATCCACCACACCACACACTGGAGTAGGGTATTACACCACAACGGTGGCCTGAACCAGTATAAACCTCGTGTCCCTTGTGTTGTTCATCATTCCCAGCTTAGATCACGCGAGGAGATCGGACGTAGATCGGCAGGGGAGAGATCTCCGCACGCACCCCAGAGTTCGAACCTTAAGGGTCTACCGGAACCCGAAATCCGACACCCCCCACCCGTCCGATTCCCCATTCGTACTCCGTGGGCGCCAAAACTACCTCTCCACCAGCCGCGAAACCCCGGCGTCCTCCGTCCGCCACCCCATCCCACCCATCAACCGCCGCCCTCCTCCATCACGCCTGAGCCGATACCCCGACGTCATCGTGCACCGCAACCTCAACCACAACGCCCTCCATGGCTACTAGTTGAAGCCAAGGCCGAGCCGTCCGTACCCGAGCCAGTTCAACCACGTCGTCATGCGCCTCACCGTTGCCGCTCCAACTTCGCCACCCTCCACCGCACCGGAGCTGTTCCTGCTACGCCGTCCTTCGCCGCCTCGGATCGCTTCCCCTCCGCCGACATACGGCAACACAGTCAACAATTTGGCCATGGGTTCGTCCAAGCTTGCACCTTGCAGAACATCGGTTTCCCCTGTAAAAAGAAGAAGATTGGCGCGGCATGTGGAGGTGACCACACCGGCAACCGAAAAAGGTACTCCTCTTCCCTTATTCGTGCAAATCTTACGTCTCTGCTTGCACGGTATTCATCCCACAGAAGACACTAGTTGACCACTTCTTCTTGATACTAGATGTTCCTAGTAACTCGCGATGCACAAGGTTTCTCCTCATATACTATTTCACCTTAGCTAGAGGCCCGTCGCCCCCCTGAATTTCAATTTCTGGCCAGTTGATTCCCAATTAACGGAAGCATTCCCCGGCGTAACAGGCGCTAGTACGCCTATTACACCAGGGAAGCAGCGCCTTGGTGTTTATCTTAGGGGCGTGTGCGGCCTAGAGCTACCGGCGCCCGATCTGGAGGTCGGCCGGGATTAAAGGGATGGCCTGGGGCGCTGCCAAGCACGGCGGTGGTGTGAGGTCGATGGGAGGGCGGGGCGGCGGAGGCAGGGGTCTGGGCCGGTGGTCGCTGGCGGTTCGAGAAAGATCGTCAATTGTGACTGGCGGCAGGTAGACGAAGGCCATCTGCCCGTTCCTTATAGATCGGACGGTTCATAAAAAAATCGACTGACCTATTTATTTTTAGTCGACTGTTATCTTGATAGGACCACATGTGGTGGTGTGCTGGAGGAGTACCTGCATTTCCTGTGCTCATATATTACAAAATCATACGGAGTAGAATCTAATTTTGTTTGCCATGCAATATTGTAAAGCTATCATATGTCTCCTGTCATTTATTTTTCAGCCACCTGCTATCTGCTACTTTTACAGTGCACTACTTCTGCACACACTTCACCCATACTCTCACTATTGTGTTTTTATGCAAGGTTATTTCAGACCCTGCCTTGACAGAAGTAGAAAAGAGAAGAGAGAAGTCGGTCCAGCGTGGTACGCGGCTAGGCCAGACACGTTTCAAGACTTTAAAGGGTGTAGTGTCAGCAGATGGAGACGGGGAACGTAGCTCTGGAGTTGATGATCTCGCTCGCCGTGAACCACCATCCCAGGTGCTTGCTTTAACTTCATGGTGTCATATGTGGTTGCATGTTGCATATGGTGTCTAGCTTGTATTCGAAAGGCCGAAGTCAGTCTTTATCAAGATAAGGAAAGATATTTTTTACATGAACCACCATCCCGGGAGCACCAGAAGACAAATAGCTAGTCAAGGCACTGGCTGAGCCAGTGACAAGCCCAGCAAAGATAGGTATCACCTGGAAGCCAACTAAAAAGCTGCGATGGTGGCGAAGCAGCCCGCCTCCCACCAGGCTCTCAGGTCCTAGATGATCATGCTCACCACTCCAGCCGGATGTCTAGCTTGTATTGCTTCCAATTTGGTTAAATTGCATCTGCTTAGCTTACACATTATACCTTTGAATATGACATGCCTTTCTATTTTTGGTACGTACTAGTACATCTGTGTATTAACCATGTTCTTACATCAAACTAATGTTCTTGTGTATCCCTCATCAATCACTTATGACGAGGCAAGCAGGCAAGGGGACTACTCCTCATTTAAAGAATGCAGCGTCAGCCTCCGGACATGATTCTCAAGAAACAGAAATGCTAGATGAAGATAGTGAACGTAGCTCTGTAGTTGATTACAGCATTTCCCCTACACTAGCATCGCGGGTGCTTGCTCTAACTTGGCAGCGTGATATGTGGTTGCATGTTGCATATGGTGTCTAGATTGTAATTCTTCCAATCTGGTTAAACTGCATGTGCTAGTCTGCTTAGCTTATACATTATACCTATTAATGTGACATGCCTTCCTGTATTTAGTACATAGTACATCTGTCTATTAAGCATGTCCTTACATAAAACTATTGTTTTTTTGTATCCCGCATCAATCAACATGACGAGACACCTTTAGTATATGCAGTGCGATATTAGTTGCATCTTTCATATGATTTATAGCATGCGCTGCTTCTAATTTGTTGAAATTCCATTTATGATGGGACGCTTTTAACTTGGCAGAGTCATATTGGTTGCATCTTTCATGTGGTGTCTAGCTTGCATTGCTTCTTATTTGCTGGAATGGTTTCTGCTTAGTTTACACAAACAAAGCATAACATGCCATGTCGTCCTGTTTTTTGTACATATTCCATCCTGGTATCATGTGTTTGCCTTACATCAAAGTAGTGATTGTCAGTATCATGCATGAATGAGTTCTGAAGAGAGAATTTTATTGCTTTTTCTTGTCGGTTTTACTTGACAATTCGAAATCAATAAAGAGGAAGGAAGTTAGCAAGGCAGCGGATAAAGGTGCTCCTTCCGGAGGGCCTCTACAGTTTCTACTCCTCCACACCCCCAAGATGATTTCCAAGACAACACATGCATAGAAACTCAATAAAGCTGTGTTTATGATGAGCATGTCTCCCCTAGTGCAGCATCACCGGTGCTCCCTCTAACTTGGCACTGCTATATGTGGTTGCATGTTATGAGTGATGTCTAGCTTGTATTGCTTCTAATTTTGTTGAATTCCATCTGCTTACTTTACACATTATACTTGAATAAGCCACGTGTTCCTGATTCTAGAACATACAATATCTATCTATCACACCATGTTCTTACATCAAATTACTACTGTTGTGTAACCTGCAACAATCACTTACCATAAGACATGTTTGACTTCGGAGTGTGATATAGGTTACATCTCACATTCTTTTCTAGCTTGTACTACTAATTTGTTGAGATGGCACTTATGACGAGACCGTTTTAACTTGGTAGAGTGATATTCATTGCATCTTTCATATGGTGTCTAGCTTTCATTGCTTCTAATTTGTTGAAATGCCTTCTCCTTAGTTTACACATCATAAGCTGTGAATATGCAATGATGTGAATATGCAATGGCACTAATGACGAGAGACCTCTAACATGGTAGTGTGATGTAGTCTGCATCTTGCATATGATTTATTTCTTGTACTGCTTCACATTTGTTTAAACGCCATTTATGATGAGACACTGTTAACTTGGCAGAGCGATATTTGTAGCATCTTTCATATGGTGTCTACCTTCCATTGCATTGCTTCTAATTTGGTGAAATGTCTTCTTCTTAGTTTACACATCATAGTTCTGGTTATCTCTTCCGTCATGTTTTTCATACATATTACATCCTCCTATCATGTGGTTGTCTAACATCAAAGTTCAGTTCGTCTGCATCACACATCAATTTGTTCTGAAAACTAAATTGTTATTCGTTTTTCTTGTCGGCTTGACTTAACATGGCACAGACAAAGAGGAAGAAACACAGAATGGCAGGGAATGAGAAGCGGATGAATCCTGCAGATTCTGCTGGTACTAATGGTGCAATAGAAGGTCAAAGTCCAGCGGAAAATTCTACAAACACGACATCCCATGCTACACGAGTTGCAAAAAAAGCCAAACAGAAACAAATAGCTGACACCAAACAAGCAGAGACAGCCCTAGTTCTTGCAACACCTACCACAGTACTACCAGCTGCACGACTTACTCATGCATCAACTGAGCTAGCAACACGTTCCCAAGCTCCCTTGCCACCTGACACTACTTCCCAAGCACTCTTGACACAAGACGAGTTGGCAATATCAGATGAACCTTGTGAGCTTCAACAGCAAGAAGGTAGTTGCTAGAGTCAAGTTACAGTTGCATGCTTCTTTATATGTAGTCTCACAGTTTGATGTACACTAACACTTCCTATGTTCGTTGTTGGACTAGCACCTAGGCGCAAGAGGAAACAAACATCAGGGATAATGCTTGATAGGTTAACTAAATCTAGAGGAGGAAGAATGGAGATCCGTTTTGAGGCAGGTTTAAAAAGGCCATGTGATGCTACAGAGTCAGCCAAGTTAGTATCAGAGGCAGCGGTTGTCGTTAGGTGTCATGTATGTATCCTCCCAACATGGATTCAGTACAGGAATGACAAAGATGAAACCCAGTTCAACACCTTCCTCGACCATTTATCTGTAAGTATGGTTATGTATGGAAACTAGTAATATCGTCTTGCTTTGTCCCATACTTTCTAGGTTGCTGATAATGAGACTCCCATAATTTTCAACAGATGAGGTTCAAGTTGGATAGCCAAGATGATGCAACCAGACAAGCTTGCACCCATGTTTTCAAGTCTTCTCTGTGACAGTATCGGTATAACTTGAGGAAAACTCACTTTGAAGGCAAGGCCAACAGTGAACTTTCCCAAACATCTCCAGTGGAAAATATATCGGATGAAGACTGGAGGGGTCTTGTTAAACACTGGTCTGATCCGAAGTATCAGGTACATTATATATATGTGATCAGATCACATGTTGAAGTCCTATTTACGCATGTGCCACACAAATCTATCTTCTTGTAGGTGAACTGTTCAAAGAACAAGGCCAACCGTACGAAAGTGAAATTCCAACAGACGACAGGATCTCGTAGCTATATTGCACACTGCGAGGCTCTTGTAATTAGCTGCTATTTCACTCTTTTCGCTGTACCATATTATCAGATCTATATTGACTTGTTCGAAATGCAAAGGAAAGCCCGCAAGGACCAAAAAGTACCTGAACCAAATGCTGTGGAAATCTTCAAGGACTGTCACACCAGCAAGAAGAAGGGCATGACTACACCAGTCAAAGCCGCTGTTGTAAGTCCTTAATCCTCATGCCTTTTAACTACTACTTACTCTGACTTGTGCCTTGAACTGCATGGTTTGCAGCCAATGTCTATTACTATTTTCAATTTTATACACAATTGTCTTAGCGTATCATTGCACCTTAAAAGGTTTAAAAGAGAGGAGTGATGTTCCTTTGATCTTGACCCGTAATCTAGTTCCGTGCTGGACTTGCCCACACAACGTTACAATTTCCTGCTTGTCTGTTCTCAGTTGTTTGGTGATATGAATGATGTCATACTATGCTTACCGTATTATAAACTTCGTCTCTTTATCCTTAGCCCTCAATACAATGTGAAGAAATAGACAATACATTAGCGATGGTACATGGTCATATGTTTGGAACCTGGTTTTATTATGTACTTTGCAATAAAATACAACTAATATTTTACATGGGTTCACCAGAATAAGTTCTATATATAGACCAAAGCTATTTCGTTTGGTTTTGCTGCCTCCTTAATATCTTCTGTTCTGGTACTACTAATGTAAAACCTCAACTTTTCAGCGAGCTATGGAAAAAATGGTGGAACCGCCACCTTCTAAAGGTGGCGAGGCAACTATAACCGCAATGTCAGCTCTTGCTGCAGTGGGTCAGTACCTGTCCACTAACAGTGCCAAAAGCACGTTCCTGCGTAATACTGGGTTGGTTGTTAAGGCAATATCGTCCAAACAGCCTCATGATCAAGATATGCAAGCTCAAAGCAATGTTGTATATGCGCTCCAGACACAAGTCCATTCCCTAATAGAGATCCTTTGTGAAACAAGGAGAAACATTGCTCAATGTCGTCAAGATATGCATGGTTTTGAAACCAGACTATCAGACATTTGCTATGTTGTTCAGGAGCCTAGTGGAAATGAAGGCGAGGGTTATGGTGCTCCATCGGATAATACAGCATGAAAACGTAACAGTCAGGTCAAATGAACTGAGCTTCTGAACTTCTGGTGGTGCATTTATCTGCTAGACTGTTAAGTTTTATGCCAACCTTCCTTTTGTTATATAGTTGTAATTTGTTTTGGTGCGATACAAAATTTATTCTTAACGTGCAGCCACCGGCTGAAGAAAACAGCAAGCCATTTTTGTATAGTGTTGGTTCCCTATATTTGCACTGGTGGCGATCTTTGATGCCGAGTGGATGTAATATGTGCAATCGCCTTAATAGCCTAGCGTTAGTTTCGTCCTTATTTATTTCCTAGTCTTCTTTTTCCCAGGTTTGCTAGTGGCCGCAACTACCATGGGCCATATACGGGCCGTAGGATCCATGGGTCTCCTACGGGCCGTCGATAAATGGGCCTGTAATCGGTGAGCCTCGGGTCGTTGGATAAATGGGTCTACATGGGCCGTAATCGGGCGTAATTGGTATCGGCCCAGCACGGTAATAGGCCGTTAACAGGTCGTAGGACAGCAAAGGCTTAATTCTGTCACAGGCATAACGGGTCGTTAATGGGCCAGAATATAGGACTGGCTGGAAACGGCGCAACAGGTTAACAGGCCAGAAACGGGCCGACTCTTGCCATGGGCCGAATTTGGTCCATTAGGGTAACAGGCCAGTAACGGGCCGACTCTTGCCATGGGCCGAATTTGGCCCATTAGGGGAACAGGCCAGTAACGGGCCGACTCTTGCCATGGGCCGAATTTGGCCCATTAGGGGAATAGGCCAGTAACGGGCCGGAAGTAATCGAGGGCCGAAAAGGAGCCCAAGAACGTATGGGCCGTCAATAGGCCGAAAGCTAACACGGGCTGGAAACGGCCCATGTAAATCATGGGCCGTTAACGGGTTTAAAGAAAATTACTGTTCATTATGGGCTAGAGTCACCGTGGGCCTGTAAAGGGCCGAAAGATACGAAGGCCTCATATGGGCCGAAAGACATCGTGGGCCATACATGGGCCGAAAGTGAAATGGGCTGGTGTTATATTCGACAGCCCACATGACGTTGTTGGGCCGATTTCCTTTAGGGCCTAACGGGCCGTGAGTTAACGGGCCGTAAAATGGGCTATTTGCGAAGAGAACGTTAACAGGCTTTTCATGGGCCAGCCCGTTAACTTTTGACCAAGTCAAACGGGCCGGCTTTGTAAGCTAAATGGGCCAGTGGTGGGCTGTGGCACGTGTCGACATATCATAGGCGCCTATCTGACCCACTGACGAGTTGACACGTGTTTCGTCCGGCCAATAAGAATTTTACACGTGGAAATTTCCCATTGGTCGGGGCTGTTAACGGGTTATCGGATCCAAAACCCGACCCGATAGCTTAACGGCGTTCCGTTACGGTGGATGCCACGTGTCGGTCACCCTTGACGAAAGCACTTCTGTGACGTGCGATTTATCGTCATGGAAGTGGACACTTCCGTGATGATAATTTTGGTAATGTCATGGAACACTTCTACGACAGCACAGGTATGACTATCATGATTCTATCATAAATTTGTCATGGATGTACATGCATGACAAAAAACGCGACCTACTGTGACAAACACGTATCATCACGGAAATGTATTTTTTTGTAGTGGGAGCAGAAGGAAATGACAAGTGGTTTTCAGCAAGGTATTAACTGCAAGCACTGAAATAGTCGGTAACAGGTAGTTTGATAGCAAGATAATATGTAAAGAGCAAGTAATGGTAACGGTAAATAAAGTGCAGCAAGGTAGCCGAATCCTTTTGAGGCAAATACAAGGCAAAAATGGTCTCTTATGATAAGCAAAGCATTCTTGACGGTACACGCGAATTTCATCATGTCACTTTCATCATGTTGGCTGATATGTCTCCAACGTATCTATAATTTTTTATTGTTCCATGCTATTATATTATCCATCTTGGATGTTTATATGCTATTTTATATGATTTTTGGGACTAACCTATTAACCTAGAGCCCAGTGATAACCCACAAGTATAGGGGATCGCAACAGTTTTCGAGGGTAGAGTATTCAACCCAAATTTATAGATTCGACACAAGGGGAGCCAAAGAATATTTGAAGGTATTAGCAGCTGAGTTGTCAATTCAACCACACCTGGAGATTAATTATCTGCAGCAAAGTGATCAGTCGCAAAGTAGTTTGCTAGTTTTGATAGTAGTGACAGCAGCAACGGTAACAGTAACAGTGATGGCAGTAATTTGTAACAAGTGTAACAGTGATGATAGCAGTAGTAACACAGCAGAAAAAATATAAATAAATTTGTAGGCATTGGATCAGTGACTTGTTGGGTGATATTCATCATGTGACAGTTATAGCCTAGGGCGATACGGCACTAGCTCTAGTTCATCGATATAATGTAGGCATGTATTCCATAAATAGTCATACGTGCTTTATTAAAAGAACTTGCATGCCATCTTTTGTCCTACCCTCCCGTGGCAGTGGGGTCCATATTGGAAACTAAGGGATATTAAGGCCTCCTTTTAATAGATAACCGGAACAAAGCATTAACACATAGTGAATACATGAACTCCTCAAACTACGGTCATCACCGAGAGTGGGCCTGGTTGTTGTCACTCCGGGGTTGTCGGATCATAACACGTAGTGGGTGACTATAACTTGCAAGATCGGATCTAAAACATGGATATAATGATGAATTCATAAACGGTTCAGATCCGAGTTCATGGCACCCGGGCCCAAAGTGACAAGCATTAAGCATAGCAAAGTCATAGCAACATCAATCTAAGAACATAGTGGATACTAGGGATCAAGCCCTAACAAAACTAACTCGATTACATGATGAATCTCATCCAACTCCTCACCGACCAGCGAGCCTACGAAGGAATTACTCACTCCTGGTGGGGAGCATCATGGAATTGGCGATGGAGATTGGTTGGTGATGACGAAGAACGAAGATCCCCCTCTCTAGAGCCCGAACGGACTCCAGATCTGCCCTCCCGAGGAAGAACAGGGCTTGGAGGCGGCTCCGTCTCATGGATCGCGATAATTCTTTCTCCCCCATTTTTTTCTAGAATGATGTGAATTTATAGTATCAGGGGGGTCGTCAGCGGGGCCACCAGGTGGGTACAACCAACCTGGGCGCGCCAGGAGAGGGGGCGCGCCCTGGTGGGTTGTGCCCAACCAGGGGCCCCCCTCTGGTGGGTCTTGGCTCCAGAAATTCTTATTATTGATATAAAAATCCTCGCAAAGTTTCGTTCCATTCGGAGAACTTTTATTTCTGCACAAAAACAACACCATGGTAGTTCTGCTGAAAACAGCGTCAGTCCGGGGTTAGTTTCATTCAAATCATGCAAATTAGAGTCCAAAACAAGAGAAAAAGCGTGAGAAAAACTAGATACGTTGGAGACGTATCAACTCCCCGAAGCTTAAACCTTTGCTTTTCCTCAAGCAATTCAGTTGATAAACTGAAAGTGAGAAAGAAAAACTTTTACGAACTCTTTTGCTCTTGTTTGCAAAATTAAGCTTAAACAGCACCCAGGTTTTCAGCCAACATTATAACTAACCATGTCAACAATAACATTTAAAGATTATAATGACTCATATCAGTGACATAATCAGCTAGCGAGCAATAATAAGATATCTCAAATAAAAACATGTTGTCAAACAACCCTGATCTAATATGACAATAATGGTATCTTGCTAGCCCTTTCTGAGACCGCAAAACATAAATGCAGAGCACCTTCGAAGTTCAAGCGGCAACTAAACATTGTAATTCATGGTAGAAAAGATCCAGTCATGATGCACCCAACATTAGCTATACACAATGCATAAATCATGACAGTTGTGCTCTACTCAATTTATGGCGCTTGTTTTTAGAAGGTGATGACACAACATAAAAGTAAATAGAAAGTCCCTTCGCAGAGGGAAGCAGGGATTTGCAGAGGTGCCAGAGCTTGGTTTTTTAAAATAGAGATAAATGATATTTTGAGACATGCACCCTTCTGATTCACTTCACGACTATCAATTATCAACATCTTCCATGCTAAGCACGCTAGTGGCGGTCCCCAAGCGGAAAGTAAAGGTTTTGACTCCATTGGGAGTTTTTGTTTGATTATTCAAGAGATGAACTCTTTTTCATATTTGCAGTTTGGGACTAGGCATCCCTAATACCGCCATTTCCTCGTGCGATGGCGAGTGAATAAACACTCGACCTGAGGATAACATGCTTAGCACGGAAAATATCGACCACCTCCTGTCATTCCATGAACGATCCAGGCACACAAAACGGATAATTTTTTTAGAAGTTTTTAGAGGTGGCACATGCAAATTTACTTAGGACTGCAGGGTAATATCGCATATAGGAAGGTATGGTCGACTCATCTGGAATAACTTTGGGTTCAAGGTTTTGATGTACAAGCAAAATTCCCACTCAGTACAGGCGAAGGCTAGCAATTTAAGATTGGGAAGCGGCCATCTAGAGAGCAACAACGATCATGACCAGGCATTATGCATAAGTAACATTGGGCACTAGCATGAGTAGGATATGAACACCATGAACATAAATATTATAGAAGCTATGTTGGTTTTGATTCAACTACATGCATGAACATGTACCAAGTCAAGCCACTCGGACATTCAGAGGAGGATACCATATCATCATACTACATCACAATCATTTTAACGCTATGTTGATCTCCAAGATAAATCATTATCAACTCCCAGCTACTTATGCATGGCATGAGAAACTATAACTCTAATTGTCATTGCAAACATGCTTAATCATAATGGGCTGAAGCATGGGCACTAGGTTAAACATATTTACACAACAATAACAAGTCGAGTTCATACCAGCTTCTCTTTGCCACGACCAGCTCATCGAATATCGTCATTATTGCCTTTCACTTGCACCGAGTGATATGAAAATAATAATAGTGCAAGAGTGCCATGGACTAAGTTGGAATCTGCAAAACATTTTATTCACACAAGAAGACAAGGTAAAATGGGCTCTTTTTATTAGTTCGATAGTTATTCATATGAGAGCCACTCAACATTTTCATTGTGGTCTTCTCCTCGGTAAGACTTGAGTAAAAGGAAAATAAATTCAGAGAAACACATTGAAATATTTTTGGAGTTTTTGGTTTTGAACAAGCAAATACAAAGCAAAAACTAGAAAAACTATTTACACGGGAAAGCTCCCAACAAGCAAAAGAAGAACAAGGAAATCTTTTTGGATTTTCTTTTTAGTTCTACTACTAAGCATGCATAGAAAGTAAATTACTATAACTATTTTTTTTGGTTTTTTCTAAAGTTTTTCAAACACACAAGAAGAAAGCAAGAAAAATAAATCTAAGCATGGATGATACAATGAAAGAGTGTGAGCACCAACAGACAGAATGATATGTGAACATGAATGTAATGTCGGTGAGAAACACGTACTCCCCCAAGCTTAGGCTTTTGGCCTAAGTTGGTGATCGATCAGTAGCCTGGAGGGTAGTAGTCGGCGTAGTAGCTCACAGAGTCTCTCAGTGCGGATGTGCCGCCAACACTGTTGTGTTATGAGCTCGGGCCTCGCTCTCAAGAACCAAATATCTTCCCGTGCTATTACAGTCAAAGAGAGCAGGCGCAGGTAAATATGTGTCCACAACATGTGATTGGTTAAACAACAAATTATAAGTGAAGTTATCAGCACTTCCCTTGAGAATCTTATGATCCTTTAAGGCATCAAAATCTAAATACCGAGTGAGTAGAACAGGATCAAAGGGTAAAGGTGAAACACCTAGTCCTCATGCTAGACGTGTGGCATAAATTCCACCATAGAACCAGCCACTCTTGGCGTTATGCTGAATTCTACGTGCAACAATTGCTCCAAGGTTATAATCCCTCTCACCAGTGAGAGGAGTGTGAATGAGGCTCAAGTCTGGAGCACAGAGTATGCTACAGTCTTGCTTGCCTACTATGCATTTACCGTTAAACAATGCAAGGTACTGAATTGCGGGAAAGTGAACACTTCTTATTCTTCCTTGTCTCACTCCTCTATTTTCACCATAACAAAGGCTAGTCAAAAAGGTCTCATACTCAGCCTTTGCTGGCTCATCAAGCAAACCCCAAAATGGAAGTTTGCAATGGTGAGTAAAATTCTCTAGTGGAATAGTAAATGGTTCATCATAAAGCATAAACGACACCCTAGTATCATGTGGAAAATATTTAAATCCTTTGACAAATGATTCAGTGAGAAGATGGCGCTGTTTGCACTTATTTGATAGGTAGGGACCGAGACTGGCAGTGTGAACATATTGCTCAAATTCTTCCTTATGCCCACTTGCATCATATACTCATTGCAAGGCCATAAGCAAGTTTTGGTGGCAGCATCTCGCGTGGAACTTTCGCTTGGTTCAACGTAAGGCCGGCGAGCAGAGCCGCCACTAGAGGATGCCCCCCAGGACCTTCTCCTCGAAGAGCTCCTTCCAAACAGGTTCATAATGTCCGCGTACAATTTTTCCTATGAACAATAATCTGAATTTTTAGTCCATAAAATTTTTCCAACAAAACTTCACAAAACTAATAGCAACTACTCATAGGGATACATAGAGGCCATTGCAAGCATTCAAACTACTTAGAACACTAAGAATTGAACATGCAAGCACATCTACAGTAGCACCAAGAGTAGCTATTTATTCAAAGTATAAACCACTAAAACAAAAACTAATTGGACAAGTGGTGGAGTCACATACCAAGCAACAAATCCCCAAAACAGTTTCAGAAACGGAGCTTCGAGCAAAGAGATCGAAAATTGTAGCAAAATGCACAAGAACTCGGGAGAGAGAGTAATGGAGATTTTTTTCTGGTGGAGAGTGATGGTGTGGGACGAAGGGATAAGTGAGGGGGCCCACGTGGGGACCACAACCCCCCAGGGCACGCCAGGGGGTGCTAGCGCGCCCAGGTGGGTTGTGCCCACCCGGTGCACCCCCCCCCCCTCTGGTTATTTTTGCACCAAAAATTCTTAAATATTCAGGAAAAAATCATATAAAATTTTCAGGGCATTCTGAGAACTTTTATTTGTGGGTCATTTTTTATTGCATGGGAAATTCAGAAAACAGACAAAGCATGGCATTTATTTTATTTAACTAATAAAACAGAGAATAAAAAGGTAGGGACAGAAAGTAGTGCTTACTAAATTCATCAACTTCGTACCGTTCAAAAATGATTCATTAATAAGGTTGATCACGTCTTATTAACAACCACTTTTGATTAGCATGAAACCGAAGAATTTTCGTAAATCACTAAGTTACCTCAATGGGGATATGCATTTCCCAAACAATACGCATTTCATATTTCTTTTTGACAGTAGGTAGAGGTATTTGAAAACTTCCAATAATGATTGTCGGAGATTTTTCAATAACGTTAATATCATTCACTTGGAATTGTTTCTTCGAAAAGTGCACCGTATGCTCATTACCATTAATATGAAAAGTGACCTTGCTTTTGTTGCAATCAATAACAGCCCCTACAGTATTCAAGAAGGGTCTACCAAGGATAATCGACATGTTGTCGTCCTCAGGCATCTCAAGTATAACAAAGTCAGTCAGAATAGTAACATTAGCAACAACAACGGGCACATCCTCACATATACCAATAGGTATGGCAGTTGATTGTCAGCCATTTGCAAAGATATTTCAGTAGGTGTGAGTTTATTCAAGTCAAGTCTTTTATATAAAGAGAAAGGCATAACACTAACACCAGCTCCTAAATCACACAAAGCAGTTTTCACATAATTCTTTTTGATAGAGCAAGGTATAGTTGGTATTCCCGGATCTCCAAGTTTTTTACGTACTCCATCTTTGAAAGTATAATTAGCAAGCATAGTGGAGATTTCAGCTTCCGGTATTTTTCTCTTATTTGTGATGATTTCTTTCATATACTTTGCATAAGGAGGCATTTTCAAGATATCAGTCAAGCGAGTACGCAAAAAGACTGGCCTCAGCATTTCAGCAAAGCGTTCAAATTCTTCATCATCTTTCTTTTTAGTTGATTTGGGTGGAAAAGGCATAGGTTTTTGAACCCACAGTTCTCTTTCTTTACCGTGTTTTCTAGCAACAAAGTATCTTTTATCATACTTTTTATTTTTAGGTTGTGGGTTATCAAGATCAACAGGTGGTGCTCTTTCAACATCATTATCTCGTTCTTTTTCATTATTTGGTTGAGCATCTTCATGAACATCATCATTATCTTTTTCATTGTCACTAGGTGGATGTTCATTACCAGATTGAGTTTCAGTATCAGAGATAGAAGTTTCATTTTCATTATCAGGAGGTTTTTCTATTTCAGGTTCACTAGAAGTATGCAAAGTCCTATCATTTTTCTTTTTCTTTTTCTTTTTAGAAGGACTAGGTGCACTAGTGTTATTTCTTTGTGAATCTTGTTCAATTCTTTTTGGGTGTCCCTCAGGATAAAGTGGTTCCTGAGTCATTTTACCTCCTCTAGTTGCAACTCTAACAGCAAAGTCATGCATATTATGATTCATTTCATCAAGTAATTCTCTTTGAGATTTAGCAACTTGTTCTAACTGAGTTTGTGCCATAGAAGCATGTTTTCCAACACCTCTAACATCATTTGAAATTCTAAATAACAAGTCACTCAAGCGAGCAATCATATCAGAATTATATTTCAATTGTTTCATAACATTTGCATTTAAGTGATCTTGTTTTCTAATATAGTTTTCAAACTCATAAAGGCATTGACTAGGATGCATATTGTGAAGATTATCATTTTCATTGAACTTCATAATAGAATTTACCTCTACCACCTTAGGCATTGGTGGTGTATTAAGCCCATGTATTTCTTCAATAGGAGGTAAATTTTTCACATCCTCAGCTTTAATACCTTTTTCCTTCATAGATTTCTTTGCCTCTTGCATATCTTCAGGACTGAGATATAATATACCCCTTGATACGTCTCCAACGTATCTATAATTTTTGATTGCTCCATGCTATATTATCTACTGTTTTGGACTATATTGGGCTTTATTATCCACTTTTATATTATTTTTGGGACTAACCTATTAACCAGAGGCCCGGCCCAGAATTGTTGTTTTTTGCCTATTTCAGTGTTTCGAAGAAACGGAATATCAAACGGAGTCCAAACGGAATGAAACCTTCGGGAACGTGATTTTCTCACCGAATATGACCCAGGAGACTTGGACCCTACGTCCAGAAAGCCACGAGGTGGGCACGAGGTAGGGGCGCGCCCTACCCCCCCAGGCGCGCCCCCACCCTCGTGGGCCCCACGAAGCTCCACTGACGTACTCCTTCCTCCTATATATACCTACGTACCCCCGAACGATCAGATACGGAGCCAAAAACCTAATTCCACCGCTGCAACCTTCTGTACCCACGAGATCCCATCTTGGGGCCTGTTCCGGAGCTCCGCCGGAGGGGGCATCCACCACGGAGGGCTTCTACATCATCATAGCCCCTCCGTTGAAGTGTGAGTAGTTTACCTCAGACCTTCGGGTCCATAGTTAGTAGCTAGATGGATTCTTCTCTCTTTTTGGATCTCAATACAATGTTCTCCCCCTCTCTCGTGGAGATCTATTCGATGTAATCTTCTTTTTGCGGTGTGTTTGTTGAGACTGATGAATTGTGGGTTTATGATCAAGATTATCTATGAACAATATTTGAATCTTCTGTGAATTCTTTTATGTATGATTGGTTATCTTTGCAAGTCTCTTCGAATTATCAGTTTGGTTTGGCCTACTAGATTGGTTTTTCTTGCAATGGGAGAAGTGCTTAGCTTTGGATTCAATCTTGCGGTGTCCTTTCCCAGTGACAGTAGGGGCAGCAAGGCACGTATTGTATTGTTGCCATCGAGGATAACAAGATGGGGTTTTTATCATATTGCATGAATTTATCCCTCTACATCATGTCATCTTGCTTAAGGCGTTACTCTGTTTTCTTGAACTTAATACTCTAGATGCATGCTGGATAGCGGTCGATGAGTGGAGTAATAGTAGTAGATGCAGGCAGGAGTCGGTCTACTTGTCTCGGACGTGATGCCTATATACATGATCATACCTAGATACTCTCATAACTATGCTCAATTCTGTCAATTGCTCAACAGTAATTCGTTCACCCACCGTAAAATACTCATGCTCTTGAGATAAGCCACTAGTGAAATCTATGGCCCCCGGGTCTATCTTCATCATATCAATCTTCCATCACTTTATTATTGCTTTGCCTTTTTACTTTGCCTTTTATTTTACTTTACATCTTTATACCAAAAATACCAAAAATATTATCCTATATATCTATCAGATCTCACTCTCGTAAGTGACCGTGAAGGGATTCAACCCCTTATCGCGTTGGTTGCGAGGATATATTTGTATTGTGCAGGTGCGAGGGACTCGCGCGTATCCTCCTACTAGATCGATACCTTGGTTCTCAAAAATTGAGGGAAATACTTACTCTACTCTGCTGCATCACCCTTTCCTCTTCAAGGAAATCCAACGTAGTGCTCAAGAGGTAGCAGGAAGATTTCTGGCGCCGTTGCCGGGGAGTCTACGCAAAAGTCAACATACCAAGTACCCATCACAATCCCTTATCTCCCGCACTACATTATTTGCCATTTTCCTCTCGTTTATTCGCCCTCTCTTTTCCGTTCGCCTCTTTCTCGCTTGCTTTTTGTTTGCTCGTGTGTTGGATTGCTTGTTTGTCACAATGGCTCTACCTGGTTAGAAGAGATCGAAAGCAACGTCAGGAGTTTTATGGTTTTGCAATTTGAGCATAATAATTTCTTCAGAAACGAGCTTAAAGAACAAAAAAGTTTTATGAGTTTTATGAATAAAGAGCTCGATGATATGTCTAAATAATTTGATGGTATAAGATCCCAAATTGCTCGTCTTGAGAAGTTGACTGCTGAGATTTCGGATAAGCAGGCTACCTTAGTCAATAAGATGGCCGCTAAACCGGATTTCTATGAAAATCAAGATGAAGATCTAAAAGTTATTGATGTGTCCCCTATTAAATCTTTGTTTTGCAATATGAATCTTGATAATGATGAGACTGAATATGATCCACCTTTACCTAGAAGGCGTTCCAAGAATTCGGAGTTTTTAGATCTTGATGATAAATTTGATAAAAGTGGGATTGAAGAAAGCAAAACCCTAGATGTTGCTAAACCCACTATATTGGATTTCAAGGAATTTAATTATGAAAGTTGCCCTTTAATTGATTGTATTTCCTTGTTGCAATCTGTACTAAATTCTCCTCATGCTTATAGTCAAAATAAAGCGTTTACTAAACATATCGTTGATGCCTTGATGCAATCTTATGAAGAAAAACTTGAGTTGGAAGTTTCTATCCCCAGAAAACTCTATGATGAGTGGGAACCAACTATTAAAATTAAGATTAAGGATCATGAATTTTATGCTTTATGTGATTTGGGTGCTAGTGTTTCCACTATTCCCAAAACTTTATGCGATTTGCTAGATTTCCGTGATTTTGAGGATTGCTCTCTAAACTTGCATCTTGCGGATTCCACTATTAAGAAACCTATGGAAAGAATTAATGATGTTCTTATTGTTGCAAATAGGAATTATGTGCCTGTAGATTTTATCGTTCTTGATATAGATTGCAATCCTTCTTGTCCTATTATTCTTGGTAGACCTTTACTTAGAACGATTGGTGCAATTATTGATATGAAGGAAGGGAATATTAGATTATAATTTCCATTAAAGAAAGGCATGGAACACTTCCCTATGAAGAAAATAAAATTACCATATGAATCTATCATGAGAGCCACTTATGGATTGCCTTCCAAAGATGGCAATACCTAGATCTATCCTTGCTTTTATGCCTAGCTAGGGGCGTTAAACGATAGCGCTTGTTGGGAGGCAACCCAATTTTTTTTTTTTGCTTTTGCTTCTGTTTAGGAATAAATAATCAATCTATATTCTGTTTAGATGTGGTTTTATGTTTTAATTAGTGTTTGTGCCAAGTTAAACCTATAGGATCTTGTTGGATGATAGTTATTTGATCTTGCTGTAATTTCCAGAAACTTTCTGTTCACGAAAACAATTGTTAAAAATCTCCAGAACGTGATAAAATAGTGATTCCAATTTCTGCTGATCAATAAACAAATTGCCTAGGTCTTCCTACTTTTTCTGATTTTTTTGAGTTCCAGAAGTTTGCGTTAGTTACAGATTACTACAGACTGTTCTGTTTTTGACATATTCTGTTTTTCGTGTGTTGTTTGCTTATTTTGATGAATCTATGGCTAGTAAAATCGTTTATAAACCATAGGGAAGTTGGAATACAGTAGGTTTAACACCAATATAAATAAATAATGATTTCATTACAGTACCTTGAAGTGGTCTTTTGTTTTCTTTCGCTAACGGAGCTCACGAGATTTCTGTTGAGTTTTGTGTTGTGAAGTTTTCAAGTTTTGGGTAAAATCTTTTGATGGATTATGGAACAAGGAATGTCAAGAGCCTAAGTTTGGGGATGCCCATGGCACCCCCAAGATAATCTAAGGACACCAAAAAGTCAAAGCTTGGGGATGCCCGGAAGGCATCCCCTCTTTCGTCTACTTCCATCGGTAACTTTACTTGGAGCTATATTTTTATTCACCACATGATATGTGTTTTGCTTGGAGCGTCTTGTATGATTTGAGTCTTTTCTTTTTAGTTTACCACAATCATCCTTGCTGTACACACCTTTTGAGAGAGCCATACATGATTCGGAATTTGATAGAATACTCTATGTGCTTCACTTATACCTTTTGAGCTATATAGTTTTGCTCTAGTGCTTCACTTATATCTTTTAGAGCACGGTGGTGGATTTGTTTTATAGAAACTATTGATCTCTCATGATTCACTTAGATTATTTTGAGAGTCTTAAATAGCATGGTAATTTGCTTAATAAATCTTAATATGCTTGGTATTCAAGATTTGTAAAACTTTCTTTTGAGTGCGTTGAATACTAAGAAAAGGTTGATGCTTGATAATTGTTTTGAGATATGAAGATAGTGATATTAGAGTCATGCTAGTTGAGTAGTTGTGAATTTGAGAAATACTTGTGTTAAAGTTTGTGATTCCCGTAGCATGCACGTATGGTGAACCGTTATGTGATGAAGTCGGAGCATGATTTATTTATTGATTGTCTTCCTTATGAGTGGCGGTCGGGGACGAGCGATGGTCTTTTCCTACCAATCTATCCCCCTAGGAGCATGCGCGTAATACATTGCTTTGATAACTTCTAGATTTTTGCAATAAGTATATGAGTTCTTTATGACTAATGTTGAGTCCATGGATTATACGCACTCTTCTCACCCTTCCACTGTTGCTAGCCTTTCTAATACCGCGCACTTTTCGCCGGTATCATACACTCACCATATAACTTCCTCAAAACAGCCACCATACCTACCTATCATGGCATTTCCATAGCCATTCCGAGATATATTGCCATGCAACTTTCCACCGTTCCGTTTATTATGACACGCTCCATCATTGTCATATCGCTTAGCATGATCATGTGGTTGACATCGTATTTGTGGCAAAGCCACCATTCATAATTCTTTCATACATGTCACTCTTGATTCATTGCATATCCCGATACACCGCCGGAGGCATTCATATAGAGTCATATTTTGTTCTAAGTATCGAGTTGTAATTGTTGAGTTGTAAGAAAAATAAAAGTGTGATGATCATCATTTTTAGAGCATTGTCCCAAGTGAGGAAAGGATGATGGAGACTATGATTCCCCCACAAGTCGGGATGAGACTACAGACGAAAAATAAAATAAAAAAAAAAAAAAAGAAAAGAGGCCATAAAAAAGAGAAAAGGCCCAAATAAAAAAAAGGAGAGAAGGGACAATGTTACTATCCTTTTACCACACTTGTGCTTCAAAGTAGCACCATGATCTTCATGATAGAGAGTCTCTCATTTTTTTCACTTTCATATACTAGTGGGAATTTTTCATTATAGAACTTGGCTTGTATATTCCAATGATGGGCTTCCTCAAAATGCCCTAGGTCTTCGTGAGCAAGCGAGTTGGATGCACACCCACTTAGTTTCTTTTGTTGAGCTTTCATATACTTATAGCTCTAGTGCATCCATTGCATGGCAATCCCTACTCACTCACATTGATATCTATTAATGGGCATCTCCATAGCCCGTTGATACGCCTAGTTGATGTGAGACTATCTTCCCCTTTTTGTTTTCTCCACAACCACCATTCTATTCCACATATAGTGCTATATCCATGGCTCACGCTCATGTATTGCGTGAAGATTGAAAAAGTTTTGAAAATGTCAAAAGTATGAAACAATTGCTTGGCTTGTCATCGGGGTTGTGCATGATTTAAATACTTTGTGTGGTGAAGATAGAGCATAGCCAGACTATATGATTTTGTAGGGATAACTTTCTTTGGCCATGTTATTTTGAGAAGACATAATTGCTTTGTTAGTATGCTTGAAGTATTATTGTTTTTATGTCAATATGAACTTTTGTCTTGAATCTTTCGGATCTGAATATTCATACCACAATTAAGAAGAGTTACATTGAAATTATGCCAAGTAGCACTCCGCATCATAAATTCTTTTTTATCATTTACCTACTCGAGGATGAGCAGGAATTAAGCTTGGGGATGCCTGATATGTCTCCAACGTATCTATAATTTTTTATTGCTCCATGCTATATTATCTACTGTTTTGGACTATATTGGGCTTTATTATCCACTTTTATATTATTTTTGGGACTAACCTATTAACCGGAGGCCCAGCCTAGAATTGTTGTTTTTTGCCTATTTCAGTGTTTCGAAGAAACGGAATATCAAACGGAGTCCATACGGAATGAAACCTTCGGGAACGTGATTTTCTCACCGAATATGACCCAGGAGACTTGGACCCCACGTCAAGAAATCCACGAGGTGGGCACGAGGTAGGGGGGCGCGCCCCCACCCTCGTGGGCCCCACGAAGCTCCACCGATGTACTCCTTCCTGCTATATATACCTACGTACCCCCAAACGATCAGATACGGAGCCAAAAACCTAATTCCACCGCCGCAACCTTCTGTACCCACGAGATCCCATCTTGGGGCCTGTTCCGGAGCTCCGCCGGAGGGGGCATCCACCAGGGAGGGCTTCTACATCATCATAGCCCCTCCGATGAAGTGTGAGTAGTTTACCTCAGACCTTCGGGTCCATAGTTAGTAGCTAGATGGCTTACTCTCTTTTTGGATCTCAATACAATGTTCTCCCCCTCTCTCGTGGAGATCTATTCGATGTAATCTTCTTTTTGTGGTGTGTTTGTTGAGACCGATGAATTGTGGGTTTATGATCAAGATTATCTATGAACAATATTTGAATCTTCTGTGAATTCTTTTATGTATGATTGGTTATCTTTGCAAGTCTCTTCGAATTATCAGTTTGGTTTGGCCTACTAGATTGGTTTTTCTTGCAATGGGAGAAGTGCTTAGCTTTGGGTTCAATCTTGCGGTGTCCTTCCCGAGTGACAGTAGGGGCAGCAAGGCACGTATTGTATTGTTGTCATCGAGGATAACAAGATGTTTTTTTATCATATTGCATGAATTTATCCCTCTACATCATGTCATCTTGCTTAAGGAGTTACTCTGTTTTCTTGAACTTAATACTCTAGATGCATGCTGGATAGCGGTCGATGAGTGGAGTAATAGTAGTAGATGCAGGCAGGAGTCGGTCTACTTGTCTCGGACGTGATGCCTATATACATGATCATACCTAGATACTCTCATAACTATGCTCAATTCTGTCAATTGCTCAACAGTAATTCGTTCACCCACCGTAAAATACTTATGCTCTTGAGAGAAGCCACTAGTGAAATCTATGGCCCCCGGGTCTATCTTCATCATATCAATCTTCCATCACTTTATTATTGCTTTGCTTTTTTACTTTGCCTTTTATTTTACTTTGCATCTTTATACCAAAAATACCAAAAATATTATCCTATCATATCTATCAGATCTCACTCTCGTAAGTGACCGTGAAGGGATTGACAACCCCTTATCGCGTTGGTTGCAAGGATTTATTTGTATTGTGCAGGTGCGAGGGACTCGCGCGTAGCCTCCTACTGGATTGATACCTTGGTTCTCAAAAACTGAGGGAAATACTTACTCTACTCTGCTACATCACCCTTTCCTCTTCAAGGAAATCCAACGCAGTGCTCAAGAGGTAGCACCCCTCTTCTTCGGAGTGAGTTTAGGCGGTGGTTCAGGAAGAGTCCAATCATCATAATTTTTCAGTATGTTATTCAATAATTCTTCAGCTTGAGCAATAGTTCGTTCCCTGAAAACACAACCAGCACAACTATCTAGGAAGTCCCTAGAAGCATCGGTTAGCCCATTATAGAAGATATCAAGTATTTCATTTTTCTTAAGAGGATGATCAAGAAAAGCATTAAGTAATTTGCAAAGCCTCCCCCAAGCTTGTGGGAGACTCTCTTCTCTAGTTTGCAAAGAGTTAAATATTTCCTGTAAGGCAGCTTGTTTCTTATGAGCAGCAAAATATTTTTCAGAGAAGTAATAAATCATATCCCGGGGACTACACACACAACCAGGAGCAAGAGTATTGTACCAAGCTTTAGCATCACCCTTTAATGAGAAAGGAAATAATTTGAGAATAAAGTAATAGTGAGTTTTCTCATCATGAGTAAAAAGGGTGGCTATATCATTCAACTTAGTAAGATGTGCCACAACAGTTTCAGTTTCATAACCATGGAAAGGATCAGATTCAACCAGAGTAACTAACTCTGGGTAGACAGAGAATTCATAATCCTTATGAGCAATACAGATAGGTGAAGTAGCAAACTTAGGATCACATTTCATTCTAGCATTAAGAGATTTTTCTTTATACTTGCATAGTAATTTCTCTAGATCATCTCTATCCTTACAAGCAAGAATATCTCTAGTTGCTTCTTCACTCATAACATAACCTTCCGGTACCTTAGGCAATTCATATCTAGGAAGGCTAGTTCTAGCAGATGTTTCAGGAGTTTCAGTTTCAAGTTCATCATTAGATTCAACAACATCATGTTGTATTACTCTACCAATTTGTTCATCAAGAAAGTCACCAAGTGGCACATCATCATTATCAAGCAAGGTACTAGCATCATCATCAGCATCATTCATAGTAGAAGTAGCATCATCAATAACTTGCGACATATCAGGATTAATAGCATGTGGTGGTGTTGCAAGTTTACTCATAACAGAAGGTGAATCTAAAGCAGAACTGGATGGCAGTTTCTTACCTCCCCTCGTACTTGAGGGAAACATCTTCGGTTTAGGATCCTTCGGATTCTTCATAGTGATAATATGATAACAATCCCAAGTGACTCAACAAATATTGCTATGCTCCCCGGCAACGGCGCCAGAAAAAGGTCTTGATAACCCACAAGTATAGGGGATCGCAACAGTTTTCAAGGGTAGAGTATTCAACCCAAATTTATAGACTCGACACAAGGGGAGCCAAAGAATATTTGAAGGTATTAGCAGCGGAGTTGTCAATTCAACCACACCTGGAGATTAATTATCTGCAGCAAAGTGATCAGTAGCAAAGTAGTTTGATAGTTTTGATAGTAGTGACAGCAGCAACGGTAACAGTAACAGTGATGGCAGTAATTTGTAACAAGTGTAACAGTGATGATAGCAGTAGTAACGCAGCAGAAACAATATAAATAAATTCGTAGGCATTGGATCAGTGACTTGTTGGATGATATTCATCATGTGATAGTTATAACCTAGGGCGATATGGCACTAGCTCCAGTTCATCGATATAATGTAGGCATGTATTCCATAAATAGTCATACATGCTTTATTAAAAGAACTTGCATGACATCTTTTGTCCTACCCTCTCGTGGCAGCGGGGTCCATATTGGAAGCTAAGGGATATTAAGGCCTCCTTTTAATAGAGAACCCGAACAAAGCATTAACACATAGTGAATATACGAACTCCTCAAACTACGGTCATCACCGAGAGTGGGCCCGGTTGTTGTCACTCTGGGGTTGTCGGATCATAACACGTAGTAGGTGACTATAACTTGCAAGATCGGATCTAAAACATGGATATAATGATGAGTTCATAAACGGTTCAGATCTGAGTTCATGGCACCCGGGCCCAAAGTGACAAGCATTAAGCATAGCAAAGTCATAGCAACATCAATCTAAGAACATAGTGGATACTAGGCATTAAGCCCTAACAAAATTAACTCGATTACATGATGAATCTCATCCAACTCCTCACCGACCAGCGAGCCTACGAAGGAATTACTCACTCCCGGTGGGGAGCATCATGGGATTGGCGATGAAGATTGGTTGGTGATGACGAAGAACGAAGATCCCCCACTCCGGAGCCCCAAACGGACTCGAGATCTGCCCTCCCGAGGAAGAACAAGGCTTGGCGGCGGCTCCGTCTCGTGGATCGTGATGATTCTTTCTCCCCCATTTTTTCTGGAATAATGTGAATTTATAGTATCAGGGGGGTCGTCGGCGGGGCCACCAGGTGGGTACAACCCACTTGGGCGCGCCAGGAGAGGGGGGCGCGCCCTGGTGGGTTGTGCCCAACAAGGGCCCCTCTCTGGTGGGTCTTGGCTCCAGAAATTCTTATTTTGATATAAAAAATCCTCGCATAGTTTCGTTCCATTCCGAGAACTTTTATTTCTGCACAAAAACAACACCATGGTAGTTCTGCTGAAAACAGCGTTAGGCGTTAGTCCGGGGGTTAGTTTCATTCAAATCATGCAAATTAGAGTCCAAAACAAGAGGAAAAGCGTGAGAAAAAGTTGATACGTTGGAGACGTATCACCCAGCTCCAGTTTCTGTTTTTCCTTGTTTTTGAGTTTTACAGAAAAGGAATATCAAACCGAGTCCAAATGAGCTGAAAATTTACGATGATTTTTTAGGACCAGAAGAAGCCCCCGAAGCAAAAGAGTTGGGCTAGAAGAGTCACGAGGCATCCACAAGGGTGGAGAGCGCACCCCCTGCCTTGTCATCGCCTCGTGGACCCCCCCTGATTTGTTCCCGACGCCAAAAATTCCTATAAATATAGAAACCCCTAGAAATAAACCTAGATCGGGAGTTCCGCCGCCGCAAGCCTCTATAGCCACGAAAAACCAATCGGGAGCCCGTTCCGGCACCCTGCCGGAGGGGGAAACCATCATCGGTGGCCATCTTCATCATCCCGGCGCTCTCCATGACAAGGAGGGAGTAGTTCACCCTCGGGGCTGAGGGTATGTACCAGTAGCTATGTGTGTGACCTCTCTCTCTCTCTATATATATATATATATATCGTGTTCTTGATTTGGCACGATCTTAATGTACCGCGAGCTTTGTTATTATACTTGGATCATATGGTGTTTCTCCCCTCTCTATCTCTTGTTGTGATGAATTGTGTCTTGCTCTTTGAGGTTTCATTATGTTGGGTTGAGTATTGGATTTGAGAACACTTGATGTATGTTTTGCGATGGGATATCTGTGGTGATAATGGGATGTTATATTGATTCACTTGATGTATGTTTTGGCACTCAACTCGCGGATTCCCAAGGTGACATTGGGGTAATCTATGCATAGGAGTTGATGCACGTTTTCGTCCTACGTTCTCCAATAGAAACTTTGGAGTGATTCTTTGTTACACGTTGAGGGATTGTTATATGATCTAATTATGTTATAATTGTTGAGAGAACTTGCACTAGTGAAAGTATGAACCCTAGGCCTTGTTTCCAAGCATTGCAATACCGTTTTTGCTCACTTTTGTTACTTGTTACCTTGCTATTTTTATATTTTTCAGATTACAAAAACCTGTATCTACTATCCATATTACGCTTGTATCACCATTTATTCGCCGAACTAGTGCACCTATACAATTTACCATTGTATTGGGTGTGTTGGGGACACAAGAGACTCTTTGTTATCTGGTTGCAGGGTTGTTCGAGAGAGACCATCTTCATCCTACGCCTCCCACGGATTGAAAAAACATAGGTCATCCACTTGAGGGAAATTTTCTACTATCCTACAAAACTCTGCACTTGGAGGCCCAACAACGTCTACCAGGATAAAGTTGCGTAGTAGACATCAAAATATTTTCTGGTGCCGTTGCCGCGGAGGCTAGGTAAGTGGCACTCACATCCCGTCAGTGAAGCTCTTTTCTGGCGTCGTTGCCGGGGAGGTGAGTGCTTGAAAGGTATATCTTTAGATCTTGCAATTGAATCTTTTAGTTTCTTGTTTTATCACTAGTTTAGGTTACAAAAAGAAAACTACAAAAAAATGGAATTGAGGTTGCCACATATTATTCATCTTTATAATGTCTTTCGTGAAAATGATGGAAAGGAAAATTGTGCTCAAGTGTTAGAAGAATAATGCAATAAAATGTTTGGCATACAATCTTTGAATGGTGAGAAGGATTGCAATGTTGTTAGTATGAATTCCTTGAATATCCATGATGCTAATGATATGCAAAACTACATGCTTGGGGATGCTATGTTTGATGAAGATGATATTTTTTGTCCTCCAAGTTTTGATGAGAATATTTATTATGATGAAAGCATGCCTCCTATTTATGATGATTATATTGATGAAAGTGGGTTTGGAAGAGTGTCAACTTTAGGAAGTAATGATCCCACTATTTTGGAGGGTGTTGAATCTTATTCTGATAATTATGAAAGTGGATTTGGAGAGGTCATGACTTTATTTAGTGATGAATCCACTATTTCGGAAGAGGTTCCAATTGATTATGAAAACAAAGTTGCTATCCATGATGAATATTGTGATGACATGTATGCTATAAAGAATAATGATAACCATGAAACTTGTCATCATGATTTTAATTTCAATTTGATTATGCCTCACATGATAGTTATTTTGTTGATTTTGCTCCCACTATTGTTGATGAGAATAAATTTGCTTATGTGGAGAGTAGTAAAATTTCTATGCTTATGAATCATGAAAAGAATGCTTTATGTGATAGTTATATTGTTGAATTCATTCATGATGCTACTGAAATACTACCCTCGAAGACTGTCGCGATCCACTATACTTGTGCGTTATCAACTGTGTCCGTGAGCAAAGGTGTGTAAATTATTTTGAGCGTCCCCCAATCCAGGCAAGCAGATTTGCATCAGCGGTGATTAGGGTTGCGACATTAGCACCTCCAACACAAACAAAAGAATATCTACCAGATGGCCTCCCATTTATAAAGTTGTTTGCAACAGCTTCAACTTCAAAGGGTTCCTTAGACCAGACATCAGACATGTTGTCCATAACATTGTGTTAGGGGTGAAAACCATTCATAAGAGAGGGCCCATCATATTGGAAGAAACTCTTGAAACTGAAACCTGAATATGGAGGAGGTATCATAGGCCACACCCTCGCAGCCTCTGTGCCTCCACCTCATCAATTCTAGCTTGCTACATGAATGTGTAATATGGCAATTCATATGGGTGAGGAGAGGCATTGAGCTAAGGTGGCCCCTCTTCATTCCCAGCCAGTCAGGAATAGTGTGACGACCATTCAGAACATAAACCGGAATAGACCAAGGCCTACCAAGCCCCGGGAGCAAACCCACCCTGGTCACAAGTAAATTGTGAACCGTGCTTCTACTAGAAGAAGTAAATGTGTTTTTTACGTACAAGCGGAACAACCTTTTTCTGCTGGGCCAGCCCGCTATGCGTGCTATGCGAGCGCTAGTAGCAATTACCGGCGCCTTAAGCGTTGAATAGGACCTCCCCAATTTTTCAGGTCATGTTCCCTGCGAGCCAGTAGAGTGACCCTTCGAGCGCGAGTAACCTAAACCGGCATTGAGAGCGCCCGTTAGAAGCTCCACCTCCCCGTGAGAGCTATGTCTCGCATTAAGTGAGACAGTGGCATCTCTCGTTGAAGGATTTTTCTCTACTGTAGCAACTGGGTTGGCCCTCTTAATAAAAGAAAAGAGAGGGGAAGCGAGTAGAAGCAGGATCGGAATCCTCGTCTTCTGGATAGGAGCTAGCGAGGCTAGCCACCTCGACTAGGTCTTGTTCGTGATGAACTGAAGGCGCGACATCCTTTAAGGTAATTTATCTTTTGTTTCTTGTCCTTTTTCTTCTTTGTTTTTTATTCCTTTTTCATTATTTTTACATTTTTTTTCTTCAGTTTTTATTTTTCATTTTTTTCTTTGGTTTATTTTGTTTATTTTTTCTTTTTTTACTTTTTTTGGTTTTCTTTATTTCTTTTGGTTTTTCGTTCTAGATTTTTTGTATATGTCAACAACATGTTTCAAATACACGTTTAAGATTTTCCAAATTCAATTTTTTAATAGATGGTCAACATTGTTTCTATACACATTTTTATACGTTTTTCAAATGTTTGATTAACATTTTTCATATACAAGATTAACATTTTTTCTATTAATTTTTAAAAACTATTTATTAAAAGTTTTCAAATAAAAAAATACATGATCAACATTTTTGCTATACACATTTAGCAGTTCCCAAATGCTTGATTAACATTATTCAAACACTTGTTCAACATTTTTTTCAAATGCTTGATTAACATTTTTTAAATACTTGTTCAACATTTTTTTCAAATTCATAATTAAATATATATATATATATATATAAGATAAAAAATTCAACATTTTTTGAAATACGTTATTAACAATTTTTCTAAACATGTTCAACATTTCCCGGATGCTTGATTAATATTTTTCAAATATTTATTCAATATTTTTCCGAATGCTTGATCAACATTTTTTCAAATACATGTTCAACATTTTTTAAATGATTTTTAAACATTTTTCTAATACTTGTTTAAAATTTTCGGAATGCTTGATTAACAATTTTCGAACAGATGTTCGACATTTCCAAATATTTTTTTAGACTGTTTTTTATAATAAATATATTTAGAATTTTTTTTAAGCATAAAAATAAAGCAAAAAACGAAAACAGAAAACGTAAAATTAACAGAAAAAGAGGCTGTAGCCCTCCCGCGCGCGTGGGCTGGCCCATCTCCTTCAGCGAGACTAGTTTTTAAAGAGAAATCAAGGTTTCCTCTATCCTCTTTACCGTCTTCCCCCACCTGCCCCTAGGGTTAGCTTTGCTCGTTTCAGCCGCCACCCACAATCCCCTCCCAATCCCCCCCCAATCCCTGCGATTGTCCTCATCCGAGTCCTCCTCCTCAATTTCCATGGCACTCATCTTGAACGGAGATGGTACATGCTCCATGGTCTACCCCGAGGGCACCACGCCGATCTGGCTCCGCCCGGCTGACCGCCCCAAAGCCGATCCAACACTTTCCCCACCCAAGTCGGTCCTCCTCGACACCTTGGGGTACGTCGACGACGAATGCAACGACACCACGGCCGAGCACGTCGCCGAGGACGGCAAGTGCATCCAGGTGACCTTCTGGATGTACCACCCGCCGCTAGTCTCGTATTTTACCATCCACTCCCCCGGCCTGAAACCTGACGCGTACCCGGAGATGCCAAAGATTCTGGCGACGGACGGCCACCTTGCGCTGCTCCGCATCCCCCGCTTACCAGTAAACCCCTTCAGCGATCAGCCCGCTAACCAGTTCTTCATCTACCGGGTCGGCAGCAGCACTGGCGAGAAGCAGCCGTCGCTTCGTATGCTCCCCAACCCCTCTAAGCTCGTAATTCGCGACCGTAATGTTGGTTTCCTGAACTACGGCACTCGCGACCAGGCCGACTATAGGTTCTTCGCTGCTGCGTTCTACGCAGCGCACCCACTCAGACCTGGCGGCTCCGTGAAGTTCTATATCAACCTGTTCGACTCAGAGACCTGGGAATGGACCAGAAAGGAGGTTTTTGTCAATTCACCTGACGCTTACCGTTACAGGATCACAAACAAGGTGATCACTATTGGAGGACAGCATGGCTCAATTGCCTGGGTCGACCTCTCACATGGTATCCTCATCTATGACGCGCTCCTGCACAACAATATTCTCCGTTACATTCCGTTGCCGCCTTCGGAGTTGCCCGACCCCAGAATCAACTCTGTGCGTGACATGGCTGCCGTAGATGGCTGCCTCAAGTATGTCAGCATGAGCTACCCTCCTTTGACCCAAAGCAGCACTAGCTACTACTTCGGAGATTGGAAAGCCAAGGCATGGAAGATGGCAATGCATCCTTCAGGGACCTGCCCAATTTCAAGGCAATGGAAGGAGGACTACCATCTCAGAGCTTCGGAGATCATGATTGATGACCCGAGCCATCTTGAGCTGCTGCCTGATCTGCCCAACAGTTTTAACAAGAAGCAGGTCCTGACGAAGCTCCACACAGGCAGTCCTGCTGTGAGCTTGCATGATGATGGCATTGTTTACATCATGACCAAGGTTGAGTTCTCAGATCGCAACGCATGGGTGCTTGCTGTCAACACGAGCACCAAGGCTCTCCAAGCCGTGGGTGAGTTTGACGCTGAAAGATGCATGGGTTTCAGTTACACGTACACTCAAAGTGGGATCTCCAAACATATGGGTGTTGAGTTAAAAGAAGATCAACCCCATAATGAGGAGGATTTATGGACTACTGTCTCTTACAAGAAAAAGGGAAAAAGATGTACTTCAGCAGGTAATTTGCCCCCCCCCCCCCCTTTCTTTTTAAAAGATGCAGCCTGCAATTATGTCGCGCTAATGCACGCATATGTCTGTTTTGTTGTAGAAATGCCTTTGATAGTGCAATGTTGCTTAATTATGACTTTACAGACTTATTTGGTATTCCCTCCGTTCGGAAATTACTGATCTGGTTTCACTTCAAATTTGAACTAAAACCACGCAAATAATTTCCGAGCGGAGGGAGCATTTCTGTAGACGTTAACTTTGCTAGAATGCTGCTAGGTTAGGGAACCATTAATCTGAGGCTTCTTGTGAGCAAACGAAGGAACAGCTCAGTAAACTGATAAAAATACTATATATATATATATATATAAAACCTGGACATGGATGAAGAAGCCGGGACCTTTTTAACTTCAGGACATGTATAGCAAAATTCTTAAGTAGTTCTTTGTTAATAAGTCACAAAAGTAGCACCAATCACATGTACTTCTGCCATTTGCTTGCTGTTCTGTAGCTAGAAGCTAGAAATCGTATATGTAGGACTGTTGCGTTATGATCAATACTGTCAGGTCAACAAAGCGTATGGCACTCCTAGGCCTAGGAACCCCATATAAGTAGCATCTACTACCTCCGTCTCGGTGAATAAGTCATTCGCGTAGTTCTAGTTCGACGATTTAACTATCTAAATATGTATTATATGTGACAAAAAATATATATTTAGAAACTACATCCGTGTAGAAATCTAGTGATATACTTTTCATGACATATAACACATATTTAAATCCTCAAATCGATGACCTAGAACTACGCGAATGACTTATTCACCTAGACGAAGGTAGTAGCTTAAGATGTCTTTGCACTGATATTTTCAGTTAAACATTGGCTTCATTTCTTTCCAGGGGGCAATGGAAAGATGCTGGGCCGAGGGATGTCCACCGGTGCTGGCAACAGAGGACAGCACATGAAGTTGTTGGCTGGCAGTGGCATGGCTCAGGGGTGTGGCTCAGGGGTGTCGGGTGCTGGCAAAGTTGTTGGTCCAGCGGATGCCATTCACGGGAGGCAGGCAGTAGAGAGGTCATGAGGGCAACATCAGGCGATAATATTACAGCAACGTTTGTTGCTCGTCTCCTTTTGGTGTTTACGCAGAGCAATGCAGTTTACTTTATCTCTATCTCCTCGAGGGAGCGGAACAACACCATTATCTGAATCGTGAATGAACTGCTTGTAGTTGCATATCGTCTACTGCCATGAAGGTTATGAATATTTTTGCTGCTCTCGTGTGCTATATATGGTAACCTTACTATAATCTTGTTGGCTGCTTTTTTGGGGAGTTCTCTTTATATTGGCATGTTTCCTGAACCTATTTGCGGTATGTTTTGATCTGTATTTTGCTTTTCTTTTCAATCCGTGTAGTATATTTTTCTTGTAGATTGTACATGAGAACTCTAGTTCCATTGTGGTTTCAGATAGTCTACATTATGGGAGAAAAAAGAAATAAAGTGCCCCAATGGCAATAAGCCAATAATATTACAGCAACGTTTGTTGCTCGTCTCCTTTTGGTGTTTACACACAGCAATATAAGTGTGCTTTGCTTGCACCTCCTTGATTAAGAGGAACAACAATATTATCTGAATCGTGAATGGACTGCATATAGTTGCATATTGTCTGCTGTCATGAAGGTTATGAATGTTTTTGCTGCTCTCGTGTGTATGGTAACCTTAGTATAATCTGGTTGGCTCCTGTTTTGGGGAATTCTCTTGACCAGATAAGTTATATTGGCATGTTTCTTGAACCTATTTGTGGTATGTTTTGATCTGTATTTTGCTTTTCTTTTCCAATCTGTACAGTATATTTTTCTTGTACATTGAACATGAGAACTCTAGTGCCATTGTGGCAGTGAGCTTGGCTTTCGTTGGCGTTGGCGTGATGTTCTTGGTTGCACACGACATAGTACAAACAACAACAACAACAACAAATACTAGTCCCAAACAAGTTGGGATAGGCTAGAGGTGAAACCCATAAGATTTCGCGACCAACTCATAGTTTGGGCACATGGATAGCAAGCTTTCACGCACCCTGTTCATACCTAGTTCTTTGGTGTCACTCCAATCCCTCATATCTCTCCTCACATGTCAAATTCGGCCTACCCCGACCTCTCTTGACATTCTCCGCACGCTTCCATCCACTATGCACTGGAGCTTCTAAAGGCCCGCGCTGAATATGCCCAAACCATCTCAGACGATGTTGAACAAGCATCTTTTCAATTGGTGCTATCCCAACTCTATCTCATATATCATCATTCCGGACTTGATCCTTCCTCGTGTGGCCACACATCCATCTCGACATACGCATGTCCGTCACACCTACTATTGAACATGTCGCCTTTTAGTCAACCAACACTCAACGTCATACAACATTGTGGGTCGAGCCGCCGTCCTTGCCTTTTAGCTTTTGTGGCACTCTCCCGTCATAGCTTTTGTGGCACTCTCATGTCATAGAGAATGCCAGAAGCTTGGTGCCACTTCATCCATCCGCTTTGATTCGATGATTCACATCTTCGTCAATACCCCCATCTTTCTGCAGCATTGACCCCAAATATCGTAAGATGTCCTTTTGAGGCACCACATGCCCATCAAGGCTAACCTCCTCCTCACGCCTAGTAGTAATAAAACCGCATCATGTACTCGGTTTTAGTAGTTCTATTAACACACTAGATGATTCCCCGCGCGTTGCGGCGGGAACATCTGCATATAAATTGCTGTATTTTTTTACTATGGAATATTGAATCTTTGAAATTTGCAATTTTGTAATTCAAGGAAGATTTAATTAGTTCACAAAAAAGAGGCAAAAAATGAAGATATAATGAGGAGTTGTTTAACAAAAAATATGGGTGCCACTCAACGGATATACATAACCCGAGGAATTTCAGCTTCAATTGAAATCCAACCCGACTAATATCCACAAAGATAAATATTGCATTCATCAAAACGTACAGTCAACACTAAATTATTCCCTGAAGAGCCACTGTTAAGTTCATCACGGCATTAATCATTCGATAAAAAATGGAAATTTTAGCTGAGAAAAAGCTAAAGACCTACTATGGTGAAGTGGTGAACTGATCAAAATTCAAGAGAGTTGTAGCCTCTAAAATCTGAATAAACATGTTCAAATTTGATTTGTTGCCTCTGAAACCTGAATAAACATGTTTGAATTTGGTAACACAGGCCACAGTAGAAACTCCGAAGAAACAATAATGCAGCGCATGTAGCTACTGCACAAAGAAGGAAAAATGCGACCAAGTAGGAGATATACCCTGAAATAAATAAATACTCCCTCCGTTTCTTTTTAGTCTGCATATAAGGTTTGGTCAAAGTCAAGCTTTGTAAAGTTTGATTAACTTTATATTAAAAAATATCATCATTCACAAGATAAAATCAACAATATCAGATGCACCATCAAATGTATTTTCATACTGTATAGTTTTTGCTGGAATTTAGTCTATTTTGGGCAGCCCAATAACTATTTCAGAAATTCCTAATAAATCCTAGAGGCCCACTTAGCCTATTTGTGCAAGGCAAGGGATACTACTAAAGTTTAGTCCCAAATTGCTAGTTTAGTGGGAGTTGGACCTCCTTATAAGGGAGGTTCTTTCCCCACTTGTATGAGCATGAGAACAAGAGGGATATCCATGCGCGCTCCTCCTCCGCCGCCCGCCCCGCCACGCCACGCCACGCCTCGCCTCGCCTCGCCGCGCCGCGCCGCGGGTTGTGGGAATGAGCCGAGCCGATATCTAAATTTCCTTCGGCTGCTGTCTGTTCGTTTCATCTCCCGCGTTCCCTTCAGCTCCCGGCGCAGCCTATAAAAGGGAGGTCGCTCCTCTCAGAGAGACGCACCAGAACCTCTTCCTCCTCTCGCCACAAGTTCCTGAGCACTGCGCTGCTGCTACGATCTTCCCCATCCCAGCTTGCGACTACTGACTGACTCCTTCGTCACGGACGCCCCGGACTCCGACGATTACTTCCCCGACGACGACTTCTTCCCCGACGTCGACAACCTCCTCTACGACATGGCTGGCGAGGACACCGACCCCAAGTCCAGTGCTACTGCTGCTGCTGTCCCGTATGTGTTCTTCTTTCTGTTAGATGTCTTGCCACAGTTTCTCGTACTAGTACTTGCCCTACATATGTTAGGTTCTACTTCATATATGCAACTAGTTCTACTGTCTGCTATAGATATGTTAGGCTACTGTTCATATATGCAGAAGCTATTTACCTTCTCTCTGTCAGAACGCATGATCTGTTTTATCTCTACTATATTAGTCATGCTTTATCTAGTATTTCTGTTAATAAAATCATTTGGTAAATTGCTCATATTTCCAACAATCCAAAAACCTTATTATACGCAATTTACACCAAGTGGTTTTGCTGCTTCCATGAGACCTCCTATGTTTGAGGGTATCCACTATAAGAGGTGGCGTGTGAGAGCAGTCTTATGGTTTCAAACCATGAGTTGCTATGACACCACTCTTGGAAAACCTGAAGGGGAGCTTGATGCTCAACAGGCACAAGCCTTTCAGAAAATGGATACTCTGTTTAAGGCTGCTCTCTTGAGTGTTCTTGGTGAGAACATAGTTGATGCTTATGCGTCAATTGATAATGGAAAAGATATGTGGGATGCACTTGAGGCCAAGTTTGGGGTCTCGGATGCTGGCACTGAGCTGTACATCATGGAGCAATTCTATGATTACAGGATGACTGAAGAGCGCTCCGTGGTTGAGCAAGCTCATGAGATACAGTCATTTGCTAGAGAACTTGAGCACTTCAGTTGTATGCTACCGGACAAGTTTGTTGCCGGAGGTATCATCACTAAGCTTCCTCCTTCGTGGAGGAACTTTGCTACCTTACTGAAGCATAAGAGGCAGGAGTTTTCCGTTCCGGATCTCATTGGCACTCTTGATGTGGAAGAAAAGGCGAGAGCAAAGGACACACGTGCTCGAGGTATTGAGGGAGGATCTAGTGCCAATGTGGTACAGAAGCAGAACTTCCAGCCCCACAAGTTCAAGAACAAGGGCAAGTTTAATGGTAAAGCAAAGTTTGATGGGAAGAACAAGGCTGTGCAACACACGAACTTCAAGAAGAAGAATGACAAGAAGAAAGGTGCTTGTCATGTGTGTGGGGATCCTGATCATTGGGCTCCTAGTTGCCCTAATCGCTATGACAAGCGTCATCCTGGGAAAGGCGAAAGACCGCTAATGTTGTCATTGGAGACACTGACATGAAGGATGCTGGGTATGGTATATTTCCCACTATTCTTTCAGTATGTCATTCTCCTGATTGGTTGATTGACACGGGTGCTAATGTGCATGTATGCGGTGATATTTCCATGTTTTCGTCTTATCAGACCGCAGGGACTTCAACCGTGCTGATGGGCAACGGTTCAAGTGCTTCTGTTCGTGGTGTTGGCACGGTCGATCTGAAGTTTACTTCGGGGAAGATCGTGTGGCCGAAGAACGTGCATTATGTCCCCTCCGTCAATAAAAATCTTGTTAGCGGATCTCTTCTGTGTAGAGATGGCTACAAGCTTGTCTTTGAGTCAAATAAATTTGTAATATCCAAGTATGGAACCTTTGTTGGTAAAGGCTATGAGTCAGGAGGCTTGTTTCGTTTATCCTTATCAGACGTTTGCAATAAAGTTGTTAATCATGTTTGCAACAATAGTGAATCAAATGTGTGGCATTCACGTCTTTGTCATGTTAACTTTGGTTGCATGTCGCGACTAGCAAAGTTGAACTTGATCCCTAATTTCACCACTGTCAAGGGATCTAAGTGTCAAGTGTGTGTGCAAGCTAAGCAACCTCGTAAGTCTCACACGACTGCGGAAACGAGAAATCTTGCACCACTAGAGCTCATACATTCAGATCTATGTGAAATGAATGGTGTATTGACAAAAGGTGGAAAGAAATATTTCATGACGTTAATTGACGACTCCACTAGATACTGTCGTGTGTATCTTCTGAAATCTAAGGATGAGGCTTTGAACTTTTTCAAGATCTATAAAGCTGAAGTGGAAAACCAACTTGATCGAAAAATCAAGAGGCTTAGGTCCGACCGTGGTGGAGAGTATTTTTCCAATGAATTTGATGCTTTTTGTGTGGAACATGGTATAATCCATGAGAGGACGCCTCCCTATTCACCTCAGTCAAATGGGGTGGCCGAAAGAAAGAACCGTACTCTAACTGATTTGGTTAACGCCATGTTAGACACATCGGGTCTCTCCAAGGCATGGTGGGGGGAGGCTATATTGACAGCATGTCATGTCCTAAACCGAGTCCCCACAAAGAACAAAGAGATAACTCCATTCGAGGAATGGGAGAAGAAAAGGTTAAAACTCTCTTATCTGCGAACATGGGGTTGTTTGGCGAAAGTCAATGTTCCAATTCCAAAGAAGCGGAAGCTTGGACCGAAGACTGTGGATTGTGTTTTCCTGGGATATGCTTTTCATAGCATTGGCTATAGATTCTTGGTTGTAAAATCTGAGGTACCTGACATGCATGTCGGTACGATCATGGAGTCGAATGATGCGACGTTCTTTGAAGATATCTTTCCAATGAAGGATATGACTACCTCATCTAATCAGGAGATGCCTAGTTCATCGAATCAGGAACCAGTTACAATTACTGAACCTGCAATTTCGATGGAACACTTTGAAAGTCCTGTGGAGGAGAACAATGAAGTTCCTACTAGGAGCAAGAGACAGAGGACTGCAAAGTCCTTTGGTGATGATTTTCTTGTGTATCTCATAGATGATACTCCCAGTTCTATTTCAGAGGCCTATGCATCTAAAGATGCTGACTACTGGAAGGAAGCGGTTCGTAGCGAGATGGATTCCATCTTGGCGAATGAAACTTGGGAGATAACTGATCGTCCTTATGGGTGCAAACCTATAGGATGCAAATGGGTATTCAAGAAGAAGCTTAGGCCTGATGGTACTATTGAAAAGTACAAGGTTTGGCTCGTGGCTAAGGGTTATAGCCAAAAGGAAGGTGAAGACTTCTTTGATACTTACTCACCTGTGGCTCGACTGACCACTATTCGAGTTCTAATTTCACTAGCTGCCTCGCATGGTCTTCTCGTTCATCAAATGGATGTTAAGACTGCTTTCCTAAATGGAGAGTTGGACGAGGAAATTTATATGGAACAACCAGATGGGTTTGTACTAGATGGTCAGGAAAGAAAAGTGTGCAAGTTGCTGAAGTCTTTGTATGGACTCAAGCAAGCACCCAAACAGTGGCATGAGAAGTTTGAAAGAACTTTCACAACTGCAGGCTTTGTTGTGAACGAAGCTGACAAATGTGTGTACTATCGCCATGGTGGGGGCGAGGGAGTTATCCTTTGCTTGTATGTTGATGACATACTGATTTTCGAAACAAATCTGAATGTTATTAAGGAGGTTAAGGATTTCCTATCTCGTTGTTTTGAGATGAAGGATTTAGGAATGGCTGATGTCATTCTGAACATCAAGTTGTTGAGAGACGATGATGGTGGGATTACATTGCTTCAATCTCACTATGTGTAAAAGATCTTGAGTCGCTTTGGCTACAGTGATTGCAAGCCCTCTCCAACACCATATGATGCTAGTGTGTTGCTTCGAAAGAATCGAAGAATTGCTAGAGACCAATTGAAGTATTCTCAAATTATTGGCTCGTTTATGTACTTAGCAAGTGCTACAAGACCTAACATCTCTTTTGCTGTTAGCAAACTGAGTCGGTTTGTTTCAAAACCAGGAGATGTGCAATGGAAAGCTCTAGAGAGAGTTTTGCGTTATTTGAAAGGCACTACAAATTATGGAATTCACTACACCGGGCATCCAAAGGTGCTTGAAGGGTATAGTGACTCAAACTGGATCTCAGATGCTGATGAGATAAAGGCCACGAGCGGTTATGTATTCACTCATGGAGGTGGCGCTGTTTCTTGGAAGTCTTGCAAGCAGACCATCTTAACGAGGTCAACAATGGAAGCAGAACTCACAGCACTAGATACAGCTACGGTTGAAGCAGATTGGCTTCGCCGGCTCTTGAATAACTTGCCGGTTGTTGAGAAACCTGTCCCGGGTGTCCTTATGAACTGCGACAATCAAACTGTGATCACGAAAGTGAGCAACTCAAAGGATAACATGAAGTCGTCAAGACACGTTCAGAGAAGGTTAAAGTCTGTCAGGAAATTAAAAAACTCCGGAGTTATTGCGTGGGATTATATCCAAACGTCTAAAAATCTGGCAGATCCTTTTACTAAGGGTCTATCACGTAATGTGATAGATAATGCATCGAGGGAGATGGGTATGAGACCCACAATATGAGTTGTTCACAGTGGTAACCTATTCTTTATGATCGGAGATCCCGTGAATTAGATGTGGAAGACAAGCTGTTGGTCAACTGAGAGGAGATTACCCTTACTGTTAAAATACCACTCCATAAAGATGCAATACTCTCCTAATCTGCATGGCAGGTTGATGTATATCTTAATGTGTTCTAAGTGGCTCTTTGAAGCAGAGATGTTGTCCTGCAGAACATCTTTTGAAGAACACACCTATATGAGTCTGATTGTTAAACGTCGCAATCTATGAGAGTAGGGTTCTCTCTAGTAAACTCATGAAAGGTCTCGGAGTATGACGCATAAGCTCCACCCGCGGGGAAGACCCACGGTAGCCACGTATCGGTCAAGGCTTTATGTGAAGCTAGATTCGCAGAAAACTTGCAGTTCAAGGCCCAGTCCACTGTTCAAGTTGCTTACTAGTGTAGCATAGAGTTCTAGGTGGAAGTTCAACTTAACAGTCTCCACTGCAGTACCGGTATATAAAACAGTGTTTTGGAACCAAAGGCAAATTTCTGTGTGCCTCTGGGATCTGGTGGGGGATTGCTGGAATTTAGTCTATTTTGGGCAGCCCAATAACTATTTCAGAAATTCCTAATAAATCCTAGAGGCCCACTTAGCCCATTTGTGCAAGGCAAGGGATACTACTAAAGTTTAGTCCCACATTGCTAGTTTAGTGGGAGTTGGACCTCCTTATAAGGGAGGTTCTTTCCCCACTTGTATGAGCATGAGAACAAGAGGGATATCCACGCGCGCTCCTCCTCCGCCGCCCGCCTCGTCACGACGCGCCGCGGGTTGCGGGAATGAGTCGAGCCGATATCTAAATTTTTGCCACGCACTACGGGTATACGAAAGGTCACCCTGGAGCTGAAATGTTTTTGTTGTAGTGGATATTGAATACAAACGCTGCACCCTTCGGCTGCTGTCTGTTCGTTTCATCTCCCGCGTTCCCTTCAGCTCCCGGCGCAGCCTCTCGCCTCCTTCTCTTGCACCTATAAAAGGGAGGTCGCTCCTCTCAGAGAGACGCACCAGAACCTCTTCCTCCTCTTGCCACAAGTTCCTGAGCACTGCGCTGCTGCTACGATCTTCCCCATCCCGGCTTGCGGCGTGCACCGCAGGTCGGGACAGTAGGCCTCCGAAACCGCACCTCTTTGAGTCCTGTACGGGAGAAGGGTGATAAGGTTTTTGGAGAGCGCTCTGCGCGACTACTGACTGACTCCTTCGTCACGGACGCCCCGGACTCCGACGACGACTTCTTCCCCGACGTCGACAACCTCCTCTACGACATGGCTGGCGAGGACACCGACCCCAAGTCCAGTGCTACTGCTGCTGCTGTCCCGTATGTGTTCTTCTTTCTGTTAGATGTCTTGCCACAGTTTCTCGTACTAGTACTTGCCCTACATATGTTAGGTTCTACTTCATATATGCAACTAGTTCTACTGTCTGCTATAGATATGTTAGGCTACTGTTCATATATGCAGAAGCTATTTACCTTCTCTCTGTCAGAACGCATGATCTGTTTTATCTCTACTATATTAGTCATGCTTTATCTAGTATTTCTGTTAATAAAATCATTTGGTAAATTGCTCATATTTCCAACAGTTTTAGTATCATAGATGTTCAGATTTTTGATATAAATTTGGTCAAACTTTATGTACTTTGACTTTGATCAAATTTTATACGCGAAGTAAAAAGAAACGGACGGAGTACAACATGAAGTTAGTCTTGTGTTTATACGTGGACTTCTCAATGGCTGAAACCTACTGTCCGGGAACAACAACGACAATCATCATTTCTGAACGTCTGCAAGAATGAGCCTACAATTAAATCAATCAGTCAGAAATTCACAATGCATCCCAAGGAAACAATTGGCAAGCAAAAAACATCACATATTCGTGTGCATAACTAAGCAGAACTACCACATTGAAATAATAGCCAAAGAGAATAGCTTACAAGTTACAACCATGTCCGTCGGCGCTAGCGATATCTGATGGAGATAACTGAATAAGAATGGCAGAGGCAAGCAGAACTGTAAAGACCCTCTCCTATTTCTCTCCCAGCATATGCTATGTTGTTCGTTTGCTGAGCTCCACACCAGAGCAAAGGGAGGAGGGACTGAGGGGACGGGTAGTGGCACGATCCTTGATGGCGCTGAAACGGCGTGGGGTGGGTGCTGCGGGTGGCGCCGGACAGATGAAGCCGATGCGGACGATCAGGATCAGGTGTAGTTGGTCGGGCGAAGCTAATGAGAGGCACCGGGGAGGCACTACAGGTGCCGGTGGTGCGCTGCGGGCATGCGGCGGCGCCATCCAGGCGCATCGTCGTGGCAGGTCGAAGCGGTAGCGAGGAAATAGTCAGGCGAAGCGGCAGCGCGGCTTCATGGCCGAGCGAAGCTGACGTGGGGCACCAGCGAGGCGCTGTAGGATTGCGGCGGCGTGGCGTCGTGGCTAGGCGAAGATGAAGCAGGGCACCAGGAAGGCGCTCCGGCCCTCAGCCACACGATACGCGGGTCCCAGACCACATGATTCCACCCCTCGCCCCCACGCGGCTAATTTTCATATTTTGACCCTTTTCTAAAAGTTAATCAAGATCTGACCTTATTTTGTAGGGTTTTTATCAGTTTTGCCATCGGCTGTATAACGCTACTCAGTTTTGCCATTAAACATTTTCACTACTCAAAAATGCCACTGTTCTGTTAGATCAAGCTCAAAAAGACCATTTTTCACCGTTACCGTTTGGTCAATACACGTTGACTAAAGTTAGATGACGAAACTACCCCTATCCCATTTGTAAGGGGCGCATGAGAAAAAGAGAACAAAACTTGGGAGGCTGGGGATTCGAACCCAAGACCACAGGGTACACAAGTGCGCGAGCTAACCAACTAAGCTAAGGAAATGTTCTGATGTAGAAGCAGATATATCCCTTATATGTTCATATGCAATAATATTCCAAAACAGCAACGTCTCGTATATTTTCTTGTTGCTAGCTAATTGGACTTGGGTTTGAAAGTTAGTATGGACAACACATCTGCATGAGCGGCTGGCCGGCTGGAAGAATCTGTCTGGTACTAGTAGACATAAACAAATGAGGCAGACCGCCACGCCCAAATTTTTTGACGGTCACACACTAATTGACAGAAACAACACATATGACAGCACGATCACATGGTATTCTAAATTTCTCTGAAAATTTCAGCATGGTTGCTGCCCATTTTTCTGAAAACGACACAAACACAAAGTGGTTCACAGATATAAATAAGGTTCGAAATATCAACTTGTTGTTTTTTCAGCACACACAAATCAGGTTCACAAACATAAATAAGGTTCAATAACATCCACTTGTTGGTCAAAATATAAAGGTCCAAATTCTCAAACATGCATAAGGTTGAAAGGAAACATGTCCAGGTTCACAAGCAAAAGGTCACGATCACACAAACTTCACATATGTAGCTTCTTTTTGCTTCTTGTGTTTTTAGCAGGACTGTCTGGTAGTTCCGCATTTGCAATTCGAATATGCATGGGAGACGAAACAAATCCACTTGCAAGTCCATCGGTTGTGGTACAAACTTCATTTTGCATGTCCTTCCTTTTCCTAGTGTTCTTCACACTTGTTTTCTTCACACTTGTTTTCTTCACACTTTTCTTTGAGCTGTACAGAAGTTAGTCATGTTGCAAAAAAGAATGAAAATAGATGTTGAAAATACATATAGAAAAGCACATGTTCTTTTGATGTTACCTAGCAGAACTTGCAACCATTGATAGTTCAGGGTCGCCTTCTCCTGCCACAAAAGGGGCTTCCCTAGCTTGGAGGTCAGCCTCATCTTCTCCAAATGTTGGGTCAACTGGATTTGTGCACAATCTGGCAATGTGCCCGAAACCTCCGCATCGCTTGCACTTCCTTTTCCTAGCGCCCACGCCAGCACCTTCAGCACTAGATCTAATTCTAGTCTTCCTTGGTCGGCCTTTTGGCCTCCTCAACATTGGAGCATGTAGTTTGAAGCCAGGGTCAACAATGTCCCATTGTTGCTTGCCTACCATTGCAGGTATGTTGTCCGCATACGCAGCCTTAAATTTTGCAACGGAGTAGAACTCATGTACATATGGTTCAATTTCTGATACTGGACCTCGTAGTGAAGTAATAAAGTACAGGGCATGGATACATGGCAAACCCTTGACCTGCCATTGCCTGCAGCTACATGTTTCCTTTGCGATGTCAACAGGGTACCTCCATTCCCTATTCTCTTTGTCCACTGCAGTAATTTCTGCCTCAACATCACTGCGTCTAATTACCATCATCTTCAGCCCTGAAAAGAACACAAAACATTAATTATTGAATTGAGTTGTTATGAAATTAATCAATTGAAAGAGTACAAGATATTTACCTTTGGATTTGGCATGCAGTGCCTTTATCACACTTGGTATTATGAGATGGCCAAGCCATTTTTCTAATGCTATCCTCATCCGCAGATCAAACTTCTCCATTATCATCTGCCTAATCTTATCCAACATGTCGACAATAAGAAGAGACTTAACTTTTCTGACTTTGCTATTAAATGACTCTGCGAGGTTGTTATTGACGTAGTCAACCTTGCGTATTTCATTGAACTTGCTTCTATACCATATCTTTGTGTGGTGTTCAGCCATATATTTTTGGACACTCTTCTTAGCAAGGATCTGTTTCATATGCCAGTTGTGCTTTCTAGAGCTGAAAGTTAAGCTTGCAGCCCAAAGACTATCATCATAGACCTTGCCCTTGAATTTTTTTCGAAAATTTGCAGCAAGATGCCTCATACACTCCCTATGCTCCACTCCAGGCCACACTTGTTCTACTGCTGTCTCTAAACCTTTGCAAGCATCAGTGTGTATGACTAGTCCTTCAGGATGCCCAATAAGCCCACGCAGATTTTGGAGAAACCAAGCCCAACTTTCAGATGATTTTGTCTCTAGCACCCCATATGCAACTGGGTAAAGCCAATTACGGCCATCAATGGCACAAGCAGAAGCTAGTTGCCCTTTGAATCTCCCATTTAGTGCAGTTGAGTCTACGGCCAAGTATGGTCGACATCCATTTAAAAAGCCTTGCCAACATGCCTCGAATGAAACAAACACCCTCCTAAAGCATTCCTTCTCCCTCACTTTTCCTTTGATCTTGTACTGCACAGTTTCTTTGTCTATTTCCACTACACTACCAGGAGAACACTTCTCCACCTCAACCTTGAAACTATAGAGACGATGGAAGCTATCTTCCCATTTTCCACTAATCATATCCATTGCTTTGTCCTTACCACGAGATACACGCATGTATGGCACCGTGAAGTGGTACTTCTCATGGATCTTCTCTTGAAGAGCAGTAGGGCCAATATCTGGGTTCTTTCTCACCCACTCCAGCACAACATCAGCAACCCACCTGCTCTTTGCCGGCTTAAACTTCTCACTTCTCAGCTTAGTTGGGCATGTATGAGAGAAAGGACACACCTTGATCTGTAGGAAACAACAAAATCAGTTAGTATGTTGCTAGTATGTTAAACTTGCCACATTTGTATAGTTACCAGTTCGACAAAATAAAGGGTACAATAAACAAATCAATTAGATTTTAGCAAGTTATACCTGAAATATTGTGCTATTCCTCATATAAGAGCCATGAATTCTCCACTTACACCTCTTATATGCACAACTTGCTCTCAGCCTCTTAGAATCACTCTTTTCGACTGTATAGTCAAATTCACGTTTAATTGCAAACGTAGAAAGTGCATTCTTGCAGTCCAACAAAGAGGGGAATACCGAGCCTTCTGCAAATAATGGATTCTCCTTGTTATATACTACAACAGGTCTGTCCTCCTCCTCCTCTTCCTCTTCATCAACTAAACCCATGTCTCTATTCTCTTCTTCCTCTTCAGTGTCAGTGGATTCATATGCTGGAGGATTATCTTCCTCTTCCATATCTGCCGAATCATCTTCTTTGGTAGACTTCTTGACTAAGTCTGGATACTGCCGCTCATCATCATTATCCGAGAGAATAGCATCATCAGGTATAACATCATCGGTTATGTCTCTATTAGCATCGTCAACACTATTAGACTGCCTGACTCCCTGTATGTTGACTGTATCAACATCAACTGCCTGACTCCCTGTATGTTGACTCTCACTGTAACAAGGTTGTGTAGGTGGATTATGGCTAGGTGTGCTAGGAGTTTGGGATTTTTGAAGAACCTCAATTTGCATAGATATTTTCTTTGAATCTTGATGTTTTCCAAACATCAAAGCTGCATCATCATCACATACAACAGCAACCCATTTATTCTGCTCCCTGTCATAGTACTTTAACTCAACGTAATCACGCCACCCCCATGGATAGGTATCACACAGCTTGTGCAGCAACGTTTTGTGTGTGATACTAGGTTCTACGAATAGATGAAAATCAAAGCCGCCAACATATCGCTTGAGACCATCGCTATTCTCACGGCTTGTTTCCATCCTAACTGTCAGCATACAAGCAGTATCCGCATCCATCCTGACCATCAGGAACACAAGTACCAAATTGCACGCGATTATCAGTAAGGCAAAGTCACTACTACATATTATATGTACAAATTTCGACCTCTACAAGTTATATTGAACCACACACGCACACTGAGAATTAGTACACTCACAATGCAGGAATTTCAGAGCCTATGTCATGCTGGGGCGTCCTGTGGCCGAGGCAACCCTCTGATTCGGTCGTGCTGTTCGTCGCCATTGCCGTGGAACAACTGCCCTTCAAGACTCGGGAAGAGCTGCGGAGTATGGCGGGAGAAGCGCCGGAGCTGCCTGCCTCCGGTGGCGGTGCCCGGTGGGAGGAAGAGCCGAAGCTGCGGTGGGTGGCGGCACTCGGCGGGAGGCGCCGCAGCTGCGGCGAGTGGGGGCGCGCCGGAGCTGGGCGGGCAGCCCGGCGACCGGCGGTGCCAGGTGAGGAGTTTGGCAGGCGGCGGCGGTGGCTGGGGATATTTGGTTCCGGCTGGGGAAACTGCCACGAACAGATCAGGTAAAAGATTAGATAAGGGTTCTGTTTAGTTAGGTTTGGATATCTGTATATGAAATGTATATCTCCTAACAAAACAAAGTGCTTCCCAGGGTCAGTTGGTTAGCTCGCGCGCTGTGCAGCCTATGGTCTCCGGTTCGATCCCCCAACCTCCCAAATTTAATTATCTTTTTTCTCATGCGCCCCTTACAAATGGGACAGGGGTAGTTTCGTCATCTACCTCCAGTCAACATGCATTGACCAGACGGTAACGATGAAAAATGGCATCTCTGAGTTTGTGTCTAACGGAACAGTGGCATTTTTGATTAGTGAAAATATTTAGTGGCAAAACTGAGTAGCGTTAGACAGCCAATGGCAAAACTGATAAAAACCCTATTTTGTAAAAATTTCGGGATCTGATCATTTTGCTACCGCCAAGGTCCGTGGCGGTAGGCTAAAACAGACTACCACCACAGTCAATAACGGTAACAATTGGTCAACGTTAAAACGACGTCTGCTAAGGCCTACCGCCATAGTTGACGACGGTAGCCTTAGCTACCCTCCCGCCAGACCTGGTGGCGGTAGCCTCCATGCCATCGTTTAATCACTCTCGTTGTGGTTGATACAACATGCATGCTGCTCTTTGTTTATTGGCAGTACATGCACGACAAGCATGCATCCGTGGTATCTTCAAAACACATGCATGTGCATACTACATAGTTTAATATGCTATCTAGAATAGTGTAGATGAGAAATGAGACCACGGTTCTTGTGAATCGCAGCACACGCCAATGATTCTCCATAAACATGCATGGTACAATCACAATTGCTAAGAGCAACTCCAACACGTTGACTTATTTCGTCCGCGTGTGTCTGTTTGGATCGTCGCGGACAGAAAAATTGGCACAACGCGCTGACCCAAACCGATGCACGTACGTTTTTCGTCCGCTTGCCGACCCATTCCTGACCCAAATTTGAGTCTCATCTACGTCAGTGGGGACAGTAAACAAATTCTCCTCTTGGCCCGCCAGTCGGTGGCACAACGACCACCATTTCCCTCTACTTTCGCAAAACCCTCCCGCCCGCTCGTGCTCCTGGCCATGGACGACGACGCCCCAACCCTCGATGTCGCCGCCGGCCTCGCCTCCCTCGCCTCGTTCGACCTCATCACCTCCGTCGCCTCTGCGAAAGGCAAGCCCCACGCGCCCCCGCAAGACTGCGGCCGCCCAAGAAGAAAAGGTTGACGCCCGAGGAGCGGGTCGTGCAGTCGGCGAAGAGGAAGGACCGGAGGCACGCGCAGGACGCAAGGGGTGAAGCGGCGGCCGTCGCCGCCCTCTTCGCAGCTGCACAGCCGGAGAAAACCAATGCCCGAGTCGTCGTGGCAACAAGGGAGGCCCTGATCTACCTAGGGTTGAACCTTGGCCATCACGGGCTCGTCAGCGTCCCGTGGCCGCGGCCAGCGCGGGCTCATCAGTGTTTCCTCAGATGGTGCTGCGAGAGTTGCTGTGTGCGTCTGCCACACAGCCGATTCCCGGCTTTCACGTTTATCCGCAAGTCTCCTACTTATTTTCTTTCGAAAATATATTTTCACTAAGAAATAAATAAATAAGTAAACATAAATAAATATTTTTCACTTAGAAACAACTTTCTGGTGATCTCTATTATCAATAATAAGTTATATTATAGTTTTTTCCAAACGAATATACGACACACTAGTTTATTTCCAGCAAAATTATCAAAGACCTGTATAAAGCATGTAGAAGTTGTTAAGAGTGATTCATGCGTATATGCCTTCAGTTCTCAGACGTGCTACGCTAGAGAAGATATCATGCAATGTAAGCAGATGCATATGTGCTAATATGCCAAGGTGAGATATACTTCTGCTAAGTATGCCACGGTCCATCGGGTGCTGCAAATCACTAGAGTGCTTAAAGAGTGGCAGAGAGGTTATGACCCAATCACCCAAATCGATGCAGCCACACTTGCATGCATGCCAGAATAGTGGCCTGAAGGCTACCGCCACCAAGTCTGGCGGTAAGGTAGCTAGGGCTACCGCGGTCAGCTATGGTGGTAGGCCTCTATATCTAGCAAACATCGTTTTAGTATTGGCCAATTGCTACCGCCATTGATTGTGGCGGTAGCCTGTCTTAGCCTACCGCCGGAGACGACGACGATAGAAAAAAGGGTCAGATCCCGAAATTTTTATAAAGTAGGGTCAGATCTTGATTAACTTTTAAAAAAGGGTCAAAACACAAAATTTTGCCCCCCACGCTCGCGTCTCCTTCCTCCAACAGTTCCCCACTCTCCCGCTTCCCTGTCACCCTCCCATGCCCCCCCTTGAAGCTCTGTGACCACCGCTCACCGGCTCGCCAGGCCGCTCGCCGGATCGCCATGGAGCCGCTTGCCGATTAGATGGTTGTAGCAAAAATCAATTGGTAAAATCTGGTCCCAGCTCCGCTTCGCGGTTCTAGCAAAATCAGAAGGTCGTTGAAGCAAAATCAGTTGATGGTTCCAGCAAAAAACACAAATGCAGCAAAAAAAATCAAAAAACATGCCTGGCCTCATGAAGAAAATTGGTTCCAGCAAAAAACACTGGGTTCCAGCAAATTAAATCATCGGTTGAAACTTTTTTCAACATTGAAGCTTTTTCCTGCGGTGGAAACTTTTTTCTCGTGGTACTTGAAGCTTTTCCTCAAGCCGAATGAAGCTTTTCCACTGCCGGTTGAAGCTTTTTCTCCCAGGGTGGAAGCTTATTCTTCCATGCCGGCTTGAAGCTAGTTTCAGCAACAAGCAAAAATGCGGTAGGAAATTTTTTTACTGTTCCAACAAAAACGAAGGTCTTGGCAGCAAAAATTGGGGCTGCTTCCAAAGAAAGGGCCGGATCTCCATCAGTTGTCGCCGTGGTTGCAACGCCGGCCGCCACCGGTCTCCATCACTTGTCGCCGCCTGATACGTCTCCAACGTATCTATAATTTTTTATTGTTCCATGCTATTATATTATCTGTTTTGGATGTTTTATATGCATTAATATGCTATTTTATATTATTTTTGGGACTAACCTATTAACCTAGATCCAAGTGCCAGTTTCTGTTTTTTCCTTGTTTTAGATTTTCGCAGAAAAGGAATAACAAATTGAGTCCAAACGGAATAAAACTTTCGTGATGATTTTTTTGGACCAAAAGACACCCAGGAGACTTGGAGTGCAAGTCAGAAGAGCCTTGAGGCGGCCACAAGGGTGGAGGACGCGCCCCCGACCTTGTGGGCCCCTCGTAGCTCTCCTAACCTAATTCTTCCTCCTATATATACTCTCATACCCCAAAACATCCAGGGGAGCCACGAAACCACTTTTCCACCGCCGCAACCTTCTGTACCCATGAGATCCCATCTAGGGGACTTTTCTGGCATCCTGTCGGAGGGGGAATCGATCACGGAGGGCTTCTACATCACACCATTGCCTCTCCGATGAAGCATGAGTACTTTACTTCAGACCTACGGGTCCATAGCTAGTAGCTAGATGGCTTCTTCTCTCTCTTTGATTCTCAATACAAAGTTCTCCTCGATGTTCTTGGAGATCTATTCGATGTAATACTCTTTTGCGGTGTGTTTGCCGAGATTCGATGAATTGTGGATTTATGATCAACTTGTCTATGAATATTATTTGAATCTCCTCTGAATTCTTATATGCATGATTTGATATCTTTGCAAGTCTCTTCGAACTATCGATTTGGCTTGGCCAACTAGATTGGTTTTTCTTGCAATGGGAGAAGTGCTTAACTTTGGGTTCAATCTTGCGGTGTCCTTTCCCAGTGACAGTAGGGGCAGCAAGGCACGTATTGTATTGTTGCCATAGAGGATAACAAGATGGGGTTTTCATCATATTGCTTGAGTTAATCCCACTACATCATGTCATCTTACTTAATGTGTTACTCTGTTCTTATGAACTTAATACTCTAGATGCAGGCAGGAGTCGGTCGATGTGTGGAGTAATAGTAGTAGATGCAGAATCGTTTCGGTCTACTTGACACGAACGTGATGCCTATATTCATGAACATTGCCTTAGATATCGTCATAACTTTGCGCTTTTCTATCAATTGCTCGGCAGTAATTTGTTCACCCACCGTAATGTTTTCTATCTTGAGAGAAGCCTCTAGTGAAACCTATGCCCGCCGGTCTATTTTACATCATATTAGTTTCCCGTCAACTTGCCAATTTCTGTCGCCGTTCCCTTACTTTGCAATCTTTTACTTTCCGTTCCATAAACCAAAAATACCAAAAATATTACTTCACCGTTTATCCATCTCTATCAGATCTCATTTTGCGAATAACCGTGAAGGGATTGACAACCCCTTTGTCGCGTTGGTTGCAAGTTGGTGTTTGTTTGTGCAGGTATTCGGTGGCTTGTTGCGTAGTCTCCTACTGTATTGATACCTTGGTTCTCAAAACTGAGGGAAATACTTACGCTACTTTGCTGCATCACCCTGTCCTCTTCAAGGGAAAAAACTAACACAAGCTCAAGAGGTAGCAAGAAGGATTTCTGGCACCGTTGCTCGGGAGATCTACACCAAGCCAAGACATACCATGTACCCATCATAAACTCTCATCTCTCGCATTACATTATTCGCCATTCGTCTCTCATTTTCCTCTCCCCCACTTCTAAAACGATTTTCAAAAAGATTCGCCTTTTCTTCTTCCCTCTTCCGTTCGTCATCTTCGTTCACCTTCTATGTGTTTATTTCGCTTCGATGGCTAGTCCTCCCACTAGTATATCGAGCTCCTAAACAAATGGTTTAAAACCCCTTTTCGCGATGGCATTTGGAACCGTCTCCAAGTGAGTGTGGGCGATAGGGGGGTCCTTCCCACACGACCCAGAAACCGTCGTGGATATGCCCTCCTGGCACACACGTTCGGTAAAATGAGGTCGTGTGCGACCGACGAGCGGTCAAATACGGAAATACATACAATAGAGCTAAAAAATATAATTATACGACGAAATTGTTTCCGGTCGAAGTACATCCCACACAGTCAGTCCCCACTAAATGTTTCCATTCGTATGTACATCCCACACAGTCGCTCGAAGGAAAACGTTTCCGTTCACAGGTACATCACACACAATTTTTCCCGTTAAATCGCTTGCGTTATTGAATATATCACACATGGTCCATGGAAGAAACTGTGTGGCAAAGGTTGTCCATCACACACAGTTTTCATGTGGTAAATGTTTGCGCAAGGTGGCCTAACGCAAACAGTTTTCAAGAGAAAGTCGTGTGTGATTGTTCATTGATCCAACACGGTTTATTCCTAAAAACTGTGTGCGTTGCCTGCGGTCATCGCCCACGGTATTTTTTTCAACAACCGTTTGCAATAGCAAAACCCAATTAGCAGGCTAATTCGCCACTAGCAGGCTAATTATCTGATTATTCATAATCCATTTATTAATCTAATTGACAATTCATATTAAGCACACAATATATTTCATTTTCATAATTGAAATACATCAGAGTACAACATCATATAACTTCAGCACTCAGCTACCCCATTACACAACTACACCAGGACCAAGTTTCACATGCAACATCTATAACCTTTCGAAATTAGCATCATAGACGGTACATAGACAGATGTATCTCATCTGGAAAACTGCTGAAGCAGAAGGCGAATATTGAGCCTTCATTGATGTTGAAGGTCTTTGTAACTTTAGGCCAGTGCCTGTGGATGATTGACCGTCCATCCTTCGTCCTCTTCAGGAACACTTTAATATTGAACCGTGGGTGTTGTATGAATACCTTCCTCGCCTCCTGACCATACAGGTGGTTTGAGAGGTAATCATGAGTGAACTGCTTTGGAAAGGCCTGAAAACAAGGATGTGCATAAATATCTTCTCTATATTGGAAATGGGACAAAGGAATTAAAAAGGCAAGGTATAATAGTTAGTACCATCCTGTAGTGAACTGATGTCTTCTTCATTGTGCAGACAAAGATCTTGTTGTTTTTTGTCTCTAATTTCTTATCCTAACAATCTTTCTGAGTTTCTTGACTTGACTGATATTCATGGACAACTCATTTCCCCATATGCAAAAAGGGTCGAACAGTGGGTCAAAACCTCTAACAGCAGGACCTACATGTGCAAGACCAAATTGTTAAAAACCTAAATATTAGAATGTTTCCTGCAATTGCACGATAATATGCTATTAGACAACGGACCATGCACGTGCTAACCTCGATTGTAAACCTCAGTGCTCCCCGTTGTTTCCCTGCAACACATATAAGGTAGTTAGTCATCAGGTTAAGTAAGGGTTCGCATGCTATCAGTAAAATATGTTGATGAAAAATAATCACATTGCAGATTCATCAGATTAATTCAAGCCACAGGGAAAACCCATTTACCAAAACCAAGCATGATTAAGAACTAGGAAATATAGCACTTGTATATGTTTCTCATGTATTAAGTGCAGCCAAATTCAATTTATTCCTCACATGCACAACAATACAAAATTCTACCCACGACAATTTGACATCACATTGCAGAATTGAACCAAGCAGTTAACTAAACACCACAACAAATGAACCAAACATTAACTGAGCACCACATTGCACAATATAACATTGAACCAAGCAGTTAACTAAACACCACAACAAATGAACCAAACATTAACTGAGCACCACATTGCACAATATAACATACTCCTAATAGAAGATCGGACAGTTAACCAAACAGTTAACTACAACCAATTGTAGCAATTGTATTTGTTTCTCATGTATTTACTACAACCAAATTCAATTTATTCCTCACATGGTATACAAAAACAGAATGCACCCACAATTTTGTAAAGATAAATTTGATTTATTTCTCACATGGAAGACAATACAAAATTGCAGCCTGAAGAATTGAACATCACATTTGTAGAATTGAACCAAACAGTTAACTGAAGACGACAACTAATTAACAAAACAGTTAATAAGTGAGCACCACACTGCACGACATATAGAACATATACACTAGAGCAACAGATTGCATGGTAAAATTAGATAGCACAATTCACTAGAATTTGTGAAGGAAAGGCAGGAGCAGCACACACAACGGGTAAACCGAGCATGCTTAACCGACGTAGCTAGCAAATGGCAAGGTGCTCCTTCGAGATCTGGGGTCGGCACGAATGGCAGCCATCGCGACCTCATCCGCGCGTGCGGCCGCGATTTGCTTCTCCGCTGCCAAATGCTCCTTGAGGTCCTGGCTATACCACGTGCACCATGGCTTAGGCCGGCGCTTATTTGGTGGAGGGGTCGGTGATTTGGGTGGAAGGTGTCACGCTCGCGCCGGCGGTAGGGGCATGTGGGATGTGGAAGGAGGAGGAGGATGGGGGTCGGGTGTGGATTACCTGCCTGGAGAGGCGAGGCCGAGGAGCGTGAAGGAGGGTCGCTGGCGAGGAGGCGGCAGCGCTGCAAGCAAGGAGTGAAGGTTTCAACTTGGAAAGGAAGGCGGAAAGAGGGGAAATGTGGCTTTTGGTAAGGGGGAGGGGGCGGGGAGGTAGATATTTCCGCGGAAGCCGAAAATTTGAATCGCTTCAGCCAAAAAACTGGCGCGCAAAGTGTCATCAGACACGGTCCCTTATTCAGAACTGTGTAGGATATGTGAACATCACAAACGATTCAGATAGCTTAACCCGTGTGTGCTGAGTTTGAACGTCAAAAATTTTGGTTCGAATTTCCCTAGTTACAGTGGTCATCCACGTCATTGCATAATTTGGGTACACAAAGGAGACTAACTTCTTAATCGAGCAAGTTCAGCAATTAAACAGAGCTGCTGACCTAAACATTACTCTAACAAATTAAAGACCAGCGCTCTTAATTAAACAAAACAAAGAGTACTACTATGGCTGGTGCTCGTCGATCTACGCCGCCGCCTCCATGTCCAGCTCGCGCCCGACGGTCTCCTGGGGAAGGGGCTCCATGGCATCAATTGCACCATACTCGGCAAGCATCTCGCCATCCGCGTCCGCCATATCTTTGGAAAAGCCGCCACGAGCTGGGCGTGGGCGGACGCCATGTGGGCTCTGGCGGGCTCCGTCATGGCAAGGTATGCCACGCAGGAACGGGCGGCTGCTCGAACTCTCTCGGCGATTGCCAGCTCTTCGGTCGTGGGTTGCCGACCGTTGTCGAAGAAGCTTCATTTAATTTGTGCGGTGACCGCCACGACCTGGGTGTGGACGGCCTCGACATGGTCGTGGGCGGCCTCCATCAGGGCTAAGGCCGCCGCTGCGGAATGGACAGCTGCTGTGGTACAAATTTTGTCCCATTTGGGGCAGGTTTGGGTATATTCTTCTCACAAACCGGAGCTTCTCACAACAAGCATGATGGTTTTCGGTAGGGAACGTCTCACCTTTGGGGACGAAACGATATCCATTGCCTCTTATTGCTTTCCAATTTTTTTCTCGTGTCAACATAGAACAACTGGAGTGTTGTGTGAATTTTTGTGATTTTTTCGGGTTCGTTTGGACATTTTTATGCATTAATTGAGTTTTCAATGCATTTATGTGCATAATTCAAATTTGAACTACATGCACATGCTCCAGTGCATATAAATTGGTTGAAAAATCAAATCCGTGTCCTTGGGTGCATGCTTAGGTCCCATGCAAGAAGTGGGAATGAATTTCAAACACCAAGGCACCGTTGATTGCCGGCAAAACATTGAGATGCCTGGTTTTTAAATTCTAGTAAATCCAAAACTCGTCTGAAATTCATGAAACCTGGCATGCTATGATGGAGCGGCATCAACATGTCGTGGTACAAATTTTGTCCCATTTGGGGTAGGTTTGGGTATATGCTTCTCACAAACCGGAGCTTCACACAACAAGCATGATGGTTTTCGGTAGGGAACTTCCCACCTTTGGGGACGAAACGATATCCATTGCCTCTTATTGCTTTCAATTTTTTTCTCGTGTCAACATAGAACAACAGGAGTGTTGTGTGAATTTTTGTGATTTTTCGGGGTTCGTTTGGACATTGTTATGCATTAACTGAGTTTTCAATGCATTTATGTGCATAATTCAAATTTGAACTACATGCACATGCTGCAGTCCATATAAATTGGTTGAAAAATCAAATCTGTGTCCTTGGGTGCATGCTTAGGTCCCATGCAAGAAATGGGCATGAATTTCAAACACCAGGCCACCGTTGATTGCCGGCAAAACATTGAGGTGCCTAGTTTTTAAATTCTAGTAAATCAAAAATTCTGTTAACCATTCACGTGACGCCACGTGTCTTGGTTTTAATGGCTGTAGGAGGTGTCGTGCGGACAGCTGCTTGACCTTGACTGAACGGGATTTCTGCAGCTCTTGATCGCAAACGATTTAGATAGAACACCCATATGCAAAGCGAGAGCAGCACAGGATTTGTGCATCCCTTCAACGCAAACGGTTGTTCTGGATGACCCGTGTGCAACCACGTACAAACAATTTGGTAAGATTTGCATCTGTCATATTGGGTATGTTGCTATTTGTCAAACTGGAAAGATTTACATTTGTTGATCTAGTAACGTTGCCATTTGTCAATCCTTGTAACACTGCCATTTGTCAAAATATGCAGCTAGAAATCATTAGCACTATGTAATTTTTGCAACTAAAATTCAGTAATTAAGCATAGATTTCATTCATAGATTAAGCAGTCGTTCTTAATTTATACAAACTGTTCAACTCGACAGCTGAACCGACCAAACTTCTCCCCAATTGTTGCCAACCACGTACTTCAATAGCTAGTTCAACTATATATACTAGCTAATTTTAAGTACGTTGTACAGTTCGACCACACATCTATAGTCAGATGAACTGAACAAAATAGCCCCTAAACACTACTACTATCACGGAGGGGCTTTGTGCTACTTCCGGCAGCCTCTCCTCTGCCGAGCGCGCTCAGTGAGAGGCAGAGGAGGAGGAGGAGCCTACCGACGAGCCGGAGAAATGCAATACGGTGCCTGCCACTTTTGCATGTTCAGCGAAGCTCGCCAGCTCGAACGCCCACTGCCACTCCAGACGATCCCTCTCGAAGCAGCCGTACTGCTTGTAGATCTCCTGATTCCTCGCCTCTGCGTCGGCGTGTGCTGCGGCCACGACTGCGGTAAGGCTCTTTGCGTGCTCGATGAGGAGCTCCTCCTCCTCCCGCAGGAACTCGATGTAGCGCGCAAGGTCGCTGACGCACGTGCGGTCCTCCACCTCCGCCTCCCTCCTTCGGGCGGCGGTGGCGGAGCGGGTGATGATCCCGGCGGCCGACGGTGGGCTGGCGGCCACGGTGGCCGACGATGGGGTGGTGGCCACGACCACCGCCTCCCGCCTTCGGGCCGCGGTGGCGGAGCAGGTGATGGCCACGGTGGCCGGCGGTGGGGTGGCGGCCACGACGGCCACCTCCCGCCTTCGGGCCGCGACGGCGGAGCGGGAGATGGCCCTGGCTTTCGATGTTGGTGTGGCGGCAACGGCGGCCGGCAACAGCTGCCGACGGGCAGAGGCGGCGGAGCGTGTGGTGGGTGTTCCGTGCACACCCAACAGGGACGCCACGCACACTACACTACGATGGGAACTGCGCCGCCGCCACGGTGTAGCCTCCCAGCTGGAGCTGTCTTCTGATGACGGTGGAGTGGCTGAGCGACAATGACGGACCGGTGCCATTGGCGATTGTGGGAGAAGCAGACGAGATAAGCTATAGGGAGGGAGGGGAAAATGTGACGCAGGACTCGCCGGCCATGAGGGTTTTTATAGCAGGCCGGTAAGCATTGGGATTTTGGGGGATTTCACCGAGTCGGGCGGGAAGCTTGCGCGGGAACGGGCTCACCGACGATTCATTGGCGCCACCGTTTGGCCAAAAGAATGCCCCCGCGCGCTGCGCAAGCTTGCGCTGTAAGCCATCTGTGGCAGTGGGGTGACAAGACGTGCGAGAGGAGGACGAGAGGACACGTACACATATAGTTAATAAAAAACGTTTGCGATTTAATTACCTACTATACCCCGTCCTGGTTTATAAGTAGGATTTAACTAATAAAATACGAATGCATGTCGCCATAGATTATATCGTTGGAGTCGTATTTTTGTAACATGCATTAACATTTTTTTGGTTAAATTTAAGGTTATACACCAGCAGGCGTTTGCTCGCAACACACATGGCTTATTCCATCACAAACAGCTCTGATGGATCAACTGTCTGCCACGTATCGCAGACGCAACTCTAATATGATTCATGCTTGATGTCTCCGACATCACTGGCATAGTTCATCTTATTTGCCACGTATCACTGTGCCGTCCTCTGCTCGCGTCCCTCGGCAAGCTCTGCTCGCTGTTAGGCGCCGCAGCGCGCTGTGCTCACCGTTAGGCACCGCGACGCGCTCTGTCGCGTCCGTTGGCGCGCTCTGCTTGCGTGTATCGGTGCGCTCGGCTTGTGGACAACTTTTCCTTAAGGCGACCACGCAGCGGTCTGCTCGCATCCCTTCGCGCGCGCTCTGCCAGCGGTTGGGCGTGCACACGATCACGTCGGGGGCCCCATATGCATGCGGTTGCGCCACGCGCGTTGCCACACGATGCGGTTACGTGCGGCACGCTGCAGTTATGCGCTGCAAATTAGAACTGCCATCAGGGCCTGCCGATATTCCTGGCCGTCCGGCTTCCCCTTTAATTCCCGCGGCCATTATAACCTTAGTCTCTTCAACCTTTCGATCGCGCCCCACAACACAACAAGCACACCCACAACGACACATAGAGAGGGGATGTCCGGCGGCGCTCCAATGGAGTTCGGCGAGCATAGAGTGGAGACCCACGCGAGGGAGACAGATCTCTCGGTGGTGTACACCATCGACCCGGCCATGGTGAACGACTACATCAACAGCGTTGAGCAGTTGCTTGCTGGAGACAAGTACAAGGTGGTCGGCTGATACGTCCATTTTGCATCATGCTTTTATATCGATATTTATTGCATTATGGGCTGTTATTACATGTCATGTCACAATACTTATGCCTATTCTCTCTTATTTTACAAGGTTTACATGAAGAGGGAGAATGCCGGCTGCTGGAATTCTGGGCTGGAAAAGGAGCAAATATTAGAGACCTATTCTGCACAGCTCCAAAAGTCCTGAAACTTCACGGAAGTTATTTTTAGAATTAATAAAAAATATTGGCGAAAGAATCCACCATAGGGGGCCCACACCCTGGCCACGAGGGTGGGGGGCGCGCCCCCTGCCTCGTGGGCCCCCGGGCAGGCCTCCGGTGCCCATCTTCTGCTATATGAAGTCCTTCATTCGTGAAAAAATATCATAAGCAAGCTTTCGGGAAGAAACTCCGCCGCCACGAGGCGGAACCTTGGCGGAACCAATCTAGGGCTCCAGCAGAGCTGTTTTGCCGGGGAAACTTCCCTCCGGGAGGGGGAAATCATCGCCATCGTCATCACCAATGATCCTCTCATCGGGAGGGGGTCAATCTCCATCAACATCTTCACTAGCACCATCTCCTCTCAAACCCTTGTTCATCTCTTGTATCCAATCTTTGTCCCAAAGCCTCAGATTGGTACCTGTGGGTTGCTAGTAGTGTTGATTACTCCTTGTAGTTGATGCTAGTTGGTTTATTTGGTGGAAGATCATATATTCAGATCCATTATGCATATTAATACCCCTCTGATTATGAACACGAATATGATTTGTGAGTAGTTACGTTTGTTCCTGAGGACATGGGAGAAGTCTTGCTATAAGTAGTCATGTGAATTTGGTATTCGTTCGATATTTTGATGAGATGTATGTTGTCTCTCCTCTAGTGGTGTTATGTGAACGTCGACTACATGACACTTCACCATTGTTTGGGCCTAGAGGAAGGCATTGGGAAGTAATAATTAGATGATGGGTTGCTAGAGTGACAGAAGCTTAAACCCTAGTTTATGAGTTGCTTCGTAAGGGGCTGATTTGGATCCATATGTTTCATGCTATGGTTAGGTTTACCTTAATACTTCTTTTGTAGTTGCGGATGCTTGCAATAGGGGTTAATCATAAGTGGGATGCTTGTCCAAGAAAGGACAGCACCCAAGCACCGGTCCACCCACATACCAAATTCTCAAAGTAACGAACGCGAATCATATGAACGTGATGAAAACTAGCTTGACGATAATTCCCATGTGTCCTCAGGAGTGCTTTTCTCTATATAAGAGTTTCTCCAGGCTTTTCCTTTGCTACAAAAAGGATTGGGCCACCTTGCTGCACCTCATTTACTTTCATTACTTGTTACCCGTTACAAATTACCTTATCAAAAAATATCTGTTACTGATAATTTCAATGCTTGCAGAGAATACCTTGCTGAAAACCGCTTATCATTTCCTTCTGCTCCTCGTTGGGTTCGACACTCTTACTTATCGAAAGGACTATGATAGATCCCCTATACTTGTGGGTCATCAAGACTCTTTTCTGGCGCCATTGCCGGGGAGTGAAGCACCTTTGGTAGGTGGAATTTGGAAAGGAAAAATTTATATAGTGTGCTGATATTTACTGTCACTTGTTACTGTGGAACATAATCCTTTGAGGGGCTTGTTCGGGGTATCTTCACCCCGACCAGTAGAGCAAAGAGTTGCTCCTCAACCTGCTGAAAATGTTTACTTTGAAATTCCTTCGGGTATGATAGAGAAACTGCTAGCTAATCCTTTTGCAGGAGATGGAACATTGCATCCCGATTTACACCTAATCTATGTGGATGAAGTTTTTGGATTATTTAAGCTTGCAGGTATGCCCGAGGATGTTATGAAGAAGAAGGTCTTCCCCTTATCTTTGAAGGGAGAGGCATTGACATGGTATAGGCTATGTGATGATATGGGATCATGGAACTACAAACGATTGAAATTGGAATTTCATCAGAAGTTTTATCCTATGCATCTCGTTCATCGTGATCGTAATTATATATATAATTTTTGGCCTCGCGAAGGAGAAAGCATCTCTCAAGCTTGGGGGAGGCTTAAGTTAATTTTATATTCATGCCCCAATCATGAGCTCTCAAGAGAAATGATTATTCAAATTTTTTTATGCTCGGCTTTCTCTCAATAATCGCTCCATGCTCGATACTTCTTGTACTGGATCTTTTATGATGAAGACTATTGAATTCAAATGGGATTTATTGGAAAGAATTAAACACAACTCTGAAGATTGGGATCTCGACGGAGGTAAGGAGTCAGGTATAACACCTAAGTTTGATTGTGTTAAGTCTTTTATGGATACCGATGTTTTCCATGAATTTAGCACTAAATATGGCCTTGACTCTGAGATAGTAGCTTCTTTCTGTGAATCCTTTGCTACTCATGTTGATCTACCTAAGGAGAAGTGGTTTAAATATAATCCTCCCATTGAAGTAAAAGTAGTTGCATGCTACCTCTTGAGCACTGCGTTGGATTTCCCCGAAGAGGAGAGGATGATGCAGCAAAGTAGCGTAAGTATTTCCCTCAGTTTTTGAGAACCAAGGTATCAATCCAGTAGGAGACTACACGCGAGTCCCTCATACCTACACAAATAACAAACTCCTCGCAACCAACGCGATAAAGGGGTTGTCAATCCCTTCACGGCCACATGCAAAGATTAAAACTGATAGAGATGATAGATAATATTTTTGGTATATGGATGCAAGGTAAAATAAAAGGCAAAGTAAAAAGCAAAGCAATAATAAAGTGATGATAGATTGATATGATGAGAATAAACCCGGGGGCCATAGGTTTCACTAGTGGCTTCTCTCGAGAGCATAAGTATTCTACGGTGGGTGAACAAATTAATGTTGAGCAATTGACATAATTGAGCATAGTTATGAGAGTATCTATGTATGATCATGTACATAGGCATCACGTCCGAGACAAGTAGACCGACTCCTGCCTGCATCTACTACTATTACTCCACTCATCGACCGCTATCCAGCATGCATCTAGAGTATTAAGTTATAAAACAGAGTAACGCCTTAAGCAAGATGACATGATGTAGAGGGATAAATTCATGCAATATGATAAAAACCCCATCTTGTTATCCTCGATGGCAACAATACAATACGTGCCTTGCTGCCCCTGCTGTCACTGGGAAAGGACACCGCAAGATTGAACCCAAAGCTAAGCACTTCTCCCGTTGCAAGAAGAACCAATCTAGTTGGCCAAACCAAACTGATAAATCGAAGAGACTTGCAAAGATAACCAATCATACATAAAATATTTCAGAGAAGAATCAAATATTGTTCATAGATAGTCTTGATCATAAACCCACAATTCATTAGTCTCAACAAACACACCGCAAAAAGAAGATTACATCGAATAGATCTCCACGAGAGAGGGGGAGAACATTGTATTGAGATCCAAAAAGAGAGAAGAAGCCATCTAGCTAATAACTATGGACCCGAAGGTCTGAGGTAAACTACTCACACTTCATCGGAGAGGCTATGATGATGTAGAAGCCCTCCGTGATCAATTGCCCCCTCCGGCGGAGCTCCGGAAAAGGCCCCAAGATGGGATCTCGTGGATAAAGAAAGTTGCGGCGGTGGAATTAGGGTTTTGGCTCCGTATCTGATCGTTCGGGGGTACGTAGGTATATATAGGAGGAAGAAGTACGTCGATGGAGCTCCGTGGGGCCCACGAGACAAGGGGGCGCGCCCTAGGGGGGGGCGCCCTCCACCCTCGTGGCCACCTCCTGGCTGCCTTGGCATAGGGTCCAAGTCTCCTAGATTGCATTTGTTGAGAAAATCACGTTCCCGAAGGTTTCATTCCGTTTGGACTCCGTTTGATACTCCGTTTCTTTGAAACACTGAAATAGGCAAAAACAACAATTCTGGGCTGGGCCTCCGGTTAATAGGTTAGTCCCAAAAGTAATATAAAAGTGGATAATAAAGCCCAATATGGTCCAAAACAGTAGATAATATAGCATGGAGCAATCAAAAATTATAGATACATTGGAGACGTATCAGGCATCCCCAAGCTTAATTCCTGCTCGTCCTCGAGTAGGTAAATGATAAAAAAGAATTTTTGATGCGGAGTGCTACTTGGCATACTTTCAATGTAATTCTCCTTAATTGTGGTATGAATATTCAGATCCGTAAGATTCAAGACAAAAGTTCATATTGACATAAAAATAATAATACTTCAAGCATACTAATAAAGCAATCATGTCTTCTCAAAATAACATGGCCAAAGAAAGTTATCCCTACAAAATCATATAGTCTGGCTATGCTCTATCTTCACCACACAAAGTATTTAAATCATGCACAACTCCGATGACAAGCCAAGCAATTGTTTCATACTTTTAGAATTTTTCAAACTTTTTCAATCTTCACGCAATACACGAGCGTGAGCCATGGACATAGCACTATATGTGGAATAGAATGGTTGTTGTGGAGAAGACAAAAAGGGATAAGATAGTCTCACATCAACTAGGCGTATCAATGGGCTATGGAGATGCCCATCAATAGATATCAATGTGAGTGAGTAGGGATTGCCATGCAACGGATGCACTTAGAGCTATAAGTATATGAAAGCTCAACAAATAAAACTAAGTGGGTGTGCATCCAACTCGCTTGCTCACGAAGACCTAGGGCAATTTGAGGAAGCCCATCATTGGAATATACAAGCCAAGTTCTATAATGAAAAAATCCCACTAGTATATGAAAGCGACAAAACGAGAGACTCTCTATCATGAAGATCATGGTGCTACTTTGAAGCACAAGTGTGGTAAAAGGATAGTAACATTGTCCCTTCTCTCTTTTTCTCTCTTTTTCATTTTTTTTATTTGCGCCTTTTTTATGGCCTCTTTTTTTTCTTTCCTTTTTTTTCGTCCGGAGTCTCATCCCGACTTGTGGGGGAATCATAGTCTCCATCATCCTTTCCTCACTTGGGACAATGCTCTAAAAATGATGATCATCACACTTTTATTTTTCTTACAACTCAACAATTACAACTCGATACTTAGAACAAAATATGACTCTATATGAATGCCTCCGGCAGTGTACCGGGATATGCAATGAATCAAGAGTGACATGTATGAAAGAATTATGAACGGTGGCTTTGCCACAAATACGATGTCAACTACATGATCATGCTAAGCAATATGACAATGATGGAGCGTGTCATAATAAACGGAACGGTGGAAAGTTGCATGGCAATATATCTCGGAATGGCTATGGAAATGCCATGATAGGTAGGTATGGTGGCTGTTTTGAGGAAGGTATATGGTAGGTGTATGATACCAGCGAAAAGTGCGCGGTATTAGAGAGGCTAGCAATGGTGGAAGGATGAGAAAGTGCGTATAATCCATGGACTCAACATTAGTCATAAAGAACTCATATACTTATTGCAAAAATTTAGAAGTCATCAAAAACCAAAGTATTACGCGCATGCTCCTAGGGGGATAGATTGGTAGGAAAAGACCATCGCTCGTCCCCGACCGCCACTCATAAGGAAGACAATCAATAAATAAATCATGCTCCGACTTCATCACATAACGGTTCACCATACGTGCATGCTACGGGAATCACAAACTTTAACACAAGTATTTCTCAAATTCACAACTACTCAACTAGCATAACTCTAATATCACCATCTTCATATCTCAAAACAATTATCAAGCATCAAACTTTTCTTAGTATTCAACGCACTCAAAAGAAAGATTCACAAATCTTGAATACCAAGCATATTAGGATTATTTAGGCAATTTACCATGCTATTTAAGACTCTCAAAATAATCTAAGTGAGGCATGAGAGATCAATAGTTTCTTTAAAACAAATCCACCACCGTGCTCTAAAAGATATAAGTGAAGCACTAGAGCAAAATCATATAGATCAAAAGATATAAGTGAAGCACATAGAACAAAATTATATAGCTCAAAAGATATAAGTGAAGCACATAGAGTATTCTATCAAATTCCAATTCATGTATGGCTCTCTCAAAAGGTGTGTACAGCAAGGATGATTGTGGTAAACTAAAAAGCAAAGACTCAAATCACACAAGACGCTCCAAGCAAAACACTTATCATGTGGTGAATAAAAATATAGCTCCAAGTAAAGTTACCGATGGAAGTAGATGAAAGAGGGGATGCCTTCCGGGGAATCCCCAAGCTTTGACTTTTTGGTGTCCTTGGATTATCTTGGGGGTGCCATGGGCATCCCCAAGCTTAGGCTCTTGCCACTCCTTGTTCCATAACCCATCAAAAGATTTCACTCAAAACTTGAAAACTTCACAACACAAAACTCAACAGAAATCTCATGAGCTCCGTTAGCGAAAGAAAACAAAAGACCACTTCAAGGTACTGTAATGAAATCATTATTTATTTATATTGGTGTTAAACCTACTGTATTCCAACTTCCCTATGGTTTATAAACGATTTTACTAGCCATAGATTCATCAAAATAAGCAAACAACACACGAAAAACAGAATCTGTCAAAAACAGAACAGTCTGTAGTAATCTGTAACTAACACAAACTTCTGGAACCCAAAAAATTCAGCCAAAATAGGAAGACCTAAATAATTTGTTTATTGATCAGCAGCAATTGGAATCAGTATTTTATCATGTTCTGGTGATTTTTAACAATTCGGGCACTGAGCGCAAAGTTTCTGGAAATTACAGCAAGATCAAATAACTCTTATTCCAAGAAGATCCTATAGGTTTAACTTGGCACAAACACTAATTTAAGCACAAAAACACATCTAACCAGAGACTAAACAAAATTTATTACTACTAAACAGAAACAAAAAAGCAAAAACAAAAATAAAATTGGGTTGCCTCCCAACAAGCGCTATCGTTTAACGCCCCTAGCTAGGCATAAAGATACAGATAGATCTAGGTATTGCCATCTTTGGTAGGCAATCCATAAGTGGATCTCATGATAGATTCATACGGTAATTTTATCTTCTTTCTAGGGAAGTGTTCCATGCCTTTCCTTAATGGAAATTGGAATCTAATATTCCCTTCTTTCATATCAATAATCGCACCAATCGTTCTAAGAAACGGTCTACCAAGAATAATAGGACATGAAGGATTGCAATTAATATCAAGAATGATAAAATCCATGGGAACATAATTCCTATTTGCACCAATAAGAACATCATTAATCCTTCCAATAGGTTTTTTAATAGTAGAATCCGCAAGGTGCAAATTTAGAGAGCAATCTTCAAATTCATAGAAACCTAGAATATCACATAAAGTTTTTGGAATCGTGGAAACACTAGCACCCAAATCACACAAGGCATAGAACCCATGATCTTCAATTTTAATTTTTATAGTAGGTTCCCACTCATCATAAAGTTTTCTAGGGATAGAAACTTCCAACTCAAGTTTTTCTTCATAAGATTGCATCAAAGCATCAACGATATGTTTAGTAAAGGCTTTATTTTGACTATAAGCATGAGGAGAATTTAGCACGGATTGCAACAAGGAAATACAATCAATTAAAGAACAACTTTCATAATTAAATTCCTTGAGATCCAAAATAGTGGGTTTAGCAACATCTAGGGTTTTACTTTCTTCAATCCCACTTTTATTAATTTCATCATCTAAAAACTCTGAATTTTTGGAACGCCTTCTAGGTAAAGGTGGATCATATTCAGTCCCATCATTATCAAGATTCATATTGCAAAACAAAGATTTAATAGGGGACACATCAATAACTTTTAGATCTTCATCTTTATTTTCATAGGGATTGGAAGAACACGCTTTAATAAAGGCATCTTTTGAAGCACGCATCCTAGCGGTTCTTTCCTTGCACTCATCAATGGAAATTCTCATGGCTTTGAGAGACTCATTGATATCATGCTTAGGAGGAATAGATCTAAGCTTTAAAGAATCAACATCAAGAGAAATTCTATCAATGTTCCTAGCCAATTCATCAACTTTAAGCAATTTCTCTTCAAGCAAAGCATTAAAATTGTTTTGTGAATTCATAAACTCTTTAACACTAGTCTCAAATTCAGAGGGCATCTTATTAAAATTTCCATAAGAATTGTTGTAGGAATTACCATAATTATTAGAAGGATTGCTAAGATAAGGCCTAGGATTAAAATTCCCTCTATACGCGTTGTTACCAAAATTATTCCTACCAACAAAATTCACATCCATATATTCATTATTATTATCAATCAAAGTAGACAAAGGCATATCATTAGGATCAGAAGAAACACTCTTAGTAGCAAATAATTTCATAAGTTCATCCATCTATCCACTCAAAACATTGATTTCTTCTATCGCATGCACTTTTTTATTAGTAGATCTTTCAGTGTGCCATTGAGAATAATTAACCATAATACTATCTAGGAGCTTAGTAGCATCTCCTAAAGTGATTTCCATAAAAGTGCCTCCCGCGGCCGAATCCAAAAGATTTCTAGAAGCAAAATTCAATCCGGCATAAATTTTTTGTATAATCATCCACAAGTTCAAACCATGAGTAGGACAATTACGTATCATAAGTTTCATTCACTCCCAAGCTTGTGCAACATGTTCATGATCAAGTTGCTTAAAATTCATAATATCGTTTCTAAGAGAGATGATCTTAGCGGGAGGAAAATACTTAGAGATAAAAGCATCTTTGCACTTGTTCCAAGAATCAATACTATTTTTAGGCAAAGACAAAAACCAAGCTTTAGCGCGATCTCTAAGCGAAAAAGGAAATAGCTTCAATTTAACAATATCATTATCAACATCTTTCTTCTTTTGCATATCACACAAATCAACGAAGCTATTTAGATGAGTAGCGACATCTTCACTAGGAAGGCCGGAGAATTGATCTTTCATAACAAGATTCAACAAAGCAGCATTGATTTCACAAGATTCAGCATTGGTAAGAGGAGCAATCGGAGTGCTAAGGAAATCATTATTGTTGGTATTGGTAAAGTCACACAATTTGGTAGTACCTTGAGCCATAGTGACAAGCAAGCAATCCAACACACGAGCAAACAAGAAGCAATCGCGAAAAAGGCAAACGGAATAGAGATGAGGAGGAAAAAGAGGGCGAATAAAACGGCAAGGGTGAAGTGGGGGAGAGGAAAACGAGAGGCAAATGGCAAATAATGTAATGCGGGAGATGAGATTGTGATAGGTACTTGGTGTGTTGACTTTTTGCGTAGATCTCCCCGGCAACGGCGCTAGAAATTCTTCTTGCTAACTCTTGAGCACTGCGTTGGATTTCCCCGAAGAGGAGAGGATGATGCAGCAAAGTAGCGTAAGTATTTCCCTCAGTTTTTGAGAACCAAGGTATCAATCCAGTAGGAGACTACGCGCGAGTCCCTCGTACCTACACAAATAACAAACTCCTCGCAACCAACGCGATAAAGGGGTTGTCAATCCCTTCACAGCCACTTGCAAAGATTAAAACTGATAGAGATGATAGATAATATTTTTGGTATTTTTGGTATAAGGATGCAAGGTAAAATAAAAGGCAAAGTAAAAAGCAAAGCAATAATAAAGTGATGATAGATTGATATGATGAGAATAGACCCGGGGGCCATAGGTTTCACTAGTGGCTTCTCTCGAGAGCATAAGTATTCTACGGTGGGTGAACAAATTACTATTGAGCAATTGACAGAATTGAGCATAGTTATATGAGTATCTAGGTATGATCATGTATATAGGCATCACGTCCGAGACAAGTAGACCGACTCCTGCCTGCATCTACTACTATTATTCCACTCATCGACCGCTATCCAGCATGCATCTAGAGTATTAAGTTATAAAATAGAGTAACGCCTTAAGCAAGATGACATGATGTAGAGGGATAAATTCATGCAATATGATAAAAAACCCATCTTGTTATCCTCGATGGCAACAATACAATACGTGCCTTGCTGCCCCTGCTGTCACTGGGAAAGGACACCGCAAGATTGAACCCAAAGCTAAGCACTTCTCCCATTGCAAGAAGAACCAATCTAGTTGGCCAAACCAAACTGATAAATCGAAGAAACTTGCAAAGATAACCAATCATACATAAAAGATTTCAGAGAAGAATCAAATATTGTTCATAGATAGTCTTGATCATAAACCCACAACTCATCGGTCTCAATAAACACACCGCAAAAAGAAGATTACATCGAATAGATCTCCACGAGAGAGGGGGAGAACATTGTATTGAGATCCAAAAAGAGAGAAGAAGCTATCTAGCTAATAACTATGGACCCGAAGGTCTGAGGTAAACTACTCACACTTCATCGGAGAGGCTATGATGATGTAGAAGCCCTGCGTGATCAATTGCCCCCTCCGGCGGAGCTCTGGAAAGGCCCCAAGATGGGATCTCGTGGATACAGAAAGTTGCAGCGGTGGAATTAGGGTTTTGGCTCCGTATCTGATCGTTCGGGGGTACGTAGGTATATATAGGAGGAAGAAGTACGTCGGTGGAGCTCCGTGGGGCCCACGAGACAGGGGGCGCGCCCTGGGGGGGGGGGGCGCCCTCCACCCTCGTGGCCACCTCCTGGCTGCCTTGGCGTAGGGTCCAAGTCTCCTGAATTGCATTTGTTGAGAAAATCACGTTCCCGAAGGTTTCATTCCGTTTGGACTCCGTTTGATATTCCGTTTCTTCGAAACACTGAAATAGGCAAAAAACAACAATTCTGGGCTGGGCCTCCGGTTAATAGGTTAGTCCCAAAAGTAATATAAAAGTGGATAATAAAGCCCAATATGGTCCAAAACAGTAGATAATATAGCATGGAGCAATCAAAAATTATAGATACATTGGAGACATATCATTGCACCTATTAAAGTTGAAGAAAAGACTATCACTTATGATGATCCTATTGTTCCTGCTACTTATATTGAGAAGCCACCTTTCCGTGTTAGAATAAAGGATCATGCTAAAGCTTCAACTGTAGTCAACAAAAGTAATATTAGGACACACAAACCCCCTGAGCAAGTTAAAATTGAACCTAAAATTGCTATGGTTAAAGATCTCTTGGCTGATAATATCGATGGGCATGTTATTTACTTCTGTGATGAGACTGCTAGAATTGCTAAACCTGGTGCTAAAGATAAACATAGACCTGTGGTAGGCATGCCTGTTATTTCTTAGGAGATCATTGTTATCATGGCTTGTGTGATATGGGTGCTAGTGCTAGTGCAATACCTCATTCTTTATACGAAGAAATTATGCATGATATTGCACCTGCTGAGATAGAAGATATCGATGTTACCATTAAGCTTGCCAATAGAGATACTATTTCACCGATTGGGATTGTCAGAGATGTTGAAGTCTTGTGTGGGAAGGTTAAATATCCTGCTGACTTTCTTGTTCTTGGTTCCCCACAAGATAGCTTTTGTCCCATTATATTTGGTAGACCCTTCTTGAACACTGTTAATGCTAGGATAGACTGCGAAAAGGATGTTGTTACTATTGGTTTGGGTGATATGTCTCATGAGTTTAATTTTGCTAAATTTAGTAGACAACCCCGTGATGAGGAATTGCCTAGTAAAGATTAAATTATTGGTCTTGCTTCTATTGCCATGCTTCCTATTGATCCTTTAGAACAATATTTTCTAGACCATGAAAATGATACGTTTAAGAATGAAAGAAGGGAAATAGATGAAGTATTCTTTAAACAGGGACCTATTCTGAAACACAACTTGCCTGTTGAAATCCTAGGGGATCCTCCTCCACCCAAGGGTGATCCTGTTATTATTAGTGCCAACCTTTTAGAACATGAAGAAGAGAAATTATTGAAAACTCTGAAGAAGCACCGTGCTGCTATTGGATATACTCTTGATGATCTTAAGGGCATTAGTCCCACTCTACGTCAACACAAAATAAATTTGGAGAAAGACACCAAACCAATTATTGATCACCAACGACGGCTAAATCCTAAGATGAAAGAAGTAATAAGAAAGGAAATATTAAAGCTCCTTGAAGCAGGTATAATTTATCCCGTTGCTGATAGTCAGTGGGTAAGTCCTGTCCATTGTGTCCCTAAGAAGGGAGGTATTACTGTCGTTCCTAATGATAAAGATGAAATGATTCCGCAAAGAATTATTACAGGTTATAGGATGGTGATTGATTTCCGCAAATTAAATAAAGGTACTAAAAAATATCATTACCCTTTGCCTTTCATTGATCAAATGCTAGAAAGATTATCCAAACATACACATTTTTGCTTTCTAGATGGTTACTTTGGTTTCTCTGAAATACCTGTGTCAGCTGATGATCAAGAATAGACCACTTTTACTTGCCCTTTCGGTACCTTTGCTTATAGACGTATGCCTTTTGGTTTATGTAATGCACCTGCTACCTTTCAAAGATGCATGATGGCTATATTCTCTGACTTTCGTGAAAAGATTTGTGAGGTTTTCATGGATGATTTCTCTGTTTATGGATCCTCTTTTGATGATTGCTTGAGCAACCTTGATCGAGTTTTACAGAGATGTGAAGAAACTAATCTCGTCTTGAATTGGGAGAAATGCCACTTTATGGTTAATGAAGGTATTGTCTTGGGGCATAAAATTTCTGAAAGAGGTATTGAAGTTGACAAAGCTAAAGTTGATGCTATTGAAAGATGCCGTGTCCCAAGGACATTAAAGGTATAAGAAGTTTCCTTGGTCATGCTGGTTTTTATAGGAGGTTCATTAAGGACTTCTCAAAAATTTCCCGGCCTCTGACTAACCTATTACAAAAAGATATACCTTTTGTCTTTGATGATGATTGTGTGGAAGCATTTGAAATACTTAAGAAAGCGTTGATTTTGCACCCATTGTTCAGCCACCTAATTGGAATTTACCCTTTGAAATTATGTGTGATGCCAGTGATTATGCTGTAGGTGCTGTTCTAGGACAAAGAGTTGATAAGAAATTAAATGTCATTCAATATGCTAGTAAAACTGTAGACAATGCCCAGAGAAATTATGCTACTACTGAAAAGGAATTCTTTGCAGTTGTATTTGCTTGTGATAAGTTCAGACCTTATATTGTTGATTCTAAATTAACTATTCACACTGATCATGCTGCTATTAAATATCTTATGGAAAATAAAGATGCTAAACCTAGACTTATTAGATGGGTTCTCCTACTACAAGAATTTGATTTGCATACTATTGATAGAAAGGGAGCTGAGAACCCCGTTGCAGACAACTTGTCTAGGTTAGAGAATGTTCTTGATGACCCACTACCTATTGATGATAGCTTTCCTGATGAACAACTAAATGTCATAAATGCTTCTCATACTGCTCCATGGTATGCTGATTATGCTAATTACATTGTTGCTAAATTTATACCACCTAGTTTCACATACTAGCAAAAGAAAAAGTTTTTCTATGATTTAAGACATTACTTCTGGGATGACCCACACCTTTATAAAGAAGGAGTAGACGATGTTATTAGACGTTGTATACCTGAGCATGAACAGGAACATATCCTACGCAAGTGTCACTCCGAAGCTTACGGAGGACACCACGCTGGAGATAGAACTGCACATAAGGTATTGCAATCCGGTTTTTATTGGCCTACTCTCTTCAAAGATGCCCGTAAGTTTGTCTTGTCTTGTGATGAATGTCAAAGAATTGGTAATATTAGTAGACGTCAAGAAATGCCTATGAATTATTCACTCGTTATTGAACCATTTGATGTTTGGGGCTTTGATTATATGGGACCGTTTCCTTCCTCTAATGGGTATACAAATATTTTAGTTGATGTTGATTACGTTACTAAGTGGGTAGAAGCTATTCCAACTAGTAGTGCTGATCATAACACCTCTATTAAGATGCTTAAGGAAGTTATTTTTCCGAGGTTTGGAGTCCCTAGATATTTAATGACTGATGGTGGTTCACATTTTATTCATGGCGCTTTTCGTAAAATGCTTGCTAAGTATGATGTTAATCATAGAATTGCATCCCCTTATCATCTGCAGTCTAGTGGTCAAGTAGAATTGAGTAATAGAGAGCTCAAATTAATTTTGCAAAAGACTGTTAATAGATCTAGAAAGAATTGGTCCAAGAAACTTGATGATGCATTATGGGCATATAGAACTACATATAAAAATCCTATGGGTATGTCTCCGTATAAAATGGTTTATGGAAAAGCATGTCACTTACCTCTCGAATTAGAACATAAGGCATATTGGGCCATTAAAGAACTCAATTATGATTTCAAACTTACCGGTGAGAAGAGGTTATTTGACATTAGCTCACTTGATGAATGGAGAACCCAAGCCTATGAGAATGCCAAACTGTTTAAAGAAAAAGTTAAAAGATGGCATGACAAAAGGATACAAAAGCGTGAGTTTAATGTAGGTGATTATGTGTTGTTATTCAACTCTCGTTTAAGATTTTTTGCAGGAAAACTCCTCTCTAAATGGGAAGTTCCTTACGTTATCGAGGAGGTCTATCATTCCGGTGCCACAAAAATCGACAACTTCAAAGGCACAAATCCGAAGGTGGTGAACGGTCAAAGAATCAAACATTATATCTCAGGTAATCCCATAAATGTTGAAACCAATATTATTGAAATCGTAACCCCGGAGGAATACATAAGGGACACTTTCCAGAACGTTTCAGACTCCGAAAAGGAGTAGGTATGTGGTACGGTAAGTAAAAACGACTCCAAAACAGTTCTAATGGCAATTTTTCTCCGTTTTGGATTATTTAAGAAAATAGGAAAATAAGAATTAATCCGGGAAGGACACGAGGCTTCCACGAGGGTGGAGGGCGCGCCCTACCCACCTGAGCGCGCCCCTGCCTCGTGGGCACCTCGTGTGCTCTCCGGACTCCGTTTTCTTGCACGATACTTCTTTCGGTCGGTAAAAATTCATTATATAATCTCCCAACAGTTTTGACCCTCGTATCACGCAAGTATCCTCTGTTTTTGTTTTGAGCTGTTTTTGCAGCAGGTTTGGAGCAAGCTGTCATCTCAAGATTCTGACGGAGAGAGCTATATCTCACATCTCGTTGCTGACCCAAAGACCTATGGGGATCTATCTCCTTGTGGTCGAACTACAGATGATGAGGAGGATACTCATTTGATGAGGATCAATGATTCAAGTTCGGAGGAGGAGGATGTCCCTTTACCTCAATCGGGGGATATGCACGTGAAGTTCAAGAAGTCTAGTCTTCCTAAGAGGGCTAAACTGTCTAACAACCGATCTATTCCTTCTCGTTTTCGGCAGAAAAGGAAAGGAGATTTATGTGACAAGATCTTGAAGCAGGAATCAGAGGTCGATGATTTAAAGGAGGAAATTGCCCTTTTTGAGTACAATATGAAAAAGCTGAAGGCACAATTATCTTCATCATCACCATCTTCTTCACCTCCAAAGAAGGAAACATAATCACATGAGTATGGGCACTCCCCTTGGCAACTGCCAAGCTTGGGGGAGGTGCCCCGGTATCGTATCACCATCAAACTCCTATCTTTACCGTTTTTCTTAGTTCGATCCTTTTGGTAATATCTTGATCTAGTAGAATAAAGTTTTAGTATGATCTAGTTTTGAGTTTTGCTTTATGATCCTTCTATGTAATCGAGTCCGTGAGCTATATATAATAAATATTAGTGTTGAGTCAAGGGCTTGATTATCTTGGTATGATCGTGAGGGAATTGAAGAAAAAGAAAGAATAAAAAGAAGTAAAGAGATCATATTGATCTTATGGAGAGTAATGACTTCACATATAAAGAATATGATGAATAAAAGTTGTTGAGAGTTGACAAGCATAGTTTTGGTCATCGTTGCAATTAATAGGAAGTAATAAAGAAAGAGAGGTTTTCACATATAAATATACTATCTTGGACATCTTTTATGATTGTGAGCACTCATTAAAGTATGACATGCCAAAGAGTTGATGTTGGACAAGGAAGACAACGTAATGGGTTATGTTTTCTTATATCCGAAATAAAGTGTATTGTCATGGATCATCCAACATGTTGAGCTTGCCTTTCCCCCTCATGCTAGCCAAATTCTTTGCACCAAGTAGAGATACTACTTGTGCTTCCGATTATCCTTAAACCCAGTTTTTCCATGAAAGTCCACCATACCTACCTATGGATTGAGTAAGATCCTTCAAGTAAGTTGTCATGTTGCATTGCAATAAAAATTGCTCTCTAAATATGTATGACTTATTAGTGTGGAGAAAATAAGCTTTATACGATCTTGTGATATGGAAGAAATAAAAGCGACGAACTGCATAATAAAGGTCCACATCACAAGTGGCAATATAAAGTGACGTTCTTTTGCATTAAGATTTCGTGCATCCAACCTAAAAGCACATGACAACCTCTATTTCCCTCTGCGAAGGGCCTATCTTTTACTTTTGTCTTATACCTTATGCGAGAGTCATGGTGATCTTCATGTTTCCTTTTTACATTTTATCCTTTGGCAAGCACATTGTGTTGGAAAGATCCTGATGTATATATCCAATTGGATGTAAGTTACCATGAATTATTATTGTTGACATTACCCTTGAGGTAAAAGGTTGGGAGGCAACACTATAAGCCCCTATCTTTCTCTGTGTCCGATTAAAACTCCATACCCATAAGTATTGCGTGAGTGTTAGCAATTGTGAAAGACTAAATGATAGTTGAGTATGTGGACTTGCTGAAAAGCTCTTATGTTGACTCTTTCCGATGTTATGATAAATTACAATTGCTTCAATGACTGAGACTATAGTTTGTTGGTTCTCAATGAAGTTTTGGATTCATACTTGACATTGTGAACAAATTATTACTTGTGCATAAGAAATCATATGACAGTATCCATAAATGTTGCTATTATAAGAATGATCATGATGCCCTCATGTCCGTATTTTATTTTATCGACACCTCTATCTCTAAACATGTGGACATATTTATCGTTATCGTCTTCCGCTTGAGGACAAGCGAGGTCTAAGCTTGGGGGAGTTGATACGTCCATTTTGCATCATGCTTTTATATCGATATTTATTGCATTATGGGCTATTATTACACATTATGTCACAATGCTTGTGCCTATTCTCTCTTATTTTACAAGGTTTACATGAAGAGGGAGAATGCTGGCAGCTGGAATTCTGGGCTGGAAAAGGAGCAAATATTAGAGACCTATTCTGCACAGCTCCAAAAGTCCTGAAACTTCACGGAAGTTATTTTTGGAATTAATAAAAAATATTGGCAAAAGAATCCACCAGAGGGGGCCCACACCCTGGCCACGAGGGTGGGGGGCGCGCCCTACCCCCTGGGCGTGCCCCCCTGCCTCGTGGGACCCTAGCAGGCCTCCGGTGCCCATCTTCTGCTATATGAAGTCTTTTGTCCGAGAAAAAATAATAAGCAAGCTTTCGGGAAGAAACTCCGCCGCCACGAGGCGGAACCTTGGCGGAACCAATCTAGGGCTCCGGCAGAGCTGTTTTGCCGGGGAAACTTCCCTCCGGGAGGAGGAAATCATCGCCATCGTCATCACCAACGATCATCTCATCAAGGGGGGGGGGCAATCTCCATCAACATCTTCACCAGCACCATCTCCTCTCAAACCCTAGTTCATGTCTTGTATCCAATCTTTGTCCCAAAGCCTCAGATTGGTACCTGTGGGTTGCTAGTAGTGTTGATTACTCCTTGTAGTTGATGCTAGTTGGTTTATTTGGTGGAAGATCATATGTTCAGATCCATTATGCATATTAATACCCCTCTGATTATTAACATGAATATGATTTGTGAGTAGTTACGTTTGTTCCTGAGGACATGGGAGAAGTCTTTCTATAAGTAGTCATGTGAATTTGGTATTCGTTTGATATTTTGATGAGATGTATGTTGTCTCTCCTCTAGTGGTGTTATGTGAACGTCGACTACATGGCACTTCACCATTGTTTGGGCCTAGAGGAAGGCATTGGGAAGTAATGATTGGATGATGGGTTGCTAGAGTGACAGAAGCTTAAACCCTAGTTTATGAGTTGCTTCGTAAGGGGCTGATTTGGATCCATATGTTTCATGCTATGGTTAGGTTTACCTTAATACTTCTTTTGTAGTTGTGGATGCTTCCAATAGGGGTTAATCATAAGTGGGATGCTTGTCCAAGAAAGGACAGCACCCAAGCACCGGTCCACCCACATACCAAATTATCAAAGTAACGAACGCGAATCATATGAATGTGATGAAAACTAGCTTGACGATAATTCCCATGTGTCCTCGGGGGCGCTTTTCTCTATATAAGAGTTTGTCCAGGCTTGTCCTTTTCTACAAAAAGGATTGGGGCACCTTGCTGCACCTCATTTACTTTCATTACTTGTTACCTGTTACAAATTACCTTATCACAAAACTATCTGCTACCGATAATTTCAGTGCTTGCAGAGAATACCTTGCTGAAAACCGCTTATCATTTCCTTCTGCTCCTCGTTGGGTTCGACACTCTTACTTATCGAAAGGACTATGATAGCTCCCCTATACTTGTGGGTTATCATCGACATCGACCTCCAGTACACCGCCGGTTTTCCCGGCATAGATCAGAAGGTTGTCGTCGCCCAGTTGTGCTTGCGCCATCATGTCCTCATCTACCACTACTGCATGGCCACAGAGCCTTGCGACCGTTTCAACAGGTTTGTCAACAGCACCAACTACAAGTTCGCCACAGTGGATACCAAAGACGATGTAAAAGCGCTCAGTGTTACGGGCTTGGCCTGCAAGAACCTTGTCGAAATCCGTGACCACTACAGGGTCTGGGGCAGCACGAAGCAGGACTCCCTGGTCGAACTCACCTCGGCCATCATCGACCCCTACTATGAAAAGATGAAGCAGGATGCCCAGAGAACAAGTCCCGTATCCTGGCACAAGGCCCGGATGCGGCAACTGGATGAACCTCACCTCAGGTTCACAGCCAAGAGCGTGTACACATGCTACAAGATGCACATGCGGATCGTTGACATGAGGAAGTGCCTCGTTACCCAAATCGACGAGCCCGGATCGAGCCACAAGAAGAGCAAGCGTCACAAGAAGTAGATGATGATCAGCTGATCGTTTATGCTAGTTAATCATGCATGTAATATATAGTTTACTTTATTGGTGTGTGTGGAAATGTCATGTGTGTAGTAGCCACCTATGTAATTATGCATGTAATAATTTACTTTGGTGTGTGCAAATGCCATGGTTGTAGTAGCCACCTATGTAAGTGGATGTTTAATTTGGTTATGCAAGCATGTCCTTATAAGTGTGTGTATATATATATGTTGTCGTTCTGTATGCAATCCCATCGCACAACACACACGTCTTATTAGCAGCAACCGTCTGTGTTCTTATAGGTCTTCAGACACATTTCTGATTACAAACCTGTTTGTCGTGTATCACACACCTCTTGTTAAGTTGAAACGTTTCTGTTCTCATGTCTCAATGCAAACAGTTCATCCGAGTGAACTGCATGCCGTATATCGCACACACCTTTGATCTGGCTGACCGTTTCTTTTGTGTTGCCTAATCACAAACAGTTCATCCGAGTGAACCGTATGCTGTGTATCGCACACGCCTCCATCTGGCTGCCCGTTTCTTTTGTTCCTCCTCATCGCAAACAGTTCATTGAACTGAACCGTATGCCCTTCATTGCACATGCAACTAAAACCTGAACCGTGTTTGATGCATCCATCATCGCAAACGTTCTACACATTTATGATGGTTTTCATACAACACCGTTTGCGATTATGGTATCGCACACAGTTTCTCGAAGGGTCTCTGATCGTAGTGTCGCGTTAGCAGCATCCTGCAGTAGTGCCCTATCCTTGTTAGCACTCCTGATAATGAGGTTCTTAAGTTAAAACAAAGGGAATGAGAGAATTTAAAAGATGCTTGGTATAGAATTTACAATGCTCAAAATAGATCTAGTCGAAAGCAATCTACTTTCGTTCTTCTTCGCAATTTTTACGTAGGCATTACTCCTTGGAATAGATACGTTCTAGATACCATTACTGGGGAAATTTCTTGGGGAGCCATACTTTCGATTCTTATAATGCCATGATAGATTTGCTAGGTCCAACACCTCTTTTGGTTAATGAAATTGTTTTAACCTTGGAACATGTTATGCAAAGATTGGATATTTGTAAGTGCATCTAGTGCCACCCCTTGTTGGTTTTGGAGTATTGACGACAAACTTGGTTGAGGGACTAATGTGTTTGTGAGAATTGCAGGATAACACAGGTAGTAGTCCCACATTTGATTCGGTTTACCTACCAGAGATGACCCCTAAAAATGTGTGAAGACATTGAAGACAATGGTGGTTTGTGAAGATATTCACAACGAAGATTATGACTTGAGAAGACATTCACATGAAAACTATGGAGTGCGAAGACATAGTTGTTTCGTAGTTTCCTTTTCTTCTTTATTGAGTCATAGGAACCACCGCACTGTTAAGTGGGGTCCAAGTGAACAAAGTCAGAGTGACTGAAGTGATGCTCAACCAACTCCTATGTCTTCGAGCGAAGACAATGAGAGCAAATTTTATCCAGAGCTGGATGAGTCAGCTTTACTTGTAGCCCAAGTCAAGCTGCCGCGTGTGTTTGAAATCTTACCATTGGACACATGTCAGTTCCTTAGTGACCCAGGGTCATTTCGGACAAATCAGGTCTGGTTGCCTCCTGGCTATAAATAGCCCACCCCCTACACCATAAATTGGTGGCTGCTTAGAGTAAGTGCACGGCTTTTGTCGTTTGAGAGCAACCCACCTCAGAAGCATTTGAGAGAGAGATCCTTGCGAGGAAAAAGCCCCAAACACCCAGAGCCAAAGAGTGTTAGGCATCACTGAAGTCTTTTTGTCTGAGTGATCTGAAGACTTGTTACACTTGAGGACTGTGAATCCTCCAGCCGGTTAGGCCTCGCGTTCTGAGCATCCAAGAGTCATTGTGGATTGCCGGTGAACGAAGTCTATGAAGGTTTGGAAGTCTACCTTGAAGACTTACCCGAGTGATTGGGCGAGGACTAAGTGTTCTTACCTCAAGGGGAATAAGGTGAAGAAGCGGTCTTCTGAGTTGAATCTCAGCCTCCCTAACTAGACGTATAGTTGTCACAACAACTGGAACTGGTCCAACAAATCCTTGTCCCCACCAAGAAACTGGTTCTATCTCTTACCTCTCTTTACTTATGGTATGTCTTCGTGAAGTCATTGCCTGCTTGCATGATCTTATTGGCTTCAATGTGTGAAGATTGTTGTTGTTTGGCTTCATACTATCTTCCATCCTGATCCATTCTACCTAGCTGCTAATAGTCTTCGTGCTTTTACTTCATTACTTGCTTGACTATGGCTTGTCTAGTGTAGTCAACCTTCCTGCTGCATATCAATAGGTTCATTTCTACTGTTTGTCTTCAAAGCCCCCATGTTTTGAAGACTTTCATAAAAATCACCTATTCACCCCCCTCTAGTCGATAACTAGCACTTTCAATTGGTATGGGAGCAAGGTGCTCCCTTGTTCCGTGTAATTCAGTTTAACCACCTGGAGTTTTAGCTATGTCGACTGCAGGGATAATCAAAGTCTCCCTGTGTGCCCTCTCTTTGATGGCACTGATTACCCATACTGGAAGAATAAGATGCGTATGCATCTTGAAGCCATTGATGTTGACCTCTGGTATGTCGTCAAGAACGGCGTTCCCAAGCCGATGAAGGTGTCACTCCTGCTGATGTCAAGAGGTTCATTCAACTGGATTCGACTGCCAAGAACATCATCTGTGGTCATCTGACCAAAGGACAGTATGGTCGTGTGAGTGCTCTGGAAACTGCGAAGCTAGTCTGGGACTGGCTCTCCAAGGTCAACGAAGGCGTCTCAACACAGAGAGACTCAAGGATCAGTGTTCTTCGCAACCTCTTCAATCGCTTCAAGAGAAATGACAATGAGAATGTCCAACTCACATTTGATCGCCTCACTGATATCACAAATGAGCTTCACGCACTCGGCGCCACAGAGATCACCAAGCACGAAATCGTCAAGACACTCTTAATTGCTTGACAACTCATTTGATACCCTGGCCCTGATGATTCAAGAACACCCTGACTTCAAGACTCTCGATCCGTCTGACATACTCGAGAGGCTCAACACACATGAGTTCCAATTATCTGAGAAAAGAGATATCTATGGTCCCAACTATGGCCATACTCACGCTTTGAAGGCAAAGGTTGTTTCCTCATCTATGAAGAATCTGACTGCTGTTCCGAGGATCCTGAAGACATTGGAAAGGAGCTTGCTTTGCTTGTGAAGAAGTTCTAGAGGTTCACCAAGAAGAAAGGCTTCGGAAAGTCTTCAAGATCCAGCTCTAGAAATGATGAAGCTTCTACACGTGATCACAAGAAGAGAACATGCCACAAGTGCAAGAAACCTGGTCACTACATCTCTGAGTGTCCACAGTGGGAGAATGAGACCAAGAAGAAGAAGAAGAGCAAGGAATATGATTCGGATGACAATAAGAAGAAGAAATCCTCAAAGTCTTCTTGAAAGTCTTCATCACACAAGAAGAGCTCATCTGGCAAGGCTCATGCTTTTGTTGGCAAGGAGATGGATTCAGAGGAGGAGTCTGCTTCTGAGGAGGCAGAGGTGGAGTCTGAGGAGGAGTCCGATTCAGGCATGGCCAGCTTGGCTCTGGCTACTGCCTATGTTGCCAAGTCCATCTTCAACTCTGAAGACAATGGATCCGTCACCAACGCCGATGCTGATGATAAGGACGACTCTGCTCCCACCTACTACTTCATGGCACGCGGTGCCAAGGTAAACTCACGCGATGCTTACTTTCAGGCATCAAGTGAAGATCGCTCTGAATGTGAATCTAAACCTAGCTACAAAACACTTGCTAAAAGTGCAACTGAACAACAGAATGCCATGGAACATATTAAAAAATTGCTAGACAAAAGCGATGACTTGGACGCGGAAATGACCCGATCTCAGTCCTTAATTAAAGACATCAAAAATCTTCATGTTAAGTACGAGGAACTTGAAAGTTGTCATGAAATGCTCTCAACAACTCATGAAAAGCTTTCCTACGATTATCTTGAAAGGAAGCAAGAACTTGAGAACTTGAGGGCGGCTCATGAAGATCTTCAAAATGAGAACGAGTCACTTCGCGCTCAACAGATCAGTTCCGCTCAGGAAGGATTTGAACCACCATGTCTAAAATATCTTGAGCGTGATTACGCTGTCTCTATTGCTGAATGTTCAACTGCTGCTACTGCTACAATATCTTCAACTGCTGATGTGGTAACTAACACCTCTACGGAGGATACCACTACTATTGCTGATGAGAATGCCACGTTGAAGACATTGCTTGAGACAGGAATGTACAAAAGTCTCAAAGGGCATCAAACACTATGTGATGTCCTCAAAAAGCAGATTCTGGACCGAAACCCTAGGAAGATGGTGTTGGGTTCGAGAGGAAAATGAATGTTGATGGTTCTTACTGGAAGCCTGAGCAGTACCCCAAAACCACATGCGTTGCTGCAAAGGGACCTTCAGTGGATCCGTCTACCTTGTCTGGCTTCACTTGTGCTAACCCGATTATCATTGATGAATCCTTTGATGCAAACTATAAACTGTTTAAGAATCAGAATGGTGAAGTGTTTGCCAGGTATATTAGTACTAACTACAGGAATGGGCCACCTATGAAGAAGATCTGGGTGCCCAAAAGTTGTCTTGAGAATCTTCCTGTGAATGTCATCATGACACCACCTGGGAAGAAGACAAACCCCAGACCAAAGGCTTCATATGGTCCAAAGGCTTCATACAGACAGAGGACTCACCAGAGTCACCCTAACGCCAATGTTTTGCAGGGAATCATACTCAGACTTATGAATATGAGCGTGTTTCTTCAAACCGCTATGTTCATAAGACAAGGAACTATTCTGCTTATTCTTATGAGTATTATTCACCTCCTACAAGGCTATTTGCTAGGGCTCCAAAGCCGAAGTTCTTAGATGCTGCACTTAGACTCATTGCTTCTAAGCCACCCCTGAAGATGTGGGTGGTTAAGAAAAAATAACTCTCTTTTGCAGGGAAAGGTCTCCAGCCGGAAATCAAAGGCGTCTGATGCTTATGCTGGGGACCTAAAACATCTTGTGGGGTGCAAGATAAAATGCCCAAATGGTCTTACTATGTATTTTGTTCCTGGATTCCTTGACAGTCATCCTATCTGCCCTAACCAGGATCTGAACTTTGATAATATGCTTGTTCGTCAAATGTTTATGCTTCACATTTCCCTTGGTGAAGCCTATCCCCCTAACTGCACTGTAGGGTACGATATCAAAGGCTTCTGAGTGGATTATGGACAGTGGATGCACTAACCACATGACTGGTGATCGAAGTCTTCTCATGGACTCAACCTTACGTCCATCTGATAAAAGTCACATCACATTTGCTGACACTGGTAAAAGCAATGTATTGGGTCTAGGTAGAGTTGCAATCTCAAAAGATCAGCACATGGATAAAGTGATGCTTGTTGAATCCCTTGGTTTCAACTTAATGTCTGTCTCAATGCTTTGTGACTTGAACATGATTGTGATATTTGGAAAATATCGTTGCCTTGTTCTTATGGAATCTGAAAAGTCTCTAGTCTTTGAAGGGTATCAGAAAGATGATTTGTATATGGTAGATTTCTCAGCAGGACCACAGTTGGCCGTACGTCTTCTAGCAAAAGCTTCAGAGTGCTGGCTCTCGCATCGGAGGCTAGGGCATGCTGGCATGAGGAACTTGTACACACTCGCAAAGAAGAAACGCGTCGTAGGCATCGAGGGCGTCAAGTTCAAGAAGGATCATCTGTGTGGTGCCTGCGAAGCTGGAAAAATGACAAGGGCCAAGTATCCCTGGAAGACAATCTTGACGACATCTCGTCCCTTCGAGCTGCTTCACATGGACTTATTTGGCCCTACTCACTACTCTACTCTTACTACCACTGCTTGCCTTTATGGCTTCGTCATTGTTGATGATTATTCAAGATATACATGGGTGCATATAATCCTCTACAAGAATGAAGTGCAGGATGTCTTCAGACGATTCGCCAATCGTGCCATGACGAACTATGGCATCAAGATCAAGCACATCAGAAGTGACAACGGCACAGAGTTCAAGAACACCGACCTCGACACTTATCTTGATACATTGGGCATCACTCATGAGTTCTCAGCTCCATACACACCTCAGCAGAATGGCATCGTGGAGCACAAGAACGGAACCCTCATTGAGATGGCTCGGACGATGCTTGATGAGTACAAGACTCCAAGGAAGTTCTGGCCTGAAGCCATTGATACTACATGCCACATCATCAACCGTGTTTATCTTCACAAGCTTCTAAAGAAGACATCCTATGAGCTTCTAACTGGTAAGAAGCCAAACGTCAGTTACTTCAGAGTATTTGGTGCTAGGTGCTGGATCAAGGATCCACATCACACTTCAAAATTTGCACCGAAAGCACATGATGGATTTATGCTTGGTACAGAAATGATTCGCACACCTACGGAGTCTTCAACCTCTTTCACTATAAAGTGGTTGAAACTGTGGATGTGCGGTTCGATGAGACTAACAGCTCGCAAAGAGAGCACCTACCAAATGTGCTAGATGAAGTCCCACCTAGTGAATCGATCAAGCTTATGGGTATTGGAGAAATTATACCTTCAGAGGCACAGGCTGAAGAGGAACTTATCATTTTTGCACCTAGTCAACCTGAAGATACTGCTCAGCCTGAAGCCAATACTGAAGACGAAGACAATGATCGGCAAGGGCAAAATCCTCATCCAGTTCATCCTCGTGTTGCAAATGAAGTACATATTGAGAAGATAATTGATAGCATCAATGCACCTGGTCCACTCACTCGTTCAAGAGCAACACAACTAGCAAATTTCTGTGGGCACTTTGCATTTGTCTCTATATCTGAACCCAAGAAAGTTGCTGAAGCTTTCATGGAACCTGAATGGATTCAAGCTATGCAAGAAGAGCTTCAACAATTCGAGTTGAACAATGTATGGGAATTGGTCAAGCGTCCTGATCCTCGCAAGCACAATATCATAGGCACCAAATGGATCTATCGCAACAAACAAGATGAGCATGGTCAAGTTGTCAGAAACAAGGCTCGTCTCGTTGCTCAAGGATACACTCAAGTTGAAGGGATTGACTTCGATGAAACATTTGCTCTGGTGGCTAGGCTTGAAGCCATTCGCATAATTCTAGCCTATGCCAACCATCACAACATCCTCCTGTACCAAATGGATGTGAAGAATGCTTTTCTCAATGGCAAGATTGAAGAAGAAGTGTATGTTGCACAACCACCTGGCTTTGAAGATCCAAAACATCCTGACATGGTATACAAGCTCAATAAGGCATTGTATGGCCTCAAACAAGATCCTCGCGCTTGGTATGACACACTCAAAGACTTACTAAAGAGCAAAGGCTTCAAACCTAGTTCCCTGGATCCCACTCTCTTCACGAAGACATACGATGGTGAACTGTTTGTGTGCCAGATCTATGTGGATGACATTATCTTCGGCTGCACTGACAAGAGATACAGTGATGAGTTTGGGCACATGATGTCTACTACACAACCTTCTTCTTGTAGACGTTGTTGGGCCTCCAAGTGCAGAGGTTTGTAGGACAGTAGCAAATTTCCCTCAAGTGGATGACCTAAGGTCTATCAATCCGTCGGAGGCGTAGGTTGAAGATGGTCTCTCTCAAACATCCCTGCAACCAATACCAAAGAGTCTCTTGTGTCCCCAACACACCCAATACAATGATAAATTGTATAGGTGCACTAGTTCGGCGAAGAGATGGTGATACAAGTGCAATATGGATGGTAGATATAGGTTTTTGTAATCTGAAAATATAAAAACAACAAGGTAACTAATGATAAAAGTGAGCCCAAATGATATTGCAATGCGTTGAAACAAGGCCTAGGGTTCATACTTTCACTAGTGCAAGTTCTCTCAACAATAATAACATAATTGGATCATATAACTATCCCTCAACATGCAACAAAGAGTCACTCCAAAGCCACTAATAGCGGAGAACAAACGAAGAGATTATGGTAGGGTACGAAACCACCTCAAAGTTATCCTTTCTGATCGATCTATTCAAGAGTTCGTAGTAAAATAACATGAAGCTATTCTTTCCGTTCGATCTATCCTAGAGTTCATACTAGAATAACACCTTAAGACACAAATCAACCAAAACCCTAATGTCACCTAGATACTCCAATGTCACCTCAAGTATCCGTGGGTATGATTATATGATATGCATCACACAATCTCAGATTCATCTATTCAACCAACACAAAGTACTTCAAAGAGTGCCCCAAAGTTTCTACCGGAGAGTCAAGACGAAAACGTGTCCCAACCCCTATGCATAGATGCCCAAGGTCACGGAACCCGCAAGTTGATCACCAAAACATACATCAAGTGAATCAATAGAATACCCCATTGTCACCACGAGTATCCCACGCAAGACATACATCAAGTGTTCTCAAATCCTTAAAGACTCAATCCGATAAGATAACTTCAAAGGGAAAACTCAATCCATTACAAGAGAGTAGAGGGGGAGAAACTTCATAAGATCCAACTATAATAGCAAAGCTCGCGAAACATTAAGATCGTGCCAAATCAAGAACACGAGAGAGAGAGAGAGATCAAACACATAGGTGCTGGTACATACCCTCAGCCCCGAGGGTGAACTACTCCCTCCTCGTCATGGAGAGCACCGGGATGATGAAGATGGCCACCGGTGAGGGATCCCCCCTCCGGCAGGGTGCCGGAACAGGGTCCCGATTAGTTTTTGGTGGCTATAGAGGCTTGCGGCGGCGGAACTCCTGATCTAGGTTATGTTCTGGAAGTTTGGGTATATATAAGAGGTGTTGGCGTCGGGAACAAGTCAGGGGGGGTCTCCGACACGGCCACGAGGTAGGGGGCGCGCCCAGGGGGTAGGGCGCGCCCCCACCCTCGTGGGTGCCTCGGGACTCTTCTCGCCTATCTTCGACGCTCCGTGGGCTTCTTCTGGTCCAAAAATAATCTCCGTGAAATTTTAGGTCAATTGAACTCCGTTTGGTTTTCCTTTTCTGCGATACTCAAAAACAAGGAAAAAATAGAAACTGACACTGGGCTCTAGGTTAATAGGTTAGTCCCAAAAATCATATAAAATAGCATATAAATGCATATAAAACATCCTAGATGGATAATATAATAGCATGGAACAATCAAAAATTATAGATACGTTGGAGACGTATCAGCACATGATGCAAGAGCAATATCAGATGTCCATGATGGGGGAGCTGAAATTCTTCCTCGGTCTTCAAATCCGCCAACAGAGAAACGACATCTTCATATCTCAAGAAAAATACTTCAAAGATTGCCTAAAGAAGTTTGGAATGCAAGACTGCAAAGGGTACACGACGCCATTGCCAACCAAAGGTCAGTTGGGTCCCGACGATAATGGTAAAGAGTTCGATCAAAAGGTATACCGCTCCATGATTGGTTCTTTACTCTATTTATGTGCATCTAGGCCAGATATAATGCTTAGCGTCTGCATGTGTGCCTGATTCCAAGCGGCAGCAAAGGAATCACATCACTTAGCTGTGAAGCGAATTCTTTGATATTTGGCTTACACCCCAACACTAGGATTATGGTATCCAAAGGGCTCAGAGTTTGATCTAGTTGGATTCTCAGATGTTGATTATGCTAGTGACAAGGTTGATCGCAAGTCCACATCAGGCACATGTCACTTTCTTGGATGATCTCTTGTTTGTTGTTCTTCAAAGAAGCAGAACTGTGTAGCTCTCTCCATTGCTGAATCTGAATACATTGCTGCTGGATCTTGCTGCGCTCAGCTTCTATGGATGAAGCAAACTCTCAAGGACTATGGCATCCATCTGAAGCAAGTGCCACTTTACTGCGACAATGAAAGCGCCATCAAGATTGCCAACAACCCAGTCCAGCACTCAAAGACAAAGCACATTCAGATCCATCATCACTTTCTCAGAGATCATGTCATGAAGGAAGATATTGACATCATCCACGTCAACACTGAAGAGCAATTGGCAGATATCTTCACGAAGCCCTTGGATGAGAAAAGTCTTTGCAAGTTGCGGTGTGAGCTAAATATCTTAGAATCCTCAAATGTCCTGTGATTGGACACACATCCTAACGCTTATGCATGTTGATGACTTAGATGTGCAACACACGAACTAACGTATATCTTCAATCAATGAAGACATACACTCTAAGTGTGAATACATTAATGCGGAATTTGACTTCGGAGCGCCACGATAATTGTGCGTTGTGTTTGCGTCTAATACTTCCTCTACGGTGGGTAACGCCACCACCAAATTCTTGTTTGAAGTGTTTTAATTGGTGTCACAATTGCATAGTCTTCGCATCTGGTTTGTCTTCAACATTGATTTGACTTCACATTTATCTTCACAATGTTGAGTTGGTCTCAGGATGATATATACATATATTCGTGTTCTGTCCTCTACAACATTCACTTATAGCTATGTCTTCATATTTGAATTTTTCTTGATCTAAGTGAATGTGATTGGACCCTACCCCCCTCTGTGCTCTTACCTCAAATTCTATCTATCCAAATCATATGCATTCTACTAAAACCTGTCGACTGTCTTCTCTGAATCCTTGTCAGCAGAAGACAAAGTGACAAAAGTTCAAATCTGTTTTTAATGCCATATCCTGATTGCCTGAATACCGGAGAAGCCAGAATGACCACCCGACAATCCAGGCGTGCGTGGGAACATGGAACAACTTCCAATGAGTCACATGCATGCCACGTGTCCTTCAGATGTGAACCGCTAGGGGCACCTGCGTAATTACGCTGTGTTGTCCCTTTCCTTACAAATACACAACTCACCGCGGTCATTATCTCTTCTTCCACCTCGCCACCTCGCACAAACCCTAGCGCCTCCGCTAGCTCACGTCGACGCTGGAGACGAAGGCTTAGCTACCGTTACTTCTTCGACGCCATCCTCACGCCGGTCGCGGACCTCGTCCTCTCCGCCGCCACCGTAGGTGTCTTCCGCCGCCAAGTTAGGGCGCGAAAGATTGAACTGCCCGGTCTCTCTCTCCACCTCGTCTAGCAGTTCATCAGCGGTAAATAAAACTTACTTTTTACTGCCTTTTTGATCCGTCAAATCCATCCACTTCAACCAAAAGTGGTTTCTTCACTTCCAAATCTGGATCTGCCTTTATCTGCATCTCATATCATGCCAAGTATATTCACTTATGCTTCATAACTAGTTAGATTCCTCACTTGTACGTATTCATGGATTTGTACAAATCTGGAACCAACGCTCATCAAATAAGTGAATGTCTTCCCACTATGAGGTCAATGTCTTCAAACTGATTTATCTTCAAAATCTTCTGAGAATGCATATGACCTCTTCCCCTTCCCTCGCACCTCTAATGCTGTCACCGGTACATGTCCGTGGGAGAATCCCTTGGTTCTCATAGTCTGCATTCATTTGCAGAGTTCTTACAGCGTCACATCAACTCTCCTGAAGCCAGTTCCTCTCTGACCAACAAAAGGAAGCCATTCACTATCTTGAAGCCATTCAGTTTGAATATAATAGCAACAGAGAAGTCAACTAGAAAGGGCGGCAGACAGCGCCGTGGTGATACATCTAAGGATTTGCCTCCAGATCCATTTGAAATGTACAAGACAGATCTTGAAGAGAGCTATGGCCAGCGCAAGACTCGAATCCAATGGATTCGAAGATATTGGGCAGAGGATGGTTCAAATACATATTTGTGACCCCTGAATATGCAGAGAAGAACACAATCAAGCGCCCATGGGGCGATATTCTGTACAGAAATCTGCAGCCCAAGTCCAAGTCCGAAGCCATTGCTCAAGGCTTCTACCCATGCATGGTTCGCGGACCGAAGCCAGAAAATGCCGACCGATCATCTATGTTATGGTGTCGTGAAGACAATCTTTTCAAGTGCAACTATCAGTTCGCAAAATATTCTGCTGTGAAGAACAAGAAGGATCTGGGCCTCAACTCAACCCTGGTCCATCTGCTCCTAGGGCTGATGGCACACGTGATGCCAATCCCAATGTCATCGGCCCCTTCAACAATTTCGATGGCCTCCTCTCTCATATAGCTGCTCAGAGGGCCACTATGGAGCAATCAGGTGATGACGCAGATTCTGAAGATGCGCCTGCTCCACCGAAGCCAAAGAAGAAGAAAACAAAGGCTTCAAAGCCCTCTACTGCACCAAAAGCTTCGATTGTGCAGCCATTGGCCACTGCACCTCCTGAACCCAGTGTGCAATCTGAAGACTTATCTCGTGTCTCTAAGAAGACTAAAAAGTCCAAGAAGAAGAAGAAGCCCATGAAGATTTCTGGGCATGAACTTACTCCAGCTGCCGTTCTGCGGAACGAAGATGAAACCATTGATCTGTCAAGCGATGAAGATCTTGGTGATGATGCCCTTGAGATGCTGATCAAGAGCAAATAAGAGGCGGATATCTTCAATGATCTGCCCCTCTTTGACGTCAATATACTGAATGACTTCATTGATGAGTGGTTCGACGACCAGAGCATTAGCATCGATGATCTTCAGCTTCCAGTGGATATAAGCGTCAACTTCCACGGAGCCATTGCTAATGAGCTGGCTCTGGCTCAAAAGACTATCGAGCTGAAGAACAAAATTGATTATGAGAAGGGTCACTTCAAGAAGAACATGGCCTAGCTCAGCATGGCAGATGTTCAGATCTTCAAATAGATGCAGCATGACATCAAGGAAGAGTTTCACAAGAAGCGTGCAGAAGCAAAAGGCTCATGAGAGCAGATGAAATACTTCACAGAGGAATGTGTTCAAGAACACAATGAGGCTGAGAAGCGGAAGGCTTTTGGGCGTCCTGGCTGTCGGTGTCAAAATTGGTAGATCTCGGGTAGGGGGTCCCAAGCTGTGTGTCGTGGATCGATGGGTAACATGAGGCAGGGGATACGATGTTTACCCAGGTTCGGGCCCTCTTAATGGAGGTAATACCCTACTTCCTGCTTGATTGATCTTGATGAATATAGAGATTGTCTATTGACTAGCCTGGCCTTGGTTTATATAACACACCAGAGGCCTAGGGTTTAGGAGAGTCCTCGTCTTGTGCGCCAAGTCTTGTGGGATCTCCCTTCTATGCGGCATGGGTTGCCCGAAGTGGCCCATGAGTGAACCGCCATGGGGGTCCTCGGACCGACCCACCTGGTTGGGAGACGACGTGGTGAGTACCCCCTAGTGCAGGACACCGTCAGTAGCCCCCTGAACCAGTCTTCAAGTTAGGGACGCTCCTCGATTCTTCCGAACTGTTCTTCATCTTCGGTCGTCGGTCTTGAAAACTGGTTCAACAAATCTTCTCATCTTCGATCTTGAGGATCACCGAAGTGAATCTGAAGAGTTTACACGTCGGGTATCCGAGGAGCCCCTTTAAATTCTCGGCCTTTATCAATGCCTTGTTATTTTTTACGCCACACCTCGGGTTTGAAGTTGTTCCTGTGAGGCGGTGTCCTCTTGCACCGGAGCTCCAACACCGGATTATATCCGAGCTCCAACGCCAGACTATATCCGAGCTCCAACGCCGGATTATATCTGAGCTCCAACGCCGGACTATATCCGAGGTGTCATAGATCACCTTGGCTTGAAAAAGTTTGAAGGAGGTTATCCGAGTTTAACGCTGAAAAGTTCTCTATGGAATGAGCCATTCGAATCCAAGCTTTATTCCGGACCACTTCCGAGCTCCAACGATGGTCAGCATCCGAGGTGTCGTAAACTACCTCGGTCTTTTAAAAGATTGAACGAATTCAGCCGAGCTTAATGCTGGAGATGCCCTCTATGGAGCCAGCCACTAGCGCCCGAGCTTTATGCCAGACTGCTTCCGAGGTGGTGCACCACCCCGACTGCGGGCTGATTTTTTGCGGATTTTATTTTTGATGCGTGTAAATTTATTTGATGTCAATATGTATAACCAGTAGCCCTCAAGGTGTGTGTCGGTCTAAAACCCGAGATGCACCTGAAGGAAAACCTGAAAACTGCTGATCCTAGTAGCCCCTGAGACTCAGGTCGATTCGCGAAATCGGCCTGAGGATCAACTCCTAGCTCGGCAGCATAAGTAGGAATAGAAACGCAGTGTAATATATTAGAGGTAATAGTGATCGGCGGATGGGCCCCTGAGAGAGGGTCGTGAGAAGTCTCCGTGATATATTAGCTTGAAGCCGGATAAGTCCCAGATGGTACTTATTGTTGTCCGAGGACGCACTTGTCCATAGTTCGGTCATGCCAAACACTGAGCACTTTGAATTTTCTGCATTGAATGGGCATGCAGTAGCCCCTGAGCCACTGGTCGGGTGGCAACACCAGATCAGGGGATCGATGTGCCCCTTTAATATTTATAAATAATGAGCACGAAGCCCAGTAGCCCCCGAGCCTTAATGTGGGCACAGGTGACCGAATTAACGATCGATATCCGTTCGACAGAAAAAATTTGTTGTGTTTAACACAAACTTCTCGAAAAAAGAATAAAGATCTCTTAAAGGAGCTAGAGCCAGCGAAAGCTGGGCTCGCCAAGGTTGGCCCCAAGGGGCTTAATAGATAGGGAATCGATGCCACTTGGGATTTAGGAGAGCTTTATGTAAGTTGCTCGGTTGTCTCAGCGAGATTGTGCCCCTTGGTCTTTAAGATGAGCTGCAATAAATCGACTTTACTAGCAATTTATGATCCTATGTATCCAAGTATTTTACATCATTAATGCTCGGATCCACATTGTACAAAACTTTGTTGACCGACCATTGGCTTCAACCTCCTCGGCTAGTAGTCGGGGAGTGTTTGTCCTTCTTTATAAAGCCTTTATAAGAGCAAAGATTTACGACAAACAAGGCAATCTGGTCATATGGTTTTATAAACAAAGGTACGCGGAGACATATGTTATATTACTTTTTAATGTAAGAAACATCTTCCAAGGAAAATAGTCCCGCTATCGGTTCCTTTCTTTGGGTTGTCATGCTGAGCATGATCATGAAACCTCACCTCCGATCAATGTGGGTGGAAAATATTGAGGATTTAGTTTGGGGAAAGTTCCCTAACTATGTGGTCTACAGCGAACCTAAATTTTCACTTCCGTCGTTGCCGACCAATTATATCCTTTAAGATCGCTAGCTTTCGGCTTCATCCAGTCTGAGGTACTAACTCGGATGACCCGGTAGTAACAATCACAGAGGTGCTCCCTTTACCGCCTAGCCGAACAATCGGGAACATAGGGGTAAGCACAGGAGCCAGGCAACCCAGCTTGGCCAAAATCTTAAGTCAAATTGATGCATATTTATGGCTTTATGTAACGATAATTACGGAAGGCAACGCTTGTATAATGAATACAAACGCTAATGATATATACTTATTTTGACTCCATTGCGACCGTTTATTAGTTGAAAGTGGCCCATCGTCGGCTTCTACCCCTTTGTAGATATTATGCAGGGTGTTTCCGCAATAACAAGACAACCCTTAGCCAACGTCTCGGTGCCCGAAGGCGGTTGTGTTAGCGAAAACGAGGCAATCAGATATGCGGGCTTTATAACTTTCACTTAGTCATAGGATCTTTAAACTGGGGAAGCTAGCTACGAGCCCCCGGTTAGTGTTCGGCGACAGCCGAGGTCAAGTCGTAAACACTTCGGCCAATGTTATGAACGGCCCGTCATTTAACATAGTCATCGGATCGCTGACCAATTTACGCTTATTCTGACAGTCAGTTTTTGGCTTTCTCCACTGAGGTGCTTAACCATGCGAGCTGGAAGCACAATCGCAGTGGTTCTCCCTTTGCACACCTAGCCGAAGAAAGCGGAACGTAGGAGGCAAGCACAGGAGCCGGGCAACCCAACTATTGACCAAAGACACAATTCGAAACCGATGCATATATAGCAATATCCGAGAATGTTTTTGCAGAATCTCTAAACGTGTCTGGCATTGCACTACGAGACTTATGTTGGAAACACACAAATGTTTAAAAGTGCCATAGGCTTGGAAAACCAAAAAACTTCAGTAAAACTTGACGTCCAAACTAGATCAAGTGTTCGGTGCCAATCCGAAAATTCGTCTTAGAAAAAAATTGTGCTTCTGTCGTGCTTTAACATGACACATCCGATCTCAAGACTTCAAGCGGGTCAGCCTACGGCTTCAAGCTCCTTATATCGAAGGCGAAGTGCTTCTCCGAGGCCAGTTTAGCGAACTAAACTCGAGTGGCTTTAGAGAGAAGCTAGGCTATCCGGCTATTGACCATGCACTCGAGTCGAAAAAGGAGCGATAGAAAAGGACTTTGCAACGACCAAGAAGAAAACATATTTACTATAAAACGACTCATATAAATTTTAAGAGCCCCCAGTTAACATGGGTAAAGGGAGTTTCTTTTAACGAACAACGTATGTGAGCAAGGTCGAACTGAACACAAGTAAAAAATTTAAGATTTTGGGCATTAAAGCGACTTAGCTAGTTAATGTGTTCGGCATTGATGACGCGGTCCGAGCTTGATGCGGGACAAGGTTCCATCCCCCAAGCCGGTCCCGAGGTGGCGGAGCGAAGAGCTCGGCACTCCGAAGTGGTGACATAGCACAGCCAATGCAGGCCGGCAAAGTGACGCCGAAGTCAATGTCGATGCAGGGCGTCGGCGTGATGCGGTGAAGGCGTGACAAAGCCTGACTTTGCAGGGCGGTCCGGGCTCTAGATGCGGTGTTCGCCGAACTGCGGACGGGAAACTTACCGAACCATCACGCAACCATCGTTAGTGCGGCCATCATTTGACAGACCTGTGTATAGATGATGGAACAAACCAGAGTAATAATTCCTTAGGAAAAATAAACCCAAACAAGCAAAAATTGCTAGGGTTAATAGCACCTGGCTTATTTGTTGTAGCAATTCGAAGAAAAGTGACTCCCAAAATTGGGAATTGGTTCGCGCACCCATTGCCTGATGGATGGTGAAGCGACGGCATGGCGATAATGGTAAAGGTTGGCTCGCCAAGGCAAAGCCCCCGGTCCAGCTAATGTGACGAAGCTGGTCGACGGGTGACGCCGAAGTCTCCGGAGTAGGTTGATGAAGGCATGGTGAAGCCCCCGGTCTAGCCGAGGTGATGGAGCGGGTTAGTAAGGAGATGTTGTAGCTGTCATGTCAGCCGAGGTGTTGAAGCTATTCGGCATGATGGACATCGGCTTGAAGAAGCAACAGTGTGGTCATGCCGACGCTGGTCATAACTTGTGACGCGGTCAAAGCTGGATTGATGAAGTGACCGAACAGCGATGCCGGTGTGCCCGTTCCGTGTAATCCGTGGGGCGGCGTTGTTGGTGATGATTTATCCTTTGCGATGCCGAACTCTTTTTCGGTTCGCCGACATGATGATCCAAAGAAGATGAGCTCGGCTCAACAAAGCGACGACGTGTCTAACGCAGGTCGGCAGCCGTGGAGCAATGTTACCGGACTGGTTTGGCACCAGCGTGAGGGTGAAGAGTACCTCAGAGAAGGCTTAAAATTTTACAGGCACGTGTTAAGAACAACACACAATACCCTAGAAGAAAATTCCTTTAAAAAGGTTGTCCAATATCATGTTCATAAAGAAACATGAATTCGGGTCGGATCCGTATTCGCGCAGAAAAGCGATCAGAAAATTGGTCCACTCATCGGAAGGTTCCCAGTGTTTGAACCGTCGGATCGAGCTGAAATTTTGAGGGGTGGTAGATATGGGAATTCCACAGCAGATGAAAGGTTGGATCTTCCAACGGACCTCCGAGCTTGGCTCTGGAGACCACGCCCTAAACTTGTTCAGATTCCCGTCCAGATTTGACAGGGCTCCGGTATATCGTAGATTGTCGGAGATTCCTCCATCGGAACTCGACGAAATTTTGCATGGATGTTGTAGACTTAATTCCACACAATTCCACAGAAGCAATCTTTGAAACGACACTCGAGGAGGCGGTGGCGGTGGATACAAGTTCTCTATCCAGAAAAACAGCACAGTCGCTCAAGGGCAATGTTGACATTGAGCCCCCGAGCTCCATGGATGATTCCTCCATGATCATGATAGAGATCGGAGTTGATGTTGATGAAGGCTCTCCTCTGAACATGACGATCGGAGGTAGGGTGCAGTCCTCGGTCAAGGCAAGGTGACCAGTCGAGCCGGCGACGAAGATGCCGACGTCGCAGTTGATCTGCAGTCGAGCCATTGATCCTTTGCCGAGCACACAACGGAACTCTCAATGAAAGCATCATTGTCGGTGTCAAAACCGGCAGATCTTGGGTAGGGGGTCCCAAGCTGTGTATCATGGATCGATGGGTAACATGAGACAGGGGACATGATGTTTATCCAGGTCCAGGTCCTCGTAATGGAGGTAATACCCTACTTCCTACTTGATTGATCTTGATGAATATAGAGATTGTCTATTGACTAGCCTGGCCTTGGTTTATATAACACACCAGAGGCCTAGGGTTTAGGAGAGTCCTCGTCGTGTGCGCCAAGTCTTGTGGGATCTCCCTTGTATGCGGCATGGGCTGCCCGAAGTGGCCCATGAGTGAACCGCCATGGGGGTCCTCGGCCCGACCCACCTGGTCGGGACACGATGTGGTGAGTACCCCCTAGTCCAGGACACCGTCACTGGCATCGACACCAAGATGGCTGCCAAGCAAAATAAGTCTGTTGTGGCCCAAACTGAAGTACCAAGGCAGGAAGCACCTCACATTGTCTTCCCTGCCAGCATGGCAGGCTCGAAGCCTAAGGTCCCCTCAGCAGCTTCAGAACTGAATAAGGGCAGCTGAAGCCAAAGCCAAGAAGTGCAAGCACAAGAATGCTACTGATGGTGCCCCATCAACGAAGAAGCTGAAGACAAAGTCTTCAGAGAAAGAGCGTGTTGCTGCCACCGATCCCCTTGTTGTTGAGCCCATTTCTGTTGCCCGTCCACTCTCCACCAGCCAAGAACGTCGCCTTGTGATCCATGAGCCTACTTTCACAGAGACTCCTGAAGATGAAGAAGTTCCAGCTGTTGACCCCATCACAGCTGAAGACATTGGTCGCGATGACAATGTTGAAGATGATGAAGTTCTTCCTCAAATCGAGCACCAAGTGGTATCATCGCCTGTTCTTACAAACAGCAAACTCATCAGCATTGGTCGTCCCTTGACGCCAGTTGCTCAGGATGATTCGTGGGCCGATCGCCCTCAACAAGACACCCCCATTCATGATGAGACACCCAGAACTCCACCACCTCAAGTCACCACTCCGGTGCTTGACGATGACAACTACATGGTGCAGACCACTCCATCACCAGAGGCATCACTCGCATTACGCAGGCTTCACAAAGGCCCTAGGCCACAGGTCACCATGTCGAGCATTCCGGAAAGGGAAGTGCAACAAAGCTCAGCAACACGTCAAGTGTTTCCTGAAGCCACCCCTACTACGAATGTCTCTTAGTCTGAAGCAAAAGCTGCTGAAGATATTCCAGCTACATTAGCCGATGAAACTCAAGACACAAGAGAAGAAGAAGAAAGAGTTGCCACACCCCCTGTCACTGAAGAAGTCAATCTCGAGGAGAATGTGACTATGCCCGACCCTCCTGTCATTGAAGAAACGGAGGTTGAAAACACTGAGGCTGCCACAACCAACACGACTGAAGCCAATGACGTTGTCATGGCTGAAGACAATGTGGAGCCTGAAGCCAATGTTGTGCCTGAAGCTCATGTGCAACCTGAAGCTACAGTTCATGCTGAAGCCACTGTTCCACCCCCAAGGCCTCACACCATTGAACATGCCTATGATCGCGGCCAGCTTGTCACTGTATGTTGGCCCGTTCTGGTTCCTCCCACAGCTCCCGGACCACAGTATGATTACCATGTGGAGCAGAGGCCTCAGGTTCAGAAGCCAAAGCCCAGGCTGCCAAGGCTTCCAGGTGCTGCTACATCGCCCGGATCTTTCAGCGTAAACAGCTTCAGGGCACACAACACATTCTTTGACAGTGCCAAGAATCCATACTCGAAGCCAAAGACCTCTTCTGGTCACTTCTGGAGCTATCAGCAGTGCAACTATTACTCATGTATTCTATACAATCAAGAGCGAATCTTTCCTCACATGCGTCTTGATTGCGAAGCCATTGCTGGGCTGCCCTTCCTTGAAGAAGCTCTGGACTGTTTTAGAGATGCTGGCCTTCTGCAATTCATCACTGATAAAGAGCACTGGAATGAAGAGCTTCAGCTGCAGTTCTATGCCACCCTTCACATTCGTGGCTACAACAGGGATCTGAAGACTTGGATCCTTGAGTGGATGACAGGTGATGTGCATCATGAAGCCAAAGCTCAAGATATCATCGAGCTTACTTCCGTGCCCACTCCAGGTGAGCTCTATGAACCTAGTTGTCAGCTACACAGGAATGAGCTGCAGAGTATCTTTCAGAAGCCAGAGCCAAATATGAGTTAGATGCTCAGTATGATGAAGCCATTGCCACAAGATGCTGAATATCCCAAGGAATTCTTTGTCAAAGACCTCGAGTACTTGCCCCGCACAATTTATCACATTCTGAGACGTACTCTATGGCCAGTAAAGGGATATTCTTCTGAAGCCAAACTTGAAGGAACCATGAAGACAATGGTATTCCATATTGTCAATGGCATCAGATTCAATACCCAGGATTTCTTCATCAGACAACTTGCTGCATCTGGGGTTGATCTATTTGGCTTGAAGTTTTATGCTCCATGGGTGATGCGCCTGATCAAACTTCATTCATCTGTTGACTATCAGCCCTTAGCGTGCAACCATCTTGTATTTATGCCTAAGGTTGATCTGTCAGTTGAAGCCATCTACCCTGAGCCTGCCAAAGAACCCCTATATCTTCAAAATATTGATCGTCAAAGCTTCACACAACCAATAGAATAAATTCATGTTCCAAACGCTGCTACTCCTGCTTACCCTCTGGCTGGCAATATGCGTGAGCCACATCGTGCCAACACTGAAGCCACTGCCAGTACAATCGCTCAAAGGCCTCGAAAGCGTTCTCGCGTTCTCAATGACCGTGAGCTTCTTCTTGCCTTACATCAGAAGCAGGACAAGCACCATGACTGGCTAAAGCATCAGATGCAGAGTATCTTGGTGGACGTCAATCACATCCGAAACCTGGCCACCAAGAACTCCATCGTAGCCCATGAAGCCTGTCGGCGGTCTTGGAAGAGTCTCACACTGCCATGCCCTGAAGAAGATCTTCGTGAAGATGGCTTCACAGAAGGCTTCAAATTTGACTCTAGACCTCCACGCAATGCAAGCTGGCGCCGCACTCCATCAATAGAAGATTCTGAGTATTCATCTTCTACTGCAACTGTTGTTGCGAGAGTCGTCGATGAAGAAGACGACACCACTTCACCAACCATGGCTGCACTGCATCTCGACACTGCACCAGGCCCTTCTGCACCACCGAACTCAAGCGCGACCCTGCACCTTCATCTACTCCTGATGGGAACGAGTAGATGCTCTATGTCTTCAAACCTTTTTGGTCCTTACTGACAAAAGGGGAGAAGCATATGAGTTGATAGTCTTCAAGCGGGTCCTTATGGGTGGTTGCTATATTTTCCCAAGTGTTTACAACTCTCATTTTTGATACATTTGGTTCTTTGGGTTGTAACACTTAAACTTGATGGTTGTCTGCTACATTTTCTGCTACTCTGTGATGCAATGATAAATTCTGCATGAAGTCATTCCACAGACGTCCATTTTTCATTATGCATGTCATTATCTTCGTTATATCTTTATATGCATGATGAATTGTCTTCATAAGTTGAAGAGGATCTCCACAAAGTAAAACCTGCCATGTGCCTTTGCATTCAAAAGCAAACTACTTATATGCACATCTTCAGGGGGAGCCTTTTGCTACTTATGAAGACAATGCCTTAATCCTTAAACTTTCACATACTTTTATCCCCGTTGAAAACTTCAACCAGTTTGTCATCTATCACCAAAAAGGGGGAGATTGTAAGTGCATCTAGTGCCACCCCTTGTTGATTTTGGAGTATTAACGACAAACTTGGTTGAGGGACTAATGTGTTTGTGAGAATTGCAGGATAACATAGGTAGTAGTCCCACATTTGATTCGGTTTACCTACCAGAGATGACCCCTAAAAATGGTGAAGACATTGAAGACAATGGTGGTTTGTGAAAATATTCATAACGAAGATTATGACTTGAGAAGACATTCACATGAAGACTATGGAGTGCGAAGACATAGTTGTTTCGCAGTTTCCTTTTCTTCTTTATTGAGTCATAGGAACCACCGCACTGTTAATTAAGTGGGGTCCAAGTGAACAAAGTCAGAGTGACTGAAGTGATGCTCAACCAAATCCTATGTCTTCGACCGAAGACAATGAGAGCAAATCTTATCCAGAGCTGTGATACATCTCTGTCGTATCTATAATTTCTGATTGTTCCATGCTAATATTCTACAACTTTTACATACTTTTGGCAACTTTTTATACTATTTTTGGGACTAACATATTGATCCAGTGCCCAGTGCCAGTTCCTATTTGTTGCATGTTTTTTGTTTCGCAGAAAATCCATATCAAACGGAGTCCAAACGGGATAAAAACTGACGGAGATTTTTCTGGAGTATATGTGAATTTTGGGAAGTGGAATCAACGCGAGACGATGCCCGAGGGGCCCACGAGGGTGAGGGGAGTGCCCAAGGGGGTCAGACGCGCCTTGGGCCCTCGTTGCCACTCCGTAAGGCGGCTGTTGCCCTTCTTTCGCCACAAGAAAGGCAATATCCGGATAGATATCGTGTCCAAATTTCAGCCCAATCGGAGTTACGGATCTCCGGGAATATAAGAAACGGTGAAAGGGCAAAATCAGAAAGGCAGAAACAGAGAGAGACAGAGAGACAGATCCAATCTCGGAGGGGCTCTCGCTCCTCCCACGCCATGGAAGCCAAGGACCAGAGGGGAAACCCTTCTCCCATCTAGGGATGAGGTCAAGGAAGAAGAAGAAGAAGGGGGGGGCTCTCTCCCCCTCTCTCCCGGTGGTGCCGGAACGCCGCCGGGGCCATCATCATCACCGCAATCTACACCAACACCTCCGTCATCTTCACCAACATCTCCATCACCTTCCCCCATCTATCTACAGCGGTCCAATCTCCCCAACCCGCTGTACCCTCTACTTGAACATGGTGCTTTATGCTTCATATTATTATCCAATGATGTGTTGCCATCCTATGATGTCTGAGTAGATTTTCGTTGTCCTATCGATAATTGGTGAATTGCTATGATTGGTTTAATTTTCTTGTGGTTATGTTGCTGTCCTTTGGTGCCCATCATATGAGCGCGCACGTGGATCACACCATAGGGTTAGTTGTATGTTGATAGGACTATGTATTGGAGGGCAAGAGTGACAGAAGCTTCAACCTAGCATAGAAATTGATGCATACAGGATTGAAGGGGAACCAATATATCTTAATGCTATGGTTGGGTTTTACCTTAATGAACGTTAGTAGTTGCGGATGCTTGCTAATAGTTCCAATCATAAGTGCATAGAATTCCAAGTCAGGGATGACATGCTAGCAGTGGCCTCTCCCACATAAAACTTGTTATCGGTCTAGTAAAGTAGTCAATTGCTTAGGGACAATTTCGCAACTCCTACCACCACTTTTCCACACTCGCTATACTAACTTTATTGTGTCTTTATCTAAACAGCCCCTAGTTTTTATTTACGTTCTCTTTATATTCTTGCAAACCTATCCCGTTACACCTACAAAGTACTTCTAGTTTCGTACTTGTTCTAGGTAAAGCGAACGTCAAGCGTGCGTAGAGTTGTATCGGTGGTTGATAGAACTTGAGGGAATATTTGTTATACCTTTAGCTTCTCGTTGGGTTCAACACTCTTACTTATCGAAAGAGGCTACAATTGATCCCCTATACTTGTGGGTTATCAAGACCTTTTTCTGGCGCCGTTGCGGGGGAGTTATAGCGTGGGGTGAATATTCTCGTGTGTGCTTGTTTGCTTTATCACTAAGTAATTTTTATTTGCTGTTCTAAGTTGTTCTCTATCTTTAGTTATGGATATAGAACATGACATACCAAAAAAATTAGGTTTACTTGCTACTCATGGAGATGGGGAACCTCCTAAAACCTTCGATGCTCATTATGTGAAAGATATTATGTACTACTTTGATAATCCTGAGAAAAATCCCATTCAACTTTATAATGGGAGTAACGTTGGATCAACGTGAATACTTTAGGGATTATCGCTTGACACAAAAAGGGAAACTATTATGGGATCAAATTTATATGTTACGTTGGTATGCTCGGGATCCATGCTTGAGATATGATTATACTTGTTGCTCTAGGATGAAGGCTCAACACCTTCCCTTTTCATGCAAATTTAATGAAAATGAAACCTTAGCTTCTTATGCTAATGGTATATATGATTACTATGATGTGGAACGAATAGAAGAATTCGTTGCTTTTATGGGTGCTTATGAAATTGAATCTTTATTTAAAGAGTGTGACAATCTTGATGATGCTGTTTACAGACCTGAAATTTTTGCTATACTTAAATATTGCTATGAGAATTATGAATTCAATTCCGATATTGATGATTTTACTGAGAGAGTCTCGCTGTCCAAGAAGAGACTAATATTTTGCAGGAGTCTATGGAAGAAGAAATTGATGAAACTGTGGGCTCATTGGATGAAAAAGATGATGAGGAGAGCGAAGAACAAAAGGAGGAAGAGCGGACTAGCTACCCGTGGCCACCTTCTAATGAGAGTAACTCTTCAACTCATACATTGTTTAATTTCCCTTTGTGCTTGCCGAAGGATGATTGCCATGATGATTGTTATGATCCCGTTGATTCTTTTGAAATATCCCTTTTTGATGATGCTTGCTATTCTTGTGGCCAAGATGTCAATATATATTATGCTTATGGAGATGAACTTGCTATAGTTCCTTATGTTAAACATGAAATTGTTGCTATCGCACCCACGCATGATAGTCCTATTATCTTTTTGAATTCTCCGACTACACTATATCGGAGAAGTTTGCCCTTATTAAGGATTATATTGATGGGTTGTGTTTCACTACTACACATGATGATTTTGATAGATATAATATGCATGTGCTTTCTGCTCCTACTTGCAATTATTATGAGAGAGGAACTACATCTCCGCCTGTCCATGTTTCCAATATGATAAAATTGTGAGAAATTGTTTATACTATGCACTGGACTTTACTTGATGTGCATGAATTGTTCTTGTATGACATGCCGATGCATAGGAAGAGAGTTAGACTTCGTCATTGCTTAATATATGTTGCTTTGTGCTCACTACTAAATGCCAAATCATTGCTAATTCAAATTGGCTTTGATATACCTTGGGATCCGGGTGGATTCATTACTTGAGCACCTTATGCCTAGCTTAATGGCTTTAAAGAAAGCGCTGCCAGGGAGACAACCCGGAAGTTTTAGAGTGTCATTTATTTCTGTTGAGTGCTTTTATATAGTGTAAAAACAAAAAAATAAAGAGGAGAACCCAAAACTTTTCAAAAAGGAAAGTGAAAGTGAGAGAGACAAGCATTGTTGAAGTGGGGGAGCTCCTTGAACTTTGTTCATGCTCACGGAAACTTTGTGAATCCTGATTACAGAAACTTTTCAACAAAAATAATTATCCCCTTGTACAATTCCATTGTATTATAAAAATAATGTGCCAAGATTTGCCTTTAGGATTTTTACATTGCTTGTTGGTTTGTGCGGTGCAAAACAGAAACTTTGGCTGTAGTGCGCGATTTTACATTTTTTACTGGAACGTCGAACGGTTCTGAAACTTTTTTCACTGTCTTTCTATGCAAATTGTTTATTTTGCCTATTTTTTCAGAATTTTTGGAGTACCGGAAGTATGGTGAATGTTCAGATTACTACAGACTGTCCTGTTTAAGACAGATTCTGTTTTTGATGCATAGTTTGCTTGTTTAGATGAAACTATCAATTTCTATCAGTGGATTAAGCCATGGAAAAGTTATATTACAGTAGCTACAATGCAAAAACAAAATATGAATTGGTTTGCAACAGTACTTAGAGTAGTGATTTGCTTTATTATACTAACGGATCTTACCGAGCTTTCTGTTGAGTTTTGTGTGGATGAAGTGTTCGAAGATCGAGGATGTCTCGATGTGAGTAGAAGTATGAGAGGCAAGAGCTCAATATTGGGGATGCCCAAGGCACCCCAAGTAAATATTGAAGGAGACTCAAGCGTCTAAGCTTGGGGATGCCCCGGAAGGCATCCCATCTTTTTTCAACAAGTATCGGTATGTTTTCAGATTCGTTTCGTTCATGTGATATGTGCAAATCTTGGAGCGTCTTTTGCATTTAGTTTTCACTTTTATTGTATGAACCATGCTAGTATGAGATAGTCCATGGTTGATTTATAGAATGCTCTTTGCACTTCACTTATATCTTTTGAGTATGGCTTTATAGAATGCTTCATGTGCTTTACTTATATCATTTGAAGTTTGGGTTGTCTGTTTGTCTTCACATAGAAAACCGCCATTTGTAGAATGCTCTTTTGCTTCACATATATTTGTTAGAGCATGGACATATCTGTTGTATAAATAATTAAACTCTCTTGCTTCACTTATATCTAGTTAGAGAGATGACAGGAATTGGTCATTCACATGGTTAGTCATAAGATCCTACATAAAACTTGTGGATCACTGAATATGATATGTTTGATTCCTTGCAATAGTTTTGCGATATAAAGATGGTGATATTAGAGTCATGCTAGTGGGTAGTTGTGGATTGTAGAAATACTTGTGTTGAAGTTTGTGATTCCCGTAGCATGCACGTATGGTGAACCGTTATGTAACGAAGTTGGAGCATGAGGTATTTATTGATTGTCTTCCTTATGAGTGGCGGTCGCGGACGAGCGATGGTATTTTCATACCAATCTATCGCCTAGGAGCATGCGCGTAGTACTTTGTTTCGCTGACTAATAGATTTTTGCAATAAGTATGTGAGTTCTTTATGACTAATGTTGAGTCCATGGATTATACGCACTCTCACCCTTCCATCATTGCTAGCCTCTTCGGTACCGTGCATTACCCTTTCTCACCTCGAGAGTTGGTGAAAACTTCGCCCGTGCATCCAAACCCCATGATACAATACACTCTATCACACATAAGCCTCCTTATATCTTCCTCAAAACAGCCAACATACCTACCTATCATGGCATTTCCATAGCCATTCCGAGATATATTTCCATGCAACTTCCATCATCATCATATACATGACTTGAGCATTTATTGTCATATTGCTTTGCATGATCGTAAGATAGCTAGCATGATGTTTTCATGGCTTGTCCGTTTTTTGATGTCATTGCTACGCTAGATCATTGCACATCCCGGTACACCGCCGGAGGCATTCATATAGAGTCATATTTTGTTCTAGTATCGAGCTGTAATATTGAGTTGTAAGTAAATAAAAGTGTGATGATCATCATTATTAGAATATTGTCCCATGATCAAAATAAAAGCGGCCAAAGAAGCCCCCCAAAAAAGAGATAGAGGCCAAAGAAGCCCACAAAAAGGAAAAAAAAGAAAAAAAAAGAGAAGGGATAATGTTACTATCCTTTTACCACACTTGTGCTTCAGAGTAGCACCATGTTCTTCATATAGAGAGTCTCTTGAGTTATCACTGAAAGTGCCAGTTATCGACTAGAGGGGGGGGGGTGAATAGGCGATTTTTATGAAAGTCTTCAAAACATGAGAGTTTCGAAGACAAACAATAGAAATGAACCTATTGATATGCAGCGGAAGGTAGACTACACTAAGCAAGCCATAGTCAAGTATTCAATGAAGTGAAAGCACGAAGACTAATAGCAGCTAGGTAGTAAAGATCAGGATGGAGGATAGTATGAAGCCAAACAATGATAGTAGTCACACAGTGAAGTCAAACAGGTAGTGCAAGCAGGCAATGACTTCACGAAGACAAACTGTAAGTAAAGAGAGGGAGAGGATAGAACCAGTCACTTGGTGAGGACAAAGGATTTGTTGGACCAGTTCCAGTTGCTGTGACAACTGTACGTCTGGTTAGGGAGGCTGAGATTCAACTCAGAAGACCATGTCTTCACCTTATTCCCCTTGAGCTAAGGACACGTAGTCCTCGCCCAATCACTCTGGTAAGTCTTCAAGGTAGACATCCAAACCTTCACATACTTCGTTCACCGGTGATCCACAATGACTCTTGGATGCTCAGAACGCGACGCCTAACCGGCTAGAGTCACAATCCTCAAGTGTAACAAGTCTTCAAGTCACGCGGACAGAAAGACTTCATTGATGCCTAACACTCTTTGGCTCTGGGTGTTTGGGCTTTGTCCTCACAAGGATCTCTCTCTCAAAGGCTACGAAGGTGGGTTGCTCTCAAACGACAAAAGCTGTGCAGTAACTCTGAGCAGCCACCAATTTATGGTGTAGGGGGTGGGCTATTTACAGCCACTAGGCAACCCGACCTGATTTGTCCGAAATGACCCTGGGTCACTAAGGAACTGACACGTGTTCCAACGGTCAGATTTCAAACACACGCGGCAGCTTGACTTGGGCTACAAGTAAAGCTGACTCACCCAGCTCTGGATAAGCTTTGCTCTCATTGTCTTCGCTCGAAGACATAGGATTTGGTTGAGCATCACTTCAGTCACTCTGACTTTGTTCACTAGGACCCCACTTAACAGTACGGTGGTTCCTAAGACTCAACAAAGAAGAAAAGGAAACAAGGAAACAACTAAGTCTTCGCGCTCCATAGTGTTCACGCGATGTCTTCTCATGTCATAGTCTTCAATGTGAATATCTTCACATACCACCATTGTCTTCAATGTCTTCGTACATTTTTAGGGGTCATCTCCGGTAGGTAAACCGAATCAATGAGGGACTACTACCTGTGTTATCCTGCAATTATCACAAACACATTAGTCCCTCAACCAGGTTTGTCGTCAATACTCCAAAACCAACTAGGGGTGGCACTAGATGCACTTACAATCTCCCCCTTTTTGGTGATTGATGACAAACTGGTTGAAGTTTTCAACGGGGATAAAAGTATGTGAAATTGTAAAGGATAAAGGTATTGTCTTCATAAGTAGCAACAGGCTCCCCCTGAAGATGTGCATATAAGTAATTTGCTTTTGGAATGCAAATGCACATGGCAGGTTGTACTTGTGGAGATCCTTTTCAACTTATGAAGACAATTCATCATGCATGATATGATATAGCGAAGATAATGACATGCAAAATGAAAAATGGACGTCTGCAATATGACTTCGTGCGGGATTTATCATCGCACATGCGGAATATATCATCACATCACAGAATAACAGAAAACGTAGCAGACGACCATCAAGTTTAAGTGTTACAACTCAAAGAACCAAATGTATCAAAAGCGAGAGTTGTAAACACTAGGCAAATTATAAAGCAACCGCCCATATGGACCCGCTTGAAGACTATCAACTCATATGCTTCTCCCCCTTTTGTCAGTAAGGAACAAAAAGGTTTGAAGACATGGAGCCTCTACTCGTTCCCAGAAGGAGTGGGTGAAGCAGCAGGTTCGTCGTCGGCAGTTGGCGGTCCAGAAGAACTTGGTGCAGTGTCGACACGCGCTGAAGTTGGAGGTGGTGAAGTAGCATCATCTTGATCATCTATGACTCTAGCATTGACTGTGGCAGCTGAGGAGGAATAATTAGAGTCTTCAAGAGAGGGAGTCCGACGCAAGACATCATTCCTTGGAGGAGTGGAGTCAAACTTGAATCTTTCAGGGAAGCCATTGTCTTGAAGATCTGCTTCAGCACTCAGCAATGTCAAGCTCTTCCATGACCTCCGACAGGTTTCATGAGTGACAAAGGCATTCTTGGTGGCAAGGTTGCGAATGCGATTGACATCCACCAAGAGGCTTTGCATCTGTCGCTTCAGCCAGTAGTGATGCTTATCCCGTTTCTGATGAAGGGCGACGAGAACCTCTCGGTCATTGAGGACACGAGATCACTTTCGAGGCCTTTGCGCAATTGTGCTCTCAGTGGCTTCGGTATTGGCACGATGAGGGCCACATGTATTGCCAGTCAAAGGATAAACATGAGTGACTGCCTGGACTCCTGCAATGGGCTGGGTGAAGCTTTGGTGATCAGCATTGTGAAGCAAACAGGCTCCTTGGCAGGCTCTGGGTATATGGCTTCAACTGACATATCAACCTCTGGCAAAAATATTAGATGGTTGCGAGCAGAAGGCTAATAGTTGACAGCAGAGTGAAGCTTGATCTGGTGCATAACCCATGGAGCGTAGAACTTCAGACCAAAGAGATCAGAGCCTGATGCAGCCAATTTCCTAATAAAGAAGTCCTGAGCATTGAAGCTGATGCCACTGAAGATATAAAAGACCAATGTCTTCATCGCTCCTTCAAGCTTCGCTGCAGAAGAATGTCCCTTGATGGGCCATAGAGTTCGTCTTATGATATGATAGATTGTTCGGGGCAGATACTCTAGGTATTCAACAAAGAATTCTCTTGGGTATTCTGCATCGCGTGGCAGAGGCTTCATCATGCTTAGAATTTGGCTCATGTTGGGCTCTGGCTTATGAAAGATGCTCTCCAATGCATTGTGGTGAAGCTGACAACTAGGCTCAAAGAGTTCACCTGGAGTGGGCAGGCCAGTTAGCTCAATGATATCAAGAGCTTTGGCTTCATGATGGACATTACCTGTCATCCACTAAAGGACCCAAGTCTTCGGATCCCTGTTGTAGTCGCGATTGTGGAGGGTAGCATAAAATTATAGTAGAAGCTCTTCATTCCAATGCTCCTTATCAGTCACAAAGTTCAGCAGACCAGCATCACGGAAGCAGTCAAGGGCTTCTTCAAGGCAGTCCAGTCCAGCAATGGCTTCACAGTCTAGACGCATATGTGGAAAGATGCACCCTTGGTCATAGAGAACCTGATAGCTCCAGAACCGATCAGATGAGATCCTTGGCTTGGAATAGGGGTTCTTGGCACTATCAAATAAAGTGTTGTGCACAATTAAGCCATTTGCATTGAAGGACCCTGGTGAAGTGGCAGTACCTGGAAACCTGGGCAACCTTGGCTTTGGCTTCTGGACCTGAGGCCTGTGCTCGATATGATAGTCAAATTGCGGACCAACAGCAGGTGGAGGAACCAGAATGGGCCATCTGACAGTGACCAGCTGACCATGATCATATGCTTGCTCGATGGTGTGTGGCCGTGGAGGCGGTACAGGAGCAGTGGCAGTGGCAGTGGTATTGACTTCTGGCTGCAGATTTGCGTCAGGAGCAGCATTGGCTTCAGGTGCAATCACTTCAGGCACCACATTAACTTCAGGCGCCACATTAGCTTCAGCCATGACAACGTCATTGGCTTCAGTGTTGGTGTTGGTAGTCGCCTCAATGTTATCAACCTCCACTTGAGTAGCTGGAGGGTTGAACACGTTCCCCTCGAGAACAACTTCAGGGTTGGTTGGGGGTGTAGCAACACGTTCTTCTTCATTTCCTTGCTCTTCTTGTTCATCGGCTGATGCAGCCGGAATATCGTCAGCCGCCTTGGCTTCAGACTCAGGGACGTTCGCAGTAGGAGAGGCTTCAGGAAATACTTGGCGTGATACTGATTGGTGCTCTTCTCCTTCTGGAACACTCGACAGAGTGACTTGTGGCCTTGGTCCTTTACAAAGCCTGCGGAACGCTGGCGACGCTTGTGGAGATGGAGTAGGTTGGGCCTCAAAGTCATCATCTTCAAGCACCGGAGTGGTGACTTGAGTTGGGGGAGTATCTGGTGTTTCTTCTTGACGGGGGGAGTCTTGAGGGTGATCATCCCATGAATCATCCTGAGCAATTGGCGTCAAAGGACGACCAATGCTGATGAGTTTGCTGTTCATGAGAACAGGCGATGATACCACATTGTGTTCGATCTGAGGAAGGACTTCATCATCTTCTCCATTGTCTTGGGGACCAATGTCTTCAGCTGCGGTGGGGTTGACAGCTGGAATGTCTTCAGCTTCAGGAGCCTCTAGGGAAGCAAGCTCATGAACTATCAAACGACGCTCTTGTTGTGCACATGACGAGCAACAGAAATTGGCTCGACGACAAGGGGCTCTGTGGGAGCAGCCCAATCTTTCTTCTTGGTTTTACGCTTCTTGGCAGGTGGAGCTTCGTCAGTGGTGTTCTTGGTCTTGCGTTTTCTGGCTTTGGCTTCAGCTGCCCTTGTTTTCTTAAGCTCTGAAGCCACTGTGGGGACCTTAGGCTTCACGCCTGTCGTACTGGCGGGGAAGACAATGCGAGGTTCTTCCCGCCTGGATGCTTCAGCTTGGTCCACAATAGGCTTCTTCTGCTTGGCAGCCATCTTGGGGTCGATGCCAGGACGCCCAAGTGCCTTGCGCTTCTCAGCTTCATTGTAGACTTGAACACACTTGGCAGCTAGATGCTTCATTCGTTCTCGAGAACCTTTGGCTTCATCACGTTTCTTGTGAAACACCTCCTTGAGCTCATGCAGCATTGTCTTGAAGTTTTGGACGTCTGTCACACTGAGCTTGGCCATATGCTTCTTGAACTGAGCCTTTTCATAGTCGATCTTGTGCTTCAGTTCAACAATTCTCTGAGCTAGAGCCAGCTCAGGAGCAATGGCTCCATGGAAGGAGACGCTGAGGCCAATGGGGAGTTGCAGATCATCAAAGCTGAGATTGGGGGTGTCAAACCACTCATCAATGAAATTGTTTAACACTTCCACGTCAAAGAGAGGCAAATCATTGAAGATTTCAGCCTCTTGCTTGCTCTTTATCAACAGCTCAAGAGCATCATCAGCAAGATCGTCGTCACTCAACAAATCAATGGCGTCGTTCTCATTTCTTAGAACTACAGCAGGGGTCAGTGCTTGACCAGGGGTGTGCATGGGCTTCTTCTTCTTCTTCTCAGACTTGGAGATGCGTGAGAGATCTTCAGACTGCACACTTGGTGCAAGAGGAGCAGTGGCCAGAGGCTTCGCTCGCGAAGCTCTTGGTGCAGTGGAAGGCTTCGAAGCCTTGGGTTTCTTCAGCTTCTTAGGCTTTGGTGGTGCAGGCGCTTCGTCAGAATCAGCATCATCTGCAGAGTGCTCCACGGCTGCCCCTTGAACCATAATGTGAGTGATGAGACCTTCTAGGTTGTAGAAGGGCCCAACAAGATTGGGTTCAGCTTCGCGTGTGCCATCGACACGAGGAGTAGAGGGACCTAGATTGAAGTCTAATCCCCGCGACTTCTTATTCTCTTTGGCCGAGTTCTTGGCAAACTAAAAGTTGCGCTTGAACATATTGTCATCACGACACCACAGCAGTGAAGATGGGTCGGCATCAGCAGGCTGTGGTCCACGGACCATGCAAGGGTAGAAACCTTGTTCAATGGCTTCATCTCTAGACCTGGGTGGAAGATTTTTGTACAAGATGTCTCCCCAGGGTCGCTTGATGGCATTCTTTTCAGCATATTCCTGGGTCACGAACCTGTACTTGTGTGACGCCCCCGATTTGACCGTACACTAATCATGCACGCAAATGTGTACGACCAAGATCAGGGACTCACGGGAAGATATCACAAAACAACTCTAAAACATAAATAAGTCATGCAAGCATCATAATACAAGCCAGGGGCCTCGAGGGCTCGAATACAAGTGCTCGATCACAGACGAGTCAGCGGAAGCAACAATATCTGAGTACAGACATAAGTTAAACAAGTTTGCCTTAAGAAGGCTAGCACAAAAGTAGCAACGATCAAAAAGGCAAGGCCTCCTGCCTGGGACCTCCTAACTACTCCTCGAAGTCGAACTCCATGTAGAATCATCCTCGGGATCTCTAGCTCCTGTACTCCAGTATCTGGTTGCGACAATCAGGTATAGAAAAGGGAAAAGAGGGAGAAAAGCAACCGTGAGTACTCATCCAAAGTACTCGCAAGCAAGGAGCTACACTACATATGCATGGGTATATGTGTAAAGGGTCATATCGGTGGACTGAACTGCAGAATGCCAGAATAAGAGGGGGATAGCTAGTCCTGTCGAAGACTACGCTTCTGGCCATCTCCATCTTGCAGCATGTAGAAGAGAGTAGATTGAAGTCCTCCAAGTAGCATCGTATAGCATAATCCTACCCGGCGATCCCCTCCTCGTCGCCCTGTTAGAGAGCGATCACCGGGTTGTATCTGGCACTTGGAAGGGTGTATTTTATTCAGTATCCGGTTCTAGTTGTCATAAGGTCAAGGTACAACTCCGGGTCGTCCTTTTACCGAGGGACACGGCTATTCGAATAGATAAACTTCCCTGCAGGGGTGCACCACATAACCCAACACGCTCGATCCCATTTGGCCGGACACACTTTTCTGGGTCATGCCCGGCCTCGTAAGATCAACACGTCGCAGCCCCACCTAGGCTCAACAGAGAGGCCAGCACGCCGGTCTAACCCTATGCGCGCAGGGGTCTGGGCCCATCGCCCTATGCACACCTGCACGTTGCGTACGCGGCCGGAAGCAGACCTAGCCCCCTTAATACAAGCGCGAGCTTACGGTCCAATGCGGCGCGCGCCACTCAGTTGCTGACGTCAAGAAGTGCTTCGGCTGATACCACGACGTCGGGATACCCATAACTACTCCCGCGTAGATGGTTAGTGCGTATAGACCAAATGGCCAGACTCAGATCAAATACCCAGAACTCGTTAAGCGTGTTAAGTATCTGCGAACGCCGACCAGGGCCAGGCCCACCTCTCTCCTAGGTGGTCTCAACCTGCCCTGTCGCTCTGCCACAAAGTAACAGTCGGGGGCCGTCAGGAACCCAGGCCCACCTCTACCGGGGTGGAGCCACCTGTCCTTTCAGCCCCCTCATCAGAATCACTTGCGGGTACTCCTCGAGCCGACCCAACTTTAGTCACCACATGTGTCATGTATATAATTTAGTATATACCCGTGATCACCTCCCAAAGTGATCACGACCCAGTAGTATAGCATGGCAGAAAGACAAGAGTGTAGGGCCACTGATGGAATAAACTAGCATCCTATTCTAAGCAGTAGGATAGCAGGTAAGGGTAACAACTGTAGCAACAATGACAGGCTATGCATCAGGATAGGATTAACGGGAAGCAGTAACATGCTACACTACCCTAATGCAAGCAGTATAGAGAAGAATAGGCGATATCTGGTGATCAAGGGGGGGGGGGCTTGCCTGGTTGCTCTGGCAAGAAGGAGGGGTCGTCAACTCCATAGTCGAACTGGGCAGCAGCAGCGTCGGTCTCGTAGTCTACCGGAGAAGGAGAGGGGGAGGAAACAGTAAATATAAAGCAAACATAGCATCCCAAAGCATAACGTGGTAATACGACGTGTCGGGTGTGACCTAACGAATGTCTGCACGAATAGGTGAAGGGGGAAAATTCAACCGGGAATGTTTTCCCGGTCCCAGACCTATGCCAGACAGATGACCGGAGGGGGAAAGTTCCATGTTCAGCATGCTAGAGGCATGTGACAAATGAACGGACCGCGTATTCGGATTCGTTGGATTTTTCTGAGCAACTTTCATATAGAAAACATTTTCATCCGAGCTACGGATTATTTTATATGATTTTTGAAAGATTTAACAATATTCTGGAATTATTTATATTAACAGAAAAGGAATATGACGTCAGCATTGCGTGGGGATGATGTCAGCAGTCAATAGACTCGCTGACCAGGGTCAAACCGGGCCTGTGGGTCCAGTGGGACCCACATGTCAGCCTCTGTTAGTCTAACAGTAATTTAAACTAAACTAACAGTCTAATTAGAGGGGTGGGCCCCATATGTCAGTGAGTGTTAGGCTAGTATAGTTACTTGTTTTATTAAAAACGTTTATTAAACTAATTATCAGAGCGGGGGCCCACATGTCTGTGACAGAAGCCGGCCCAGTCAGCGTTGACCTCAGTCAACTGGTCAAAGTGGGGCTCCTGGGCCCACCAGTCAGTGGCTGGGGCCTGCCCAGTCAGCAGTTGACTAAAGTCAACAGGGCAGCCGGGTCCAGGGGCCCACGGGTCAGCGACCCAGGGGCGGGGCCCATCGAGCCACGTCGGCGTCGGCGCCGGAGAGAGCTCCGGCGACCAAAAACGCGGCGGAGCTCGCCGGACTTGGCCGGAAAAACGCTACGGTGCTCCGTTCGGGGCGTGCTTAGGCTCGTTCGAACGAGCGTTCAACGCCGCATCCATTTACGGGAGCGGTGCGGCCGTAAACGGCCGGAAGCTACGGCGGCGAGCGGCGGAGCGGACGCCGGAGTTTGGCCCTCGCGCGAACTGCGGCTAGACGGCACGGCAAGACTACTGTGGAGGCTCTACGGGGTCCTGGCGAGGCCTAGAGCACGGTGGCGAGCTGGGGTGAGCACGACATCGACGAGGACGACGGTGACGAGCTCCGTTGCGGAGTGGGCTTCGGGCGGCGATGGCAACGGCGGCTACGGTGATGAATCCGTGCGGGGGAGCAAGGGGGGGAGACGTGGTGGCTCACTGGGAGCCGTAGGGAAGTGGCAGTGTGCTCGGGGAGGCGCGGAGCATCCGGAATCGACGGCAATAGACGATGGCGACCCGAGGAAGGAGAAGAAGATGGCAGCGGAGTGGAGGCCTCCCAGCTCGTTCCGTTCGGCGTAGTCGACGTAGTCGACGGTGGGGAGCCGTTCGGGCACGTCGGCGGGGCAATCGGGGCACGGTGGCCGCGGGATCGAGCGTCGCGGCGGCGAGCTCTCGGGCAAGCTCGCAGCGGGAGCGATAGGGAGAGCGAGGGGGAAACTGAGGTAGCTAGGGTTTCCCGGGGGTACGGGGGCGGCCTTAGCCGTGCGGGGGCTCGGCGGATGGTCGCCGCGTGGCCATCCGCGGCCTGGACGAGCGCCCGGCGGCCACCGAGCTCGCATGAGCAGTAGGAGGAAGGAGGGGACTCCAGGTGGGCTGGGCCGCACCTGTAGCTAGTAGGCCTAAGTGCACAATAGAACTTAGGCCCCTTTTTATTTTCTTATTACTGTGTTCTGTTTTTCTTTTACTGTTTTATTTTAGTTCCTCTTTTATTTTTATTTCTTTGTTTTACAAAAATTACCACTAGTGCCTAAATTTGTATTGATCAACAAACTACTGTGAGATTAATCCTTAACCCATAATAAAATAGTTTTAGCATTTTATAAATTCAATAGGCATTTGTTTAATTGTTTTCACTATTGTTTTAATTGTTTTAGAGCCTTTAAACATTTTATCAAAGCTTGGTTCCTCCACCATAATTACTTTCGATTTATTTGACACAACCCGAACATTTTAGTTTTGATATTTGAAAATTTTACTGTTTGCCTGTATTTTATATTTTAACTTGAATCGTTTTTGAACTAACTCGAGTTTATCAACAGTAACCGAGGTGACGTGGCTCCATCAGCAGAGGTTTACTGTAGCTTGATTATCCGGGCGTCACAACTTGTACCATTGTTCTGCCCAATATCTTCGAATCCATTGGATTCGTGTTTTACGCTGATTGTAGTCCTCCTCTGGATCTGTCTTGTATAGCTCATAGAGGTCAGGTGGCAAATCTCTTGATGTTCCCCCACGACGCTGTCTGCCTCCCTTCCTTGCTGACTTATCTGTGGCCATGTATTTCAGACTGAATGGCTTCAACACTGTCAAAGGCTTCCGTCTGCTGGTCAGACAGGAACTGGCTTCGGGAGATTTGATATGATGCTGTAAGAATTCCGCAAATGAATGCAGACTATGAGAACCAAGGGATTCTCCCACGGACATGTACCTGTGACAGCATAAGAGATGCGAGGGAAGGGGAAGAGGTCATATGCATTCTCAGAAGATTTTGAAGATAAATCAGTTTAGAAGACATTGACCTCATAGCGCGAAGACATTCACTTATATGTTGAGAGTTGGTTCCAGATTTGTACGAATCCAAGAATAGGTACAAGTGAGGAATCTAACTACGTGTGAAGCATATGTGAATATACTAGGCATCATATGAGATGCAAAACAGGATAGATCCAAATTTGTGGAGGCAGAAACCACTTTTGGTAAGAAGATTGAATCTATCGGATCAAAAGGACGGTAAAAAGAGAGTTTTAATTTACCACACGATGAACTGCTAGACAGAGTAGAAGATGAGGCCGAGCAGTTCGATCTTCCATGCCCTAACTTGGCAACGGAGGACACCTACGGTGGCGGCGGAGAAGACGATGTCCGCGGCCAGCGTGAAGACGGCGTCGGTGAGGTCGCGGCAACTAAGCACTTCGTCACCGGCATCGTCGAGAGTTAGCGGTGGCGCTAGGGTTTGTCGAGGTGGAGAGGTGGAAGAAGGATTTTTTACCGCGATGGGATGTGCATTTATAGGGAGAGGGACGGCACAACGCAATTATGCAGGTGCCCCTGGTGGTTCACATTTGAGGGACACATGGCGAACATGCAACACATTGGGAGTTGTTCCATGTTCCCATGCACGCCTGGACTGTCGGGTGGTTGTTCCGGCTTCTGTGGGTTTCAGGCAATAAGAATTGAGCATTTAAAACAGATTTAATGTTTGTCTCTGTATCTTCTGCTCACAAGGACGCAGAGAAGACATTTGACGGTTTCAACATAATGCATATGATTTGGAAAGATAGAGTTTGAGGTAGAAGCATAGAGAGGTTAGGGTCCGATCACATTCACTTAGTTCAAAAGATTCAAACGAGAAGACATAGCTATAAGTGAATGCTGTAGAGGACAGAACACTAATGTATGTATATATATATATATATATATATATATCAGAATAAGACCAAATCAACATTGTGAAGATAAACATGAAGACAAATCAATGTTGAAGATAAATCAAATGTGAAGACTTAGCAAATGTAAGGCCAATGGAAAACATTCCAAACAAAAGTTTGGTGGTGGCGTTACCCACCATATAGGAAGTATTATACCCAGACACGGCGCACAATTATCGTGGCGCTCCGAAGTCAAATTCCGCATTAATGTATTCACACTCAGAGTGCAAGTCTTCATTGATTGAAGATATACATTACTTCGTGTGTTGCACATCTAAGTCATCAACATGCATAAGTGTTAGGATGTGTGCCTGATCACAGAACATTCGAGGATTCCAAGATATTTAGCTCACACCGCAACTTGCAAAACCTTTTCTCATCCAAGGGCTTTGTGAAGATATCTGCCAATTGCTCTCCAGTTGACGTGAATGATATCAATATCTTCCTTCATGACATGATCTCTGAGAAAGTGATGATGAATTTCAATGTGCTTTGTCTTCGAGTGCTGAACTGGGTTGTTGGCAATCTTGATGGCGCTTTCGTTGTCGCAGTAGAGTGGTACTTGTTTCAGATGGATGCCATAGTCCTTGAGTGTTTTCTTCATCCATAGAAGCTGAGTGCAACAAGATCCAGCAGCAATGTATTCAGATTCAACAGTGGAGAGTGATACACAGTTTTGCTTCTTTGAAGACCAACAGACAAGTGATCGTCCTAGAAAGTGACATGTGCCTGATGTAGACTTGCGATCCACCTTGTCACCAGCATAATCAGCATCCGAAAATCCAACTAGATCAAACTCCGAGCCCTTTGGATACCATAATCCTAATGTTGGGGTGTAAGCCAAATATCGAAGAATTCACTTCACAGCTAAGTGATGCGATTCCTTTGGTGCCGCTTGGAATCAAGCACACATGCAAACACTGAGCATGATATCTGGCCTAGATGCACATAAATAGAGTAAAGAACCAATCATGGAGCGGTATACCTTTTGATCAAACTCTTTACCATTGGCGTCAGGACCCAGATGACTCTTGGTTGGCATTAGCGTCGTGTAACCTTTGCAGTCTTGCATTCCAAACTTCTTCAGGCAGTCTTTGAGGTATTTCTCTTGAGATATGAAGATGCCATTACTTTGCTGATGAATTTGAAGGCCAAGGAAGAACTTCAGCTCACCCATCATGGACATCTGATATTGCTCTTGCATCATGTGTCCAAACTCATCACTGTATTTCTGGTTGGTGCAGCCGAAGATAATGTCATCCACATATATTTGGCACACAAATAGTTCACCATCATATGTCTTCGTGAAGAGTGTAGGATCCAAGGAACCAGGTTTGAAGCCTTTGCTCTTCAGGAAGTCTTTGAGTGTGTCATACCAAGCGCGAGGGGCTTGTTTGAAGCCATACAGTGCCTTGTTAGTTTGTACACCATATCAGGATGTTTTAGATCTTCAAAGCCAGGCGGTTGTGCAACATACACTTCTTCAATGTTGCCGTTGAGAAATGCACTCTTCACATCCATTTGATACAGCGGGATGTTGTGATGATCTGCATAGGCTAGCAATATGCGAATAGCTTCAAGCCTAGCCACAGGAGCAAATGTTTCATCGAAGTCAATCCCTTCGACTTGAGTGTATCCTTGAGCAACGAGACGAGCCTTGTTTTTGACAACTTGACCATGCTCATCTTGCTTGTTGCGATATACCCATTTTGTGCCTATTATGTTGTGCTTGCGGGGCTCAGGATGCTTGACAAGTTCCCAGACATTGTTCAGCTTGAACTGTTGAAGCTCTTCTTGCATAGCTTGAATCCATTCAGGTTCCATGAAGTCTTCAGCAACTTTCTTGGTTTCAGATATTGAGACAAATGCAAAGTGCCCACAGAAATTTGCTAGCCGTGTTGCTCTTGAACGAGTGAGTGGACCAGGTGCATTGATGTTATCAATTATCTTCTCAATCTGTACTTCATTTGCAACACGAGGATGAACTGGACGAAGATTTTGCTCTTGCTGATCATTGTCATCGTTAAAAGGATTGTCTTCGGGCTGAGCATTGTCTTCAGGTTGATTAGGTACAGAAATGATAAGTTCCTCTTCAGGCTGTGCTTCAGACGGTATGATTTCTCCAGTTCCCATTAGCTTGATGGATTCACTAGGTGGAACTTCATCTAGCACATTTGGCAGGTGCTCACTTTGCGAGCCGTTAGTCTCATCGAACCGCACATCCATAGTTTCAACCACTTTATAGTGAAAGAGGTTGAAGACTCTGTAGGAGTGCGAATCCTTTCCGTAACCAAGCATAAAACCTTCATGTGCTTTCGGTGCAAATTTTGAAGTGTGATGTGGATCCTTGATCCAGCACCTAGCACCAAATACTCTGAAGTAACTGACATTTGGCTTCTTACCAGTGAGGAGTTCATAGGATGTCTTCTTCAGAAGCTTGTGAAGATAAACACGGTTGATGACATGACATGCAGTATCAATAGCTTCAGGCCAGAACTTTCTTGGAGTCTTGTATTCATCGAGCATCGTTCGTGCCATCTCAATGAGCGTTCTGTTCTTGCGCTCCACGATGCCATTCTGCTGAGGTGTGTATGGAGCTGAGAAATCATGAGTGATGCCCAATGTATCTAGGTAAAGGTCGAGGCCGGGGTTCTTGAACTCTGTGCCGTTGTCACTTCTGATATGTTTGATGTTGACGCCATAGTTGTTCATGGCACGGTTGGTGAATCGTCTGAATACATCCTGCACTTCAGTCTTGTAGATAATTATATGCACCCACATATATCTTGAATAATTATCAACAATGACGAAGCCATAAAGACAAGCAGTAGTAGTGAGAGTAGAGTAGTGAGTAGGGCCAAATAAGTCCATGTGTAGCAGCTCAAAGGGTTGAGATGTCGTCATGATTGTCTTCGAGGGATGCTTGGCCCTTGTCATCTTTCCAGCTTCGCAGGCACCGCACAAGTGATCCTTCTTGAACTTGACGCCCTCGATGCCTATGACGTGCTTCTTCTTTGCGAGAGTGTGTAAGTTTCTCATGCCAGCATGCCCTAGCCTCCGATCCCAGAGCTAGCACTCTGAAGCTTTTGCTAGAAGACATACGGCAAGCTGTGGTCCTGCCGAGAAATCTACCATGTACAGATCATCTTTCCGATACCCTTCAAAGACTAGAGACTTGTCAGATTCCATTAGTACAAGGCAACGATATTTTCCGAATATCACAATCATGTTCAAGTCACAAAGCATTGAGACGGACATTAAGTTGAAACCAAGGGTTTCAACAAGCATCACTTTATCCATGTGCTGATCCTTTGAGATTGCAACTCTACCTAGACCCAATACCTTGCTTTTACCAGTGTCAGCAAATCTGATGTGACTCTTGTCAGATGGACGTAAGGTTGAGTCCATGAGAAGACTTCGATCACCAGTCATATGATTAGTGCATCCGCTGCCCATAATCCATTCTAAAGCATGAGGTGTCATACCCTACAATACATTTAGGGGGATAGGCTTCACCAAGAGTATTGTGAAGCATAAACATTTGACGCACAAGAGGATTATCAAAGCTCAGATCAAGATTAGGAATGATAGGATGATTGGCAAGCGATTCAGGAACAAAATACATAGTGTGACCATTTGGGCATTTGATCTTGCGCCCTACAAGATGTTTTAGGTCCCCAGCATTAGCATCGGACGCCTTTGATTTTCGGCTGGAGACCTTTCCCTGCAAAAGAAAGTTAATTCTTCTTAACCACCCACATCTTCGGGGGTTGGCTTAGAAGCAATGAGTCTAAGTGCAGCATCTGGGAACTTCGGCTTTGAAGCCCTAGCAAATAGCCTTGCAGGAGGTGAATAGTACTCATATGAATAAGCAGAAAAGTTCTTAGTTTTATGAACATAGCGGTTTGAAGAAACACGCTCATATTCATAAGTTTGAGTATGATTTCCCTGCAAAACATTGGCGTTAGGGTGACTCAGGTGAGTCCTCTGTCTGTATGAAGCCTTTGGACCATACGAAGCCTTTGGTCTGGGATTTGTCTTCTTCCCAGGCTGTGTCATGATGACATTCACAGGAAGATTCTCAAGACAACTTTTGGGAACCCAGATCTTCTTCATAGGTGGCCCATTTCTGCAGTTAGTACCAATATACCTGGCAAACACTTCACCATTCTGATTCTTAAACAATTTATAGTTTGCATAAAAGGATTCATCAATGATAATAGGGTTAGCACAAGTGAAGCTAGATAAGGTGGATGGATCCACTGAAGGTCCCTTTGCAGCAACCCATGTGGTTTTGGGGTACTGCTCAGGCTTCCAGTAGGAGCCATCAACATTCATATTCCTCTCGAACCCAACACCCTCTTTCCTAGGGTTTCGGTTCAGAATCTACTTTTTGAGGACATCGCACAGTGTCTGATGCCCTTTGAGACTTTTGTACATCCCTGTTTCAAGCAATATCTTCAACCTAGCATTTTCATCAGCAATAGTAGTGGTATCCTCAGCAGAGGGGTTAGTTACCACATCAACAGTTGAAGATATTGCAACAGTAGCAGCAGTAGAACATTCAGCAACAAAAGTAGTGTTATCACGCTCAAGGCATTTTAGACATGGTGGTTCAAATCCTTCCTGAGCGGGACTGATCTGTTGAGCGCGAAGTGACTCATCCTCTTTTCGAAGATCTTCATGAGCCGCTCTCAATTTCTGAAGCTCTTGCTTCCTTTGAAGATAGTCATAGGAAAGCTTTTCATGAGTGGTTGTGAGCGTTTCATGACGACTTTCAAGTTCCTGGTACTTAACATGAAGATTTTTTATATCTTCAATTAAGGACTGAGAACGAGTCATTTCCGCGTCCAACAGGTCATCGCTTTTGTCTAACAGTTTTTGAGTATGTTCCATAGCTTTCTGTTGTTCAGTTGCAATTTTAGCAAGTGTTTTGTAGCTGGGTTTGGATTCACAATCAAAGTCATCTTCACTTGATGATTGAAAGTAAGCATCACGTGATTTTACCTTGGCACCACATGCCATGAAGCAGTAGGTGGGAGCAGAGTCGTCCTTGTCATTAGCATCGGCGTTGGTGACGAGGCCATCGTCTTCAGTGTTGAAGATGGACTTGGCAACGTAGGCTGTAGCTAGAGCCAGACTTGCAACGCCAGGATCGGACTCCTCCTCAGACTCCACCTCCGCCTCCTCAGAAGCAGACTCCTCCTCTGAATCCATCTCCTTGCCAACAAAAGCACGAGCCTTGCCAGATGAGCTCTTCTTATGTGATGAAGACTTGGACGAGGACTTGGAAGAAGACTTTGAGGATTTGTTCTTCTTCTTGTCATCAGAATCGTATTCCTTGTTCTTCTTCTTCTTCTTCTTCTTATTCTTGTTCTCATTGTCCCAATGTGGACACTCAGAGATGTAGTGTCCAGGTTTCTTGCACTTGTGACATGTTCTCTTCTTGTAGTCATGAGTGGAAGCTTCATCATTTCTTGAGCTGGATCATGAAGACTTTTTGAAGCCCTTCTTCTTAGTAAACTTCTGGAACTTCTTCACAAGCATAGCAAGCTCCTTTCCAATGTATTCAGGATCACCAGAACTGCAGTCAGATTCTTCTTCAGATGAGGAAACAGCTTTTGCCTTCAAAGCACGAGTTCGGCCATAGTTGGGACCATAGATATCTCTTTTCTTAGATAGCTAGAACTCATGTGTGTTGAGCCTCTCAAGTATGTCAGACGGATCGAGTGTCTTGAAGTCAGGGCGTTCTTGTATCATTAGGGCAAGGGTGTCGAATGAGCTGTCAAGTGATCTCAGTAGTGTCTTGACGATTTCATGCTTGGTGATCTCAGTGGCGCCGAGAGCACGAAGCTCATTTGTGATGTCAGTGAGGCGATCAAACGTGAGCTGGACATTCTCATTGTCGTTTCTCTTGAAGCGGTTGAAGAGGTTGCGAAGAACACTAATCCTTTGACCTCTCTGGGTTGAGACGCCTTCGTTGACCTTGGAGATCCAGTCCCAGACTAGCTTCGACGTTTCCAGAGCACTCACACGAACATAGTGTCCTTTGGTCAGATGACCACCGATGATGTTCTTGGCAGTAGAATCCAGTTGAATGAACTTCTTGACATCAGCAGGGGTGACACCTTCACCAGTCTTGGGAACACCATTCTTGACGACATTACAGAGGTCGACATCAATGGCTTCAAGATGCATGCGCATCTTATTTTTCCAGTAGGGATATTCAGTTCCATCAAAGATGGGGCAAGCAGCGGAGACTTTGATTATCCCTGCAGTCGACATAGCTAAATCTCCAGGTGCTTAAACCGAATCACACAGAACAAGTGAGTACCTTGCTCTGATACCAATTGAAAGTGCTAGTTATCGACTAGAGGGGGGGTGAATAGGCGATTTTTATGAAAGTCTTCAAAACATGAGTGTTTCGAAGACAAACAATAGAAATGAACCTATTGATATGCAGCGGAAGGTAGACTACACTAAGCAAGCCATAGTCAAGTATTCAATGAAGTGAAAGCACGAAGACTAATAGCAGCTAGGTAGTAAAGATCAGGATGGAAGATAGTATGAAGCCAAACAACGATAGTAGTCACACAGTGAAGTCAAACAGGTAGTGCAAGCAGGCAATGACTTCACGAAGACAAACTGTAAGTAAAGAGAGGGAGAGGATAGAACCAGTCACTTGGTGAGGACAAAGGATTTGTTGGACCAGTTTCAGTTGCTGTGACAACTGTACGTCTGGTTAGGGAGGCCGAGATTCAACTCAGAAGACCGTGTCTTCACCTTATTCCCCTTGAGCTAAGGACACCCAGTCCTCGCCCAATCACTCTGGTAAGTCTTCAAGGTAGGCTTCCAAACCTTCACAGACTTCGTTCACCGGTGATCCACAATGACTCTTGGATGCTCAGAACGCGACGCCTAACCGGCTGGAGGATTCACAGTCCCCAAGTGTAACAAGTCTTCAGGTCACACGGACAGAAAGACTTCAGTGATGCCTAACACTCTTTGGCTCTGGGCGTTTGGGCTTTGTCCTCGCAAGGATTTCTCTCTCTCAAAGGCTCTGGAGGTGGGTTGCTCTCAAACGACAAAAGCCGTGCACTAACTCTGAGCAGCCACCAATTTATGGTGTAGGGGGTGGGCTATTTATAGCTACTAGGCAACCCGACCTGATTTGTCCAAAATGACCCTGGGTCACTAAGGAACTGACACGTGTTCCAACGGTCAGATTTCAAACACACGCGGCAGCTTGACTTGGGCTACAAGTAAAGCTGACTCATCCAGCTCTGGATAAGATTTGCTCTCATTGTCTTCGCTCGAAGACATCGGATTTGGTTGAGCATCACTTCGGTCACTCTGACTTTGTTCACTGGGATCCCACTTAACAGTACGGTGGTTCCTATGACTCAACAAAGAAGAAAAGGAAACAACGAAACAACTAAGTCTTCGCGCTCCATAGTCTTCACGCGATGTCTTCTCATGTCATAGTCTTCAATGTGAATATCTTCACATACCACCATTGTCTTCAATGTCTTCATACATTTTTAGGGGTCATCTCCGGTAGGTAAACCGAATCAATGAGGGACTACTACCTGTGTTATCCTGCAATTCTCACAAACACATTAGTCCCTCAACCAGGTTTGTCGTCAATACTCCAAAACCAACTAGGGGTGGAACTAGATGCACTTACAATCACTTTCATATACTAGTGGAATTTTCATTATAGAACTTGCCTTGTATATTCCAACGATGGGCTTCCTCAAATGCCCTAGGTCTTCGTGAGCAAGCAATTTGGATGCACACCCACTTAGTTTCAGTTTGAGCTTTCATACACTTATAGCTCTAGTGCATCTGTTGCATGTCAATCCCTACTCCTCGCATTGACATCAATTGATGGGCATCTCCATAGCCCGTTGATTAGCCGCGTCGATGTGAGACTTTCTCCCTTTTTTGTCTTCTCCACACAATCTCCATCATCATACTCTATTGCACCTATAGTGCTATATCCATGGCTCACGCTCATGTATTGCGTGAACGTTGAAAAGGTTTGAGAACGTCAAAAGTATGAAACAATTGCTTGGCTTCTCATCGGGGTTGTGCATGATTTGAATATTTTGTGTGGTGAAGATGGAGCATAGCCAGACTATATGATTTTGTAGGGATAACTTTCTTTGGCCATGATATTTAAAAGACATGATTGCTTTATTAGTATGCTTGAAGTATTATTGTCTTAATGTCAAATGATAGACTATTGCTTTGAATCACTCGTGTCTTAATATTCATGCCATGATTAGATTATGTGATCAAGAATCAACCTAAAAGCACTCTCCAGTAAAAATGGCAGCTAATCGCGTGAGCGCTAAAGTTTCTTTTTTTACAGCAAGATCGCAAAGACTTCACCCAAGTCTTCCCAAAGGTTCTACTTGGCACAAACACTAATTAAAAGATAAAACCACATCTAAACGGAGGCTAGATGAATTATTTATTACTAAACAAGAGCAAAAAGCAAAGAACAAAAATAAAACTGGGTTGTCTCCCAACAAGCGCTAACGTTTAACGCCCCTAGCTAGGCATGATGATTTCAATGATGCTCACATAAAAGATAAGAATTGAAACATAAAGAGAGCATCATGAAGAATATGACTAGCACATTTAAGTCTAACCCACTTCCTGTGCATAGGGATTTTATGAGCAAACAATTTATGGGAACAATAATCAACTAGCATAGGAAGGCAAAACAAGCGTAACTTTAAAATTTTAAGCACATAGAGAGGAAACTTGATATTATTGCAATTCCTACGATCATATATTCCTCCCTCATAATAATTTTCAGTAGCATCATGAATGAATTCAACAATATAACCATCACATAAAGCATTCTTTTCATGACCTACAAGCATAGAAAATTTACTACTCTCCACATAAGCAATTTTTTTCTCATGAATAATAGTGGGAGCAAACTCAACAAAATAATTATCATGTGAGGCATAATCCAATTGAAAACTAAAATCATGATGACAAGTTTCATGGTTATCATTATTCTTTATAGCATACATGTCATCACAATAATCATCATAGATAGCAACTTTATTCTCATAATCAATTGGAACCTCTTCCGAAATAGTGGATTTATCACTAAATAAAGTCATGACCTCTCCAAATCCATTTTCATAATTATCACAATAAGATTCAACATCCTACAAAATAGTGGGATCATTAATTCCTAAAGTTGACACTCTTCCAAACCCACTTTCATCAATATAATCATCATAAATAGGAGGCATGCTATCATCATAAGAAATTTGCTCATCCAAACTCGGGGGACAAAACATATCATCTTCATCAAACATAGCGTCCCAAGCTTGTGGCTTTGCATATCATTAGCATCATGGGTATTCAAAGAATTCATACTAACAACATTGCAATCATGCTCATCATTCACATATTTTATGCCAAGCATTCTATGTAATTCTTCTTCTACTACTTGAACACAATTTTCCTTCCCATCATTTTCACGAAAGACATAAAAAAGATGAAGCATATGAGGCACCCTTAATTCCATTTTTTTGTAGTTTTCTTTTATAAACTAAAGTAGTGATAAAACAAGAAACTAAAAGATTTGATTGCAAGATCTAAAGATAAACCTTCAAGCACTCACCTCCCCGGCAACGGCGCCAGAAACTGCTTGATGTCTACTACACAACCTTCTTCTTGTAGACGTTGTTGGGCCTCCATGTGCAAAGGTTTGTAGGACAGTAGCAAATTTCCCTCAAGTGGATGACCTAAGGTTTATCAATCCGTGGGAGGCGTAGGTTGAAGATGGTCTCTCTCAAACAACCCTGCAACCAAATAACAAAGAGTCTCTTGTGTCCCCAACACACCCAATACAATGATAAATTGTATGGGTGCACTAGTTCGGCGAAGAGATTGTGATACAAGTGCAATATGGATGGTAGATATAGGTTTTTGTAATATGAAAATATAAAAACAGCAAGGTAACTAATGATAAAAGTGAGCACAAACGGTATTGCAATGCATTGAAACAAGACCTAGGGTTCATACTTTCACTAGTGCAAGTTCTCTCAACAATAATAACATAATTGGATCATATAACTATCCCTCAACATGCAACAAAGAGTCACTCCAAAGCCACTAATAATAGAGAACAAATAAAGAGATTATGGTAGGGTATGAAACCACCTCAAAGTTATCCTGTCTGATCGATCTATTCAAGAGTCCATAGTAAAATAACATGTAGCTATTCTTTCCGTTCGATCTATCCTAGACTTCGTACTGGAATAACACCTTAAGACACAAATCAACTAAAACCCTAATGTCACCTAGATACTCCAATGTCACCTCAAGTATCCGTGGGTATGATTATACAATATGCATCACACAATCTCAGATTCATCTATTCAACCAACACAAAGTATTTCAAAGACTGCCCAAAGTTTCTACCGGAGAGTCAAGACGAAAACGTGTGCCAACCCCTATGCATAGATTCCCCTGGTCACGGAACCCGCAAGTTGATCACCAAAACATACATCAAGTGAATCAATAGAATACCCCATTGTCACCACGAGTATCCCACACAAGACATACATCAAGTGTTCTCAAATCCTTAAAGACTCAATCCGATAAGATAACTTCAAACTCAATCCATTACAAGAGAGTAGAGGGGGAGAAACTTCATCAGATCCAACTAAAATAGCAAAGCTCGCGATACATCAAGATCGTGCCAAATCAAGAACACGAGAGAGAGAGAGAGATCAAACACATAGCTACTAGTACATACCCTCAGCCCCGAGGGTGAACTACTCCCTCCTCGTCATGGAGAGCGTCGGGATGGTGAAGATGGCCACCGGTGAGGGATCCCCCCTCCGACAGGGTGCCGGAACAGGGACCTGATACGTCTCCAACGTATCTATAATTTATGAAGTATTCATGCTATTATATTATCCTTCTAGGATGTTTTATATGCATTTATATGCTATTTTATATGGTTTTTGGGACTAACCTATTAACCTAGAGCCCAGTGCCAGTTTCTGTTTTTTTCCTTGTTTTTGAGTTTTATAGAAAAGGAATACCAAACGGAGTCCAATTGACGTGCCAATTTTTGATGATTTTTTCTGGACCAAAAGAAGCCCCCGGAGTAAAAGAGTTGGGCCAGGAGAGTCCCGGGCTGCCCACGAGGGTGGGGGGCGCGCCCACCCCCTGGGCGTGGGCCCTTGCCTCATGGACAACCCAGAGACCCCCCTGACATGAGACCTACGCCAAAAAATCCTATAAATACTGAAACCTCCAAAAAATAACCTAGATCAGGAGTTCCGCCGCCGCAAGCCTCTGTAGCCACCAAAAACCAATCGGGACCCTGTTCCGGCACCCTGCCGGAGGGGGGATCCCTCACCGGTGGCCATCTTCATCATCCCGGCGCTCTCCATGACGAGGAGGGAGTAGTTCACCCTCGGGGGTGAGGGTATGTACCAGTAGCTATGTGTTTGATCTCTCTCTCTCTCTCGTGTTCTTGAGGTGGTACGATCTTGATGTATTGCGAGCTTTGCTATTGTAGTTGGATCTTATGATGTTTCTCCCCCTTTAGTCTCTTGTAATGGATTGAGTTTTCCCTTTGAAGTTATCTTATCGGATTGAGTCTTTAAGGATTTGAGAACACTTGATGTATGTCTTGCATGTGCTTCTCTGTGGTGACAATGGGATATCACGTGATTCACTTGATGTATGTTTTGGTGATCAACTTGCGGGTTCTGTGACCTTGGGAATCTATGCATAGGGGTTGGCACACGTTTTCGTCTTGACTCTCCGGTAGAAACTTTCGGGCACTCTTTGAAGTTCTTTGTGTTGGTTTGAATAGATGAATCTGAGATTGTGTGATGCATATCATATAATCATACCCACGGATACTTGAGGTGACATTGGAGTATCTAGGTGACATTAGGGTTTTGGTTGATATGTGTCTTAAGGTGTTATTCTAGTATGAACTCTTGAATAGATCGATCCGAAAGAATAACTTTGAGGTGGTTTCGTACCCTACAATAATCTCTTCGTTTGTTCTCCGCTATTAGTGACTTTGGAGTGACTCTTTGTTGCATGTTGAGGGATAGTTATATGATCCAATTATGTTATTATTGTTGAGAGAACTTGCACTAGTAAAAGTATGAACCTTAGGCCTTGTTTCAACGCATTGCAATACCATTTGTGCTCACTTTTATCATTAGTTACCTTGCTGTTTTTATATTTTCAGATTAGAAAAACCTATATCTACCATCCATATTGCACTTGTATCACCATCTCTTCGCCGAACTAGTGCACCTATACAATTTACCATTGTATTGGGTGTGTTGGGGACACAAGAGACTCTTTGTTATTTGGTTGCAGGGTTGTTTGAGAGAGACCATCTTCAACCTACGCCTCCCACGGATTGATAAACCTTAGGTCTTCCACTTGAGGGAAATTTGCAACTGTCCTACAAACCTCTGCACTTGGAGGCCCAATAATGTCTACACGAAGATGGTTGCGTAGTAGACATCAAGCTCTTTTCTGGCGCCGTTGCCGGGGAGGTGAGTGCTTGAATGTATATCTTTAGATCTTGCAATTGAATCTTTTTGTTTCTTGTTTTACCACTAGTTTAGTCTATAAAAGAAAACTACAAAAAATGGAATTAAGGTTGCCTCATATGCTTCATCTTTCTAATGTCTTTCGTGAAAATGATGGGAAGGAAAATTGTGCTCAAGTACTAGAAGAAGAATTACATATAGTGCTTGGGATAAAATATGTGAATGATGAGCATGATTGCAATGTTGTTAGTATGAATTCTTTGAATACCCATGATGCTAATGATATGGAAAGCTACAAGCTTGGGGATGCTATGTTTGATGAAGATGATATGTTTAGTCCCCCCAAGTTTTGATTAGCAAATTTATTATGATGAAAGCATGCCTCCTTTTACGATGATTATTGTGATGACACGTATGCTATAAAGAATAAACATAACCATGAAACTTGTCATCATGATTTTAATTTTTAATTGGATTATGCTTCACATGATAGTTATTTTGTTGAGTTTGCTCCCACTACTATTCATGAGAACAAATTTGCTTATGTGGAGAGTAATAAAATTTCTATGCAAGTAGATCATGAAAAGAATGCTTTATGTGCTGGTTATATGGTTGAATTCATTCATGATGCTACTGAAAATTATTATGAGGGAGGAATATATGCTTGTAGGAGTTGCAAAAATATCAAGTTTCCTCTCTATGTGCTTAAAATTTTAAAGTTATGCTTGTTTTACCTTCCTATGCAAGTTGATTCTTGTTCCAATAAATTGTTTTCTCACAAAATCCCTATGCATAGGAAGTGGGTTAGACTTAAATGTGCTAGTCATATTCTTCATGATGCTCTCTTTATGTTTTAATTCTTATCTTTTATGTGAGCATCATTGAAATCATCATGCCTAGCTAGGGGTGTTAAACGTTAGCGCTTGTTGGGAGGCAACCCAATTTTATTTTAGTTTCTTGCTTTTTGGTTCTGTTTAGGAATAAATAATCCATCTATCCTATGGTTAGATGTGGTTTTATGTTTTAATTAGTGTTTGTGCCAAGTAGAACCTTTGAGAAGACTTGGGTGAAGTCTTTATGATCATGCTGTAAAAAACAGGAACTTTAGCACTCACGAGATTAGATAAAACTTTTTACTGGAGAGTGGTATTTACATGATTCTTTTTGCAGATGATTATGAGACAAATTCCCCAGGTCCACCTATTTATTTCAGAATTTTTGGAGTTCCATAAGTATACGTTTGATACAGATTATTACAGACTGTTCTGTTTTTGACAGATTCTTCTTTTAGTGTGTTGTTTGCTTATTTTGATGAATCTATGGCTAGTAAAATAGTTTATAAACCATAGAGAAGTTGGAATACAGTAGATTTAACACCAATACAAATTAATAATGAGTTCATTATAGTACCTTGAAGTGGTGTTTTGTTTTCTTTCGCTAACGGAGCTCACGAGATTTTCTGTTAAGTTTTGTGTTGTGAAGTTTTCAAGTTTTGGGTAAAGATTCGATGGACTATGGAATAAGGAGTGGCAAGAGCCTCATCTTGGGGATTCCCAAGGCACCACAAGGTAATATTCAAGGACAACCAAGATCCTAAGCTTGGGGATGCCCCGGACAGCATCCCCTCTTTTGTCCTTATCCATCGGTAACTTTACTTGGAGCTATAGTTTTATTCACCACATGATATGTGTTTTGCTTGGAGCATCATGTCATTTTATTTTGTTTTGCTTTCTGTTTGAATAAAATATCAAGATCTGAAATTCTTAAATGAGAGAGAGTCTTCACATAGCTACATAATTATTTAACTACTCATTGATCTTCACTTATATCTTTTTGGAGTAGTTTGTCATTTACTCGTGTGCTTCACTTATATCCTATGAGTAAATGGTTGAATGGTTTGAATATCATAAATCTAAAATTATATATGTTTCATATGCTTATCCCATGGGGAGTAATGACTTCACATATAAGAAGTAGAGGTGGTAAATTTTTTGAAGGTTAGCAAACATTGTATTGGTCACTTGAACAATTTATGAAAGAATATTGAAGGAAGAGAGATTTCACATATAAATATACTATCTTGGACATCTTCTATGATTGTGAGCCCCATTAATTATTTTCAAACTTGTTCAAATTAGTTGAAGTTTGACAAGGAAGACAACTTAATGAGTTATGTTTGGGTATATTTGTATAAGTTATATTGTTATGGATCCTCTAACATGTGGTGCTTGCTCTTTAGAATCCTTTGCTAGCCAAAATATCTGTACTAAGCGGGAATACTGCTTGTGCATCCAAATTCCTTGAACCAAGTTTCTTCCATGAGTTTCCACCATAACTACCTATATGCGGTATTTACCTGCCGTTCCAAGTAAATTTGCTTGTGCCAAACTCTAAACCTTCAAATAATAATCTGTTTTGTATGCCCGAATCGCTCATGTAGTGACTGGGGGCTGTCAGTATCTTCCATGCTAGGTGGGTTATTCTCACGATGAGTGGATTCCGCTCATCATTCACGAGAAAATGGCTAGTAACTGGGATGCCCAGTCCTATGATCAAAAGATCAAAAACAAAATTGCAAATAATTTAAACAAAACTCCCCCAGGATTGTTGATAGTTGGACGTCACCCGTTGTTTCGGACAAGCCGTGGAGTGTGATTGTTGGTGGATGGGGAGTAAAGTCTTTACCTTTCTGTTTGGGAACCGCCTATAATGTATCTAGTATGGAAGATATTGGGAACTCTTGGTCGTTATGTTGACAATGAAAGCATACCTCTCAAAATTATTTTCATCTCCGTTTTCAAGCTTCGAGCTCTGGCACCTCTGCAAATCCCAGCTTCCCTCTGCGAAGGGTCTATCTTTTACTTTTATGCAAGAGTCAGTAGTATTCCTTCTCATTCCAACCTACTCTTTAGTTGGTAAGCATCATGCGATGGAAAGATCTAAGCATATATGACAATTAAAATATATTTGATCATGAATTATTATTGTTGACATTACCCTTGAGGTAAAAGGTTGGGAGGCTGTTGACACCAGATTTTGGCACGACCAAGAACTTAATTAAGATGGCTTCAAATGGAGAAGTGCTCAAACTAAGAAAGTTCTGTATCGTCAAAAGGTGAAACTTTGATGTTTGGGCCATCGCCATCCGATCTCATCTCGAAGGCCGAAGTTGTGTTCGAAATACCGAGATTTTGTATTCAGAACACTATTCGGCTGATTACGCTCCTAAGACTGCCTCGTATGGAAAAATGATCTACACGGATTGTCTTCGTCTCGTCGAAATAATCGATTTTGAAATAAAAATCGTCCCAATCCGAGTTCGTATGCAAAAGTTAGAGCTATTGAGAGTGCAGCCCTGTCATGAAGCGTGATGTGGCGCGCCCCACCAGACCTATGTGTGATGGGTAGCGCGAGGGAATAGCCTGTTTTGCGCGACCGATTTGACCCTCAATATGGCCTCTGATCAAAAAACCTTCGACATGAAAGTCGTTCATCTCGTCGAAATGGTCAAGATTGCTTTTGGGCTCATTTTCATCCGAGATCGTTTACCACCACAAAAAAGACCCGCAAGGTGCAGCCAGTTTAAACCGAACAGTTTTGGAAAGTTCGGATAAAACCAATCCGAATTTGACTAGGGTTTTGGACGTGAATCCAAGACTTTTCCTTGCATGGGAAGTCCAGCCACCTCTTATATATCTAAGGGTGCCGATTGAACAACACACAATCGCAAAACCCATCTACAAACTTTCATCTCCTACCCTAGTTTTCTGCTTCTCGTTCATCGGTGTTCTTCGCTTCGGAGAGCTTCGATCTACGAAGCCCTAGGGGCGGGCGAACCGACCTAGGGCAGCCCATCACCGCCGTGCGTCCAGACGGGGTCTCTCCCGGCCGCGTGGGGTTTCGGGTCTTCAAAAGAGCTCGCCGAATTGTCTTGCGTATCGCGCTTCCGGTGAGCCTCCTTCGGCGATGTGTCCTGCGTATCGCGCTCGACGCCGAGGGTACACGGTGACGTGTTCGTGTGCGAACACACTTTTTGGCGACTCCGCTGGGAAAAAAAGAGTAATCATCTATCATTTTTTATCTTTTATCTTTTCTCCTTAACCCTAGTTCTTCTTCCTCGTTCTTCGTCTGTTCTTCTTGTTGCAGGGCGGCGAACCTCGAGGCCCTAGGGCGATCAGGTCGACCTAGGGCAGCCCATAGCCGCCGCGCGCCCTGACGGGGTCCCTCCCGGGCGCGTGGGGTTTCGGGTCATCAAAAGTGCCCGCCGGATTGCTTGCGTACCGCGCTTCCGGACGGGTCTCCTTCGACGTGAGCTGCGGTGCATCACCCTCAGCGTTGGAGGTACACGGTGACGTGTTCGTGTGCAAACACACTTATTGGGTTGACACCAGATTTTGGCACGGTCAAGAACTTATTTAAGATGGCCTCAAATGGAGAAGGGATCTACATGAAAGAGTTCCGTATTGTTGATATGAACATCTTTGAAGTTTGGGTCATCACCGTCCGATTTCATCTCGAAGGCCGAAACTATGCCCAAAGTACTAAGATCTTATATTCAGAGTACAGTTTGGTCGATTAAGCCCCCAAGACGACCTCAAATGGAAAATGATCTACACTGGTTGTCTTCGTCTCGTCGAAACGATCAATTTTGATATAAAAATAATCCAAATCCGAGTTCGTATGCAAAAGTTAGAGCAATCGAAGTGCAGCCCTGTCACGAGGCGAGATGTGGCGCGCCCCACCAGACACATGTCTGATGGGTAGCGCGAGGGAATAGCCTGGTTTGCGTGACCGGTTTGACCCTCAATATGACCTCTGATGAAAAAATGTTCAACATGAAAGTTGTTCGTCTAGTCGAAATGGTCAAGATTGCTTTTGGGATTATTTCCATCCGAGATCGTTTACCACCACAAACAAGACTCGCAAGGTGCAGCCAGTTTAAACCGAACAGTTTTGGAAAGTTTGGACAAAACCAATCCGAATTTGACTAGGGTTTTGGACGTGAATCCAAGCTTTTCCTTGCACGGGAAGTCCACCCGTCTCTTGTATATCTAAGGGGTGACGGCCGATTGAACAACACACAATCGAACAAATCATCTACCACTTTTTATCTTTTATCTTTTCTCCTTAACCCTAGTTCTTCTTCTTCCTCGTTCTTCGTCTGTTCTTCTTGTTGCAGGATGGCGAACCTCGAGGCCCTAGGGGCGATCAGGTCGACCTAGGGCTGCCCATAGCCGCCACGCGCCCTGACGGGGTCCCTCCCGGGCGTGTGGGGTTTTGGGTGCTCAAAAGCGCCCGCCGGATTATCTTGCGTATCGCGCTTCCGGCGGGTCTCCTTCGACGTGAGCTGCAGTGCATCACCCCTGGCGTCGAGGGTACACGGTGAAGTGTTCGTGTGCGAACACACTTTTTGGCGACTCCGCTGGGGACGAAGCTTTGAACGGTCTCCAGCCCGTTCTTGCTACGAAGAGAGCGTCATCTAGGGTTTGCAATCTACAAAGGTAATATGAATACCCAATTCACTTATGTAGATGCAAATAATGCATATGTTGTTGCTAGATCGTTAATCAGCATAATGTGTCTGCTAGCCCTAGTTTTATAAATCAAGCATCTTGTTATGCGCAACAGCCGATTCAGAATAATCTTCATGCTTCAACTTCATATAATTTTAGCAACATGCAACATATGTATTCCAACTCCCATGCATTGGCAACCCTAGAAATTCATATGCCGATGAACAACATGATGAGTTCGGTTAATCAAGTTGAAACACCTCACACGGGAACTTCTGATAGTATGCAACAAAGTGTTTCTCCTTTTTATTCATCGGCAACTAGTTTGCAATATGTTAATCCAAACATGCCGGTGGATAGAGGAATTGGCCATGCTACTACTAGTTATCCGGCCAATTACCCTCAACCATCATATGCTACACCTCATGCTTCTAATGTTTTGGCACCATATGCAACTATAGGTATTCATAATTCGGCTTTGCACCTTCACGCTAATAGCCGAATAACTAAAAATTCTATAGGATCACATGTGCCTTCACTTAGTACCATGTCATACAATGTTTCCCCTGCACAATTACAGAATTTCGGTGACATCTCATTGCCGAAAGAGTCTAAAAGTGTCGGGGGGCAATTCTATCCAGATTGGGTCATTAAGATAAATCTTACGTCTTTTTGGGATGAGTGCAATGTTGTTCTGAATGAATTAATGAAAGAGGGGAAACCTATTAGTTCCACTGCAATACAAGCTAGATTATGTCAAAAAGAGAAAGCATTGAGTGTGGATAGAATTATCAAAAAGAGTGGTGATTGGGATAACAAAGTTAATTCAGTTATTGAAAAGACCGAATCAAATATTACGTATGCTGAATCTATTCTAGAAAAAGACGCCAACAAGGTGTTGGGGAGCTATTCGAAAGAGGAACAACATATCATTCAAGCAACGCAACCATCATGCTTTCCCAAAGTGTTTGAAAAGGTATGTCTAGCAAGTGATTTACTTATCTTCCGATTTGGTCACAACTTTATTGTTGATGCTTCTATAAGAAAAATTCTCGTAAGTAATTTTGAAAGACCAATGAAGAAGGGTAATTTACTTGTTAGCAATAAAATTGTTATGGAACATATCGGTCAACCTATTATGCCATTTACAAAGACCGATAGTGATTTATTATTGCAGCCAAAGTTTTTTCCATTTCTTTATTTAAAATTCATATCTAATTGGGTAGCCTTGCTTGCTTCATACTTGGCTTACGCATGGCCTCAATTGAGACATGTATGTTCTAACTACTTTGATTTCAGAAATTCAAAGCCAAGGTTATACTGTGTTGAGAAGACCGATAATGGTATAATTTCCTTTTCAAAGACATCGGAGATAGAGTGCAAAACACAACGCATAGCCTAATGGGGTAATGCAAAATCTAAACCATTCGTTTGCTTAACTTCAAAGCCATTCTCACAGCAAGATCGGCTAGATAATAAAGAGTTTACCTTCAATTCAAGCATGTGTGATCAAATATTTGATTTTTTGCTGAAAAATAATTACATAAAAATTCTTGATCACCATGTCAAGCCATCAATTCAAGGACGAATGTATTGTAGGTTGCATCATTCGTTCAAACATAATTTTGAGGATTGCAATATGTTTCGTCAAGTAGTCGAATCGGCCATTGATAAAGGACGATTGAGATTTGTTGAGACACCAAAGGATGACCAGTCTATTTCGATTGATCCTGATGGCAAAAAGTTTTTGTATCGGCTTCTTCAAACTGATTCATTAAATGATGAGAAGGAAAACACAGTGGATGATGGGATCAAGCTTTCAAGTAAAGAAGTTGTTCAAGAGCATAATGAAAATATTCTTGAAGGCATGAGTTCTATCGAAGATACAATGAAGACACCAAGGACTGGGGGGCAACAAAGCAATCCAAAGATCGATGCAAGCAAAACAAAAGGAGATAAAGGCCGCAATAAGCACAAGCACAAGAAATCCAAGGTCACTTTTGCACAGTTATTATATAAATATCAAAATAAAAGTGAAGAGAATGGTGCTTATCGACCGAGTAATGCAAAAGCATCAAGATCACCCCCTAGGCGCAAATCCAAGGATCAGTATTGGCAAGAAAAGAATTTTAATGCAACGTGTTCATATCCTTATTTTTGGTCGCCAATGCCGATGTCGTGGATGCCTCCCTATGCTCATGTAGATCGATATTCATCATGGGACATGTATGATACAATGACACGTTCTCTATCATATTTTAGACCATCTCACCATTATTATGCAACTTCAAGAAGATCAACGTTCAGTGAGCTGTCATATGTTCAAGACCGTTTCAATAAGAAAGAATTGGTCCGGAGCTCAAGAAAGAAGGAAGAGGTGATCAAACAAGTATATCGAGTTAAAAAAGATGGTCGCAAGAGTGCCAATTCAGATTTGATCTTAAAGGATAAAGACCCAATTAAAGTGTTAACATTGGCTACTAAAGGCAATGAGATGAAACAATCAATTGTCGAGAATCAAAGTGCCAAATCCGAAGAAAAGAAGTTGCAAGTGCACAAGGTAAAACAAGAATTGTCATTAGTTCAAACAAAATCACAGCCGGGGCGCTCACTTGGCTTATCGTATTGGCAAAAAAAGAAATTACAAAAACTTAGTGCACAAGAGCTTGAAAAGAGAAACATGGCATGGGTTCCAAAAGGAAATAACCAAAACAAGACTGATGTGCAAGGTTCCATTGCAAGAAGTGCGACAAAGGTAAAGAAGGAAAAGAGTGATAATTATGAACGACCAAGCCGAAGGTTTCAACGTCTTCGGTGCGCACATTATCCACATTCTCCAACTATGCCATTGATGCCGATGACATGGAATTCATCCTCAGGTATGACTAGTTACCCTCCATGGACTTATTTTGATCCATGGACGCAATATAACTTCTTACAACATGCAAGGGTTTTACCTCATCACCATACATTCGATTATCTGTATTTTGTTGCTAATCAAAGTGGCCGATATATAACTATCGCCCTAAGAAAAGACATGGCCGATATATAATTATCGCCCTAAGCACATATAAATGGACGATGGAGTGTTGACATCGTCCTTAGAACAAACTCTGGGAAAATTATTTTTCGGCATCCAAGTTTTGCCGAAAAACAGGGGGGCATGTGTTGACACCAGATTTTGGCACGGTCAAGAACTTATTTAACATGACCTCAAATGGAGAAGTGATATACATGAAAGAGTTCTATATTGTTGATATGAACATCTTTGAAGTTTGGGTCATCACCGTCCGATTTCATCTCGAAGGCCGAAACTATGCTCAAAGTACTAAGATCTTATATTCAGAGTACAGTTTGGCCGATTAAGCCCCCAAGACGACCTCAAATGGAAACATAATCTACACTGGTTGTATTCGTCTCGTCGAAATGGTCGATTTTGATATAAAAATCATCCAAATCCGAGTTCGTATGCAAAAGTTAGAGCAATCAGAGTGCAGCTCTGTCACGAGGCGAGTGTGGCGCGTCCCACCAGACACATGTCTCATGGGTAGCGCGAGGGAATAGCCTGGTTTGCGTGACCGGTTTGACCCTCAATATGACCTTTGATGAAAAAACGTTCAACACAAAAGTTGTTCGTCTCGTTGAAACGGTCAAGACTGCTTTTGGGATCGTTTCTATCCAAGATCGTTTACCACCACAAAAAAGACCCGCAAGGTGCAGCCAGTTTAAACCGAACAGTTTTAAAATGTTCGGACAAAACCAATCCGAATTTGACTAGGGTTTTGGACGTGAATCCAAGCCTTTTCCTTGCACGGGAAGTCCACCCGCCTCTTATGTATCTAAGGGGTGACGGCCGATTGAACAACACACAATCGAACAAATCATCTACCACTTTTTATCTTTTATTTTTTCTTCTTAACCCGAGTTCTTCTTATTCCTCGTTCTTCGTCTGTTCTTCTTGTTGCAGGGCGGCGAACCTCGAGGCCCTAGGGGCGATCAGGTCGACCTAGGGCAGCCCATAGCCACCGTGCGCCCTGACGGGGTCTCTCCCGGGCGTGTGGGGTTTCGGGTCAACAAAAGCGCCCGCCGGATTGCCTGCGTACCGCGCTTCCGGAAGGTGTACCCTCGACACCGGGGGTGATGCACCGCAGCTCACATCGAAGGAGACCCGTCCGGAAGTGCGGTACGCAAGCAATCCGGCGGGTGCTTTTCAGGACCCGAAACCCCACACGCCCGGGAGGGACCCCGTCAGGGCGCGCGGCGGCTATGGGCTGCCCTAAGTCGACCTGGTCGCCCCTAGGGCCTCGAGGTTCGCCGCCCTGCAACAAGAAGAACAGACGAAGAACGAGGAAGAAGAAGAACAAGGGAGAGAGATAAAGGTAAAGGGTAAAAAGTGGTAGATTGATTTGATCGATTGTGTGTTGTTCAATCGGCCGTCACCCCTTAGGTATATAAGAGGAGGCTGGACTTACCGTGCAAGGAAAAGGTTTGGATTCACGTCCAAAGCCCTAGTCAAATTCGGATTGGTTTTATCCGAACTTTCCAAAACTGTTCGGTCTGAAACTGGCTGCACCCTTGCGGGTCTTCTTTATGGTGGTAAACGACCTCGGATGGAAACGAGTCCAAAAGCAATCTTGGCCGTTTCGACGAGACGAACAACTTTCATGTTGAACGTTTTTTTTATCAGAGGTCATCTCAAAGGTCAAATCGCTCACGCAAAACAGCTAATTATTCACGCAGCTCATCAGACATACCCACATATGTGTCTGGTTCCGGGCGTCATATTTTGCTCACTGGAGGTCGCGCTGTGCGGGCTCTAACTTTTGCATACGACCTCGGATTGGGACGATCTTTATATCAATATCGATCGATTCGACAAGGCGCACAACTTTCATGTTGAAACTTTCTCCATTTGAAGCCATCTTAATTGCGTTTCTAGGCATTCTTTAATCTGGTTTCGACATGAGCATCTCTGAATTTGTCATAACTTTTACATCCGAGCTCCGCTTTAGGCCATCTTCATATTCATCTTGATCTTCTCGAATAGAGCCATCTCATGGTGACTTTCAATAGTAAGTTTGAATTAAACTTGACATAGCTTCAAACCACTCTTTATAAACGTGCCACTTTTGAGCGTCAACACATGCCCCCCTGTTTTTCGGCAAATCTAGCGTGCCAAAAAATAACTTGTACCAAGTTTATTCTAAGGACGATGTCAACACTCCATCGGCCATTTATATGTCCTTAGGACGATAAGTATATATCAACCATGTCTTGTGTGAACTTTCTGATGCAAACTTGGGTGAAACCTTCTCAGCTTCATTAACAATCTAGTGATAAAGTACCATAGATATGTATCTCAAGGTCATCCTTCGAACCATATTGTTCACCCTTTTGCTAGGATTTTGTAGATACTCAACAATAAAATTTCTCCAATCCTTACTTTCGCCTGCATAAAATTTTTATTAGTGGCCGAAGCGGTGGGCTTCGGTTCGGCCTTACCTATGTTGACAAGACCTAGCATCGGCTATTGATAGAAATGCAATACACCATGGTTAACATAGTAGCCGGATGCTTGCTGTGCCAACTCTTTCGAATTGTCATATCTGGATATATGAAGAATTTTAAAGCAACCCAAGGTAAATCTTGCATCTAGACATACGCCAATATAAACTATAAGTGATTCGTCAAAACATTGATAACCCTTCGATATTTGTTGCACTACTCATAACGAATCACCGAAAGCCTCAATATGTATAGCACCTATAGCAAGTAAAAGATTCAATCCGAATAACGATGCATATTCAGCTTTGATTAATCATGCATAAAAATATTCTAAGCGGCACGAGGCTTCAAAAATAGTACCATAAGGAGATATATAAACAACACCAGCAATTTAGCCATTGCTACGAATTGAACCATCAAAACATAATCTCCATAGTACTAAAGAGACAAGGCTAGTATCAATATTATGCATGTCATTAATTTGATGTTCAGTAATAAAATCAGCTATGATTTGGCCTCTTATAGATCTCAAAGACGCATAAGCCAAATCATATCCAAACAAAGTATAAGCCCCCTAGCCAATTCTGTAACTATGAATTGGTCTATGCATCATGTATTCAATGATATCGGTCATGATTCTCAACTCCATTCAACTATAAGTATAAATTTCCATGAGCACGTACCTTGTCTCGCTCTCCAATCAAACTAAGGACGATGTTAGAATATTGCACTGGCCATACATTGACATAATCTAAGGATGGTAGATAAATATCGGCCATTACCATGTAAACTTCATTCAAAGCACATATAGCCGAAATAAACAAATGAAATGACAAATCAAGTATTTCGGCCCTTTGGATCAGCAACAAACTTGTGGCTAATCAAATGTATAGTGACTTGGTAATACCCTTTCATGATGTAAGAAATTATATTGCATCCATGGATTAAAATAAGCCCATTGAGGGTTACCAATCATACCTGATGACGAATTCCATGGCGTAGGCGTTAATGGCATAGTTGAAGAATATGGACAATGTGTAGACCGAAGATGCTGAAACCTTAATCTTGGTCCTTCATAGTTTTCACTATTTTCCTTCTTCAGCTTTGCCGTACTTCTTGTAATGGAAGCTTGCACATAATTCTTATTTTGAGCACTTCCTTTGGGAACCCATGCCATGTTCCTCTCTTCAAGTTCTTCTGCACTAAGATTTTGTAATTCCCTCTTTTGCCAATACGATAAACCGAGTGGGCATCTCGACTGTGATTCTGTTTTGACCTTGTGCACTCTCAACTTCTTTTCTTCAGATTTGGCACTTTGACTCTCAATAATTGGTTGCCTCGTCTCATTGCCTTTAGTAGCCAATGTCAACACTTTAACTGGCTCTTTTTCATTTGAGATGAAATCTGAAGTTGCACTCTTACGACCATCTCTTTTAACACGGTAAACTTGCTTGACCACCTCTTTCTTCTTCCTTGAGCTCTGGACCGATTCCTTATGATTGAAACGGTCTTTAACATGTGATTGTTCAAATGTTGATCTTCTCGGAGCTGCATAATATTGATGAGATGGTCTAAAATAAGATGGAGAATGTGTCCTTGTATCATACATGTCCCATGATGGATATGGATCTACAGGAGCATAGGGAGGCATCCACGGCATTGGCATTGGCGGCCCAAAATAAGGATATGAATATGTTGCATTAAAATTCCCACTTTGCCAATACCGATCCTCACATTTGCGCCTTGGGGGTGATCTTGGTTTCTTCGCCTGATTTGGCCAATAAGCATTCTTTTCTTCACTCTTCTTTTGATATTTATCCAATAGTTTAGTGAAGGTGATTTTTGATATCGTACACTTGCGCTTATTTCGGCCTTTTTCTTCTTTTGGTTTGCTTTCATCGATCATTGGATTTCCTTGTTGCCCCCCAGTCCTTAGCGTCTTCATTGTAGCTTCGATGGAATTCTCACCCTCAAGTTCATGTTCATTGTGCTCTTCAACAACTTCTTTACTTGAAAGCTTGATCCCATCACCTGCAGTTTTTACCTTCTCTTTAGATGGATCGGCTTGAAGTAGCCGATGCAAAAACTTTTTGCCATCAAGACCAATCGCAATAGACTAGTCATCCTTTGGTGTTTCAACAATTCTCAATCGTCCTTTATCAATGGCCAATTTAACTATTTGACGAAACATATTGCAATCCTCAAAATTATGTTTTAACGAATGATGCAACCTACAATACATTTGTCCTTGAATTGATTGCTTGACATGGTGATCAAGAATTCTTATGTAATTATTTTTTAGCAACAAATAAAATATTTGATCACACATGCTCGAACTAAAGGTAAACTTTTTATTTTCTAGCCGATCTTGCTGTGAGAATGGCTTTGGAGTTAAGCAAACAAATGGTTCAGATTTTGTATCACTCCATTCGGCTATGAATTTTATTTTGCATTCTCTTACCGATGTCATTGGATAAGATATTATACTAGCATCGGTTTTCTGAAAAGAATCTAACCTTGGCTTTAAGTTTCTGAAACAAAAATAGTTAGAACATGCATGCCTCAATTGAGACCAAGAGTAAGCCAAGTACGAAAAAAGCAAAGCTACCCATGTAGATACGAACTTTAAATAAAGCAACGGGGAAAGCTTTGGCTGCAACAATAAGTCATTATCGGTCTTTATAAATGGCGCAATGGGTTGACCGATATATTCTATAACGATTTTATTGCTCACAAGTAAATTACCCTTCTTCATTGGTATTTCAACATTACTTAAGAGGATTTTTCTAATAGATGCATCAACAATAAAGTTTTGACCAAATCTGAAAATAGGTAAATTACTTGCTAAACATACCTCTACAAATATGTTGGGAGAGCATGATGGTGGTGTGACTTGAACAATATTTTGATCCGCCTTTGGATGGCTCCCCAACGCCTCTTCATCATCTTTTTCTTGGTTCCGTGCATCATTATACTGAAGATTTTTGTCGGCCGTACTTTGTTCGGCCACTTGTTCTTGTTCTTGAAGCTCATCAATTTCTACGGCACGAAATTCATAGGGCAGGAAGTAGGTTCCATTAACTTCAGAAAAATCAAGCACTGTTGTTTTCCTATGCTTGCCATGCCCTTTCTCAGTGATGCTTGCCTCGTTGGATTTGATGGGTTCAGAATATATACTTCTTGATTCGGCTTTTTCAACCGAAGCACTTTCATGCTCTGAATCATCTTTATTTACATCGGTTATATCAATTGGCAAGGCTTCTTTTCTTTGAGCCAATTCCCTATCAATTCTCTCTTGGCGAAGTACTTGCACTCTATCGCGCAAAGCTTTAACTCCCCTCTCAATTTCAGCCTGCTCTAGATCAGTTTGCCCCCCAATGCTTTTAGGATCTTTCGGTAATGAAGTGTTAGTGTTGCCGAAATTTTGCAATCGTGTAGGGGTGTATAATATGCTGCAGTACTAGGTGGAGGTGTATGCACTGCTGTATAACCATATGCTCTCTCACCAATACTATCAATTGATGAAGTTTCATCTTCCTGCAAAACTCTAGCCTTTATTGCAGCATAATCAGGAAACAACCCCTTTTCATATTGTTCAAGGCAAAGAGCACTAATTCTCTTGTTTTGTGCCAAACTCTTTTTTAATGCAGCCACAATCGCTTCTGGAAGGGATTGCCCCACAATACTTTCAGATTCTTTCGGCAATGATTCGTGCGTGTTGCCGAAATTCTTGAATTGCGTAGAGTATGCATTATATGCTACAGTATTTGATGACGACACATGTGTTCTTGTTAAATTTTCACTTATTCGACTCTGACCAGGAAGATGCGGGGCCGAATTATGAACATCTACAGTTGCATACGGTGCTAAAAAATTTCTAACATGAGGTGTAGCATATGATGGTTGAGAGTAACTGTCCGAATAGCTAGTAGTAGCATGGCTAATTCTCCCATCCATCAGCAAGGTTGGATTCACATATTGCAAATTAGTTGCCGATGAATAAAAAGGTGAAACACTTTCTTGTATGCTATTGGAAATTTTAACATGCGGTGTTTCAAATTGATTAGCCATACCCATCATGTTGTTCATCGGCATATGGATTTGTGGGGTTGCCGATGCATGGGAGTTTGGATACATATGTTGTACGTTGCTAAAATCGTAAGAATTTGAAGCATGAAGATTCTTTTGCATCGGCCCTTGCGCATAATTACATGCATGATTGATAAAACTAGGGCTAGCCGATACATTATGCTCATTAGGTGATCTAGCAACAACATATGGATTATTTGCATCTACAAAGGGGAATTGGGTATTCATATTACCTTTGTAGATTGCAGCAACTTGATGACGATCTCTTCGTAGCAAGAACGGGCTGGAGACCGTTCAAAGCTTCGTCCCCAGCGGAGTCGCCAAAAAGTGTGTTCGCACACGAACACGTCACCGTGTACCTCCAACGCCGAGGGTGATGCACCGCAGCTCACGTCGAAGGAGACCCGTCCGGAAGCGCGGTACGCAAGCAATCCGGCGGGTGCTTTTCAGGACCCGAAACCCCACACGCCCGGGAGGGACCCCGTCAGGGTGCGCGGTGGCTATGGGCTGCCCTAGGTCGACCTGATCGCCCCTAGGGCCTCGAGGTTCGCCGCCCGGCAACAGGAAGAACCGACGAAGAACGAGGAAGAAGAAGAACAAGGGAGAGAGATAAAGGTAAAGGGTAAAAAGTGGTAGATTGATTTGATCGATTGTGTGTTGTTCAATCGGCCGTCACCCCTTAGGTATATAAGAGGCGGCTGGACTTCCCGTGCAAGGAAAAGGTTTGGATTCACGTCCAAAACCCTAGTCAAATTCGGATTGGTTTTATCCGAACTTCCCAAAACAGTTCGGTCTAAAACTGGCTGCACCTTGCGGGTCTTTTTTATGGTGGTAAACGACCTCGGATGGAAACGAGTCCAAAAGCAGTCTTGGCCATTTCGACGAGACGAACAACTTTCATGTTTAACTTTTTTTATCAGAGGTCATCTCAAGGGTCAAATCGCTCGCGCAAAACAGCTAATTATTCACGCAGCTCATCACACATACCCACATATGTGTCTGGTTCCGGGCGTCATATTTTGCTCACTGGAGGTCGCGCTGTGCGGGCTCTAACTTTTGCATATGACCTCGGATTGGGACGATCTTTATATCAATATCGATCGATTCGACGAGACGCACAACATTCATGTTTAAACTTTCTCCATTTGAAGCCATCTTAATTGCGTTTCCAGGCATTCTTTAATCTGGTTTCGACATGAGCATCTATGAATTTGTCATAACTTTTACAGCCGAGCTCCGCTTTAGGCCATCTTCATATTCATCTTGATCTTCTCGAATAGAGCCATCTCATGGTGACTTTCAATAGTAAGTTTGAATTAATCTTGACATAGCTTCAAACCACTCTTTATAAACGTGCCACTTTTGAGCGTCAACAGAGGCGAAACATTAAGCCCCTATCTTTCTTTGTGTTCGATGAATGCTATTTGTTCTAAAAATATGCTTTGAGTGGTAGCATTCATGGAAGACTATATGATAGTTGAGTATGTGGAATTTGCTAAATCAACGCTCTGACAATAGACCCTTACTGAAAATAAGATGAGTTGCAAATGTTTGATGACTGAGAACATAGTTTGTTAGTTTTCAAGAAAGTTTATGGTCTATGCTTTAACATGTGAATAGCTTGTTACTTGATCATGAAATTTTTTATGAGTTGAGCTACTGTTATGACATATAATGATGCTAGAAAAGGTGATTGAAATTATCATTGATCAAACTTGTGCACCTGCTAGCATTCACACTTCATAAATTATTTCTTTTATCATTTACCTACTCGAGGACGAGCAGGAATTAAGCTTGGGGATGCTGATACGTCTCCAACATATCTATAATTTATGAAGTATTCATGCTATTATATTATCCTTCTAGGATGTTTTATATGCATTTATATGCTATTTTATATGATTTTTGGGACTAACCTATTAACCTAGAGCCCAGTGCCAGTTTCTGTTTTTTCCTTGTTTTTGAGTTTTATAGAGAAGGAATACCAAACGGAATCCAATTGACGTGCCAATTTTTGATGATTTTTTCTGGACCAAAAGAAGCCCCAGGAGTAAAAGAGTTGGGCCAGGAGAGTCCCGGGCTGCCCACGAGGGTGGGGGCGTGCCCACCCCCCGGGCGTGGGCTCCTGCCTCATGGACAACCCGAAGACCCCCCTGACGTGAGACCTATGCCAAAAATCCTATAAATACTGAAACCTCCAGAAAATAACCTAGATCAGGAGTTCCGCCGCCGCAAGCCTCTGTAGCCACCAAAAACCAATCGGTACCCTGTTCCGGCAGCCTGTCGGAGGGGGGATCCCTCACCGGTGGCCATCTTCATCATCCCGGCGCTCTCCATGACGAGGAGGGAGTAGTTCACCCTCGGGGCTGAGGGTATGTACCAGTAGCTATGTGTTTGATCTCTCTCTCGTGTTCTTGAGGTGGTACAATCTTGATGTATCGCGAGCTTTGCTATTATAGTTGGATCTTATGATGTTTCTCCCCCTTTGCTCTCTTGTAATGGATTGAGTTTTCCCTTTGAAGTTATCTTATCGGATTGAGTCTTTAAGGATTTGAGAACACTTGATGTATGTCTTGCATGTGCTTATCTGTGGTGACAATGGGATATCACGTGATTCACTTGATGTATGTTTTGGTGAACAACTTGCGGGTTCCGTGACCTTGGGAATCTATGCATAGGGGTTGGCACACGTTTTCGTCTTGACTCTCCGGTAGAAACTTTGGGGCACTCTTTGAAGTTCTTTGTGTTGGTTTGAATAGATGAATCTGAGATTGTGTGGTGCATATCGTATAATCATACCCACGGATACTTGAGGTGACATTGGAGTATCTAGGTGACATTAGGGTTTTGGTTGATATGTGTCTTAAGGTGTTATTCTAGTACGGACTCTTGAATAGATCGATCCGAAAGAATAACTTTGAGGTGGTTTCGTACCCTACAATAATCTCTTCGTTTGTTCTCTGCTATTAGTGACTTTGGAGTGACTCTTTGTTGCATGTTGATGGATAGTTATATGATCCAATTATGTTATTATTGTTGAGATAACTTGCACTAGTAATAGTATGAACCTTAGGCCTTGTTTCAACGCATTGCAATACCGTTTGTGCTGACTTTTATCATTAGTTACCTTGCTATTTTTATATTTTCAGATTAGAAAAACCTATATCTACCATCCATATTGCACTTGTATCACCATCTCTTCACCGAAATAGTGCACCTATACAATTTACCATTGTATTGGGTGTGTTGGGGACACAAGAGACTCTTTGTTATTTGGTTGCAGGGTTGTTTGAGAGAGACCATCTTCAACCTACGCCTCCCACGGATTGATAAACCTTAGGTCATCCACTTGAGGGAAAATTGCTACTGTCCTACAAACCTCTGCACTTGGAGGCCCAACAACGTCTACAAGAAGAAGGTTGCATAGTAGACATCAGGACCCGATTGGTTTTTGGTGGCTATAGAGGCTTGCGGCGGCGGAACTCCCGATCTAGGTTTTGTTCTGGAAGTTTGGGTATATATAAGAGGTGTTGGCATCGGGTATAAGTCAGGGGGGTCTTCGAGGCGGCCACGAGGTAGGGGGCACGCCCCCCACCCTTGTGGGTGCCTTGGGACTCTTCAGGCCTATCTCCGATGCTCCGTGGGCTTCTTCTGGTCCAAAAAAAATCTCCGTGAAATTTCATTTCAATTGGACTCCGTTTGGTTTTCCTTTATTGCGATACTCAAAAACAAGGAAAAAGCAGAAACTGGCACTGGGCTCTAGGTTAATAGGTTAGTCCCAAAAATCATATAAAATAGCATATAAATGCATATAAAACATCCTAGATGGATAATATAATAGCATGGAACAATAAAAAATTATAGATACGTTGGAGACGTATCAGCACATGATGCAAGAGCAATATCAGATGTCCATGATGGGGGAGCAGAAATTCTTCCTCGGTCTTCAAATCTGTCAGCAGAGAAATGACATCTTCATATCTCAAGAAAAATACCTCAAAGATTGCCTGAAGAAGTATGGAATGCAAGACTGCAAAGGGTACACGACGCCAATGCCAACCAAAGGTCAGTTGGGTCCCGACGACAATGGTAAAGAGTTCGATCAAAAGGTATACCGCTCCATGATTGGTTCTTTACTCTATTTTTGTGCATCTAAGCCAGATATAGTGCTTAGCGTTTGCATGTGTGCCCGATTCCAAGCGGCACCAAAGGAATCGCATCACTTAGTTGTGAAGTGAATTCTTCGATATTTGGCTTACACCCCTACACTAGGATTATGGTATCCAAAAGGCTCAGAGTTTGATCTAGTTGGATTCTCAGATGCTGATTATGCTGGTGATAAGGTTGATCGCAAGTCCACATCAGGCACATGTCACTTTCTTGGACGATCTCTTGTCTATTGGTCTTCAAAGAAGTAGAACTGTGTATCTCTCTCCATTATTGAATGTGAATACATTGCTGCTGGATCTTGCTGCGCTCAGCTTCTATGGATGAAGCAAACTCTCAAGGACTATGGCATCCATCTGAAGCAAGTGCCACTTTACTGCGACAATGAAAGCACCATCAAGATTGCCAACAACCCAGTCCAGCACTCAAAGACAAAGCACATTCAGATCCGTCAGCACTTTCTCGGAGATCATGTCATGAAGGAAGATATTGACATCATTCATGCCAACAATGAAGAGCAATTGGTAGATATCTTCACGAAGCCCTTGGATGAGAAAAGGTTTTGCAAGTTGCGGTGTGAGCTAAATATCTTAGAATCCTCAAATGTCCTGTGATTGGACACACATCCTAATGCTTATGCATGTTGATGACTTAGATGTGCAACACACGAAGTAACGTATATCTTCAATCAATGAAGACATACACTCTAAGTGGGAATACATTAACGCGGAATTTGACTTCGGAGCGCCATGATAATTGTAAGCTGTGTCTGGGTCTAATACTTCCTATACGCTGGGTAATGCCACCACCAAATTCTTGTTTGAAGTTTTTGAATTGGCGTCACAATTGAATAGTCTTCGCATTTGGTTTGTCTTCGACATTGATTTGACTTCACGTTTATCTTCACAATGTTGAGTTGGTCTTAGGCTGCTATATACATATATTCGTGTTCTGTCCTCTACAACATTCACTTATAGCTATGTCTTCATATTTGATTTTTTCTTGATCTAAGTGAATGTGATCGGACCCTACCCCCCGCTGTGCTTCTACCTCAAATTCTGTCTATCCAAATCATATGCATTCTACTAAAACCTGTCGATTGTCTTCTCTGAATCCTTGTCAGCAGAAGACAAAGTGACAAAAGTTTAAATATGTTTTTAATGCCATATCCTGATTGCCTGAATACCGAAGAAGCCGGAATGACCACCCGACAATCCAGGGGTGCATGGGAACATGGAACAACTTCCAATGAGTTGCATGCATGCCACATGTCCTTCAGATGTGAACTGCCAGGGGCACCTGCGTAATTACGCTGTGTTGTCCCTTTCCTTATAAATACAGAACTCACCGCGATCATTATCTCTTCTTCCACCTTGCCACCTCACACAAATCCTAGCGCCTCCGCTAGCTCGCGTCGACGCTGGAGACGAAGCGCTTAGCTGCCGCGATTTCTTCGACGCTGTCCTCACGCCGGTCGCGGACCTCGTCCTCTCTGCCGCCACCGTAGGTGTCTTCCGCCGCCAAGTTAGGGCGCGAAAGATTGAGCTGCCCTGCCTCTCTCTCCACCTCGTCTAGCAATTCATCAGCGGTAAATAAAACTTACTTTTTACTGCCTTTTTGATCCGTCAAATCCATCCACTTCAATCAAAAGTGGTTTCTTCACTTCCAAATCTGGATCTGCCTTTATCTGGATCTCATATCATGCCAAGTATATTCACTTATGCTTCATAACTAGTTAGATTCCTCACTTGTACTTATTCATGGATTTGTACAAATCTGGAACCAACTCTCATCAAATAAGTGAATGTCTTCGCACTATGAGGTCAATGTCTTCAAACTTATTTATCTTCAAAATCTTCTGAGAATGCATATGACCTCTTCCCCTTCCCTCGCATCTCTAATGCTGTCACAGGTACATGTCCGTGGGAGAATCCCTTGGTTCTCATAGTCTGCATTCATTTGCAGAGTTCTTACAACGTCACATCAACTCTCCTGAAGCCAGTTCCAGTCTGACCAGCAAAAGGAAGCCATTCAGTTTGAATATAATGGCAACAGAGAAGTCAGCTATAAAGGGCGGTAGACAACGCCGTGGTGATACAGCTAAGGATTTGCCTCCAGATCTATTTGAAATATACAAGGCAGATCCTGAAGAGAGCTATGGCCAGCGCAAGACTCGAATCCAATGGATTCGAAGATATTGGGCAGAGGAATGGTTCAAATACAGATTTGTTACCCCTGAATATGCAGAGAAGAACGCAATCAAGCACCCATGGGGCGATATTATGTACAGAAATCTGCAGCCCAAGTCCAAGTCCGAAGCCATTGCTCAAGGCTTCTACCAATGCATGGCTCGTAGACCGAAGCCAGAAAATGCCGACCGATCATCTATGTTATGGTGTCATGAAGACAATCTTTTCAAGTGCAACTATCAGTTTGCAAAAGATTCTGCTGTGAAGAACAAGAAGGATCTGGGCCTCAACTTCAACCCTGGTCCATCTGCTCCTAGGGCTGATGGCACACGCGATGCCAATCCCAATGCCATCGGCCCCTTCAACAATTTCGATGGCCTCCTCTCTCATATAGCTGCTCAGAGGGCCACTGTGGAGCAATCAAGTGATGACGCAGATTCTGAAGATGCGCCTGCTCCACCGAAGCCAAAGAAGAAGAAGAAGCCACAGGCTTCAAAGCCCTCTGCCGCACCAAAAGCTTCGGTTGTGTAGCCATTGGCCACTGCACCTCCTGAACCTAGTGTGCAATCTGAAGACTTATCTCATGTCTCCAAGAAGACTGAGAAGTCCAATAAGAAGAAGAAGCCCATGAAGATTTCTGGGCATGAACTTACTCCAGCTGCCGTTCTGCGGAACGAAGATGAAACCGTTGATCTGTCGAGTGATGATGCCCTTGAGATGCTGATCAAGAGCAAAAAAGAGGCGGAGATCTTCAACGATCTGCCCCTCTTTGACGTCAATATACTGAACAACTTCATTGATGAGTGGTTCGACTACCAAAGCATTAGCATCGATGATCTTTAGCTTCCAGTGGATATAAGCGTCACCTTCCACGGAGCCATTGCTAATGAGCTGGCTCTGGCTCTGGCTCAAAATATTGTCGAGCTGAAGAACAGAATTGATTATGAGAAGGCTCACTTCAAGAAGAACATGGCCAAGCTCAGCATGGCAGATGTTCAGATCTTCAAAAAGATGCAGCATGACCTCAAGGAAGAGTTTCACAAGAAGTGTGAAGAAGCAAAAGGCTCACGAGAGTGGATGAAATACTTCGCAGAGAAATGTGTTCAAGCACACAATGAGGCTGAGAAGCGCAAGGCTCTTGGGCGTCCTGGCTGTCGGTGTCAAAACCGGTAGATCTCGGGTAGGGGGTCCCAAGCTGTGTGTCATGGATCGATGGGTAACAGGAGACAGGGGAAACGATGTTTACCCAGGTTCGGGCCCTCTTAATGGAGGTAATACCATACTTCCTGCTTGATTGATCCTGATGAATATAGAGATTGTCTATTGACTAGACCTAGCCTTGGTTTATATAACACACAAGAGGCCTAGGGTTTAGGAGAGTCCTCGTCTTGTGTGCCAAGTCTTGTGGGATCTCCCTTGTATGCGGCATGGGCTGCCCGAAGTGGCCCATGAGTGAACCGCCATGGGGGTCCTCGGCCCGACCCACCTGGTCGAGAGACGACGTGGTGAGTACCCCCTAGTCCAGGACACCGTGAGTAGCCCCCTGAACCGGTCTTCAAGTTAGGGACCCTCCTCGATTCTTCCGAACTGTTCTTCATCTTTGGTCGTCGGTCTTGAAAACTGGTTCAACAAATCTTCTCATCTTCGATCTTGAGGATCGCCTAAGTGAATCTGAAGAGTTTACACGTCGGGTATCCGAGGAGCCCCTTTAAATTCTCGGCCTTTATCAATGCCTTGTTATTTTTTAGCCACACCTCGGGTTTGAAGTTGTTCCCGTGCGGCGGTGTCCTCTTGCACCCGAGCTCCAACGCCAGAATATATCCGAGCTCCAACGCCGGACTATATCCGAGCTCCAACGCTGGATTATATCCGAGCTCCAACACCGGACTATATTCGAGGTGTCATAGATCACCTTGGCTTGAAAAAGTTTGAAGGAGGTTATCCGAGTTTAACGCTGAAAAGTTCTCTATGGAACGAGCCATTTGAATCCGAGCTTTATGCCGGACCACTTCCGAGCTCCAATGATGGTCAGCGTCCGAGGTGTCATAAACTACCTCGGTCTTTTAGAAGACTGAACGAATTCAGCCGAGCTTAATGCCGGAGATGCCCTCTATGGAGCCAGCCACTGGCGCCCAAGCTTTATGCCGGACTGCTTCCGAGGTGGTGCACCACCCCGACTGCGGGCTAATTTTTTGCAGATTTTATTTCCGATGCGTGTAAATTTATTTGATGTCAATATGTATAACCAATAGCCCTCAAGGTGTGTGTCGGTCTAAAACCCAAGATGCACCTGAAGGAAAACCTGAAAAGTGTTGATCCTAGTAGCCCCTGAGACTCAGGTCGATTCGCGAAATCGGCCTGAGGATCAACTCCTAGCTCGGCAGCATAAGTAGGAATAGAAACGCACTGTAATATATTACAGGTAATAGTGATTGGTGGATGGGCCCCTGAGAGAGGGTCGTGAGAAGTCGCCGTGATATATTAGCTTGAAGCCGGATAAGTCCCAGATGGTACTTATTGTTGTCCGAGGATGCACTTGTCCATAGTTCGGTCATGCCGAACACTGAGCACTTTGAATTTTCTGCATTGAATAGGCAATGCAGTAGCCCCCGAGTCACTGGTCGGGTGGCAACACCAGATCAGGGGATCGATGTGCCCCTTTAATATTTATAAATAATGAGCGCGAAGCCCAGTAGCCCCTGAGCCTTAATGTGGGCACGGGTGGCCGAATTAACGATCGATATCCGTTTGACAAAAAAATTGTTGTGTTTAACTCAAACTTCTCGGAAAGAGAATAAAGATCTCTTAAAGGAGCTAGAGCCAGCGAAAGCTGGGCTCGCCAAGGTTGGCCCCAAGGGTCTTAATAGATAGGAAATCGATGCCACTTGGGATTTAGGAGAGCTTTATGTAAGTTGCTCGGTTGTCTCAACGAGATTGTGCCCCTTGGTCTTTAAAAGATGAGCTGCAATAAATCGACTTTACTCGCAATTTATGATCCTATGTATCCAAGTATTTTACATCATTAATGCTCGGATCTGCATTGTACAAAACTTTGTTGACCGACCATCGGCTTCAACCTCCTCGGCCAGCAGCCGGGGAGTGTTTGTCCTTCTTTATAAAGCCTTTATAAGAGCAAAGATTTACGACAAACAAGGCAATCCGGTCATACGGTTTTATAAACAAAGGTACGCGGAGAGATATGTTATATTACTTTTTAATGTAAGAAACATCTTCCAAGGAAAATAGTCCCGCTATCGGTTCCTTTCTTTGGGTTGTCATGCTGATCATGATCATGAAACCTCACCTCCGATCAATGTGGGTGGAAAATATTGAGGATTTAGTTTGGGGAAAGTTCCCGAACTATGTGGTCTATAGAGAACCTAAATTTTCACTTCCCTCGTTGCCGACCAATTATATCCTTTAAGATCGCTAGCTTTCGGCTTCACCCAGTCTGAGGTACTAACTCGGATGACCCGGTAGTAACAATCACAGAGGTGCCCCCTTTACGCCTAGCCGAACAATCGGCAACGTAGGGGTAAGCACAGGATCCATGCAACCTAGCTTGGCCAAAATATTAAGTCAAATTGATGCATATTTATGGCTTTATATAACGATAATTACGGAAGGCGACGCTTGTATAATGAATACAAACGCTAATGATATATACTTATTTTGACTCCATTGTGACCATTTATTAGTTGAAAGTGGCCCATCCTCGGCTTCTACCCCTTCGTAGATACTACACATGGTGTTTCCGCAATAACAAGACAACCCTTAGCCGACGTCTCGGTGCCCGAAGGCGGTTGTGTTAGTGGAAACGGGGCAATCAGATATGCGTGCTTTATAACTTTCACTTAGTCATAGGAACTTTAAACTGGGGAAGCTAGCTATGAGCCCCCGGTTAGTGTTCGGCGACAGCCGAGGTCAAGCCGTAAACACTTCGGCCAATGTTATGAACGCCCCGTCATTTAACATAGTCATCGGATTGCTGACCAGTTTACGCTTATTGTGACAGTCAGTTTTCGGCTTTCTCCACTGAGGTGCTTAACCATGCGAGCTGGAAGCACAATCGCAGTGGTTCTCCCTTTGCACACCTAGCCGAACAAAGCAGAACGTAGGAGGCAAGCACAGGAGCCGGGCAACCCAACTATTGACCAAAGACACAATTCGAAACCGATGCATATATAGCAATATCCGAGAATGTTTTTGCAGAATCTCTAAACGTGTCCGACATTGCCCTACGAGACTTATGTTGGAAACACACAAATGTTTAAAAGTGCCATAGGCTTGGAAAACCAAAAAACTTCAGTAAAACTTGACGTCCGAACTAGATCAGGTGTTCGGTGCCAATCCGAAAATCGGTCTTGGAAAAAAATTGTGCTTCTGTCGTGCTTTAACATGACACATCCGATCTCAAGACTTCAAGCGGGTCAGCCTACGGCTTCAAGCTCCTTATATCGAAGGCGAAGTGCTTCTCCGAGGCCAGTTTAGCGAACTAAACTCGAGCGGCTTTAGAGAGAAGATAGGCTATCTGGCTATTGACCATGCACTCGAGTCGAAAAAGGAGCGATAGAAAAGGACTTTGCAACGACCAAGAAGAAAACATATTTACTATAAAACGGCTCATATAAATTTTAAGAGCCCCCAGTTAACATGGGTAAAGGGAGTTTGTTTTAACGAACAACGTATGTGAGCAAGGTCGAACTGAACACAAGTAAAAAATTTAAGACTTTAGGCATTAAAGCGACTTAGCTGGTTAATGTGTTCGGCATTGATGACACGGTCCGAGCTTGATGCGGGACAAGGTTCCATCCCCCAAGCCGGTCCCGAGGTGGCGGAGCGAAGAGCTCGGCACTTCGAAGTGGTGACATAGCACAGCCAATGCAGGCCGGAAGAGTGACGCCGAAGTCAATGTCGATGCAGGGCATCGGCGTGACGTAGTGAAGGCGTGACAAAGCCTGAATTTGCAGGGCGGTCCAGGCTCTAGATGCGGCGTTCCCCGAACTGTGGACGGGAAACTGACCGAAGCATCGCACAACCATCGTTAATGCGGCCATCATTCGACAGACCTGTGTACAGATGATGGAACAAACCAGAGTAACAATTCCTTGGAAAAAATAAACCCAAATAAGCAAAAATTGCTAGGGTTAATAGCACCTGGCTTATTTGTTGTAGCAGTTCGAAGAAAAGTGACTCCCAAAATTGGGAATCGATTCGCACACCAATTGTCTGATGGACGGTGAAGCGACGGCATGGCGATGCTGGTAAAGGTTGGCTCGCCAAGGCAAAGCCCCCGGTCCAGCTAATGTGACGAAGGTGGTTGGCGGGTGACGCCGATGTCTATGGAGTAGGTTGATGAAGAGATGGTGAAGCCCCCGGTCTAGCCGAGGTGACGGAGCGGGTTAGTAAGGATACGTTGCAGCTGTCATGTCAGCCGAGGTGTTGAAGCAGTTCAGCGTGATGGACATCGGCTTGAAGAAGCAACAGTGCGGTCATGCCGACGCTGGTCATAACTTGTGACGCGGTCAAAGCCGGATTGATGAAGTGACCGAACGGCGATGCCGGTGTGCCTGGTCCGTGTAATTCGTGGGGCGGTGTTGTTGGTGATGATTTATCCTTCGCGATGCCGAACTCTTTTTCGGCTCGCCGAGATGATGGTCCGAAGAAGATGAGCTCGGCTCAACAAAGGGACGATGTGTCTAGCGCAGATCGACAGCCGTGGAGCAATGTTACCGGACTGGTTTCGCACCAGCGTGAGGGTGAAGAGTACCTCAGAGAAGGCTTAAAATTTTATGGGCACGTGTTAAGAACAATGCACAATACCCTAGAAGAAAATTCCTTTAAAAAGGTTGTCCAATATCATGTTCATAAAGAAACATGAATTCAGGTCGGATCCGTATTCGCGCAGAAAACAGATCAGAAAATTGGTCCACTCATCGGAAGGTTCCCGGAGTTTGAACCGTCAGATCGAGCAGAAATTTTGAGGGGTGGTAGATATGGGAATTCCACAGCAGATGAACGGTTGGATCTTCCAAAGGACCTCCGATCTTGGCTCTGTAGACCACGCCCTAAACTCATTCAGATTCCCGTTCAGATTTGACAGGGCTCCGGTATATTGTAGATTGCCAGAGATTCCTCCATCGGAACTCGACAAAATTTTGCATGGTTGTTGTAGACTTAATTCCGCACAATTCCACTAAAGTAATCATTAAAATGACACTCGAGGAGGCGGTGGTGGTGGATACAAGTTCTCTGTTCAGAAAAACAGCACAGTCGCTCAAGGGCAATGTTGACGTTGAGCCCCCGAGCTCCATGGATGATTCCTCCATGATCATGATAGAGATCGGAGTTGATGTTGATGAAGGCCCTCATCCGAACATGACGATCGGAGGTTGGGCGCAGTCCTCGGTCAAGCCAAGGTGACCAGTCGAGCCGGCGACGAAGATGCCGATGTCGCAGTTGATCTGCAGTCGAGCCATTGATCCTTTGCCGATCACACAGCGGAACTCTCAAAGAAAGCACCATTGTCGGTGTCAAAACCGGCAGATCTCGGGTAGGGGGTCCCAAGCTGTGTGTCATGGATCGATGGGTAACAGGAGACAGGGGAAACGATGTTTACCAAGGTTCGGGTCCTCTTAATGGAGGTAATACCCTACTTCCTGCTTGATTGATCTTGATGAATATAGAGATTGTCTATTGACTAGCCTGGCCTTGGTTTATATAACACACCAGAGGCCTAGGGTTTAGGAGAGTCCTCGTCTTGTGCGCCACGTCTTGTGGGATCTCCCTTGTATGCGACATGGGCTGCCCGAAGTGGTCCATGAGTGAACCGCCATGGGGGTTCTCGGCCCGACCCACCTGGTCGGGAGACGACTTGGTGAGTACCCCCTTGTCCAGGACACCATCACTGGCATCGACCCCAAGATGGCTGCCAAGAAAAAGAAGTCTGTTGTGGCCCAAACTAAAGTACCAAGGCAGGAAGCACCTCACATTGTCTTCCCTGCCAGCATGGCAGGCTCGGAGCCTAAGGTCCCCTCAGCAGCTTCAGAACTCATGAAGACAAGGGCAGCTGAAGCCGAAGCCAAGAAGCGCAAGCACAAGAATGCTACTGATGGTGCCCCATCAACGAAGAAGCTGAAGACAAAGTCTTCAAAGCAAGAGCGTGCTGCTGCCACCGAGCCCCTTGTTGTTGAGCCCATTTCTGTTGCCCGTCCAGTCTCCACCAACCAAGAATGTCGCCTTGTGATCCACGAGCCCACTTTCACAGAGGCTCCTGAAGATGAAGAAGTTCCACCTGTTGACCCCATCACAGTTGAAGACATTGGTCGTGATGACAATGTTGAAGATGATGAAGTCCTTCCTCAACTCGAGCACCAAGTGGTATCATCGCCTATTCTTACAAACAACAAACTCATCAGCATTGGTCGTCCCTTGACGCCAGTTGCTCAGGATGATTCGTGGGCCGATCGCCCTCAACAAGACACCCCCATTCATGATAAGACACCCAGAACTCCACCACCTCAAGTCACCACTCCGGTGCTTGACGACGACAACTACATGGTGTAGACCACTCCGTCACCACAGGCGTCGCCCGCATTCCGCAGGCTTCGCAAAAGCCCTAGGCCACATGTCACCATGTCGAGCATTCCGGAAAGGGAAGCGCAACAAAGCTCAACAGCACGTCAAGTGTTTCCTGAAGCCACCCCTACTGCGAATGTCTCTCAATCTGAAGCAAAAGCTGCTGAAGACATTCCGGCTGCATCAGCCGATGAAACTCAAGACACAAGAGAAGAAGAAGAAAGAGTTGCCACACCCCCTGTCACTGAAGAAGTCATTCTCGAGGAGAATGTGACTATGCCTGACCCTCCTGTCATTGAAGAAATAGAGGTTGAAAACACTGAGGCTGCCACAACCAACACGACTGAAGCCAATGACGTTGTCATGGCTGAAGACAATGTGGAGCCTAAAGCCAATGTTGTGCCTGAAGCTCATGTGCAACCTGAAGCCACAGTTCATGCTGAAGCCACTGTTCCACCCCAAGGCCTCACACCATTGAACAGGCCTATGATCGCAGCCATCTTGTCACTGTACGTTGGCCCGTTCTGGTTCCTCCCACAACTCCCGGACCACAGTATGATTACCATGTGGAGCAGAGGCCTCAGGTTCAGAAGCCAATGCCCAGGCTGCCAAGGCTTCCAGGTGCTGCTACATTGCCCGGATCTTTTAGCGTAAACAGCTTCAGGGCACACAACACATTCTTTGGCAGTGCCAAGAATCCATACTCGAAGCCAAAGATCTCTTTTGATCGCTTCCGGAGGTATCAGCAGCGCAGCTATTACTCCTATACTCTATACAATCAAGAGTGAATATTTCCTCACATGCGTCTTGATTGGGAAGCCATTGCTGGGCTGCCCTGCCTTGAAGAAGCTCTGGACTGTTTTAGAGATGCTGGCCTTCTGCAATTCGTCAGTGATAAAGAGCACTGGAATGAAGAGCTTCTGCTGCAGTTCTATGCCACACTTCACATTCGTGGCTACAACAGGGATCCGAAGACTTGGATCCTTGAGTGGATGACAGGTGATGTGCATCATGAAGCCAAAGCTCAAGATATCATCGAGCTTACTTCCCTGCCCACTCCAGGTGAGCTCTATGAACCTGGTTGTCAGCTACGCAGGAATGAGCTGCAGAGTATCTTTCAGAAGAGAGAGCCAAATATGAGTCAGATGCTCAGTATGATGAAGCCATTGCCACAAGATGCTGAATATCCCAAGGAATTCTTCATCAAAGACCTCGAGTACTTGCCCCGCACAATTTATCACATTCTGAGGCGTACTCTATGGCCAATAAAGGGATATTCTTCCGAAGCCAAACTTGAAGGAACCATGAAGACATTGGTATTCTATATTGTCAATGGCATCAGATTCAATACCCAGGATTTCTTCATTAGACAACTTGCTGCATCTGGGGTTGATCTATTTGGCTTGAAGTTTTATGCTCCATGGGTGATGCACCTGATCAAACTTCATTCATCTGTTGACTATCCGCCCTCAGCGCGCAACCATCTTGTATTTCTGCATGAGGTTGATCTGTCAGTTGAAGCCATCTACCCTGAGCCTGCCAAAGAACCCCTATATCTTCATAATGTTGATCGTCAAAGCTTCACGCAACCAATAGAATAAATTCATGTTCCAAACGCTGCTACTCCTGCTTACCCTCTGGCTGGCAATATGCGTGAGCCACATCATGCCAACACTGAAGCCACTGCCAGTACAATCGCTCAAAGGCCTCGAAAGCGTTCTCGCGTTCTCAATGACCATGAGCTTCTTGTTGCCTTACATCAGAAGCAGGACAAGCACCATGACTGGCTAAAGCATCAGATGCAGAGTATCTTGGTGGACGTCAATCACATCTGAAACCTGGCCACCAAGAACTCCTTCGTAGCCCATGAAGCCTGTCGGCGGTCTTGGAAGAGTGTCACACTGCCATGCCCTGAAGAAGATCTTCGCGAAGATGGCTTCACAGAAGGCTTAAAATTTGACTCCAGACCTCCACGCAATGCAAGCTGGCGCCACACTCCATAAATAGAAGATTCTGAGTATTCATCTTCGGTTGCAACTGTTGTTGCGAGAGTCGTTGATGAAGAAGACGATGCCACTTCACCAACCATGGCTGCACTGCATCTCGACACTGCACCAGTCCCTTCTGCACCACCGAACTCAAGCGTCGACCCTGCACCTTCATCTGCTCCTGATGGGAACGAGTAGATGCTCTATGTCTGCAAACCTTTTTGGTCCTTACTGACAAAAGGGGGAGAAGAATATGAGTTGATAGTCTTCAAGCGGGTCCTTATGGGTGGTTGCTATATTTTGCCAAGTGTTTACAACTCTCATTTTTTGATACATTTGGTTCTTTGGGTTGTAACACTTAAAGTTGATGGTTGTCTGCTACGTTTTCTGCTACTGTGTGATGCGATGATAAATTCCGCATGAAGTCATTCCGCAGACGTCCATTTTTCATTATGCATGTCATTATCTTCGTTATATCTTTATATGCATGATGAGTTGTCCCCGTTGAAAACTTCAACCAGTTTGTCATCAATCACCAAAAAGGGGGAGATTGTAAGTGCATCTAGTGCCACCACTTGTTGGTTTTGGAGTATTGACGACAAACTTGGTTGAGGGACTAGTGTGTTTGTGACAATTGCAGGATAACACAAGTAGTAGTCCCACATTTGATTCGGTTTACCTACCAGAGATGATCCCTAAAAATGTGTGAGGACATTGAAGACAATGGTGGTTTGTGAAGATATTCACAAGGAAGATTATGAGTTGAGAAGACATTCACATGAAGACTATGGAGTGCGAAGACATGGTTGTTTCGCGGTTTCCTTTTCTTCTTTATTGAGTCATAGGAACCACCGCACTGTTAATTAAGTGGGGTCCAAGTGAACAAAGTCACACTGATTGAAGTGATGCTCAACCAAATCCTATGTCTTCGAGCAAAGACAATGAGAGCAAATCTTATCCGGAGCTGTGATACGTCTCCGTCGTATCTATAATTTTTGATTGTTCCATGCCAATATTCTACAACTTTTACATACTTGGCAACTTTTTATACTATTTTTGGGACTAACATATTGATCCAGTGCCCAGTGCCAGTTCCTGTTTGTTGCATGTTTTTTGTTTCGTAGAAACTCCATATCAAACGGAGTCCAAACGGGATAAAAACTGACGGAGAATTTTTTTGGAATATATGTGAATTTTGGGAAGTGGAATCAACGCGAGACGATGCCCGAGGGGCCCACGAGGGTGAGGGGCGCGCCCTGGGACCTCGTGTCCACTCCGTAAGGCGGTTGGTGCCCTTCTTTCGTCGAAAGAAAAGCCAATATCTGGATAGAGATCGTGTCCAAATTTCAGCCCAATCGGAGTTACGGATCTCCGGGAGTATAAGAAACGGTGAAAGGGCAGAATCAGAAAGGCAGAAACAGAGAGAGACAGAGAGACAGATCCAACCTCGGAGGGGCTCTCTCCCCTACCACGCCATGGAAGCCAAGGGCCAGAGGGGAAACCCTTCTCCCATCTAGGGAGAAGGTCAAGGAAGAAGAAGAAGAAGGGGGGCTCTCTCCCCCTCTTTCCCGGTGGCGCCGGAACGCTGCCGGGGCCACCATCATCACGGCAACCTACACCAACACCTCCGTCATCTTCACCAACATCTCCATCACCTTCCTCCATCTATCTACAGCGGTCCACTCTCCCGCAACCCGCTGTACCCTCTACTTGAACATGGTGCTTTATGCTTCATATCATTATCCAATGATGTGCTGCCATCGTATGATGTCTGGGTAGATTTTCGTTGTCCTATCGGTAATTGGTGAATTGCTATGATTGGTTTAATTTGCTTGTGGTTATGTTGCTGTCCTTTGGTGCCCATCATATGAGCGTGCGCGTGGATCACACCATATGGTTAGTTGTATGTTGATAGGACTATGTATTGGAGAACAAGAGTGACAGAAGCTTCAACCTAGCATAGAAATTGATGCATACGGGATTGAAGGGGGACCAATATATCTTAATGCTATGGTTGGGTTTTACCTTAATGAACGTTAGTAGTTGCGGATGCTTGCTAACAGTTCCAATCATAAGTGCATAGAATTCCAAGTCAGGGATGACAAGCTAGCAGTGGCCTCTCCCACATAAAACTTGCTATCGGTCTAGTAAAGTAGCCAATTGCTTAGGGACAATTTCGCAACTCCTACCACCACTTTTCCACACTCACTATACTAACTTTATTGTGTCTTTATCTAAACAGCCCCTAGTTTTTATTTACGTTCTCTTTATATTCTTGCAAACCTATCCCGTTACACCTACAAAGTACTTCTAGTTTCATACTTGTTCTAGGTAAAGCGAACGTTAAGCGTGCGTAGAGTTGTATCGGTGGTCAATAGAACTTGAGGGAATATTTGTTCTACCTTTAGCTCCTCGTTGGGTTCGACACTCTTACTTATCGAAAGAGGCTACAATTGATCCCCTATACTTGTGGGTTATCAAGACCTTTTGCTGGCGCCGTTGCCAGGAGTTATAGCGTGGGGTGAATATTCTCGTGTGTGCTTGTTTGCTTTATCACTAAGTAATTTTTATTTGCTTTTCTAATTTGTTCTCTATCTTTAGTTATGGATATGGAACACGAAATACCAAAAAAATTAGGTTTACTTGGAGATGGGGAACCTCCTAAAACCCTCGATGCTCATTATGTAAAAGATATTATGTACTACTTCTATAATCCCGAGAAAACCCCATTCAACTTTATAATGGGAGTAACGTTGGATCAACGTGAATACTTTAGGGATTATCGCTTGACACAAAAAGGGAAACTATTATGGGATCAAATTTATATGTTACGTTGGTATGCTCGGGATCTATGCTTGAGATATGATTATACTTGTTGCTCTAGGATGAAGGCTCCACACCTTCCCTTTTCATGCAAATTTAATGATAATGATACCTTAGCTTCTTATGCTAATGGTATATATGAATACTATGATGTGGAACGAATAGAAAAATTCGTTGCTTTTATGGGTGCTTATGAAATTGAATCTTTGTTTAAAGAGTGTGAAAATCTTGATGATGCTGTTTACAGACCTGAAAATTTTGCTATACTTAAATATTGCTATGAGAATTATCAATTCAATTCCGATATTGATGATTTTGTTGAGAGAGTCTCCGCCGTCCAAGAAGAGACTAATATTTTGCAGGAGTCTATGGAAGAAGAAATTGATGAAACTGTGGGCTCATTGGATGAAAAAGATGATGAGGAGAGCGAAGAATAAAAGGAGGAAGAGCGGACTAGATACCTGTGTCGACCTTCTAATGAGAGTAACTCTTCAACTCATACATTGTTTAATTTCCCTTCGTGCTTACCGAAGGATGATTGCTATGATGATTGTTATGATCCCGTTGATTCTTTTGAAATATCACTTTTCGATGATGCTTGCTATTCTTGTGGCCAAGATGCCAATATAAATTATGCTTATGGAGATGAACTTGCTATAGTTCCTTATGTTAAACATGAAATTGTTGCTATTGCACCCATGCATGATAGTCCTATTATCTTTTTGAATTCTCCCGACTGCACTATATCGAAGAAGTTTCCCCTTATTAAGGATTATATTGATGGGTTGCGTTTCACTACTACACATGATGATTTTGATAGATATAATATGCATGTGCTTGCTGCTCCTACTTGCAATTATTGTGAGAGAGGAACTACATCTCCGCCTGTCCATGTTTCCAATATGACAAAATTGCGAGAAACAATTTATACTATGCATTGGCCTTTACTTGATGTGCATGAATTGTTCTTGTGCATTGGCCAATGCATAGGAAGACAGTTAGACTTTGTCATTGCTTAATATATGTTGCTTTGTGCTCACTACTAAATGCCAAATCACTGCTAATTCAAATTGGCTTTGATATACCTTGGGATCCGGGTGGATTCATTACTTGAGCACCTTATGCCTAGCTTAATGGCTTTAAAGAAAGCGCTGCCAGGGAGACAACCCGGAAGTTTTAGAGAGTCATTTATTTCTTTTGAGTGCTTTTATATAGTTTAAAAAAAAGAGGAGAACCCAAAACTTTTCAAAAAGGAAAGTGAATGTGAGAGAGACAAGCATTGTTGAAGTGGGGGAGCTCCTTGAACTTTGTTCATGCTCACAGAAACTTTGTGAATCCTAATTACAGAAACTTTTCAACAAAAATAATTATCCCCTTGTACAATTCCATTGTATTATAAAAATAATGTGCCAAGATTTGCCTTTAGGATGTTTACATTGCTTGTTGGTTTGTGCGGTGCAAAAAAGAAACTTTGGCTGTAGTGCGCGATTTTATATTTTTTACTGGAACATCGAACGGTTCTGGCACTTTTTGCACTGTCTTTATATGCAAATTGTTTATTTTTCCTAATTTTTTCAGAATTTGTGGAGTACCAGAAGTATGGTGAATGTTCAGATTACTACAGAATGTCCTGTTTAAGACAGATTCTGTTTTTTATGCATAGTTTGCTTGTTTAGATGAAACTATCAATTTCTATCAGTGGATTAACCCATGGAAAAGTTATTTTACAGTAGCTAAAATGCAAAAACAAAATATGAATTGGTTTTCAACAGTACTTAGAGTAGTGATTTGCTTTATTATACTAACGGATCTTACCGAGCTTTCTGTTGAGTTTTGTGTGAATGAAGTGTTCGAAGATCGAGGATGTCTCGATGTGAGGAGAAGTATGAGAGGCAAGAGCTCAAGATTGGGGATGCCCAAGTCACCCCAAGTAAATATTCAAGGAGACTCAAGCGTCTAAGCTTGGGGATGCCCCGGAAGGCATCCCATCTTTCTTCAACAAGTATCGGTATGTTTTCGGATTCGTTTCGTTCATGTGATATGTGCAAATCTTGGAGCGTCTTTTGCATTTAGTTTTCACTTTTATTTTATGCACCATGCTGGTATGAGATAGTCCATGGTTGATTTATATAATGCTCTTTGCACTTCACATATATCTTTTGAGTATGGCTTTATAGAATGCTTCATGTGCTTCACCTATATCATTTGAAGTTTGGATTGCCTGTTTCTCTTCACATAGAAAACCGCCATTTGTAGAATGATATTTTGCTTCACATATATTTGTTAGAGCATGGACATATCTTTTGTAGAAAGAATTAAACTCTTTTGCTTCACTTATATCTATTTAGAGAGATGCCATGAATTGGTCATTCACATGGTTAGTCATAAAATCCTACATAAAACTTGTGGATCACTGAATATGATATGTTTGATTCCTTGCAATAGTTTTGCGATATAAAGATGGTGATATTAGAGTCATGTTAGTGGGTAGTTGTGGATTGTAGAAATACTTGTGTTGAAGTTTGTGATTCCCGTAGCATGCACGTATGGTGAACCATTATTTAACGAAGTTGGAGCATGAGGTATTTATTGATTGTCTTCCTTATGAGTGGCGGTCGAGGACGAGCGATGGTCTTTTCCTACCAATCTATCCCCTAGGAGCATGCGCGTAGTACTTTGTTTCGCTGACTAATAGATTTTTGCAATAAGTATGTGAGTTCTTTATGACTAATGTTGAGCCCATGGATTATACGCACTCTCACCCTTCCATCATTGCTAGCCTCTTCGGTACCGTGCATTACCCTTTCTCACCTCGAGAGTTGGTGCAAACTTCGCCGATGCATCCAAACCCCGTGATATGATACGCTCTATCACACATAAGCTTCCTTATATCTTCCTCAAAACATCCACCATACCTACCTATCATGGCATTTCCATAGCCATTCCGAGATATATTGCCATGCAACTTCCATCATCATCATATACATGACTTGAGCATTTATTGTCATATTGCTTTGCATGATCGTAAGATAGCTAGCATGATGTTTTCATGGCTTGTCCATTTTTTGATGTCATTGCTACGCTAGATCATTGCACATCCCGATACACCGCCGGAGGCATTCATATAGAGTCATATTTTGTTCTAGTATCGAGTTGTAATATTGAGTTGTAAGTAAATAAAAGTGTGATGATCATCATTATTAGAACATTGTCCCATGATAAAAATAAAAGGGCCAAAGAAGCCCCCCAAAAAAGAGATAGAGGCCAAAGAAGCCTACAAAAAAAAGAAAAAAAATAAAAAAAGAAAAAAAGAGAGAAGGGACAATGTTACTATCCTTTTACCACACTTGTGCTTCAGAGTAGCACCATGTTGTTCATATAGAGGACTCTCTTGAGTTATCACTTTCATATACTAGTGGGAATTTTCATTATATAACTTGACATGTATATTCCAACGATGGGCTTCCTCAAATGACACCCACTTAGTTTCAGTTTGAGCTTTCATACACTTATAGCTCTAGTGCATCTGTTGCATGGAAATCCCTACTCCTCGCATTGACATCAATTGATGGGCATCTCCATAGGCCGTTGATTAGCTGCGTCGATGTGAGACTTTCTCCCTTTTTTGTCTTATCCACACAATCTCCATCATCATATTCTATTGCATCTATAGTGCTATATCCATGGCTCACGCTCATGTATTGCGTGAAAGTTGAAAAGGTTTGAGAACGTCAAAAGTATGAAACAATTGCTTGGCTTCTCATCGGGGTTGTGCATGATTTGAATACTTTGTGTGGTGAAGATGGAGCATAGACAGACTATATGATTTTGTAGGGATAACTTTCTTTGGCCATGTTATTTTGAAAAGACATGATTGCTTTATTAGTATGCTTGAAGTATTATTGTCTTAATGTCAAATGATAGACTATTGCTTTGAATCACTCATGTCTTAATATTCATGCCATGATTAGATTATGTGATCAAGATTATGCTAGGTAGCATTTCACATCAAAAATTAACTTTTTTATCATTTACCTACTCGAGGACGAGCAGGAATTAAGCCTGGGGATGCTGATACGTCTCCGTCGTATCTATAATTTTTGATTGTTCCATGCTAATATTCTACAACTTTTACATACTTTTGGCAACTTTTTATACTATTTTTGGGACTAACATATTGATCCAGTGCCCAGTGCCAGTTCCTGTTTGTTGCATGTTTTTTGTTTCATAGAAAATCCATATCAAACAAAATCCAAATGGGATAAAAACTGACGGAGATTTTTTTGGAATATATGTGAATTTTGGGAAGTGGAATCAACGCGAGACGATGCCCGAGGGGCCCACGAGGGTGAGGGTGCGCCCTAGGGGGTCAGGCGCGCCCTGGGCCCTCGTGGCCACTCCGTAAGGCGGTTGGTTCCCTTCTTTCGCCACAAGAAAGCCAATATACGGATAGAGATCGTGTCCAAATTTCAGCCCAATCGGAGTTATGGATCTCCGGAAATATAAGAAACGGTGAAAGGGCAGAATCAGAAAGGCAGAAACAGAGAGAGACAGAGAGACAGATCCAATCTCGGAGGGGCTCTCGCCCCTCCCATGCCACGGAAGCCAAGGACCAGAGGGGAAACCCTTCTCCCATCTAGGGAGAAGGTCAAGGAAGAAGAAGAAGAAGGGGGGCTCTCACCCCCTCTCTCCTGGTGGCGACGGAACGCCGCCAGGGCCATCATAATCACTGCAATCTACACCAACACCTCCGTCATCTTCACCAACATCTCCATCACCTTCCCCCATCTATCTACAGAGGTCCACTCTCCCGCAACCCGCTGTACCCTCTACTTGAACATGGTGCTTTATGCTTCATATCATTATCCAGTGATGTGCTGCCATCATATGATGTCTGGGTAGATTTTCGTTGTCCTATCGGTAATTGGTGAATTGCTATGATTGGTTTAATTTGCTTGTGGTTATGTTGCTGTCCTTTGGTGCCCATCATATGAGCGTGCGCGTGAATCACACCATATGGTTAGTTGTATGTTGATAGGACTATGTATTGGAGGGCAAGAGTGACAGAAGCTTCAACCTAGCATAGAAATTGATGCATACGGGATTGAAGGGGGACCAATATATCTTAATGCTATGGTTAGGTTTTACCTTAATGAACGTTAGTAGTTGCGGATGCTTGCTAATACTTCCAATCATAAGTGCATAGAATTCCAAGTCAGGGATGACATGCTAGCAGTGGCCTCTCCCACATAAAACTTGCTATCGGTCTAGTAAAGTAGTCAATTGCTTTGGGTCAAATTCACAACTCCTACCACCACTTTTCCACACTCGCTTTACTAACTTTATTATGCCTTTTCTAAACAGCTCCTAGTTTTTATTTACGTTCTCTTTATATTCTTGCAAACCTATCCCGTTACACCTACAAAGTACTTCTAGTTTCATACTTGTTCTAGGTAAAGCGAACATTAAGCGTGCGTAGAGTTGTATCGGTGGTCGATAGAACTTGAGGGAATATTTGCTCGACCATTAGCTCCTCGTTGGGTTCGTCACTCTTACTTATCGAAAGAGGCTACAATTGATCCCCTATACTTGTGGGTTATCAAGACCTTTTTCTAGCTGGATGAGTCAGCTTTACTTGTAGCCCAAGTCAAGCTGCCGCGTGTGTTTGAAATCTGACCGTTGGACACGTGTCAGTTCCTTAGTGACCCAGGGTCATTTCGGACAAATCAGGTCGGGCTGCCTCCTGGCTGTAAATAGCCCACCCCTACACCATAAATTGGTGGCTGCTCAGAGTTAGTGCATGACTTTTGTCGTTTGAGATCAACCCACCTCCGAAGCATTTGAGAGAGAGATCCTTGCGAGGGCAAAGCCCAAAATACCCAGAGCCAAAGAGTGCTAGGCATCACTGAAGTCTTTCTGTCTTAGTGATCTGAAGACTTGTTACACTTGAGGACTGTGAATCCTCCAGCCGGTTAGGCGTCGCGTTCTGAGCATCCAAGAGTCACTGTGGATTGCTGGTGAACGAAGTCTGTGAAGGTTTGGAAGTCTACCTTGAAGACTTACCAGAGTGATTGGGCGAGGACTAAGTGTTCTTAGCTCAAGGGGAATAAGGTGAAGACGCGATCTTCTGAGTTGAATCTCAACCTCCCTAACCAGACGTACAATTGTCACAACAACTGGAACTGGTCCAACAAATTCTTGTCCCCACCAAGCAACTGTTTCTATCTCTTACCTATGTTTACTTACAGTATGTCTTCGTGAAGTCATTGCCTGCTTGCATGATCTAATTGGCTTCACTGTGTGACGACTGTTGTTGTTTGGCTTCATACTATCTTCCATCCTGATCCATTCTACCTAGCTGCTAATAGTCTTCATGCTTTCACTTGATTACTTACTTGACTATGGCTTGTCTAGTGTAGTCTACCTTCCGCTGCATATCAATAGGTTCATTTCTAATGTTTGTCTTCAAAGCCCCCGTGTTTTGAAGACTTTCATAAAAATCGCCTATTCACACCCCTCTAGTCGATAACTAGCACTTTCAATATTATTGAAAATAAAATTGCTACCATTGAGTTGTTTGAAAATTTAGATAAATAGATTCACAATCAGATTACTTAATATGGATCTAAGGTAGGAGTTACACTAAAGAATCTTAGGGAAAAGGAACCCATAGTTAATGAAAAGATAGATCAAGATTCTACTAGAATTGGCAAACTAGAAGATATTATTACCAACTTGGGTTCCGCTTTTTCCTCCGTTAAAACTACTCCAAATCCTCCTCCTACCAAGATTGCCAAGTTTACTTATGTTCCTAAAAATAAGGGTGAATCTTCTAGTAAGAACAATGAAGATCTCAAATCAATTAGTGTTCACCCCAATTTTCTCGATATTATTAAGGAACCTATTGTCATGAATGAATTTCTTGATTTCTTGCCTAGGAGTTTGATCATTTACGAAACAAAAAAATCTCCTAAGAATCATGAGTGTGTGATTAAAGAATTGAATGCCAAAGATAATAATACTTAGATCTATTCATGTTTTTATGCCTAGCTAGGGGTGTTAAATAATAGCGCTTGTTGGGAGGCTACCCAATTTTATTTTTGTTCTTGATTTTTAGGTCCTATTTTGCTTTGAATAAATTATCTAGCCTCTGGTTAGATGCGGTTTTGTGTTTAATTAGTGTTTGTGCCAAGTAAGACCTTTGGGATAGCTTATGGTAATAGTTGATTTGATCCTGCTGAAAACAGAAACTTTTGCGCCCAGGAGATTAGTCTTAATTATTTATAGAAGCGCGATAAAATACCGATTCTTTTTGCAGAGGATTAACAAGCAAATTTTCTAGTACTTCCTAATTTCTCAGAATTTTTGGAGTTACAGAAGTATTTGAAATATCCAGATTGCTACAGACTGTTCTGTTTTTGACAGATTCTGTTTTTCGCGTGTTGTTTGCTTATTTTGATTCATCTATGGCTAGTATCGGGGGGTATGAACCATGGAAAAGTTGGAATACAGTAGATATTACACCAATATAAATAAATAATGAGTTCACAACAATACCAAAAATGATGATTTATTTTCTTATACTAACGGAGCTTACGAGATTTTCTGTTGGAGTTTTATGTTGTGATGTTTTCATGTTTTGGGTAAGGATTTGATGGACTATGGAATAAGGAGTTGCAAGAGCCTAAGCTTGGGGATGCCCAAGGCAGCCCAAGGTAATATTCAAGGATGTCAAAAAGCCTAAGCTTGGGGATGCCCCGGGAAGGCATCCCCTCTTTCATCTTCGTCTATCGGTAACTTTACTTGAGGCTATATTTTTATTCACTACATGATATGTGTTTTGCTTGGAGCCTCTTGTATGATTTGAGTCTTTGCTTTTTAGTTTGACACAATCGTCCTTTCTGTACACACCTTTTGAGAGAGACATGCATGAATCGTGATTTATTAGAATGCTCTATGTGCTTCACTTATATCTTTTGAGCTAGATAAAATTTGCTCTAGTGCTTCACTTATACCTTTTTAGAGCACGGTGGTGGTTTTATATTATAGAAATTGATGAACTCTCGTACTTCACTTATATTATTTTGAGAGTCTCTAAACAGCATGGTAATTTGCTTTGGTTATAAATTTAGTCCTAATATGATATGCAAGAGGGATATAATAAAAACTTTCATATAAAGTGCATTGAATACTATGAGAAGTTTGATCCCTTATGATTGTTTTGAGATATGAAGATGGTGATATTAGAGTCATGCTAGCAAGTAGTTGTGAATTTGAGAAATACTTGTGTTAAAGTTTGTGAGTCCTGTAGCATGCACGCATGGTGAACCGTTATGTGATGAAGTCGGAGCATGATTTATTTTTTGATTGTCTTCCTTATGAGTGGCGGTCGGGGACGAGCAATGGTCTTTTCCTAAGAATCTACCCCCTTTGAGCATGCGCGTAGTACTTTGTTTTGACGACTAATAGATTTTTGCAATAAGTATGTGAGTTCTTTATGACTAATGTTGAGTCCATGGATTATACGCACTCTCACCTTTCCGCCATTGCTAGTCTCTCTAGTACCGTGCAATTTTGTCGGTACCATAAAGCCACCACATATCCTTGCTCAAAACAGCCACCATACCTACCTATTATGGCATTTCCATAGCATTCCGAGATATATTGCCATGCAACTTTCCACCGTTCCGTTTATTATGACACGCTCCATCATTGTCATATTGCTTTGCATGATCATGTAGTTGACATCGTATTTGTGGCAAAGCCACTGTTCATCATTTTTATACATGTCGCTCTTGATTCATTGCACATCCCGGTACACCACCGAAGGCATTCACGTAGAGTCATATTTTGTTCTAAGTATCGAGTTGTAATTCTTGAGTTGTAAGTAAATAAAAGTGTGATGATCTTCATTATTAGAGCATTGTCCCATGTGAGGAAAGGATGATGGAGACTATGATTCCCCCACAAGTCGGGATGAGGCTTCGGACGAAAAAAAGAGGCCAAAAAAATGAGAGAAGGCCCAAATAAAAAAAGAAAATGAGAGAAGGGACAATGTTACTATCCTTTTTGCCTCGTGCTTCAAAGTAGCACCATGATCTTCATGATAGAGAGTCTTCTATGATATCACTTTCATATACTAGTGGGAATTTTTCATTATAGAACTTGGCTTGTATATTCCAATGATGGGATTCCTCAAATTGCCCTAGGTCTTTGTGAGCAGGCAAGTTGGATGTACACCCACTTAGTTTTCTTTTTGAGCTTTCATAAACTTATAGCTCTAGTGCATCTGTTGCATGGCAATCCCTACTCACTCACATTGATATCTATTAATGGGCATCTCCATAGCCTGTTGATACGCATAGTTGATGTGAGACTATCTCCTTCTTTTTGTCTTCTCCACAACCACCGTCTATTCCACCTATAGTGCTATGTCCATGGATCACGCTCATGTATTGCGGAAAATTGAAAAAGTTTGAGAACATCAAATGTATGAAACAATTGATTGGCTTGTCATCAGGATTGTGCATGATTTAAATATTTTGTGTGATGAAGATGGAGCATAGCCAGACTATATGATTTTGTAGGCATAAGCTTTCTTTGGCCATGTTATTTTGAGAAGACATAATTATTTTGTTAGTAGGCTTGAAGTATTATTGTTTTTATGTCAATATTAAACTTTTGTTTTGAATCTTACGGATCTGAACATTCATGCCACAATAAAGAGAATTACATGGATAAATATGTTAGGTAGCATTCCACATCAAAATTTTTGTTTTAATCATTTACCTACTTGCGGACGAGCAGGAATTAAGCTTGGGGATGCTTGATACGTCTCCAACGTATCTATAATTTTTTATTGTTCCACGCTATTATATTATCTGTTTGGATGTTTTATATGCATTAATATGCTATTTTATATGATTTTTGGGACTAACCTATTATCCTAGTCTCCTAGAGCTCAGTGCCAGTTTCTGTTTTTTCCTTGTTTTAGAGTTTCGCAGAAAAGGAATACCAAATGGAGTCCAAACGGAATAAAACTTTCGCAATGATTTTTCTTGGACCAGAAGACACCCAGGAGACTTGGAGTGCAAGTCAGAAGAGCCTCAAGGCGGCCACAAGGGTGGAGGGTGCGCCCCCGACCTTGTGGTCCTCTCGTAGCTCTCCTGACCAAATTCTTCCTCCTATATATACTCTTATACCCCAAAAACATCCAGGGGAGTCATGGAACCACTTTTCCACCGCCACAACCTTGTGTACCCGTGAGATCCCATCTCACTACTGCAGGATGCTGCTAACGCGTCACTACGATCAGAGACCCTTCGACGAAACTGTGTGCGATGCCATAATCGCAAACGGTGGTGTAAAAAATTGTCAAAAAAGGTGCAAAATGTTTCTGATGGAGGATGCATCAAACACGGTTCAGATTTTAGTTGCATGTGCGATGCAGGGCATACGGTTCAGCTCAATTAACTGTTTGCGATGAGGAGGAACAAAAGAAATGGGCAGCCAGATGAAGGTGTGTGCGATTTACATCATACGGTTCACTCGGATGAACTATTTGTGATTAGGCAACACAAAAGAAACGGTCAGCCAGATCAAAGGTGTTTGCGATATATGAAATGCGGTTCACTCGGATGAACTGTTTGCATTGAGACATTGTCGATGAGAACGACACCTATGGGATCACTGGAATCCCTTCTACGGTCACCGGGTACGGGGTTGTGAAAAGAGCAGGTCCAGGAGCCAGCACAAGGATCGTTTACCCAGGTTCGGGCCGCGAGGATGCGTAAAACCCTAGTCCTGCTTTGGTGGATGTATTGAGTGTTCCTGAGCTTTCGAACTAGCTACGGTGACTGCATAGTTCCAAAGAGCTGAATCCCTCTCCTGGTCGCCTCGGGCCTCCTTTTATAGGAAAAAGGGGTTGCCACAGTGGCACACAGGAGGTGGAAAGGCCTATAGTGCGCGAGCTTATCGCACGGCATTACGGGACAAAGTGCATTAAATGCATTACTTAGGTGTCCATTAGCTTTATCGGGGATGGGAACGAGGCCCGTCCCGTCCATCGCCGCTCCTCCTATCTTCGACACGCGCCCTGGCCAGCGATGCATGCAACGCCATGTAGGCAGGCAGGCAGCTAAGGTGGCGCGGTGGTAGGGTCTTCATGAAGATCTGCATGCCACCACGCAGGTGCTTGCTGATTTGACCTGGAAGCTGCATGTTGCCACGCAGGTGCCTGCCCAGCTGGTTGTGCTAGCAGCTGCATGCAAATGGCGGCGGAATCTTGGTTGGTGCGGGCCTGGCAGTGGCCCTGCTGATGCCCTCGGCAAGAGCCTTGTCGGGGAGCCCGGCAAAGGTCTTGCCGTGGTGTCGCAGTCGTCCCCGACAAGATGCTTGCCGATGGTCTTGTTGATTTCCTTCGCGAGGATCTCGCCGAGGGTCGTCGTCTTCCGGTCCTCATCTGATCCCATATATCTATGGTCTTGACAAAGATCCGCATGCCACCATAGAGGTGCCTCCCGAGCCCTGGTCCCAACGTAGTTGGTTGGGTTGGAACCCGTTGAGGGAGTCCTGGATTAGGGGGTGTCCGGATGGCCGGACTATAACCTTTGGCCGGACTCCTGGACTATGAAGATACAAGATTGAAGACTTCGTCCCGTGTCCAGATGGGACTTTCCTTGGCGTGGAAGGTAAGCTTGGCGATACGGATATGTAGATCTCCTCCCAATGTAACCGACTCTGTGTAACCTGAGCCTCTCCGGTGTCTATATAAACTGGAGGGGTTTTAGTCCATAGGACGAACGACAATCATACCATAGGCTAGCTTCTAGGGTTTAGCCTCTCTGATCTCGTGGTAGATCTACTCTTGTACTACCCATATCATCAATATTCATCAAGCAGGAGTAGGGTTTTACCTCCATCGAGAGGGCCCGAAGCTGGGTAAAAACATCGTGTCCCCTGTCTCCTGTTACCATCTGCCTAGACGCACAGTTCGGGAGCCCCTACCCGAGATCCGCCGGTTTTGACACCGACATTGGTGCTTTCATTGAGAGTTCCTCTGTGCCGTCATCTTTAGGCCCGATGGCTCCTCCGATCATCAACGGCGATGCGGTCCAGGGTGAGACTTTTCTCCCCGGACAGATCTTCGTATTCGGCGGCTTTGCACTGCGGGCCAATTCGCTTGGCCGCCTAGAGCAGATCGAAAGCTACGCCCCTGGCCATCAGGTCAGATTTGGAAGTCTGAACTACACGGCCGACATCCGCGGAGACTTGATCTTCGACGGATTCGAGCCGCAGCCGGGCGCACCGCACTGTCATGATGGGCATGCCTTAACTCTGCCGCCGAACAGTGCCCTGGAGGCCGCACCCGCACTAACTCCGACCCTTAGCTCGGAGCCAACTGCGCCGATCGAGGACGGGTGGCTAGACCCCGCCTCAGGAGCCGCAATCTCTACAGCGATCGAGCCGAACACCAGCCTTGTCCCCGGCGAGGCCTATGACTCCAAGGTGCCAGACTCTTCTCCGGACTCCGAACCTTCCGTGCCCCTGCCGATCGAATCCGATTGGGCGCCGGTCATGGAATTCACCGCCGCGGATATCTTTCAGCACTCACCTTTTGGCGACATACTGAACTCACTAAGATCTCTCTCTTTGTCAGGAGAGCCCTGGCCGGATTATGACCGGCAGGATTGGGATGCGGACGACGAAGAAATTCGACGCCCACCCACCACCCACTTCATCGCCACTGTCGACGATTTAACCGACACGCGTGACTTCGACTCCGAAGACATCGACGGTATGGACGAGGATGTAGGAGACAAACATGAACCAGCGCCTGTAGGGCACCGGACGACCACCCCATCGTATGATGTATACATGGTGGATACACCTAAAGGAAGCGACGGCGAGGAACAGAGGGATCACTCCCTCGAAAAGCGGACAAAGCGGCGGCGTAAGCGCCACTCCAAACCCCGCCTCGACAGAAACAGTGGCCATACGGACCCATCGATAGAGCAGGGTGATCCGACGGTCGACCTTCATTCCGCCGAACAACCGTCCAACCAGGGCAACACGGATAATCAATCCGAACAACCCATTCCCGGCGAAGATAACAGTCCGGACGACCTCACACCAGATAAGCATGTGGAGCAGGAAAACATCCACAAAAGGCTCGTCGCCACAGCGCGTAGCCTGAAAAAGCAGAAGCGGAAGCTCAAAACTGCGGAAGACGCACTCCGAATCAGATGGAGCAAAGTACTCAACACCGCGAATAAGTACGGCGATTGTCACCACACAAAGAGCTACCCGAAGTGAAAGCTACTGCCCGAATTTGACGAGGAGGCCCTAGAGCACCCAAAATCAAAAAATAAGGAAGCCACCCGGTCGGATAGACGACCCCATGGCCAACGCGGAGCGGCATACGCCGCCGCACACAAACCAACACGCGATCCACCCGAGGATTCGCATCAAAAGGATGGCCCAGCCAGGTCCATTTATGGGCCAAGAAGGCAAGCTCTAGTCAGCAATGCAACACATCAAATATCCGAACAACACGGCACACCCAAATACAGGGGTGCCGCACACCCCCTATGTTTCACCGATGAGGTGTTGGATCATGAATTTCCAGCGGGATTCAAGCCCGTAAACATAGAGGCGTACGATGGAACTACAGACCCTGGAGTCTGGATTGAGGACTATATTCTCCACATACACATGGCCAGAGGAGACGATCTCCACGCCATAAAATACCTACCCCTCAAGCTCAAAGGGCCAGCTCGGCATTGGCTTAAAGGCCTTCCCGAAAACACCATTGGAAATTGGGAAGAGCTCGAGGATGCTTTTCGGGCAAATTTTCAAGGGACCTATGTCCGACCTCCGGATGCAGACGATTTAAGTCACATAACTCAACAACCTGGAGAGTCAGCCCGGAAACTCTGGACCAGATTTCTTACTAAAAAGAACCAGATAGTCGACTGTCCGGACGCCGAAGCCTTAGCAGCTTTCAAACACAGCGTTCAGGATGAATGGCTCGCCAGACACCTCGGTCAAGAGAAGCCAAGGACAATGGCCGCATTAACAAGCCTCATGACCCGCTTTTGCGCGGGTGAGGACAGCTGGTTGGCAAGATGCAGCACCAGCGACCCAAGTACATCTGAAGTTAGGGATGGAAACGGGAAACCACAACGCAGCAAGGACCAGCGCCGGAATAAGGGAGACAAGCCGAAGAGCACGGCAGTCAACGCCGGATTCAAAAGCTCTCAGCAGAGTCAGAAAAAGCTGCCCCTCAAAGATAATAGGGACGAGCTATCCAACCTAAACAAAATCTTGGACAAGATATGCCAAATCCACAGTACTCCCGGGAGGCCTGCAAACCATACCCACAGAGATTGTTGGGTTTTCAAGCAATCCGGCCAACTCAATGCCGAACACAAGGGGCTCGACGCCCCAAGCGAGGACGATAACGCATCCCGCGAGCAGAGCACCGGGAAACAGAAGAATTTCCCACAAGAAGTCAAAACAGTAAACTTACTTCACGTGATAAGAGGGAAAAATAGAGTGGCGCCAACAGAAACACACGCCATACGGCCTGTCCCAAAGGAGTCTCGCCACTGGTTGTTAAAACCGATCACCTTAGACCATCAGGATTACTCTAGAAGTATCCGGAACGCAGGCTGGACTGCCTTGACATTAGATCCTATAATCGACGGATTTCACCTTACACAAGTCCTGATGGACGGCGGCAGTGGTCTAAACCTGCTATATCAGGACACAATCCGCAAAATGGGAATAGACCCAATAAGAATTGGCCACAGCAACACCTCCTTTCAAGGGGTAACGCCGGGCCCGGACGCCCATTGTACGGGCTCGCTCCAGCTCGAAGTTATGTTCGGCTCCCCCGATAAGTTCCGCCGCGAAAAGCTAACCTTCCACATCGCCCAATTTTCAAGCAGCTATCAAGCACTACTGGGACGCGAAGCTTTCGCCCGCTTTAACGCAATACCGCATTACGCATCTCTAACGCTTAAGATGCCCGGTCCACGGGGCATTATCTCACTTAAGGGAAAGATGGAGTGTCCCTCCAGCGCGAAGGACTGTGCGGCTGCCTTGACAGCCGCATACTAAGGCGGCTTCTTCAATCAAGACACCTTAACAGGTCATCAGGAAGACGAACATGGCTAGACATGTCTGGTATAAACATATAACCGATGAAGGCTTAGCAAGCCGTATATCCCTGTACAAGGGGCTCCGCGCGTATCCAACAGGAGACAATAAAAGCTCAACTTTACCCATTATACTTTGTTTATTTTATAAAAACATACATTTCGCACGATCTTTTACAACTCAATTCCTCTCTTTTACAGATGAACACCGTGCTACGCCCGTCCAGGATACGGCACAACGGAGACACAGGCGCAGACGTGCAGCAGGGACCCGTCCCCAGGATTCTTTTTAGATTAAGACCCTGCGTAAACCTTTTTTACTGTCTCTTGTTGATATACATCCCCCGGATTCTCAGTATAAACCGAGGAGGAGGCTGGCGTCTTGGCATGTGGCCACGGAAGAATTTTGCACGTACCCGGACACCAGGGGCTTACTATCAAGGGCACAGCTCTGCCCGTTTTTATAAAGACCGAATACCTTAGGGAGTGTTCGGCGTCGCGAGTTTGGCCTTATATGCATCAGCTCCGAATCATGTCTTTGGTCAAATGTTGGGTTTGCCCGGCTCCTGAATTTTGCTGCCTTACATTCCGCTCTATCGGCTAAGGCGGCACCAGGAGAACCACTGCGATTGTGCCCCGGTTCAGCCAGGCGAGCACCTCAGTGGAGAAAGCCGAAAACTGACTGTCATGATATAGCACGAGACTGGTCAACCACTCTGTGACCTACCAGAATCTTTAGGATTCATCCGCATTAACGAAGGGCCGTTTCCTGGCCAGGCACACATGCGCCCCGAGTTCGGGTGAGCGCAGGCGCCACCAGGGGCTATATCGTAGCCCCACTGTCAAACTCCTATGGCTAAGTGAAAGTGATAAAGCATTATAGTCCGATTGCCTAGTTCGCTGCGCTATCACCACCTTCACGGACCAAGACGTTGGGTTAAGTGTGAAAATGCGCCTTCTGCGAACACCCCCGCATTATATGCGTGGGGGCTGAAGCCGATGACTGCCATCTTTCAGGTTATATACACATATACATTAACGGCCGCACAGGAGGTATTTTAATTCTTGCAGGCACAAGTATAAAAAGCTTTTATATTCCATTAAAAACATTGTTCATTACATGCTATTCGAGCATAACTGTTGGGGAACGTAGCAGAAATTCAAAATTTTCTACGCATCACCAAGATCAATCTATGGAGTTTACTAGTAACGAGAGGGAGGGAGTGCATCTACATACCCTTGTAGATCGCGAGCAGAAGCGTTCAAGAGAACGGGGTTGATGGAGTCGTACTCGTCGTGATCCAAATCACCGATGATCCTAGCGTCGAACGGACGGCACCTCCGCGTTCAACACACGTACGGAGCAGCAACGTCTCCTCCTTCTTGATCCAGCAAGGGGGAGGAGAGGTTGATGGAGATCCAGCAGCACAACGGCGTGGTGGTGGAAGTAGCGGGATTCCAACAGGGCTTCGCCAAGCGCTGCGGGAGGAGGGAGGTGTGTCACGGGAGGGAGAGGGAGGCGCCAGGGCTTAGGTTGCTGCTGCCCTCCCTCCGCCCACTATATATAGGGCCAAGGGAGAGGGGGTGGGGCGCAGCCTTGGCCCTTCCTCCAAGGAAGGGTGCGGCCAGGGAGGAGTCCTTCCTCCCCAAGGCACCTCGGAGGTGCCTTCCCCCTTTAGGACTCTCCGTTTATCTTATCTCTTGGCACATGGGCCTCTTGGGGCTGGTTCCCTTGGCCCATATAGGCCAAGGCGCACCCCCCACAGCCCATGTGCCCCCCCCGGGGCTGGTGGACCCCTTGGTGGACCCCCGGACCCCTTTCGGCACTCCCGGTACAATACCGATAAAGTGCGAAACTTTTTCGGCGACCAAAATAAGACTTCCCATATATAAATCTTTACCTACGGACCATTCCGGAACTCCTCGTGACGTCCGGGATCTCATCCGGGACTCCGAACAACTTTCGGGTTACCGCATACTAATATCTCTATAACCCTAGCGTCACCGAACCTTAAGTGTGTAGACCCTACGGGTTCGGGAGACATGCAGACATGACCGAGATGACTCCCGGCCAATAACCAACAGCGGGATCTGGATACCCATGTTGGTTCCTACATGCTCCTCGATGATCTCATCGGATGAACCACGATGTTGAGGAGTCAATCAATCCCGTATACAATTCCCTTTGTCTATCGGTATGTTACTTGCCCGAGATTCGATCGTCGGTATCCCTATACCTTGTTCAATCTCGTTACCGGCAAGTCTCTTTACTCGTTCCGTAACTCACATCATCCCATGATCAACTCCTTGGTCACATTGTGCACATAATGATGATGTCCTACCGAGTGGGCCCAGAGATACCTCTCCGTTTACACGGAGTGACAAATCCCAGTCTCGATTCGTGCCAACCCAACAGACACTTTCAGAGATACCTGTGGTGCACCTTTATAGCCACCCAGTTACGTTGTGACGTTTGGTACACCCAAAGCATTCCTACGGTATCCGGGAGTTGCACAATCTCATGGTCTAAGGAACTGATACTTGACATTAGAAAAGCTCTAAGCAAAACGAACTACACGATCTTGTGCTAGGCTTAGGATTGGGTCTTGTCCATCACATCATTCTCCTAATGATGTGATCCCGTTATCAACGACATCCAATGTCCATGGTCAGGAAACCGTAACCATCTATTGATCAACGAGCTAGTCTCCTAGAGGCTTACTAGGGACATGGTGTTGTCTATGTATCCACACATGTATCTGAGTTTCCTATCAATACAATTCTAGCATGGATAATAAACGATTATCGTGAACAAGGAAATATAATAATAACCAATTTATTATTGCCTCTAGGGCATATTTCCAACAGTCTCCCACTTGCACTAGAGTCAATAATCTAGTCCACATCACCATGTGATTAACACTCACAGGTCACATCACCATGTGACCAACATCCAAAGAGTTTACTAGAGTCAACAATCTAGTTCACATCACTATGTGATTAACACTCAATGAGTTCTGGTTTGATCATGTTATGCTTGTGAGAGAGGTTATTAGTCAACGGGTCTGAACCTTTCAGATCCGTGTGCTTTACGAATATCTATGTCATCTTGTGGATGCTACCACGCGCTATTTGGAGCCATTTCAAATAATTGCTCTACTATACGAATCCGGTTTACTACTCAGAGTCATCCGGATTAGTGTCAAAGTTTGCATCGACGTAACTCTTTACGACGAACTCCTTTTCACCTCCATAATCGAGAAAATTCCTTAGTCCACTAGATACTAAGGATAAGTTCAACCGCTGTAATGTGATCCATTCCCGGATCACTATTGTACCCCTTGACCAACTCATGGCAAGGCACACTATATGTGCGGTACACAGCATAGCATACTATAGAGCCTACGTCTAAAGCATAGGGGACGACCTTCGTCCTTTCTCTCTCTTCTGCTGTGGTCAGGTCTTGAGTCTTACTCAATACTCACACCTTGTAACACAGCCAAGAACTCCTTCTTTGCTGATCTATTTTGAACTCTTTCAAAATCATGTCAAGGTGTGCGTTCTTTGAAAGTATCATCAGGCGTCTTGATCTATCTCTATAGATCTTGATGCCCAATATGTAAGCAGCTTTATCCAGGTCTTCCTTTGAAAAACTCCTTTCAAACAACCCTTTATGCTTTCCAGAAATTTTACATCATTTCGGATCAACAATATGTCATTCACATATACTTATCAGAAATGTTGTAGCGCTCCCACTCACTTTATTGTAAATACAAGTTTCTAACAAACTTTGTATAAACCCAAAAACTTTGATCACTCCATCAAAGCGTATATTCTGACTCCGAGATGCTTGCTCTAGTCCATGGAAGGATCGCTGGAGCTAGCATACCTTTTAGCATCCTTAGGATCGGCAAAACTTTCTGATTATATCACATACAACCTTTCCTTACGAAAACTGGTAGGGAAACTTGTTTTGACATCCATCTGCCAGATTTCATAAATGCAGCTAATGCTAACATGATTCCGACGGACTTAAGCATCGCTACGGATGGGAAAATCTCATCGTAGTCAACTCCTTGAACTTGTGAAAAAACTCTTTGCCACAAGTCGAGCTTCATAGACGGTAACATTACCGTCCACGTCCGTCTTCTTCTTAAAGATCCATTTATCTCGGATTTCATGGCTTCTAACCATTTGTCGGAATATGGGCCCACCATCGCTTCTCCATAGCTCATAGGTTCATCGTTGTCCTACAACATGACTTCCAAGACAGGATCACGTACTACTCTGAAGTATTACGCATCCTCGTCGTCCTACGAGGTTTGGTAGTGACTTGATCCGAAGTTTCATGATCACCATCATAAGCTTCCACTTCAATTGGTGTAGGTGCCACAGGAACAACTTCATGTGCCCTGCTACACACTAGTTGAAGTGACGGTTCAATAACCTTATCAAGTCTCCACCATCCTCCCACTCAATTCTTTCGAGAGAAACTTTTCCTCGACAAAGGACCTGTCTCTAGAAGCAATTACTTTTGCTTTCAGATCTGAAATAGGAGGTATACCCAACTATTTTGGGTTTTCTATGAAGATGTATTTATCCGCTTTGGGTTCGAGCTTATCAGCCTAAAACTTTTTCACATAAGCAGCCCCAATCTTTTAAGAAACGACAACTTAGGTTTCTCTAAACGGTGTCGTCTCAACGGAATTGCGTGGTGCCCTATTTAAATTGAATGCGGTTGTCTCTAATGCCTAACCCATAAACGATAGTGGTAATTCGATAAGAGACATCATGTTATGCACCATATCCAATAGGGTGCAGTTATGATGTTCGGACACACCATCACGTTGTGGTGTTCCAGGCGGTATTAACTGTGAAACACTTTCCGCAATGTCTTAATTGTGTGCCAAACTCGTAACTCAGATATCTCTATGATCATATCATAGACATTTTATCCTCTTGTCACGACGATCTTCAACTTCACTCTGAAATTACTTGAACCTTTCAATAATTCAGACTTGTGTTTCATCAAGTAAATATTCTCAGCATCTACTCAAGTCATCTGTGAAGTAAGAACATAACGATATCCACTGCATGCCTCAGCATTCATTGGACTACATACATCAAAATGTATTACTTCCAACAAGTTGCTCTCTTGTTCCATCTTACTGAAAACGAGGCCTTTCAGTCATCTTGCCCATGTGGTATGATTTGCATGTCTCAAGTGATTCAAAATCAAGTGAATCCAAATGATCCATCTGCATGGAGTTTCTTCATGCATATATACCAATAGACATGGTTCGCATGTCTCAATCTTTTCAAAAATGAGTGAGTCCAAAGATCCATCTACATGGAGCTTCTTCATGCATTCTATACCAATATGACTCAAATGGCAGTGTCACAAGTATGTGGAACTATCATTACTATTTTATATCTTTTGGCATGAACATGTGTATCACTACGATCGAGATTCATTTTAGGTGCAAGACCATTGAAGGTATCAAATAAACAGAGTAACCATTATTCTCCTTAAATGAATAACCATATTGCGATAAACATAATCCAATCATGTTTATGCTCAACGCAAACACCAATCTCGATGGTAGAGGGAGCATGCGATGCTTGATCACATCAACCTTGGAAACACTTCCAACACTTATCGTCATCTCACCTTTAGCTAGTCTCCGTTTATTCTGCAGCTTTTATTTCGAGTTACTAACACTTAGCAACCGAACCGGTATCTAATACCCTAGTGCTGCTCGGAGTACTAGTAAAGTACACATTCATATAATGTATATCCAATATACTTCTGTCGACCTTGCCTGCCTTCTCATCTACCAAGTATCTAGGGTAGTACTGCTTCAGTGAACGTTCCCCTCATTACAGAAGCACTTAGTCTCGGGTTTGGGTTCAACCTTGGGTTTCTTCACTAGAGCAGCAAATGATTTGCTGTTTCATGAAGTATCCCTTTTGCCCTTGCCCTTCTAGAAACTAGTGGTTTTACAAACCATCAACAATTGATGCTCCTTCTTGATTTCTACTCTCGCGGTGTCAAACATCGCGAATAGCTCAAGGATCATCATAACTATCCCTGATATTTATAGTTCATCATGAAGCTCTAATAGCTTGGTGGCAGTGATTATGGAGAATCATCACTATCTCATCTGGAAGATTAACTCCCACTCGATTCAAGCGATTGTAGTACTCAGACAATCTGAGCACATGCTCAACGATTGAGCTTTTCTCCCTTAGTTTGCAGGTTTAAGAAACTTGTCAGAAGTCTCATACCTCTTGATGTGGGCACTAGTCTGAAATCCCAATTTCAGTCTTCGGAACATCTCATATGTTCTGCGACGTTTCAAAAACGTCTCTCGTGCCACAATTCTAAACCGTTAGCATTACTCACTGAACTATCACGTAGTCATCAAAACGTGTATGTCAGATGTTTCGCAACATCTACAGACGACGCTGAGGTTCAGCACACTGAGCGGTGCATTAAGGACATAAGCCTTCTGTGCAGCAATGAGGACAATCCTCAGTTTACGGACCCAGTCCGCATAATTGCTACTACCAACTTTCAACTAAATTTTCTCTAGGAACATATCTTAAACAGTAGAACTAAAGCGTATGACATAATTTGCAAAGACCTTTTGACTATGTTCATGATAATGAAGTTCATCTGATTATTGAATGAACTCCCACTCAGATAGACATCCCTCTAGTCATCTAAGTGACACATGATCCGAGTCAAACTAGGCCGTGTCCGATCATCACGTGAGACGGACTAGTCATCATCGGTGAACATCTCCATGTTGATCGTATCTGCTATACGACTCATGTTCGACCTTTCGGTCTCTTGTGTTCCGAGGCCATGTCTGTACATGCTAGGCTCGTCAAGTCAACCTAAGTGTTTCGCATGTGTTCCGAGGCCATGTCTGTACATGCTAGGCTCGTCAACACCCGTTGTATTCGAACGTTAGAATCTATCACACCCGATCATCACGTGGTGCTTCGAAACAACGAACCTTCGCAACGGTGCACAGTTAGGGGGAACACGTCTCTTGAAATTTTTAGTGAGGGATCATCTTATTTATCCTACCGTCGTTCTAAGCAAATAAGATGTAAACATGATAAACATCACATGCAATCAAATAGTGACATGATATGGCCAATATCATTTTGCTCCTTTGATCTCCATCTTCGGGGCACCATGATCATCTTTGTCACCGGCATGACACCATGATCTCCATCATCATGATCTCCATCATTGTGTCTTCATGAAGTTGTCACGCCAACGATTACTTCTACTTCTATGGCTAACGCGCTTAGCAATAAAGTAAAGTAATTTACATGGCGTTATTCAATGACACGCAGGTCATACAAAAATAAAGACAACTCCTATGGCTCCTGCCGGTTGTCATACTCATCGACATGCAAGTCGTGATTCCTATTACAAGAATATGATCAATCTCATACATCACATATATCATTCATCACATCTTCTGGCCATATCACATCACAAGGCACATGCTGCAAAAACAAGTTAGATGTCCTCTAATTGTTGTTGCAAGTTTTTACGTGGCTTGTATAGGTTTCTAGCAAGAACGTTTCTTACCTACGTAAAACCACAACGTGATATGCCAATTTCTATTTACCCTTCATAAGGACCCTTTTCATCGAATCCGTTCCGACTAAAGTGGGAGAGACAGACACCCGCTAGCCACCTTATGCAACTAGTGCATGTCAGTCGGTGGAACCTGTCTCACGTAAGTGTACGTGTAAGGTCGGTCCGGGCCGCTTCATCCCACAATGCCACCGAAACAAGATAAGAGTAGTAACGGCAAGAAGAATTGGCAACATCTACGCCCACAACTACTTTGTGTTCTACTCGTGCATAGAAACTACGCATAGATCTAGCTCATGATGCCACTGTTGGGGAACGTAGCAGAAATTCAAAATTTTCTACGCATCACCAAGATCAATCTATGGAGTTTACTAGCAACGAGAGGGAAGAAGTGCATCTACATACCCTTGTAGATCGCAAGCGGAAGCGTTCAAGAGAACAGGGTTGATGGAGTCGTACTCGTCGTGATCCAAATCACCGATGATCCTAGCGCCGAACGGACGGCACCTCCGCGTTCAACACACGTACGGAGCAGCGACGTCTCCTCCTTCTTGATCCAGCAAGGGGGGAGGAGAGGTTGATGGAGATCCAGCAGCACGACGACGTGGTGGTGGAAGTAGCGGTATTCCAACAGGGCTTCGCCAAGCGCTGCGGGAGGAGGGAGGTGTGTCACGGGAGGGAGAGGGAGGCGCCAGGGCTTAGGTTGCTGCTGCCCTCCCTCCGCCCACTATATATAGGGCCAAGGGAGAGGGGGGGCGCAGCCTTGGCCCTTCCTCCAAGGAAGGGTGCGGCCAGGGAGGAGTCCTTCCTCCCCAAGGCACCTCGGAGGTGCCTTCCCCCTTTAGGACTCTCCGTTTATCTTATCTCTTGGCGCATGGGCCTCTTGGGGCTGGTTCCCTTGGCCCATATAGGCCAAGGCACACCCCCCACAGCCCATGTGGCCCCCCCGGGGCTGGTGGACCCCTTGGTGGACCCCCGGACCCCTTTCGGCACTCCCGGTACAATACCGATAAAGTGCGAAACTTTTCCGGCGACCAAAATAAGACTTCCCATATATAAATCTTTACCTCCGGACCATTCCGGAACTCCTCGTGACGTCCGGGATCTCATCCGGGACTCCGAACAACTTTCGGGTTACCGCATACTAATATCTCTATAACCCTAGCGTCACCGAACCTTAAGTGTGTAGACCCTACGGGTTCGGGAGACATGCAGACATGACCGAGACGACTCTCCGGCCAATAACCAACAGCGGGATCTGGATACCCATGTTGGTTCCTACATGCTCCTTGATGATCTCATTGGATGAACCATGATGTCGAGGATTCAATCAATCCCGTATACAATTCCCTTTGTCTATCGGTATGTTACTTGCCCGAGATTCGATCGTCGGTATCCCTATACCTTGTTCAATCTCGTTACCGGCAAGTCTCTTTACTCGTTCCGTAACTCACATCATCCCGTGATCAACTGCTTGGTCACATTGTGCACATAATGATGATGTCCTACCGAGTGCCCAGAGATACCTCTCCGTTTACACGGAGTGACAAATCCCAGTCTCGATTCGTGCCAACCCAACAGACACTTTCAGAGATACCTGTCGTGCACCTTTATAGCCACCCAGTTACGTTGTGACGTTTGGTACACCCAAAGCATTCCTACGGTATCCGGGAGTTGCACAATCTCATGGTCTAAGGAACTGATACTTGACATTAGAAAAGCTCTGAGCAAAACGAACTACACGATCTTGTGCTAGGCTTAGGATTGGGTCTTGTCCATCACATCATTCTCCTAATGATGTGATCCCGTTATCAACGACATCCAATGGCCATGGTCAGGAAACCGTAACCATCTATTGATCAACGAGCTAGTCTCCTAGAGGCTTACTAGGGACATGGTGTTGTCTATGTATCCACACACGTATCTGAGTTTCCTATCAATACAATTCTAACATGGATAATAAACGATTATCGTGAACAAGGAAATATAATAATAACCAATTTATTATTGCCTCTAGGGCATATTTCCAACAATAACATCCTTCGAGCACTGCGTCTCTATTAGATGAGCGCCTTGCAGAACTTCCTGAAAATAGTGCTCGGCAGGTACTCGGCTTCGGTCCGAATCTTGGGTCGCAACTGCGGTGGTCTCCATCTCCGCCCAGTATGTCTTGACACGGGCAAGGTCCATCCGCGCACCCTCTATACATGCTGACTTCTTCATCGCGGCGATATACGGCACCGCACCAAGGAACTGCTGCACCAAGCTAAAATAATTGTTTGGCTTGGGCCTCTTCGGCCACAGATAACCCACGACATGCTCCATGGCGAGTCCGGATAACCTATTCAGCTCAGCCCATTCGGCCAAGCGATCGGTTAATGGAAGTGGACGCTCGGGATTGTGGAACTGCGACCAAAAGAGCTTTTCCACTTTGCGATCTTTCTGATCTTGGAAGTGTTCGGTCACATCAGCGGCACTCGCCGCCAAATCCAGATACGCGTCCGCCGAACTCCACATCCGGCCCAAAGGAGCATACTTAGGATCTCCGAACTTCATCCGCAGCATAAAAGGCTTTCCAGCCGCGATATCTCCAGCCCGACTTAGCTCCTCCTTCATCGCTCTCATCGCAGAGCGAGCATCCTTGGCCGCCGTAGTGGCCTTTTCCAGGTCCGTCCGCTCCAACCGATCTTCTTTTTCAAGAAGCTTGCAACAGTCAGCAGAGGCCTTTAACTTCACAGCCATCTCGGCTATCTCTTTCTTGCTTCGGCAGTAAGCAGCCTGTTCGGCTTTCAGCTCTTCAATCGCCTTTAGGGAAGCCGCATCACTTTTTCTAGCTTGCTCCTTGGCTCGGGCAAGCTCTGCCCGAAGGTCCTCCACAGCGGCAGCCCCATCTGCATTAAAGCGCACACATTGTAAGATACTGGCATCAAGCTCCTCTTACTAGGTGTCTTCGGAGAAATCACATACCTTGTGCCTCGTCAAGCCGCTTGTTGACAAGCGTGATATCGGCATCTGCGATGTCAAGTCGCCGCGTTAACTCGGCAAATTCATCAGTCCGGCTGGCCATCGGACACTTCGCCACCTGCATAGGAAGGCGGCAAAATTATACCTGGGACTATGATCCTCTGCGCATTGTCGTTTCCGACAACACACAGAGTCTCAGGGGCTACTATCTACACAGGGCGCATCTTATATATGCGGAACTGTCAAAAGGTACATTACTTCGCGTACCTCAAAACCTGTCAGTAAACTCCTGACGGCCTCGTGCAACCCGCTTTCCGCGAACGAAATCTTTTCAATTACCGTGCTCATCAATGCACGATGCTCCTCTGGGATGGACGCTCTCCCCAGCAGATCTTTCAGCTCCTTTGACCGTGCACCAGGCAGTGCCGGACTCATTCGATGGCCTTTCTCAATGGCCGGACTCGGAGAGCTTTGGGGGGGCATATGACTGCCTTCCGGCCCTGCCGGATTAGGAGAAACCCTCCGCGACGACACCTCAGGGTCGCCCGCCTCGCAAGGCGGAACGGCGGGGGGAGGCGTTCCGCTCTCCATCATCTCCAGAAGAAGATCCCCCGAAGATGAGCTCTGCTGAGAAGGACTGAGATCCGAACTACAAGGTAAAATGTCTGTTATTTTCCTCAGAGATGAAGTAAGGGTCCCTTCCATTTTAAACTTCCCCTTTCTACTTACGGCTCGGTGGAGGGCTGATCCCCTTGGGGGCACAGTCCGGCCGAGGTATCCCCCGGCACAGGACCCTCTGGCGAGGATTTCTTCCCCGTTTCGAGACTACGGTCTCCGGGTCTTCAGAGGTGGTCCTCTTCTTCCCTTGGGTAGAGGAATTTTTGATTCCTCCTTCCTTGGCAGCCTCCTTCGGAGAGGCAATAGCTTCCTTGCTCCCCCCTTCGTATTCCTCCAAGGGCATGATCTCCAGCATCCTGGTTAACACAGGATCCGGCGAGGTCTCAGGAAGGGGGGGCCGGACACCTGATTAACTTCGCCTTCGCTACCCACTCCTGTTTCAAGGACAACTCTTTTTAGGGCAATATTGTGATAAAGAAACGGGTGGTGTGTCCGGGCACAGGGCTACTTACTTGAGTATCCGGACGATTGCAGCTCAGACCTGCGTCCTCCGTTAGATCCGGACACACTACTTGTGGTCCGAAGAACAATTTGTACATCTCCACGGACGTCATGCCAAGAAAATATTGGAGAGCTCGCGGTCCCTCCGGGTTGAACTCCCACATGCGGAGGGGGCGACGTTTGCAGGGCAGAACTCGGCGGATTAACATAACCTGCATCACCACAACCAGACGGATATCTCTTTCTAGGAGATCTCGGATGCGGCCCTGCAGCTGGGGGCGTCCTTTGCCAGACCCCAGTTCAGCCCCTTATTGACCCATGACGCCAGCCGCGGCGGAGGACCCGAGCGGAAAGCAGGCAGGGCCGCCCACTTGGTGCTCCTGGGGGCTGTGATATAAAACCACTCCCGTTGCCATAAGCTGGACTCCCCTCGAAAAGAGCCCTCGGGCCATGGAGCATCAGCGTTCTTACTTATAAAGGCACCTCCGCATTCGGCGTGCCGTCCCTCGATCATCTTCGGCTCTACTTTGAAGGTCTTGAGCCAGAGTCCGAAGTGAGGAGTAATGCGGAGGAAGGCTTCGCACACGACGATGAATGATGAAATGTGGAGGATAGACTCCGGAGCTAGGTCATGAAAATCCAGCCCATAATAGAACATGAGCCCCCTCACGAAGGGATCCGTCGCGAAGCCTAGCCCGCGGAGGAAGTGAGATACAAACACCACGCTCTCACCAGGCTTGGGAGTGGGAATAACCTACCCTTGAGCAGGCAGCCTATGCGAGATTTCGCCGGTCAGATATCGGGCATCTCTCAGCACTAGCACGTCTTCTTCCGTGACGGAGGAAGGCATCCATCGGCCTTGAAGGTCGGAAGCGGACATCATCGAAAGTCCGAAGCGCCTAAATCTGGAGCCTTGGGTGTTGGAACTCGAGGCGAGGGGCGGATTCGATTGAGATTGAAAGAAAGGAGTAAAGCCTTGGTCTCTTTATAAAGAGGTTGAATACCAAGAGCCCTCCCCATGACCATTTGGGACTTACCTTCGATCAAGGGGACATACCAACGGGCACGACTGGGTTACCCACGTCCTATTGATGAGAATCCCGTAAATAAAGGGAACACGATCTCTGCTTCGACAGGACGTGCCAAGAAAACCGCCTCGCAAAACACGCTGAGGTGGGCAGTAAAAACGATTCAAATAAAAGCTTGGCCGTGGTGTGATGACAGGCTACGGAATACGTCAGCAGATTAGATTTGTGTAAATATTATTCTCTCTATGGCAATATGTGGAACTTATTTTGCAGAGCCGGACACTATCCTTGTGTTCAAAATCTTCTATGAAGTATTCGGAGGAGGAACCCGCCTTGCAATGCCGAAGACAATCTGCGCGCCGGACTCGTCGTCATTGAAGTCTGGTTCAGGGGCTACTGAGGGAGTCCTGGATTAGGGGGTGTCCGGATGGCCGGACTATAACCTTTGGCCGGACTCCTGTACTATGAAGATACAAGATTGAAGACTTCGTCCCGTGCCTGGATGGGACTTTCCTTGGTGTGGAAGGCAAGCTTGGCGATACAGATATGTAGATCTCCTCCCAATGTAACCAACTCTGTGTAACCCTAGCCTCTCCGGTGTCTATATAAACCAGAGGGGTTTTAGTCCATAGGACGAACAACAATCATACCATAGGCTAGCTTCTAGGGTTTAGCCTCTCTGATCTCGTGGTAGATCTACTCTTGTACTACCCATATCATCAATATTAATCAAGCAGGAGTAGGGTTTTACCTCCATCGAGAGGGCCCGAACCTGGGTAAAAACATCGTGTCCCCTGTCTCCTGTTACCATCCGCCTAGATGCACAGTTCCGGACCCCCTACCCGAGATCCGCCGGTTTTGACACCGACACCCGTGGGCTCAAGGGTGGCTTGCTCTGTTGGTGTTTGGGCAAGTTACCCTGGCAAGGCTCTTGCCGGGGCCGCGGAGGCTGCCCCGGCAAGAGTCTTGCCGGGGAAGTCCACCTTGCCCCCTTTGCTCTTCGTGTTTTCTGGTCTTGGCGTTGCCTCTGATCATCTTGTGCCTTCGGCTTCTCTTCGGCTTCCCTTCCCTGCCCTACTTAGTGTGGACGTGGGCGCGGCTCCGACTGTCCGTGCACAAGTAAAGGGGTAAAAAGGAGTGCCCCTACTTTTGTACACCGACAGGAGCCCCCAGTCCTGGGCCACACATAAGCGCGACACGTTGTTGGGCCGGGCCCGAAACGGTGCGCGGGCAGTCGGGGCGGGATTTCACCGCAGTAATTTTTCGTCCGCCGCGCTTCCCCACGACCTGCGCGTGACGTTGGGGGGTCGTGCATGACGTGGGGGTCATGCGTGGGGCGGTTCCCGCATGTGTCGGATCACGGGTTCCGGTAAAACCCTTAAGGTTTGAACACTGGGGTGCGTGCGAAGATCTCCTCCCTACCGATCCACGCCCTAGCTCTCTAAGATCTCGCGGACGAACTCGACGAACTCGCAACACAAAGACACAAGATTTATACTGGTTCGGGCCACCGTTGTGGTGTAATACCCTACTCCAGTGTGGTGGCGGTGGTGGATTGCCTCTTGGGCTGATGATGAATAGTACAAGGGGAAGAACAGCCTCCTGAGGTTGAGGTGTTCTTGTGCTTGGTGTGTGGCTAGGGGTTAGGCGAGATGCCTCTCTATCAGATGCCTCCTACTGTGGTGGCTAGTCCTATTTATATAGGCCCTGGTCCTCTCCCCAAATATTGAGCGGGAAGGGAGCCAACAACGGCCAATTTGAAAGGGGACAACTAGTACAGCTTATCCTGACAAAAGCGGCCTTCGCCTGCAAAAGGCTCTAGAGATGACGCCGTCTTGGGCTCCATGGTGACCTTCGTCCTGCCGTCCTGCTAGTCTTGGTCTCGTTGCACCGATATGGAAACCTTTGCTTGACGCCTCGGTACTCCGCACCTGCGCTTGCCCCCTTGGCACCAAAGAGGAAACAAGGATGCTGTGCGCGTTGGCGCCTGCCTGGTCTCGATCGTCATTGCTCACATCACGAGGACCTCGCGAGGTTTGCCTTGCCTTGATCTCTCCACCCATGTATAATGCGGGGGGTGCAGCCGCTTCAATATCGGGGACAACCCATGTGGCAATTCAACGGCGAAGACGATGCTACCCGCTGCGGTCGTAAGGGACCGGGCTCCGTCGCTGCTCTAGCGAAAATATTGTCCGATTTATATAAGGGAGAGGAAGAGGAGTTTACCCGCATTAAGCTACGAGATGGATTCTCCATGTACAACCCCCCAAGCTGGGTGAGCTGCTACTTTTCACTCCAAACCTTCCCACATCCTTCGTCATAAGTATTTACCTTGCCATTTCATAGCAGGAACTGCGAAAAGCTGTGAGGGAGGTCCACAGCTCGCCTCCACAACCAGAGGACTCTGACCGGGCCCTCGACCCCGGACTCGAAGAAGATCCGGACATATTTGTGGAGCTTATTGACAGGACATTCTATCAATTAAGCTACGATGGCGCCATGGTGGCCATCATAGCCGATTATCCTGGGCTACTCCCTGCATTGCATGTATGTAAAACCGGAGTCCCAACTTCCTAGAAGGATCCCTTTTTCTACACTTCACCTACCGCACACATATGGTGACTTACAGGGAAGGCCTTCGGGACGCCATGACGAACCCGTAGTGTCTCTCCAACTAGGGGCACCGAAGCTGGGTAGGCTTAAAAGGAAGGCGGTCAGGACTGAGACGCCGTCGCAGAGGTATGAGAAAGAACCTCGCTCCGTGGTTGTTGTCTTTTAAAATATAATGACGCCCATGTTTCCTAGTAGGAAAAATGCTCGCCGGACTGTATCCGGAGAGCCTGCCGGCCACGCCTCCTCCAGCCAGGCTCCAGAGCCGGACTTAGAGGCGGACGCTAACAAGGGGCAAACGCCGGATGTTCCTCCTACAGAGGATGCAGATAGGCTGTTGGCTACGAATTCCGAAGTGGAGAGCGCCATGAATCACAGGCGTCGCCGGGCCGTACTCCGCGACACTTGTTTCTCGCAGGAGGCGTTCGATGCCTTCAACTCAAGAGACGCGTACATCCGAGCTGCTCAAAATGGTCTTGCCAAAGCCACGGACTAGTATGTAAAGGATATACGGGTAAGAAAATCTAATAATTATGTATATCAGTAGCCCCTGAGACTTGAAACAGTTGGCACAACTGATTTAAGGATCATTGTTTGCATAGGTTCTTACTGAGAATTGTCTCAAGAGCTGGAGGAGTGCAAAGCCCAGCTACAGGCCGCAGTTGCCGCAATGAAGGAGTCCGAGAAGGCCCCCACTGTTAATACTTGTTTCTATTGAAAAGAATAACATGCATCAGTTAGTATTCGGCATGTTTGCAAATCTAACAATAGATTCTGCAGATGATCCCGGAGTGAATCCGGAGGTCATGCGAGGGAATGAGCAACATGCTCAACGACAGCTAAAGGCTGGCGAGCGCGTGCTTACGCAGGTTAGGCGGGAGAAAAACGATCTCCAAGACGCCAATACCCGGCTGGGGTTGAACTAAAAGACGTTCAAGCCCAGCTTGCTGACTCCATAAAGGAGAATAAGCGGCTTCGACGCGGCATTTTTAGTAAGTGCTTGAACGAACTTTGAAAGAGTTCGGCGAAGAAAGCGGCTGACAGAATTATATCTGTAGGTATGCTGACGGGTCGTCCCGCGGAGGAGATGCCCGGGTCTACAGGCGATTGTCAGGGGTTGGGTGCGACATATGCCAATGGATGGCTTATCACGGTGGGAGCAAGTAGAACGTCGCCGGTGCTCGGAAGCGGGATGAGGCGTAGACACGAACGCCGGCGTACTTTACCTAGGTTCGGGGCTCTCCTAGGAGATAATGTTGGGAATCGTAGCATAATTTTAAAATTTTCCTACGCTCACCAAGATCCATCTATGGAGTATACTAGCAACGAGGGGAAAGGAGTGCATCTACATACCCTTGTAGATCGCGAGCGGAAGCGTTCCAATGAACGTGGATGACGGAGTCGTACTCGTCGTGATTCAAATCACCGATGACCGAGTGCCGAACGGACGGCACCTCCGCGCTCAACACACGTACAGTGCAGCAACGTCTCCTCCTTCCTGATCCAGCAAGGGGAAAGGAGAGGTTGATGGAGATCCAGCAGCAAGACGCCGTGGTGGTGGATGTAGCGGGATGTCGGCAGGGCTTCGCCGAGCTTCTACGAGAGAGAGAGGTGTAGCAGGGGGAAGGGAGGCGCCCAAGGCTGTAATGTTGCTGCCCTCCCTCCCCCCTTTATATAGGCCCCCTGGGAGGGGGGGCCGCCGGCCAAGATCCATCTGGAGGGGGGGCGGCGGCCAAGGGGGTGCCTTGCCCCCCAAGGCAAGTGGGGCGCCCCCCCACCCTAGGGTTTCCAACCCTAGGCGCAGGGGGGAGGCCCATGGGGGGCGCCCCAGCCCACTAAAGGCTGGTTGCCCTCCCACTTCAGCCCATGGAGCCCTCCGGGATAGGTGGCCCCACCCGGTGGACCCCCGGGACCCTTCCGGTGGTCCCGGTACAATACCGGTGACCCCCGAAACTTTCCCGGTGGCCGAAACTTGACTTCCTATATATAATTCTTCACCTCCGGACCATTCCGGAACTCCTCGTGACGTCCAGGATCTCATCTGGGACTCCGAACATCTTTCGGGTTTCCGCATACACATATCTCTACAACCCTAGCGTCACCGAACCTTAAGTGTGTAGACCCTACGGGTTCGGGAGACATGCAGACATGACCGAGACGCCTCTCCGGTCAATAACCAACAGCAGGATCTGGATACCCATGTTGGCTCCCATATGTACCACGATGATCTCATCAGATGAACCACGATGTCGAGGATTCAATCAATCCCGTATACAATTCCCTTTATCAATCGGTATGTTACTTGCCCGAGATTCGATCGTCGGTATCCCAATACCTTGTTTAATCTCGTTACCGGCAAGTCTCTTTACTCATACCGCAATGCATGATCCCGTGACTAACGCCTTAGTCACATTGAGCTCATTATGATGATGCATTACCGAGTGGGCCCAGAGATACCTCTCCGTCATACGGAGTGACAAATCCCAGTCTCAATCCGTGCCAACCCAACAGACACTTTCAGAGATACCCATAGTATACCTTTATAGTCACCCAGTTACGTTGTGACGTTTGGTGCACCCAAAGCACTCCTATGGTATCTGGGAGTTGCACGATCTCATGGTCTAAGGAAAAGATACTTGACATTGGAAAAGCTCTTGCAAACGAAACTACACGATCTTTTATGCTATGCTTAGGATTGGGTCTTGTCCATCACATCATTGTCCTAATGATGTGATCCCGTTATCAATGACATCCAATGTCCATAGTCAGGAAACCATGACTATCTGTTGATCAACAAGCTAGTCAACTAGAGGCTTACTAGGGACACGTTGTGGTCTATGTATTCACACATGTATTACGATTTTCGGATAACACAATTATAGCATGAACAATAGACAATTACCATGAACAAAGAAATATAATAATAACCATTTATTATTGCCTCTAGGGCATATTTCCAACAGTCTCCCACTTGCACTAGAGTCAATAATCTAGTTACATTGTGATGAATCGAACACCCATTGCGTCCTGGTGTTGATCATGTTTTGCCCTAGGGAGAGGTTTAGTCAACGGATCTGCTACATTCAGGTCCGTATGTACTTTACAAATATCTATGTCTCCATTTTGAACACTTTCACGAATGGAGTCGAAGCGACGCTTGATATGCCTGGTCTTCCTGTGAAACCTGGGCTCCTTGGCAAGGGCAATAGCTCCAGTGTTGTCACCGAAGAGAGTCATCGGATCCGACGCATTGGGAATCACCCCTAGGTTGGTAATGAACTCCTTCATCCAGACTGCTTCCTATGCTGCCTCCGAGGCTGCCATGTACTCCGCTTCACATGTAGATCCCGCCACGACGCTTTGCTTGCAATTGCACCAGCTTACTGCTCCTCCATTCAAAATATACACGTATCCGGTTTGTGACTTCGAGTCATCCAGATCTGTGTCGAAGCTAGCGTCGACATAACCCTTTACGACGAGCTCTTCGTCACCTCCATAAACGAGAAACATATCCTTAGTCCTTTTCAGGTACTTTAGGATATTCTTGACCGCTGTCCAGTGTTCCATGCCGGGATTACTTTGGTACCTTCCTACCAAACTTACGGCAAGGTTTACATCAGGTCTGGTACATAGCATGGCATACATAATAGACCCTATGGCCGAGGCATAGGGGATGACACTCATCTTTTCTCTATCTTTTGCCGTGGTCGGGCATTGAGCCGTGCTCAATTGCACACCTTGCAATACAGGCAAGAACCCCTTCTTGGACTGATGCATATTGAACTTCTTCAATATCTTGTCAAGGTACGTACTCTGTGAAAGACCAATGAGGCGTCTTGATCTATCTCTATAGATCTTGATGCCTAATATATAAGCAGCTTCTCCAAGGTCCTTCATTGAAAAACACTTATTCAAGTAGGCCTTTATACTTTCCAAGAATTCTATATCATTTCCCATCAATAGTATGTCATCCACATATAATATGAGAAATGCTACAGAGCTCCCACTCACTTTCTTGTAAACACAGGCTTCTCCATAAGTCTGTGTAAACCCAAACGCTTTGATCATCTCATCAAAGCGAATGTTCCAACTCCGAGATGCTTGCACCAGCCCATAGATTGAGCGCTGGAGCTTGCATACTTTGTTAGCATTCTTAGGATCGACAAAACCTTCCGGCTGCATCATATACAACTCTTCCTTAAGGAAGCCATTAAGGAATGCCGTTTTGACGTCCATCTGCCATATCTCATAATCATAGTATGCGGCAATTGCTAACATGATTCGGACGGACTTCAGCTTCGCTACGGGTGAGAGAGTCTCATCGTAGTCAACCCCTTGAACTTGTCGATAACCCTTAGCGACAAGTCGAGCCTTATAGATGGTCACATTACCATCCGCGTCTGTCTTCTTCTTAAAGATCCATTTGTTTTCTATGGCTCGCCGATCATCGGGCAAGTCAGTCAAAGTCCATACTTCGTTTTCATACATGGATCCTATCTCGGATTTCATGGCTTCTAGCCATTTGTCGGAATCCGGGCCCGCCATCGCTTCTTCATAGTTCGAAGGTTCACCGTTGTCTAACAACATGATTTCCAGGACAGGGTTGCCGTACCACTCTGGTGCGGAACGTGTCCTTGTGGACCTACGAAGTTCAGTAGTAACTTGATCCGAAGCTTCATGATCATCATCATTAACTTCCTCCCCAGTCGGTGTAGGCACCACAGGAACATTTTCCTGCGCTGCGCTACTTTCCGGTTCAGAAGGGGTGACTATCACCTCATCAAGTTCCACTTTCCTCTCACTCAATTCTTTCGAGAGACACTCCTTCTCCAGAAAGGACCCGTTCTTGGCAACGAAGATCTTGCCTTCGGATCTGAGGTAGAAGGTATACCCAATAGTTTCCTTAGGGTATCCTATGAAGACGCATTTCTCCGACTTGGGTTCGAGCTTTTCAGGTTGAAGTTTCTTGACATAAGCATCGCATCCCCAAACTTTTAGAAACGACAACTTAGGTTTCTTCCCAAACCATAATTCATACGGTGTCGTCTCAACGGATTTCGACGGAGCCCTATTTAAAGTGAATGCGGTAGTCTCTAAAGCATAGCCCCAAAATGAGAGCGGTAAATCGATAAGAGACATCATAGATCGCACCATATCCAATAGAGTGCGATTACGACGTTCGGACACACCGTTTCTCTGAGGTGTTCCAGGCGGCTTGAGTTGTGAAACTATTCCACATTTCCTTAAGTGTGCACCAAATTCATGACTTAAATATTCTCCTCCATGATCTGATCGTAAGAACTTTATTTTCCTGTCACGTTGATTCTCAACCTCACTCTGAAATTCCTTGAACTTTTCAAAGGTTTCAGACTTGTGTTTCATTAGGTAGACATACCCATATCTACTTAAGTCATCAGTGAGAGTGAGAACATAACGATATCCTCCGCGAGCCTCAACACTCATTGGACCGCACACATCGGTATGTATGATTTCCAATAAGTTGGTTGCTCGCTCCATTGTTCCGGAGAACGGAGTCTTGGTCATCTTACCCATGAGGCATGGTTCGCACGTGTCAAATGATTCGTAATCAAGAGACTCCAAAAGTCCATCTGCATGGAGCTTCTTCATGCGCTTGACACCAATGTGACCAAGGCGGCAGTGCCACAAGTATGTGGGACTATCGTTATCAACTTTACATCTTTTGGTATTCACATTATGAATATGTGTAACATCACGTTCGAGATTCATCAAGAATAAACCATTGACCAGTGGGGCATGACCATAAAACATATCTCTCAAATAAATAGAACAACCATTATTCTCGGATTTAAATGAGTAGCCATCTCGAATTAAACGAGATCCAGATACAATGTTCATGCTCAAAGCTGGCACTAAATAACAATTATTGAGGTTTAAAACTAATCCCGTAGGTAGATGCAGAGGTAGCGTGCCGACGGCGATCACATCGACCTTGGAACCATTCCCGACGCGCATCGTCACCTCGTCCTTCGACAGTCTCTGTTTATTCCGTAGTTCCTGTTTTGAGTTACAAATATGAGCAACCACACCTGTATCGAATACCCAGGAGCTACTACGAGTACTGGTAAGGTACACATCAATTACATGTATATCACATATACCTTTGGCGTTGCCGTCCTTCTTGTCCGCTAAGTATTTGGGGCAGTTCCGCTTCCAGTGACCACTTCCCTTGCAATAAAAGCACTCAGTTTCAGGCTTGGGTCCATTCTTTGACTTCTTCCCAGTAACTGGCTTACCGGGCGCAGCAACTCCCTTGCCGTTCTTCTTGAAGTTCTTCTTACTCTTGCCCTTCTTGAACTTAGTGGTTTTATTCACCATCAACACTTGATGTTATTTTCTGATCTCCACCTCCGCTGATTTCAACATTGAATATATCTCGGGAATGGTCTTTTCCATCCCCTACATATTGAAGTTCATCACAAAGCTCTTGTAGCTTGGTGGAAGCGACTGAAGGATTCTGTCAATGACCGCATCATCCGGGAGATTAACTCCCAGCTGAGACAAGCGGTTGTGCAACCCAGACATTCTGAGTATCTGCTCACTAACAGAACTATTTTCCTCCATTTTACAGCTGAAGAACTTGTCGGAAACTTCATATCTCTCGACCTGGGCATGAGCTTGGAAAACCAATTTCAGCTCTTGGAACATTTCATATGCTCCGTGCTGCTCAAAACGCTTTTGGAGCCCCGGTTCTAAGCTGTAAAGCATGCCGCACTGAACTAGGGAGTAATCATCACTACGTGACTGCCAGGCGTTAAGAACGTCTTGAGTTGCTGGGAAAACAGGTGCATCACCTAGCGGTGCTTCAAGGACATAAGCTTTCTTGGCAGCTATGAGGATAATCCTCAGGTTACGGACCCAGTCCGTGTAGTTGCTACCATCGTCTTTCAGCTTGGTTTTCTCTAGGAACGCGTTGAAGTTGAGGGCAACATTAGCGTGGGCCATTTGATCTACAAGACATAGTGTAAAGATTTTAGACTAAGTTCATGATAATTAAGTTCATCTAATCAAATTACTCAATGAACTCCAACTCAGATAGACATCCCTCTAGTCATCTAAGTGAAACATGACCCGAGTTTAACTAGGCCGTGTCTGATCATCACGTGAGACGGACTAGTCAAGATCGGTGAACATCTCCATGTTGATCGTATCTTCTATACGAATCATGCTCGACCTTTCGGTCCTCCGTGTTCCGAGGCCATGTCTGTACATGCTAGGCTCATCAAGTCAACCTAAGTGTATTGCGTGTGTTCCGAGGCCATGTCTGTACATGCTAGGCTCATCAACACCCGTTGTATTCGAACGTTAGAATCTATCACACCCGATCATCACGTGGTGCTTCGAAACAACGAACCTTCGCAACGGTGCACAGTTAGGGGGAACACTTTTCTTGAAATTATCATAAGGGATCATCTTACTTACTACTGTCGTTCTAAGCAAATAAGATGCAAAACATGATAAACATCACATGCAATCAAATAGTGACATGATATGGCCAATATCACTATGCTCCTTTGATCTCCATCTTCGGGGCACCATGATCATCTTCGTCACCGGCATGACACCATGATCTCCATCATCATGATCTCCATCATTGTGTCTTCATGAAGTCGTCACGCCAATGATTACTTCTACTTCTAAGGCTAACGCGTTTAGCAACAAAGTAAAGTAATTTACATGGCGTTATTCAATGACACGCAGGTCATACAAAATAATAAAGACAACTCCTATGGCTCCTGCCGGTTGTCATACTCATCGACATGCAAGTCGTGATTCCTATTACAAGAATATGATCAATCTCATACATCACATATATCATTCATCACATCTTCTGGCCATATCACATCACATAGCACTTGCTGCAAAAACAAGTTAGACGTCCTCTAATTGTTGTTGCAAGTTTTTACGTGGCTTGAATAGGTTTCTAGCAAGAACGTTTCTTACCTACGTAAAACCACAACGTGATTTGCCAATTTCTATTTACCCTTCATAAGGACCCTTTTCATCGAGTCCGTTCCGACTAAAGTAGGAGAGACAGACACCCGCTAGCCACCTTATGCAACTAGTGCATGTCAGTCGGTGGAACCTGTCTCACGTAAGCGTACGTGTAAGGTCGGTCCGGGCCGCTTCATCCTACAATACCGCCGAAACAAGACAAGACTAGTAGCGGCAAGAAGAATTGGCAACATCAACGCCCACAACTGCTTTGTGTTCTACTCGTGCATAGTAACTACGCATAGGCCTGGCTCATGATGCCACTGTTGGGAATCGTAACATAATTTTAAAATTTTCCTACGCTCACCAAGATCCATCTATGGAGTATACTAGCAACGAGGGGAAAGGAGTGCATCTACATACCCTTGTAGATCGCGAGTGGAAGCGTTCCAATGAACGTGGATGACGGAGTCGTACTCGTCGTGATTCAAATCACCGATGACCGAGTGCCGAACGGACGGCACCTCCGCGTTCAACACATGTACGGTGCAGCGACGTCTCCTCCTTCTTGATCCAGCAAGGGGAAAGGAGAGGTTGATGGAGATCCAGCAGCACGACGGCGTGGTGGTGGATGTAGCGGGATGTCGGCAGGGCTTCGCCGAGCTTCTACGAGAGAGAGAGGTGTAGCAGGGGGAAGGGAAGCGCCCAAGGCTGTAATGTTGCTGCCCTCCCTCCCCCCCTTTATATAGGCCCCCTGGGAGGGGGGGCCGCCGGCCAAGATCCATTTGGAGGGGGGGCGGCGGCCAAGGGGGTGCCTTGCCCCCCAAGGCAAGTGGGGCGCCCCCCCCCACCCTAGGGTTTCCAACCCTAGGCGCAGGGGGGAGGCCCATGGGGGGCGCCCCAGCCCACTAAGGGCTGGTTGCCCTCCCACTTCAGCCCATGGGGCCCTCCGGGATAGGTGGCCCCACCCGCTGGACCCCAGGGACCCTTCCGGTGGTCCCGGTACAATACCGGTGACCCCCGAAACTTTCCCGATGGCCGAAACTTGACTTCCTATATATAATTCTTCACCTCCGGACCATTCCAGAACTCCTCGTGACGTCCGGGATCTCATCCGGGACTCCGAAAAACTTTCGGGTTTCCGCATACACATATCTCTACAACCCTAGCGTCACCGAACCTTAAGTGTGTAGACCCTACGGGTTCGGGAGACATGCAGACATGACCGAGACGCCTCTCCGGTAAATAACCAACAACGGGATCTGGATACCCATGTTGGCTCCCACATGTACCACGATGATCTCATCGGATGAACCACGATGTCGAGGATTCAATCAATCCCGTATACAATTCCCTTTATCAATCGGTATGTTACTTGCCCGAGATTCGATCGTCGGTATCCCAATACCTTGTTTAATCTCGTTACCGGCAAGTCTCTTTACTCCTACCGCAATGCATGATCCCGTGACTAACACCTTAGTCACATTGAGCTCATTATGATGATGCATTACCGAGTGGGCCCAGAGATACCTCTCCGTCATACGGAGTGACAAATCCCAGTCTCGATCCGTGCCAACCCAACAGACACTTTCAGAGATACCCGTAGTGTACCTTTATAGTCACCCAGTTACGTTGTGACGTTTGGTGCACCCAAAGCACTCTTACGGTATCCGGGAGTTGCACGATCTCATGGTCTAAGGAAAAGATACTTGACATTGGAAAAGCTCTAGCAAACGAAACTACACGATCTTTTATGCTATGCTTAGGATTGGGTCTTGTCCATCACATCATTCTCCTAATGATGTGATCCCGTTATCAATGACATCCAATGTCCATAGTCAGGAAACCATGACTATCTGTTGATCAACGAGCTAGTCAACTAGAGGCTTACTAGGGACACGATGTGGTCTATCTATTCACACATGTATTACGATTTCCGGATAACACAATTATAGCATGAACAATAGACAATTACCATGAACAAAGAAATATAATAATAACCATTTATTATTGCCTCTAGGGCATATTTCCAAGAGATAACACCCCTAGTCCTGCTCTGCGGGGTCTCCCCAAGATCACTAAGGCACAAGTGAGTACAAAGGTGCTCCTTGAGTTGTATGCTAAAGGTAGGAGAAGGCAAGCCTAGCTCTCTCCTTCCTCTATGGTCTGGTCTAGTTCTAACAGGTTGGGAACCCTTTACATGGGTGCCCTGGGGGGTTTATATAGGCCTACCCCCAGGGGTACAATGGTAATCCGACCGGGCGTAGGGCCCGGCCGTCAGTCTCTTCGGCCGCCGGCTTCTCCGCCGACTGCTGGGGCCCGCCGCCTGGTGGGCCCCGCTGACTGGTTGGGTACGGGGCCGACAGGCCATCTCTGCCGCTCTCGAGTCTTATCGGCTGCTGGTCACTGTAGCCGTGTCTCTAATGATGCAGGCTTGGTCAGGGGGTCGTGGCTACAGCTCCGCCGCCTGGTGGGCGATTACTGTAGCCACTCCGTGTCTCGTCTGGTTAATGGCGCGTGGGTCCCGAGGAGGGGGCAAGCCGACTGGTAGGGGCCGACCTCCATTGGGTCCGACTGGTAGGGCTCTTGCCGTCTTCCAGGCTCTCACCGACTGGTGGGGCCCATCGCCCGGGGGCCGTACCGACAGGCCGTCGTGGGAGCAGGACTCCGCCTGCTGGTGATGATGTCAGGACAGAGGGGCAACAGTGACGCGCCGGGCAGAGATCTCCGCTGGTACGGCGCACTGTGGCCACGCCTGCCCATGGTAGGGGAATGGGCTACACTGTAGCCATTCCCTGTCCCGTCCCCCTTGATCAGGGCACGGGCTTCGCTGGTGCCGTGGGCCGACTCCTCGGGGCCGGCTTCTCTAGAAGCCGCCAGATAGGAGTCGGCTTGTCTTGGCCTTGCCTTCAGGACTCGGCCGTTTATGGGCAGCCGGCTGTTCCTCCAGCCGGCCTCGAGAAGATGGTTGTTCATCTTGGCGTCTTGAGGGGCGCAGTCAGCCCCGATGTCTTGAAAGGTTCTGGGCTTCGGGTTAGCCTACCCGTGGCCCATTACTCCGACAGTAGTCCCCGAAGCTACGCTGAGTGTCGCGGTGATTCGCTCCCGAAGAGCTCCTCTTCCACCGTCACGCCCCCCGCGGTGCGCTCCGGAGCATGGGATGGCTCCGAAGTTCACGACGACCACGTCGATTTCCTCCGCAAGACGCGACGGCTGCCCGGCAAGGACTTCGTGCGGGTCCGCCTCGCACTGAGGAGGGAAATCTCGCCGGTGCTGGAGGAGGGCGAGTGGGTCGTCTTCCGCTCGCATTGCCTGCGCGGCCTTGGCTTGCCGGTGAGCGGCTTCTTCCGGTCCTTCCTCGACTTCTACGGTCTCCAGCCGCACCACCTTACCCCGAATACGGTGGTGCTGCTGTCCACCTTCGTTACCTTGTGCGAAGGCTTCCTCCGCGTCCTACCCACCATCGAGCTCTGGGGGGATTTCTTCTACTCCAAGCTCGGCACCCACGTCGCAGGCGTGCCGGCCCAGTGCAGCGCGTTCAGCGCGGTGTGGAGGTCAGGGGCCGACAATCCGTTTCCCCCCATCACGCTGATAAAGTCGGTGAAGATGTGGCAGCGGTCGTACTTCTACGTGAGGAGCGTCTTCGCGGAGGGCGACTGGGTCAACTTGCCGGCTTACGCAGCCGGGCCAGGACGCTGACGCCTTTTGGAGCCGCCGCCATCGCGCGGCTCCGAGTGCTGACGCAGTCGGAAGGCCTCACCAGGCCTGATTTGCTGGCCGCCTTCGTGGCGCGCCGAGTGCTCCCGCTCCAGGGCCGCCCCCACATGATCTGCCAGATGAGCGGACATCTGGACCCGAGTCGGTTGTGCACCAAGGAGATGCCTCACGAAGAGGTAGCCTTCATGGTGAACTATCTTGCGAACTGCGAGCTCACGGAGGAGTGGCGGTTTGGCAAGGAGCCGTATTCATGCGCAACCCTCCGCCCATGGTAAGTTGTCTTTTCTTTTTCCTCCGACTTGTTGCTGCCGAGTCCGTCTTGTCCAACCTAACCAATCGGCCTTTTGAACAGAGCCCCCTCCTCCGGCCAGCAGCTGGCGCCGCGGGGCCGGAGCGCGAATTCCTCCCCGACCGGGTGGAGAGCGACGTCGACGACCCCGACTTGGGGGTGGCGGCCTTGGAGGACGACGCCAAGGGAGGACGCGGCGAAGCAGGTGGCTCGAGGCTCGGAGCCAGCCTCGAGGATTGGCCTGATGACGACGCAGTAGAAGTCACCCCGCGCCACCAGCCAGGAGCCGACCAGCCGGGCGCGAGCTCTTCTGCCGCGCCGCGCCCAAGGCGGCGCGAAGAAACGCAGGGCCACGCCGAGCATGTTCGGCAGTCGGCCGAAGAAGCCCAAGGGCTCGGCCGCGGCGACCAAGCGGGACGAAGCGGCCGCGAAGGCCAACCGCTTTCGCAAGGAGGTGAAGACGCCGCAGCTGGTTTCTGCGTAAGTACTACCTTCCTTTTGCGCCTTCACCTTTTCTTCATTTGACTTTGTCTGAGTTTCTTTGTTTGTTTCCTTTAGTCCAGGGCTCCTCTCTCTCTTGAGAAGGTGGCTGCCGCCTCCATCGTGGGGTAGGCGAAGACCTCCGCCACCACTCGACAGATCGACCCAGCCGCCGACCTGCCGGAGGCGAAGGAACGGAACGCACGAGAAGTGCGTGAAGAGCAGGAAGCCACCCGCCTGGAGAAGGCAGAGGCTGAGAAGGCGGAGGCCGCCGCCCTGAAGAAGCTGGCGGAGGCCGAGGCCGCCGACGCGGCGAAGAAGCAGGCTGAAGAAGCCGCGCACCGCCAGTCGGCGGTTTTCAACACTCCTCTGAACTCCGCGCCGCCACCTCCGGAGTTCACGGCGCAGACTAGGGAGGTCGGCAACGAGAACCCAATCATGGAGAGGGATGGCGGCGACACCGCCATGCCGGACATGATCGTGCTGCCGCCGCTGTCCGGGAGCACGCAAGGCGGGCAGCGGGCGGACCCGCCGGTGCCGCCAACTGAAAACGAGGTGGCGACGGGCCTGGCTCTCGAGGTCGGCACACCGACGCGCCGCCGTCTTGCAAAGGCGGCTTCGGCACCGCGCCCTCTGGAGACTGGCGCCGCGAGCTCCTCGATCCCGGACACCGAGGCGACGAGCGCCGCGCCCACTGGGTGGGTGCGGGGAAGCGGAACGGGCCCGTTGAACCGGGCGCTTTTGGACGTCCAAGCCAAGATCCGAGCCGAGGGCGAAGCCATCAGGAACTGCAACAAGGCGCATCGGGCATCGCGAGAGGCTGTCCGGGTACGTTTCATTCTTCTTTGTTTCTGTTTCTTGTGCTTCTCTGTGGGGGCGCGCCAGCACACCTACTGGGTGTAGTCCCCGAGTTTCGGGCCGGCTGCTGAGCAGGCGGCTCGGAACTCTAATTAGCGAGTTCCAAGCACTAACACTTATCTGAAATTTTTGTCACAGGACTACCACAATCTTCGCGTGACCGCCTTCAACTCCAATGTCTAGGAGCTGGCTCAGCGGACCGCCGACTTGTCGGAAAGCCGGAGTAAGTCCTCTTCTTTCTCTGCCGGGGCGCACTGGCGCACCCGCGGGCTGTAGTCCCCGAGATTCGGGCCGACTGCTGAGCAGTCGGGCCGGATCTCCCCGGCCACTATTCTTCTCTCTGTTGATGACTCCTTTTTTTGCGGGGGCGCGCTCGCGCACCCGCGGGCTGTAGTCCCCGAGGTTCGGGCCGACTGCTGAGCAGTCGGGCCGGATCTCCCCGGCGACTGTTCTTCCTTGTTGACAACTAACACCTTGTTTTCTTCTTTCTTCCGCAGAGGCCAACGCCACCTTGCAGCAGCAGCTGGGCGAGGCCAACACCATGCTGCGTGCTAAGGAGGAGGAGTGCAGCAAGCTGGCTGGAGAGCGCGACCGGCTGGTCACGCAATTGGCAGAACAGAAGGAGCTCCTCAAGAAGGCCTAGAAGGAGGCGGAGGACAAGGAGACCGGCCTCCTAGCTGAGTTCGCGACCGAGAGCTCCTCCTGGACTAACAAGGAGGCGATGCCGACTTCCGGCTTCCACGAGATCGAGGATATAGTCGACGGTGAGCCTCCCTCATTTTCTTTCTTTGAGCTGCCGGCTGTTGGTCGAGCCGGCTTCTAGTCTTTAATTTTGTTCTTCGCTTTCTTGTCTTGGCAGACTTCATCCCTGGCCACTCAGATGCCGCCAACCAGGCCATCGAAGCTGATCGCGAAGGGTGGAGGGCGGACGGCGCAAAGATCGCCGCCGACGCCCCCCGAACCCTTAACGAGCAGCTCCTGAGCATTGAGGCCCGTCTTCGGCCGGCTCACCAGATGCTGCGCCGGCTTCAGCATGTCGGCGCCCAGGCGGTCACCGCTCTATGGCCGGACATGCCGGCACCGTGCACTCCCAGTCGGACTGCCGACTGGCTGGAGGTAGCGGCCGGCTGTCTTGAGGCCTGGAAGGACTCTTCGGCCCGGGCTGGAGCGCGCCGGGCATTGGAGTTAGTCAAGGCGTGGTACCCTGGGCTGAGTCTAGCCCAGCTAGCCACATTCCGGCGGGAAGCTTAGGAGGAGTTGGCGGTCGTGGAAGATGATCTCGTCAGGCGCGCAGCATCGATCGCCGAGTACACCGACACCAGCATCTTTGTCCCGGAGCGGGTTGAAAATGGCGTCGAGGCGCCGCCGGAATGGTTCGGGCTGAACCCGGACGACGGCGAGGACTCGGCGGAGGTGATCGACTCCAGCGGCGAGGAGGAAGGTGAGGCGGAGGGGGAAGGCGAAGAGGAGGCGCCGGAGGTCGGAGCGGACGGCCAGCCTCAGCTCGACCACGCCTCCAGCAACGAGCCACGCCCAACCGAGCCGGCTACCACTGGAGGCGACCAAGCGGAGACTGACCAGCCGGCCGCTCCACCAATCGGCACCGCCGATTCCGCCATTCCACCAAACCCATCTGCTGCTTCCTAGGCTGCCACTTTATCTTTGTTTTTACCTGCTTATCAGTCTCGATGAACTTGTTAATTTTGCACGATTCCACCCGCAGGGTGTATCTTGGACTTCTGTTGAAGATCGGCCAAGGGCCTTTGCTATGTAAATATTTTTTCGAGTTCTATCTTTTCTTGCTTAGAGCTCTTTGGATTTTTCCTTTGCCGCCTTCCCTTGGTTGCCGTCTTGCCAGCCAAACAGCAGCTCTGCAGACTATTGCTAGGTAACGTACTTAGCTACTTTGGGAAGGCAAGTACTTAGCTACTTTGGGAAGGCAAGTACTTAGCCGTTTAGAGTTCTTTAGCAAGTTGAGTAGAAAATGGCGGGCCGGCTGCTCAACAGTCGGTCGTAAAAGGCGGGAAGCCGGCTTAAGCTATGCACATGCTTTGTGTCCTTAGCCATTTTTCATGTGGGCACCCTTTCTACCTTACTCCTGCCCTCCATACAGTCGCTCTGCGAGCTGCGGCTTTTGGCAGGAGACGGCTTAAGTGCCACACATTACTTGTCCGGCTATAGGAAGCATTTCATAGTACAAGGCGGCAAGTCCCTGGGCCGACTAGTCGGACCCGGTGCCAGGCGGTCATAAAAAAATGACATACTCATAGGCATAATTCTTATCGTCTAGATAAAAGAGGGCAGTCCCCGAGCTCTTCTCGGGGGACCCGGAGTCTTCGTACTTTAATACAAAAGGTAGCGTGGTACATACTACATCAACTGTAAAATCTTCGGAGGAGATTTGCATTCCATGGCCGGTCCGTCTCCTTGCCGGAGTCGTCCCTCTTGCGCGCTCGAGGCTTCTGAGCGTCGATTAGGTAGTAGGAGTCATTGCCCAACACTTTGCTGATGATGAAGGGGCCTTCCTAAGGCGCTGAGAGCTTGTGTTGGCCGGCTGTTCGCTGGATCAGCCGGAGCACAAGGTCTCCTTCTTGGATAGATCTCGGCTTGACCTTCCGATTGTAGTATCGGCGCAAGCTCTGCTGGTACATGCTGGACCGGCTGAGTGCCAATAGCCGGCCCTCTTCCAGCAGATCGATGTCGTCTTGACGTGCTTCTTCTGCCTCCTCTTTGGTGTACATGGTGACTCGAGGGGAGTCGAATTCTATGTCCGTTGGGATGACGGCTTTGGCACCATAGAGGAGGAAGAAAGGTGTGAAGCCGGTTGAATTGTTTGGAGTTGTGCGCAGGCTCCAGAGGACGGCTGGCAGCTTGTCGAGCCAGCAGCCGGCCGAACGCTCCAGAGGCTCGACCAGTCGAGGCTTGATGCCGGACAAGATGAGGCCGTTTGCTCGCTCCACCTGGCCGTTTGACTGCAGTTGAGCAACGAACGCTAAGTCCAGTCGGATGCCCTGCGTCGCGCAGAAACGGGCCAAGGCGCCTTTGGTAAAGTTTGTGCCATTGTCAGTGATGATGCTGTGTGGTATGCCATACCGGATGGTGATGTCGGAGATGAAAGTCACAGCTGTTGGACCATTCAGCTTCTTGATTGGTTTGGCTTCTATCCACTTGGTGAACTTGTCCACTGCGACAAGCAAGTGAGTCATGCCGCCTCATGCTGTTTTGAATGGTCCCACCATGTCCAGGCCCCAGACAGCAAAGGGCCAGGCAATGGGAATAGTCTTGAGTGCAGAAGCCGGCTGATGTGGCTTGGAACGGAACTTCTAGCACCCTCTGCATTTTTGGACCAAGTCCTTGGTGTCTTCTAGAGCAGTCGGCCAGAAAAAACCATGGCGGAAAGCTTTGGCGACAAGTGCTCTTGAAGCCGCATGGTGGCCACATTCGCCTTGATGGATGTCTTTGAGAATCGCTTGGCCTTGCTCCGGCTCCACGCAGCGCTGGAAGACACTAGTGACACTGTGCCTCACAAGCTCTCTGTTGACTATGGTGTAAGCTGCTACCCGGCGTTGCACTTGCCGGGCCGAGATCTCATCAGTCGGCAGCTCTTTGTTTACCAGGAAATTGAGGATGGGCTGGGCCCATGAAGGTGCTGCGATTTCTGCGACTGTCAGGACTGCAACTTGGACGAGGGCGGCTGGGCCGGGAGGCGGTGGGTTGGAGTCGGCAGCCGCTTGCTGGGTCGATGAAGTCCCCGGGCCGATTGGTGCAGTCCCCGGGCCGAGCTCTGAAGTCCCTGGGCTAGCCGCTGCAGTCCCTGGGCCGGGTTCTGAAGTCCCTGGGCTAGCCGCTGCAGTCCCTGGGCCGGGTTCTGAAGTCCCCGAGCCGGGTGCGACTGCCGCAGCCCCCAGGCCACCTGCCAAAATTCTTGTGCAGCTGCTGGAGCTCTCAAGTCGGATCCGACTGCTTCAGGAAGAGCCGGCACGAAAATAGAATCCGATTCTGGCGATGGCTTGACAGGCTGCTTGAGGAGGCGTTGAAGGGCGACGCCGGTTGGTATTGCTTGACGGGTGGAGCCGATTCGTGCCAAGGCATCTGCTTGCTCGTTGTCGTTTCTTGGCACATGGAGAAACTCGCACCCTTCAAAATATCCGCTGAGTTGCTGTACGAGGAAGCGGTAGCTTGCCATGTTTGCATCTTTGGCGTCCCAGTCGCCTGACGACTGCTGGACCACCAAGTTAGAGTCACCATAACACAGGATCCGGCGAATGCCGAGCTCTTTAGCAAGCCGGAGCCCGTGAATGAGTACCTCATATTCGGCGACGTTGTTGGAGGCGGCAAAATGGATTTGCAGCACATATCTCAGCTTGTCGCCTTTGGGAGAGGTGAGGACGATGCCGGCTCCCAAACCGGTGCGCATCTTGGAACCATCAAAATGCATCCGCCAATGGGTGGCCGGCGCTGGCGGCAGGTACTGGGTCTCGGCCCAGTCGACGAGGAAGTCGACCAATGCTTCTGACTTGATGGCGGTGCAAGGCTGGTAGTAGATGGTGTAGGGGGCCAAATCTATGGCCCATTTGGCCACTCGGCCCGAAGCATCTCGGCTTCCAATGATCTCGACCAGCAGAGCTGTGCAGACCACAGTGATTGGGTGCTCTTGAAAATACGGCTTCAATTTCTTGGTGGCAAAGTGCACGCCGTAGCACATCTTCTGGTAGTGGGGGTAGTTTTGCTTGGAGGCCGACAACACTTCACTCAAATAATATACCGGTCTCTGGACTGGTAGTGCATTGCCTTCCTCCTTGCGCTCTACCACGATGACTGTGCTGACCACTCGGCTAGTGGCGGCGATGTAGAGGAGCATGGGCTCCTTGGGAGTCGGAGCCGCCAGGACAGGCGGAGTAGTCAACATCTTCTTGAGCTGGAGAAAAGCTTCGTCCGCCTTGTCGTTCCACTTGAAAAAAGTGGTCTTCTTCATGAGCTGGTACAGGGGAAGAGCCTTCTCGCCCAGCCGACTGATGAATCGGCTGATGGATGCCAAACAGCCAGTGAACTTTTGCACATCCAGCAGTCGGGTGGGTGCTTCCATTCTCTCGATGGCCTTGATCTTCACAGGGTTGCACTCTATGCCGCATTCTGTGACCAGGAATCCAAGAAGCTGGCCTGCTGGTACTCCGAAGATGCATTTCTCTGGGTTGAGCTTGATCTGGAACCGGCGTAGGTTCTCAAAGGTCTCCTTGAGGTCTCCTAGCAGCGTTCCACGCTTCTCCGTCTTCACCACTACATCGTCCACGTAAACGTGGGCGTTTCTGCCGAGTTGCCTGAGGAGGTACTTCTGCATGCAACGTTGAAATGTGGCACCGACATTCCTCAAGCCGAACGTCATGGTCAAGTAGCAGAAGGCTCCAAATGGTGTGATGAAGGAGGTCTTCAGTCTGTCGGCCGGGTTCAGCTTGATCTGGTGATATCCTGAATATGCATCCAAGAAACTCAACAGCTCACATCCGGCTGTGGAGTCTATCACTTGGTCGATTCTCGGCAAAGCAAACGGGTCCTTGGAGCATGCTTTGTTGAGGCTGGTGTAATCAATACACACACGCCACTGCTTGTTTTTCTTCAGCACAAGGACCGGGTTGGCCAGCCACTCTGGAAAGAAGACCTCCATGATGAAGCCGGCTGCCAGCAGCTGGGCTATCTCTTCTCCAACGACTCTTCTCTTCTCTTCTGACAGGCGGCGCAAGGGCTGCCTGACTGGCTTGGCATCAGATCGGACATGTAACTTGTGCTCGGTGAAATCCATCGGAACACCCGACATGTCTTTAGGGGACCATGCAAAGATGTCCCGATTCTCACGGAGGAAATCGACGAGCTCGCCTTCCTATTTGCTGTCGAGGTTTGCACCTACGACAGCGTACCTCTCCGGGTGCTCCGGGTCCAAGGGTATCTTCTTTGTTTCTTTGGCCGGCTTGAAGGAGCCCTCAGCTTCTAACTCCTTGGGATTGGGCGACATCTCCGGCCGCTTGCCTGCCATCGCCACAACCCGGTCAAGGAGCCGCTTCTCAGCTGCGATCACAAGGGACTCGGCCAACCGACTGCTCTCAGCTGCGCAGGCGGATGACTTCATGTAGTCGCCGACTATGGTCAGGATTCCCTTGGGACTCGGCATCTTCATCTTGAGGTAGGCATAGTGGGGGACCGCCATGAACTTGGCCCGAGCAGGCCGGCCAAGTAGTGCATGGTATGGGTCAAGGTCCACCACCTCAAACCAGACTGGCTCTCGGCGGAAATGATCCTTGTCTCCAAAGAGGACGTCTATCTGGATCTTGCCGATTGGTGAGCAGGAAAGGACAGGAACTGTGCCATGGAATACGGTCCGGCTGGACTGAAGCTGCCTTTGTTTGATTCCTAACTTCTCCATGGTATCTTTGTACAGGATGTTGATGCTGCTGCCGCCATCTATCAGAACTCGGGAGAAGCGAGCAGCTCGCCTATCTGTGGCAAATGTGGCATCCAGAACCAGAGCATAGGAGCCGGGGTTGGGCATCACTTCCGGGTGATCGGCTCTGCTCCAGCTGATGGGCTTCTTGGACCAATGCATGAACTCTGGGGTCTCTGATGCTACCGCATTCACTTCTTGTTGCTGCAGCCGCCTGCTGGGTCGGTCATCTGCCACGCTGGTGAACACGACATTAGCCCCGTGCTCTTCTGGATACTCGTCTTGTATGGCTCCGACTGGTCTGACCGCCGGCTACTGGGGCAGAGGAGGAGGCGGCTGCCCAGCAGGCGGGGGAGGCAGGAGGCCGTCTCCCTTGGCGATCCTGGTGAGCCAATGGCACTTCCGAGTGGTGTGGTTGGATGGCTTTGAACCACTATGGAATTTGCAGGGTGCATCCAGAGTCTGCTCATATGAGAAAGCCGGCAGCCAATTGGGCTTGCCGCCCTTCTGGCGTTTGGACGGAGGCTGCCCTTCCGGCTGCTGGTCTTCGACTGTTGCTACCTGCCGGCTGGTAGAAGCCGGCTGCGTGGCCTTGCGCTTGTGGTCGTTCTGCTGCTGACGCCGACTGGTCTCGCCAGCCGAAGTCCGAGGAGCTTGGGGGGCCGCCTTGCCAGAGGCGTCAACTTGGATCTCTGCCTTCATGGAGGAGTCGGTCGTGGCATACTTGTCTGCTATGATCAGCAGCTCGTCGAGGGTCGCCGGCTCGTCGCAGAGGAGTCGGTGCTTGAGGAGGGTGCCCTCTCGGCACCCGGCGGTGAAGTACTCGATGGCCTACACCTCGTGCACGCCTTCACAAGAGTTGCGGAGCTCGGCCCAGCGCGTGAGGTACTCGCGAGTCGACTCGTTGGGGCCTTGCACGCACAAGGAGAGCTGGCGAGGTTTGGGCAGCCGCTTGTACGTGCTGGTGAAGTTGCGGACGAAGGCGTCGGTGAAGTCGACCCAGCTGTTTGATGTTGCGGGGCTTCAGACTGTTCGGCCATGTCCGGGCCGTGCCCTGGAGCATGAGCGGAACGTACTTCATGGCAACACGCTTGTTGCCGTTTGCTATGCTGACGGCCGTGGAGTAGTCGACCAGCCAGTCCTCCGGCTTCACGGAGCCGGTGTATTTGGGCGTGTCTCCTGGGAGCGTGAACCCTTTGGGGAAAGGCTTATCTCGAATGCGGGGGCCAAAACACGGCGGACCCAACTCATCTTCCTCTTCTAGCGCCAGGGACCGATGGAGACGGTCGATCCGGTGGCGGGCATCGTTCTCTCCGACTCCCTCTTGGCGGCCAAGGCAGTCGCCGAGTGTCGGGTGATCCACAGGCGGTGGGGAGATGCCCCTTTCCCTGCGAGGGGGTGGAGGTGAACAGTCGTCCCGTCGTTCCACTGCTCTTGGGCGGCCGTCTTGGTCGCGCTCTATGGTGATGCGAGTCCGACTACGGCTGGCAGCTGGCTCCTTGTCTCTTCTTCCGCGGACGCCACCAGTCGGCGTCCGTGATGTAGCGCCTTGATCTCGGCGGGGAGGCAGGTCGTCGTTTTGCCGGTGTGGCGCCTCAGTGCGGCAGCCGGCCTCGTGCTGCTCGGCAGCCGCGTCGAGGAGCTGCTGGACGCGCTCCGCCATCTGGCGACGTTCTTCGCCCTCGAACTTGTCCAGCTCTTCTGCTGCTGCCTGGGCAGCCCGGATGTTTTCCGCAGGCATGGCATAGACGGGGCGATCTGCACCGAATAGGTTGGCGATGGCCAAGCCGCGCTGCTGGACCGTTCCAAGGCGGCTGGGTCCAGCCGGAGCCGACGTGTTGCCCACAGCGCGGTCCATCTCGCGCTGATAGGCTTCCGACAGGCATCTCATGCTGGCTAGCTTCTTGGCGCCTTCGACGAGCTGGAGGCGGCGTGCCTCTAGCGTCTTGGCGTCAGCGTCTTCTGGGATGGGCGCCATCAGGTCTTGTAGTGCCGCGTCAAGCGGGTCATGAGCACCTCCGCCAGAGCGCTCCCCGTGACCGATGACAAGCACCTCCATGACGGTGCTTCCGCCGCTCTCCGCTTGAGGGAGTGGCTCGTTGTAGACTACCATGTTGGTGGGGAACGTGTCAAGTGACGCAGTGTTGGAGTCAACCAACATCGGCTCGGTGGAGTCTACGGACTCCAGGTCCACAGCTGGCTCGCTGGTGACGTGGAGCTAATCGAGGAGGCCCGCGAGGAGGCTCTCGGGGCCATTTGTGCCCGCATCAGACGCGGGCTCGTCGGAGAGGCGGACCTCGCCAACGAGATCAGCGAGGCAACTGGCCACGCAGGCGACTTCCGCGCCATGCAGCGCGTTGGCGTAGACTCCGTCTGGCGTGCCGGGCTGGCTGCGCTCGCCAGGGAGGAAAAGGGTTCCCGTCCAGAACAGGTCTCCGGACGATGGTGCACCTCGCCCCATGGTGGGCGCCAAATGTCGGGGGTTGGGTGCGACATATGCCAATGGATGGCTTATCATGGTGGGAGCGAGTATAACGTCGCCGGTGCCCAGAAGCGGGATGAGGCGTAGACATGAACGCCGGCGTACTTTACCCAGGTTCGGGGCTCTCCTAGGAGATAACACCCCTAGTCCTGCTCTGCGGGGTCTCCGCATGATTACTAAGGCACAAGTGAGTACAAAGGTGCTCCTTGAGCTATATGCTAAAGGTAGGAGAAGGCAAGGCTAGCTCTCTCCTTCCTCTATGGTCTGGTCTAGTTCTAACAGGTTGGGAACCCTTTCCATGGGTGCCCTGGGGGGTTTATATAGGCCTACCCCCAGGGGTACAATGGTAATCCGGCCGGGCGTAGGGCCCGGCCGTCAGTCTCTTCGGCCGCCGGCTTCTCCGCCGACTGCTGGGGCCCGCCGCCTGGTGGGCCCCGCCGACTGGTTGGGTACAGGGCCGGCAGGCCGTCTCTACCGCTCTCGGGTCTTGTCGGCTGCTGATCACTGTAGCCGTGTCTCTAATGACGCAGGCTTGGTCAGGGGGTCGTGGCTACAGCTCCGCCGCCTGGCGGGCGATTACTGTAGCCACTCCGTGTCTCGTCTGGTTAATGGCGCGTGGGTCCCGAGGAGGGGGCAGGCCGACTGGTAGGGGCCGACCTCCATTGGGTCCGACTGGTAGGGCTCTTGCTGTCTTCCAGGCTCTCACCGACTGGTGGGGCCCGTCGCCCGGGGGCCGTACTGATAGGCCGTCGTGGGAGCAGGACTCCGCCTGCTGGTCATGATGTCAGGGACGGAGTGGCAACAGTGCCGCGCCGGGCGGAGATCTCCGCCGGTACGGCGCACTGTGGCCACGCCTGCCCATGGTAGGGGGGAATGGGCTACACTGTAGCCATTCCCTGTCCCGTCCCCCTTGATGAGGGCACGGGCTTCGCTCGTGCCATGCGCCGACTCCTCGGGGCCGGCTTCTCTAGAAGCCGCCAGATAGGAGTCGGCTTGTCTTGGCCTTGCCTTCAGGACTCGGCCATTTATGGGTAGCCGACTGTTCCTCCAGCCGGCCTCCAGAAGATGGCTCTTCATCTTGGTGTCTTGAGGGCCGCAGTCAGCCCCGATGTCTTGAAAGGTTCTGGGCTTCGGGTTAGCCTACCCGTGGCCCATTACTCCGACAGCGATCTTCTGCCAGAGCTCTCACAACTGCACGAACAAGTACGATAGGTGATGCAGGGCATTGCCCAAGCCTTGTGGCCATCCGCCTCCCTGCCAGGAGGCATGAGAGAGCTTGTCGAAAAGCTCCAGGGAGCGCGGCGGCGCTTCCGATTATGGAAGATATCAGCCTGCCGACAAGGTGCAAGGCAAGCCTAGGCCATGGTGAAGACACCATATACCAAGGCTGACCTGAACCACATGGCCGAGGTCGGACCTGTGGGGCCCGATGGGAAAGAGATCCCCGTTAGTTTGGTGTATGACCAAGTAGAATTAGCCGCAAAGTATTCCCAACAGGATTGTAGGCTAGACAGCCTGTTGGATGGTATAGAAGAAGAATTTAGTCAGTCTAAGTGACTGTGTATTTCAAGTGACATGTATTGTCCCTAGCCGGATTGTAAATCATTTGTCATGGTGGACCTTTTCGCTTCAACCTCTAGACCTGACAGTCCGGAGTGTATCCGAATACCCGCTCAGTTATGAAAAAAGGGTACGCGTGGAAACCAGGCGTAGGGGTCATAAGTGCTTAAACAGACAAGTACCCAACTAGCTATGTTATATTACACGGATAGTAAGAAACATCTTCCAGGGAGAATAGTTCCGTTAAGGGTTCCTTTCCCTGGGTACGCATGCCCTAATGTGCATGTCCGAGCTGCAAAGAGAGACGCGGGATATAAACATCTGGGGGCATGTATTACAATAAATAAAGGTCATCTTTTGTTCACCGACCGAGTATTCCCTTAAGAACGCTAGCTTTTGGCTTCACCCAGTCTGAGGTACACATCCGGCTGACCCGGCAGTAACAATCGCAGAGGTGCTCCACTTATGCCCTAGCCGAATTAACGGGAACGTAGGGCATAAACACAAGAGCCAGGCAACCCAGCTTGGCCAAAACTTAAGTCATATCGATGCATATAATGGCGAAAAAGGAACATGTGGAAGAATAACACATATGTGGGGCATAAAGCCCGGAAAATAGTTATATTAAGCTTATGTATAAGAAGCCCCCAGGTATAATGAGCGCGGCTAGCGCGTCAAGATTGTGTAGTCACGGCACAATTTAGCCTTTTAAGGCCTTGAAGAAAAAGGGAAGAAAGAAAGAAATAAAAGACAGATAACGGGTATATAAAAAATTGACGGAGGTAAGGAGACGAACATAGAGTCCGACACTAGGCGTAGAACCTTCGGAGTCTGGCTGCGTTCCATGGGTTTGGCTCGAGTCGATTGTCCGATGCATCCCGCAGACGGTGCGCTCCCCCGGTCAGAACTTGGTCAATAATGAAGGGACCCTCCCATTTGTACTTGAGCTTGTTCTTTTTCTTCTCCGGTAGGCGTAGAACGAGTTCGCCAACGTTATAAGTTTTGGCCTGTACTTCTCTGCTTTGGTACCTTCGAGCCTGTTGCTGATAGAATGCGGAACGGGCTTTTGCCACGTCACGCTCCTCCTCCAGGGCGTCCAAACTGTCCTGCCGATCAAGCTCGGCCTCTTTCTCTTCATACATGCGCACTCGAGGTGAGTCATGAATTATGTCGCAGGGCAGTACTGCCTCTGCGCCGTACACCATAAAAAACGGTGTGTATCCGGGAGTGCGATTCGGCGTGGTCCGCAGCCCCCATAGTACGGAGTCGAGCTCCTCTACCCAGTGCGTATCAGATTCCTTCAAGGATCACACTAATCTAGGTTTAATGTCGCTCATGATAAGACCGTTTGCTCGCTCGACTTGACCGTTAGTTTGCGGGTGATAGACAGAAGCATAATCAAGCTTAATGCCCATGTTGCTGCACCAAAGTTTTACCTCATCGGCTGTAAAGTTCGAGCCGTTATCGGTGATGATGCTGTGGGGACGCCGTAACGGTGTACAACCCCGGATATGAAGTCTATCACTGGTCCGGATTCGGCCCTTTTAACTGGTTTGGCTTCTATCCAGTTGGTGAATTTATCCACCATGACCAATAAGTATTTTTTCTTATGGCTTCCCCCTTTGAGGGGTCCGACCATGTCAAGCCCCCAGACCGCGAAGGGCCAAGTAATGGGGATTGTTTGGAGAGCTGTAGGCGGCATATGGCTTTGGTTTGCAAAAAGCAGGCAACCGACGCAACGTTGAACGAGGTCCTGTGCGTCGGCTCGGGCCGTCGGCCAGTAGAAACCTGTACGAAAGGCCTTGCTTACAAGGGCCCGAGCTGCGGCGTGGTGGCCGCGAAGTCCAGCATGAATTTCTGCCAAAAGTTGCCGCCCTTCCTCTTTGGAGATGCACCTTTGAAGGACTCCGGTAGCGCTTTTCTTATAAAGCTGTCCCTCGTGGACCTTGTAGGATTTAGACCGGCGCACAATGCAGCGTGCCTCGTTTGGGTCCTCGGGTAGTTCCTGCCTAGTTAGGTAGGCCAGGAATGGTTCTGTCCACGGGGCGATGACAGCCATAATTACGTGGGCGGAAGGTGTTATTTCGGTGGCAAAGCCACCGATTATGTCAGAGTGTTCGACATTTCGTGTTGTGGCCGGGTCCGGACTATTGTTACCGGTCTCTCCTTCCCATACCACGAATGGCTTAAACAGCCTTTCCAAGAAGATATTAGGTGGGACCGGGTCGCGCTTAGCGCCGATGCGGGCAAGGATATCCGCCGCCTGATTGTTTTCCCGGACCACATGGTGGAATTCAAGCCCCTCGAACCGAGCTGACATTTTGAGGACGGTGTTGCGATAAGCCGCCATTTTTGGATCCTTGGCGTCGAAGTCTCCATTTATTTGAGATATTGCGAGGTTCGAATCCCCACGCACCTCTTGGCGTTGAATGCCCATGGAGACTGCCATCCGGAGACCGTGTAACAGGGCCTCGTATTCTGCTGTGTTGTTGGAGTCTGTGTATAGTATTTGGAGTACGTACTGGACTGTATCTCCGGTGGGGGATGTCAGGGCGACACCAGCCCCCAGACCTGCCAGCATTTTAGATCCGTCAAAGTGCATGATCCAATTGGAGTACGCACCGTACTCTTTAGGGAGTTCGGCTTCTGTCCATTCGCGACAAAATCAGCCAGTACTTGTGACTTAATGGCTCGCCGTGGTTTGTATATTATGTCGAACGGGAGGAGCTCAATAGCCCATTTAGCAATACGGCCCATGGCGTCGCGGTTGTTTATTATGTCGTTGAGTGGTACTTCAGAGGCCACCGTGATTGAACACTCTTGAAAGTAGTGTCGTAGTTTTCGGGATGCCATGAAGACCGCGTATGCTATCTTTTGATAATGTGGGTACCGTGATTTGCATGGAGTGAGGATAGTGGATACATAGTATGCCGGCTTTTGAAGTGGGAACTTATGTCCGTCCGTCTCTCGTTCGACGACGAGCACTGCGCTTACAACTTGGTGAGTTGCCGCTATATATAATAGCATTGGTTCGCTGACATTTGGCGCGGCCAAGATTGGGTTGGTGGCCAGGATGGATTTTATTTCTTCCAATCCGGCCCTGGCCGCATCCGTCCACTCGAAGTGTTCGGTGCGCCGAATAAGGCGATAAAGGGGTAGTGCCTTTTCTCCTAATCGGGAGATAAAGCGGCTTAAGGCAGCCACGCATCCAGTTAGTTTCTGGATTTGCTTGAGGTTTGTTGGGATAGCTAACTGTGACAGAGCTTGGATTTTAGCCGGATTTGCTTCGATTCCTCTGCTGGAGACTATGAAGCCCAAGAGTTTTCCGGCGGGCACGCCGAAAACGCATTTTTCCGGATTGAGCTTGATGTCGTATGTTCGGAGATTGTCGAACATGAGCCTCAAGTCGTCTATTAAGGATTCGACGTGTCTGGATTTAATGACCACATCGTCTGTGTATGCCTCCACTGTTTTGCCAATCTGTGTCTCCAAACATGTCTAAATCATGCGTTGATAGGTTGCACCGGCGTTTTTGAGCCCGAAACGCATCGTGTTAAAAAAGAAGGGGCCGTATGGAGTGACAAATGCCGTTGCGGCTTGATCGGACTCCGCCATCTTAATTTGATGGTATCCGGAGTATGCGTCGAGGAAACACAATGAGTCGTGTCCTGCGGTAGCATCGATAATTTGATCGATGCGGGCGAGGGGGAAGGGATCCTTTGGGCAAGCCTTGTTAAGGTCCTTGAAGTCAATGCATAGGCGCCAGGATTTGTCCTTCTTTGGTACCATCACTAGGTTTTCTAGCCAGTCCGGATGTTTTATTTCTCGGATGAATCCGGCCTCCACTAACTTAGCTAGCTCCTCTCCCATGGCTTGTCGCTTAGGCTCGGAGAAGTGCCGAAGAGTTTGCTTGACCGGCTTGAATCCCTTAAGGATGTTAAGGCTATGCTCGGCCAGCCTGCGTGGGATTCCTGGCATATCTGAAGGATGCCAGGCGAAGATGTCCCAATTCGTGCGCAAGAATTCCCGTAGCGCGGCATCTACTGTGGGGTTTAACTGTGCCCTGATGGATGCTATTTTTGTAGGGTCTGTTGGATGGACTTGGAATTTGACTATTTCATCCGCTGGTTTGAAAGAGGTGGACTTGGATCTTTTGTCGAGTATCATGTCGTCCCTGTCCACTATGGAGCGTAGCGTAGTTAATTCTTCAGCCGCGAGGGCCTCGGATAACACCTCGAGGGCCAGTGCGGCTGTATTATTTTCGGCGCGGAGTGCTATGTCCGGATCACTAGCTAGAGTGATGATTCCATTGGGCTCGGGCATTTTGAGCTTCATGTACCCGTAATGGGGTATAGCTTGGAAGATCATGAATGCCTCCCGCCCTAGAAGGGCGTGATATCCGCTATTGAACGGGGCCACTTGGAATGTGATATCTTCGGACCTATAATTCTCCGGCGTGCCGAATACCACATCTAGTGTGATTTTCCCAGTGCATCGTGCCTCCCGACTAGGGATGATTCCTCTGAAGGTCGTGCTGCTTTGCTTAATGTGGCTTTTGTCTATTTCCATTTTTCGAAGAGTCTCCTCATAGATGAGGTTTAATCCGTTGCCGCCGTCCGTGAGCACTTTAGTAAGCCGGAAGCCGTCCACAATTGGACTAAGGACCAAGGCGGCTGGTGCTCGGGCTGTTCGGAATTTAGGTTCGTCACTGGCATTGAAGGTGATAGCCGTATCGCTCCATGGATTTATTGCTGCCACGTGGCAGACTTCGGAAAGGCTGCGGAGTGCTCTCTTTCGCCTATTATTTGAGGCGAAGGTCTCAAAGACTGTCAATATTGTATTGTTATTTTCCACGGGATGGTGCTCTGTTGCATTATTGATGAGGATATCCTCGCCGCTCTTGGCCACCTGCAGGAGTATCCAACATGGTCTAAGGCTATGTGTTGGTATAATATCCGCTGTACTATGAATTTTGCATGGATCATTGAGCCATCCCTCCAATATGGTTCCATGCCCTGTGGTGGGCTTTTGTTTCTTTGTAATTGGATCAAGTGACTTAAGAGAGTACACCCTTTTAGTTCGGACGGGGGGTTTAGTGAGAGCCGGAGGATCCCAGAATTTTGTTTGGGTTTTCCAAGCACTTTCCATCGCACAGTACTTCTGTACTATGGCCGCCAAGTCAGCGAAGTGTGCTATGTCACGGCGACTTATGGCGTTGAGGATTCCCTTGTCTGTGCATTTTTTGCAAAAGAATGAAATTGCGTCTTCCTCGCGACAGTCCTTAACCTTGCTCATTACAAGGAGGAATCTGGCCCAATAGTGATGTACTGTCTCTTGGGGTTCTTGTCTAATGTGGGAAAGATCACTTATGTGACACCCAAGTTTTTATTTGGATTTTTCAAAAGATTTTTATTTGACTTGAGGGGAGTGATTTAAATTTTTCCTTTAAGAGAACTCTCCCTCTCAAATATTTTTTTATGGCAAAAGTTTTATTTGGATTCACCCAAGATCTGTCTTTGGTCTTGGAGGTTCTTGCTTTCCATTTGGACTCAAGACCAAATGTTTTTCTTTTGGGGAAAACAACTTTTAAAAATCTTTTTGGAAATGCACTATGGCTTTTGGAAAACTCCTTTGCCACTTTCAACAATTCCTTCTTGCCATGGCCTTAGTGCAAATCCTCTCTCCTAACCCTTCCCTCACCTTTGGATCATGACCTGCATCAAATCCAGCAAGTTGGACCTCCCCATGTGATCATTTCCATTTGAATCTTATTCAAACAAATTTCTGTCTTCTATCCTACTACTTGGAGATTTACAAAGGAACTCCATTTTCTGTTTTGATTTTTGCCCCCAAACCAACTCTCCTCCCTAGTCCTTTGAACCCTCAACCAAGATCCATGAAGATCCACTGGTCTTCAGTTCAAAATTTTCAGACTACACCTGCTGCAAGTTTGGACCAGATTTGTCAAATTTGGTGAAATTCATTCAAAACCTTCTCCAAAAATTCCAAGTAAAATCAGGCAGCCTCTCGGTGCATTGAGTGGTCATCTCACCAAGTTACAGCTCCATAAAAATTCACCTCATTGCAAAATCTCTCTGTCGAACACCTGCAGTGCACTGTCTATGTCAAGTTCAGAAAATTCAGAGATTCAGTCAGTAGCTTGCTGTCGTTTTCTTCAGAGAAGGACATCGATCTCGCCAGTACCCCTGCGTCGCCTTGCTCCTCGTCCCCTCCCCCTTGTTCCTGCACCGCACGAACGCCTGGCACCTTGCGGGCGTCGGCGACGAGCAGCAGAAGGTGCGCCGCCCCATGACCGACGCCGACGGCGGCTTTGCGGACGCCAGCGGGAGACACGGCGCCGACGACGCCACCCAGCGCCGCCCAAACCACCGGAGCGCGTCGTCCACTCCCCCGAACGCGCTGACCACCCTCGTCGTGTACAGCAGGGCGCGGAGCGCGCTCTCTGCCGCCGTCGAGCCCGTGCGGTCACCACACCGTGGACCGACGCCATTACACCAAGACCATCTCCGTTTAGCTGTAAAACGACTCCAGTAACCTCCACTGATGCTGCCTGGCCGCTCAAACCCCCTGCCAATCCGCTGCTCCGCCGTAATCGCTCGCCGGAGTTTCTCCGTTCACGGCCACCCCGTCGATCCGCCTATAAATAGAGGCCCCGAGCTTCAACTCGAGCACCCACCAGCCCTGCACTCCCCCTAGAGCACGCCTAGCCACTGGAAGAGCCCCGAGGAGGTCTCCTTCCTCGACTCCGGCCGCCGCAACCCGCCACGGGATCCAGCCCGATTCGCCCCCGTGTGTTCTCCTCCGCCTCCATTCTCTTACCAGTAGCTTCACCATGCATCCCTCCTTCTTACCCGCACTTCAATTTGAAGCTTGCAGCCCTCCACCAGAGTTCCCCGTCCTCACCCGAGCCGCCGTCCGCTGGAGAAAGTGTCGCCGTCGACGTGGTGCTCCCCGTTGGACGAGTCCACCACCCACCGACGTACAAGAGGACGCTGAAGCTCTTGGTACCCTCCGTTTCTCCTAACTCGCCGTGGTTCGACGCCGGCGTCCACCGCAGTCTTCGGGCGCCGGCGAGCTTTTCAAACCTGACATGTGGACCCCGCGTGTCAGCCTCTGTTTTATTCCACCTCGAACCGTTTTCTGTTGACGCCTTCGGGAAAATACGTTTTCTCCTTTGCGCTTGCGCATTCCCAATCGAACCGTTTTCTGTTTTCTCAGTTAAAACCCTGGAACTTTTCTGTTTCATTACAGATAAGTCCCTGGACAGAAACCTTTATAACTTTTTAATAAAAAGGAATTTTTGAGTGATTCGTTTTCTGACAATCTTCAAATTTTGTCTAGTTTTTTATGGTATTTATTTGAAAAATATTTGGAAAAGTTTCTGTGCTCCCATTGGTTTTCACGTTAGTACCCGTTTCGTGATTGCCGTAGGTTCCGAAAGAGGTGACGCGAACTTCGCCGAGCTAGACTCCGACTTCTCCGAACCAGGCAAGCATGTTTTGAACATTTGATATGACAGGTGTTTTGCATGTTTGCGTGAAAGTTTGTTCGTGGCATATGAGTGTCGGTAAATACCTCGTTGCTTGTAAGGCAACGACCCGGTTGTTCCAAAGTTGCGATGACCTCTGATGAGAGGTGGCCTAATCATGTGGTGACATGAAGGGCAGCAAGGTGGTACTGTTGTAGCATACCAGCCTTGCGTCATCCGACTTTCTCCGACGTTAACGTGGTTGGAGCCACGTTATCGTTCTTTTCCCGCATGTTCCAAAGTTGCGATGACCTCTGATGAGAGGTGGCCTAATCATGTGGTGACATGAAGGGCAGCAAGGTGGTACTGTTGTAGCATACCAGCCTTGCGTCATCCGACTTTCTCCGACGTTAACGTGGTTGGAGCCACGTTATCATTCTTTTCCCGCATGTTCCAAAGTTGCAATGATCTCTGATGAGAGATGGCCTAATCATGTGGTGACATGAAGGGCAGCAAGGAGGTACTGTTGTAGCATACCAGCCTTGCGTCATCCGACTTTCTTCGACGTTGACGTGGTTGGAGCCACGTTATCGTTCTTTCCCCATTCCGTGCTACCACATGTCTCATTGCCAGGATGCGGTTTAGTAAGTTGGTAACCTCTTTCTGTGTACACACCAAATAGAGAGGCCGGGATGATGGTACCTTGGCCCAGGATTAAAGCCAGTCATCCGGTCAGGGGGCATGGGTGTTTCCGGTTGGGACCGAGAGGGGGGGCACCCCCTTAGAGCGCGCGTATAGAAATTTGATCCCATGCTACGCGAGGTTGTAGCCTCCCCGTCTCAAGGTTGTTCTTGAACGTTGCCGAGGGTGATCCCTGGCTTCGGATGGTTGAATTGGGTGTGTACTGGTTAGACGTGTTTCTTCCAAAACACCGTAGACGGAACTAGTCCCCGTGACTACTGAAATCCGTTGGCTGTGGTTAAGTACAAACTCTGCAGAGTCAATTCTTTCCAAATCATCGTCTCCATGACCAGTAATGAAAACATTGTATCCATATCTATCCGCGTGAAAAAAAAAACTTGTCCCCGGTGAACAATCTCAGGTGGTAAATCCAGTTTTATTGTTATTCCTGTGGATGGACTAACTTTATTTTTGTCTCATGCTTGTGATAATTTATGTCCCCGAACTGTTGTACTATTGAGTTGTGATATAAGCCCTTTATGTGACGTCGCGCAGACGTCCGACTGTGGCGTGTTCTTGTTCCTTACTTTAAATATAAGCCCTTTTTGTGATGTCGCTCAGACGTTCGACTGTGGCATGCACTGTATTTATTTTCTGTTATAAGCCCTTTATGTGGTGTCGCCCCGACGCCCGACTGTGGCATTATTATTCCGCATTTTTCGCTCGAGGAGTCTTTCAGACACTCGTTTGGCACCAGTATCACTATTTTGCATTTTCCGCTCGAGGAGTCTTTCAGACACTCGTTTGGCACGAGTATCACTATTTTGCATTTTTCCGCTCGAGGAGTCTTTCAGACACTCGTTTGGCACCAGTATTACTATTCTGCAGTTTCCGCTCGAGGCGTCATTCAGACCCTCGCTCGGCACCCAGTATTTATTACCTCTACGTCTGATCGCACCGGTTAACTTGTTCATGTGCTTCATGTTTACATTTGTTATATCTTATGTCCGAACTGTCTTGCGAGTACTTTCATAGTACTCACCTGGCTTGTTGATTTGGCCAGATGTTGACGAAGGCGATCTCTTGGATGAAGAGTTTGAGAGCGCGTCCGATGCCTAGAGGAGTCCCAGTCAGTCCTGCACGATCCCGGATATTGGTCACTTGTATTGTATACGCTTCCGCCACCCGCAATAAGTCTCCTCGAGCCTCACTCCGACGCTCGAAGAGCTGTAGTCTTCTGGAATCATATCACTCGCTTCGCGGTGATATTTCCACCACCGTTATTATCGTGAGTTAGTAGTTGCCACCCTATCCGCCGTATTGTTTTAGCGGCGTGCATGTAATAAATTGTTGGGCAGTCTCTGCTCAACCTTATATTATATTTAGTACTCCTAGTATTTTTCTTTTGTGACCAAGATATTGTCTACCAGTGAGAAGGAATTCTTCTTCGCAGGTCCGTAAAAGGGATTGGTCTCTCAATAATTATTTTATTGAAAAACCGGTCGTGACAAGCTTGGTATCAGAGCCAGGCTGACGGTAGGAAGCCACTAGGTGCGAGTGCTAATCGGTTATTAGCATTTTTGTGCTTTTTCAGCATTTTTGCAATTGTAGCTATTTTCTGTTGGTCATCATAAATTTATGACATGACTACTCAGAATTTTTGCCTACTTTTGTAGATGGCTGGCAGCAGCTGTGAGAATCGAGTGTTCACCAACGTGCCCGAGGGGTTTGTCAAGCTCCTCATCTCCATCACCAAGCTCGCGATCGGGCCAGCAGCTCGCCCGGAGTTCACACTCTATCAGCACAAGCTCAGTGACGACGTGTCTATGCACCAAGCTGTGGTGCAGTTCAAGGGAGGACGTTCAGCTGCACGCCATTTCCGTTTTGTGGGAAGGGCCATGCCTATGGAGAGGCATGCCATGCAGATGGCTGCCCGTGAGGCGATAGCTCGCCTTCGGGACATCCTTCCTACGATGAAGACTCGTCGCTACCACTACCTCCCATGCCATGTGCCTTACACCAGCCACTATGCGTTCGCCTGCCATCGGGGAGAACGAGATGAAGCCATCGAGATGGTTGTGGAGTATCTCAAGGCTCTGGAGGAGTCTTTCGACAACCTCGTAGATGATCTTGTGGCTGCCCGCATGGACTTAGTCCGGGGCGGTCCTGCCAGCAGGAAGGAGCTTCTCCACACGGCGCCGCCTCTGACTTTCGTCTCATCTTCAGCCTCGTATGCACCGGCCGTTTTGGCCACGGCTCGTCGTCTGCTTACCACTGAGGAGTTCGACCGAGTCATCGCCCCTACTCCAGTCAGAGCCGCTCCGCCGGCCGCACACGCTCTACCGCCAGTCGCCCCCGCACCATCACCGCAGCACAGCGTCGCGCGCCAGGAGCCAGCTAGAGAGGAGGTGGAAGTTGATTCTCCTGGACCGCTGAGCCTTGCCATCGGCAAGGGGAAGGAGATCTTCACCATCTCCGACTGAGAGCACCGAGTAGCCGCGTGTTATGCCTGCTTGTATGATGTGTTGTTTTATCTGTACGCTAGTTTGTATTGGTGTGTTTGCTGCCTTCCGGAGTAGTACGGTAGTTTTTTAATAACATGTCAGGATGTGTACTCGCATCCTGAGTGATGTATGATGTGTTTGCTTTTCGCATGTAAGATTTATGTTAAGCACTTCTTCTCCGTGAAAAATCATTTGTGTTTCTTTGAAAACCTTGAAGCCTCTTTAATTGTTGCCTTTGCAAGATTTTTCTTGTGCTACGCAGTTTTCTCATGGGTTTTGCAAATAATACCCCAGACTGGAAAAAAATGTCTCGCCCATGGACTCGCTCTATGCCCAATCAGCCAGAAGAGGTTTACGGGACACAGACCAGCAACAATTTCACTCAGGGTCAGTCCAGCCAACAAGACAGCAAAGCAGCACTGTCTCAAGTATGCCGTCTCTTCGAGCAAAGCCAGCAACAGCACCAAGAGATGATGAATCATGTCATCAATATGGGAAACCACCGTGAACCCAATCAACCACATTCCAAGTTATCTGAGTTACAGAAGACTCGCCCCTCAACTTTTGCTCACACCGATAGACCGCTGGAAGCCGATGATTGGCTTCGTGAGATTGAAAGGAAACTGATTATTGCTCAGTGCTCAGATCATGAGAAGGTGCTTTATGCACCACACTACCTTACTGGAGCAGCCGCAGCATGGTGGGAAAACTTCCTACACATGCATCCCAGGGAACACAACATCACCTGGGAAGAATTCAAGGAAGGCTTCCGTGGGGCACACATCCCCAGGAGCATCCTAAAGATCAAGAAGAGAGAGTTTGATGACCTGAAGCAAAGAGGCATGTCCGTCACAGAATACAACGGCCAGTTTACCCAACTGTCTCGTTATGCCTACGACGAGCACATGACAGAAAGCAAGAAGATGGAAAAATTCCTGGACGGCCTGGCACCAGCGTTAAGATGCCAACTGATCGTGCACACCTTTCCGGATTTTAAGACGCTGGTGGACAAGGCCATCACCCTGGAGAATGAGCGCCGTAGTCTGGAAGATATCCGCAAGCGAAAGAGGGACAAGACGACTCTTGCTCGCAGCAACCGAGGCAAGACTGAGGTCCCGAGGACAGACGCAAGGAGATCCACGACTACTGAGCCAAGGACCGTCGGACAATTTCATGCCAGGGATAAGGAGTACACATACCGTCCAGGGGTCACCTGCTATGCTTGTGGTCAACAAGGGCATTATGCTAAACAGTGCCCAAAGCCAAGAGACTCGGCACCCAAGCCGAACAATGGTGGAAACAATCCAGCCCCCAAGCGCAACAACTTCAACCCCAGCAACAACCACAGGAAGGGTCACCTGAACCATGTGACCAGGGAAGAAGCGCAGAATACCCCAGACATCGTGCTCGGTACGTTCCCTGTCAACACAGTACCTGCCACGGTTTTGTTTGATTCTGGAGCTTCCCATTCGTTCGTTTTGAAGAGTTTTGTTTCGCAACATGGTTTTCCGATACTTCCCTTGGAAAAATCTATGATCATCAAGTCCCCCGGAAATAAGCAAATCGCTCAGGGTTACTGCCAAGGAGTGGTCATTGAGTTCGAAGGACTACAATTCCACGCGAATCTCATCGTGTTGGAAAGTAAAGGACTGGATGTCATTTTAGGGATGGACTGGTTGACCACCAACAAAGGATTCATCGACTGTTTCAATCAGACAGTGATTCTCACTCACCATCACGGAAAGACAATAAGAGTCTCCGCTCAAGAAAGGCCACGATCATAGAAACCAAAACTGAACAAAATGGGCATTGCAGAACTGAGAAAAGTTCCAGTGGTATGCGAGTTTCCTGATGTGTTCCCTGAAGAACTACCAGGCATGCCACCAGACCAAGAGATAGAATTCAGCATTGAACTAGCACCTGGCACCACTCCCATCTATAAGAAGCCGTATAGAATGGCACCCTCAGAATTGGTGGAGTTGAAGAAGCAGATAAAGGAGTTGTTGGACAAAGGATTTATTCGAGCCAGCTCCTCACCATGGGGTTCGCCAGTGTTGTTCGCCAAGAAGAAGGATGGGACACTGAGACTGTGTATAGACTATCAAGCCCTCAATATGGTCACCATCAAAAACAAATATCCGATGCCACGGATAAATGATTTGTTTGACCAGCTCGCACAAGCCAAGGTATTTTCAAAGATTGATTTGAGATCGGGATACCATCAACTGAAGGTACGGACAGAAGATATCCCCAAGACAGCATTCACTTCCAGATATGGGTTATACGAGTTTACAGTGATGCCTTTTGGACTAACGAACGCCCCCGCATATTTCGTCCACCTCATGAACAAAGTGTTCATGAAATACATGGACAAATTTGTGGTGGTATTCATTGACGATATTCTGGTTTACTCAAGGACACCAGAAGAGCATGCTGAGCACCTCAGGATTGTTTTGGGAGAATTGAGGAAACATCAGTTGTACGCCAAATTTAGCAAATGCGAATTTTGGCTAAGACAAGTTGGTTTCTTGGGCCATATATTGAACCAAGAAGGCGTGGCCGTAGACCCAGAAAAAGTCAAGGCCATACTAGACTGGAAGCCACCCGCCAATGTTACAGATGTGCGGAGTTTCCTATGAATGGCCGGATATTACAGGAGATTTATTGAAGGATTCTCCACTGTGGCAAAACCTATGACACAGTTACTCAAGAAGGACAAGAAATTCGTATGGACGGAAGCATGTGAGCAGAGCTTCCAAGAACTCAAGAAGAAGCTGACAACCGCACCGGTCTTAACTGTGCCAGACATACACAAGAGCTTTGAAGTGTATTGTGACGCGTCCCGAAAAGGTCTCGGATGTGTGCTAATGCAGGATGGCAAAGTTGTCGCATATGCCTCCAGGCAGCTGCGAAAACATGAGGAAAATTACCCAACACATGACTTGGAGCTAGCAGCAGTTATACATGCACTCAAGGAGTGGAGGCACTTTCTGTTGGGAAATCGCTGTGAAATATATACGGACCATAAGAGCCTCAAATATATTTTCACACAGCCAGAGCTGAATTTACGCCAACGATGCTGGTTGGAACTAGTCAAGGACTATGACGTCGGTATTCACTACCACCCAGGGAAAGCAAATGTAGTGGCCAATGCCCTTAGTCGAAACCCCAGCCCGGACAGTGACGGTCAGCAAAATTTGAGGCCTGAGTTTCAGCGAGAGTTCACTAGGCTCAGCATGATGTTAGTCTCTGAGGGCACCGTATCGAACCTGGAGATACAACCCACCCTGGTGGAACAAATTAAGAAGGCTCAACAGGGACATCCCAGCATCGAAGGCATAAAGAAGAAAATGAATCTTAGTAAGACTTCAGAGTTCGTCTCAGATAGTGAAGGAACATTATGGTACCGAGACAGACTTTGCGTACCTAACATTGAGGAACTCAAGCAACAGATCTTGACGGAAAGCCACACCGCCCCATACTCGATCCATCCTGGAGGAACCAAAATGTACAAGGACATCCAGGAAAGATTTTGGTGGCACGGTATGAAAAGAGATATAACCACATTCATTGCTTGTTGCGATTCATGTCAGCGCATCAAGGCCGAGCACCAAAAGCCAGCAGGGGTACTCCAGCCCAACAGGATACCGGAGTGGAAATGGGATGAAATAGGAATGGACTTCATTGTCGGATTACCCCGATCACAACGCGGAAATGACGCCATATGGATCATCACAGACCGACTAACCAAGGTTGCTCATTTCATTCCCGTGAAGACTACCTACTCCACGCAAAGACTGGCAAAACTTTATCTCTCCCGTATAGTTTGCTTGCACGGAGTCCCATAGACTATAATATCAGACCGAGGCACCCAATTTGTCTCTAAATTTTGGGATCACCTACAACAAGCTCTGGGCACGCAACTAGCTTTCAGTACAGCATACCACCCTCAGACTGATGGACAAACAGAATGTGTAAACCAAATCCTAGAGGATATGCTAAGAGCCTGTGTGCTCACGTATGGATCCAGTTGGGAAGCGAGTTTGCCGTATGCCGAATTTGCTTACAACAACAGTTACCAAGCCAGCTTGCAAATGGCACCCTTTGAAGCGTTGTACGGACAAAGGTGTCGTACCCCTCTGAATTGGTCAGAAACAGGTGACAGCCGTATCTTCGGCCCAGACATGCTTAAAGAGGCCGAGGAGAAAGTTAAACAAATCAGGGACAGACTCAAGACAGCACAGAGCCGACAAAAGAGCTACTATGATCAGAAGCATCGTGAGGTCAGCTTTGAACCTGGTGATTCCATATACCTCCGAGTATCTCCTATGAGGGGTCTGCAACGGTTCAAAATTAAGGGGAAGCTAGCCCCAAGATTTATTGGACCATTTTGTGTAAAGGCACGAAGAGGCACGGTGGCCTACCAACTAGACCTACCCAAGGAGCTGTCAAATGTCCATGACGTATTCCACGTCTCGCAGTTGAGGAGATGCGTGAGTAACCCAGAGAAACATGTACCTCATGAGGACATTGATATGCAACCAGATCTCACCTACAGAGAAAGGCCAGTAAAGATTTTAGAAGAGTCTGAACGGAGGACCCGTCAGAAAACGACAAGATTTTTCAGGGTTTAGTGGAGCAACCACACTGAGGATGAAGCCACATGGGAAAGGGAAGATTTCCTCCGAGCAGAGTATCCATATCTATTTGAGGAGCAGCAGAAATCTCGAGGACGAGATTTTTCCTAAGGGGGTAGGTGTTGTGATACCCAAGTTTTTATTTGGATTTTTCAAAAGATTTTTATTTGACTTGAGGGGAGTGATTTAAATTTTTTCCTTTAAGAGAACTCTCCCTCTCAAATTTTTTTTTATGGCAAAAGTTTTATTTGGATTCACCCAAGATCTGTCTTTGGTCTTGGAGGTTCTTGCTTTCCATTTGGACTCAAGACCAAATGTTTTTCTTTTGGGGAAAACAATTTTTAAAAATCTTTTTGGAAATGCACTATGGCTTTTGGGAAACTCCTTTGCCACTTTCAACAATTCCTTCTTGCCATGGCCTTAGTGCAAATCCTCTCTCCTAACCCTTCCCTCACCTTTGGATCATGACCTGCATCAAATCCAGCAAGTTGGACCTCCCCATGTGATCATTTCCATTTGAATCTTATTCAAACAAATTTCTGTCTTCTATCCTACTACTTGGAGATTTACAAAGGAACTCCATTTTCTGTTTTGATTTTTGCCCCCAAACCAACTCTCCTCCCTAGTCCTTTGAACCCTCAACCAAGATCCATGAAGATCCACTGGTCTTCAGTTCAAAATTTTCAGACTATACTTGCTGCAAGTTTGGACCAGATTTGTCAAATTTGGTGAAATTCATTCAAAACCTTCTCCAAAAATTCCAAGTAAAATCAGGCAGCCTCTGGGTGCATTGAGTGGTCATCTCACCAAGTTACAGCTCCAGAAAAATTCATCTCATTGCAAAATCTCTCTGTCGAACACCTGCAGTGCACTGTCTATGTCAAGTTCAGAAAATTCAGAGATTCACTCAGTAGCTTGCTGTAGTTTTCTTCAGAGAAGGACATCGATCTCGCCAGTACCCCTGCGTCGCCTTGCTCCTCGTCCCCTCCCCCTTGTTCCTGCACCGCACGAACGCCTGGCGCCTTGCGGGCGTCGGCGACGAGCAGCAGAAGGTGCGCCGCCCCGTGACCGACGCCGGCGGCGGCTTTGCGGACGCCAGCGGGAGACACGGCGCCGACGACGCCACCCAGCGCCGCCCAAACCACCAGAGCGCGCCGCGTGGCCTTCCACTCCCCCGAACGCGCTGACCACCCTCGTCGTGTACCGCAGGGCGCGGAGCGCGCTCTCTGCCGCCGTCGAGCCCGTGCGGTCACCACACCGTGGACCGACGCCATTACGCCAAGACCATCTCCGTTTAGCTGTAAAACGACTCCAGTAACCTCCACTGATGCTGCCTGGCCGCTCAAACCCCCTGCCAATCCGCTGCTCCGCCGTAATCGCTCGCCGGAGTTTCTCCGTTCACGGCCACCCCGTCGATCCGCCTATAAATAGAGGCCCCGAGCTTCAACTCGAGCACCCACCAGCCCTGCACTCCCCCTAGAGCACGCCTAGCCACTGGAAGAGCCCCGAGGAGGTCTCCTTCCTCGACTCCGGCCGCCGCAACCCGCCACGGGATCCAGCCCGATTCGCCCCCATGTGTGCTCCTCCGCCTCCATTCTCTTACCAGTAGCTTCACCATGCATCCCCCCTTCTGACCCGCACTTCAATTTGAAGCTTGCAGCCCTCCACCGGAGTTCCCCGTCCTCACCCGAGCCGCCGTCCGCCGGAGAAAGTGTCGCCGTCGACGTGGTGCTCCCCGTTGGACGAGTCCACCACCCACCGACGCGGAAGAGGACGCTGAAGCTCTTGGTACCCTCCGTTTCTCCTAACTCGTCGTGGTTCGACGCCGGCGTCCACCGCAGTCTTCGGGCGCCGGCGAGCTTTTCAAACCTGACATGTGGACCCCGCGTGTCAGCCTCTGTTTTATTCCACCTCGAACCGTTTTCTGTTGACGCCTTCAGGCAAATACGTTTTCTCCTTTGCGCTTGCGCATTCCCAATCGAACCGTTTTCTGTTTTCTTAGTTAAAACCCTGGAACTTTTCTGTTTCATTACAGATAAGTCCCTGGACGGAAACCTTTATAACTTTTTAATAAAAAGGAATTTTTGAGTGATTCTTTTTCTGACAATCTTCAAATTTTGTCTAATTTTTATGGGATTTATTTGAAAAATATTTGGAAAAGTTTCTGTGCTCCCATTGGTTTTCATGTTAGTACCCGTTTCGTGATTGCCGTAGGTTCCGAAAGAGGTGACGGAGCCGCGAACTTCGCCGAGCTAGACTCCGACTTCTCCGAACCAGGAAAGCATGTTTTGAACATTTAATATGACAGGTGTTTTGCATGTTTGCGTGAAAGTTTGTGCGTGGCATATGAGTGTCGGTAAATACCTCGTTGCTTGTAAGGCAACGACCCGGTTGTTCCAAAGTTGCGGTGACCTCTGATGAGAGGTGGCCTAATCATGTGGTGACATGAAGGGCAGCAAGGTGGTACTGTTGTAGCATACCAGCCTTGCGTCATCCGACTTTCTCCGACGTTAACGTGGTTGGAGCCACGTTATCGTTCTTTTCCCGCATGTTCCAAAGTTGCGATGACCTCTGATGAGAGGTGGCCTAATCATGTGGTGACATGAAGGGCAGCAAGGTGGTACTGTTGTAGCATACCAGCCTTGCGTCATCCGACTTTCTCCGACGTTAACGTGGTTGGAGCCACGTTATCGTTCTTTTCCTGCATGTTCCAAAGTTGCGATGATCTCTGATGAGAGATGGCCTAATCATGTGGTGACATGAAGGGCAGCAAGGAGGTACTGTTGTAGCATACCAGCCTTGCGTCATCCGACTTTCTTCGACGTTAACGTGGTTGGAGCCACGTTATCGTTCTTTCCCCATTCCGTGCTACCACATGTCTCATTGCCAGGATGCGGTTTAGTAAGTTGGTAACCTCTTTCCGTGTACACACCAAACAGAGAGGCCGGGATGATGGTACCTTGGCCCAGGATTAAAGCCAGTCATCCGGTCAGGGGGCATGGGTGTTTCCGGTTGGGACCGAGAGGGGGGGCACCCCCTTAGAGCGCGCATATAGAAATTTGATCCCATGCTACGCGAGGTTGTAGCCTCCCCGTCTGAAGGTTTTTCTTGAACGTTGCCGAGGGTGATCCCTGGCTTCGGATGGTTGAATTGGGTGTGTACTGGTTAGACGTGTTTCTTCCAAAACACCGTAGATGGAACTAGTCCCCGTGACTACTGAAATCCATTGGCTGTGGTTAAGTACAAACTCTGCAGAGTCAATTCTTTCCAAATCATCGTCTCCATGACCAGTAATGAAAACATTGTATCCATATCTATCCGCGTGAAAAAAAAAACTTGTCCCCGGTGAACAATCTCAGGTGGTAAATCCAGTTTTATTGTTATTCCTGTGGATGGACTAACTTTATTTTTGTCTCATGCTTGTGATAATTTATGTCCCCGAACTGTTGTACTATTGAGTTGTGATATAAGCCCTTTATGTGACGTCGCGCAGACGTCCGACTGTGGCGTGTTCTTGTTCCTTACTTTAAATATAAGCCCTTTTTGTGATGTCGCTCAGACGTCCGACTGTGGCATGCACTGTATTTATTTTCTGTTATAAGCCCTTTATGTGGTGTCGCCCCGACGCCCGACTGTGGCATTATTATTCCGCATTTTCCGCTCGAGGAGTCTTTCAGACACTCGTTTGGCACTAGTATCACTATTTTGCATTTTCCGCTCGAGGAGTCTTTCAGACACTCGTTTGGCACCAGTATCACTATTTTGCATTTTTCCGCTCGAGGAGTCTTTCAGACACTCGTTTGGCACCAGTATTACTATTCTGCAGTTTCCGCTCGAGGCGTCATTCAGACCCTCGCTTGGCACCCAGTATTTATTACCTCTATGTCTGATTGCACCGGTTAACTTGTTCATGTGCTTCATGTTTACATTTGTTATATCTTATGTCCGAACTGTCTTGCGAGTACTTTCATAGTACTCACCTGGCTTGTTGATTTGGCCAGATGTTGACGAAGGCGATCTCTTAGATGAAGAGTTTGATAGCGCGTCCGATGCCTAGAGGAGTCCCAGTCAGTCCTGCGCGATCCCGGATATTGGTCACTTGTATTGTATACGCTTCCGCCACCCGCAATAAGTCTCCTCGAGCCTCACTCCGACGCTCGAAGAGCTGTAGTCTTCTGGAATCATATCACTCGCTTCGCGGTGATATTTCCACCACCGTTATTATCGTGAGTTAGTAGTTGCCACCCTATCCGCCGTATTGTTTTAGTGGCGTGCATGTAATAAATTGTTAGGCAGTCTCTGCTCAACCTTATATTATATTTAGTACTCCTGGTATTTTTCTTCTGTGACCAAGATATTGTCTACCAGTGAGAAGGAATTCTTCCTCGCTGGTCCGTAAAAGGGATTGGTCTCTCAATAATTATTTTATTGAAAAACCGGTCGTGACAACTTATATCTGGGTGGGTGGGTAGATTTAGGTCCGAACCCTGACCCGATCTAAGACCTGGGGGCGGAGAAGTTTCTGAGCTTGGAAGTTCGGGTTCCGGGATGTTGCCCAATAGGTCGGGCCCGCTGCCTGATTCTAAGTTCAAGGCTTGGGCCATGTCCTCCCGCAAACGGTTATCCGGCTCGGAGAGCTCGGGAATCCGGACATAGTTTGTCCTCAAGATAGAGGAAGAATCGCTGCATTGCTCCTCCACCACCGCTATCTGATGGGTGACCGGCGGAGAATTAATCTCCCTTTGGTCGGGTTTAAGCCCGATCCGATCATAGTCCGTAGCGACTCCCAAGGCGATGATGCGATGTAAGAGCTCGTTCAAGGAAGAGAGCTCCATCGGATCCATCTGCTCGGTGAATCCCGAGCCGACATGGAGGCTGTTTTTGATGACCCGAGAAGTCATCGTCGGCGCAGCGGTCGAACGGGTGGTCATGATGAAGCCGCCTAGTCGGAGAGTTTGGCCTACAGCCAAGGCTCCCCCAGAAGTGATGTTGTCCATGGCAACGAGACGAGCCATCGAGCCTTAAGGTGACGGCAAAGTGGAACTCTCAACGAGAGCACCAATGTCGGTGTCAAAACCGGCGGATCTCGGGTAGGGGGTCCCGAACTGTGCGTCTAAGGCGGATGGTAACAGGAGGCGGGGGACACGATGTTTACCCAGGTTCGGTCCCTCTCGATGGAGGTAATACCCTACTTCCTGCTTGATTGATCTTGATGATATGAGTATTACAAGAGTTGATCTACCACGAGATTGAAGAGGCTAAACCCTAGAATCTAGCCTATGGTATGATTGTTGTTGTCCTACGGACTAAACCCTCCGGTTTATATAGGCACCGGAGGGGGCTAGGGTTACACAGATTCGGTTACAAAGGAGGAGATCTACATATCCGTATTGCCAAGCTTGCCTTCCATGCCAAGGAGAGTCCCATTCGGACATGGGACGAAGTCTTCAATCTTGTATCATCATAGTCCAACAGTCCGGCTAAAGTACATAGTCTGGCCGTCTGAGGACCCCCTAATCCAGGACTCCCTCAGAGGTCTTGTGTCGTCCGCCTCGCGAGGCTTGGCCCCTCGCGAGGGTCTTGAATGCCTTGTCGATGAAGATGAGTCGTACGGGCCTGCTAGCTCAGCCACGTCGTGGGCCGCAGGCAGGCAAGTCTGGGGACCCCCGTTCCCAGAACGCCGACAGTAGCCCCTGGGCCAAAGGCGCGCTCGGGCTTGGCTTCGAGGCGAAGCTAAAGGTCAAGCGCGGAGCGCCGCGGGCACCAAAAGCCTGCGGCCTCGGTTGATGCGTGGCGGTTGATTGGACGTGGGCGTCTCCGCTTCCCCACGCTGCCTCGGCAACTGCCCGACTTGACAAGTCCGTGCGACACGCAAGGAAAACCATCATTACCTGTGATCGTGGGGGCCGCCGGTTGGCCTTCTTCTGCTATAAATGAGGGAGGGGGCGGAACCCCCGTCCCCCACTTCTTCCCATTTTGCCTGCTTCTTCCTCCTCCACTTCATTGCCAGTAGAAATTTCAATGGCGCCGATCCGAAGGTTCTCAGCTGAGGAGAAGGGAAAGGTTCCCCTTGATGTGCCAGCGCTGCTCCCACCGAAGAAGAGGTCGGTCCACCGCCACGACGCTGCGGTGATGCAGGTGGTGACGAGGCCTTGGTGTGAGCGGCCTCCTCCTGGGTATCCACTGCCCTTGCACGCCCAAGCCGGGGGCTCAGGAGGAAGGAGCAACGAGCGCCGGCGCAGGCGCCGTGGCCCGGGTCGACGCGCCGCGACGACGAGCGCCATCGCTCCTCGAGTCCATGCCGCAGACTCCTCACGCGAGCTTGTGCTGTGGGCGGCGATGCCCCCAAGCTCCTGGATCCGCTTCCCGCGCTTCTTCTCCGGCATGATGCTGCCGAGGGGGCCTCTTGAGCTCTGGTTGTAGCATGCCGACTGCGACGCTCCGGCGATCGGAGCAGAGGTTGAAGCAGTCTCCACCGGCAAGATCTTCATGACCCGCGACTGGGGCGAGCTCGCGCGGGTTTGTCGTGCGGAGGGCGCCTTCATGATCCATTTTGAGTACGACGGCGCCTCCATGCTGTTCTTCAAGGTCTTTGATGCAGAGGGTCGCCGCTTGGAGTGTTGCCCCGAGGGGGAGCGCCAGGATGAGGCGTGCCCCGCTCGTGGCCGCTCCAGCAGCAGCGATTCTTGGGAGTCCATCCGCTCTCCCGAGCTCTACGAGACTCCGGAGACGAGCGACGACAGCTACGTGCCCCCGAGCTCTCACCGCGCTTGGCATAGGGCCGCAATGTCTGGCCGCTGCCGTCGCTGATCTGGATGGGGTTGGCGCCGGTCTCCCGTGGCCCACTGTTGATGATGGTTTCGCCACGAGGATGTGTAGATAGGATTCTCCTAGGTTCTTGTCTTTTGTTCCCTGCGAGGAGTCAAGAAGTACCCCATGGGGGCATGTAAAGAGTCTGCAATGTCTTTTGTTGATATTATTCTGATCATAGGAGCCTTGTGAGCGCAAGTCTTGTTCAAGCTCGGTCTTCCCTTTCCAATCTTGTTACAGCTCGTCGCTCTACGCTGACAGGTCCCGGTCCCCAGGCAAGCTTCAGCCGTCGCTGGTATGCCAGGTCGCGTGCCGTGGTCAAGGCCAGGAGGTGAGCGGCCCAAGGTCCAGTAAGAGCCCCTGAGGCGCGATGCTTAGGAGGTCCCCTTTAGCGCTCAAGCAGTCGTGGTAAGATAAGAAAGGGAGGCGACGTTGCCGCAACAGGGCTGCGGCGAGCATGTCCCCTAGGTTCCAACGATTAGTTGATCTGAGCTTGCGACTTATCTGGGCGGTCCGGGGTCGATTCCTCGCGATGCGTTAGGCCTGTGCGCAAACGTCCGCAACGTAGCTAGGCCGGGCCCATACGAGTCTCCCCCCTCTTCCCATGCTCTCCTTTGTACTCTACGTCCTCAGGTCCCGGCCCTTGAGCGAGCTCAACCGCCGCTGGTATGCCAGGCCACGTGCCATGGTCAAGGCCAGTGGGTGAGGGCTAGAGAGCCAGTAAGAGCTCCTGAGTCGCGATGCTCAGGAGCCCCCCTTTTAACGTGCAAGCAGATTACATGGAAGAGGTGGGAGCTCGCGGCGCCGCTTGATGTTGTCCTCGTGAGATTCCTGCGAGCCAGCACAAGGAAGAACGCGATCTGCTGTTATGGTTGCCAGCCTGCCACTGGTTGTTCCGCGAGGGAGTGAAGGCACTGAGGGTCTGGTGAGGTGACGTGCGTGAGGCGTGCTGCGAGCTAGAGCTCGACCGCTCAGGTTTATCGACGTGGCAGGGACGGACCCGTGCACCAGCGTCGTGCCGGCGTGAGGAGGCCTTGTGGGAGGCGACGATCGAGCAGGTGGTAACCATAGGTAGATTAAGCATGGAGAGCAGCAGGTTGAAGTAAATGCATGGGAGATACATGCCACTGGGTCAGGGCCGAGTGGCTTGGGGATGATGCAGCCCGATGGGCGCCCCCAACAAGGTAAGGTGAAGACATAAAAAGGGATACATGCCACAGGGATGGACCCAAGCGGCCTAGGAATGATGCAGCCCGAGGGGCGCTCCCAGCTAAATGAACTTGGAAAATGTCACCTGGTTCTGTTGACGAAGGAGAGTTGGGGGAGCTGAAGGTGCGCGGTGGAAGGATTGCTCGTCACGAGCCACCGGGGCCCTGAGCCTCAGGAGGCTTCGGGGGCCCAGGCGGTTCCTGATAACCCACAAGTATAGGGGATCGCATCAGTTTTCGATAAGTAAGAGTGTCGAACCCAACGAGGAGCTAAAGGTAGAACAAATATTCCCTAAAGTTCTATCGACCACCGATACAACTCTACGCATGTTTGACATTCGCTTTACCTAGAACAAGTATGAAACTAGAAGTACTTTGTAGGTGTTGTTGGATAGGTTTGCAAGAAAATAAAGAGCACATAATAAAAACTAGGGGCTGTTGTAAGTAAAGAAGCAATAAAGTAAATATGGCGAGTGTGGAAAAGTGGTGGTAGGAGTTGCGAAATTGTCCCTAAGCAATTGACTACTTTACTAGACCGATAGCAAGTATCATGTGGGAGAGGCCACTGCTAGCATGTCATCCCTGACTTGGAATTCTATGCACTTATGATTGTAACTATTAGCAAGCATCCGCAACTACTAACGTTCATTAAGGTAAAACCCAACCATACCATTAAGTTATATTGGTCCCCCTTCAATCCCGTATGCATCAATTTCTATGCTAGGTTGAAGCTTCTGTCACTCTTGCCCTCCAATCCATAGTCCTATCAACATACAACTAACCCTAAGGTGTGATCCACGCGCGCGCTCATATGATGGGCACCAAAGGATAGCAACATAACCACAAGCAAATTAAATCAATCATAGCAATTCATCAACCACCGATAGGACAAAGAAAATCTACTTAGACATCATAGGATGGCAACACATCATTGAATAATAATATGAAGCATAAAGCACCATGTTCAATTAGAGGGTACAGCGGGTTACGGGAGAGTGGACCGCTGTAGATAGAGGGGGGAAGGTGATGGAGATGTTGGTGAAGATGGCGAAGGTGTTGGTGAAGATCGCGGTGATGATGATGGCCCCCGGCGGCGTTCCGGTGCCACCGGAAGCGAGGGGGAGAGAGCCCCCTCCTCCTTCTTCTTCTTCTTCTTCTTCTTCCTTGACCTTCTCCCTAGATGGGAGATGGGTTTCCCCTCTGGTCCATGGTCTCCATGGCGTGGGAGGGGCGAGAGCCCCTCCGAGATTGGATCTGTCTCTCTGTCTCTCTCTGTTTCTGCAGTCTGTTCTGCTGCCCTTTCACCGTTTCGTGTATATATGGAGATCCGTAACTCCGATTGGATTGAAACCTTCGCCCAGATCTTTTTCCAAAAATTAGCTTTCTTGCGGCCGAAGAAGGGCATCAACCGCCTTACGGGGGGCCCGCGAGGGTCAGGGGCGCGCCTGCCTGGAGTGGGCGTGGGCTCCACCCTCGTGGCCACCTCGGGCACCGTCTCGCGTTCATTTTAGTTCCCAAAAAACACAAATATTCCAAAATAATTCTCCGTCCGCTTTTATCCCGTTTGGACTCCGTTTGATATGGGGTTTCTTCGAAACATAAAACATGCAACAAACAGGAACTGGCACTGGGCACTGGATCAATATGTTAGTCCCAAAAATAGTATAAAAATTTGCCAAAAAGTATATGAAAGTTGTAGAATATTGGCATGGAACAATAAAAAATTATAGATACGACGGAGACGTATCAGTTCCTTGAGGACCGTCTCCATCTCTATTAGGACGGCATGGTGCCTGGCCTCCTGAGCCGCCAGGATGCGCCGCAAGTTGCACTGGTAGACGGACGACACGCTCGGCAGGCCAAAGGGCATGCGAACGTAGCTGTGCGGGGGGCCCTCGCAGCATCCCACGCGCGAAGGCCAGAAAAGCTCCTGAGAAGCAGCCCTGTTGAGCCCTGGAACGTCGATGCAGATGCGCAGCCCGGCATCCTCGCCTAGATGGGGAGTTGCACCTCGTGAGCAGCGGTCGCCGCGCATGGCCCTTGCGTCTTGCAATTCTTGGGTGGTCTTGGTGATGAACTCCTGAACGGTGGGCGATCCTTGCCCTGTGCCCTCCTGAGGGAAACATGCCACGAAGCACGCTTCCAAGTGGTTCCCAAGCGCCTCCCTCGTGATGTGGGCAAGGTCTGAGGCCTTCCAGAAGAAAGCCCCTGAGCCCTGCCCGAGATGGGCGCCGGGCGCACCTTCCTATGCGATGGAAGGAGGCGCGCCTGGAGCGGGCGCTGATCCTGACGAGGCTCCAGCTGCGACGCCACCTTCCTGAGGCCCTGCACGGCGCAACTGCTTCTTCTTCTTGGGGGTGACCTCAGAACGGCCCTCGCCCTTGCTGTCGGGGTCATCGATTGCTGCAGCTTGGAAGGCACGCTCGAGGGAGCACACCGCATTTCTTTCTTCACATGGGACCGTGATGATCCCGCCGCTTCCCGGCATCTTGAGGACATTGTAGTCATGATGGGTCACTGCCATGAACTTGGCTAGGGCTGGATACCCGAGGATGGCATTGTACGGCAGACGGATGTGCGCGATGTCGAAGTCGATGAGCTCGGTGCAGTAGTTCTTGCGTTCTCCAAAGGTGACAGGGAGGCGGACCTGCCCTATCGGTGTGGTGGAACCGTCGGTCACTCCTGAGAAAGGCTTGGTAGGCCGAAGCTAGTCATATGGCACTTGGAGGTTGTCAAACGTGTCGACGGACAGGACGTTGAGCCCTGCGCCGCCGTCGATGAAGGTCTTGGTAACTTGCACGTTGCTGATGACTGGGGAGCAAAGCATCGGGAGGGCGCCAGCGGTAGCTGCGCACTTGAGCTGAACTGAGAAAAGTTTAACGCGATGGGGCACTGGGACCATTTCAGCGGGCGTGTGGCCTCGAGCTTGGGGAGGACTGCATTCACTTCACGAGCAAACTGCTTGAAGTTACGCTGCAAGGCTGGGGCCTGGGCTCCGCCCAAGATGCAGGCGATAGCACGCAGCTCCTGGAAGCCCCCAGCCCCCTCGTCTTGATGGTGTTCGTCATTCCTTCTTGGCGGTGGCGGCAGCGGAGGGAGCCCAGCGTTGCCTTGAGGACGATCCTCACGAGGCTGAACCCTCAGGCGCCCTCGCGAGGCTGATCCTGCCAGCGGTCCTCACGAGGCCGGTCGCGCCACTCCTGGCGCGGGCCATGGTCCTCCCAGCGTCCGCCACCACGTCCTACTCCTCGGACGTAGCCCCGGTCGCCGCGCTCAGGGCGCCGACCGTAGCGTCCTTCACGAATGGCTCTGAGCTCTTGACAGTCACTGGTGTTGTGGGTGTTCAGGTTGTGGAAGGCGCAGAATGGACGGCTGCCCTTGAATGATTCTGGTTGGTCCCTACCACGCTTGGTGTCTGGTTCCGCTGCGAGCACGACTGCTCCCTTGCGCTTCACGTCCTTGGCCTTGACTTTCTTCTCCTCTGGGTCTGCAGCCGGGAGCTTGAGGAGGGAGAGGCGCCCTTCCTCAGCTCTTGCGCACTTGGTCGCCAGGTTGAACAACTCCAGGGACGTGCACAACTCCTCGTGGATAGCGAGCTCTTCCTTCATCTTGACGTCGCGGACACCATCAGAGAACGCAGAGATGATGGCCTCGTCCGTCACCTTGGGGATCTTGAGGCGGACTTTGTTGAAGCGCCGAATGTACTTCTGGAGAGTCTCTCCCGGTTGATGCTTGACGCGGGGCGGTCGCAAGTTCCCTGGAAGTTAGCGACAAAGCGGTCACGCATCTCGTCCCAGGAGGAGATTGTGCCTGGTGGCAGGTTCAGGAGCTAGGAGCGGGCGCCATCATTGAGAGCCATGGGAAACCAGTTCGCCATGACTTTCTCGTCGTCGTTGGCCGCTTTGATGCTTAGCTCGTACAGCTGCAGGAACTCCGCGGGGTCGGGGGTGCCGTCGTAGCGAGGAGGCAGATCTGGCTTGAACTTGCCCGGCCAGTCGACGCTACGCAGCTCGGGGGTGAAAGCACGGCAGCCGGCTGTGGTCACCGGGGCCCGCCTTGGGTGTGGAGCTTGGTCTTGATGGGGTCTGCGCCCTGCCGCTACAGGTGGCGCGCGGTCTTGCCGCAGCAGCCGATCTTGGCGTGGTGGTGCGAGAAGCGGCGGGGGGACTTCTTGACAGCTTCTCTGTTCACGCGCAAGCGCGGGGCGCGGTGGGTCGCGTCGTGGGGCTGCGCGTCTTGGCGTCAGGGCGCCGTCTTGATGTAGAGGTGGTGGAGGCGCTCCGTGAGCCATGTCGCCCGTGGCTGGCGGAGGGCAAGGCATAGAGGGGGACGGCGCCGGAGAGCCCCCTGCGGCGCAGACGAGCTTGGTGACGCGGTTGAGCCAGTCCTCGTAGAGGTCGTCGACCGGGCGGTAGCGCAGGAGCTCGTTCACCATGAGGAGTGCGGCCCGCGCGTCCATGGGAGCGCGACGTGCATGGGACGAGGAACCGGCTGGCGTTAGTGATGGAGTGGCGGTGCGGCCGTCCCGCCGCACCGACGGGTGCAGTGAGGATGCTTGCTACTCGTTCCCCGCCGGGTCGGTGGCGGCGTTGGCGGCAGGCGACGGGGAACGACGATGTGGCCCGCCGACGGGAGCCGTCTGAGCGACGCGTGCGGCGAGGGCAGCCCGGCGCTCAGCACGAGCGCGGCGAGCGTCCGCCATGGAGACGACGGAGCAACGCGGCCCGGAGCGACGGAAGGAAGCTTCGGCGCACCCCTACCTGGCGCGCCAAATGTCGGATCACGGGTTCCGGCAAAACCCTTAAGGTTCGAACACTGGGGTGCGCGGGAAGATCTCCTCCCTACCGATCCACGCCCTAGCTCTCTAAGATCTCGCGGACTAACTCGACGAGCTCGCAACACAAAGACACAAGATTTATACTGGTTTGGGCCACCGTTGTGGTGTAATACCCTACTCCAGTGTGGTGGTGGTGGATTGCCTCTTGGGCTGATGATGAACAGTACAAGGGGAAGAACAGCCTCCTGAGGTTGAGGTGTTCTTGTGCTTGGTGTGTGGCTAGGGGTTAGGCGAGATGCCTCTCAATCAGATGCCTCCTACTGTGGTGGCTAGTCCTATTTATATAGGCCCTGGTCCTCTCCCAAAATATTGAGCAGGAAGGGAGCCAACAACGGCCAATTTGAAAGGGGACAGCTAGTACAACTTATCCTGACAAAAGCGGTCTTCGCGTGCAAAAGGCTCTAGAGATGACGCTGTCTTGGGCTCAATGGTGACCTTCGTCCTGCCATCCTACTAGTCTTCGTCTCGTTGCACCGATATGGAAAACTTTGCTTGAAGCCTCGGTACTCCGCGCCTACGCTTGCCCCCTTGGCACCAAAGAGGAAACAAGGACGGTGCGCGCTGGCGCCCGCCTAGTCTCGATCGTCATGGCTCACGTCACGAGGACCTCGCGAGGTTTGCCTTGCCTTGATCTCTTCTCCCCTCGTGAGCCTGCCTGGTGAGGCCGCTCCTGAGGAGGTCTTATGTCGTCCGCCTCATGAGGCTTGGCCCCTCGCAAGGGTCTTGAATGCCTTGTCGATGAAGATGGGCCGTACGGGCCTGCTGGCTCAGCCACGCCGTGGGCCGTAGGCAGGCAAGTCTGGGGACCCCCGTTCCCAGAACGCTGACAGCATGCATGCGTCACATCATGGTAAAGAGGCGGCTCGCGCCTTCCCCATAAAAAGAGGGAGGCGTGGAGGCGCGGCTCATTTACTAGGTGGACTCGGGTCGCAGTCTTCAAGGCGTCTGATACGTCACCAACGTATCTATAATTTTTGATTGTCCCATGCTATTATATTATCTGTTTTGGATGTTTATGGGTTTTATTAAACACTTTTATATTATTTTTGGGACTAACCTATTAACCCAGAGCCCAGTGCCAGTTTTTGTTTTTTTGCCTATTTCAGTGTTTCGCAGATAAGGAATATCAAACGGAGTCCAAACGGAATGAAACCTTCGGGAGAGTTATTTTTGGAACCGAAGCAATCCAGGAGACTTGGAGTGTATGTCAGGGAAGCAACGATGTGGCCACGAGGCAGGGAGGCGCGCCTGCCCCGCTGGGCATGCCCCCACCCTCGTGGGCCCCTCGTGGCTCCCCTGACCGACTGATTTCGCCTATATATATCCATATACCCTAAAAACATCGGGAGAGCAGAATAGATCGGGAGTTTCGCTACCGCAAGCCTCTGTAGCCACCAAAAACCAATCGGGACCCTGTTCCGGCACCCTGCCGGAGGGGGGAACCCTCACCGGTGGCCATCTTCATCATCCCGGCGCTCTACATGACGAGGAGGGAATAGTTCACCCTCGGGGCTGAGGGTATGTACCCGTAGCTATGTGTTTGATCTCTCTCTCTCTCTCTCTCTCGTGTTCTTGAGGTGATACGATCTTGATGTATCGCGAGCTTTGCTATTATAGTTGGATCTTATGATGTTTCTCCCCCTCTACTCTCTTGTAATGGATCGAGTTTTCCCTTTGAAGTTATCTTATCGGATTGAGTCTTTAAGGATTTGAGAACACTTGATGTATGTCTTGCCGTGCTTATCTGTGGTGACAATGGGATATTCACGTGATCTACTTGATGTATGTTTTGGTGATCAACTTGCGGGTTCCGTGACCTCGTGAACTTATGCATAGGGGTTTGCACACGTTTTCGTCTTGACTCTCCGGTAGAAACTTTGGGGCAATCTTTGAAGTACTTTGTGTTGGTTTGAATAGATGAATCTAAGATTGTGTGATGCATATCGTATAATCATACCCACGGATACATGAGGTGACATTGGAGTATCTAGGTGACATTAGGGTTCTGGTTGATTTGTATCTTAAGGTATTATTCTAGTACGAACTCTATGATAGATCGAACGGAAAGAATAGGTTCATGCTATTTTACTACGGACTCTTGAATAGATCGATCAGAAAGGATAACTTTGAGGTGGTTTCGTACCCTACCATAATCGCTTCGTTTGCTCTCCGCTATTAGTGACTTTGGAGTGACTCTTTGTTGCATGTCGAGGGATAGTTATATGATCCAACTATGTTATTATTGTTGAGAGAACTTGCACTAGTGAAAGTATGAACCCTAGGCCTTGTTTCCTAGCATTGCAATACCGTTTACGCTCACTTTTATCACTTGCTACCTTGCTGTTTTTATATTTTCAGATTACAAAATCCTATATCTACCATCCATATTGCACTTGTATCACCATCTCTTCACCGAACTAGTGCACCTATACAATTTACCATTGTATTGGGTGTGTTGGGGACACAAGAGACTCTTTTATTTGGTTGCAGGGTTGCTTGAGAGAGACCATCTTCATCCTACACCTCCCACGGATTGATAAACCTTAGGTCATCCACTTAGGGAAATTTGCTACTGTCCTACAAACCTCTGCACTTGGAGGCCCAACAACGTCTACAAGAAGAAGGTTGCGTAGTAGACATCAAGCTCTTTTCTAGCGCCGTTGCCGCGGAGGTGTGTGCTTGAAGGTATATCTTTAGATCTTGCAATCGAATCTTTTTGTTTCTTGTTTTATCACTAATTTAGTTTATAAAAGAAAACTACAAAAAAATGGAATTGAATTTTCCTGATACGCTTGATCTTTTTAATATCTTTCGTGAGAATGATGAAAAGGAAAATTGTGCTCAAGTGCTAGAAGAAGAAGTCTATAAAATGTTTGGCACTAAATCTTTGAATGATGAGCATGATTGCAATGTTGTTAGTATGAACTCTTTGAATATCCATAGTACTAATGATGATTGCACTAGTCATGATGAGAATGTCTCCTATAAGCATGTCGATTTTTGTGGAGTGCATAGAGTTTGCAAGTACATACCAAACAGGGAAGATAGATTTTGCAAGAGGCATAAGTATTTGGAAACTAAATGGTTGCAAGAAAGGCTAAATGTTAGTGCTGAAAATTTAAAATATCTTAGCCATACTTGTGAACTTTGCAATGAACATGGTCATTTCTATACCTACTAATAAAGCAAGGTGATATTCTTGGTTTCATCCCGCTTAAATAATTTTATATATTTAAGCTATACGTGAGGTGGTACTAAACAACCGACAGACTGGGCCGGCCCTAATTCAACCCGCAGTTCACGTACAGAAAATTTCGTCGGTCACCTGTCATCTGTGTGGGCCGTCCATGCACAATTGGGCCGCACGCAGCTCATGGAGAGCAGCAAAAAATTATTTGATTGAAGTGAGGTTCGAACTCACGACCTTCACAGTTGTTGCAAAAGGCACAACCAACTCACCTAGCTTCTCCTTTTTTTAAATGTGACCCGCCGCCTTATAAAATAGTCCCACCTCGCTTTTTTGCTTAAAATCTCACCGGTTTATATACGCATACAAGTTGTCATAGAATCAACCAGCCGCCTGAAGAATTAACGAACGGAGGGTGAGGTGTTGGCCCTACATATCATAGGGAAACGAAGAAATTAAAACTTCAGGAATCAGTTGGTGTGTGACAAATAAGTTAGTGGCTAATTAAGCCAAGCATGCTCCTGGGATGTGTTGGAGCGGCTAATTAAGTCAAGCATGCAGCATGGCCTACTGGAAGGCAGGCGGCAGAGAGGGAGAAGAAGTGGAATGGTAGCGCCGGGCGAGGTGATGTGTTTTTCTTTTGAGCCGAAGAACATGATTTTCATACAATGGACTTTGCTAAGAGAGGAACTGGATGTGAAATGGCCTCGGGGTTAAGCCAAGGCTGTAACGCCCCAAGACCGACGCTGCAGAAGCCTTCCAGTTATTTCGTGTTCGCCGTGTGTTTTATTTGTTGGTTGCATTTCTTCATAGCATCTTTTGCATTGCATCATGTCATCATGCCATCAATTTCTCAAACCAACTAAAACTCAACTAAATAAATTGCATAGATCGTTGATCTATTTAAATCGAGGGAATTCACATGGTGATTTCTCTTTATAACATATCCTCCCAATATTATTAGGGAGCTATAAAAATTATATTCCATTAATTTGGAATTTACCACAACACACGTGCATGCTAAATCCCTTGGCCTTTCCTTCTTCAAGTTTTGGCTCTCTAACCTTGCCCATAATTCTTTTCCCACTTATCAAGGCTCCTCCTAAATCCTCAACATTTTCGACCTCCCTATCGCCCACTTCCTATTCAAACCATTTGAATTAAATTCAAATGACTTTGAATTTAATCCTTGCAATCTTGCCCACTCCATTTTTCTAGGATCAAGCTCATTCCGGGAAAATTATCCCCTTGCCCAAATTCTTTGTCCACCCATTTCTTTCTGCTCCTATTCTTTCTTTGCGTTTTTGTTCATGGAAGAGATTTGAAGGAAGGAGAGAGAGGGGAGCAGTGCATAGACGAAGTCCGCTTAAGGCCCACCTGCGGCCTGACCTAGCCGGCCCAAGAGGCCTGCCCGATCTCCCCCCTTATCCCCCTGCTCGCTGGCCTCCTCTCCCGATCGATCCCCATCTCTCCCTGTGCGCCGCCACACAGAGCCAACGCCAGGAGGAGCGCCCGCGCTCGATCCCCATGGCGTGCCTCCCTTGCCAGCACCACCGCATCCCCCACTCGCCGCCTCGATCCGCTACATCGCCCGACCTCCCTTCCTCTTCTCCGTTCGCAGCTCCAGCCGCCTCCCATGGCGCCCTCACCCGCGCCGCGAGACCTCCCCGTCGCCAGCACCGCTGCCCTGCAGCCGCCACCGTCCTGCCGCCGTGCTGCGCCCCACCTCCATGGTCGTCGCGCCCCGCCTCGCCGCCTTGGCCTCGCCAAGCTCGCCGGCAGCCGTAAGCTCGCCTGTCCCTGCCATCCTTCTCTGTTGCGCGCCTCCGGATGCTCGCTAGCGCCAAGGCGCTCCTTTCCTCCGCGTCTGACCCCGCCAGCAGACCCCGCGCACCCCTGCACCCCAAGACCGTCGCCTCCGCGCCTTCTTGCCTCCTCCGCGCCCATCTCCTGTTGCATCTCCGTCGGCCTCATCGCTGTGATATGGAGCTCCTGCCTGAGCCGTCCCCTTCGGCCAACTCTGTTGCCGCTGCCACTTCTTTGATCTTCCCTGGTGCAGCTCGTTTCCAACAAACGGCAGCCCGATGGTTACCTCCACGCCAAGTACCACGACCCGCAAGACAGAGGACGCCAAGCACCCCCTTCGAGCTGTCAAGACCGCAAGCGCCAAGTACCACGACGGCCCTCGAAGAGTTCGGATTCGACAAGTCCGATGATGCTCTTGTACAACTAGGTTGCCGAGACCGGGACCGGCAAGACCGACTACACGGAAACGCCAAGTACCCCAACACGCGAAGACGCCAAGACCGTTTCGGGATTCACCAAGTACCTCTACCGACGGCCCCGAACATCTACGGAAACTTGTGCGACTATGAACGTGAACGACTACCGTCGACCCCAAGTTACTCGGATTCGTCAAGTCCCTCTCCGAGACGTGTACCACTACTTCCACTACCGTCAGCGTGTACCACTACTTCCACTACGACCATTCCTAGAACGTCTACTTCCCCTACACTGCATCGAACCCGATCCGCTCCGGAAATACACGCTTCAAAGGTATAATGACGATACGACGCCCGGGAAAGAATGCATGAGTGATGTATGAGATGCCCGTGGTTGCACCGTTTCTGAGTTGTCATTGCACGTTACTCCTCGTTTGCCATGCCATCGACATGTGGGAACCCGGTAATCGGGATCGCCCCACCATCTCTAGCATGTTCCGCACATCCGCACACTCGCTTCTTTTGCACCGGCATCTCAATCGAGTTACCGGAACCGGTCTGTTGCCGTGGCATCATTTTCGGATTCGTTGCCGTGGCACTCCTTTCTTCCACCATGGTGAAATGCTTCATAACATGCTTATGTCAACATTTTCATAAATTGCATAAAACTTGCATATGTCATCCGCATCATGATAACAACATTTAAAAATGTTTATAATTGTTGTTTCCTTTAAATTGCTATTTATGCATATGGGGATTTTCCGGAATTGTTGTTTGTTATTTCCGGCCTCATTTAAACTTGCCTAGATAGGTTGTTAATTATGCTTCACCTCTTGCCATGTTAACCAACATTTAATCTTGTCTTGTTCCTAAATGAGAGCAAACTAAATAACTTGAATATTGAGCTCCACTAAATAACTTCACCACTTGGTGTTTCGTCAATATGCAAGTCGTTGCATATTGAGCTCCACTTAATTTGTAGTATTGTTTGTGCACCTTGCCATGCCATGCCTCTTTAAACCGGACATGCATCATACTTGTTTGAGCATCATGCCTTGTTCATGTGTGGTGTGTTTACCATGTTGTGTGCGTCTCTTGATAATTCCCGTTTCATTGCGATCGTGAGGATTCGTTCGACTACGCTTGGTTCGTCTTCGTGGCTTCATCTTCTTCATGGACTCGTTCCTCTTCCTAGCGGGATTTCAGGCAAGATGACCGTCGCCTTGGATCTCACTACTATCATTGCTATGCTAGTTGCTACGCTCTATCGCTTTGCTGCGTTACCTACCACTTGCTTATCAAGCCTCCAAAATTGCCACGAACCTCTAACCTTTGTCACCCTTCCTAGCAAACCGTTGTTTGGCTATGTTACCGCTTTTGCTCAGCCCCTCTTTTAGCGTTGCCAGTTGCAGGTGAAGATGAATATTGCTCCATGTTGGATTATGTTTATGTTGGGATATCACAGTATCTCTGATATTATTAATGCATCTATATATTTGGTAAAGGGTGGAAGGCTCGGCCTTATGCCTGGTGTTTTGTTCCACTCTTGCCGCCCTAGTTTCCGTCATATCGGTATTATGTTCCCGGATTTTGCGTCCCTAACGCGGTTGGGTGATTTATGGGACCCCCTTGACAGTTCACTTTGAATAAAACTCCTACAGCAAGGCCCAACCTTGGTTTTACCATTTGACTCACCACCACCTACTTTTCCCTTGGGAGTCGCTCTCTCGAGGGTCATCTTTATTTTAGCCCCCCCGGGCCAATGCTTGTCTAAGTGTTGGTCCGAACTAGAGCATCGTGCGGGACCATCCCTTGGCAACCTGGGTTACGTCAGTACCTATACGCTTAGCTTATTCGGTGTTGCCCTGAGAACGAGATATGTGTAGCTCCTATCGGGATGTCGGCGCATCGGGCGGTCTTGCTGTTCTTGTTTTACCATTGTCGAAATGTCTTGTAACCGGGATTCCGAGACTGATCGGGTCTTTCCGGGAGAAGGAATATCCTTCGTTGATCGCGAGAGCTTATGATGGGCTATGTTGGGACACCCCTTCAGGGTATTATCTTTCGAAAGCCGTGCCCGTGGTTATGTGGCAGATGGGAATTTGTTAATATCCGGTTGTAGTAAACTTGAAGTAAACTCTTCTAAAATACACCAACCGCGTGCGTAACCGTGATTGTCTCTTTTCGGGGTTGTTCGAGAGGAGAACACGGTCTTTGGGTTATGTTTGACATAAGTAGGAGTTCAGGATCACTTCTTGATCATTCCTAGTTGACGACCGCTTGCTAAGCTCCTCTTCTCGCTCTTGTTTTTCGTAAGTTAGCCACCATACTTTGCTTAGCCGCTGCTGCAACCTCACCACTTTACCCCTTCCTTACCCATTAAGCTTTGCTAGTCTTGATACCCACGGTAATGGGATTGCTGAGTCCTCGTGGCTCATAGATTAGTACAACAACAGTTGCAGGTACAGGTTTTGCGATGATTGTGACATGAGAGCGGTGTTTACTTGGTTTGGAGTTCTTCTTCTGCTTCTTCTTCGATCAGGGGATAGGTTCCAGGTCGGCAGCCTGGGCTAGCAGGGTGGATATTGTTTGAGTTTCTGTTTCTGTTTCATCCGTAGCCGGATGTTGATTTCATGTATGATGTATTGTTGTATTCATGTGACATTGTATGTCTTGGATGTATCCCCACTATTATGTAATGTTGATGTAATGATATCCACCTTGCAAAAGCGTCTTCAAGATGCGCTTCTATCCTTGGTGGGACCTTCGAGATCCTTTAGGATAGGGTCGCATCTTGGGCGTGACAAAGGCATCCCGGAGTGTGTGCAACTCCATAGATGGCACTCCCATGTGTTCTGTAGGAGTTCCTCATCTTGAGAATGGACGACCCTGCTTTTGTGTGATCAAAGGACGTCACGCTGGTTGCTTTGACATAATTTCCTATAGGTATATGGTATGAAATGAACTAGGAGGAAGCAATAATCTGTATCTTCATCTCTTCTGTACCTGCATCAAGCCCTAACACTACGTGCTAGCTCCAGGAGATCGAGAGCATCAAAATGGTTGCATGGAGGACCTAGGTGATGACCGAAGGGGGGGAGAGAGATGTATGTCCCCGTTGCAACACACATCTTTTTTACTAGATATTCATGCACCGCTACAACGTAGGAGCATGTTCGCTATAAAAGTAAACAGTACAACATGTCCAGTTAGATTTTGATTTTGCTTAAAGAAAAGACACACCACCGGGTGCTAATAGTATACATGTACTATAGCACGGGTCGGAACCAAGCGGTCTCTTGTGAAAATATGAGCCGGACTCAGAGGTCTTGAGCCATTAGAGGTGTGATTCTATTTCTCCCGTTGCAACGCACGGGCATATTTGCTAGTAAATATCAAATGCAAATTGTTTCATGATCGAATCGTGTCCAAAAATTGTGATTACTTGATTTCCCTTGCTTTTGGGTTATGAAGAAATGAAACGTCAAACTAAGCTTATTCCATAATATAACTGTGGCACCCCGGCTTAGAGAAACCAGAACGCCCCGTATTCCAGCCCAGAGATCGAGGAGAAGTCTTCTGGAATACGACACTGCTTAGCATAGAACAACCCAGCTTTCTATTATAACACGAATATGATTACAAGGTCTCTGATACTACAATGAATAACATCGGCACGGCGACACTACGCCATCCTCAGTTGCTCTATGCAAGCAGCAGAACAACTTCTAGCAGCGGAACAACGACGATGGTGGTGAACTCCACTCCGCAGGGACTCTGGCTGGAACGCTTATCCTAACTCGCGAACACAAGAACAACACCAAACAAGCAAGCAATCCAGGCATGACCTGCAAGCTCGCATGACACGCCAGGTCAGTACATTGAATGTACTTGCAAGCTCACAATAACCAGACGCATTCAAGACAAACGACAGTATGGCAAATACAGGTTAATCAGGGATTATCATGAGATCATCAGGATAACATGGCATGAACAATATGAACATAATATCGCTAGGACAATATATGATCATGGCATGAACATATAAATCTGATGATACTAGCATGCAACATGATGACACTACATGCACCATTTATTCTGTTCGGGTTACCTCGTAACCATCACATGCATCACTTACCAACCTCGGACATCACACGATCATCTCAGGATAAAATCAAGCTTGGCATACACAATACCGTAGTAATCATTAAATGACCACAAGGAGCTTGATTTTTACCCACGATTCTCGCACAACATCACGAATGTACAACAACTCGGTATCCTCGATACCACGGTGATCTTTCCGACGATCACAACCATGACCAACACTTGGTATTACACGGTGATCTTTCTGGCGATCACAACCAACTTATCTCATCGTCGAACCGGGGTTGTCATTAATCAAGTTATTATTAATACTGTTGACTCGCAGTGGGACCGACTACGAACTGGGCCCTTATCCACGGGCGCGGCTATCGATAGATTTAATATACACTCTACAGAGGTTAGTACACTGTACCCACTCCACGGAACCCATGGCCTCGCACTCCCATTCGGGTGGACCAACGGCGATCCGAAAAACCGATCTACTGCCATGACACTCTCCCGGCCACTCCGACTCACTCCCCATTGGGCTAGTCCTGGGTGGCCCCGTGTCTACCAAAGACACAACGACCACCGTCGTGGTCCGTCCCAAACAGGGACAAACGCGCTTATCATCCAACTACGGGCACACAAGGTTATGTCTGCTTACCTGATCAGGGTACGCATGCCCATAACCTTCCCTAGTTGGAGGCACCGGTGAGAGGCACGACAATAGACCAGTTAGGACCCCCCATAAGGCAAGTGTGGTTGCACTGGTCAGCTCGATTTGGTGACACCATGACTCAGCCAACAGTTGTTCAAGTTCAATTTAATCCGGTTAAACTTGAATGCAATATGCTGAGCCATGATAAAATAACATGATGCAATAATGCGTAAACATGATATCAACATAAGCACGGGGTGCAACATAACTATCCACCATATCCACAATGAATCATATCCAACTGAGCATAGTATAATGACGAGCATGAATATCACAAGTACAACACTACTCATAGAAAGCTAGCATGACCACTAGCATCAACAATAAATATCATGCAAGACATATCAACAATGCTACCATGCAATCATTTAACCAATTGGATGCAATGGAACATGCATAACAACGGTACTCGGGACAGACAGCAGTCATGCACCGAAGACCATCACCAACATCAACATGTACTACTAGCAATCATAAGCATATGAAAGGAATACTAGCACTAGCAGGGCCAGATAACTAGGTGCATAAAAACATAGTAAGAAAGTAAGCACTAACCCAGAAGCATTACCGAAACAACGATAACCATATTTTAAATAAGCAATCATTTAATAAATATTCAAGCTGAAAACCATGGCTACTGCAGGACTATCATGCAAGTGGGTATTGTGGCTTGCCTGGGGGTGAAGAAGGCACCGGGAAGAAGTGTGGTGAAGCCGCGAAAAGATTTGCCGGAAACAGTTCTCTCCCAAAGGGGCTGTTTACGTGCAAGGGCAAAAATGTCATTTCCAGAATATTAACACATAGTGAAAATGATACCAACATAATGGGCTCGACGAGACGAAGAAGTGGGCTTTGGAATCACCTCAAACGGAGTTACGGTTGCGGAGTTATGAGCTGTAGAAGATCAGGGACTATTCTGTAAAAATAATATTCACAGCCGGGTCCCTGAGTGGATAAGGCAGAGGCGCAAAATTAGAAATACGCTTTCAGACCAAGAAAACGTATTTTGGGCTGATGAAAGAAAAAAGTACGCTTTCGTTCGATGAAAGCGCACAACTGGAAATACGCCTTCGGGCAAATGAAAACGCACTCACCCGGGGCGCTTCCACTTATCCACGTCATGAGCGGCGGGGCCGGGCTCCTGGGTCACTTACAGGTGGGGCCCGCCGTTGACTCTCTCTCCTCCCTCATTCCTTCTTCTTCCTCCCGCGCTCGAGAGAGGCAGAGGCGAGGCCGGCCGCCTCGACGGCGAGTCCCGGCGACTCCGGCCATCTCCCGCGGAGCTCGGCACACCGGCGTGCTCTGGAAGAAGCGGCGCATCTCATGGCGTAGGGCACGGCTACCGAGGACCACCGAGGCGAGGGCAGTTTCGAGGACGGCAGACGGTGGCTACGGGCGATGATGGACTTGGCACTCCAGGCCACCCAAGGAGGAGGAGAAGATGTGGGGAGGTTCGGGATGCTCCGGGCTGTCTATTGGAAGTGGAAAGAGGGAGAGGGAGGCTCGGACTCGAGCTAATTTAGGAGGGAGGCCGCGGCGGCCATGGTGGCGATGGGGGTCGAGAAGAGCGGTTCGAGCTCAGGCAAGGCACTAGGGAGGACTAGAGGAGCGAGGCGAGGCTGGTGGTGAGCTCGAACGAGGCCGGGGATGGCTATTTATAGCCGGGCGAGGGAGTGTCGCGCTGGCGTCGCCGCGGACGCGTGGCCGGCACCGCGGACGCGTGTGCGCGCGCTCGAGCTTGGGTGAAGGCGACGGGGAGACGCAGGGAGGGGCCCACGGGGCAGAGGGAGCCCACGGAGCACGGGGAGGAAGAAGACGGCGACGAATAGAGCCAAATGGCCATTGTTCGCCCGTGGTCACGCGGCGACGAGCGTCGGTGAGCAAGCGGATGGAGGGGGAGAGGGGTCCAGGGGAACGGCGATGACGAGATGCAGCCACTGGACATGCTCACGAGCTCTAAGACGACGAGAGGGAGCGGTGCCAAAGCACAAACGGTGCTCTGGACACGCCACATCGCACAGAGCGCGTGCGTAGGCACGCCATTGTCGTGGTCACCGCGTGCATTGGCATGTAGCGGGGGAGATGGGCTGGAACTTGTTGTCTAGTGGTAAGTCCTACCAGGGTAGGTCTCAACTATGGTGGTAGCTCGGTGAAAAGAGCTCCGGTTGAATGGTAATTAACCTCTGAAGTTTACTGCAGTAAACTTGGATGAGAACTGCTGAGCAACAGGAAGGAGTTTGGAAGCAATGGAGTTGTCTGGTAGGTCTAGGGTAAGAAGGACTTTCACCCTGGTAACTTGGAGAGGATTAGGATCAAGATTTAATGTAGTTGCTTAACAACCACATAAACTGGTCCAGAAACTAGATTAGGATGATGCACTCTGATGAAGCATCAACTTGAGCTCAAATTGGGCAAGGCAGAGTCATTTGGTCCTATGAAGATGCTCAAAATGTCTCATACCAATTGGCCTAGCCAAACTGGTACTTGCTTCACAAACATCTCCTCTGGACAAAAACATGCAAAAATTCTAGAGAAAAAATGGCTTGATGAAACATGCCCAAAATGGGTGGAGGTAGGTTATATGCATAATACAAGGCCTAGAAAAATTGGTAGCCATAATGGAGCAAGATAAAATATACTTGCTTCACAAACTGAAATTTTGGACAGAATCAAAGAATTGAAGATGAGCGCACATGGAGGCATGACATGAGTTCTACTTTGGTGGAGGGCTATGATATGATGATATGAGGGATCATGCAAAATGGCAACTCATTTGGGTATGCCTAGCTTGAACCTCCTTCACAAAGCTTCTTTCTGGATAGAAACTTTGGAAAATCATAATTAAATAATTACTAGGCAAATGAGGTTGCATTTTGGCATGTGGCAATGATATGGACAGGAAAAGGTGTCCAAGGAGTTTGAGGTCAATTGGGAAAAGGAAAATAGCACTTGCTTCACAATGTGCCATTTAGGGCAGAATAGGAAATGAATTATTTGAGCATGATGATAAACATGACAATTAAATATTTTGCCATATTTGAGAAAGATATGACGCAAACAATTTATGAGAATTATTTGGGAATTTCAGGAGTGATGGAAATAAAGGTTGCTGCACATAGGGCAATTTGAGTTATTCCTTTAATAGAAAAGGAATATTCCCAATAAAAAGAATATTGGGATTTGGGCTAGGATGAAAATGACAGGGTCTAGGGAAGGATTTGGGAATGACAAGCCACTCTGGATACAAAGAAGAGGGCATCTTCTTCAATTTCCAGACCACAAAGCCACGGAAAAAGAAAAATCAAGCAAAAACCTCAGAAAAACAAAAGAAAAAGAAAGGGCCAAAATCAGGCTGTCACAAACCTTACCCCCTTAAAGAAATCTCATCCTCGAGATTTGGTTGCTCAGGGAACAAGTATGGAGGTACTGACTTAAGGAAACCGTTTCCAACTCGGGTATCCTTTTTCTTATTTTTGTTCCCACTAAATTTTTATCTGACTGTCCCTGGGGTGGTTTGCTTTAATATATCCATTTTCTGACAGATCTTACCTTGCTTGTTCATGCTTATACATGCTCCAATTTCCTTTTAGATCTGCTAACTTAACTGACTGTGATGGATTCTCACGACTGAAATATATGTCGGTCTCACAAATCCAAGAGTGATTTCCGCTGGGTGTGTCATCTGGCACTGATAATCTTTCATGAAGTGGTGATCAGATTTTTCTAGTGGACACCCAAGCTCTAACTCCTTGCATTGGGTTTCTCCACTAAATGCAGGTCCTTCGGGTTCCAAACAGTGAGTTGGGTCATAACCGCTTCCCTGACAGATTCTGGCTTATCGCGGAAGTTTCTGAATCATCTTAACTGGTTCCACTGTCTTGAGTATCGGATCCATACCAAATATTTGATTGTCGCCTGCATCACTGGTCTTGCTCCTTCATTATTGTTTTCTTGGTCTGGATCCTTGGCTAAAAGAGCTGGGTCATATTGCTTTTTCGTATCACCATATGTTGGTGCAATTTTTCGGCAATCGTAGCTTATCCTCATTTTTCTGACAGGGTACCCCATTAAGTGGCAGGTTCAACACCCCTCAAGTTCTAACCGCAGGAAAATGATCATCCGAACCTTTGCAAGAACTCGGCAAATAAATCAGTAGCCACCAGAACGGTCTTTACAACTCAGATCTAGGACATTACTGAAATAACTTAACCACGGCTCAGGACGGCCGTAAAGCAGCTGAGAACATGAGACCGGGTTGATAAGATGTCACGACCGGTTTTTCAATAAAATAATATTGAGAGACCAATCCCTTTTACGGACCAGCGAGGAAGAATTCCTTCTCACTGGTAGACAATATCTTGGTCACAGAAGAAAAATACCAGGAGTACTAAATATAATACAAGGTTGAGCAGAGACTGCCCAACAATTTATTACATGCACGCCGCTAAAACAATACGGCGGATAGGGTGGCAACTACTAACTCACGATAATAACGGTGGTGGAAATATCACCGCGAAGCGAGTGATATGATTCCAGAAGACTACAACTCATCGAGCGTCGGAGTGAGGCTCGAGGAGACTTATTGCGGGTGGCGGAAGCGTATACAATACAAGTGACCAATATCCGGGATCGCGCAGGACTGACTGGGACTCCTCTAGGCATCGGATGCGCTATCAAACTCTTCATCCAAGAGATCGCCTTCGTCCACATCTGGCCAAATCAACAAGCCAGGTGAGTACTATGAAAGTACTCGCAAGACAGTTCGGACATAAGATATAATAAATGTAAGCATGAAGCACATGGACAAGTTGACCGGTGCTATCAGACATAGAGGTAATAAATACTGGGTGCCAAGCGAGGGTCTGAATGACGCCTCGAGCGGAAACTGCAGAATAGTAATACTGGTACCAAACGAGTGTCTGAAAGACCCCTCGAGCGGAAAATGCAGAATAGTAGTACAGGTGCCAAACGAGTGTCTGAAAGACTCCTCGAGCGGAAAATGCGGAGTAATAATGCGGGTGCCAAACGAGTGTCTGAAAGACTCCTCGAGCGGAAAATGCGGAGTAATAATGCAGCTGCCAAACGAGTGTCTGAAAGACTCCTCGAGCGGAAAATGCGGGATAATAATGCCACAGTCGGGCGTCGGGGCGACACCACATAAAGGGCTTATAACAGAAAATAAAGGCAGTGCATGGCACAGTCGGACGTCTGAGCGACGTCGCATAAAGGGCTTATATTTTATGTAAGAGACAAAAACACGCCACAGTCGAACGTCGGCGCGACGTCACATAAAGGGCTTATATCACAGCTCAGTAATACAACAGTTTAGGAACATAATTTATCACGAGCACGAAACAAATATAAAGTTAGTCCATCTGCAGGAATAACCATAAATCTGAATTTACCACTTGAGCTTGTTCACCGAGGACAAGTTTTTCACACGGATAGATATGGATATAATGTTCTCATTACTTGATCATGGACACGATGATATGGAAAGAATTGACTCTGCAGAGTTTGTACTTAACCACAGCCAACGGATTTCAGTAGTCACGGGGACTAGTTCCGTCTACGGTATTTTGGAAGAAACACGTCTAACCAGTACACACCCAATTCAACCATCCGAAGCCAGGGATCACCCTCGGCAACGTTCAAGAAAAACCTTGAGACGGGGAGGCTACAACCTCGCGTAGCATGGGATCAAATTTCTATACGCGCGCTTTAAGGGGGTGCCCCCCCTCTCGGTCCCAACCGGAAACACCCATGCCCCCTGACCGAATGACTGGCTTTAATCCTGGGCCAAGGTACCATCATCCCGGCCTCTCTGTTTGGTGTGTACACGGAAAGAGGTTACCAACTTACTAAACCGCATCCTGGCAATGAGACATGTGGTAGCACGGAAGGGGAAAGAACGGTAACGTGGCTCCAACCACGTTAACGTCGGAGGAAGTCGGATGACGCAAGGCTGGTATGCTACAACAGTACCACCTTGCTGCCCTTCATGTCACCACATGATTAGGCCACCTCTCATCAGAGGTCATCGCAACTTTGGAACATGCGGGAAAAGAACGATAACGTGGCTCCAACCACATTAACGTCGGGGAAAGTCGGATGACGCAAGGCTGGTATGCTACAACAGTACCACCTTGCTGCCCTTCATGTCACCACATGATTAGGCCACCTCTCATCAGAGATCATCCTGACTTTGGGACAACCGGGTAGTTCCCTTACAAGCAACAAGGTATTTACCGACACTCATATGCCACGCACAAACTTTCACGCAAACATGGAAAACACCTGTCATATCAAATGTTCAAAACATGCTTGCCTGGTTCGGAGAAGTCGGAGTCTAGCTCGGCGAAATTCGCGGCTCCGTCACCTCTTCCGGAACCTACGGCAATCACGAAACGGGTACTAACGTGAAAACCAACACATACACAGAAACTTTTCCATATATTTTTTAAATAAATCCCATAAAAAACTAGACAAAATTTGAAGATTGTCAGAAAAAGAATCACTCAAAAATTCCTTCTTATTAAAAAGTTATAAAGGTTTCTGTCCAGGGACTTATCTGTAATGAAACAGAAAATTTCCAGGGTTTTAACTGAGAAAACAGAAAACGCTTCGGTTGGGAATGCGCAAGCGCAAAGGAGAAGACGTATTTTGCCCGAAGGCGCCAACAGAAAATGGTTCGCGAATAAAAGAACAGAGGCTGACACGCGGGGTCCACATGTCAGGTTTGAAAAGCTCGCCGGCGCCCGAAGACTGCGGTGGACGCCGGCGTCGAACCACGGCGAGTTAGGAGAAACGGAGGGTACCAAGAGCTTCAGCGTCTTCTTCCGCGTCGGTGGTTGGTGGACTCGTCCAACGGGGAGCACCACGTCGACGGCGACACTATCTCTAGCGGACGGCGGCTCGGGTGAGGATGGGGAACTCCGGTGGAGGGCTGCAAACTACGAATTGAGGCGCGGGTCAGAACGAGTGATGCAAGGTGAAGCTACTGGCAAGAGAATGGAGGCGGAGGAGCACACACGGGGGCGAATCGGGCTGGATCCCATGGCGGGTCGCGGCGGCCGGAGTCGAGGAAGGAGACCTCCTCGGGGCTCTTCCAGTGGCTAGGCGTGCTCTAGGGGGAGTGCAGGGCTGGTGGGTGCTCGAGTTGAAGCTCGGGGCCTCTATTTATAGGCAGATCGACGGGGCGGCCGTGAACGGAGAATCTCCGGCGAGCGATTACGGCGGAGCAGTGGATTGGCAGGTGGTTTGAGCGGCCAGGCAGCATCAGTGGAGGTTACTGGAGTCGTTTTACAGCTAAACGGAGATGGTCTTGGCGTAATGGCGTCGGTCCACGGTGAGGTGACCGCACGGGCTTAACGGTGGCAGAGAGCGCGCTCCGCGCCCTGCGGTTCACGACGAGAGCGGTCAGCGCGTTCGGGGGAGTGGAAGGCCACGCGGCGAGCTCCGGTGGTTTGGGCGGCGCTGGGTGGCGTCGTCGGCGCCGTGTCTCCCGCTGGCGCCCGCAAAGCCGCCGCCGGCGTCGGTCACGGGGCGGCGCACCTTCTGCTGCTCGTCGCCGACGCCCGCAAGGCGCCAGGCATTCGTGCGGTGCAGGAACAAGAGGGCGGGGACGAGGAGCAAGGCGACGCGGTGGCACTGGCGAGATCGACGTCCTCCTTTGAAGAAAACGACGGCAAGCCACTGCAGTGTTCTCTGAACTTTCTGAATGTGACAAAGACAGTGCACTGCAGGTGTTCGACAGAAGGTTTTGGCTATGAGATAAATTTTTCTGGAGCTGTAACTTGGTGAGGTGACCACTCAATGCACCCAGAGGCTGCCTGATTTTACTTGGAATTTTTGGAGAAGGTTTTGAATGAATTTCACCAAATTTGTCAAATCTGGTCCAAACTTGCAGCAGGTGTAGTTTGAAAATTTTGAACTGAAGACCAGTGGATCTTCATGGTTCTAGGTTGAGGGTTCAAAGGACTAGGAGGGGAAAAAGGTTTGGTGGCAAAAATCAAGACAGAAAGTGGAGTTCCTTTGCAAGTCTCCAAGTGCTAGAAAAGAAGGCAGAAATTTATTTGAATAGAATTTGAATGGAAATAATCATATGGGGAGGTTCAACTTGCTGGATTTGATGCAAATCATGATCCAAAGGTGAGGGAAGGGTTAGGAGGGAGCATTTGCACTAGGGCCATGGCAAGAAGGAATTTGTTGAAAGTGGCAAAGGAGTTTTCCAAAAGCCATAGTGCATTTCCAAAAAGATTTTCAAAAGTCATTTTCCCAAATGAAAAACATTTTTTCTTGAGTCCAAATGAAAAGCAAGAACCTCCAAGACCAAAGGCAGATCTTGTGTGAATCCAAACAAGACTTTTGCCATAAAGAAAAATATATGAGAGGGAGAGTTCTCTTGAAGAAAAATTTAAATCACTCCCCTCAAGTCAAATAAAAATCTTTTAAAAAATCCAAATAAAAACTTGGGTGTCACAACACCTACCCCCTTAGGAAAAATCTCGTCCTCGAGATTTCTGCTGATCCTCAAATAAATATGGATACTCTGCTCAAAGGAAATCCTCCCTTTCCCATGTAGCTTCATCCTCAGTGTGGTTGCTCCACTGAACCCTGAAAAACTTTGTCGTTTTCTGACGGGTCCTCCGTTCAGACTCTTCTAAAATCTTTACTGGCCTTTCTCTGTAGGTGAGATCTGGTTGCATATCAATGTCCTCATGAGGTACATGTTTTTCTGGGTTGCTCACACATTTTCTTAACTGTGAGACGTGGAACACGTCATGGACGTCTGACAGCTCCTTGGGGAGGTCTAGTTGGTAGGCCACCGTGCCTCTTCGTGCCTTTACACAAAATGGTCCAATAAATCTTGGGGCTAGCTTCCCCTTTATTTTGAACCGTTGCAGACCCCTCATAGGAGATACTCGGAGGTACACGGAATCACCGGGTTCAAAGCTGACCTCACGGTGCTTCTGATCATAGTAGCTCTTTTGGCGGCTCTGTGCTGTCTTGAGTCTGTCCCTGATTTGTTTAACTTTCTCCTCGGCCTCTTTAAGCATATCTGGGCCGAAGATACGGCTGTCACCTGTCTCTGACCAATTCAATGGGGTACGACACCTTCGTCCGTACTATGCTTCAAAGGGTGCCATTTGCAAGCTGGCTTGGTAACTGTTGTTGTAAGGAAATTCGGCATACGGCAAACTCTCTTCCCAACTGGATCCATAGGTGAGCACACAGGCCCTTAGCATATCCTCTAGGATTTGGTTTACACGTTCTGTTTGTCCATCAGTCTAAGGGTGGTATGCTGTACTGAAAGCTAGTTGCGTGCCCAGAGCTTGTTGTAGGTGATCCCAAAATTTGGAGACGAATTGGGTGCCTCGGTCTGATATTATAGTCTTTGGGACTCCGTGCAAGCAAACTATACGGGAGAGATAAAGTTTTGCCAGTCTTTGTGTGGAGTAGGTGGTCTTCACCGGAATGAAATGAGCAACCTTGGTTAGTCGGTCTGTGATGACCCATATGGCGTCATTTCCGCGTTGTGATCGGGGTAGTCCGACGATGAAATCCATTCCTATTTCATCCCATTTCCACTCCGGTATCCTGTTTGGCTGGAGTAGCCCTGCTGGCTTTTGATGCTCGGCCTTGATGCGTTGACATGAATCGCAACAAGCAATGAATGTGGCTATATCTCTTTTCATACCGTGCCACCAAAATCTGTCCTGAATGTCCTTGTACATTTTGGTCCCTCCAGGATGGATCGAGTATGGAGCGGTGTGGCTCTCCGTCAAGATCTGTTGCTTGAGTTCCTCAATGTTAGGTACGCAAAGTCTGTCTCGGTACCACAATGTTCCTTCACTGTCGGTGACGAACTCGGAAGTCTTACGAAGATTCATTTTCCTCTTTATGCCTTCGATGCTGGGATGTCCCTGTTGAGCCTTCTTAATTTGATCCACCAGGGTGGGTTGTATCTCCAGGTTCGATACGGTGCCCTCAGAGACTAACATCATGTTGAGCCTAGCAAACTCTTGCTGAAACTCAGGCCTCAAATTTTGCGGACCATCATTGTCCGGGCTGGGGTTTCGACTAAGGGCATCGGCCACTACATTAGCTTTCCCTGGATGGTAGTGAATACCGACGTCATAGTCCTTGACCAGTTCCAACCAGCGTCGTTGGCGTAAATTCAGCTCTGGCTGTGTGAAGATATATTTGAGGCTCTTATGGTCCGTATATATCTCACAGCGATTTCCCAACAGAAAGTGCCTCCACTCCTTGAGTGCATGTATAACTGCTGCTAGCTCCAAGTCATGTGTTGGGTAATTTTCCTCATGTTTTCGCATTTGCCTGGAGGCATATGCGACAACTTTGCCATCCTGCATTAGCACACATCCGAGACCTTTTCGGGACGCGTCACAATACACTTCAAAGCTCTTGTGTATGTCTGGCACAGTTAAGACCGGTGCGGTTGTCGGCTTCTTCTTGAGTTCTTGGAAGCTCTGCTCACATGCTTCCGTCCATACGAATTTCTTGTCCTTCTTGAGTAACTGTGTTATAGGTTTCGCCACAGTGGAGAACCCTTCAATAAATCTTCTGTAATATCCGGCCATTCCTAGGAAACTCCGCACATCTGTAACATTGGCGGTGGCTTCCAGTCTAGTATGGCCTTGACTTTTTCTGGGTCTACGGCCACGCCTTCTTGGTTCAGTATATGGCCCAAGAAACCAACTTGTCTTAGCCAAAATTCGCACTTGCTAAATTTGGCGTACAACTGATGTTTCCTCAATTCTCCCAAAACAATTCTGAGGTGTTCACCATGCTCTTCTGGTGTCCTCGAGTAAACCAGAATGTCGTCAATGAATACCACCACAAATTTGTCCATGAATTTCATGAATACTTTGTTCATGAGGTGGACGAAATATGCGGGAGCGTTTGTTAGTCCAAAAGGCATCACTGTGAACTCGTATAACCCATATCTGGAAGTGAAAGCTGTCTTGGGAATATCTTCTGCCCGTACCTTCAGTTGATGGTATCCCGATCTCAAATCAATCTTTGAAAATACCTTGGCTTGTGCGAGCTGGTCAAACAAATCATTGATCCGTGGCATCGGATATTTGTTTTTGATGGTGACCATATTGAGGGCTCGATAGTCTATGCACAGCCTCAGTGTCCCATCCTTCTTCTTGGCGAATAACACGGGCGAACCCCATGGTGAGGAGCTGGCTCATATAAACCCTTTGTCCAATCATTCTTTTATCTGCTTCTTCAACTCTACCAAATCTGAGGGTGCCATTCTATAAGGCTTCTTATAGATGGGAGCGGTGCCAGGTGCTAGTTCGATGCTGAATTCGATCTCTCGGTCTGGTGGCATGCCTGGTAGTTCTTCAGGGAATACATCAGGGAACTCGCATACCACTGGAACTTTTATCAGTTCTGCAATGTCCATTTTGTTCAGTTTTGGTTGCTGTGATCGTGGCCTTTCTTGGGCGGAAACTCTTATAGTCTTGCCGTGATGGTGAGTGAGAATCACTATTCGATTGAAGCAGTCGATGAACCCTTTGTTGGTGGTTAACCAGTCCATCCCTAAAATGACATCCAGTCCTTTACTTTCCAACACAATGAGATTCGCGTGGAATTGTAGTCCTTCGAACTCAATGACCATTCCTTGGCAGTAACCCTGAGCGATTTGCTTATTTCTGGGGGACTTGATGATCATAGATTTTTCCAAGGGAAGTATCGGAAAACCATGTTGCGAAACAAAACTCTTCGAAACGAACGAATGGGAAGCTCCAGAATCAAACAAAACCGTGGCAGGTACTGTGTTGACAGGGAACGTACCGAGCACGATGTCTGGGGCATTCTGCGCTTCTTCCCTGGTCACATGGTTCAGGTGACCCTTCCTGTGGTTGTTGCTGGGATTGAAGTTGTTGCGCTTGGGGGCTGGATTGTTTCCACCATTGTTCGGCTTGGGTGCCGAGTCTCTTGGCTTCGGGCACTGTTTAGCATAATGCCCTTGTTGACCACATGCATAGTAGGTGACCCCTGGACGGTATGTGAACTCCTTGTCTCTGGCATTAAATTGTCCGACGGGTCTTGGCTCAGTAGTCGTGGATCTCCTTGCGTCTGTCCTCGGGACCTCAGTCTTGCCTCGGTTGCTGCGAGCAAGAGTCGTCTTGTCCCTCTTTCGCTTGCGGATATCTTCCAGACTACGACGCTCATTCTCCAAGGTGATGGCCTTGTCCACCAACGTCTTAAAATCCGGAAAGGTGTGTACAATCAGTTGGCATCTCAGTGCTGGTGCCAGGTCGTCCAGAAATTTTTCCATCTTCTTGCTTTCTGTTATGTGCTCGTCGTAGGCATAACGAGACAGCTGAGTGAACTGACCATTGTATTCTGTGACGGACATGCATCTTTGCTTCAGGTCGTCAAACTCTCTCTTCTTGATCTTTAGGATGCTCCTGGGGATGTGCGCCCCACGGAAGCCTTCCTTGAACTCTTCCCAGGTGATGTTGTGTTCTCGGGGATGCATGTGTAGGAAGTTTTCCCACCATGCTGCGGCTGCTCCAGTAAGGTAGTGTGGTGCATAGAGCACCTTCTCATGATCTGAGCACTGAGCAATAATCAGTTTACTTTCAATCTCACGAAGCCAATCATCGGCTTCCAGCGGTCTATCAGTGTGAGCAAAAGTTGAGGGGCGAGTCTTCTGTAACTCAGATAACTTGGAATGGGGTTGATGGGGTTCACGGTGGTTTCCCATGTTGATGACATGGTTCATCATCTCTTGGTGCTGTTGCTGGCTTTGCTCGAAGAGACGGCATACTTGAGACAGTGCCGCTTCGCTGTCTTGTTGGCTGGACTGACCCTGAGTGAAATTGTTGCTGGTCTGTGTCCCGTAAACCTCTTCTGGCTGATTGGGCATGGAGCGAGTCCACGGGCGAGACATTTTTCCAGTCTGGGGTATTATTTGCAAAACCCATGAGAAAAACTGTGTAGCACAAGAAAAATCTTGCAAAGGCAATAATCAAAAGGCTTCAAGGTTTTCAAAGAAACGCAAATGATTTTTCATGGAGAAGAAGTGCTTAACATAAATCTTACATGCGAAAAGAATACACAAGATACATCACTCAGGATGCGCGTACACAATCCTGACATGTTATTTAAAACTAGCGTACTACTCCGGAAGGCAGCAAACACAACAATACAAACTAGCGTACAGATAAAACAACACATCATACAAGCAGGCATAACACGCGGCTACTCGGTGCTCTCAGTCGGAGATGGTGAAGATCTCCTTCCCCTTGCCGATGGCAAGGCTCAGTGATCCAGGAGAATCAACTTCCTCCTCTCTAGCTGGCTCCTGGCGCGTGACGCTGCGCTGTGGTGATGGTGCGGGGGCGACTGGTGGTAGAGCGCGTGCGGCAGGCGGTGCGGCTCTGACTGGAGTAGGAGCGATGACTCGGTCGAACTCCTCAGTGGTAGGCAGACGGCGAGCAGTGGCCAAAACGGCCGGTGCATAAGAGGCTGAAGACGAGACGAATGTCAGAGGCAGCGCCGTGTGGAGAAGCTCCTTCTTGCTGGCAGGACCGCCCCGGACTAAGTCCATGCGGGCAGCCACAAGATCATCTACGAGGTTGTCGAAAGACTCCTCCAGAGCCTTGAGATACTCCACAACCATCTCGATGGCTTCATCTCGCTCTCCCCGATGGCAGGCGAACGCATAGTGGCTGGTGTAGGGCACATGGCATGGGAGGTAGCGGCAGCGACGAGTCTTCATCGTAGGAAGGATGTCCCGGAGGCGAGCTATCGCCTCACGGGCAGCCATCTGCATGGCATGCCTCTCCGTAGGCATGGCCCTTCCGACAAAACGGAAGTGGCGTGCAGCAAAACGTCCTCCCTTGAACTGCACCACAGCTTGGTGCATAGACACGTCGTCACTGAGCTTGTGCTGATAGAGTGTGAACTCCGGGCGAGCTGCTGGCCCGATCGCGAGCTTGGTGATGGAGACGAGGAGCTTGACAAACCCCTCGGGCACGTTGGTGAACACTCGATTCTCACAGCTGCTGCCAGCCATCTACAAAAGTAGGCAAAAATTCTGAGTAGTCATGTCATAAATTTATGATGACCAACAGAAAATAGCTACAATTGCAAAATGCTGAAAAAGCACAAAAGACACTAATAACCGATTAGCGATCGCACCTAGTGGCTTCCTACAGTCAGCCTGGCTCTGATACCAAGCTTGTCACGACCGGTTTTTCAATAAAATAATTATTGAGAGACCAATCCCTTTTACGGACCAGCGAGGAAGAATTCCTTCTCACTGGTAGACAATATCTTGGTCACAGAAGAAAAATACCAGGAGTACTAAATATAATACAAGGTTGAGCAGAGACTGCCCAACAATTTATTACATGCACGCCGCTAAAACAATACGGCGGATAGGGTGGCAACTACTAACTCACGATAATAACGGTGGTGGAAATATCACCGCGAAGCGAGTGATATGATTCCAGAAGACTACAACTCATCGAGCGTCGGAGTGAGGCTCGAGGAGACTTATTGCGGGTGGCGGAAGCATATACAATACAAGTGACCAATATCCGGGATCGCGCAGGACTGACTGGGACTCCTCTAGGCATCGGACGCGCTATCAAACTCTTCATCCAAGAGATCGCCTTCGTCAACATCTGGCCAAATCAACAAGCCAGGTGAGTACTATGAAAGTACTCGCAAGACAGTTCGGACATAAGATATAATAAATGTAAGCATGAAGCACATGGACATGTTGACCGGTGCGATTAGACATAGAGGTAATAAATACTGGGTGCCAAGCGAGGGTCTGAATGACGCCTCGAGCGGAAACTGCAGAATAGTAATACTGGTACCAAACGAGTGTCTGAAAGACCCCTCGAGCGGAAAATGCAGAATAGTAGTACAGGTGCCACACGAGTGTCTAAAAGACTCCTCGAGCGGAAAATGCGGAGTAATAATGCGGGTGCCAAACGAGTGTCTGAAAGACTCCTCGAGCGGAAAATGCGGAGTAATAATGCGGGTGCCAAACGAGTGTCTGAAAGACTCCTCGAGCGGAAAATGCGGGATAATAATGCCACAGTCGGGCGTCGGGGCGACACCACATAAAGGGCTTATAATAGAAAATAAAGGCAGTGCATGGCACAGTCGGACGTCTGAGCGACGTCGCATAAAGGGCTTATATTTTATGTAAGAGACAAAAACACGCCACAGTCGGACGTCGGCGCGACGTCACATAAAGGGCTTATATCACAGCTCAGTAATACAACAGTTTAGGAACATAATTTATCACGAGCACGAAACAAATATAAAGTTAGTCCATCTGCAGGAATAACCATAAATCTGAATTTACCACTTGAGCTTGTTCACCGAGGACAAGTTTTTCACACGGATAGATATGGATATAATGTTCTCATTACTTGATCATGGATACGATGATATGGAAAGAATTGACTCTGCAGAGTTTGTACTTAACCACAGCCAACGGATTTCAGTAGTCACGGGGACTAGTTCCGTCTACGGTATTTTGGAAGAAACACGTCTAACCAGTACACACCCAATTCAACCATCCGAAGCCAGGGATCACCCTCGGCAACATTCAAGAAAAACCTTGAGACGGGGAGGCTACAACCTCGCGTAGCATGGGATCAAATTTCTATACGCGCGCTTTAAGGGGGTGCCCTCCCTCTCGGTCCCAACCGGAAACACCCATGCCCCCTGACCGGATGACTGGCTTTAATCCTGGGCCAAGGTACCATCATCCCGGCCTCTCTGTTTGGTGTGTACACGGAAAGAGGTTACCAACTTAGTAAACCGCATCCTGGCAATGAGACATGTGGTAGCACGGAAGGGGAAAGAACGGTAACGTGGCTCCAACCACGTTAACGTCGGAGGAAGTCGGATGACGCAAGGCTGGTATGCTACAACAGTACCACCTTGCTTCCCTTCATGTCACCACATGATTAGGCCACCTCTCATCAGAGGTCATCGCAACTTTGGAACATGCGGGAAAAGAACGATAACGTGGCTCCAACCACGTTAACGTCGGGGAAAGTCGGATGACGCAAGGCTGGTATGCTACAACAGTACCACCTTGCTGCCCTTCATGTCACCACATGATTAGGCCACCTCTCATCAGAGATCATCCGGACTTTGGGACAACCGGGTAGTTGCCTTACAAGCAACAAGGTATTTACCGACACTCATATGCCACGCACAAACTTTCACGCAAACATGCAAAACACCTGTCATATCAAATGTTCAAAACATGCTTGCCTGGTTCGGAGAAGTCGGAGTCTAGCTCGGCGAAATTCGCGGCTCCGTCACCTCTTCCGGAACCTACGGCAATCACGAAACGGGTACTAACGTGAAAACAAACACATACACAGAAACTTTTCCAACTATTTTTTAAATAAATCCCATAAAAAACTAGACAAAATTTGAAGATTGTCAGAAAAAGAATCACTCAAAAATTCCTTTTTATTAAAAAGTTATAAAGGTTTCTGTCCAGGGACTTATCTGTAATGAAACAGAAAATTTCCAGGGTTTTAACTGAGAAAACAGAAAACGCTTCGGTTGGGAATGCGCAAGCGCAAAGGAGAAGACGTATTTTGCCCGAAGGCGCCAACAGAAAATGGTTCGCGAATAAAAGAACAGAGGCTGACACGCGGGGTCCACATGTCAGGTTTGAAAAGCTCGCCGGCGCCCGAAGACTGCGGTGGACGCCTGCGTCGAACCACGGCGAGTTAGGAGAAACGGAGGGTACCAAGAGCTTCAGCGTCTTCTTCCGTGTCGGTGGTTGGTGGACTCGTCCAACGGGGAGCACCACGTCGACGGCGACACTATCTCCAGCGGACGGCGGCTCGGGTGAGGATGGGGAACTCCGGTGGAGGGCTGCAAACTACGAATTGAGGTGCGGGTCAGAACGAGTGATGCAAGGTGAAGCTACTGGCAAGAGAATGGAGGCGGAGGAGCACACACGGGGGCGAATCGGGCTGGATCCCATGGCGGGTCGCGGCGGCCGGAGTCGAGGAAGGAGACCTCCTCGGGGCTCTTCCAGTGGCTAGGCGTGCTCTAGGGGGAGTGCAGGGCTGGTGGGTGCTCGAGTTGAAGCTCGGGGCCTCTATTTATAGGCAGATCGACGGGGTGGCCGTGAACGGAGAATCTCCGGCGAGCGATTACGGCGGAGCAGTGGATTGGCAGGTGGTTTGAGCGGCCAGGCAGCATCAGTGGAGGTTACTGGAGTCGTTTTACAGCTAAACGGAGATGGTCTTGGCGTAATGGCGTCGGTCCACGGTGAGGTGACCGCACGGGCTTAACGGCGGCAGAGAGCGCGCTCCGCGCCCTGCGGTTCACGACGAGAGCGGTCAGCGCGTTCGGGGGAGTGGAAGGCCACGCGGCGAGCTCCGGTGGTTTGGGCGGCGCTGGGTGGCGTCGTCGGCGCCGTGTCTCCCGCTGGCGCCCGCAAAGCCGCCGCCGGCGTCGGTCACGGGGCGGCGCACCTTCTGCTGCTCGTCGCCGACGCCCGCAAGGCGCCAGGCATTCGTGCGGTGCAGGAACAAGAGGGCGGGGACGAGGAGCAAGGCGACGTGGTGGCACTGGCGAGATCGACGTCCTCCTTTGAAGAAAACGACGGCAAGCCACTGCAGTGTTCTCTGAACTTTCTGAATGTGACAAAGACAGTGCACTGCAGGTGTTCGACAGAAGGTTTTGGCTATGAGATAAATTTTTCTGGAGCTGTAACTTGGTGAGGTGACCACTCAATGCACCCAGAGGCTGCCTGATTTTACTTGGAATTTTTGGAGAAGGTTTTGAATGAATTTCACCAAATTTGTCAAATCTGGTCCAAACTTGCAGCAGGTGTAGTTTGAAAATTTTGAACTGAAGACCAGTGGATCTTCATGGTTCTAGGTTGAGGGTTCAAAGGACTAGGAGGGGAAAAAGGTTTGGTGGCAAAAATCAAGACAGAAAGTGGAGTTCCTTTGCAAATCTCCAAGTGCTAGAAAAGAAGGCAGAAATTTATTTGAATAGAATTTGAATGGAAATAATCATATGGGGAGGTTCAACTTGCTGGATTTGATGCAAATCATGATCCAAAGGTGAGGGAAGGGTTAGGAGGGAGCATTTGCACTAGGGCCATGGCAAGAAGGAATTTGTTGAAAGTGGCAAAGGAGTTTTCCAAAAGCCATAGTGCATTTCCAAAAAGATTTTCAAAAGTCATTTTCCCAAATGAAAAACATTTTTTCTTGAGTCCAAATGAAAAGCAAGAACCTCCAAGACCAAAGGCAGATCTTGTGTGAATCCAAACAAGACTTTTGCCATAAAGAAAAATATATGAGAGGGAGAGTTCTCTTGAAGAAAAATTTAAATCACTCCCCTCAAGTCAAATAAAAATCTTTAAAAAAATCCAAATAAAAACTTGGGTGTCACATAAGAAGAAGGTGGCAGCTCCCTAAAATAGCCAAAAGGCAGCTATAGGGCTACTGTCACAAAAAGAAACTCAACAGTTGTACGAGACGGCCAAAAAGCAGCTCAGAACTCGTGACAGTCGTTGAAGAGAGAAATAAAAATCGGCATCGACCCCGGATAGCTAAAAACAGCTTAGATCACGGGCGTGGTGCCGTCATTGGAGAAAAAGGGGACAAGGGCTCATCAAGATCATTTTCCAGGTTCACAGGTACTTGTATTGAGCTCATTGATGTCGTCAATCCTCATAATCCCTTTGTCACACTGCTGTGTATACTGGCTTTCTTCTTTTAACCATCTTCACGTGGTTGTCAGATCCTCATCTGAGTGACTTGTAAGATCTTGGTGGTATGCTCACCGCATATATATGAGAATCTGATTCCCGAGACAGACGTGTATTCTGACTGATTCTTGCTTCTGACCAAAATGTCGCGAATCTGATTCTTGGGATTCACTGCCATATGCTGTCAATTCACAGCGTACTCCCTTGTACCAATGTCTTACTGAGGAAGGCTGGCTGGCTTGTGCTCGAAACTTTCATCAGACAGCTTGCTAAAGAAGACTAGTATCGTGCTTCAGAAGCTTACCCCCTTAAAGACTTTGCTGGGGAAAGACTCAGTACCTTATGCCGGAAGCTTTTCTGGTTGCCTACTGAAGAAGGCAGAGTACCATGTACGGGAAATCATCCGTGTATCGTACTGAGGAAGATAGATGAATCTTGCCTTGGAAGCTTCTCGGGTATCTTGCGAGGGAAGATTGGGTTGCTTACACCTGAAGCTTCTTATTGTGATATGCGGACCAATTTCCACATATATAACCATCTTAATATTTTTGTTACTGATTTCTTGTATGAAACGGGGTTTTGCAGGACTATCCTCCTTTCTGATTACATGCCATATTTTTGCTTGCTTCCAGGTATAGCGGGTTCCAAAATCATCCTCAACAAAAAATTAAACTTGTATCTGGGCCATACCTTTGATAATATTCTATCAACCTGGCACACAATTTATCTTCTTGCTGATTTGATCATTTCTGCTATGAGGAGTGCACACTGTGGGAGACTTGACTCTCAGTAACATGATCAGATATCCCCCAATCTGAATGCAGTCGGCTGAGAATTCCATACTGTTGTGAGGAGTGCACGTTAATGCAAACTTTATACTGACATTCCATCCAGGATTTCTTTTGTATTCAGACGAGCTATTTCCAATTTCACTTCAGTTTGCTGACAATTCCATTCTGTTTAGCTGAGTTTCCAAATATATGCATTTCTTGCTGACTCTTCGGGTCCGGTGTCGGCTGACGAGCAACTTTAATAGGGGGAAAATTTGTAATAGCGAAGTCCCAAAGAAAGAAACAAAAGAAACGACTAAAACAAAAGCACCCAAGCATACTACTAATATAATTAATCAAGCAATCATCACATATTCCTACTACTCACACCATAATATGCATGCACACCTAAGCACACAAATCGCGCGGAAACTCTGGTATTATGGTCTAATATGTTGTGGCGGTGTGCACGAAGATTATATCCATGTGTGGAAGGAGTTGGCATAACCGAAGCTACACCAAGCACTGGCCGAACAGTGGCTGGATCTGGATGGATACACCGGTGAGGACGGACTTGACGATCAAGTAGCGAGACACAAAAGTCACGACCACATCATCATCAAGCGTACGAAAGGGATTCATACACGTCCAAAGAATAGAATGACGGGGTAGGGTAGCGGTGGAAAAACAAGGCTCCCTGGCATTGCCCTTTTCTGATAACCAAGATCAGTAAGGGTTGCCAGAGGGACGAGATGGATGGCATGATTCGGGATAGAAACAAGTCTGTCACCAAAATAATATGGGTGGGTGGCGGAAAAATATACGCGATACCTGAGCATAACTCCTGCAAATGGTGTCTGGAACTCTTGGGACCAGGGCATCACTCTGCTGGGATAGAGATAACGCCGAACACCTAAGAGCAGACATGCTAAGAAAGAGGGTGCAGGCGGTGGACCAAAAACGATGCCACCTACACTCACAACATTAATCGTTAGTGACAAAATAATAATCTATATGCATGCTATGCGACAAACAAATGCAACAATAAAGTGCGAAAAACCAACTGGGGTCTATACTACAACTTTCTAACATTCGCGCGGGCTAGGACATCCTACAGCCAGACCTGCTTTGATACCAAGCCCGTGGCACCCCGGCTCAGAGAAACCGGAACGCCCCGTATTCTAGCCCAGAGATCGAGGAAAAGTCTTCTGGAATACGGCACTGCTTAGCATACAAAAAACCAGCTTTCTATTATAACACGAATATGATTACAAGGTCTCTGATATTACAATCAATAACATCAGCACAGCAACACTACGCCATCCTCAGTTGCTCTATGCAAGCAGCAGAACAACTTGAAGCAGCGGAAGAACTTCTAGCAGCGGAACAACGACGACGGTGGTGAACTCCACTCCGCAGGGACTCTGGCTGGAATGCTTATCCTAGCTCGCGAACACAGGAACAACACCAAACAAGCAAGAAATCCAGGCACGACCTGCAAGCTCGCATGACACACCAGGTCAGTACATTGAATGTACTTGCAAGCTCACAATAACCAAACGCATTCAAGACAAACAACAGTATGGCAATTACAGGTTAATCAGGGATTATCATGAGATCATCAGGATAACATGGCATGAACAATATGAACATAATATCGCTAGGACAATATATGATCATGGCATGAACATATAAATCTGATGATACTAGCATGCAACATGATGACACTACATGCACCATTTATTCTGTTCGGGTTACCTCGTAACCATCACATGCATCACTTACCAACCTTGGACATCACACGATCATCTCAGGATCAAATCAAGCTTGGCAAAAACAATACCGTAGTAATCATTAAATGACCACAAGGAGCTTGATTTTTACCCACGATTCTCGCACAACATCACGAATGTACAACAACTCGGTATCCTCGATACCACAGTGATCTTTCCGGCGATCACAACCATGACCAACACTTGGTCTTACACGGTGATCTTTCCGGCGATCACAACCAACTTATCTCATCGTCGAACTGGGGTTGTCATTAATCAAGTTATTATTAATACTGTTGACTCACAGTGGGACCGACTACGAACTGGGCCCTTATCCGTGGGCGCGGCTATCGATATATTTAATATACACTCTGCAGAGGTTAGTACACTGTACCCACACCACGGAACCCATGGCCTCGCACTCCCATTCGGGTGGACCAACGGCGTTCCGACAAAACCGATCTACTGCCATGACACTCTCCCGGCCACTCCGACTCACTCCACATTGGGCTAGTCCTGGGTGGCCCCATGTCTACCAAAGACACAATGACCACCGTCGTGGTCCGTCCCAAACATGGACAAAAGCGCTTATCATCCAACTATGGGCACACAAGGTTATGTCTGCTTACCTGATCAGGGTACGCATGCCCATAACCTTCCCTAGTTGGAGGCACCGGTGAGAGGCACGACAATAGACCCAGTTAGGACCCCCCATAAGGCAAGTGTGGTTGCACTGGTCAGCTCGATTTGGTGGCACCATGACTCAGCCAACAGTTGTTCAAGTTCAATTTAATCCGGTTAAACTTGAATGCAATTTGTTGAGCCATGATAAAATAACATGATGCAATAATGCATAAACATGATATCAACATAAGCACGGGGTGCAACATAACTATCCACCATATCCACAATGAATCATATCCAACTGAGCATAGTATAATGACGAGCATGAATATCACAAGTACAACACTACTCATAGAAACCTAGCATGACCACTAGCATCAACAATAAATATCATGCAAGACATATCAACAATGCTACCATGCAATCATTTAACCAACTGGATGCAATGGAACATGCATAACAATGGTACTCGGGACAGACGGCAGTCATGCACCAAAGACCATCACCAACATCAACATGTACTACTAGCAAGCATAAGCATATGAAAGGAATACTAGCACTAGCAGGGCCTGATAACTAGGTGCATAACAACATAGTAAGAAAGTAAGCACTAACCCAGAAGCATTACCGAAACAACGATAACCATATTTTAAATAAGCAATCATTGAATAAATATTCAAGTTGAAAACCATGGCTACTGCATGACTATCATCCAAGTGGGTATTGTGGCTTGCCTGGGGTTGAAGAAGGCATCGGGAAGAAGTGCGGTGAAGCCGTGGAAAGATTTGGCGGAAACAGTTCTCTCCCGGAGGGGCTGGTTACGTGCAAGGGAAAAAAGGTCATTTCCAAAATATTAACACATAGTAAAAATGATACCAATAGAACGGGCTCGAGGAGACGAAGTAGTGGGCTTTGGAATCACCTCAAACGGAGTTACGGTTGCGGAGTTATGAGGTGTAGAAGATTAGGGAATTTTTTGTAAAAAAATATTCACAACCGGGTCCCTGAGTGGATAAGGCAGAGGCGCAAAATTAGAAATACGCTTTCAGACCAGGAAAACGTATTTTGGGCTGATGAAAGAAAGAAGTACGCTTTCGTTCGATGAAAGCGCACAACCGGAAATACGCCTTCGGGCAAATGAAAACGCACTCACCCGGGGCGCTTCCACTTATCCACGTCATGAGCGGCGGGGCCGGGCTCCTTGGTCACTTACAGGTGGGGCCAGCCATTGACTCTCTCTCCTCCCTCGTTCCCTCTTCCTCCTCCCGTGCTCGAGAGAGGCAGAGGCGATGCCGGCCGCCTCGACGGCGAGTCCCGGCAACTCCGGCCATCTCCCGCGGAGCTCGGCACACCGGCGTGCTCGGGAAGAAGCGGCGCATCTGATGGCGTAGGGCACGGCCACCGAGGAGCACCGAGGCGAGGGCAGTTTTGAGGACGGCAGACGGTGGCTACGGGCGATGATGGACTTGGCACTCCAGGCCACCCGAGGAGGAGGAGAAGATGTGGGGAGGTTCGCGATGCTCCGGGCTGTCTAGTGGAAGTGGAAAGAGGGAGAGGGAGGCTCGGACTCGAGCTAATTTAGGAGGGAGGCCGCGGCGGCCATGGTGGCAATGGGGGTCGAGAAGAGCGGCTCGAGCTTGGGCAAGGCATTAGGGAGGACTATAGGAGCAAGGCGAGGCTGGTGGTGAGCTCGAACGAGGCCGGGGATGGCTATTTATAGCCGGGCGAGGGAGTGTCGCGCTGGCGTCGCCGCGGACGCGTGGCCGGTGCCACGGACGTGTGTGCGCGCGCTCGAGCTTGGGGGAAGGCAACGGGGAGACGTAGGGAGGAGCCCACGGGGAAGAGGGAGCCCACGGAGCAGGGGGAGGAAGAAGACGGCGACGAATAGAGCCAAATGGCCACTATTCGCCCGTGGTCACGCGGCGGCGAGCGTCGGTGAGCAAGCGGACGGAGAGGAAGAGGGGTCCAGGGGAACGGCGACGATGAGATGCAGCCACTGGACATGCTCACGAGCTCTAAGACGACGAGAGGAAGCGGTGCCAAAGCACAAACGGTGCTCTGGATACGCCACAGCGCACAGAGCGCGTGCACAGGCACGCCATTGTCGTGGTCACCGCGTGCACTAGCATGTAGCGGGGGAGATGGGCTGGAACTTGTTTTCTAGTGGTAAGTCCTACTAGGGTAGGTCTCAACTATGGTGGTATCTCGGTGAAAAGAGCTCCGGTTGAATGGTAATTAACCTCTGAAGTTTACTGCAGTAAACTTGGATGAGAACTGCTGATCAATAGGAAGGAGTTTGGAAGCAATGAAATTGTCTGGTAGGTCTAGGGTAAGAAGGACTTTCACCCTGGTAACTTGGAGAGGATTAGGATCAAGATTTAATGTAGTTGCTTAACAACCACATAAACTGGTCCAGAAACTAGATTAGGATGATGCACTCTGATGAAGCATCAACTTGAGCTCAAATTGGGCAAGGCGGAGTCATTTGGTCCTATGAAGATGCTCAAAAAGTCTCATACCAATTGGCCTAGCCAAACTGGTACTTGCTTCACAAACATCTTCTCTGGACAGAAACTTGCAAAAATTCTAGAGGAAAAATGGCTTGATGAAACATGCCCAAAATGGGTGGAGGTAGGTTATATGGATAATACAAGGCCTAGAAAAATTGGCAGGCATAATGGAGCATGATAAAATATACTTGCTTCACAAACTGAAATTTTGGACAGAATCAAAGAATTGAAGATGAGCTCACATTGGGCATGACATGATCTCTACTTTGGTGGAGGGCTATGATATGATGATATGAGGGATCATGCAAAATGGCAACTCCTTTGGATATCCCTAGCTTGCACCTCCTTCACAAAGCTTCTTTCTGGATAGAGACTTTGGAAAATCATAATTAAATAATTACTAGGCAAATGAGGTTGCATTTTGTCATGTGGCAATGATATGGACAAGCAAAGGTGTCCAAGGAGTTTGAGGTCAATTGGGAAAAGGAAAATAGCACTTGCTTCACAATGTGCCATTTAGGGCAAAATAGGAAATGAATTATTTGAGCATGATGATAAACATGAAAAATGAAATATTTTGCCATATTTGAGAAAGATATGACCCAAAAAATTTATGAGAATTATTTGGGAATTTTAGGAGTGATGGAAATAAAGGTTGTTGCACAATCTAGGGCAATTTGAGTTATTCCTTTAATAGAAAAGGAATATTCCCAATAAAAAGAATATTGGGATTTGGGCTAGGATGAAAATGACAAGGTCTAGGGAAGGATTTGGGAATGACAAGCCACTCCGGAAACAAAGAAGTGGGCATCTTCTTCAATTTCCAGACCACAAAGCCACGGAAAAAGAAAACTCAAGCAAAAACCTCAGAAAAACAAAAGAAAAAGAAAGGGCCAAAAATCAGGCTATCACAATAACCTTGAGAAATTCCTCGATACTGATCTAGAAGAAATTTATATGTATTGTGCGTTGAATTGCATTGAAAATCCTTATATTGCCAAGTATTTAAAGAAAAGAAAACAAATAGAAGATGAAGAGAATACTAATGAAAGGGAAGAGACTTCCCAATATTCTCCTATTATTTCTTATGATGAATCAGGTAACGAGAAGGAGGCTTCTATTCAACCAATCTCATTAATAAGGAGCTCCAAAAAGAGGATTGAACCCACACATGATGTGAAGAAGAAAAAGAAAAGACGGAGAAGCAAAGGTAGAAAGGTATCTCTCCCAAATGATGTTGCTCCTATTACTCATTGTGATGATGATAATTGCTATACTATTGGTGCTATCCATACTATTAATGATGAGAATGATGATGCTAATGATATGCAAAGCCACAAGCTTGGGGATGCTATGTTTGATGAAGATGATATGTTTAGTCCCCCAAGTTTTGATGAGCAAATTTATTATGATGAAAGCATGCCTCTTATTTATGCTGATTATTGTGATGACACGTATGCTATAAAAAATAAACATAACCATGAAACTTGTCCTCATGATTTTAATTTTCAATTGGATTATGCTTCACATGATAGTTATTTTGTTGAGTTTGCTCCCACTACTATTAATGAGAATAAATTTGCTTATGTGGAGAGTAGTAAAATTTCTATGCTTGTAGATCTTGAAAAGAATGCTTTAGGTGCTGGTTATATTGTTGAATTCATTCATGATGCTACTGAAAATTACTATGAGGGAGGAATTTATGCTTGTATGGATTGCAATAATACCAACTTTCCTCTCTATGTGCTTAAAGTTTTGAAGTTATGCTTGTTTTTCCTTCCTATGCTAGTTGATTATTGTTCCCATAAATTGTTTGATCACAAAATCCCTATGCATAGGAAGTGGGTTAGACTTAAATGTGCTAGTCATATTCTTCATGATGCTCTCTTTATGTTTCAATTCTTATGTTTCATGTGAGCATCATTGAAATCATCATGCCTAGCTAGGGGCGTTAAACGATAGCGCTTGTTGGGAGGCAACCCAATTTTATTTTTAGTTTCTTGCTTTTCGGTTCTGTTTAGGAATAAATAATACATCTAGCTTCTGTTTAGATGTGGTTTTGTGTTTTAATTAGTGTTTGTGCCAAGTTAAACCTATAGGATCTTCTTGGATGATAGTTATTTGATCTTGCTGAAAATTCCAGAAATTTTCTGTTCATGATATAATATTGATTCCAATTGCAGCAGATCAATAAACAAATTATTTAGGTCGTCCTATTTTGGCAGAATGTTTAGAGTTCCAGAAGTCTCCGTTAGTTACAGATTACTATAGACTGTTCTGTTTTTGACAGGTTCTGTTTTTAGTGTGTTGTCTGCTTATTTTGATGAATCTATGGCTAGTAAAAGAGTTTATAAACCATAGAGAAGTTGGAATACAGTAAGTTTAACACCAATATAAATAAAGAATGAGTTCGTTACAGTACCATGAAGTGGTGTTTTGTTTTCTTTCGCTAACGGAGCTTACGAGTTTTCTGTTGAGTTTTGTGTTGTGAAGTTTTCAAGTTTTGGGTAAAGATTCGATGGACTATGGAATAAGGAGTGGCAAGAGCCTAAGCTTTTGGATTCCCAAGGCACCCCAAGGTAAAATCCAAGGACACCAAAAAGCGAAAGCTTGGGGATGCCCCGGAAGGCATCCCCTCTTTCGTCCTCTTTCGTTCATCGGTAACTTTACTTGGAGCTATATTTTTATTCACCACATGATATGTGTTTTGCTTGGAGCGTCATTTTATTTTATTTTATTTTTCTTGCTGTTTGAATAAAATACCAAGATCTGAAATTCTTAAATGTTAGAGAGTCTTCACATAGTTACATAATTATTTGACTACTCATTGATCTTCACTTATATCTTTCGGACTAGTTTGTTGTTTTGCTCTAGTGCTTCACTTATATCTTTTAGAGCACGGCGGTAGATTTATTTTGAAGAAATATATGAACTCTCATGCTTCACTTATATTATTTTGAGAGTCTTTATAATAGCATGGTAATTTGCTTTGGTTATGAATTTAGTCCTAATATGATGGGCATCCAAGAGGGATATAATAAAAACTTTCATATAAAGTGCATTGAATAATATGAGAAGTTTGATTCTTTATGATTGTTTTGAGATATGAAGATGGTGATATTAGTGTCATGCTAGTGGAGTAGTTGTGAATTTGAGAGATACTTGTGTTAAAGTTTGTGATTCCCGTAGCATGCACGTATGGTGAACCGTTATGTGATGAAGTCGGAGCATGATTTATTTATTGATTGTCCTCCTTATGAGTGGTGGTCGGGGACGAGCGATGGTCTTTTCCTACCAATCTATCCCCCTAGGAGCATGTGCGTAGTACTTTGTTTCGATAACTAATAGATTTTTGCAATAAGTATGTGAGTTCTTTATGACTAATGTTGAGTCCATGGATTATACGCACTCTCACCCTTCCACCATTGCTAGCCTCTCTAATACCGCACACCTTTCGCCGGTATCATACACCCATCATATACCTTCCTCAAAACAGCCACCATACCTACCTATCATGGCATTTCCATAGCCATTCCGAGATATATTGCCATGCAACTTTCCACCGTTCCGTTTATTATGACACGCTCCATCATTGTCATATCGCTTAGCATGATCATGTGGTTGACATCGTATTTGTGGCAAAGCCACCGTTCATAATTCTTTCATACATGTCACTCATGAGTCATTGCACATCCCGGTACACCGCGGAGGCATTCATATGGAGTCATATTTTGTTCTAAGTATCGAGTTGTAATTCTTGAGTTGTAAGAAAATAAAAGTGTGATGATCATAATTATTAGAGCATTGTCCCAAGTGAGGAAAGGATGATGGAGACTATGATTCCCCCATAGGTCGGGATGAGACTCCAGACTAAATAAAAAAAGGGGGGAAGGCCATAAAAAAAAGAAAAGGCCAAAGAAAAAAATGAGAGAAAAAGAGAGAAGGAACAATGCTACTATCCTTTTACCACACTTGTGCTTCAAAGTAGCACCATGATCTTCATGATAGAAAGTCTCCTATGATATCACTTTCATATACTAGTGGAAAATTTTCATTATAGAACTTGGCTTGTATATTCCAATGATGGGCTTCCTCAAAATGCCCTAGGTCTTCGTGAGCAAGCGAGTTGGATGCACACCCACTTAGTTTCTTTTGTTGAGCTTTCATATACTTATAGCTCTAGTGCATCCATTGCATGGCAATCCCTACTCACTCACATTGATATCTATCAATGGGCATCTCCATAGCCCGTTGATAGGCCTAGTTGATGTGAGACTATCTTCTCCTTTCTTTGTCTTCTCCACAACCACCATTCTATTCCACATATAGTGCTATGTCCATGGCTCACGCTCATGTATTGCGTGAAGATTGAAAAAGTTTGAGAACATCAAAAGTATGAAACAATTGCTTGGCTTGTCATCGGGGTTGTGCATGATTTAAATATTTTGTGTGATGAAGATAGAGCATAGCCAGACTATATGATTTTGTAGGGATAGCTTCTTTGGCCCTGTTATTTTGAGAAGACATGATTGCTTTGTTAGTATGCTTGAAGTATTATTGTTTTCATGTCAATATTAAACTTTCGTTTTGAATCTTATGGATCTGAATATTCTTGCCACAATAAAGATTATATTGATAAATATGTTAGGTAGCATTCCACATCAAAAAATTTGTTTTTATCATTTACCTACTCGAGGACGAGCAGGAATTTAGCTTGGGGATGCTGATACGTCTCCAACGTATCTATAATTTTTGATTGTTCCATGCTATTATACTATCTGTTTAGGATGTTTTTGGTTTTATTAAACACTTTTATATTATTTTTGGGACTAACCTATTAACCCAGAGCCCAGTTCTAGTTTCCGTTTTTTTGCCTATTTCAGTGTTTCGCAGAAAAGGAATATCAAATGGAGTCCAAACGGAATGAAACCTTCGGGAGAGTTATTTTTGGAACGGAAGCAATCCAGGAGACTTGGAGTGTACGTCAGGGAAGCAACGAGGTGGCCACGTGGCAGGGAGGCGCGCCTGCCCCCATGGGCGCGCCCCCACCCTCGTGGGCCCCTCGTGGCTCCCCTGATCGACTTATTTCGCCTATATATATATATATCCATATACCCTAAAACCATCAGGGAATAGAATAGATCGGGAGTTCCGCCGCCGCAAGCCTCTGTAGCCACCAAAAACCAATCGGGACCCTGTTCCGGCACCCTGCCGGAGGGGGGATCCCTCATCGGTGGCCATTTTCATCATCCCGACGATCTCCATGACGAGGAGGGAGTAGTTCACCCTCGGGGCTGAGGGTATGTACTAGTAGCTATGTGTTTGATCTCTCTCTCTCTCTCTCTGTCGTATTCTTGAGGTGATACATTCTTGATGTATCGCGGCTTTGCTATTATAGATGGATCTTATGATGTTTCTCCCCCTCTACTCTCTTGTAATGGATTGAGTTTTCCCTTTGAAGTTATCTTATCGGATTGAGTCTTTAAGGATTTGAGAACACTTGTTGTATGTCTTGCCATGCTTATCTGTGGTGACAATGGGATATTCACGTGATCTACTTGATGTATGTTTTGGTGATCAACTTGCGGGTTCCGTGACCTCGTGAACTTATGCATACGGGTTGGCACACGTTTTCATCTTGACTCTCCGGTAGAAACTTTGGGGCACTCTTTGAAGTACTTTGTCTTAGTTTGAATAGATGAATCTGAGATTTTGTGATGCATATCGTATAATCATACCCACGGATACTTGAGGTGACATTGGAGTATCTAGGTGACATTAGGGTTTTGGTTTATTTGTGTCTTAAGGTGTTATTCTAGTACGAACTATATGATAGATCGAACGGAAAGAATAGCTTCATGTTATTTTACTACGGACTCTTGAATAGATCAATCAGAAAGGATAACTTTGAGGTGGTTTCGTACCCTACCATAATATCTTCGTTTGCTCTCCGCTATTAGTGACTTTGGTGTGACTCTTTGTTGCATGTTGAGGGATAGTTATATGATCCAACTATGTTATTATTGTTGAGAGAACTTGCACTAGTGAAAGTGTGAACCCTAGGCCTTGTTTCCTAGCATTGAAATACCGTTTACGCTCACTTTTATCACTTGCTACTTTGCTGTTTTTATATTTTCAGATTACAAAAACCTATATCTACCATCCATATTGCACTTGTATCGCCATCTCTTTGCCGAACTAGTGCACCTATACAATTTACCATTGTATTGGGTGTGTTGGGCACACAAGAGACTCTTTTATTTGGTTGCAGGGTTGCTTGAGAGAGACCATCTTCATCCTACACCTCCCACGGATTGATAAACCTTAGGTCATCCACTTGAGGGAAATTTGCTACTATCCTAAAAACCTCTGCACTTGGAGGCCCAACAACGTCTACAAGAAGAAGGTTGCGTAGTAGACATCAGTGCCCATGCCCCACGATCATGGGGCGGGGAACGGACGCCTCACCCGTCCTTTCGATCCTGCTCGCGCGCCACACGTCCTCCATGCAAGTGGCAGGCAGTGGAGGCGGGAAACCGGGCCGTCGCTGATTGGGGCAGTGGGTCGGTCCTGATTCCCCGTGCCTCCGATGGCTGGATTGGTTGAGTGGGGGGGCCGAGCCTTGACCACGCCCCTTTATAAGGAGGGGGAGGGGGGTGTCATCCCACATCTCTTCAATATCCATCCTCCTCCACCTTTGCTCCTTTCTTCCACCTGCCATGGCGAGAGGAGGTGCTGGGCCTTTGACGGTGGCGGCAAGGGTTGCTGCTCGTCAACGCGTCCCTCCTACCCACGAGCCCGCGGCGGCAGAGCCGGCCATGAGAGGAAGGGGGAGGGGCGTGGCCGAGGTCGCCGCGGCGGTTGGGGGAGAGGGGGACGAGGTGGCGCAATGGCCGTGCCTCCGCCAGCGGTGCCTCCCGCGATGGAGGGCCACGTCGGGGACCAGCCCCGCGAGTTCTTCATCAGGCTGCACCGGCCGCCGCGTCGTCGTCTCCGTCTTCCCACCCCCTTCGCTCAGGAGATGGAGCTCGATCCGCCCCAGACCCTTAGATTGCACATGAGGGGCTGCGGGACCGGCAGCACGCGGGTCGACATCGACTTCCCCGCTCCTCATGTTATGTATCACCGTCGCGGATGGAAGACATTCGCTCGCATCCATAGCTTGACGGTGGGGCTCGTCCTCTACTTCAAGCTAATGGAGGGCGGCCTGCTCTCCGTCAAGGTCTTCGGAGATCTTGGAACTCGCCTGAAGTGCTACATGGAGATCTCCTCCGACGATGAAGATTCCTCCTCGAGCGGGAGTGACGAGGAGGACAGCGGCAGCGACGACGAGGGAGTCGAGCGGCAGGATGCCGACTCCGACTTCGACTGACCGCGCCGCTCCTCCCTCGGCCACGCGCCCTGCCAAGGGCCATCCTCGCCAAGCTCTCCATTGGGGCGCTCCCCGTCGTCTCCTTGGGCGGCTGGCGTAGGAGGGCCGGAGAAGGCGAAGAAGCGGGTGGCGGCCGTCAAGTCGGAGTACGCGGGCACCGACGCCTTCGTCGCGTATTACCGGCCCACTGCCTCATCTTCCAGCTCCTTTCCCGGCACCAAGCTGTTCTCTTGGTGCCTTCTGCTCCTCACACCTTTCCTAGGCGCTCTTTTTGCCCTCCCGCTGCCTTGTTCCACCTTCTATGGAGAGGGACAAGAAAGGGATTACGTGCACCTTATCTCTTTTTTAGTTTGTAAGCCTGCGGGCACTTGTTAATTTTAAGACTTGTAATCCCCTTGCTCATGTTTTTAATTCCGTATGAACTGTACCTGTATGGGATGTTTTTAATGAAAAAGGGTGCTTGCTGGGTTTTCTGTGCGTGAGCGAGGCCCATGCCAAGGATGAATTTTTGTTATTTTTAAGATAAACATTGTCGCCCGGCAACAGGCCTCGCCGTTTCCCCACTTCAGTCGACCATCCTCGCGCTCTTGGCAGAGGCAGGGAGAAGTAGAGTTAGGCCCTTCGTTCACCTCCTCGCCACCGCGACTACTACCAAATTCCGACCCAGGAGGTAGCCCTTGGGTACAGGAAAGGGGAGCACGGTGGTTTTAAGAACATAAACGAGGTTTCACATATCCCAGTTCTATACGAAAACACATAACAGGGGGATGAAAGACTTATTTGAATCTGCAGCCCTCGGCAACCTTGGCTTGCCGTGGTTGGATCCTTGTGCCTGCGTGCCGGTTCGTTCTCTTTTCCCAAGCGGCTGGAGCGCCGGGGCTGGAGCGCCGGTTCGTTCTCTTTTCCCAAGCGGCTTAGCAGAAGTGTCCGCGTGCCTTGCAAACCAAAGAGAACAGAAAGACACACACTCGGCCTCTAGGCTAGGGGTTAGTCGCCGCTAAGCACTATCAACCCTAACCGACGGGGAGACTTAACCTAGCATGCATGCTATAACTTAGGGCGCCAGCGCTTCGTTTATTTATGCTCAGGGTCTGCGCCTGGCTTCGTACAAAGGGTTACATGCCTTGCTGGCAAGGCTTGTACAAAAGGTGGTTTGCCAGGAGGCCCGGCAACCGCACCTTATGGGTAAAACTTGCGAAGATGTTCGATGTTCCAGGAATTGCTCACTGGGACAGCATCTTCAGTCTCCAGCAGGACTGCACCAGGCCTGGTGACTCGTATTACGCGATAAGGGCCTTCCCACTTCGGCGTCAACTTGTTGGAATTCTTGGCCGACTGAACGCGACGAAGAACAAGGTCGCCTTCCTCAAAGCTTCGGGCATGAACCTTGCGCCTTGCCGCTATGGTAGCGGCACAAGGCTTGCTGGTAGCGTGCTGCTCTCATAGCCGCCCGAAGACGATCTTCCTCGAGGAGCGTTGCGTCATCTTGCCGCAACTGCTCTTACTCAAGCTCGTCATAAGCGAGCACTCGAGGTGACCCGTATATGAGTTCTGTGGGGAGAACTACTTCTGCCCCATATACTAGGGCAAAGGGTGTCTGGCCGGTGGCTCGATTCGGTGTCGTCCTGATCGACCAAAGAACCGCCGGCAACTCATCAATCCAGCGCCTTCCGCTCTGGTGCAGCCTGTCAAAAGTCTTCATTCTCAGGCCTTGCAACACTTCAGCATTTTCCCTCTTCACCTGGCCGTTGCTCCGGGGGTGTGCCACGGAAGCAAAACAGACCTTGCTGCCGAGGTCTTGGATGTACTGCATGAAGGTGTGGCTTGTGAACTGCGTGCCGTTGTCGGTGATGACTCTGTTTGGTACACAAAAACGGCAGGCTAGCCCCTTGAAGAACTTGATGGCTGACTGTGCTGTAACCTTCCTCACTGCCTCCACCTCCATCCACTTTGTGAACTTGTGAATTGCAACGTACAAGTACTCAAAGCCCCCGACAGCGTGAAGGAAAGGGCCCAGTATGTCGAGCCCCCAGACCGAAAACGGCCAGGAGAGAGGGATTGTTTGAAGGGCTTGAGCTGGCTGATGAAGCTTCTTTGAATGGAACTGGCACGCTTCACAGTTGGTTACTAGTGCCATCGCATCCTGGAGGGCGGTGGGCCAGAAGAAGCCTTGCCGGCAAGGGCCCTCGACCCTATGTGGGAGCCACATATGCCTCCATGTATCTCTGCCAACAGCTCCAGTCCTTCCTCCCGGGGGATGCACTTCAATTTCACACCGTTCGGTCTTTTTCAGTACACGACGTCATCGACGAACTGGTACAGGGCAGACCGACGGGCTACTTTTTCCGCTTCTTCATGCTCCTCAGGAAGTTCCCCTGTCTGGAGGAAACAGACGGTATGCTGTGCCCATGCCAGAGCCTGGGGCTCGCCGGCAAGGACCAAAGGCATCTCTTCCGCCATGGGGGCGACCATCTCTACGGCCAGGGCTTGGTGCCCTGCCGGAGCCGGATGCCCCTTGGCAGGCTCGGAATCGGCGGCAACACCCTTGTCGGCGGCCCCTGGGGGCTCGGCGGGGAAGTACTTGCTGGGGCCTGATTTCCTCCACTTGTTCTGCTCTGTTAATGGTTCGACGGATGGTTGAGTTAACCGAAGCAAAAAGGTACCTGGTTCCACAGGTAGCTTGAATGCAGCGCGCTTTGACAGGTAATCGGCGATGTTGTTCTTTGCTCGGGGAACGTGGTCCGCTTGTATACCGTCAAAGCGCTCCTCCAGCTTCCTCACCTCATCTACGTAGGCCTCCATCAACGGACTCTGGTAGTCTTTGTTGACTTGTCTGACGACAAGCTGCGAATCATCCCTGACGACGAGCTTCTTCACCCCGAGGTCTGCCGAGATCCTGAGACTGGCAAGCAGCCCCTCGTACTCAGCAGTGTTGTTTGTGGACATCTCCTTGGAAAGTGCATCTGGATTACATACTTGAGGTGGTCTCCGGTGAGCGCGACAAGCAGCACACCGGCACCAGCGCCTTGCAGCGAGAAAGCCCCATCAAAGTACATGATCCAGTCACGACTTGCTTCCTTGCGGGGGAGAGCGGTCTCCTAGATTTCTTCGCTTGGCGTTGAGGTCCATTCCGAAATGAACTCTGCCAAGACTCTGCTCTGGATTGTCGAAGTACTTTCAAGCTTCAGCCCAAAGCTTGACAACTCCAAGGCCCACTCCACAATCCTTCCGGCTGCATCTAGGTTGTGCAGTATCCGTTGCAACGGGAGGTGGGTGACGACAGTGATCTCGTGGGCTTCGAAGTAATGACGCAGCTTCCTCGAGGCCATAAGGAGGCCAAAGAGCAATTTCTGCACACCGGAATACCTTGACCTGGCCCCCTGCAAGAGGGAGCTGACAAAGTAAACCGGGTGCTGCATCGTCTTCTTCTTCTGCACCACTTCACTTGGCTACGCGGGCCCTGCCCTGATGGCGTCAGACTCTGCCGGGGGCCTTGCCCTGCCGGGGGAATATCTAACTTGCCATCCGCGGGTCCTGCCGTTGCCACTGCCTCCTCGTCGACCTCCCTCTATGCTACTAGTGCGGCGATGACCACTTGATTCGTTGCCGCCAGGTACAACAGCAACAGCTCTTGTGGTTTAGGCGCAACCAGTATTGGCGTAGAGGAGAGGTATTTCATCAGATCCTGCAATGCCGCCTCGGCCTTTGGGGTCCACTCCATTGGGCCTGTCTTCTTCAAGAATTTGAAAAGGGAAGGGCACGCTCAGCGGACTTGGAGATGAATCTGCTCATGGCGGCAACGCGGCCAGTGAGCCGGCGCACATCCTTGATCCGCTTGGGTGCCTCAATCTGCTCAATAGCCTTGATCTTGTCTGGGTTTGCCTCGATCCCACACTGCGACACAAAGAACCCGAGAAGTTTTCCTGACGGAACGCCAAAGATACACTTCTCAGGGTTCAGCTTGAGGTTGATCTTGCGTAGGTTGGCAAACATCTCTTCTAAGTCTTGTACAAGGGTCTCCTTGTCCTTGGTTTTGACCACTATATCATCCATATAAGCTTCCATATTTCTATGTAGCTGGGGCTCAAAACCAATCTGGACCGCCCTCGCAAATGTCGAGCCAACACTCTTCAACCCGAAAGGCATCCGTAAAAAGCAATACGTACCACATGGGGTGATAAATGTTGTCTTCTCTTCATCTTCTCTTGTCATGAAGATCTGGTGGTAGCCCGAGTAGGCGTCGAGGAATGACAATAGATCACACCCGGCCGTGGAGTCAACAATCTAGTCGATGCGCGGCGACGGGAAGGGGTCCTTAGGACAAGCCTTATTGATATCTGTGTAGTCAATACACAGCCTCCACTTCCCATTTGCCTTGCGCACCACCACCGGATTGGCCAACCACGTCGGATGGAGCACTCCTCTCACCAAACCTGCCGCTTCCAACTTCCTGATCTCCTCTGTGATGAACTCCTGTCGTTCCAAAGCTTGCTTCGTGAACTTCTGCTTGACGGGTCGCGCATGGGGACAGACACCAAGGTGGTGCTCAATCACTTCCCTGGGAATGCCAGGGATGTTGGATGCTTGCCACACAAATACATCGACATTCGCCCGCAGGAAAGTGATGAGCGCGCTTTCCTATTTGCTATCGAGGGTGGAGCTTATGGTGAAAGCCCCTCCCGTGCCATCCTCCTTGAGGGACACCCTTTTGGTCTCCGGTGGTGCAGCTCTGGATTTCTTGCTCTTGCCGGTAGAGCTCTCGGGCACGTCCTCAATGGTAGCACAACACTCCGGAGAGGTGCGCTTGCCGGAGTGGGTGTGAGAGGTCTTGCCGGTCTTCTTCTTCCCTCCCGGGGCTTCAACGGCAGGAGCAGGTGCCTCGGTGGCAGCTGCTGCAACTGCTTCTCGATAGAGTTGGTCAGCGTAGATCAGCGCGTCCTTCTTGTCGGAGGGGAAAATGATGATGGTCATCGGCCCAGGCATCTTCAGCGTGTTGTAGGCATAGTCTGACGCCGCCATGAACTTGGCTAGTGCCGGGCGGTCGAGGATCCTGTCGTAGGGCAAGGGGATCTCGGCCACATCAAAGACGATCCTCTCCGTCCTGTAGTTCAACTCACCTCCAAATGTCATGGGTAATGTGGCCTTCCCCTTCGGCTGGCTCCTTCCCAGATTGACCCCTTGAAACGTGCCCGTTTCCTCGAGGTCTCCATCAGGAATTTGCAGCCTTTTGATCACGACGGGTGAGATCAAGTTCAGGACGGCCCCGCCGTCAACCAGCATCTTGTTCACCTTGAGGTTGCGTATCGTTGGCGAGACCAACAATAGCAAACACCCGACCGCTGTTGTGCAGTCAGGGTGGTCCTCGGCGTCAAAGATGAGGGGCGTGCTGGACCACTTCAGTGGCTTCTGAGCGTCGAACGATGGCTCTGCTGCTGTAATCTCACACGCCCACTGCTTGAGCTGGCGGTGAGAAGTGTGCAACGAGGCGCCACCATCGATGCACATGGCCTCCGTAGCCTTTTGGAACTCTTGCTCGCCGGACTCGTCGTCCTCATCATGATCATCGTCTTTTTACTTCTTGTCGCGGCCCCGAGCAGGCCTCTCTTGCTGGTTATACTTGCCGCCGCGGCCTCCTTGCCCGCCATGCTTCTTGCCGGATCCTTCAGCACCATCCTGACCCTTCTCCTTGTCCCGCCTCTCGTACTCGGCCTTTTGCTTTTCGGCAAGCAGCTCGACCTGTCGGCAGTTCTAGAGGTCGTGGCCCTTGGTGCGGTGGATCTTGCAATACTGCTTGTCGGAGCCTCCTGGCTTGTCGGTGGCCGCCAAGGCATGGCAGGCGGTGCACCCGGCAATCTCCTTGCTGGGGTCGTCTGCCTTGGCCTTCTTGGCGGTGCCGGTGTCGTCGGATCCCTCGACGGCAAGCACGGCCTCGCCCTTGCGCTTCTTGTTGCGATGCCGGCCCTTCCTCGTCGGGGCGGCGGTGTCTTCGTCAGTAGAGTCGGTTTCCACATCGACGTGCTCGCCAGGGTACTTCCTTCCCTCTTCAGGCCGGGTGCACCTATCGGCCAAAACGTAAATTTCGACCACATCCTTAACCTTGTTCATCGCCAGCTCTTCGCGCATCTTGCGGTTGCGCATGTTCTGATGGAACACGCTAATCACGGCAGCAGGATGAACATCGGGGATGTCGTACTACACCCGGCTGAATCTCTGGATGTACTTGCGCAGGTTTACGCCTTCCTTCTGGGGAATGATATGCAAATCACTGGACTGGCCATGAGCTTGGTGGCCTCCAGTGAAGGCACCAACGAACTCATGGCACAGATCCGACCAAGAAGAAATGGAATCCGCCGGCAAGTGCATCAGCCAAGACATGACATTGGGCTTCAGTGCCAACGGGAAGTAATTGGCAAGCACCTTGTCGTCGCAAGCTCCAGCAGCTTCAATCGCGATGGTGTAGATGCTGAGGAACTCTGACGGATGGGTCTTGCCATTGTACTTCTCGCCGACGTCGGGCTTGAACGTGCGGTGGGACGGCCACTGGAACTGCCGTAGCTCATGGGTAAAGGCTGGGCAACCCACCTCGTAAGGTAGGCCGCCGGAGCCCCCTGGTGCTGGGTGGTCCATAGCGGGTCCCGCCCGCTTATCCGACTGGTGGCGTGTATCACGCCGGCGCTCGATAGTGGTACGAGCGTCTTCATGAGCTCATTCTCGAAGAACATGACTCTGGTCGCGGTGGGTCCGTGGGTCGGACAACGCTATGGAAATGCTATCACATGCGTCGTCGCGACGGACCGGCACCGACGACAACTAGCACGGGGGAGGAGAGTGCCATGTGGCTGCAGCTCCTCCGGTCCTTCCCCCGCTGGCGTGTGTGGCTCGACGGAGCGCCAGCCCGAGGGCCCTGCCGGCCGTGGCTCGTCTTTGTTGGCGACGGCGACGAGGCTCCGGATGGTGGCTCTCCACTCGTCGAGCTTCTCCGCGGCAGGAGGGAAATCGAGGAGCAGCTGCATGCGTGCCAAAGCTTCTGCTGGCGTGGGTGGTGGCGAAAGCTGCGTGGACCGTGGCATTCTTTGACTTCTAACCACGTTAGAAGGAGCTCTATCACGGCCCAGTGGCTGCGTGCCATTGTCGGCAGTGCTTCGGTGGGCATGCTGGCCTCCTTCGTCCCGCAGATGATGCACATGGCTCTTCCCACGGCGGTGCCCAGGGTCACCGGCGTGGTGACGCTGCTCGTCGCGCACACCATGGGAAGAGCGTGCTGTGGGCGTCGGGGTGGGCATCCTGGAGGTCGTCACGCCGCCCGTGGGTGGCACGACGGTGACCCCGGAGGGCCCCGCGCCACCTGCGGGGGGCCCAGCTCCGTCTCTAGATTTCGTGGCGTGCTGCCCGCCGTCTTGCGCGCGAACGATGCCGCTCGCCAGGCTCTGACTGCCAGAGCGATGTTGGTGCTCATGGGCCGCGCCTCGGGTCCTGTCCACGTCCGGTCCGCTACTCGCCCTCATCGGTACGGGCCGTCTGGGCCCCGACGAATCGACCGCCGTGGCCGCCTTCTTCTTGGGAGCCATGGCGACGAAGAACTGCTAGGCTAACCGCTAGACCAGATTCTCAAAACAGCGCCCCCCTACCTGGCGCGCCAAAGATGTCGGTGAGAACAACACCTATGGGATCACTGGAATCCCTTCTACGGTCGGCGGGCGCGGGGTTGTGAAAAGAGCAGGTCCAAGAGCCAGCACAAGGATCGTTTACCAGGATCGGGCCGCGAGGATGCGTAAAACCCTAGTCCTGCTTTGGTGGATGTATTGAGTGTTCCTGAGCTTTTGAACTAGCTACGATGACTGCGTGCCATTGTCGGCAGCGCTTCGGCGGGCATGCTGGCCTCCTTCGTCCCGCAGATGATGCACAGGGCTCTTCCCATGGCGGTGCCCAGGGTCACCGGCATGGTGACGCTGCTCGTCGCGCACACCATGGGAAGAGCGTGCTGTGGGCGTCGGGGTGGGCGTCCTGGAGGTCGTTGCGCCGCCCGTGGGTGGCACGACGGTGACCCCGGAGGGCCCCGCGCCACCTGCGGGGGGCCCAGCTCCGTCTCTAGATTTCGTGGCGTGCTGCCCGCCGTCTTGCGGGCGAACGATGCCGCTCGCCAGGCTCTGACTGCCAGAGCGATGTTGGTGCTCATGGGCCGCGCCTCGGGTTCTGTCCGCGTCCGGTCCGCTACTCGCCCTCATCGGTACGGGCCGTCTGGGCCCCGACGAATCGACCGCCGTGGCCGCCTTCTTCTTGGGAGCCATGGCGACGAAGAACTGCTAGGCTAACCGCTAGACTAGATTCTCACAACAGCGCCCCCTACCTGGCGCGCCAAAGATGTCGGTGAGAACAACACCTATGGGATCACTGGAATCCCTTCTACGGTCGGCGGGCGCGGGGTTGTGAAAAGAGCAGGTCCAGGAGCCAGCACAAGGATCGTTTACCCAGGTTCGGGCCGCGAGGACGCGTAAAACCCTAGTCCTGCTTTGGTGGATGTATTGAGTGTTCCTGAGCTTTCGAACTAGCTACGATGACCGCGTAGTTCCAAAGAGCCGAATCCCTCTCCTGGTCGCCTCGGGCCTCCTTTTATAGGAAAAAGGGGTTGCCACAGTGGCACACAGGAGGTGGAAAGGCCTACAATGCGCGAGCTTATCGCACGGCATTACGGGACAAAGTGCATTAAATGCACTACTTAGGTGTCCATTAGCTTTATCGGGGACGGGAACGAGGCCCGTCCCGTCCGTCGCCGCTCCTCCTCGCTTCGACACGCGCCCTGGCTAGCAATGCATGCAGTGCCATGTAGGCAGGCAGGCAGCTGAGGTGGCGCGGTGGTAGGGTCTTCACGAAGATCTGCATGCCACCACGCAGGTGCTTGCTGATTTGTCCTGGAAGCTGCATGTTGCCACACAGGTGCCTGCCCAGCTGGTTGTGCTGGCAGCTACATGCGAACAACGGCGGAATCTTGGTTGGTGCAGGCCTGGCAGTGGCCCTGCTGATGCCCTCGGCAAGAGCCTTGCCGGGGAGCCCGGCAAGGGTCTTGCCGTGGTGTCGCAGTCGTCCCTGGCAAGACGCTTGCCGGGGTCTTGTGGATTTCCTTGGCGAGGATCTCGCCGAGGGTCGGCGTCTTCTGGTCCTCATCTAATCCCATATATCTAGATCTGCATGCCACCACAGAGGTGCCTCCAGAGCCCTGGTCCCAACGTAGTTGGTTGGGTTGGAACCCGTGGGCTCAAGGGTGGCTTGCTCTGTTGGTGTTTGGGCAAGTTGCCCCGGCAAGGCTCTTGCCGAGGCCGCGGAGGCTTCCCCGGCAAGAGTCTTGCCGGGAGAGTCCACCTTGCCCCCTTTGCTCTTCGTGTTTTCTGGTCTTTGCGTTGCCTCTGATCCTGCCCCCGTAAGAGGCTTGCTGGGGGATTCCACCTTGCCCCCTTTGCTCTTCGTGTTTCCTGGTCTTGGCGTTGCCTCTGATCGTCTTGTGCCTTCGGCTTCTCTTCGGCTTCCCTCCCCTGCCCTGCTAAGTGTGGCCGTGGGCGCGACTCCGACTGTCCGTGCACAAGTAAAGGTGTAAAAAGGAGCGCCCCTACTTTTGTACACCGACAGACATGAGAACAAAAACGGTTCAAATGAACAAGATGTGTGTGATATGAGGAAAACATGTCTGTAATCAAAAATGTGTGCGAAGACCGATAACAACACAAACGATTACTGCTAACAAGTTGTGTGTGTTGTGAGCAAACGATTGCTGGTATACAATTGTGAGTGATTGATGAAAACATCACCGACGGGTTCCATTGTTTAGTCCGTGTGCGATGTGATTTTCTTTGTGCGCACACCATCTACGCTCTGTCTACAGAGCATCAACATATATACTTAAAAAGATAGCATTGCATAACCAAATTAAGCATACAATTACACAAGTGACTACACACATAACATTTGCACACACCAAAGTAAGCAATTACATGGATACTAAAGTAGGAGAAACGAGGATCTAATCATCTACTTATTGTTGCGACGATGCTTGCCATTGCTCTGTTTCTGGCTTGATCCCTGGCCGTTTTGGGGAAGGAGGCACTTCCTCATGTCAACGATCCGCCTGTACATGTCGTACCTCGTGTACGCCTCCTTGGCCGCGTACACGACGTGAGCTTTGTCAAGTTTCTCCATCCAGGCCGAGTGCCAGGCACGCTTGTCCTTGTTGCACGAATCCTTCATGTCTCTGTAGTAGGGGTCGATGATGGCCTCGGCAAGGTGAACCAGTGAGTCCTTCTCATTCTCCTTGCTGCCCCAGATCTTGTATTGGCCCTGGATGTCGACAAGATTTTGGCAGGCGATGCCCGAATTCTCGAGCACCTTTACATCGTTGGTGATGTCCACCATAGCGAACATGTAGTGGGGGCTGTTGACAAACTTGGGGAAATGCTCGCAAGGCCTTGTGGCGAGGCAGTAGTGGTAGACGAGGACGTGGTGGCGCACGCACATCTGGGCGACGGCGACCTTGGGAAGAGACCCGGCACGAGCGCGGGTGTACTTGAGGGTGAACTCGACCACCTTGTACTTCTCCTCGGCAAGGAACAACTCCATGATGTGGATGGAGTGCTCCACCCAGACCGGGTCATTGGTGTACACCACCGAGAGGTCCATGAACCTTCTGTGGGTGTCCACCACGGCACGCCTAGTGAACTGCTGCTCGTCGTCGGCAGCCGCATGGAGCGCCATTGGAGGCGCGCAGGATACCCTCTAAGAATTTCTTGTTGTGGGTGTGCTTCTTGCAATGGTGGGGCGCGATCGAAAAGTTGAAGAGACACAAGGGTAGGTTAAATGGCCACTATAATAAATGGGGGTCGGCCGGCCTATAATCGTCACTTCTTGTCACGGCGTTCATAGCGGATGATTCTAGTGCATGCTTGACAACACTGCACTGCACGCGTGGGCTCGAGGAGACACCAAATGTATCGTCGGTGAGCCTGTTCCCTCGCTACCGTGCTGTTTACCGCGCAAGCTTCCCGCCCGGCTAGTTTGGACACGCGTCAGCTAGAAAAGGGACAAATCATGGGCATTTATTGGCAAAAAGCTTTGTAAAAACGAAGTGTGTGGAATGACTTCGGTCATAAGTTTACCCTTGGGTGATGAGGTCTAAGTTACACAGAAGGGTGATGATGGACACTCGAGTGAGATAATTAATTCTGCGCTCTACAGTGCACACGGTGGAACAAACCAACTGTGTGCAATAATGTTGAAGATCGCAAACGAGTTAGCTATACAGATCGTGTGCTGTGAGATCGACAAGGTAAACTGATTCGAGAATGGTTAATGAAATCTAAGACCATTGCATATTAAGGTCAAAATAGTGCTAGCAATATATGAGTCTCACACGACGCCATTTCAACGATTGTACCACAAAAGCTTGAAACGTTACAAGGTTCAAATTCCCGAGTTATATGGCTCAAATTCGAAGATTACAAGGTTCAAACTGATATTAGAAATGAAATTCAGCTCATCAGCTGCAAACGCTCACCGCTTCTAAGTCTGGTTTCGAAACCTCACAATTTCTGCAAAGGGTTCAGCCACTGAGAAGTCATGTATGGGGTTGACACAATGACTTCCGATTACTCTGCCATATGAAGTTCCAAAATGGAATTCAGCATTTTTGGAGCCTACTCCATTCTGCCGCAGGCGCGGGCGCTGATCAACAAACCATTCATTTTTGCGAAATAAATGTAGGGAAAACCTCATTTCCTTTAGCACCCTTGCTCCGAGAACAAAGAACCTGGCGAATATAATCTCCGGTAAGGTCCCTCGGTAGTTCTTCAAAGTAATTTCTGAGAGATGCAAATCTAGGCATTCGACGTGATTGTTATATTGTATCACATTATCCACCACTGGGCCTACTCTTATCTGCAAAAGAAGAGAACGTGTTAGTGCCTACATGCAGTTTTGAACATTACGACATGCCTATTTGGTTTGCAGGATTTGTAAAATGCACTAACATGCCATCTTCGGTCTGACATGATTAACATGGGCATTTGATTACATTCTAGAAAAATGTAGCCTTCTTGACGTATGATCATTACCTTTCAACCGGGTTATTCTATTCCACTTCTAGATAGAGAAAAAATTGCAGGAGAAAACTTAATAATACAGCGAAACATTTATACAAACCACCTATCCCGAGCACACGCAAGGGAACCGTAGACAGGCAAGTGAAATCCAATCCACGAAATAATTTGATCCATGGATGACACTGTTGTGGTAAAGGTCGTAAGAGGTTGGAGTGGATGAAAAGTTCCCTAAGAAAACTAGTACAGATGAATCCAAAGAGAAATGCTTATTGATTGTAACCATATGGATCAAGCAACCAATATGGGGGGGATGTATGTACTGAAATCCTCCAAAAGAACCTTCAGAAATCGTAGTACATTGTCATTGTAAACTTGGAAAAAGGTGTCACAAATTGAACTCCCTTATGGTTAACATTTAACAGGAAAGGAACATCACCTCGATATATAGCTTCTCCAGGCACGGAAAGCATCTCAGGAAACTTACAACTTGCTCCAAGTCGGGGCCGCTAGATTCTAGTGCCAAGACCTTCACTGTGCGCAGTTTCGGAGTCAAGCTTGTCAGAATCATTTTCTGAATGACAGACGAACAAACATCTTCAAAATCACAAATAATGTTAATTTGTAGAAGGAGAGGTAGAAGGCGGCTGTTGTACCTGAACGGGTGTGGATCCAATAACAATTTCGGAGTATTTGTCAGATGAGTAGCCCACCACTGTCAATTTCGGCGCAGAAATGACATTGATTCTTGTTGGACCTTCTTGATCAACTACAAGTAATCTCTCAAGTGCAGGTGTGTCCTGGATGACCATACCGTGGTCCACCTTTTGTGATGTGGAAGGTACCAGCAACACACATAAATAGTCCGGAGAGTCATGGAGGTGATGTGGAAGGTACTCAACCCATTGACCGCCTGAAGACGAAGGTATTCAAGTGCAGTACAGCCACGAAGCAGGCGCTCCATGTCAACCTTTGAGAGGCAGACGGCGACGAGCTCGAGGTGCTTCAGTCATGGTAGAATAAGAGCGGGCGCGTCATTAAGGGGCGGGAAATGGCAGTTCCTGAACTTGGCGACGCGCAGCTGCTACCTCTTGAGCACTGCGTTGGATTTCCCCGAAGAGGAGAGGATGATGCAGCAGAGTAGCGTAAGTATTTCCCTCAGTTTTTGAGAGCCAAGGTATCAATCCAGTAGGACACTACGATCAAGTCCCTCGCACCTACACAAATAACAAACTCCTCGCAACCAACGCGATAAAGGGGTTGTCAATCCCTTCACGGCCACTTGCAAAGATTAAAACTGATAGAGATGATAGATAATGTTTTTGGTATTTTTGGTATAAGGAAGCAAAGTAAAATAAAAGGCAAAGTAAAAAGCAAAGCAATAATAAAGTGATGGAAGATGGATATGATGAGAATAGACCCGGGGGCCATAGGTTTCACTAGTGGCTTCTCTTGAGAGCATAAGTATTCTACGGTGGGTGAACAAATTACTGTTGAGCAATTGACATAATTGAGCATAGTTATGAGAGTATCTAGGTATGATCATGTATATAGGCATCACGTCCGAAACAAGTAGACCGAAACGATTCTGCATCTACTACTATTACTCCACTCATCGACCGCTATCCAGCATGCATCTAGAGTATTAAGTTAAAAACAGAGTAACGCCTTAAGCAAGATGAAATGACGTAGAGGGATAAATTCATGCAATATGATAAAAACCACATCTTGTTACCCTCGATGGCAACAATACAATACGTGCCTTGCTGCCCCTGCTGTCACTGGGAAAGGACACCGCAAGATTGAACCCAAAGCTAAGCACTTCTCCCATTGCAAGAAGAACCAATCTAGTTGGCCAAACCAAACTGATAAATCGAAGAGACTTGCAAAGATAACCAATCATACATAAAAGATTTCAGAGAAGAACCAAATATTGTTCATAGATAATCTTGATCATAAACCCACAATTCATCAGTCTCAACAAACACACCGCAAAAAGAAGATTACATCGAATAGATCTCCACGAGAGAGGGGGACAACTTTGTATTGAGATCCAAAAAGAGAGAAGAAGCCATCTAGCTACTAACTATGGACCCGAAGGTCTGAGGTAAACTGCTCACACTTTATCGGAGGGGCTAGGATGATGTAGAAGACCTTCGTGATCGATTGCCCCCTCCGGCGGAGCTCCGGAAAAGGCCCCAAGATGGGATCTCGTGGATACAGAAAGTTGCGGCGGTGGAATTAGGGTTTTGGCTCCGTATCTGATCGTTCGGGGGTACGTGGATATATATAGGAGGAAGAAGGGCGTCGAAGGAGCCTCGGGGGGCCCACGAGGCAGGGGGCGCGCCCTGGGGGGGTGCCCTCCACCCTCGTGGCCGCCTCCTTTGTTGCTTGATGTAGGGTCCAAGTATCCTGGATTGCAACTGGTGAGAAAATCACGTTCCCGAAGGTTTCATTCCGTTTGGACTCCGTTTGATATTCCGTTTCTTCGGAACACTGAAATAGGCAAAAAACAACAATTCTGGGCTGGGCCTCCGGTTAATAGGTTAGTCCCAAAAGTAATATAAAAGTGAATAATAAAGCCCAATATGGTCCAAAAAAGTAGATAATATAGCATGGAGCAATCAAAAATTATAGATACGTTGGGGACGTATCAGCAGCGTGGGCGCAAGGCGGAGTGCGGACGTTGGCAGCGACCGCATATGCCCATCATCAAAAGTGAGCTCCTCGAACTGATCTAGGGCGGGGGATCGGAACCAGTCGTCAAGCTTGGCTTGGTCCTTGCCGTTGGAACGGAACTTGCCCATTCTAAGGCCTTTGGTTGGGCCAAGGTGACTGAAAGTGCTAGTTATCGACTAGAGGGGGGTGAATAGGCGATTTTATGAAAGTCTTCAAACCAGGGGGCTTTGAAGACAGACAGTAGAAATGAACCTATTGATATGCAGCGGAAGGTATACTACACTAGACAAGCCATAGTCAAGTAAGCAATTGAAGTGAAAGCACGAAGACTATTAGCAGCTAGGTAGTATGGATCAGGATGGAAGAAAGTATGAAACCAAACAACAACAGTCTTCACATAGTGAAGCCAATCAGATCATGCAAGAAGGCAATGACTTCACGAAGACAAACTGTAAGTAAAGACAGGTAAGAGATAGAACTAGTTGCTTGGTTAGGACAAGGATTTGTTGGACCAGTTCCAGTTGCTATGACAACTGTACGTCTGGTTAGGGAGGCTGAGATTTAACTCACAAGACCGCATCTTCACCTTATTCCCCTTGAGCTAAGAACACTTAGTCCTCGCCCAATCACTCTGGTAAGTCTTCAAGGTAGACTTCCAAGTCTTCACAGACTTCGTTCACCGGCAATCCACAATGACTCTTGGATGCTCAGAACGCGACGCCTAACCGGCTGGAGGATTCATAGTCCTCAAGTGTAACAAGTCTTCAGATCACGCAGACAGAAAGACTTCAGTGATGCCTATAACTCTTTGGCTCTGGGTGTTTGGGCTTTGTTCTCGCAAGGATCTTTCTCTCAAATGCTTCGGAGGTGGGTTGCTCTCAAACGACAAAAGCCGTGCACTAACTCTGAGCAGCCACCAATTTATGGTGTAGGGGGTGCGCTATTTATAGCCAGGAGGCAACCCGACCTGATTTGTCCGAAATGACCCTGGGTCACTAAGGAACTGACACGTGTCCAACGGTCAGATTTCAAACACATGCGACAGCTTGACTTGGGCTACAAGTAAAGCTGACTCATCCAGCTCTGGATAAGATTTGCTCTCATTGTCTTCGCTCGAAGACAAAGGATTTGGTTGAGCATCACTTCAGTCACTCTGACTTTGTTCACTTGGACCCCACTTAACAGTGCGGGGGTTCCTATCACTCAAGAAAGAAGAAAAGGAAACTACGAAACAACTATGTCATCGCACTACATAGTCTTCATGTGAATGTCTTCTCAAGTCATAATCTTCGTTGTGAATATCTTCACAGACCACCATTGTCTTCAATGTCTTCACACATTTTTAGGGGTCATCTCTGGTTGGTAAACCGAATTAATGTGGGACTACTACCTGTGTTATCCTGCAATTCTCACAAACACATTAGTCCCTCAACCAAGTTTGTCGTCAATACTCCAAAACCAACTAGGGGTGGCACTAGATGCACTTACAATCTCCCCCTTTTTGGTGATTGATGACAAACTGGTTGAAGTTTTCAACGGGAATAAAAGTATGCGAAAGTGTAAGGATTGAGGCATTGTCTTCATAAGTAGCAAAAGGCTCCCCCTGAAGATGTTTATATAAGTAGTTTGCCTTTGAATGCAAATGCACATGGCAGGTTTTACTTTGTGGAGATCATCTTCAACTTATGAAGACAAATCATCATGCATATAAAGATATAACGAAGATAATGACATGCATAATGAAAAATGGATGTCTGCGGTATGACTTCATGCGGAATTTATCATCGCATCACAGAGTAGCAGAAAAAGTAGCAGACGACCATCAAGTTGAAGTGTTACAACCCAACGAACCAAATGTGTCATAAGATGAGAGTTGTAAACACTTGGCAAAATATAGCAACCACCCATAAGGACCCGCTTAAAGACTATCAACTCATATGCTTCTCCCCCTTTTGTTAGTAAGGACCAAAAAAGTTTGAAGACATAGAGCATCTACTCGTTCCCATCAGGAGTAGATGAAGGTGTAGGGTCGACGCTTGAGTTCGGTGGTGCAGAAGGGCCTCGTGCAGTGTCAAGATGCAATGCAGCCATGGTCGGTCGGTGAAGTGGCGTCGTCTTCTTCATCGACGACTCTCGCAACAACAGTTGCAGCCGAAGATGAATACTCAGAGTCTTCTATTGATGGAGTGTTGCGCCAGCTTGCATTGCGTGGAGGTCTGGAGTCAAATTTGAAGCCTTCTGTGAAGCCATCTTCGCGAAGATCTTCCTCAGGGCATAGCAGTGTGAGACTCTTCCAAGACCGCCGACAGGCTTCATGAGCGACGAACGAGTTCTTGGTGGCAAGGTTTTGAATGCAATTGACATCCACCAAGATGCTCTGCATCTGACGTTTGAGCCAGTCATGATGCTTATCCTGTTTCTGATGTAAGGCCACAAGAAGATCTCGGTCATTGAGTACACGAGAACGCTTCCAAGGCCTTTGAGCAATTGTAATGTCGGTGGCTTCGGTGTTTGCACAATGAGGCACACATATATTGCCAGCCAGAGGATAAGATGGAGTTGCAGCATTGGGGACATCAATTCCTTCTATTGGTTGCGTGAAGCTTTGACGATCAACATTATGAAGATATAGTGGCTCCTTGGCAGGCTCGGGGTAGATGGCTTCGACGGACAGATCAACCTCAGGCAGAAAGACCAGATGGTTGTGTGCTGAGGGCTGATAGTCAACAGAAGAGTGGAGTTTGATCAAGCGCATCACCCATGGAGCATAAAACTTTAGGCCAAATAGATCAATCCCAGATGCAGCTAGTTGTCTGATGAAGAAATCCTGGGAGTTGAATCTGATGCCATTGACAATATAGAATACCAAGGTCTTCATGGTGCCTTCAAGTTTGGCTTCGGAAGAATGTCCCTTGATTGGCCATAGAGTACGCCGCAGAATATGGTAGACTGTGCATGGCAAGTAGTCGAGGTCTTGGACGAAGAAGTTTTTGGGGTATTTAGCATCTTGGGGCAGTGGCTTCATCATACTGAGCATTTCACTCATATTTGGCTCAGGCCTCTTGAAGACACTCTGCAGTTCATTCCTGTGAAGCTGACAACCAGGTTCATATAGCTCACCTGGAGTGGGCAGGGAAGTAAGCTCGATGAGATCTTGAGCTTTGGCTTCATGATGTACATCTCCTGTCATCCACTCGAGGATCCATGTCTTCGGATCCCTGTTGTAGCCACGGATGTGAAGTGTGGCAAAGAACTGCAGCAGTAGTTCTTCATTCCAGTGTTCCTTGTTAGTGACAAACTGTAGAAGACCAACCTCCCTGAAGCAGTCAAGAGCTTCTTCCAGACAGGGCAGCCCAGCAATAGCTTCACAATCAAGGTGCATGTGTGGAAATATTCGCCCTTGATTGTATAAAATGCAGGAGTAATAGCTGCGCTGCTGATAGCTCCAGAAGCGATCAGAAGAGATCTTTGGCTTCGAGTATGGATTCTTGGCACTGTCAAAGAATGTGTTGTGTGCCCTGAAGCTGGTCACGCTGAACGATCCTAGTGATGTGGCGGCACCTGGAAGCCTTGGCAGCCTAGGCTTTGTCTTCTGTACCTGAGACCTCTGCTCAACATGGTAGTCGTACTGAGGTCCAGGAGCAGTGGGAGGAACCAAAACAGGCTATCACATTGTCACAAGCTGACCGCGATCATAGGCATGTTCAATGGTGTGAGGCCTTGGGGGTGGAACGGTGGCATCAGCATTCACTGTGGCTTCAGGTTGCCCATGAGCGTTAAGCACAACATTGGCTTCAGGCTCCACACTGTCTTCAGCCATGACAACATCATTGGCTTCAGTCGTGTTGGTTGTGGCAGCCTCAATGTTTTCACCCTCCGTTTCTTCGATGACAGGAGGGTCGGGCATAGTCACATTCTCCTCTAGAATGACTTCTTTAGTGACAGGGGGTGTGGCAACTCTTTCTTCTTGTTCTTCTCTTGTTTCTTGATTTTCATCGGCTGATGCAGCCGGAATGTCTTCAGCAGCTTTTGCTTCAGACTCTGATACATTCGCAGTAGGGGTGGCTTCAGGAAACACTTGACGTGCGACTGAGCTTTGTTGCTCTTCCCCTTCTGGAATGCTCGACATGGTGATAACCCACAAGTATAGGCGATCACAACAGTTTTTGAGGGTAGAGTATTCAACCCAAATTTATTGATTCGACACAAAGGGAGCCAAAGAATATTCTCAAGTATTAGCAGTTGAGTTGTCAATTCAACCACACCTAGGTAACTTAGTATCTGCAGCAAAGTATTTAGTAGCAAATTAGTATGGAAGTAACGGTAACGGTGGCAAAAGTAACAATGATAGTTTTGTAGTGATTGTAACAGTAGCAGCGGAAAAGTAAATAAGCGAACAACAATATGTGAAAAGATCGTAGGCATTGGATCGGTGATGGAGAATTATGCCGGATGCGATTCCTCATGCAATAGTTATAACATAGGGTGACACAGCACTAGCTCCAGTTCATCAATGTAATGTAGGCATGTATTCCGAATATAGTCGTACGTGCTTATGGAAAAGAACTTGCATGACATCTTTTGTCCTACCCTCCCGTGGCAGCGGGGTCTTATTGGAAACTAAGGGATATTAAGGCCTCCTTTTAATAGAGTACCGGACCAAAGCATTAACACTTAGTGAATACATGAACTCCTCAAACTACGGTCATCACCTCGGGGTTAACGGATCATAACACATAATAGGTGACTATAGACTTGCAAGATAGGATCAAGAACTCACATATATTCATGGAAACATAATAGGTTTAGATCTGAAATCATGGCACTCAGGCCCTAGTGACAAGCATTAAGCATAGCAAAGTCATAGCAACATCAATCTCAGAACATAGTGGATACTAGGGATCAAACCCTAACAAAACTAACTCGATTACATGGTAAATCTCATCCAACCCATCACCGTCCAGCAAGCCTACGATGAAATTACTCACGCACGATGGTGAGCATCATGAAATTGGTGATGGAGGAAGGTTGCTGATGACGATGGCGATGGATTCCCCTCTCCGGAGCCCCGAACGGACTCCAGATCAGCCCTCCCGAGAGAGATTAGGGCTTGGCGGCAGCTCCATATAGTAAAACGCGATGAATCCCTCTCCCTGATTTTTTTCTCCCCGAACGTGAATATATAGAGTTGCAGTTGAGATCGGTGGAGCACTAGGGGGCCCATGAGGCAGGGGGCGTGCCCAGGGGGGTAGGCGCGCCCCCCACCCTCGTGGACGGGGTGTGGGCCCCCTGGCCTTGATTCTTTCACCAGTATTTTTTATTAATTCCAAAAATATTCTCCGTGAAGTTTCAGGTCATTCCGAGAACTTTTATTTCTGCACAAAAATAACACCATGGCAATTCTGCTGAAAACAGCGTCAGTCCAGTTAGTTCCATTCAAATCATGCAAGTTAGAGTCCAAAACAAGGGCAAAAGTGTTTGGAAAAGTAGACACGATGGAGACGTATCAACTCCCCCAAGCTTAAACCTTTTCTTGTCCTCAAGCAATTCAGTTGATAAACTGAAAGTGATAAAGAAAAACTTTTACAAACTCTATTTGCTCTTGTTGTTGCAAATATGTAAAGCCAGCAAAGATTATGAACTAACCATATTCACAATAACATTTAGGTCTCATGTTTACTCATATCAATGACATAATCAACTAGCGAGCAATAATAATAAATCTCGGATGACAACACTTTCTCAAAATAATCATAATATGATATAACAAGATGGTATCTCGCTAGCCCTTTCTGAGACCGCAAAACATAAATGTAGAGCACCTCTGAAGATCAAGGACTGACTAAACATTGTAATTCATGGTAAAAGAGATCTAGTCATAGTCATACCCAATATAAATTAATAGTAATGGATGCAAATGACAGCGGTGCTCTCCAGCTTGTGCTCTTTAATAAGAGGGTGATGACTCAACATAAAAGTACATAGATAGGCCCTTCACAGAGGGAAGCAGGGATTTATAGAGGTGCCAGAGCTCGATTTTAAAGCAGAGATGAATAATATTTTGAGCGGCATACTTTCATTGTCAACATAACAACCGAGAGATCTCGATACCTTCCATGCTACACACATTATAGGCGGTTCCCAAACAGAATGGTAAAGTTTATACTCCCCCACCACCAACAAGTATCAATCCATGGTTGGCTCGAAACAACGAGTGCCTCCAACTAGCAATAGCCCTGGGGTAGTTTTGTTTGCAATTATTTCGATTTGATTTGCTTAGAGCATGGGACTGGGCATCCCGGTGACCAGCCATTTTCTCGTGACTGAGGAGCAGAGTCCACTCCTCTTGAGAATAACCCGCCTAGCATGGAAAATACAGACATCCCTAGTTGATACATGGGCTATTCGAGCATACAAAACAGAATTTCATTTGAAGGTTTAGAGTTTGGCACATAAAAATTTACTTGGAACGGCAGGTAGATACCGCATATAGGAAGGTATAGTGGACTCATATGGAATAACTTTGGGGTTTATGGAAGTGGATGCACAAGCAGTATTCCTGCTTAGTACAAGTGAAGGCTAGAAAAAGACTGGGAAGCGACCAACTAGAGAGCGACAACAGTCATGAACATGCATTAAATTTAATAAACACTGAGTGCAAGCATGAGTAGGATATAATCCACCATGAACATAAATATCGTGGAGGCTATGTTGATTTTGTTTCAACTACATGCGTGAACATGTGCCTAGTCAAGTCACTCGAATCATCCAAAGGAGGATACCATCCCATCATACCACATCACAACCATTTTAATAGCATGTTGGCATGCAAGGTAAACCATTATAAACTCCTAGCTAATTAAGCATGGAATAAGCAACTATAATCTCTAATTGTCATTGCAAACATGTTTATTCATAATAGGCTGAATCAGGAATGATGAACTAATCATATTTACAAAACACAAGAGAGGTCGAGTTCATACCAACTTCTCTCATCGCAATCAGTCCATCATATATCGTCATTATTGCCTTTCACTTGCACGACCGAACGGTGTGTATAATAATAATAGTGCACGTGCATTGGACTAAGCTGGAATCTGCAGGCATCTGACACACAGGAGAAGACAAGATAATATGGGCTCTTGGTTAAATCAACAATAATGCATATAAGAGCCACTTTAACATTTTCATTATGGTCTTCTCCTCTCGACCCCCAAAGAAAAGAAAAGAAATAAAACTATTTACACGGGAAAGCTCCCAACAAGCAAAAGAAGAACGAGAAATCTTTTTGGGTTTTCTTTTTACTCATTACTACTACAAGCATGGAAAGTAAACTAGCTAAAAGCTACAAGAACGGTGGGTTTTCTTTCAAACACACGAGAAGAAAGAATAAAAAGGAAAATAAACTAACATGGATATCACAGTGAAAAAGTATGAGCATCGACAACTAGAATGAGTGTGTGAACATGAATGTAATGTCGGTGAGAAATACGTACTCCCCCAAGCTTAGGCTTTTGGCCTAAGTTGGTCTATGGCCACGGCTGGCCTGGCGGATATGCAAAGTTATAGTTGGGGTCGTACTGAGATGGAGCCTCAGGGTACCACTGATTGGCGATCCCCTCCGGATCCCACATGTAAACCGACTGATGTGGAGGATCAGGTTGTGGCACCGACTCTGGCTCTGTAGCTGATGTGGGGTTCTGGTAGGCATGAAATGCCTCCGGCAGAACAAGATATTTGCGTGAAGATAAGTCAAACAAAGAAGGAGCAGGCAAAGTAATAGTCTCAGGGTGATTTTTATCAAATAACAGTCTGTAGTTAAGCATCTTTTTCTTATTCTTAACAATAAAATCATGTGCTACCATACTCTTATAGTCTAGAAAAACAGGAGGCAACAACTTTTCTTCTTTCTCATAGTGCCTAATAGGTATGTTAAAGTGTGCAGCGAGGCGCGCGGCGAAGATACCTCCCAAGATGGGACCCTTCGTGCGGTTCAGACTTAACCGCTTGGCAATAATAGCGCCTAGACTAAAAGTGTTGTCATGAAACAAGGCATGGCACAAAATAACAATATCAGGGGCACTAAGGCTTCCACAGTTTCCGCGACCAATTAAACATCTACTAGCAAATATCGCAAAGTAACGCAGAACCAAAAAATTTATGCTAGTAATTCTTGCATCAGAAACTTTCCTCGTTTCCCCTACAGCGATCATATCAATAAACCCTTCCACATCATTACGATGTGGTTCCTCTATGCTGCCAGTAAGGGGTATCTTACAGACCCAGCAGAAATCAGAAAGGGACATCTCCTTATGCTCATCATATAAATAAAATTCTACTGAAGGTGGTGATCTCCTAGCATGGAAATGAAAATTTTGCATGAAAATATTAGTGAGTAAGAGATACTGTTCGCGCTGGTCGCGGAGGAAGTCGGTGAGACCCGCATTCTCAGCCAAAGAATAAAAATCATCATGAATCCCGGCTGCTGTTAAGAACTCATCACAAGGCCATTCACATGGCCGAACTTCCGCGGTGCGAGGGAGATTATATTTTGGCCTCTTATCCTCTTCACTTTGCTTATCCCTCGAGCTTCGGCTCGAAGAGCCCCTCAATAATCTCTTCATCATTTTCTGTATTTTTTAGTAACTCAAAATAAAAGTGAACCAAACTCAACAAAATTGATAGCAACTACTCCCACAAGTGCCTAGAGACTATATCATGCATTAGAACTACTTGGGACCATATAAATTTGGCATGCAAGCTCAAGAACAGGGTCACCTAAGTAGCAAAAATTTGCAATGAATAAAGCACTAGAACAAAAACTAATTGGACTATTGGAGGAGTCACATACTGAAGAACAATCACCCAAAGCAGTTTTGTGAGTGGTGCTTTGAGCAAGGAGATCAAAAATCGCAGCAAGATGAGCTAGAACTCGTGCTTGAGCTGGTTGGTGATTTTTTTGGGAGGAAGAAGGAGTGTGTGGTGGCTGGAATAAGTGGAGGGGAGCCACAAGGGGCCCACGAGGCAGGGGCGCGCCTAGGGGGTGGGCGCACCCTGGACCCTCGTGGCCAGGTGCTTGCTCCCCCTGGTGTGTTCTCAGTGCCAGATATTCTCAAGTATTCTAGAAAAAATCATATTCCATTTTCGGGGCATTTGGAGAACTTTTATTTTCGGGGTATTTTTTATTGCACGGATAATTCAGAAAACAGACAGAAAATACTATTTTGCTTTTATTTATTCTAAATAATAGAAAGTAAAAGGAGGGTACAGAAGGTTGTGCTTTCTAACTTCATCCATCTCATGCTCATCAAAAGGAATCCACTAACAAGGTTGATCAAGTCTTGTTAACAAACTCATTCCGAATCGCATGAAATCGGAGAAATTTCGAATAACACTAGGTTACCTCAATGGGGATATGCACATCCCCAACAATAAAAATATCATATTTCTTCTTGACAGTAGGTAGAGGAAATTCAAAACCTCCAATAATAATCGATGGAATTTTTCCAATAGAATTGATACTGTGGACTTGAGTTTGTTTCCTCAGAAAGTGTACCGTATGCTCATTACCATTAACATGAAAAGTGACATTGCCTTTGTTGCAATCAATAACAGCCCCTGCAGTATTCAGAAAAGGTCTTCCAAGAATAATGGACATACTATCGTCCTCAGGAATATCAAGAATAACAAAGTCCGTTAAAATAGTAACATTTGCAACCACAACAGGCACATCCTCACAAATACCGACAGGTATAGCAGTTGATTTATCGGCCATTTGCAAAGATACTTCAGTAGGTGTCAACTTATTCAAATCAAGTCTACGATATAAAGAGAGAGGCATAACACTAACACCGGCTCCAAGATCACATAAAGCAGTTCTAACATAGTTTCTTTTAATGGAGCATGGTATAGTTGGTACTCCTGGATCTCCTAGTTTTTTAGGTATTCAACCCTTAAAAGTATAATTAGCAAGCATGGTGGAAATTTCAGCTTCCGGTATCTTTCTCTTATTTGTGACAATACCTTTCATGTACTTAGCATAAGGATTCATTTTAAGCATATCAGTAAAACGCATATGCAAAAAGATAGGTCTAATCATTTCAGCAAAGCGCTCAAAATCCTCATCATCCTTTTTCTTGGATGGTTTGGGAGGAAAAGGCATGGGTTTCTGAACCCATGGTTCTCTTTCTTTACCGTGCTTCCTAGCAACAAAGTCTCTTTTATCATAACGTTGATTCTTTGATTGTGGATTATCAAGATCAACAGCAGGTTCAATCTCTACATCATTGTCATCGCTAGGTTGAGCATCAACATGAACATTATCATTAACATTATCACTAGGTTCATGTTCATCACCTGATTGTGTTTCATCATCACACATAGAAATATCATTGGGATTCTCAGGTGTGTCAACAACAGGTTCACTAGAAGCATACAAAGTCCTATCATTTTTCTTTTTCTTCTTCTTAGAAGGACTAGGTGCATCAACATTAGTTATCTAAGAATCTTGCTCAATTCTCTTAGGGTGGTGAGGGAGTCCTGGACTAAGGGGTCCTCGGGCGTCTGGCCTATTATCCATGGGCCGGACTGATGGGCTGTGAAGGCACGAAGGCCGAAGACTGTACCCGTGTCCGGATAGGACTCTCCTTGGCATGGAAGGCAAGCTTGGCGATCAACTATGAAGATTCCTTCCTATGTATCCGACTCTATGTAACCCTAGATGCCCCCGGTGTCTATATAAACCGGAGGGTTTAGTCCGGAAAGTATATACTCATTACCATAGTCATACAAGCTAGACTTCTAGGGTTTAGCCATTACGATCTCGTGGTAGATCAACTCTTGTAATACTCATATTCATCAAGATCTATCAAGCAGGAAGTAGGGTATTACCTCCATAGAGGGGGCCCGAACCTGGGTAAACATCGTGTCCCTTGTCTCCTGTTACCATCGACCTTAGACGCACAGTTTGGGACCCCCTACCAGAGATCCGCCAGTTCTGACACCGACATTGGTGCTTTCATTGCGAGTTCCACTGTGATGTCGACGATTGGATCGATGGCTCTCCTTGTCCTTAAAGACAACATCACCTCCGGAGGAGCACTGGCCCCGGGCGAAACCCTCCGGCTGGGCGGCTTTACCATGACCGCCCGTTCGGCCGTTGAGCCGACGATGACCTCTCGGGCCATCGAAAATCCCCTTCGCATCAACTCCGAACACTCCAAGCAGATGGATCCAGCAGAGTTCTCGTCCTTGAACGAGCTCCTAGATCGCATCGCGGCTTTGGGAATTGCCACAGATTACGATCGGATCGGGCCTAAAACCGATCAAGACGAAATCAAAACTCCACCGGTCACCCACCAGATAGCGGTAGTCGAGGAGCAGGACGGCGAGTCTTTTTCTATATTGAAAATGGACTATGTCGGATCGCCGATCAGGAAGAGCCGGATACCCACCAGCAAAAGGATGTGACCGGCCCTCCGAACATAAAATCGCACAGCAGGCCTAAACAATCAGAAGATAGTCCGGAGCCCGGACTGTCAAGTCTGGAAGGTCTTCAGACTCCGGATAATCGATCGGGTCAGGGTTCGGATTTAATTCCACCCACCCACCTAGGCATAAGCGATCTCATGAGCATAAAACAACAGTCTCAGGAAACGGTCCACCACTTCTGGGCCAGATTCCTCCTTGTCAAAGACAAGGTAAAAGATTGCCGCGACGAGGGCGCGATATCAGCGTTCTGCAACAATTGCACGGACGAAGGAATTCTCAACGCCATCCATCGCCGCCGCATACTAAACTTCGTTGACTTAGCAACTATCGTACATAAGTAGAACGCGATGGAAAGCGCCTGGAAAGCTCAGGCAGCTTGCTGGGAGCCGTCGGTCCCAACTCAACTCCTCCTACAGGCGAAAAGGGCGCACCCCCATGGCACGCCCAGTCCAATAGTCAAGAAACATAAACCCATTACGTGGCACAGAACCGTTCTAGAGGGATGGCCCGATGGCCCATGCAAAATACACATGACACCGGATACCGTGTCAACCCACAGCCTTAGAGCATGTTGGATACTCCGGCAGGTAGCCAAGAGCAGCGAGGACATCCTTATCAAGGACACCCCAGCGCAGCACCCTCCAGAAAACAAAGACACAAGAGTATTGACGGTCTTCGAGACATTCGCTTCAAACAATAAGCGCAAAAGGGCACTAGGCGACCTCGCCGAAGTCTACCAAATCACTACAATAAACCCTTGGAACGACACGGCTATAACATTTAATGCCGGTGACGAACCGAAATACAGGACAGTTCGATCGCCAGCCGCATTAGTCCTCAGTCCCATCGTGGACGGGTTTCGACTCACCAAGGTCCTCATGGACGGCGGCATCGGACTAAACCTCATTTATGAGGATACACTCCACAAAATGGAAATAGACAGGAGCCGCATCAAGCAAAGTAGCACAACCTTCCGAGAAATCATTCCCAGTCGGGAGGCGCGGTGTGCGGGAAAAATCACACTTGACGTGGTATTTGGCACACCGGAGAATTATCGATCCGAAGAAATCACCTTCCAAGTGGCTCCTTTCAGCAGCGGATACCACGCCCTATTGGGGCGGGATGCTTTTACACGCTTCCAAGCTATACCTCATTACAGGTATATGAAGCTCAAAATGCCCGGACCAAACGGTATAATCACTCTCGTCAGTGATCTGGACATAGCACTCCGCGCTGAAAACAAAACCGCATCCCTGGCCCTTGAGGCACTATCCGAAGCCCTCACGGCCGAAGAATTAACCGCACCGCGCTCCATGGTGGACTGGGACGACGTGATCCTCGACAAACGCCCCAAATCCACCTCCTTCAAACCGGCAGAAGAATTAGTCAAATTCCAGGTCCACCCAATGGACCCCAAGAAGACAACATCTATGTATATTAGGTTTGAGTGATTCGGCTAAGCAACTAGCGAGTAGTAGTAGTAAACTCTGCATATTAGGTTTGACCGAAGTCAAAATTCCGAAAGTTTGACCAAGTATATAGAAAAATATAAACATTTACCATAACAAATATGTATGATGTGAAAGTACATTCAATAATGAATCTAATGGTATTTATTTGTTATTGTATATGTTAATATTTTTTGTTATAAGCTTTCTGAGAGTTTACAAAACTTGACTTTGACCAATGCTAATACGCGGACTTAAATAAAAACGGAGGGAGTACACATTTGTTTTCTTAGTTTGTAGTGAACTAATCATTTGTTGAAATTGTGAAATAAATATATTAGGCTATTGACTTCGAATGTAATGGTCTATACAATTTAATAGTTACAATCATTGTCGAATCCCAAGATGTATACAAGGTCTATAGTACTTCACAACATGCTCAAACTCACATAATCCCAGTAAAATGAGAATCTAAATGCATTTCATAGTTATTACTTTGTAGGATGCAACAAAAACAACCGTAACTCTACATCAGCCATTATAGAAGCAACATTTTGACATATCCCAATGTGTGAATGAAACATGCAGAGAGAGCTTCTGAAGATGGAGCAGATAGGGCGGGAAAAATTGTATGTATGTGGACGAGAGAGTAGGAGACAAACCTAACGAGACACACAGAGAGAGAGATAGAGAGAGAAAGAGAGAGGAAGAAGTTAGGTCTGTGAGAAAGATGGATACATGTAATATACATGAGATGCGTGTGCATCTGGATTCTGTATATGTGGAAGGAGAAGAGACAACATGTTTGATGAGAGAGCTGGAAAAACATGGACGAGAGGGGAAGGATCTCGTGGGTTGAGGGATTGACAATTTTGTGCGGGGGAGAGAGGGATTGGTAATTTTGTGCAAGAGAGAGAGATGGTGGGGGAGGAGTCAGTCAGCCATCGTCACATCACCCTGCTTCTAAATGACCCCGCATTCTCTAATGCGGTGTGGTCGCCGTCTTCGATCTGCTCGATGCCCTCTTTGAAGATTGAGGTGTTGTGCATGTTGGGGTGCAAAGAAGCAGAAGCGAGAGTGGTCGCCGTATAACCTTGGATGGGGATGAATTGTGTGCTCGGGGGAGTGTGTGTGTGTGTTGTGCTGCGTGTGTCTGTGTGTGTGTGTGTGCGTGTCAGATATTGAGAGAAAACAAACCTAAGGAGAGAAATGGGTATCCACGAAGAGATTGTGCGGGCCTTGAGGTGGGCAGGGCCGGGTGAGGGTGTCAAAATGTGCACGTTGATGCTTGTGTTGCATGCGACCGTGCGAGGGACGGACGAATCGAGAGAGATGTTGTTGTGTTACAGATGCTCCTCTCTCTGTCTCTCTCTCCCTCTCTCTCTCTCTCTGTCACACACACACACACGAGTAAACTAGAAGACCGTTCTCTCATGTATACACAACGTATCGGCATCTGTCTATGTCTCACTCATGCATGATCATTTGCACATTCACACCTCTCTATGTCTGTATCACACGCACACCGTCTCCACATCGCCCTTCCACCACAACACACATATGGACACATACACACGTTCTCTCTTAGTCATACACACAAAATCAGTATTAAAAAAAACTAGGGCGCACCTAAAACGTCCAAATCCAAATAAACACGAACTGGAGCTAAATTCAAATATATGGAAATATTGCAGCGTCAAGAACTTTCACAGGAAAAAAAGTTGAGTAATATTCGAGGATTGTTTTCACACACACAAAAAGGTTCGGTGGATGTCCTTCGTGCGCGACACGGTGACGCACCGTTCGATCGACCGCACGGCCGCGGTTCACGCGCTTGCACAGGTGTCCGTATCATGGTTGTGGTACTAACTAATAAAAGCGCTGCCTAAGTCTAATGTTTACGTGTACTAGTACGGTTTTCTTTTAAGTTTGACCGACCTTATATATAAAACTAAAGTAAGCTCCCACACGCGCACTCATCAATATGCCCCCGCCGCCGATGCGCATGCCGGCGCCCGCCTGCTCCGGCCAACAATTTCTTGCCCATCACCGCCGTGTCACCGCCATCCCTGTGCCATGAAGCCGAAGGCTCGCCCGCTCACATCGTCTGCAGTCCCTCCTCGCGATGCCGCCACGCTGCCAAGCAAGCGAGCAGCTGGTGGAGCCGCGTCTATGCACGCAGCGTACGAAGAGGAGGACGAGCGCGTGCTCCAGCACGCCGGCGAGGAGGAACTAGCGTGTCATTGTCGTCTCCGCCCGTGCGCGCGTCGAGCCCGCAAACCGGGTGCGGACGCGGAATCTACCTTCGAGACCTTGAATGCCACGTGGATCCTGCAATCTGAAGGAGCAATTTGGGTCAGTCGACTCATGTGAGCCGTTTGATGCAATATGGATGGCTAGAAGGGCTTCTTCCACCTCTTCTATCGTCTTCTTCCTTCGCTCCGTCGAACTTCTTTCACAAATCGACTGACCCAAATTATACTACTAGTACGAACGTATTAAGTACAGTAGGAACACGAAGATACGAGCAGTAGTACCAACTGCAAGAAGAACAGTAGTAAGACATAGTACTAGTACTATTGTACGTACTAAAGAGTTCAAATAACGAGAAAGAACATAAACATAATTCTGCTGGGGCCTCAACACAACACACCCTTGAAAATAAACTAAGCAACTAGTCCGCTTGACAATGCAGTAGAACCAACATGAGCGACGGCACTGCCACCTACTCGGAGTCCGAGTCCACGTCCTCGACTTCGTCCTCGTCCCTCTTCCTCTTCCTCTTCACCATCGCGTCTTTGCTTGAACCGGACACTGGGCTCTGCTTCTTCATCCAACCCTTGTAGATATTTAAACAAAGGTAGGCATCCATTGCTGTGTACAGGATGTGATCTTCATCTAATGTCTTCGACTCCCATGCATGATGAAACTCGTGATGAGGTTTCTTCAGTTTAGCGTACGAAGGATCAATCATGGTTGCTGCCAGGGTCAGCATTGAAGGTTGAGAGGAGGACACCAGGCTTGCCTTCTAGAGATCGAAGGGCTTGCCTACAACGAGACCTATCCGACGCAGGACATCCCTGTCGTTCTTAAAGCCTACAGTAACGAATTTCACTCTTTTGTCCTTGAGGAAGTTCTCAAAATCCTGGCACTCAACGTCGTCATGGCATATCTGGTAGACCAAGAAAACGTTATGTACACAAACCTGGATCACGGCGGGCTTCTTCCTCTCTTCGTCCTTTAGATCCTTCTCTCGTCCCAGGACTGTGGTGTACTCAACATCTAGCCCAGCGACCCACTCATCCGTTCAACTGTTGAACATGCGTAGGAAGCGAGCAAGCCATGCTTTCACCGTCTCGGATCCACGTGTGTAGATGACAATGAACTGATCGCCAGTGATGGCTCTAACCTAGTACTCAGCAGCGACCATGGAGATTTGGGAGGCCATGGATTTTGGAGGAGGGTTAGGAGAAGTTGAACTGTTGTACCCCGCAAAAAAACTGGGAGCGAACTAATGTGAAAGTACGGGACGACTGGGAGCGAACTGTTGTAAGGTAGAAGATGGGGACGAACAGGGCGTGCGAACGGCGTGGGGTTGCTGGCTTGCCCGGTGGATAAACGGCTGCAAGCCCCCAAAGAGTTCTCGAGAACTATGCGGGACCCACTAGATGTCATGTCTACTAGACCCATATCGTAGGCCTGACGGTATAGCTTCTGCCTGTTCGCACGCCATGCCGGCACGTGGATGTAACTTCACTTAATTCCGTCAAACGTCGCGCCTCCCACGACCTTCGCCTCCCTCGCGCGGTCGCGCCCTTTGAGACTTCGACTGGCTATAAATGAGCAATTTTTTTGCCTTTTTTTAGACAAGCAATTTTTTTTGCCTACTCCGCATGCATGATACTCCCTCTGGTCCTTTTTACTCCCGTCAACCGTTTGCAAAGTGTTTGACCAAATTTATACTTTTTTTGAACACCACCTTATATTAATTAACCAGCCACACCAGTACACTCATTCGATACAATATTCACCACACAGGGCGGTACGTTATTTACAAGAATACCATCTAATCTATTGTCAAAGCTATACTTAGCGATTAAGTGTGCCACCTTATTGGCCGAACGGCTAATCTTTGACAATTGAAGATTGTTGATCAACTTCGAGATGCTCAACGCTTTCATCTTCAGGTCACGCATAGCAGACCTGTCATAGTCCCCCGATGCAAGAGACACTACCACAAAAGCGCAATCGGTCTCTAAAATTACAGGATTATGAAGAGAAATACCTATGTAGAGACCGGCAATGCAAGCCATAAGCTCCGCTTCCTCCACGCTTTGACAGGCATCAATGAAATCCCACGACCAAATTTATACTAAAAATATCAATATCTACAATACTGATTATAATGAGTATAAGAACTATGTTTTATAATGAGTGTAAAAATATTGATTTGACATTGTGAATGTTGACACATTTTTCTATAAGTCTGGTGAAAGTAGAGGTACATTGACATCAGACAAAACTTAAATGCACAATGCAGACTAGTTCCTCCGTCCAGGTGCGTGCCATGTCTTATCTGGTCATCACAACAAGGTTAGCTATTAGAGTACCACTATCTCCCTTCTAGTTTAAAGGGCTCGATTCAAAAATTTCACCTACTCTTAGCAAGATAGTAGAGGCGGTGGAATAGTTTTTGAAGTCTGCAAAAGTACTCAACTAGTGATGTCGTTCTTCACAAAAAATGTGTTTACCAATGCATGCATGAACACTAGTTACTCTAACCCCTCTCTCTTCTTTAATTCTTTGCCACATCAGCATGTTTGCTATTCCCGTGTGCATGATACCAGCTAAGATACCATCATTATGGCCAGCCTTAATCATCGCATGCAATAATTTAGTGCACCTTGAAATATGAACATGTGTGGGGCGTGTATGTTTTTAATGACTTGAGACTATACCTAGCCCGGCATGCAAGATGACTTATTATGCACCGTTCCCCATACCTACAGGAAGCCCATTCGTCTCCAAATCTTTTCCTCTCCATGTGTGGAAACAATATGCCTGCCAAACTCTCCTTCTCCCTCCGGTGGTCCCACCACTCCACCCCGTGTGAAAAAATCTGCATGCATGACTCTCCTCCCCCACGCTCGTCCAATCCGTTGTGACCAGCAATATTTCCACCCCTTCGCTCCCCCGTAATTTACTCCAACAAATATGCCCACGTAGCTGTTACTTAACTGTAGGTGCATTAGGTCACTGACATATGGGCCCAACAGGGGTCTGGCCCACATGTCAGTGACGCAACTGGACCTGCAGTTAAGTCAGTGCAGCTCAGTCCATATCTTACGTAGGTGTGCCATTGCTCGCTATAAATACTGCGCCTCCCACGACATCGCTATCTCCTCCCCCTCACGTTCACGTTCATCGCTATCTCCTCCCCCTCCCTCTCACGTCGACCACCATGGCATCGCCCCTCCCAAGCCCTAGGAGCCCCTTGCTGCACCGCGCGGACGGTCACGTGTCGCTGTTCCGTTCCTCGTCGCCACTAGTCGAGGAGGACGCGTCGGTGTTCCGCTCCTCGCCGCTACGCGATGCGCCGCCGTTCCGTTCCTCGCCGCCACTAGTCGAGGAGGACGCGTCAGCGTTCCACTCCTCGCTGCGACGCGACGCGTCGCCGTTCCGTTCCTCGCCGCCACTAGTCGAGGAGGACGCGTCGGCGTTCCGCTCCTCGCCGCGACGTGTCGAGGTGGACGCGTCGGCATTCCCAATCTCGCCAGCACGCGCGTCGGAGGACGCGTCGGCTCCCCGCTACGAGGAGAACGCCGTGCCGCCCGCCGAGCCCCCCAGCCTTGAGGAGCTTTGGAAAGAAATGGATGTCGCCTTGTGGGAGGCTTTGCCTCCAGCAGAGCGCACCAAAAAGAGGCGGAGAAGAAGGCCGAGGAAGAGAAGCGCACCGCGGAACAAGCTGCCTGGGAGGCCTATGTCTCATCCGAGAGAGTCAGGCAATTGGCTCTTCGGCAGAAGGCTCGTGCGAGGGCCGTGAGGGTGGCGGAGGACGCCCGTGCCGACGCCCTAAGTGCAGTCGGGCCCAAGCGCCTCATCTACGCTTGGCGGTACGTGGACTGGGTGCACGCTTCCAGCGAGGAGGAGTACCTGTTGGCGCCGGATCACCACACCGGTGAGATCGCGCTCGCCCGCCGGCAAGCCGCCAATCAGCACCTCGTGAGTTGCGAGGCTGAGGAAGAGGCGTTGTGTCGGCGCGCTGGGAAATGGCCGCGCACCAGGGCACTCGTGGCGCGCCGCAAGCGCTCCTGCGAGCGCCGTGGCTTTTAGGAGGAGTATAATTTTTGTTTCGTAAGGCGATCTCATTAGTTTTGGTACGCAAATGATAAATCCCGAACATTCAGGAATTTTTAGCATCCTTAATTAAGTATGTAAAAGGGAAAGTTTGGAAACCTTGTGTATTCGTACGCATTTTGCAAGTACGTGCATATAGCACAAACTTTACTATATACTATCGCACTACACGTCTCTCTCGATATATGCTTGCAGACTATGCTACTCCCTCCGTCCAGGTCAATAAGTCATCTTTGGTTGTGCACCGTGACCAAGAAGGAGGGAAGACTTATACACCTAGACGGAGGGAGTACTAGTATTACTTATGTACGTGCAAAATGCACGTTTAACATTACGATGCGGTTTTTGTAAAAGTAGAAAAACAACACTAGTCAAGCTTGTGAAACGAGTCAATGCAAAACAAATGCAAAAATGCTCGTTTGATTGTTTACTTTTAGCTTCCTTCTCTGTGGTTATTTCTCTGTCGTACTTTGTACGGAGTATCTCACTGGTTGGAAAGGCATGCAGATTCCCAAACCGCTTCCTACACCCTGTATCGAATTTTTTGCCTAACAAGTTGTGTCATGCAATCGGAATTCCAACTTGAGTACTACTACTAGTAGGAGTACCAGGGGCCAGTTCTTTTAGGCTTCTAGATTAGTAATCCCATAACTACTACGTCCGTCCTGGTTTATGGGTCCCCATTGTAATCTGTGTCAAATTTTGATCATAAATTTAACTAATGAAATGTTAGTGCATGTCACATGCACTACTCCATCCGTCTAGGTGAGTAAGTCATCTTAGGTTGTGCACCGTGACCAAGGAGGAGGAGAAAACTAGAAACGTTAATGTTTATTTGCTAATTAATAGTATTGCATGCAATGAACTAACCACTGCATGTCGTGTTTGATATCTCAAGTCATTAAAAGCATGCACACTCTTTATCTCTGATTGGTTGATATGTCAAGAAACAAGAAATGAGGCAGAAGTTAATGCACCGCGCCTAAGTGTTTTGGGATTATTTGGTTTTCGTAAGATGACTTACACACCTAGACGGAGGGATTAGAATGGTGAGGAATAAACCAGTTAAATCTTTGGTCAAAATTTAGCACAAATTACAATGGTGAGGAATAAACCAGGACGGAGTAGTAGTTGAGAAGCCCAAATAAATGAGTGAGGCGCCTTATTGTTACTCTCCACTGTGACTAGTCTTGTGGGAAAAGCTGGGGAAGCCGCCAAAAGAACTGGCCCTAGGAGTAGTAGCTAGGGATCGAGTGTGCGAGATGAACCGGAGAAAGTAAATGCAGAGAGATGAAATGCAAAAAAGACGGAGGGATGTGATGGTTGCTTGTCCGTTTATTTTACCAGGCCACTTATTACTGGGAGTGGTTGGGTTTTGTAATATGACGGCTTTACTGCCGCGCCACGAGCGGGGTGAGAGGTGAGACTCCCGTGCAACGCCGCCCTCTACACTTGTACTACATCGGTCGTGGTTAATTAGTCCCCCATTGAATTTGACTGAAGATTTAACTGACAAAATGTTAGTGCATGTCAACAAAAACTATATCGTTGGATTCGTATTCGAACATAGTTTTGAATGATATAATTTTAGGTGAAATGCATCAGCATTTATCGTACTATATATAATGTTAGTTCAATTTTTGGTCGTACTAATCTATAGTAGTAAGGTGCCCGTGGGTTGCACCGAAGAGTGAAATGCATTGATCAGGGAGTTGTTTATTTTGGCAAAGGATGCTGGGGTCATGTCATGTGTAACGGGTATCGATAGGTTTCTTCGGATATTATTTCATCTCTAGAGCTCACAAACATTAAGGTGAAATGGATAAAAAGGTATCTTTTGCAAACAAAAGCGTTCAACTGTTCAACCTGCATCCAAAACTTGTGAAGAAATAACACTTATTGTGCTTTGCAAGAAATGATCTTTAAGAATTAGTTTTTGAGTATCGATTGTTATACATGTTGGCTACATATGACATGGCACTTTCTTATAGTCAACAGTTGGCTATACTATTAAGTAATATTAACCATGCCCTTATACACCTAGACGGAGGGATTAAATCAGGCTGACTTGCAAGCGGGCAGAGGAGATGTAAGAAATGGTTCATCGTAAGTCTTTCACCAGTACTGTAGTAAAAATTCATACATGGAAGATTCTAGACTAAACCATAAACGGATACACTTTTATTCATGCGCGATACTCCAATAGAGCAAGATCCTCCATGGAAGTCTCCACATGCTTAGACAGCGGATTACATTGAGCGAACACTAATGATCAACATTTAACTTGATAATGCGTATGTCCAGGTGAACCTCCTTGGAGTCCCCGTGCACCGCGTCGGCGGGTAAAGGATGCCATGGGTTTTCCAAGTCCACATTGGCAGGATAGTCCCAGCTCCCCAGAGTCCAAGTCCGTTCGATGAGGCCGTTGTCGCCGCCCACGTGACCCGGAGGGGTGATACGTCTCCGTCGTATCTACTTTTCCAAACACTTTTGCCCTTGTTTTGGTCTCTAATTTGCATGATTTGAATGGAACTAACCCGGACTAACGCTGTTTTCAGCAGAATTTCCATGATGTTGTTTTATGTGCAGAAAACAAAAGTTCTCGGAATGACCTGAAACTTCACGGAACATCTTAGAAAAATCAATAAAAAATCTTCGCCAAAGATGAAGTCCAGGGGGCCCCCACCCTGTCCACGAGGGTGCGGGGCGCCCCCCTGGGCGCGCCCCCTGCCTAGTAGGCCCCCTGGAGACTTTCCGACGCCAACTCCAACTCCATATATTTGGTTTCGGGGAGGAAAAAATCAGAGAGAAGAAAGAATCCCGTTTTACGATACGGAGCCGCCGCCAAGCCCTAAAACCTCTCGGGAGGGCTGATCTGGAGTCTGTTTGGGGCTCCGGAGAGGGGGATTCGTTGCCGTCGTCATCATCAACCATCCTCCATCACCAATTTCATGATGCTCACCACCGTGCATGAGTAATTACATCGTAGCCTTGTTGGACGCTGATGGGTTGGATGAGATCTATCATGTAATCGAGTTAGTTTTGTTAGGGTTTGATCCCTAGTATCCACTATGTTCTGAGATTGATGTTGCTATGACTTTGCTATGCTTAATGCTTGTCACTAGGGCCCGAGTGCCATGATTTCAGATATGAACCTATTATGTTTTCATGAATATATGTGAGTTCTTGATCCTATCTTGCAAGTCTGTAGTGACCTACTATGTGTTATGATCCGGCAACCCCGAAGTGACAATAATAGGGACCACTCCCGGTGATGACCATAGTTTGTGGAGTTCATGTATTCACTATGTGCTAATGCTTTGTTCCGGTTCTCTATTAAAAGGAGGCCTTAATATCCCTTAGTTTCCATTAGGACCCCGCTGCCACGGGAGGGTAGGACAAAAGATGTCATGCAAGTTCTTTCCATAAGCACGTATGACTATATTCGGAATACATGCCTACAATACATTGATGAATTGGAGCTAGTTCTGTGTCACCCTATGTTATGACCGTTACATGATGAACCGCATCCGGCATAATTAGCCATCACTGATCCGGTGCCTACGAGTTTTCCATATACTGGTTTACGCTTATTTACTTTTCCGTTACTACTGTTACAATCACTACAAAAATACCAAAAACACTACTATTGCTTCTGTTACTCCTTTGTTACCGTTACCACCACTATCATATTACTTTGCTACTAAACACTTTGCTGTAGATATTAAGTTTCCAGGTGTGGTTGAATTGACAACTCAGCTGCTAATACTTGAGAATATTCTTTGGCTCCCCTTCTGTCGAATCAATAAATTTGGGTTAAATACTACCCTCGAAAGCTGTTGCGATCCCCTACACTTGTGGGCTATCAAGACTAATTTCTGGCGCCGTTGCCGGGGAGCATAGCTCTATTCTTTGAGTCACTTGGGATTTATATCTGCTGGACACTATGAAGAACTTGAAAGACGCTAAGACAAAAATTTATTCCTCAACTACGAGGGGAGGTAAGGAACTGCCATCTAGCTCTGCACTTGATTCACCTTCTGTTATGAGTAAGCTTGCGACACCTAAACCTGCTTCTGCTATTCGTTCGGATATGTCGCATGTTATTGATGATGCCACTTCTGCTATGCATGATACTTATGATGAAATTACTTCTATGCTTGATACTACTGTGCCCCTTAGTGAATTTCTCGAGGAACAAATTGCTAGGGCTAGAGAGAAAGAAATTATTGAAACTGATAATATTGATGATGAAGATATGCCTGTTATTCCTGCGGGTTATCTATTTGATGCTGAATCTTCTGCAGCTATCTTAGCTTGCGAAGATAGAATTGAGCTTAAAAGGTTGTTATTTAAATGGAGTAAGGAATCTCTTAATGATAGAATGAGACCTGACCCTGCTTTTGCAACCTCACCTATTTGCGTTGCCGATAAGGATTATGAATTATCTATTGATCCTGATATAATTACTTTGGTTGAATCTGATCCTTTTCATGGCTATGAATCTGAAACTGTTGTGGCACATCTTACTAAATTAAATGATATAGCCACCCTGTTCACTAAAGATGAGAGATCTCGCTACTTTTATATCCTTAAAATATTTCCGTTCTCATTAAAGGGTGATGCTAAGATATGGTTTAATTCTCTTGATCCTGGTTGTGTGCGTAGTCCCCAGGATATGATTTACTACTTCTCTGCTAAATATTTCCCTGCTCATAAGAAACAAGCTGCTTTAAAGGAAATATACAATTTTGTGCAAATTGAAGAAGAGAGTCTCCCACAAGCTTGGGGGAGGCTTCTCAAGTTACTTAATGCTTTGCCTGATCATCCTCTTAAGAAAAATGAAATACTTGATATCTTTTATAATGGGCTAACCGATGCTTCCAAGGACCACTTGGATAGTTGTGCTGGTTCTGTTTTCAGGGAAAGAACACTGGATGAAGCTGAAATTCTATTGAATAATATGTTGGCAAATGAAAATAATTGGACTCTTCCTGGGCCAACTCCTGCTCCGATTAATGAGCCTATTCCTAAACCAACTCCGAAGAAGAGAGGTGTTCTATTTCTCAGTCCTGAAGATATGCAAGAGGCAAAGAAATCTATGAAATAAAAAGGTATTAAAGCTGAAGATGTTAAGAATTTCCCTCCTATTGAAGAAATACATGGTCTTAATTTACCGCCTGTTGAAGAAACATATGATCTTGATCCATTATTTATTGAAGAACCTCCAGGTCTTGATAACCCGACACAGGTAGTAAAGGTAAACTCTCTCTATAGATATGACAGAGCTGAAGTCCCTCCTACTAAAATTGCTATCCAGTGCTTGGATGAATTTGATAACTTTATGTTTAAGCAAGATGACTTCAATGCCTATTTTGGTAGACAATTAAAACAAAATAGTTATATGATTAAACAATTGGGTGATTATATGGCTGATGTTAGAGGTGAACTTAAACTTGTTAGCAAGCATGCTTCTATGGTCACCACCCAAGTAGAACAAGTACTTAAAGCTCAAAATGATTTGCTCAATGAAATGAATAGCAAGAAACATGATTATGCTGTTAGAGTGGCTACTAGAACTGGTAGACTGACTCAGGAACCTTTGTATCCTGAAGGCCATCCTAAGAGAATTGAGCAAGATTATCAGAGAAATGATATTGATGTACCTAGTTCTTCTAAGAGGAAGAAAAAGAAAAATGATAGGACTTTGCAAACTTCTAGTGAACCTATTGCTGAAACACCTGAGAATCCAAATGATATATTTATGTCTGATGTTGAAACACAATCTGGTGATGAACATGAACCTAGTAATAATTCTGATAATGATGTTCATGATGATGCTCAACCTAGTAATGATAATGATGTAGAAATTGAACCTGCTGTTGATCTTGATAACCCACAATCAAAGAATCAACGTTATGACAAGAGAGATTTTGTTGCTAGGAAACACGGTAAAGAAAGAGAACCTTGGGTTCAGAAACCCATGCCTTTTCCTCCCAAACCATCCAAGAAAAAGGATGATGAGGATTTTGAGCGCTTCGCTGAAATGATTAGACCTATCTTCTTACGTATGCGCTTAACTGATGTGCTTAAAACAAATCCTTATGCTAAATATATGAAGGATATCATTACTAATAAAAGACAGATACCGGAAGCTGAAATTTCCACCATGCTTGCTAATTATACTTTTAATGGTGGAATACCAAAGAAACTTGGAGATCCAGGAGTGCCCACTATACCATGTTCCATTAAAAGAAACTATATTAAAACTGCTTTATGTGATCTTGGAGCCGGTGTTAGTGTTATGCCTCTCTCTTTATATCGTAGACTTGATTTGAATAAGTTGACACCTACTGAAATATCTTTGCAAATGGCCGATAAATCTACTGCTATACCTGTCGGTATTTGTGAGGACGTGCCTGTTGTGGTTGCAAATGTTACTATTTTAACGGACTTTGTTATTCTTGATATTCCGGAGGAAGATAGTATGTCCATTATTCTTGGAAGACCTTTTCTGAATACTGCAGGGGCTGTTATTGATTGCAACAAAGGCAATGTCACTTTTCATGTTAATGGTAATGAGCATACGGTACACTTTCCGAGGAAACAACCTCAAATTTATAGAATCAACTCCATTGGAAAAATTCCATCGATTATATTTGGAGGTTTTGAATTTCCTTTACCTACCGTCAAAAAGAAATATGATATTCTTATTATTGGGGATGTGCATATCCCCGTTGAGGTAACATAGTGTTGTTCGAAATTTCTCCGGTTCCATGTCAGTCGGAATGAGTTTGTTAACAAGACTTGATCAACCTTGTTAGTGGATTCTTTTTGATGAGCATGAGATGGATGGAACTAGAAGCACAACCGTCTGCACCTCCTCTCTATTTTCTGTCATTTAGTTGAAATAAAGTAAAAATAGTATTTTTCTGTCTGTTTTCTGATTATCCGTGCAATATAAAAATACCCCGAAAATAAAAGTCCTCAGAATGCCATGTCAATTTAATATGATTTTTCCTGGAATATTTGAGGATTTATAGTGCAAAAATAGCAGCAAGAGGAGCTGCCACCTGGCCACGAGGGTCAGGGGCGGGCCCTACCCCCCAGTGCGCGCCCCCTGCCTCGTGGGCCCACGGTGGCCCTCCTCCACTTATCCCAGCTACCACACACTTCTTCTTCCTCCCAAAAACACGCACAACCAGCTCAAACCCGAGTTCTAGCTCATTTTGCTGCGATTTTCGATCTCCTTGCTCAAAGCACCTCTCACAAAACTGCTTGGGGAGATTGTTCCTTGGTATGTGACTCCTGCATTGGTCCAATTAGTTTTTGCTCTAGTGCTTTGTTCATTGCAAATTTGTGCTGCATAGGTGACCATGTTCTTGAGCTTGCATGCCAAATTTATATGGTTCCAAGGAATTCTAATGCTTGATATAGGCCCTAGGCACTTGTAGGAGTAGTTGCTATCAATTTTATTGAGCTTGCTTCACTTTTATTTTGAAGTTACTAAAAATTTTAGAATTGTTTCAGAGGAAAAATAATAATAATGAATAGGCTTTTGAGGGGTTCATCGAGCCGAAGCTCGAAGGAAAAACAAGATGAAGAAACACAGAGGCCCAAATATAATTTGCCTCGTACTACGGAGGTTCGGCCATGTGAATGGCCTTCCGATGATTTCTTGAGAGAAGCCGAGATTTATAATGATTTCTATTCATTGGTTGAGAATGCTGGCCTCACCAACTTCCTCCGCGACCAACGTCATCAGTATCTCTTACTCACAAATACTTTTGTGCAAAACTTCTACTATTTTCCTAAGGAATCACCTCCTTCAGTAGAGTTTCATTTATATGACGTTGTTAAGAAAATGCCACTAGAAGAATTTTGCGAGGTTTGCAAAATACCCTTTGAGGGTACCTTAGATGAACCAACCCGTAAAGATGTGGAAGAATTTATTAACAATGTCACTGTGGGGGAAACCAGAAAGGTTTCCGATGCAAGAATCACTAGCATACATTTTCCTGTGTTACGCTACTTTGCCATATTTGCTAGTCATTGCTTAATTGGTCGTGGAAACTGTGGAAACCTTAGTGTTCCTGATATAATTATTTTGTTCCATGGTTTATACCGCGACAACACTATTAGTATGGGCGGAATTATTGCTAAACGGTTAAGTTTGAACCGTACAAAAGGCCCCATCTTTGGAGGTATATATGCCTCACGCCTAGCTGCACATTTTAACATACCTATTAGGCTTTATGAGAAAGAGGAAAAATTGTTGCCTAATGCCTATTTAGATTATAAGAGTATGGTAGCTCATGATTTCATTGTTAAGAATAGGGAAGGGGGGCTTAAATATAAATTGTTCTTTAATAAAGATCACCCTGAGACTATTACTTTGCCTGCTCCTTCCTTGTTTAATTTTGAAGGACCGTACCTCGTTACGCGGGCTGCAGTTCAAGCCTATCGGAATCCTGTACCAGCCCCAGAACCGGAACCACAATATGAACCTCCTCGACAGTCTAACTATCAGTGGGATCCAGAGATGATTGCCAGCCAGTGGCAGTCAGAGTCCTCTTCATCTCAGTACAGCCCCGACTATTATGCATCGCAGTACGACCCCAGCTACACCTACGGATATCCGCCAGGCCATCCCTGGCAATAAACCAACTTAGGCCAAAAGCCTAAGCTTGGGGGAGTACGTATTTCTCACCGACATTACATTTATGTTCACACACTCATTGCTAGGTGTCGGTGCTCATACTCTTTCACCGTACCATCCATGTTAGTTTATTTTCTTTTTCCTGCTTTCTTCTTGTGTGTTTAATAAACCTTAAGAAAAACAAAAAAAATTAGTAGTAGTTTACTTTCATGCTGTAGTAGTAATTAAAAAGAAAACCCAAAAATATTTCCTGCTCTTCTTTTGCTTGTTGGAAGCTTTCTCGTGTAAATAGTTTTATTTCTTTTCTTTCCTTTGGGGGTCGATAGGAGAAGACCATGATTAAATTGTTGAAATGGCTCTTATATGCATTGTTGTTGATTTAACCAAGAGCCCATATTACCTTGTCTTCTCCTGTTTATTGAATGCTCGCAGATTCCAGCTTAGTCCAATGCACGTGCACGCTTATTATTATTCACATCGTTAGGTCATGCAAGTGAAAGGCAATTATGATGATTTACGATGAATTGACTGAGATTGGAAAGGCTGGTATGAACTCGACCTCTTTTGTTTTTGTAAATATGATGAGCTCGTCGTTCCAGATTCAGCTTATTATGGATAAACATGTTTGCAATGATGATTAGAGATCATAGTTGCTTATGCCATGCTTGATTAGCTATGAGTTATAATGGTTTACCTTGTGTGCCAACATGCCATTAAAATGGTTATGATGTGGTATGATGAGGTGGTATCCTCCTTTGACTGATTTAAGTGACTTGACTTGGCACATGTTCACGCATGTAGTTGAAACAAATCAACATGGCCTTCATGATATTTATGTTCATGGTGGATTATATCATGTTCATGCTTGTATCCAATGTCTATTAATTTTAATGCATGTTGATGCCTGTTGTCGCTCTCTAGCTAGTCGCTTCCCAGTCTTTTGCTAGCCTTCACCTGTACTAAGCGGGAATACTGCTTGTGCATCCAATTCCTTAAACCCCAAAGTTATTCCATATGAGTCCACTATACCTTCCTATATGCGGTATTTACCTGCCGTTCCAAGTAAATTTGTATGTGCCAAACTCTAAACCTTCAAATAAACATTCTGTTTTGTATGCTCAAATAGCTCATGTATCAACTAGGGCTGTCCGTATCTTCCATGTTAGGCGGGTTATTCTCAAGAGGAGTGGACTCCGCTCCTCACTCACGAGAAAATGGCTGGTCACCGGGATGCCCAGTCCCATGCTTTATGCAAACTAAATCAAAATAATTGCAAACAAAACTCCCCCTGGGACCTGATGGATGTTGGAGGCACTCGTTGTTTCGAGCAAGCCATGGATTGATGCTTGTTGGTGGAGGGGGAGTATAAACTTTACCATTCTGTTTGGGAACCGCCTATAATGTGTGTGACATGGAAGATATCGCCATCTCTTGGTTGTTATGTTGACAATGAAAGTATACCGCTCAAAATATTGTTCATCTCTATTTCAAAACCGAGCTCTGGCACCTCTACAAATACCTGCTTCCCTCTGCGAAGGGCCTATCCATTTACTTTTATGTTGAGTCATCACCCTCTTATTAAAAGGACCAGTTGGAGAGCACAGCTGTCATTTGCATGTATCATTATTAATTTATGTTGGGTGTGACTATGACTGGATCTCTTTTACCATGAATTACAATGTCTAGTCAGTCCTTGATCTTTGAAGGTGCTCTGCATTTATGTTTTGCGGTCTCAGCAAGGGCTAGCAAGATATCATCTTGTTATATCATATTATGATTGTTTTGAGAAAGTGTTGTCATCCGAGTTTTATTATTATTGCTCGCTAGCTGATTATGTTATTGATATGAGTAAATATGAGACCTGAGAATTATTGCAAATGTGGTTAGTCATAATCTATGCTGAAAACTCGAATGCTGGTTTGACATATTTACAACAACAAGAGCAAACAGAGTTTGTAAAAGTTTTTCTTTTTCTCTTTCAGTTAGTCAACTGAATTGCTTGAGGACAAGCAAGGGTTTAACCTTGGGGGAGTTGATACGTCTCCATCGTATCTACTTTTCGAAACACTTTTTGCCCTTGTTTTGGTCTCTAATTTGCATGATTTGAATGGAACTAACCCGAACTGACGTTGTTTTCAGCAGAATTTCCATGGTGTTGTTTTATGTGCAGAAAACAAAAGTTCTCGGAATGACCTGAAACTTCACGGAACAACTTAGAAAAATCAATAAAAAATCCTTGCCAAAGATAAAGTCCAGGGGGCCCACACCCTATCCACGAGGGTGGGGGCGCCCCCCCCTAGGGCGTGCCCCCCTGCCTCGTGGGCCCCCTGGAGACTTTCTGACGCCAACTCCAACTCCATATATTTGGTTTCGGGGAGGAAAAATCAGAGAGAAGATAGAATCGCGTTTTACGATACGGAGCCGCCGCCAAGCCCTAAAACCTCTCGGGAGGGCTGATCTGGAGTCCGTTCGGGGCTCCGGAGAGGGAGATTCGTGGCCGTCTTCATCACCAACCATCCTCCATCACCAATTTCATGATGCTCACCGCCATGCGTGAGTAATTCCATCGTAGGCTTGCTGGACGGTGATGGGTTGGATGAGATCTATCATGTAATCGAGTTAGTTTTGTTAGGGTTTGATCCCTAGTATCCACTATGTTCTGAGATTGATGTTGCTATGACTTTGCTATGCTTAATGCTTGTCACTAGGGCCCGAATGCCATGATTTCAGATCTGAACCTATTATGTTTTCATGAATATATGTCAGTTCTTGATCCTATCTTGCAAGTCTATAGTGACCTACTATATGTTATGATCCGGCAACCCCGAAGTGACAATAATCGGGACCACTCCCGGTGATGACCATAGTTTGAGGAGTTCATGTATTCACTATGTGCTAATGCTTTGTTCCGGTTCTCTATTAAAAGGAGGCCTTAATATCCCTTAGTTTCCATTAGGACCCCGCTGCCATGGGAGGGTAGGACAAAAGATGTCATGCAAGTTCTTTTCCATAAGCACGTATGACTATATTCGGAATACATGCCTACAATACATTGATGAATTGGAGCTAGTTCTGTGTCACCCTATGTTATGACCGTTACATGATGAACCGCATCCGGCATAATTATCCATCACTGATCCGGTGCCTACAAGTTTTCCATATACTGGTTTATGCTTATTTACTTTTCCGTTGCTACTGTTACAATCACTACAAAAATACCAAAAACACTACTATTGCTTCTGTTACTCCTTTGTTACCGTTACCACCACTATCATATTACTTTGCTACTAAACACTTTGCTGCAGATATTAAGTTTCCAGGTATCGTTGAATTGACAACTCAGCTGCTAATACTTGAGAGTATTCTTTGGCTCCCCTTGTGTCGAATCAATAAATTTGGGTTAAATACTACCCTCGAAAGCTGTTGCGATCCCCTACACTTGTAGGCTATCAAGACTAATTTCTGGCGCCGTTGCCGGGGAGCATAGCTCTATTCTTTGAGTCACTTGGGATTTATATCTGCTGGACACTATGAAGAACTTGAAAGACGCTAAGACAAAAATTTATCCCTCAACTACGAGGGGAGGTAAGGAACTTCCATCTAGCTCTGCACTTGATGCACCTTCTGTTATGAGTAAGCTTGCGACACCTAAACCTGCTTCTGCTATTCGTTCCTATATGTCGCATGTTATTGATGATGCCACTTCTGCTATGCATGATACTTATGATGAAATTACTTCTATGCTTGATACTACTGTGCCCCTTAGTGAATTTCTCGAGGAACAAATTGCTAGGGCTAGAGAGAAAGAAATTATTGAAACTGATAATATTGATGAAATTGATGATGAAGATATGCCTGTTATTCCTGCTGGTTATCTATTTGATGCTGAATCTTCTGCAGCTATCTTAGCTTGCGAAGATAGAATTGAGCTTAAAAGGTTGTTATTTAAATGGAGTAAGGAATCTCTTAATGATAGAATGAGACCTGACCCTGCTTTTGCAACCTCACCTATTTGCGTTGCCGATAAGGATTATGAATTCTCTGTTGATCCTGATATAGTTACTTTGGTTGAATCTGATCCTTTTCATGGCTATGAATCTGAAACTGTTGTGGCACATCTTACTAAATTAAATGATATAGCCACCCTGTTCACTAAAGATGAGAGATCTCGCTACTTTTATATCCTTAAAATATTTCCATTCTCATTAAAGGGTGATGCTACGATTTGGTTTAATTCTCTTGATCCTGGTTGTGTGCGTAGTCCCCAGGATATGATTTACTACTTCTCTGCTAAATATTTCCCTGCTCATAAGAAACAAGCTGCTTTAAAGGAAATATACAATTTTGTGCAAATTGAAGAAGAGAGTCTCCCACAAGCTTGGGGGAGGCTTCTCAAGTTACTTAATGCTTTGCCTGATCATCCTCTTAAGAAAAATGAAATACTTGATATCTTTTATAATGGGCTAACCGATGCTTCCAAGGACCACTTGGATAGTTGTGCTGGTTCTGTTTTCAGGGAAAGAACACTGGATGAAGCTGAAATTCTATTGAATAATATGTTGGCAAATGAAAATAATTGGACTCTTCCTGAGCCTGCTCCTGCTCCGATTAATGAGCCTATTCCTAAACCAACTCCGAAGAAGAGAGGTGTTCTATTTCTCAGTCCTGAAGATATGCAAGAGGCAAAGAAATCTATGAAATAAAAAGGTATTAAAGCTGAAGATGTTAAGAATTTCCCTCCTATTGAAGAAATACATGGTCTTAATTTACCGCCTGTTGAAGAAACATATGATCTTGATCCATTATTTATTGAAGAACCTCCAGGTCTTGATAACCCGACACAGGTAGTAACAGTAAACTCTCTCTATAGATATGACAGAGCTGAAGTCCCTCCTACTAAAATTGCTATCCAGTGCTTGGATGAATTTGATAACTTTATGTTTAAGCAAGATGACTTCAATGCCTATTTTGGTAGACAATTAAAACAAAATAGTTATATGATTAAACAATTGGGTGATTATATGGCTAATGTTAGAGGTGAACTTAAACTTGTTAGCAAGCATGCTTCTATGGTCACCACCCAAGTAGAACAAGTACTTAAAGCTCAAAATGATTTGCTCAATGAAATGAATAGCAAGAAACATGATTATGCTGTTAGAGTGGCTACTAGAACTAGTAGAATGACTCAGGAACCTTTGTATCCTGAAGGCCATCCTAAGAGTATTGAGCAAGATTCTCAGAGAAATGATATTGATGTACCTAGTTCTTCTAAGAGGAAGAAAAAGAAAAATGATAGGACTTTGCAAACTTCTAGTGAACCTATTGCTGAAACACCTGAGAATCCAAATGATATATCTATGTCTGATGTTGAAACACAATCTGGTGATGAACATGAACCTAGTAATAATTCTGATAATGATGTTCATGATGATGCTCAACCTAGTAATGATAATGATGTAGAAATTGAACCTGCTGTTGATCTTGATAACCCACAATCAAAGAATCAACGTTATGACAAGAGAAATTTTGTTGCTAGGAAACACGGTAAAATAAGAGAACCTTGGGTTCAGAAACCCATGCCTTTTCCTCCCAAACCATCCAAGAAAAAGGATGATGAGGATTTTGAGCGCTTCGCTGAAATGATTAGACCTATCTTCTTACGTATGCGCTTAACTGATGTGCTTAAAACAAATCCTTATGCTAAATATATGAAGGATATCATTACTAATAAAAGACAGATACCGGAAGCTGAAATTTCCACCATGCTTGCTAATTATACTTTTAAGGGTGGAATACCAAAGAAACTTGGAGATCCAGGAGTGCCCACTATACCATGTTCCATTAAAAGAAACTATATTAAAACTGCTTTATGTGATCTTGGAGCCGGTGTTAGTGTTATGCCTCTCTCTTTATATCGTAGACTTGATTTGAATAAGTTGACACCTACTGAAATATCTTTGCAAATGGCCGATAAATCTACTGCTATACCTGTCGGTATTTGTGAGGACGTGCCTGTTGTGGTTGCAAATGTTACTATTTTAACGGACTTTGTTATTCTTGATATTCCTGAGGACGATAGTATGTCCATTATTCTTGGAAGACCTTTTCTGAATACTGCAGGGGCTGTTATTGATTGCAACAAAGGCAATGTCACTTTTCATGTTAATGGTAATGAGCATACGGTACACTTTCCGAGGAAACAACCTCAAATTTATAGCATCAACTCCATTGGAAAAATTCCATCGATTATATTTGGAGGTTTTGAATTTCCTTTACCTACCGTCAAAAAGAAATATGATATTCTTCTTATTGGGGATGTGCATATCCCCGTTGAGGTAACATAGTATTATTCGAAATTTCTCCGGTTCCATGTCAGTCGGAATGAGTTTGTTAACAAGACTTGATCAACCTTGTTAGTGGATTCTTTTTGATGAGCATGAGATGGATGGAACTAGAAGCACAACCGTCTGCACCTCCTCTCTATTTTCTGTAATTTAGTTGAAATAAAGTAAAAATAGTATTTTCTGTCTGTTTTCTGATTATCCGTGCAATATAAAAATACCCCGAAAATAAAAGTCCTCAGAATGCCATGTCAATTTAATATGATTTTTCCTGGAATATTTGAGGATTTATAGTGCAAAAATAGCAGCAAGAGGAGCTGGCACCTGGCCACGAGGGTCAGGGGCGCGCCCTACCCCCCAGGACGCGCCCCCTGCCTCGTGGGCCCACGGTGGCCCTCCTCCACTTATCCCAGCTACCACACACTTCTTCTTCCACCCACAAACACGCACAACCAGCTCAAACCCGAGTTCTAGCTCATTTTGCTGCGATTTTCGATCTCCTTGCTCAAAGCACCTCTGACAAAACTGCTTGGGGAGATTGTTCCTTGGTATGTTGTAACACCCAAAATTTTGGCCTTGTTTTATTTATTAAAAAGTTGCCAGGAAATAAAACTTTTCCATTTGTCAAGTTTTACCTTTTGTGATTTTGGATTTTTGCCTCTAGTGGGAAAAACCTTCAAAGGTATTGTTGGACTTGTTTGCTCTCTATAACAAAACAATTTTTTTATCAGTGGATTCAAATTTTTGCAAGATTTATTTCCTCAAAGCTTTACTCCTTTAGAATGATTTCTTTTGCATTTGGAGCCTGTTTTGCACTACAACCTTTTGACAAATGCATTCAGAATTTCCACCAAAATTTGGGGATGACATGGGGTGTTTCCACATCACTTTTATGCAAAAATACCTTTTGGCCATTGGAGATTTTGAGCCCTACACCAACTTTTCCAATCTGGTCCAGTAGGCACTTTTGCACTACAACCCATTTGAATATTTCTTTAAAAATTCTTCCAAGTGTTTGGAGATGTCAGTAGATGCATACAATTCATCTTCAAGCAAAAACCCAGTGTTGTTCCTTGGAAAATTTGAGTGGATCAACCTCTTTTGCTTTCTGGTCCAACTTGGTGATTTGTACTGCAACCTTATTTTTCCTTGCTCTAGTAACCCTGAGCTTTTTTTCCTACTTGTAGCCCTCCCTTCAAAACCCTTAAGTCCAGGAGATTGAACCCATTGGCATATTTTTGGTGCATGCAATGTCAGCCTTTAGTTTCTGCCCAAAACTGGTTTCCTCAAATTCTTGCACTATCAACTTTCTGTTTTTGCCAAACTAATCCTACCACCATCTCCTGCATTTAAAGAGACCCTGATCTGGAGATTTTGGCCACTCCAAGAGTTGTCTAAGTGCACTTGGCATTATGTCGAACACTTGGTGTGCACAGTTAGCTTGAGGCATGTTTTCTACTTTGCACTGTGATTTTGTTCCACTGACCCAACAACCTTGTCCACTGAGCTCCTAACCACCCCTACCCTTGTTCTGTTCTTTGCCAGCCTCACCCAAGCTCTCTAGTGCGCACTGGCATTGCGTCGAACACCTGCCGTGCGTGCTCTGCGCGCGACCAGAGCGCACGTTTCGCACGCGCGCGCACTGAGCCGACACGCCGCACTGCCGCACTCGACGTGACCCGTCCCTGGCCCCTACTGCATCGCTGAACCGCGCACTAGCCCGCTCCCTGCTCCACGGCATCTCTGGCGCCCTGCTGCGCCACTGGCCGCGCCCTTGGCGGCACGCCGGCGTCGGCAGTGGCTTCTGCCATGTTTGGCACCGCCCAAACCACGCCAGCGCGCCAGCTGCCCCTGGGAATAGCTCGTGCTTATCCTCATGCTCGTCGGAACGCTTTCGTCGCCGCCACGATGCCCTGCCACTACAAGAAAGTGGTCGCCGGCGATCTTATCCTCGGCCACCGCGGGAGCCAGCCTCGTCACGCTATATAAGGGAACCCCGAGCCTCTCCGAGCACTCAGGCGACATCAGACCCTCCTCGTAGAGCTCCCCTAGCAGTAGATTGACCGGAGAGGACCGTCTTCACCAACTCCGGCCAGTTCGGCCGCCGCGAAGCTCCGGTGCGATTCGTCGCAGCCAGCCACCCTTTCGCCCAACCAACGCCACCAGTAGCTCCCCTGGTCCTTGCGGAGCTGCCCAGCTACCCAACTTCGATCGGAGACCACCGAAGCACAAAAAGCACTTCGCCACCGTAGCCTTCTCCGCCGCGGAGCTCGCCGCCGGCGATTTCTTCCACCTCCGACGGCCCAGCGACCACCTAGGGGACCGCCTCGTTCTGGCCGTTCCATCCCCGCCCTTGGATGCCCGTGAGGCGCTGCCGTTCGTCGACGGCGATCGCCGGAGCCCCGCTCCAGTCGGGTAGAAGAGAGGATAAGGAGGGAAGAACGGTCAAACCTGACCAGTGGGCCCTCTGGACCCACTGTCAGTGACCCGCGCGGCCGTCCTCTCTCTGTTTAAGTGAAGGCGCAAACTCCCGAGTGCGTCTCCTCGACTGCGAAAGCGTATTTTCTTCTGAATCGTTTTCTTTTCTGGTTTTATTTTTAAAAAACAGAGATTTGACCAAACTTTGACTGACTATAACTTTTAAAATAAAAGTCCAAAAGAGTTGATTCTTTTTCCTACCTCTCTCAAATTTCATCTAGTTTATTTTAAGATTTATTTCAAAAATATTTGAGACAACTTTTGGTACTGTGTTTGAAATATTTGTTATTTGTATATTTTGCAAAATAGGATTTTTGGAGAAAAAGGAAAGCTTCCAATAAATGCATCCTTTGCCTACTCTTGAAGGCAAGCATTTCTGAACTCTGGCATAATATTTTGTTGTGGTGTTTTGATACGATCACAACACCTTTTGACTTGGAGTATGTGATAGCTTTATGTATCGATATAGTCTCGTGCTTGAGTACACTTTGGAGTTGTTTTGTGGTCAGCAATGGATACACTAATGATTTGGATCATCCTCGTGAGCTTCTCATGCATACCGGTAGGAAGCCGGGAAAGTCGTGGTCTTGGGTAGACACGAGCTTGTCCCTAGTCCCTCGTCGAGACGAGTATGCCCGGTATGGCATGGTGAGGCTCGAGGAGTGGTGATTTATTTCACTAGTAGTAATATTGTTGGAGGATTCCTGGACCACCTAAGTCGGTTGTAGATCGAGTCTTGATCAATAGCTTCCTTATTTGTTGGTACCACCACTTGTCCCTGCAGGGGACAGGGTATGGTTCAGTAAGTTGTCAACCCCTACCAAAGCACACACCGTACAGAGGGGCCATAGTGGAAGATACCGGAGCCCTCCGGTAGGCAGGCCACTTGGTCAGGGGGCATGGGTGTTTCCGGTTGGGACCGAGAGGGGGGGCACCCCCTTAGAGCGCGCGAATAGAAATTTGATCCCATGCTACGTCGAGGTTGTAGCCTCCCCACTTAGAGTTTTGCTTGGCAGGTGTCGTGGGTGATTCCAGACACCGGTGAGTTAAGCTGGTGTGTGCAGGTCAGGCGTGTTTTCAATTAAAAGACCGTAGACAGAATTAGTCCCGAGGGACTAAGTAAACCCGTTACTCGTGGAAAATGGTACTCCCTCTGCAGAGGATATATCCTGTTGGATAGTCATGTTCTTGAGTAGAGACCACAGTCTGAGTTGAATCTAGTAACGGTATTCGGATGGAGAACGGTTTAACTAGAACCCAGTGACGGTTTTCGGATGGAGAATGAATTAGCTAGAACTCAGTAACGGTATTCGGATGGAGGTACGTTTTGACTAGACCATATTATCGGTTTTCGGATGGAGAAACGACTGAACTAAATATTGTTTAAGATTATGGCACGTATGGATTATGATCTTTAATATTTTGGACTAACCATTTGTATTATGTATTTTATTTTTTATTATTGAGTATCCCTGGGATGGTTCTACCTCCCGGATATTCACTGTGATTATTCTTTTTAAGCCCTTTCCGTGGTGTCGCCCCGACGCCCGACTGCGGCATTATTATTCCTGCAGTTTTCCTCTCGAGGAGTCATTCAGACCCTCGTTTGGCACCAGTATTACTATTCTTGCAGTTTCCTCTCGAGGAGTCATTCAGACCCTCGTTTGGCACCAGTATTACTATTCTTGCAGTTTCCTCTCGAGGAGTCATTCAGACCCTCGTTTGGCACCAGTATTACTATTCTTGCAGTTTCCTCTCGAGGAGTCATTCAGACCCTCGTTTGGCACCCAGTATTTTACTTTGGATTATTTTGTTTACCACATGTGAGCATCGTAGTTTTTTTGTACATTTCGTGACAGACGTGTGATCGCATAATAATCCGGAGCATGTTTGATATATTATACCCGTGTTCTTAATGTTTGCGAGTACATTCAAACGTACTCACTGGCTTGTCCCTGGCTATTGTCTTGGCCAGATTTCTTGCGTGGAGATAAGCATCGCGGTGACAACCTCGGAACCTACGTGTTGACATTTGCAGCCTCGCGAAGATAGGAGTTATCCTGGTCAGCTGTTCTTGTGGGAAATGGAGTCCCATAGACGCAGATGTATCCAACCGCTTCCGCCCTCTGCCATTAGAAACCAAATGTTGTACTCCTAGGCCACAATGGTCTTGTACTACATATTTTTTTTGTACTCGCTTGGATTTTCTTGTATCAAGTTGGTGCCTCATCAGCTAACAGTAATCCTGGGGCTGGTGGGCACAAAGGCCGTTTTTCTGGGAACTTATTATCCCAAAAATCTGGTCGTGACAGTATGTGACTCCTCCATTGGTCCAATTAGTTTTTGCTCTAGTGCTTTATTCATTGCAAATTTGTGCTGCATAGGTGACCATGTTCTTGAGCTTGCATGCCAAATTTATATGGTTCCAAGTAGTTCTAATGCTTGATATAGGCCCTAGGCACTTGTAGGAGTAGTTGCTATCAATTTTATTGAGCTTGGTTCACTTTTATTTTGAAGTTACTAAAAATTTCAGAATTGTTTCAGAGGAAAAATAATAATAATGAATAGGCTTTTGAGGGGTTCATCGAGCCGAAGCTCGAAGGAAAAACAAGATGAAGAAACACAGAGGCCCAAATATAATTTGCCTCGTACTGCGGAGGTTCGGCCGTGTGAATGGCCTTCCGATGATTTCTTGAGAGAAGCCGAGATTTATAATGATTTCTATTCATTGGTTGAGAATGCTGGCCTCACCAACTTCCTCTGCGACCAACGTCATCAGTATCTCTTACTCACAAATACTTTTGTGCAAAACTTCTACTATTTTCCTAAGGAATCACCTCCTTCAGTAGAGTTTCATTTATATGACGTTGTTAAGAAAATGCCACTAGAAGAATTTTGCGAGGTTTGCAAAATACCCTTTGAGGGTACCTTAGATGAACCAACCCGTAAAGATGTGGAAGAATTTATTAACACTGTCACTGTGGGGGAAACCAGAAAGGTTTCCGATGCAAGAATCACTAGCATACATTTTCCTGTGTTACGCTACTTTGCCATATTTGCTAGTCGTTGCTTAATTGGTCGTGGAAACTGTGGAAACCTTAGTGTTCCTGATATAATTATTTTGTTCCATGGTTTATACCGCGACAACACTATTAGTATGGGCGGAATTATTGCTAAACGGTTAAGTTTCAACCATACAAAAGGCCCCATCTTTGGAGGTATATATGCCTCACGCCTAGCTGCACATTTTAACATACCTATTAGGCTTTATGAGAAAGAGGAAAAATTGTTGCCTAATGCCTATTTAGATTATAAGAGTATGGTAGCTCATGATTTCATTGTTAAGAATAGGGAAGGGGAGCTTAAATATAAATTGTTCTTTAATAAACATCACCCTGAGACTATTACTTTGCCTGCTCCTTCCTTGTTTAATTTTGAAGAACCGTACCTCGTTACGCGGGCTGCAGTTCGAGCCTATCGGAATCCTGTACCTGCCCCGGAACCGGAACCACAATATGAACCTCCTCGACAGTCTAACTATCAGTGGGATCCGGAGATGATTGCCAGCCAGTGGCAGTCAGAGTCCTCTTCATCTCAGTACAACCCCGACTATTATGCATCGCAGTATGACCCCAGCTACACCTACGGATATCCGCCAGGCCATCCCTGGCAATAAACCAACTTAGGCCAAAAGCCTAAGCTTGGGGGAGTACGTATTTCTCACCGACATTACATTTATGTTCACACACTCATTGCTAGGTGTCGGTGCTCATACTCTTTCACTGTACCATCCATGTTAGTTTATTTTCTTTTTCTTGCTTTCTTCTTGTGTGTTTAATAAACCTTAAGAAAAACAAAAAAAATTAGTAGTAGTTTACTTTCCATGCTGTAGTAGTAATTAAAAAGAAAACCCAAAAATATTTCCTGCTCTTCTTTTGCTTGTTGGGAGCTTTCCCGTGTAAATAGTTTTATTTCTTTTCTTTCCTTTGGGGGTCGATAGGAGAAGACCATGATTAAATTGTTGAAATGGCTCTTATATGCATTGTTGTTGATTTAACCAAGAGCCCATATTACCTTGTCTTCTCCTGTTTATTGAATGCTCGCAGATTCCATCTTAGTCCAATGCACGTGCACGCTTATTATTATTCACATCGTTAGGTAGTGTAAGTGAAAGGCAATTATGATGATTTACGATGAATTGACTGAGATGGGAAAGTCTGGTATGAACTCGACCTCTTTTGTTTTTGTAAATATGATGAGCTCGTCGTTCCTGATTCAGCTTATTATGGATAAACATGTTTGCAATGATGATTAGAGATCATAGTTGCTTATGCCATGCTTGATTAGCTATGAGTTATAATGGTTTACCTTGTGTGCCAACATGCTATTAAAATGGTTATGATGTGGTATGATGAGGTGGTATCCTCCTTTGAATGATTTAAGTGACTTGACTTGGCACATGTTCACGCATGTAGTTGAAACAAATCAACATGGCCTTCATGATATTTATGTTCATGGTGGATTATATCCTGTTCATGCTTGTATCCAATGTCTATTAATTTTAATGCATGTTGATGCCTGTTGTCGCTCTCTAGCTAGTCGCTTCCCAGTCTTTTGCTAGCCTTCACCTGTACTAAGCGGGAATACTGCTTGTGCATCCAATTCCTTAAACCCCAAAGTTATTCCATATGAGTCCACTATACCTTCCTATATGCGGTATTTACCTGCCGTTCCAAGTAAATTTGTATGTGCCAAACTATAAACCTTCAAATAAACATTCTGTTTTGTATGCTCGAATAGCTCATGTATCAACTAGGGCTGTCCGTATCTTCCATGTTAGGCGGGTTATTCTCAAGAGGAGTGGACTCCGCTCCTCACTCACGAGAAAATGGCTGGTCACCGGGATGCCCAGTCCCATGCTTTATGCAAACTAAATCAAAATAATTGCAAACAAAACTCCCCCTGGGACCTGATGGATGTTGGAGGCACTCGTTGTTTCGAGCAAGCCATGGATTGATGCTTGTTGGTGGAGGGGGAGTATAAACTTTACCATTCTGTTTGGGAACCGCCTATAATGTGTGTGACATGGAAGATATCGCCATCTCTTGGTTGTTATGTTGACAATGAAAGTATACCGCTCAAAATATTGTTCATCTCTATTTCAAAACCGAGCTCTGGCACCTCTACAAATCCCTGCTTCCCTCTGCGAAGGGCCTATCCATTTACATTTATGTTGAGTCATCACCCTCTTATTAAAAGCACTAGCTGGAGAGCACAAATGTCATTTGCATTCATTACTGTTAATTTATATTGGGTATGACTATGATTGGATCTCTTTTACCATGAATTACAATGTCTAGTCAGTCCTTGATCTTTGAAGGTGCTCTGCATTTATGTTTTACGGTCTCAGAAAGGGCTAGCGAGATACCATCTTGTTATATCATATTATGATTGTTTTGAGAAAGTGTTGTCATCCGAGTTTTATTATTATTGCTCGCTAGCTGATTATGTTATTGATATGAGTAAATATGAGACCTGAGAATTATTGCAAATGTGGTTAGTCATAATCTATGCTGAAAACTCGAATGCTGGTTTGACATATTTACAACAACAAGAGCAAACAGGGTTTGTAAAAGTTTTTCTTTTTCTCTTTTAGTTTGTCAACTGAATTGCTTGAGGACAAGCAAGGGTTTAACCTTGGGGGAGTTGATACGTCTCCGTCGTATCTACTTTTCCAAACACTTTTGCCCTTGTTTTGGTCTCTAATTTGCATGATTTGAATGGAACTAACCCGGACTGACGCTGTTTTCTGCAGAATTGCCATGGTGTTGTTTTATGTGCAGAAAACAAAAGTGCTTGGAATGACCTGAAACTTCATGGAACATTTAGAAAAATCAATAAAAAATCCTCGCCAAAGATGAAGTCCAGGGGGCCCACACCCTGTCCACGAGGGTGGGGGCGCCCCCCCTAGGGCGCGCCCCTCTGCCTCGTGGGCCCCCTGGAGACTTTCCGACGCCAACTCCAACTCCATATATTTGGTTTCGGGGAGGAAAAAATCAGAGAGAAGAAAGAATCGCGTTTTACGATACGGAGCCGCCGCCAAGCCCTAAAACCTCTCGGGAGGGATGATCTGGAGTCCGTTCGGGGCTCCGGAGAGGGAGATTCGTGGCCGTCTTCATCATCAACCATCCTCCATCACCAATTTCATGATGCTCACCGCCGTGCGTGAGTAATTCCATCGTAGGCTTGCTGGACGGTGATGGGTTGGATGAGATCTATCATGTAATCGAGTTAGTTTTGTTAGGGTTTGATCCCTAGTATCCACTATGTTCTGAGATTGATGTTGCTATGACTTTGCTATGCTTAATGCTTGTCACTAGGGCCCGAGTGCCATGATTTCAGATCTGAACCTATTATGTTTTCATGAATATATGTGAGTTCTTGATCCTATCTTGCAAGTCTATAGTCACCTACTATGTGTTATGATCCGGCAACCCCGAAGTGACAATAATCGGGACCACTCCCAGTGATGACCATAGTTTGAGGAGTTCATGTATTCACCATGTGCTTATGCTTTGTTCTGGTTCTCTATTAAAAGGAGGCCTTAATATCCCTTAGTTTCCATTAGGACCCCGCTGCCACGGGAGGGTAGGACAAAAGATGTCATGCAAGTTCTTTTCCATAAGCACGTATGACTATATTCGGAATACATGCCTTCATTACATTGATGAGTTGGAGCTAGTTCTGTGTCACCCTATGTTATGACCGTTACATGATGAACCGCATCCGGCATAATTATCCATCACTGATCCGGTGCCTACGAGTTTTCCATATACTGGTTTACACTTATTTACTTTTCCGTTGCTACTGTTACAATCACTACAAATATACCAAAAACACTACTATTGCTTCTGTTACTCCTTTGTTACCATTACCACCACTGTCATATTACTTTGCTACTAAACACTTTGCTGCAGATATTAAGTTTCCATGTGTGGTTGAATTGACAACTCAGCTACTAATACTTGAGAATATTCTTTGGCTCCCCTTGTGTCGAATCAATAAATTTGGGTTAAATACTACCCTCGAAAGCTGTTGCGATCCCCTACACTTGTGGGTTATCAAGGGGTAGTGAGGGAGTCCTGGATTAGGGGGTATCCGGACAGCCGGACTATATCCTTTGGCCGGACTATTGGACTATGAAGATACAAGATTGAAGACTTCGTGGCGTGGAAGGCAAGCTTGGCAACACGGATATGTAGATCTCCTTCCTTGTAACCGACTCGGTGTAACCCTAGCCCCCTCCGGTGTCTATATAAACCGGAGGCTTTAGTTCATAGGACCAAGGGCAACAATCATACCATAGGCTAGCTTCTAGGGTTTAGCCTCTACGATCTCGTGGTAGATCAACTCTTGTAATACTCATATCATCAAGATCAATCAAGAAGGAGTAGGGTATTACCTCCATCGAGAGGGCCCGAACCTGGGTCAAACATCGTGTCCCCCGTCTCCTGTTACCATCCGCCTTAGACGCACAGTTTGGGACCCCCTACCCGAGATCCGCCGGTTTTGACACCGACATTGGTGCTTTCATTGAGAGTTCCGTTGTGCCGTCGCTGTAAGGAAGGATGCCTCGTCTCGTTGTCAAGGACAACGTCACCTCCGGGGGAGCTCTGGCTGTCGGCCAAACTCTCCGGCAAGGCGGTTTCGTCATGACCGCCTTTTCGGCCGCTGCACCGATGATGACTTCCCGGGTCATCGAAAACAGCCTCCACGTTAGCTCGGAACTTGCCGAGCAGATGGATCCAATGGAGCTCTCTTCCCTGAACGAGCTCTTGGATCGCATCGCCGCCCTGGGAGTCACTACAGACTATGATCGGGTGGGGCTTAAACCCGACCTAAGGAAGATTCACTCTCCGCCGGTCACCCATCAGATAGCGGTGGTGGAAGAACAATGCGGCGATTCTTCCTCAATCTTAAGGACTAAATATGTCTAGATTCCCGAGCTCTCTGAGCCGGATAGCCGCCTACGGAAAAACACTTCCCAAACCCTGAACCCAGAATCACGCAGAGGGCCGGACCCACCGTGCAACACATTGGGACCCGAACTCTCAGGATTGGAAACTCCTCCGCCCATGGGTCCCAGATCGGGTCAGGGTTTGGATTTTAATCAACCCACCCACCCAGATATAAACGATCTTTCCCACATCAGGCAAGAGCCCCAGGAAACAGTACATCATTACTGGGCCAGATTCCTCCTTGTAATGAACAAGGTTAAGGACTGTCGCGAGAAAGACGCAATCTCATTTTTCTGCAATAATTGCACGGACAAGGGAATAATTAACGCCATAAGTCGTCGTGACATATCACGCTTTGCTGACTTGGCGTCCATAGTACGAAAGTACTATGCGATGGAAAGCGCCTGGAAAACCAAAACAAAATTTTGGGACAATCCGGCTCCGAATATATACCCAGTCCGAAGTAAAAGGGTGCACTATCATAAGACACCCGATTTCATTACAAAGAAGCAAAGGCCCTCTGCAGGGCGTGGAACCGTATTGGAGGGATGGCTCAACGGGCCCTGCAAAATTCATAGTATGGCGGATACCGTACCAACACACAGCCTTAGAGCATGTTGGATACTCCGGCAAGTGGCCAAGAGCGGTGAGGATCTTCTCATCCCAGACGCCGCAAAGCACCATCCAGGGGATAACAATACAGTATTGACAGTCTTTGAGACCTTCGCTTCAAATAACAGGCGCAAGCGAACACTCCGTAGCCTTGCCGAAATCTGCCACGTGGCAGCAATAAATCCATGGAGTGGCACATCTATTACCTTTAATGCCAGTGACGAACCTAAATTCCGAACAGCCCGAGCACCAGCTACACTGGTCCTCAGTCCAATTGTGGACGGCTTTCGACTCACCAAAGTACTCATGGACGGCGGCGGCGGATTAAACCTCATTTATGAGGAAACTCTTCAAAAATAGAAATAGACTGGAACCGCATTGAGCAAAGCAGCACAACCTTCAGAGGAATTATCCCTAGTCGGGAAGCACGCTGCGCTGGGAAAATCACACTAGATGTGGTATTCGGCACTCCGGAAAACTACAGGTCCAAAGAAATTTCATTTCAGGTGGCCCCGTTCAGTAGCGGATACCACGCCCTTTTAGGGCGGGAGGCATTCACGATCTTCCAAGCCATACCCTATTACGGGTACATGAAGCTCAAAATGCCCGGGCCTAATGGAATAATCACTCTAGCTAGTGATCCGGACACAACACTCCGCGCCGAAAACAAAACATCCGCACTAGCCCTCGAGGCACTATCCGAGGCCCTCGCGGCCGAGGAGTTAACCGGAGCAAAAAGGTACCTGGTTCCTGTAACGCCCACGATGCGGCTATATCTCCCACGTGTCGAGGCACGACTTAGAGGCATAACCGCATTGTGGTTTTGTCGCAAGAAGGGTCATCTTCACACAATCCCATATAATGAACAAGAATGGGATTGTGTGAAGATGACCCTTCTTGCGACAAAACCACAATGCGGTTATGCCTCTAAGTCGTGCCTCGACACGTGGGACATATAGCCGCATCATGGGCGTTACAAGTTGGTAATCAGAGCCATTCCCGACTTAGGAGCCCCCTGCTTGATCGAATCGCTGACGTTGTTGAGTCTAGAGCAAAAATGTTTTGAGTCTTAGGATTATATATATCGGAGAGTAGGATTCTTTTTACTCCTCAGTCCCGTCGTCGCTCTGGTGAGGTCTCCTGACGTAGAAGTTTTGACTACTCTCTCCTCAAATTTCACTAAATTTTTTTTTAGGATCACGCGGGTATCTTGGAATCGTTCCGATGGTTTTGTGACGAGAACATTGTTCTTGGTGCCTCCTGTCATTTAGGGGTTCTGGCAGTGTCCCGGGGAGTTGAGCTCCGAGGTGTTTTCGTCACAATTTTATCGTTGCAGTTCTGGAATACCTGAGTTTCGCCAACATCGAAATCTCTTTTATGCAGTTGTTGGTGAGATCACCTCAACGCCACCCAGTACTGGGGCGGGAGTTCGGGAGTATTGCCATAACTTGTATAACGGATGTTTTTCAAAGGTTGAGGTAAACGATTTCCGGAGTTTTCTTGGTTATGTGTTGACGGATGGATACAGCTGGATCTAGGTATTGTTAGTTTGGGTGATATATTTTTGTGTCCCCTATATCCCCAACACCAGATTGCATAACCAGAAAGTTTCGGGAGTTTATAAGTGGGAATTCAAGTAGCCTTAGGATTTCTTTCCGACAGACGCATGATATGAGATTGGGGTTCGACGTCTAGTGGTCCGCCTGTATACGGTTGATTTTACAGTGGTCTCGTTGTGTCTTAAAGAGTCCATGGCTTTGCCGACTCGGGGACGCTTCGTATGTCATGTGCACAGCCTTGTACATGATGGTGTTGTACGATTGAGCCCGTGTGGGCCCCACCACGAAAACTTCGGACGAAATCTCTATCATATGTTTGTTCCGGCTTATTCCGCAAGCCAATCCTTTTTTTTGTTTTTATTTGTGGTATTCAAGTTGCTTCGAAGTCAAATGTTGAATCCATACCTTTCCTAAACGGTGTTCTCATATTGCTATGTGAATACTAATCCTTCTTGATCATCGAGGTCGTCATGGTAATTTCTTTTTCTACCGGCGTGCTTCTCTTCAAGTGGATCCAATCATTTCAACATTCGCAAGATCACCTCTCAGTTTCCCAACATTGTTCGTTTCATCCGTCCCCAAGTTGCCTTGTTTTTCCCGCCCTCCCACCCTCTTGCTTCAAGGACTCAGATTTCTTAACCAAGTATCCATTTTATTCACGTGAAGTCCCTTCATTCTTTTCAATCAATGTTCTTACCGGGTGGTTCTCATGAAGATGTTCTTCAAATGTTTTCTCATGCCGGTGTATTTCTTAATCACTCACCTCTCGCTTTCCATGTGTTCCGGAGTGTTGAAGATATCTCAGGAGATTCGTGTTTTCATTCAAGATCCGTTCAAGCTATTTTGAGGTTGTTATCTCATTCAAGCCATTTAATTCAACCGGTGCAATCTCCTTTTCAACTTATCATTCAACGGTGTTTCTCTTGAGTGGGCCCTAACCCACAGGTTTTTTCCCAGGATCTTACCTGACTCTTCTAATTTTTCTGGAGTTATTTCCAAATTTATTTTCGAGGTTTGATGTAAGAATGAATTATCATCAGTCAAATGTCTTTTTCCAAGATCGTTTAAATTCTTTCATCGTTGGTTCATCATTTTTATTATCCATTGTTCCGGAGTGCCTCAATAATTCTTGATGGTGTTTCTCATCGTCATTCTCAACATTTGAAGACCGAAGAAGAATTTCTCCTAAATCCTATCCGTTCTCTCAAGATTCATGGTTCTAGATTCATGCCATCCTCTCATTTTGATTGTGAGAATTCTTTTCACCCATCCGGAGCATTTCAGGAGTCTTTTCAGTTTGATTCTCCGAAGGCCATCATTTCAGAAGATTTCTTCGTTCTAAGTTTTCAGCTTCGTTCTCCAATTATTCTAAATTGATGTCTCTTCGTTCATCTCCATATTCTCCCTGTGCATCGTTCAAGTATCCTCTAGTCAGCTCGTGATCTATTCGTTCTCATGTATCTAATTTCCCTCGAGTATTTTCGCGCGTTCTTTAATTCTTACGGTGTTTCGTCCTCTTTTCTGTAATTGTTTTCAATTCTCGCGGTGTTTTGTTCAAGATTTTCTCTTCCTTCGTTGTCATATCAATTTATTCGTTGTTTCAATCCTACCGGTGTTTCGATGAAGACCTTCAAAAGTTTGCGCAATATCTATCGTAATCCTTTTTCAACGAGAATAAGTAGTATGCCAAATCCATTGCTTGTCATCAATTTAATTGGTGAGGGATGAGCATAATGTAATTCTTATTCTTGTTTCATCCAAGTGTTTAATCCTTTCTTTTGGAGTTCGTTCATGATATCAAATTCTTGATTTCAGTTGTTCATCTTTTCTTTCCGGAGCTTCAAGTTATATCAATTATATCATTTCAAAGCTTCATCTAAACATGGCAAGGCTTCTCCCAGAGTTCTTTTCAATTTTCCCTTTCGTTTGATCATTCTTTTATTACCGGAGTTCTTCATGGAGGATCAACATGGTGATTCGTCAAGGATTCCTTTCATTCTTCAATTGTTCTTCAAGATTTCTCCCGGAGTTAAGATCCGCCAAGCTATACTTTAATATAAACATGGTGTTCAACACATGTTTTGTCTTGAGGAGCCCAAGCATTCTTCATCTTGCATTCTAAAGTGCAATTCGTTCTACCTTATCATTTGAGGTGGTGTTATGTCATTCTTGACAATTTGAGTTCGCGTTTCATGTTTCACATGTTGTCAAGAGCGAGATATTTTAAATCCACCAATCTCTTCGTTGGATTTATCTTGTGTCATGTTTCACCTAAAGCCTTCCCTAAGGAATGTTGCTATTATGGTACTTATAAATGACCCAAGTTCTTCATTTGTCCTCCCGGTGAAATAAGTTTCTCGTCTCCTTGTTGATACCAATCTAATCATTTGTTTCCGTTGGTGGCAGAAGCTCACCTCATAATTTTGAGATGTTTGCCATAAGCCCACAACAAGCTTGTTCTTTTCGTTGTTGATTTTTCCAACAACTCTTTCAATCCTACTTCGTAAGGATGCTCTTAAAAATTCATTTATGGTAGGAGATGTTGGTTTCACTCTTCGTTCTATTCACTCCAACTATCTAACTATCATGCATTGTTCCCGGAGGCTTTGTGATGTTGCTCTGTTCGACCAATCATCTTGTTTTTCTCAAGATCATGTAATTTTTCCTTTCTTATCCGTTTAGCCGGAGTGTCGTGTTTTCATTCGAGTTCTCTCATCTTATCAAGTTTTGCCTCCCTTCCCAACCGGAGTGCTGTCTGAAATCTTTCTTACCCCTTGTGCCATTCTTTCTTTAGTTCCGGAGGCAATGTGTTAATTTCATCGAGTATCCTCTCATCTTGTCAAGATCATGTTCAATTCTTTCAATTTTCAGTCGGAGTGCTGCCCAAATTATACCATTCTCTTTCCTTCCTTATCTTGTTTTAACCGGAGTGTTGGTGTCTATCATTCCTCTTCTAACCGGAGTCTCATCCAAGTGCTTTCATTTTGCCAAGTCCATATTCTACCCCTTCCATTTTTCCAACCGGAGCGTTATCGTAATTGATCATTATCGTTCCTTGTACATCTCGTTTCAACCGGAGTGCTTGCATGTACTTCTCGTCCATTGTTCTCGTCATTCATAGCTTTGCAAACTCCAAAGTTCACATGGTATTCCTTGTTTCTCTATTCTAGAGTCTTCTCAATTTTGTTCAACTCTGTCGTATTCTTCTTTCAAGTTTTCAACCTCTCAAGGTTCGTGGTTTCACTCGTTTGTCAAGAAGCAATTTAGTTTTACCTCTTCTCCTCATCTTCCGTTTCCCTCCGGTGCCATCCTAGATTTCGGGACGAGATCCTCTTGTAGTGGTGGAGTGTTGTGACGCCCCGAGACCGACGCTCCAGACGCCTTCCATGTTTTCGTGTCCGCCGTGTGTTTTAATTGTGTGTCGCATTCATCATTGCATCATCGCCTTGCATCCGTCATTGTTTTTCAAACATGCATCCGATCGTAGTTGCCGCGTTTCCCCTTGCTTCCGCTGACCCTTCCGAGACCAACCTCGCTCTTCGTTTTCCCTCTTGCTTAAACCGGAGTCCCTCTTTGCACAGTGCATCGTCCCCTCGCGCGCGTCCGAAATTTGTCCCGAACCCGAACCGGATTTTCGTTACCGTTGGGTCCGGAACATCCCCTAACATCTACAAAACATCTCCGTTTTCTTAATTGGGCTCCCTAACCTAATTTTCCCGGACCGTCCGATGATGATCGGAGGGACCGAATTAGCACATACCAAAAATCCATCTGCTATAAATAATGACCTAACCCTAATTTTTAGGGGAGCTGTCCCATCAATCCCTCCCCGCCGCCACTCCTCGTCCTCCTCGGGATCTCATCCCGATCCAATTCCACCAACCGAAGCCGCCTCCTCCTTCCTTGTTTTTCCCCATCGATCCAGCCCCGTCGAGCTCTTCTGCTCAACCTCCAGGCACCCGCAGCCTCCTCTCCCTCGCCACCTGTGCGGCTTCGACCTCGCCTGACCACTAAGCCGCCGTCCGTCGTCCTCTGCTTCACGCTGTCATCGGCGAGCAGAGGCCCCGCGCCTGCAGCCTCTCATTCCGCAGCTCGCCAGTCCTCAGAGCCCCACGCCAGGAGCTCCTTCCCTTAGCTCGCTTCGACCCCGGGTCGCGGGAGACACCAGGGGATCTCCTCTGCCTCGCCCCGTTCGCCCGCAAGTTCCGCAGCGCCACCGGAGCTCCCTCCGCCGACGAGAACCACTTGCAGATGAGCCCCGCGACGCCCGTTCCTTCTTTTCCCGCTTCTCTCTTCTCCCTCTCACATCGTTGTCTCGTTTCCTTTTACCGTCAGAGAACCAGCGCCGGAACTTGCTGCTGCCTCGTCCAAGTCACGTCCTAGCCGGATCTCGCGTCGTCGCCGCACCTCGACGCCGGCGCGCCTCCGCGGTCAGACCTCGCCGGATCCACCTCGGGTGCCCGCTGCCGGGCCTCCCTGCGCCAAGTCCCTGCATCGCTCCCATCCATATTGCTTCATCCACGCAAGGTGAACGAGCGCACGAGCAGCGCCCGTGCCCGTTGACCCGCCGTCTCGCGCGCGAGGCCTCTTCGCCTTGGGCCGCTTCTGCTGCACCGTGTCAAGGCCCAGCTTCTGCTCCAAGCCCAGTCGCTCTGCATCCCCGTGGCCCAGATCCGCTGGCCCACCGCTCCGCTTTCCCTTCGGCCTATTCGCCCAATGTGAGCAGCCCTCTCCTGTGCTGTTGGGCCAGCAAGTTTCGGCCCATGTGATGTTTTTTTTCTAGGATCTGTGAATTTAGACATTATTCAGGAGTTTGCAGTTTTACAGAAAAGTCCTTCATGTTCATGCATTAATAACTCACGAATCGTGCATCAGATTAAAATAATTTATATATGTAAAATGCTCAGAAATTTGTGTAGTTTAATAATATGCCACTTTCACCCATGTTAAAATTGTTTAAAATGTTGTTTGATTAAATTTGCTAAAATAACATGTTAAAATGATTTATTTCATAACTAAATAACCGTAGCCCGGATTTTAATAAATTATATATGTAAATGGGGTAGAAAAATGCCTAGTTTATCAGGGTGCACTTCATTTTGCTGTTTAACAACATTAAAATTGCGTTTATGGCAGAACAGTACCAATCCCAAAATATGCATATGAGGTTTTTCCGGAATTGTTGTTGTTTGTTTCCGGCCTCATTTAACTTGCTTAAATAGGTAGTTTCCTTATGCTTCACCTCTTGCCATGTTAATCAACATTTAATACTGTTGGGTTCATAACCGAGAGAGAACTAAATAACCGTATGTGGTGTTTCATCAATATGCAACTCGTCGCATATTGAGCTCCATTTAACTTGTAGTATTGTTTGTTGCACTTTGCCATGCCATGCATATTTAAACCGAACATGCATCATACTTGCTTGTGCATCATGCCATGTTTATGTGGTGGTTGTTTACTATGTTGTTTGTTTCTTTCCGGGTTGCTTCTCCCGTTAGCTTCGGTTTCGTTCCGGAGTTGTGAGGATTCGTCCGACTACGTCCGTTTGTCTTCTTCATGGACTCGTTCTTCTTCCTTGCGGGATCTCAGGCAAGATGACCATACCCTCGAAATCACTTCTATCTTTGCTTGCTAGTTGTTCGCTCTATTGCTATGCCGCGTTACCTATTCACTTGCTGTTTCATGCCTCCCATATTGCCATGTCAGCCCCTATCCTTTTCACCCTTCCTAGCAAACCGTTGTTTGGCTATGTTACCGCTTTTGCTCAGCCCCTCTTATAGCATTGCTAGATGCAGGTGAAGATGAAGTTTGCTCCATGTTGGATTATGTTTATGTTGGGATATCACAATATCCCTTATTTAATTAATGCATCTATATACTTGGTAAAGGGTGGAAGGCTCGGCCTTATGCCTGGTGTTTTGTTCCACTCTTGCCGCCCTAGTTTCCGTCATACCGGTGTTATGTTCCTTGATTTTGCATTCCTTACGCGGTCGGGTGATTTATGGGACCCCCTCGACAGTTCGCTTTGAATAAAACTCCTCCAGCAAGGCCCAACCTTGGTTTTACCATTTGCCTACCTAAGCCTTTTTCCCTTGGGTTCTGCAGACTCAAGGGTCATCTTTATTTTAAACCCCCGGGCCAGTGTTCCTCTGGGTGCTGGTCCAAACTAGAGCCACTTGCAGCGCCACCTCGGGGAAACTCGAGGTCTGGTTTTAGTTGTACGTAGTGTTCATCCGGTGTGCCCTGAGAACGAGATATGTGCAGCTCCTATCGGGATTTGTCGGCACATTCGGGCGGCTTTGCTGGTCTTGTTTTACCATTGTCGAGATGTCATGTAAACCGGGATTCCGAGACTGATCGGGTCTTTCCGGGAGAAGGTTTATCCTTCGTTGACCGTGAGAGCTTATGATGGGCTAAGTTGGGACACCCCTGCAGGGTATAAACTTTCGAGAGCCGTGCCCGCGGTTATGTGGCAGATGGGAATTTGTTAATATCCGGTTGTAGAGAACTTGACACTTGACCCTAATTTAAATGCATCAACCGCGTGTGTAGCCGTGATGGTCTCTTCTCGGCAGAGTCCGGGAAGTGAAAACGGTTTCTGGGTTATGTTTGACGTAAGTAGGAGTTCAGGATCACTTCTTGATCATTGTTAGCTTCACGACCGTTCTGTTGCTTCTCTTCTCACTCTTATTTGCGTATGTTAGCCACCATATATGCTTAGTGCTTGCTGCAGCTCCACCTCATTACACCATCCTTTCCTTTAAGCTTAAATAGTCTTGATCTCGCGGGTGTGAGATTGCTGAGTCCTCGTGACTCACAGATACTTCCAAACAGTTGCAGGTGCCGATGAGACCAGTGCAGGTGACGCTACTGAGCTCAAGTGGGAGCACGATGAAGATCTTGTCCGTTGTGTTGTTTCTTTTCTTATTGATCAGTAGTGGAGCCCAGTTGGGACGATCAGGGATCTAGCAGTTGGGTTGTCTTCTTTTCTTTTGGTTCCGTAGTCGGACCTATGTGTGTATCTTGAATGATGTATGATTTTATTATGTATTGTGTGAAGTGGCGATTGTAAGCCAACTATTTATCCCATTCTTGTTCATTATATGGGATTGTGTGAAGATGACCCTTCTTGCGACAAAACCACAATGCGGTTATGCCTCTAAGTCGTGCCTCGACACGTGGGAGATATAGCCGCATCGTGGGCGTTACAGTTCCACAGGTAGCTTGAATGCGGCATGCTTTGACAGGTAATCGGCGATGTCGTTCTCCGCTCGGGGGACGTGCTCCACCTGGATACCGTCAAAGCATTCCTCCAGCTTCCTCACCTCATCTACGTATGCTTCCATCAGTGGGCTCTGATAATCTTTGTTGACTTGCCTGACAACGAGCTGCGAGTCACCCCTGATGATGAGCTTCTTAACCCCGAGGTCTGCCGCGATCCTGAGACCGGCAAGCAATCCCTCGTACTCAGCGGTGTTATTGGTGGACATCTCCCTGGGGAAGTGCATCTGGATCACGTACTTGAGGTGCTCTCCGGTGGGTGCGACGAGCAGCACACCGGCACTGGCGCCTTGCAGCGAGAAGGCTCCATCAAAGTACATGATCCAGTTGCGGTCTGCTTCCTTGCCGGGGAGAGTAGTCTCTTGGATTTCTTCGTGAGGCGTCGAGGTCCATTCCGCGATGAACTCTGCCAAGACTCTGCTATGAATTGTCGAGGTACTCTCAAACTTTAAGTCGAAGCTTGACAACTCCAAGGACCATTCCACAATCCTTCCGGTTGCGTCCGGGTTGTGCAGTATCCGTTGCAATGGGAGGCGGGTGACGACAGTGATCTCATGGGCCTGGAAGTAGTGAAGCAGCTTCCTCGAGGCCATAAGGAGGCCGAAGAGCAATTTTTGCACACCGGAATACCTTGACCTAGCCCCCTGCAAGAGGGAGCTGACAAAGTAAACCGGGTGCTGCATCATCTTTTTCTTGGGCACCACTTCACTCGACCGCGCGGGCATCGCCTTGGTGGCACCAGACTCTGTCGGGGGCCGCGCCTTGTCGGCACCAGGCCCTGCCGGGGGAATCTTCGGCTTGCCATCCGCTGGTCCTGCCGCCATTGCTGCCTCCTCGTCGACCTCCCTATGTGCCACTAGTATGGCGCTGACCACTTGATTCGTCGCCGCCAGATACAGCAGTAACGGCTCTTGTAGTTTAGGCGCAACTAGTATTGGCGTGGAGGAAAGGTATTTCTTCAGGTCCTACAGTGCGGCCTCGGCTTCTGGGGTCCACTCTATTGGGCCCGCCTTTTTCAAGATCTTGAAAAAGGGAAGGGCGTGCTCGGCAGACTTGGAGATGAACCGGCTCATGGCGGCAACGCAGCCGGTGAGCCGACGCACATCCTTGATCCGCTTGGGCACCTCGATCTTCTCAATAGCCTTGATCTTGTCTGGGTTTGCCTCGATCCCGTGCTGTGACACGAAGAACCCGAGAAGCATGCCGGACGGGACGCCAAAGACGCACTTCTCAGGGTTCAACTTGAGGTTGATCTTGCGCAGGTTGGCAAATGTCTCTTCTAGATCTTGCACAAGAGTCGGCCCGTCCTTGGTTTTGACCCTCAACTGTGCGCGCGCCTATGCTTCCGCTGGCGTGGGTGGCGGTGACAGCTGAGTGGATCGCAGCGCGCTTCGACTTCTAACTATGTTAGAAGGTGCTCTGTCACGACCCAGCGGCTGCGTGCCATTTTCACCAGTGCTTCGGCGAGTGTGTTGAACTCCTTCGTCTTGCTGACGACGCACAGGGCTCTTCCCATGGCGGTGCCCAGGGTAACCAACGTGGTGACGCTGTTCGGCGCGCACACCATGGGAAGAACGCGCGGTGGTCGCCGGTGTATGCGTCCCGGAGGTTGCCGCGCCACCCGGAGTCGGCGCAATGACACCCCCGAAGGGCCCCGCGCCGCCGGCAGGGGGCCCAGCTCCGTCTTTGGATCCGGCGGCGTGGGGCCGATCGTCTGGTGCACGAACGACGCCGGTCGCCAGGCTCCGACTGCTTGGGTGGTGCTGGTGTTTGCGGGCCGCGGCCCGAGTCCTGTCCGCTAACGGTCCGCTGCTCGTCCGCAGCGGCACGGGCCGTTCGGCCCCCAACGAGCCGATCGTCGTGGCCGTCTTCTTCTTAGGGGCCATGGTGACGAAGAACCGCTAGGCTAACTACCGGACCAGATTCTCACAAACGCGACCCCTACCTGGCGCGCCAAAGATGTCGGTGGAAAACGACACCTATGGGATCACAAGAATCCCTACTGCGGTTGCGGGGTGCGGGCTTGAGAGAAGAGCGGATCTAACAGAGAGCACGCGGTTCGTTTATCTAGGTTCGGGCCGCGAGGATGCGTAAAACCCTAGTCCTGCTTTGGTGGATGTATTCTGAGTTCTTGAACTAGCTACGGAGTGTAACGAGCTGCAAAAAGCCGAATCCTCCTCCTCGTCGCCTTGGGCCTCCTTTTATAGAAAAAGGGGTTGCCACAGTGGCACACAGGAGGTGGAAAGGCAACAGTGTTGCGAGGTTATCCTCCGTATTACAGGACAAGACGCATTTAATGCATCGCGCAGGTGTCCCTTTGCTTTATCGGGGACGGGGGCGAGGCCCGTCCCGTCCGTCGCCACTCTTCCTTGCTTCGTCACGTGCCCTGGCCAGTGATGCATGCGGCGCCATGTAGGCAGGCTGGCAGCTGAGGTGGCATGGTGGTGGAGCCATCGTGAGGATCTGCATGCCGCCAAGCAGGCGCTTGATGGGTTGGCCTGGGAGCTTCGTGTCGCCACGCAGGTGCCTGCCCAGCTGGTTGGGCTGACAGCTGTATGTGAACGGCGGTGGAAGCTTGGTCGCCGGCGGGCCTGGCGGTGGCCCTGCTAGCACCCTTGGTAATGGCCTTGCCGGGTGGCCCGACAAGGGTCTTGTCGTGGCACGCCGTCGTCCCCGGCAAGGGTCTTGCCGTGGCACGCCGCCATCCCCGGCAAGGGTCTTTCCGGGGGTCGTCGTCTTCTAATCCTTGTCTATCCTTGGATATGTCTTCACAAAGATCTGCATGCCCTCAGAGGTGCCTTCCCGAGCCCTGGCTCCACGCGAATGATGGCGTTGGGGATCGTGGGCTCAAGGGTGCCTCACTCTGTTGGTGTGGGGCGAGCTGCCCCGGCAAGGGTCTTGCCGGGGCTGGCCCCAATAAGGGTCTCCTGCTAGGGGAACCTGCTTCGTCCCTTTGCTCTTTGTGGCCTTGGCCTTGGCGTTGCTCTGGCCATCTTGGGCTTCGGTCTTACCTTGGCTCACCTCCCTCGCTCTGCTTGGTGTGGTCGCGGGCGCGGCTCTGACTGCCCGTGCACAGGTAAAGGGGTACAAAAATGTGCCCCTAGTTTTGTACACCGACAATCTTGATCCATTACCTATTGAAGAACCTCCTGATCTTGATAACCCGACACAGGTAGTAAAGGTAAATTCTCTCTATAGATACGATAGAGCTGAAATCCCTCCTACTAAAATTGCTAGCCAATGCTTGGATGAATTTGATAACTTTATGTTTAAGCAAGAAGATTTCAATGCTTATTTTGGTAGACAATTAAAACAAAATACTTATATGATTAAACACTTGGGTGATTATATGGCTAATGTTAGAGGTGAACTTAAACTAGTTAGCAAACATGCTTCTATGGTTACCACTCAAGTAGAACAAGTACTTAAAGCTCAAAATGATTTGCTTAATGAAATGAATAGTAAGAAAAATGATTATGCTGTTAGAGTGGCTAGTAGAACTGGTAGAATGACTCAGGAACCTTTGTATCCTGAAGGCCACCCGAAGAGAATTGAGCAAGATTCTCAGAGTAATAATATTGATGCACCTAGTTCTTCTAAAAGGAAGAAAAAGAAAAATGATAGGACTTTGCAAACTTCTGGTGAACCTATTGCTGAACCACCTGATAATCCAAATGATATCTCTATATCTGATGTTGAAACACAATCTGGTAATGAACAACAACCTAATGAAAATGTTAATGATAATGTTCATGATGATGCTCAACCTAGTAATGATAATGATGTAGAAGTTGAACCTGCTGTTGATCTTGGTAACCCACAATCAAAGAATCAACGTTATGATAAGAGAGACTTTGTTGCTAGGAAACATGGTAAAGAAAGAGAACCATGGGTTCAGAAACCCATGCCTTTTCCTCCCAAACCATCCAACAAAAAAGGATGATGAGGATTTTGAGCGCTTTGCTGAAATGATTAGACCTATCTTTTTGCGTATGCGATTAACTGATATGCTCAAAATGAATCCTTATGCTAAGTACATGAAAGGAATTGTCACGAATAAAATAAAGATACCGGAAGCTGAGATTTCCACCATGCTTGCTAATTATACTTTCAAGGGTGGAATACCAAAGAAACTTGGAGATCCAGGAGTACCCACTATACCGTGCTCTATTAAAGGAAACTATGTTAAAACTGCTTTATGTGATCTTGGAGCCGGTGTTAGTGTTATGCCTCTCTTTATATCGTAGACTCAATTTGAATAAGTTGACACCTACTGAAATATCTTTGCAAATGGCTGATAAATCAACTGCTATACCTGTCGGTATTTGTGAGGATGTGCTTGTTGTGGTTGCAAACGTTACTATTTTAACGGACTTTGTTATTCTTGATATTCCCGAGGACGATGGTATGTCTATTATTCTTCGAAGAACCTTTTTTAATACTGCAGGGGCTGTTATTGATTGCAACAAAGGCAATGTCACTTTTCATGTCAATGGTAATGAGCATACGGTACACTTTCCGAGGAAACAACCTCAAGTTCATAGTATCAACTCTATTGGAAAAATTCCATCGATTATATTTGGAGGTTTTGAATTTCCTCTTCCTACTGTCAAGACGAAATATGATATTCTTATTATAGGGGATGTGCATATCCCCGTTGAGGTAACATAGTGTTATTCGAAATTTCTCCGGTTCCATGTTATTCGGAAATGAGTTTGTTAACAAGACTTGATCAACCTTGTTAGTGGATTCCTTTTGATGAGCATGAGATGGATGAAACTAGAAGGCACAACCTTCTGTACCCTCTCTCTACTTTCTGTTATTTAGTTGAAATAAAGTAAAAATAGTATTTTTCTGTCTGTTTTCTGATTTATCCGTGCAATATAAAAATACCCCAAAAATAAATGTCCTCAAAATGCCATGCCAATTTAATATGATTTTTTCGGGAATATTTGAGGATTTATGGAACTAAAAACACTGCGAGGGGAGCTTCCACCTGGCCACGAGGGTGGAGGGCGTGCCCTACCCCCCAGGGCGCGCCCCCTGCCTCGTGGGCCCACGGTGGCCCTCCTCCACTTATTCCTGCACCCATCCTCTTCTTCTTCCTCCCACAAACACGAATATCTAGCTCAAGCACGAGTTCTAGCTCACTTTGCTGTGATTTTCGATCTCCTTGCTCAAAGCACCTCTCACAAAACTGCTTGGGGAGATTGTTCTGTGGTATGTGACTCCTCCATTGGTTTTATTAGTTTTTTCTCTAGTGCTTTAGTCTTTGCAAATTTTTGCTGCCTAGGTGACCATGTTCTTGAGCTTGCATGTCAAATTTATATTGTTCCAAGTAGTTCTAATGCATGATTTATCCTCTAGGCACTTGTAGGAGTAACTGCTATCATTTTTGTTGAGTTGGTTCACTTTTGTTTGAAGTTACTAAAAATTTCAGAAAATAATGAAGAGACTTTTGAGGGGCTCATAGAGACGAAGCTCAAAGGAAAAGAAAAATGAAGAAGCACAGAGGCCCAAATATAATTTGCCTCGTACCACGGAGGTCGGGCCGTGTGAATGGCCTTCCGATGACTTCTTGAGACAAGCCGGGATTTATGAGGATTTCTATTCATTGGTTGAGAAATGCTGGCCTCACCGACTTCCTCCGCGACCAACGTCATCATTATCTCTTACTCACTAATGCTTTCGTGCAAAACTTCTACTATTTTCCTAAGGAATCACCTCCTTCAGTAGAGTTTCATTTATATGACGTTGTTAAGAAGATGCCATTAGCTGAATTTTGCAAGGTTTGCAAAATACCCTTTGAGGGTACCTTAGATGAACCACACCGTAAAGATGTGGAAGAATTTATTGACACCATCACTGTGGGAGAAACCAGGAAGGTTTCTGATGCAAGAATCACTAGCATACATTTTCCTGTCTTACGCTACTTTGCCATATTTGCTAGTCGTTGCTTAATTGGTCGCGGAAACTGTGGAAACCTTAGTGTTCCTGACATTATTATTTTGTTCCATGGTTTATACCACGATAACACTATTAGTATGGGCGGAATTATTGCTAAACGGTTAAGTCCGAACCATACTAAGGGCCCCATCTTTGGAGGTATTTATGCTTCACGCCTCGCTGCACATTTTAACATACCTATTAGGCTTTATGAGAAAGAAGAAAAATTGATGCCTAGTGCTTATTTAGATTATAAGAGTATGTTAGCGCATGATTTTATTGTTAAGGGCAGAGAAGGGGAGCTTAAATATAAATTGTTCTTTAATAAACATCACCCTGAAACTATTACCTTGCCTGCTCCTTCCTTGTTTAATTTTGAAGGACCATATCTCGTTACGTGGGCGGCCGTTCAAGCCTACCGGAATCCTGCACCAGCCCCGGAACCGGAACCACAATATGAGCCTCTGTGATAGTCTGTTTATTCTTGGGATCCGGAGATGGCTGTCTGCTAGTGGCAGTCAGAGTCCTCTTCATCGCAGTACGACCCCAGCTACACCTACGGATATCCGCCAGGCCATCCCTGGCAATGAACCAACTTAGGCCAAAAGCCTAAGCTTGGGGGAATTCCAGCTTAGTCCAATGCACGTGCACTCTTATTATTATTCACATGGTTCGGTCGTTCAAGTGAAGGGCAATTATGATGATATATGATGGATTGACTGAGACGAGAAAAGCTGGTATGAACTCGACCTCTCTTGTTTTTGTAAATATGATGAGTTCATCGTTCTTGATTCAGCTTATTATGAATAAACATGTTTGCAATGACAATTAGAGATCATAGTTGCTCGTGCCATGCTTGATTAGCTATGAGTTATAATGGTTTGCCTTGCGTGCCAACATGCTATTAAAATGGTTGTGATGTGGTATGATGAGGTGGTATCCTCCTTTGAATGATTTAAGTGACTTGACTTGGCACATGTTCACACATGTAGTTGAAACAAATCAACATAGCCTTCACGATATTTGTGTTCATGGTGGATTATATCCTACTCATGCTTGCATCCAATGTTTATTAATTTTAATGCATGTTCATGACTGTTGTCGCTCTCTAGTTGGTCGCTTCCCAATCTTTTGCTAGCCTTCACTTGTACTAAGCAGGAATACTACTTGTGCATCCAATCCCTCAAACCCCAAAGTTATTCCATATGAGTCCACTATACCTTCCTATATGCGGTATCTACCTGCCGTTCCAAGTAAATTTGTATGTGCCAAACTCTAAACCTTCAAATAAACATTCTATTTTGTATGCTCGAATAGCTCATGTATCAACTAGGGCTGCCCTTATCTTCCATGTTAGGCGGGTTATTCTCAAGAGGAGTGGACTCCGCTCCTCATTCATGAGAAAATGGTTGGTCTCTGGGATGCCCAGTCCCATGCTTTATGCAAACTAAATCAAATTAATTGCAAACAAAACTCCCCCTGGGACTGTTGCTAGTTGGAGACACTCGTTGTTTCGAGCAAGTCATGGATTGATGCTTGTTGGTGGAGGGGGAGTATAAACTTTACCATTCTGTTTGGGAACCGCCTATAATGTGTGTAGCATGGAAGATATCGCCATCTCTTAGTTGTTATGTTGACAATGAAAGCATGCCAATCAAAATATTATTCATCTCTATTTCAAAACCGAGGTCTGGCACCTCTGCAAATCCCTGCTTCCCTCTGCGAAGGGCCTATCTATTTACTTTTATGTTGAGTCATCACCCTCTTATTAAAAGCACTAGCTGGAGAGCAGAGCTGTCATTTGCATTCATTACTGTTAATTTATATTGGGTATGACTATGATTGGATCTCTTTTACCATGAATTACAATGTCTAGTCAGTCCTTCATCTTTAAAGGTGCTCTGCATTTATGTTTTGCGGTCTCAGAAAGGGCTAGCGAGATACCATCTTGTTATATCATATTATGATTGTTTTGAGAAAGTGTTGTCATCCAAGATTTATTATTATCGCTCGTTAGTTGATTATGCTATTGATATGAGTAAACATGAGACCTAGGAGTTATTGAAAATGTGGTTAGTTATAATCTTTGCTGAAAACTTGAATGCTGGCTTTACATATTTACAACAACAAGAGCAAACAGAGTTTGTAAATGTTTTTCTTTCTCTTTCAGTTATCAACTTTTCCAAACACTTTTGCCCTTGTTTTGGACTCTAACTTGCATGATTTGAATGGAACTAACCCGGACTGACGATGTTTTCAGCAGAATTGCCATAGTGTTATTTATGTGCAGAAAAAAAAGTTCTCGGAATGACCTGAAACTTCACGGAACATCTTTTCGGAAATAATAAAAAATCGTTGCAAAAGATGAAGGCCAGGGGGCCCACCACCTGTCCACGAGGGTGGGAGGCGCCCCCTACCTCGTGGGCCCCCTGAGGCTCCTTCGACGCCAACTCCAACTCTATATATTTTCTTTCGGGGAGGAAAAATCAAGGAAAAGAAATAATCACATTTTACGATACGGAGCCGCCGCCAAGCCCTAAAACCTCTCAGGAGGGCTGATCTGGAGTCCGTTCGGGGCTCCGGAGAGGGGGATTCGTCGCCGTCATCATCATCAACCATCCTCCATCACCAATTTCATGATGCTCACCGCCGTGCGTGAGTAATTCCATCGTAGGCTTGCTAGACGGTGATGGGTTGGATGAGATCTAGCATGTAATCGAGTTAGTTTTGTTAGGGTTTGACCCCTAGTATCCACTATGTTCTGAGATTGATGTTGCTATGACTTTGCTATGCTTAATGCTTGTCACTAGGGCCCGAGTGCCATGATTTCAAATCTGAACCTATTATGTTTTCATGAATATATGTGTGTTCTTGATCCTATCTTGCAAGTCTATAGTCACCTACTATGTGTTATGATCCGGCAACCCCGAAGTGACAATAATCGGGACCACTCCCGGTGATGACTGCTACCTCTTGAGCACTGCGTTGGATTTCCCCGAAGAGGAGAGGATGATGCAGCAAAGTAGCGTAAGTATTTCCCTCAGTTTTTGAGAACCAAGGTATCAATCCAGTAGGAGGTCACGCAAAAGTCCCTCGTACCTACACAAAACAAATAGCTCAACGCAACCAACACGATTAGGGGTTGTCAATCCCTTCATGGTCACTTACGGGAGTGAGATCTGATAGAGATGATAGATAATATTTTTGGTATTTTTGGTATAAAGATGCAAAGTAAAATAAAAGGCAAAGTAGAAAACAAAGCAATAATAAAGTGATTGGAGATTGATATGATGAGAATAGACCCGGCGGCCATAGGTTTCACTAGTGGCTTCTCTCAAGAGCATAAGTATTTCTACGGTGGGTGAACAAATTACTATTGAGCAATTGACAGAATTGAGCATAGTTATGAGAATATCTAGGTATGATCATGTATATAGGCATCACGTCCGAGACAAGTAGACCGACTCCTGCCTGCATCTACTACTATTACTCCACTCATCGACCGCTATCCAGCATGCATCTAGAGTATTAAGTTAATGAAAACAGAGTAAGCCTTAAGCAAGATGACATGATGTAGAGGAATAAATTCACGCAATATGATAAATACCCCATCTTGTTATCCTCGATGGCAACAATACAATACGTGCCTTGCTGCCCCTTCTGTCACTGGGAAAGGACACCGCAAGATTGAACCCATATTTAAGCACTTCTCCCATTGCAAGAAAAACCAATCTAGTAGGCCAAACCAAACCGATAATTCGAAGAGACTTGCGAAGATAACCAATCATACATAAAAGAATTCATAGAAGATTCAAATATTGTTCATAGATAAACTTGATCATAAACCCACAATTCATCGGTCTCAACAAACACACCGCAAAAAGAAGATTACATCGAATAGATCTCCACGAGAGAGGGGGGGAACATTGTATTGAGATCCAAAAAGAGAGAAGAAGCCATCTAGCTACTAACTATGGACCCGAAGGTCTGAGGTAAACTACTCACACTTCATCGGAGGGGCTATGGTGATGATGTAGAAGCCCTCCGTGGTGGATTCCACTTTCGGCGGAGCTCCGGAACAGGCCCCAAGATGGGATCTCGTGGGTACAGAAGGTTGCGGCGGTGGAATTAGGTTTTTGGCTCCGTATCTGATCGTTTGGGGGTACGTAGGTATATATAGGAGGAAGGAGTTCCTTCGCATATCTGCTTCACGTAGCAAAAGCCTTACCTGCCACAATCTCCTCGGCCACCTGAATTTCCTGGAGGGCGCTTTGGGATTCGGCTCGGGCATCTTGTGCGCCCTGGCGGGCCTTCTCCAGTTCGGAATCTTGCTTCTTCGAATAAACCTCCAAAGATTCGCACTTTGTGACGACATCCTGGAGTTCTTGCTGGACCTTGCCGACCCGCGCCTCGTACTCCTCGTGCGCGGTGCGTTCCTTGGCCGCTTTATCTTCGGCCTCGGCTAACGGCTTCTTGAGGGCTGCCACCTCTGTCGTGGCCCCTAATAAAGTTCGCGACAGTTTAGTCAGCATGAACCTTTCCTCCTTTGTAAATATATATATGCAGGTTACTGCATACATTGGTTGTCCTCCAACTGCTTCCTCACGAGGCCGAGCTCTCCCTCGGCCCGCTCCAGGCTCCGCTTCAGTCCGGAGACCTCCGTAGAATGAGCGGCAGCAGCCCGCAGAGGCGCCTGCTTATTCACATAGACACTTTCTGTTAGACTCCTGTGAATGTTACTTCGATCCTCTGTTCGGCTTTTTCTTTCCGAACACTGAACAGAGCATCAGGGGCTACTGTCTACACTGTGATATTTTTCTACAATCATTACCTCAAAGCCTGTTAAAAGGCTAGTGCAGGCCTCGGTCAGCCCGCTTTTGGCGGACTGAATCTTTTTGATCACCGCACCCATAAGGACACGGTGCTCATCCGCAATGGAGGCGCCTTGCAGCGCTCCTAGCAGATTATCTGGTGCCTCTGGTTGGACAGAGGTCACCGGCGGAACAGGCACACCTCCTCCTTTCGGGGACGGCCATTCGCTGGACTCCAGAGCCATATAGGTCTCCGGAAGGGTATCCGGATGAGGGCCAAATGAAATCCGTCCCCCATCACCAGTTCCCATGGGGGCTTCTTTCCCCATGCGTCCGGCTGCCGAGGAGTCATCCTGGGGCGCCTCCTTGACGATCTCCGGAACCTCCCCCTGGTCGGAGGGTCCTTTGGGACACCAACTCGTCATCACCCTTGGGCGAGATAGAGTGCGCGGGCGGCGGAGACATACTAGCCATCTCCTTTGAGTCCAGAAAATCCTCTGTAGAGGATCTCAGGGAGCCATCGCGGGCCAGACTGAAATGGCATAATTTGAACATGTTAGTATCATAAAGGAAACAAACCAGGATACTTATAAGACTTTTTTTACTTATGAGGCGGCCCGAGGCTTAGCCCGAGGTGTTCGCTCCGGGCTGCTATTAGCATCCCATGCGGAGTTATCCGCAAAGGAACCCTTCCCCCTCTTGGGCGTCTCCGCCTCCAAATTCGTGGAGGCCTCCCTTTTCTTCCTTCCCCCGCAAGGGGGGGAGTCGCTTTCTTCCTTGTCGCCATCTTTGGCGGCTGAGTGGTCTGTCTCATCGTCAGACGAGATGACCAAAGCTCCCTTCGGCGAAGACCACTCCTGGTCCCCTTGGCCGTAGTCTTGGCCTTCTTCTCCGGCACGTCATAAGGCGTCGGAAATAACATCTCTGTCAGGAGCGGAGTTTCCTCGTCTTCGGGTAGCGGAGCCGGACAATTAATCCGCCCCGCTAAATCGGCCTAGGCCTAAAAAAGAAATTGATGAGAAGGCTTAGTATCCTTCCTCAAAATATGTCCTTAAAGACTATACCTTGAAAGCTTACCGAATTGGCCTGACGCTTTAAGCTGAGCCCGCGATCTTTGGTCGTAGGTGGTGGTGTCTCGCTGGTCTTGAAGAGCACTTTCCAGATATCTTCGTGTGTCGTGCCGAAAAGCCTTAGCAGCGTTTGGTGCTTGGCCGGATCGAACTCCCACAAATAGCAGGTCCGGCGCTGGCACGGAAGGATCCGGCGTATAAGAATGACCTGGATCACATCGACGAGCTTTACCTTCTTGGTTATCATGTTCTGGAGGCACGTCTAGAGCCCAGTTATCTCGTCCAAAAATCCCCAGGTCTGGCCCTTCTCTTGCCAGGAGGTAAGCCGCATCGGGACTCCAGATCGGAATTCGGGGGCCTCTGCCCAGTTGGTGTCACGCGGCTCGGTGATGTAGAACCACCCCGATTGCCACCCCTTCACCATTTCCACAAAGGAGCCTTCGAGCCAGGTGACATTAGGCATCTAGCCCACCATGGCGCCTCCGCACTCGGCTTGTTGGCCGCGCACCACCTTCGGCTTCACATTGAAGGTCTTCAGCCATAAGCCGAAGTGGGGCGGGATGCGGAGAAAGGCCTCACATACAACTATGAATGCGGAGATATTGAGGATGAAGTTGGGGGCGAGGTCGTGGAAGTCCAGCCCATAGTAAAACATCAGTCCGCGGACAAATGGGTGGAGGGGGAATCCCAACCCGTGGACGAAATGCGCAAAGAACACCACCCTCTCTTGAGGTTCGGGGGTAGGAATGATTTGCCCCTTGGCCGAGATTCGATGAATGATCTCCTCGGCCAGGTATCCGGCCTCTCGGAGTTCCTTGATATCTTTCTTCTTAACGGTGGAGGCCATCCACTTGCCTCTAGCTCCGGATCCGGACATGGTTGGAGTGCTTTCTGGGGTGGGGGAAGCTAGAGCTTGGGCGCTGGAGCTCAAAGAATGTAGGGGAGAGGAAGGAGAAGGCACGGGTGAATGGGGATGAATCCTTATCCCCTTATAAAGGCCACGAATGTCAAACGCCCCCTCACTCGCCCTAAAAGCTCGCATATTCCCAAGGGCTGTGTAAAATGGTGCGGTTGGATAACCCACACCCATATTGATGAGAATCCCGTGATAAGGGGACATGATCTCTGCTTTGACAACACGTGCCAATAGAACCGCACCTCAAGACGTGGGACGACGGGCTTGCCAACGGTTCGAAAATAATGACCGGGCAGGCGTGACGTCATGTTACCAAAAAGATTGTCAGCACATTGGATTCATGAAATATTGTATTCTCCGCAATTGTGTGTACAGGTCCGGATATAATCATTCTGTCCGAAGATTATTTTGGAGTTCGGGAAGGAGATCCCGCCTTGCAATGCCGAAGACAAATCTGTGCGCCGGACTCCTCATCATTGAAGCCAGGTTCAGGGGCTACTGAGGGAGTCCTGGACTAAGGGGTCCTCGGGCGTCCGACCTGTTAGCCATCGGCCGGATTGATGGGCTGTGAAGATACGAATACCGAAGACTGGACCTGTGTCCGGACAGGACTCTCCTTGGCGTGGAAGGCAAGCTTGGCGATCAATTATGTAGATTCCTTTTCATGTAACTGACTCCATGTAACCCTAGATCTCTTCGATGTCTATATAAAACGGAGAGCGTAGTCCAGATGGGCGGATACTCATTAGCATAGTCATACAGGCTAGACTTCTAGGGTTTAGCCATGACGATCTCGTGGTAGCTTAACTCTTGTAATACTCATATTCATCAAGATCAATCAAGCAGGAAGTAGGGTATTACCTCTATAGAGAGGACCCGAACCTGGGTAAATATCGTGTCCCCCGTCTCCTGTTACCATCGACCTTAGACGCATAGTTCGGGACCCCCTACCCGAGATCCGCCGGTTTTGACACTGACAGGGGGCACCCTAGAAGCACAACAGACATTGTTCTTAGCCGTGTGCGGTGCCCCCTCCACCATAATCCACCTCGGTCATATCATTGTAGTGCTTAGGCGAAGCCCTGCGCCGGTAGCTTCATCATCATCGTCATCACGCCGTCGTGTTGACGAAGCTCTTCCCCGACACTCTGCTGGATCGTGAGTTCGTGGGACGTCACCGAGTTGAACGCGTGCAGATCGCGGAGGTGCCGTATGTTCGGTACTAGGATCGGTCGATCATGAAGACGTACGACTACATCAACCGCATTGTCATAACGCTTCCGCTTACGGTCTACGAGGGTACATAGAAAACACTATCCCCTCTCGTTGTTGTGCATCACCATGATCTTGCGTGTGCGTAGGAATTTTTTTGAAATTACTACGTTACCCAACAGTGGCATCCGAGCCAGGTTTATGCGTACATGTTATATGCACGAGTAGAACACAAGTGAGTTGTGGGCGATACTAGTCATACTGCTTACCAGCATGTCATACTTTGATTCGGCGGTATTGTTGGATGAAGCGGCCTGGACCGACATTACGCGTAGGCTTACGCGAGACTGGTTCTACTGACGTGCTTCACACACAGGTGGCTGGCAGGTGTCAGTTTCTCCAACTTTAGTTGAATCGAGTGTGGCTATGCCCGGTCCTTGTTGAAGGTTAAAACTGCACATACTTGACGAAATATCGTTGTGGTTTTGATGCGTAGGTAAGACCGGTTCTTGCTCGGCCCGTAGTAGCCACGTAAAACTTGCAACAACAAAGTAGAGGACGTCTAACTTGTTTTTGCAGGGCATGTTGTGATGTGATATGGTCAAGACATGATGCTAAATTTTATTGTATGAGATGATCATGTTTTGTAACGGAGTAATCGGCAACTGGCAGGAGCCATATGGTTGTCGCTTTATTGTATGAAATGCAATCGCCATGTAATTGCTTTACTTTATCACTAAGCGGTAGCAATAGTCGTAGAAGCAATAGTTGGCGAGACGACAACGATGCTACGATGGAGATCAAGGTATCGTGCCAGCCCAGCAGCCAACTGACATGGCGCTGCAACGCCTCATCAGCTCGGACGCACGTCAAAGCCAGGCGAGGCGGCGACAGCTGGGACGAGCTTCCTTGCTGTCCCAGATAAAGCGAGAGGGGCACGTCGGCAGCGCATTAAATGCATTTGTCCGATGGTGCCAGAGGATAGACTCATCCACTATACACCTTTCCCCCTCCTGTGTGCCACTGTGGCGACCCCTTTTGTCTATAAAAGGAGGCCAGAGGCGTCCAGGAGAAGGATTCGGATCTTTTGGGCTGGACACGCACTGTAGCTAACTCAAGAACTCAAGAACACTCAAATACATACACCAAAGCAGGACTAGGGTATTATGCATCCTCGCGGCCCGAACCTAGGTAAACGATCCTTGTGCTGACCGCCAGACCCGCTCTTTGCACAACCCCGCGCCCGCCAACCGTAGAAGGGATCCCAGTGGTCCCATAGGTGTCGTTTCCACCGACACCGAGCTCTTCACGATGCTAAAGGCTGCGGAGGTAGAAATCAAGAAGGAGCATGAAATGTTGATGGTCAACAAGACCACCAGTTTCAAGAAAAAGGGTAAAGGGAAGAAGGGGAACTTCAAGAAGAACGGCAAGCAAGTTGCTGCTCAAGTGAAGAAACCCAAGTCTGGAACTAAGCCTGAGACTGAGTGCTTCTACTGCAAAGGGACTGGTCAAGCGGAACTGCCCCAAGTATTTGGCGGATAAGAAGGATGGCAAGGTGAACAAAGGTATATGTGATATACATGTTATTGATGTGTACCTTAGTAATGCTAGCAGTAGCACCTGGGTATTTGATACTGGTTCTGTTGCTAATATTTGCAACTCGAAACAAGGACTATGGATTAAGTGAAGATTGGCTAAGGACGAGGTGACGATGCGCGTGGGAAATGGTTCCAAAGTCGACGTGAACGCGGTCGGCACGCTACCTCTACATCTACCTTCGGGATTAGTTTTAGACCTGAATAATTGTTATTTGGTGCCAGCGTTGAGCATGAACATTATATCTGGATCTTGTTTGATGCGAGACGGTTATTCATTTAAATCAGAGAATAATGGTTGTTCTATTTATATGAGTAATATATTTTATGGTCATGCACCCTTGAAGAGTGGTCTATTTATATTGAATCTCAATAGTAGTGATACACATATTCATAATATTGAAACCAAAAGATGTAGAGTTGATAATGATAGTGCAACTTATTTGTGGCACTACCATTTAGGTCATATTGGTGTAAAGCGCATGAAGAAACTCCATTCGGATGGACCTTTGGAATCACTTGATTATGAATCACTTGGTACTTGAGAACCATGCCTCATGGGCAAGATGACTAAAACGCCATTCTCTGGAACAATGGAGCGAGCAACAGATTTGTTGGAAATCATACATACTGATGTATGTGGTCCGATGAATGTTGAGGCTCGCGGCGGGTATCGTTATTTTCTCACCTTCACAGATGATTTGAGCAGATATGGGTTTATCTACTTAATGAAACATTAGTCTGAAACATTTGAAAAGTTCAAAGAATTTCAGAGTGAAGTGGAAAATCATCATAACAAGAAAATAAAGTTTCTACGATCTGATCGTGAAGGAGAATATTTAAGTTACGAGTTTGGTCTTCATTTGAAACAATGCATAATAGTTTCGCAACTCACGCCACCCGGAACACCACAGCGTAATGGTGTGTCCGAACGTCTTAATCGTACTTTACTAGATATGATGCGATCTATGCTGTCTCCTACTGATTTACCGCTATCGTTTTGTGGTTATGCTTTAGCGACGGCTGCATTCACGTTAAATAGGGCACCATCTAAATCCGTTGAGACGACACCTTATGAACTATGGTTTGGCAAGAAACCAAAGTTGCCGTTTCTTAAAGTTTGGGGCTGCGATGCTTATGTGAAAAAGCTTCAACCTGATAAGCTCGAACCCAAATCGGAGAAATGTGTCTTCATAGGATACCCAAAGGAGACTGTTGGGTACACCTTCTATCATAGATCCGAAGGCAAGACATTCGTTGCTAAGAATGGATCCTTTCTAGATAAGGAGTTTCTCTCAAAAGAAGTGAGTGGGAGGAAAGTAGAACTTGATGAGGTAACTGTACCTGCTCCCTTATTGGAAAGTAGTTCATCACAGAAATCTGTTCCTGTGACTCCTACACCAATTAGTGAGGAAGCTAATGATGATGATCGTGTAACTTCAGATCAAGTTACTACTGAACCTCGTCAACCAGAGTAAGATCCGCACCAGAGTGGTGCGGTAATCCTATTCCGGAGGTCATGTTACTTGACCATGACGAACCTACGAACTATGAGGAAGCGATGATGAGCCCAGATTCCGCAAAATGGCTTGAGGCCATGAAATCTGAGATGGGATCCATGTATGAGAACAAAGTGTGGACTTTGCTTGACTTGCCCGATGATCGGCAAGCCATCGGGAATAAATGGATCTTCAAGAAGAAGACTGACGCTGACGGTAATGTTAATGTCTACAAAGCTCGACTTGTTGCGAAAGGTTTTCGACAAGTTCAAGGAGTTGACTACGATGAGACCTTCTCACCCGTAGCGATGCTTAAGTCCGTCCGAATCATGTTAGCAATTGCCGCATTTTATGATTATGAAATTAGGCAAATGGATGTAAAGACTGCATTCCTGAATGGATTTCTGGAAGAAGAGTTGTATATGATGCAACTTGAAGGTTTTATCGATCCAAAGGATGCTAACAAAGTGTGCAAGCTCCAGCGATCCATTTATGGACTGGTGCAGGCATCTCGGAGTTGGAATAGACGTTTTGATAGTGTGACCAAAGCATATGGTTTTATACAGACTTTTGGAGAAGCTTGTATTTACAAGAAAGTGAGTGGGAGCTCTGTAGCATTTCTAATATTATATAGAATTTCAATGAAAGACCTCAGTGAAGCTGCTTATATATTGGGCATCAAGATCTATAGAGATAGGTCAAGACGCTTAATTGGACTTTCACAAAGCACATACCTTGATAAAGTTTTGAAGAATTTCAGAATGGATCAAGCAAAGAAAGGGTTCTTGCCTGTGTTACAAGGTGTGAATTTGAGTCAGACTCAATGCCCGACCACTTCAGAAGATAGAGAGAAAATGAAAGGTGTTCCCTATGCTTCAGCCATAGGCTCTATCATGTATGCAATGCTGTGTACCAGACCTGATGTGTGCCTTGCTATTAGTTTAGCAGGGAGGTACCAAAGTAATCCAGGAGTGGATCACTGGACAGCGGTCAAGAACATCCTGAAATACCTGAAAAGGACTAAGGATATGTTTCTCGTTTATGGAGGTGACAAAGAGCTCGTCGTAAATGGTTACGTCGATGCAAGTTTTGACACTAATCCGGATGACTCTAAGTCACAAACTAGATACGTATTTATATTGAACGGTGGAGCTGTCAGTTGGTGCAGTTCTAAGCAATGCGTCGTGGTGGGATCTACGTGTGAAGCGGAGTACATAGCTGCTTCGGAAGCAACAAATGAAGGAGTCTGGATGAAGGAGTTCATATCCGATCTAGGTGTCATACCTAGTGCATCGGGTCCAATGAAAATCTTTTGTGACAATACTGGTGCAATTGCCTTGGCAAAGGTATCCAGATTTCACAAGAGAACCAAGCACATCAAGAGACACTTTAATTCCATCCACGATCAAGTCAAGGAGGGAGACATAGATATTTGCAAGATACATACAGATCTGAATGTTGCAGACCCGTTGACTAAGCCTCTCTCACGAGCAAAACATGATCTGCACCAAGACTCCATGGGTGTTAGAATCATTACTGTGTAATCAAGATTATTGACTCTAGTGCAAGTGGGAGACTGAAGGAAATATGCCCTAGAGGCAATAACAAAGTTGTTATTTATATTTCTTTATATCATGATAAATGTTTATTATTCATGCTAGAATTGTATTAACTGGAAACTTAGTACATGTGTGAATACATAGACAAACAGAGTGTCACTAGTTTGCCTCTACTTGACTAGCTCGTTGAATCAAAGATGGTTATGTTTCCTAGCCATAGACATGAGTTGTCATTTGATTAACGGGGTCACATCATTAGAGAATGATGTGATTGACTTGACCCATTCTGTTAGCTTAGCACTTGATCGTTTAGTATATTGCTATTGCTTTCTTCATGAGTTATACATGTTCCTATGACTATGAGATTATGCAACTCCCGAATACCGGAGGAACACTATGTCTGCTACCAAACGTCACAACGTAACTGGGTGATTATAAAGGTGCTCTACAGGTGTCTCCGATGGTACTTGTTGAGTTGGCATAGATCAAGATTAGGATTTGTCACTACGATTGTCGGAGAGGTATCTCTGGGCCCTCTCGGTAATGCACATCACTATAAGCCTTGCAAGCAATGTAACTAATGAGTTAGTTGCGGGACGATGCATTACGGAACGAGTAAAGAGACTTGCCGGTAACGAGATTGAACAAGGTATTGAGATACCGACGATCGAATCTCGGGCAAGTAACATACCGTTGACAAAGGGAACAACGTATGTTGTTATGCAGTTTGACCGATAAAGATCTTCGTACAATATGTAGGAACCAATATGAGCATCCGGGTTCCACTATTGGTTATTGATCGAATATGAGTCTCGGTCATGTCTACATAGTTCTCGAACCCGTAGGGTCCGCACGCTTAAAGTTCGGTGACGATCGATATTATGAGTTTATGTGTTTTGATGTACCGAAGGTAGTTCGGAGTCCCGGATATGATCACGGACATGACGAGGAGTCTCAAAATGGTCGAGACAAAAATATTGATATATTGGACGGCTATATTCAGACACCGGAAGTGTTCCGGGTGATTTCGGAGAAAACCGGAGTGTTCGAGGGGTTACGGGAACCCCCCGGGGAAGTATTGGGCCTTAGTGGGCCTTAGGGGAGAGAGAGGGCAGCAGCCCAGGAGGTGGCACACCCCCTCCCAAGGGGAGTCCGAATTGGACTAGGGGAGGGGGGCGCAGCCCCTCTTTCCCTCTCCCTCTCTTTCCTTCCCCCTTCCTCCTCCTAGTTGGACTAGGACAGTGGGAGTCCTACTCCTACTAGGAGGAGGACTCCTCCCCCTCCTTGGCGCGCCCCAAGGCCGGCCGGCCTCCCCCTTGCTCCTTTATATACGGGGGCAGGGGCACCCTAGAAGCACAACAGACATTGTTCTTAGCCGTGTGCGGTGCCCCCCTCCACCATAATCCACCTCGGTCATATCGTTGTAGTGCTTAAGCGAAGCCCTGCGCCGGTAGCTTCATCATCATCGTCATCACGCTGTTGTGCTGACGAAGCACTTCCCCGATACTCTGCTGGATTGTGAGTTCGTGGGACGTCAGCGAGCTGAACGTGTGCAGATCGCGGAGGTGCCGTACGTTCGGTACTAGGATCATTCGATCGTGAAGACGTACGACTATATCAACCGCGTTGTCATAACGCTTCCGCTTATGGTCTACGAGGGTACATAGACAACACTCTCCCCTCTCGTTGTTGTGCATCACCATGATCTTGCGTGTGCGTAGGAATTTTTTTTAAAATTACTACATTACCCAACAACATCAACCCCTATGCATAGATTACCCCAATGTCACCTCGGAAATCCGCGAGTTGAGTGCCAAAACATATATCAAGTGAATCAATATGATACCCCATTGTCACCACGAGTATTCAATTGCAAGACATACATCAAGTGTTCTCAAATCCATAAAAGTATTCAATCCAATAACAACGAAATCTCAAAGGGAAAAACTCAATTCATCACAACAAGATAGAGAGGGGAAACACCATATGATCCGATTATATTAACAAAGCCCGCGATACATCAAGATCGTGACATCTCAAGAACATGAGAGAGAGAGATTAAACACGTAACTACTGGTACACACCCTCAGCCCCGAGGGTGGACTACTCCCTCCTCATCATGGTGGAGGCCGGGATGATGAAGATGGCCATCGGAGATGATTCCCCCCTCTGGCAGGGTGCCGGAACGGGGTCTAGACTGGTTTTCTATGGCTACAGAGCCTTGCGGCGGCGGAACTTCTGATCTAGGTTAACCCCGAAGGTTTCCGGAATTTTTGTGAATTTATAGGGTAAAGAGGGGGTGAGGGAGGCCACCGAGGTGGGCACAACCCACCTAGGCGCGCCTGGGCCCCCAAGCGCGCCCTGGTGGGTTGTGCCCCCCTCGGGGGACCCCTAGGTGCTGCTCTGGCCCATCCTGGGTGTTCTGGTCCGTAAAAATCTCCAAAAAGTTTCGCGGTGTTTGGACTCCGTTTGATATTGATTTCCTGCGATGTAAAAAACAAGCAAAAAACAGCAACTGGCACTGGGCACTGGGTCAATAGGTTAGTCCCAAAAAATGATATAAAGTTGCTATAAAATGATTGTAAAACATCGAAGAATGATAAAACAACAACATGAATACTTCATAAGTTATAGATACGTCGGAGACGTATCTGCATCCCCAAGCTTAATTCCTACTCGTCCTCGAGTAGGTAAATGATAAAAGAAATAATTTATGAAGTGTGAATGCTAGAAAAGTGCACAAGTTTGATCAATGACAATTTCAACCACTTTTCCTAGAATCATAACAACAATTCTTTCTCATAAAATTTCTCATGTTAAAGTAGCAACCAATTCAGATGTTAAGGTTCAAACAATGAATTCTCTTGAAACTCAACAACCTATGTTCTCAGTCTCCAAGCAATTGTAATTCAACTTATTCAACAGAGTTTAAGTAAGATCTCCACATACTCAACCATCATATAGTCTTCTATGATTGCTAACACTCACCGCATACACATGAGCAAAACGTTTTAACCAGACACATAGAAAGATAGGGGCTTATTGTTTTGCCTCCCAACGTATTCACCTCAAGGGTGATGTCAACAATAATAACTCATGCTACCCATATTTAACTGGACATATGTGCCTAGATCTTTCCTAACCACATGATGCTTGCCAAAAGAGAAAAGTAAAAAGGAATAGAGAGAGAAACTTTGACTCTTGCATGAAAGTAAATACATAAAAGTAAAATGTAGGCCCTTCGTAGAGGGAAGCAGAGGTTGCCATGCGCTTATTAGTTTGTATGCTCAACCCCTTAGTGCAAAAGAACGTCACGTTGTATTGCCCCTTACGATAGCAACCTTTATTATGCAGTCTGTCGCTTTTATTCTTTGCCATCACAAGTTCATACAACGCTCAATTTTCTCTTACACTAAATGATCTAACACTTTTAGAAGCAATTTTAATTGCCTTATTGCACCGATGACAACTTACTTGAAGGATCTTATTCAATCCTTAGGTAGGTATGGTGGACTCTTGAAAATAAGATTTGGGTTTAAGGGTTTTTGGATGCACAAGTAGTATCTCTACTTGGTGCGGAATTATTGGCTAGCAAAGATGGGGGGCAAGCACCACATGTTGAAGGATCTTTGACAATATAACTTCTATGTGAATATGAACAAGCATAAACCATTACGTTGACTTCCTTGTCCAACGTCAATAATTTTGGCATATAATATTTTGATGGGGGCTCACAATCACAAAAGATTTCCAGGATAGTGTATTTGCATGTGAAAGTTCTCTTCCTTCTACTAATTATTCATGAATTGCTTCTATGAATGATATTGTGATTGTCAAGCTTCAAAAGATTTCACTTTCTAAACCCAATGTAAAGCTACCACTAGGCATGATATAATTTCAACTTCATGGCATTCAATTTATTCAACAATTTACTCATAGGATATAAGTGAAGCACAAGAGTAAATGACAAGCTACTCCAAAAAGATATAAGTGAAGATCATGAGCATAATATTTCTTTCTTTCAAATTAATTTAAGTGAAGCAAGAGAGAATTTCTTCAAAAATACTAAAGCACACCGTGCTCAGAAAGATATAAGTGAAGCACTAGAGCAATTCCATAGAAAAGAGCTTCGTTGACGGGATGTGCGTGCCACTTACCTAGCCTCCCTGGCAACTATTTGAGGACTCTATTTTATTTAAAAACTTTCAGATCTAAGTACTTTATTAAAACAGCAAGCAAAACAAAATAAAATGGCATTCCAAGGATAGCACACCTCATGTGAAGAAGCAAAAACTTAGGCTCAACCGATACTAACCGATAATTGTTGAAGAAGAAAGGTGGGATGCCTATCGGGGCATCCCCAAGCATAGATGCTTGAGACTTCTCGAATATTATCTTGGGATGCCTTGGGCATCCCCAAGCTTGAGATTTTGTGTCTCCTTAATTCTTCTCATATCACGGTTTTCCTAAATCTCAAAAGCTTCATCCACACAAAACTCAACAAGAACTCGTGAGATAAGTTAGTCTAAACTAATGCAGAAACCTTATCATTCTCTACTGTAGAAAATCACTAAAATTATTATTCAACATTGCATACTAAATGCCTCTGCATATTTAATACTCCTATCCTCAAATAGAACCATTAAACAAGCAAACATATGCAAACAATGCAACCGTAACATCAATTTGCCAAACCAGTACAGTGTGTAAAAAATGCAAGAGTATCAATACTTATTCAACTCCAAACATTATGAAATTATACCACACTGTAGAAAATTTATCAGAGCTTATTATGCAAAAAGTTTCATCATTTTATCACATTCTGACTTTCCTCGGGAATTTTTGCAACATCGATAAACTTCTGTTTTGAAACAGCAACATGTAGACTTGCAAAATAAGCATGGCAAAGGCTATACTTGACATTTTTAATGAAATAAAAGATGAAAAACATTATTATAAATAACATCAAGCAAATCCTAACAAAATAAATTGACGCTCCAAGCAAAACACATATCATGTGACGAATGTCAACATAGCTCCAAGTGAGGTTACCGATAGGGTTGGAGACGAAAGAGGGGATGCCTTCCGGGGGATCCCCATGCTTAGTTGCTTGGATCTTCGTTGGATATTACCTTGGGGTTCCTTGGGCATCCCCAAGCTTAGGGTCTTGTCACTCCTTATTCTCCTCATATCGACATCTCACCCAAAACTTGAAAACTTCAATCACACAAAACTTAACGGAACTTCGTGAGGTAGGTTAGTATGATAAAGACAAACCATTTACTTGGGTACTGTGAAAGACAAGATTCATAATTGTTCTCACACAATGCCTACTGTACCGCATCATTTCCACAATTTATATTGAGCAATATAAGCCATAGAAACTAGAAAACAAGCAAACTATGCATTGAAAACAGAATCTGTCAAAAACAGAACAGTACGTAAAGATCTGAATATTAGTCATACTTATGCAACACCAAAAATCCTGAAAAATTAGTACCACGTAAAAAATTTGTATATCAATCATCTATAAAAAAATCAAAAAAATTCGACCTCCAGTGAATTTAAACATTTCTATTTCTGGAAGCAAAAGTTTTTGTTTTTGCACAGATTCAAGTAACCTATCATCCACACTATCCCAAAGGTCTTACTTGGCACTTTATTGAAACGAAAGCAATAAAACATGATTACTACAGTAGCCTAATCATGTGAACACACAAAAACAGTAGGTAAAAGTGTTGGGTTGTCTCCCAACAAGTGCTTTTCTTTAATGCCTTTTTAGCTAGGCATGATGAGTTCAATGATGCTCGCATAAAAGATAAGAATTGAAACACAAAGAGAGCATCATGAAGCATATTACTAGCACATTTAGGTATAACCCACTTCCTATGCATAGGGATTTTGTGAGCAAACAACTTATGGGAACAAGAATCAACTAGCATAGGAAGGCAAAACAAGTGCAACTTCAAAACAATCAACACATAGAGAAGAAACTTCATATTATTGAGATATGTAAGAGCATAAGTTCCTTCCTCATAATAATTTTGAGAAACACCATGAATGGATTCAACAATATAACTATGTCATACAGCACTCTTTTCATGATGCACAAGCATAGAAGATTTATCACTCTTTATGGCATACATGTCATCATAATAATCATCATAGATAGCAACTTTATTGTCATAGTCAATTGAAACCTCTTCCAAAATAGTGGATGTATCACTAAATAAAGTCATGACCTCTCCAAATCCAATTTCATCAATATTGTAATAAGATTCAACAACCTCCAAAATAGTGGGATCACTACTACCTAGAGTTGACAGTCTTCCAAACCCACTTTTATCAATGTAATCATCATAAATAGGAGGCATGCTATCATCATAATAAATTTTCTTATCGAAAGTAGAAGGAATCAAAGGATCATATTCATTAAACAAAGCATCCCAATCTTAGGACAAGCATTATTTCCAGCAAATAAATCTTCAAACATACCATACTCATTAAACATAGCATCCCCAAGCTTGTGGTTTTGCATATCATCACAATCATTCTTATCAATAGCATGAATGGCACCAATAGTATAGCAAACATTATTATCATATTCTTCCAAGCAAGTGCTAAAAAGATTTTCAACATCATAAGGGATATCATTGTCTTCCCAATCATAATCATTACAACAAGTAGTAGGTATCACAAAATCATACTCAATATCATCATCCTCCATCGACATACTTGATTCACTTCCATGAGGCACAATGGTGATAGGAGCAACATTATTTGGGAGAGATGCCTTTTTACCTTTATTATTTCTTATTTTCTACTTATTCACCACATCATGTGTGGGTTTAATTAATTTTTTCAAGCTTCTTGTTGAAGAGATTGATTGGATAGGAAGCTCCTCCTCGTTACCTGATTCACCATAATAAACACTAGGAGGGTATTGGGAAACATTTTCCCTTTCATTAGTACTCACTTCATATTCCATTTGTTTTCTTGTCTTTAGGTAGTTGGCAATATAAGAATTCTCAATGGAATTTATCACATAAAACATATAAATTTCTTCTTGATCAAAATCAAGAAATCTCTCGAGATTAAATTTTGGAAAACCCTTAGTTACGTTTCATTTCTTTATACCCCAAAAGAAGGCTAAGCTATTTATGATGCTCAAGAGTAATCAAGTTATCACAATTTTGGACACGATTTGATCATGAAAGAATTTGCATTGGAGATTTAAATGACCACGTTCATTGCAAAGTTCACAAGGATGGCGAAAAAAATTACATCTTTCAGCACAATCATCTAGCCTCTCTTGCAACTTTTACGTTTCTAAATATTTATGCTTCTTACAAAATCAATCTTCCCTTTTTGGTGTGCAAATGCACTCCCAATTCACTCTGCAAAAATTGACATGCTTATAAGAAACATTTTTCTCATGACTAGTGCAATGATCATTAGCATTTTGGATATTCAAAGAGTTCATACTAACAACATTGCAATCATGCTCATCATTCAAATATTTTGTGCCAAACATTTTATTGACTTCTTCTTCTAACAATTGAGCACAATTTTCCGATCCATCATTTTCAAGAAAGATATTATAAAGATGATCAACAATATGATGCAACCTCAATTCCATTTTTTTAGTTTTGTTTTTATAAACCAAACTAGTGATAAAACAAGAAACTAAAAGATTCAATTGCAAGATCTAAAGATATACCTTCAAGCACTCACCTCCCCGGCAACGGCGCCAGAAAAGAGCTTGATGTCTACTACGCAACTTTATTCTTGTAGACACATGCTGGGCCTCCAAGCGCAGAATTTTGTAGGACAGTAGCAATTTTCCCTCAAGTGGATGACCTAAGGTTTATCAATCCGTGGGAGGCATAGGATGAAGATGGTCTCTCTCAAACAACCCTGCAATCAAATACAAGAAATCTCTTGTGTCCCCAACACACCCAATACAATGGCAATTTGTATAGGTGCACTAGTTCGGCGAAGAGATGGTGATAAAAGTGTAATATGGATGGTAGAAATATATTTTTATAATCCGAATAAATAAAAACAGCAAGGTAGCAAATAGTAAACGGGCACAAAAATGGTATTGCAATGCTTGAAAATGAGGCCTAGGGTCCGTACTTTCACTAGTGGAACCTCTCACCAAAGCTAATATAATTGGATCATATAACCATCCCCCAAAGTGCGATGAAGAATCACTCCAAAGTTCCTATCTAGCGGAGAACATAAGAATAAATTGTTTGTAGGGTACGAAACCATCTCAAAGCTATTCTTTCCGTTCGATCTATTCAATTGTTCGTACTAAAATAACACAAAGTTATTCTTTCCGTTTGATCTATTAGAGTTCGTACTAGAATAACACCAAAGCAAATTCATAGTCATAATACTCAATCCAACACAAAGAACTTCAAAGAGTGCCCCAAGATTACCCCAATGTCACCTCAGGAATCCGCGAGTTGAGTGCCAAAACATATATGAAGTGAATAAATATGATACCCCATTGTCACCCCGAGTATACAATTACAAGACATATATCAAGTGTTCTCAAATCCATAAAAGTATTTAATCCGATAACAAAGAAATCTCAAAGGGAAAAAGTCAATTCATCACAACAAGATAGAGAGGGGAAAACACCATATGATCCGACTATACTAACAAAGCCCGCGATACATCAAGATCGTGATATCTCAAGAACACGAGAGAGAGAGAGAGAGAGAGAGAGATTAAACACATAGCTACTGGTACACACCCTCAGCCCCGAGGGTGGACTACTCCCTCCTCATCGTGGTGGCCGCCAAGATGATGAAGATGGCCACCGGAGATGATTCCCCCTCCGGCAGGGTGCCGGAACGGGATCGAGATTGGTTTTCGGTGGCTACAGAGCCTTGCGGCGGTGGAACTTCTGATCTAGGTTAACCCCGAGGGTTTATGGAATTTTGGGAATTTATAGGGTAAAGAGGGGGTGCGGGAGGCCATTGAGGTGGGGACAACCAACCTGGGTGCGCCTGGGCCCCCAGGGGCACCCTGGTGGGTTGTGCCCCCTCGGGGCACCCCCCAGGTGCTGCTCCGTCCCATCCTGGGTGTTCTGGTCCATAAAAAATCTCCAAAAAGTTTCACAGTGTTTGGACTCCATTTGATATTGATTTCCTGCGATGTAAAAAACAAGCAAAAAACAGCAAGTGGCACTGGGCACTGGGTCAATAGGTTAGTCCCAAAAAATGATATAAAGTTGCTATAAAATGATTGTAAAACATCAAAAAATGATAAAATAACAGCATGAATACTTCATAAATTATAGATACGTTGGAGACGATCAGACATCATCACCAATAAGAGAAAATTACCGGAAGCTGAAATCTCCACCATGCTTGCTAATTATACTTTTAAAGATGGAGTACCTAAAAAACTTGGAGATCCGGGAATACTAACTATACCTTGCTCCATCAAAAGAAATTATGTGAAAACTGCTTTATGTGATTTAGGAGCTGGTGTTAGTGTTATGCCTATCTCTTTGTATAAAAGACTTGATTTGAATAAACTCACTCCTACTGAAATATCTTTGCAAATGGCTAACAAATCAACTGCCATACCTATCGGTATTTGTGAGGATGTGCCCGTTGTTGTTGCTAATGTTACTATTGTGACCCACTTTGTTATACTTGAGGTGCCCGAGGACGACAACATGTCGAGTATCCTTGGTAGGCCCTTCTTGAATACTGTTGGGGTTGTTATTGATTGCAATAAAAGCAAGTTCACTTTTCATATCAATGGTAATGAGCATATGGTGCTCTTTTCCGAAGAAACAATTCCAAGTGAATGATATTAATGTTATTGAAAAATCTCCGACAATCGCTATTGGAAGTTTTCAACTACCTCTACCTGCTGTTAAAAAGAAATATGAAATGCTTATTGTTGCCGGGGACATTCATACCCCCGTTGAGGTAACTTAGTGATTTACGAAAGTTCTTCAGTTTCATGCTAATCGAAAGTGGTTGTTAATAAGACTTGATCAGCCTTATTAATGGATCATTTTTAGAGGTATGAAGTTGAGGAATTTATTGAGCACTACCTTCTGTCCCTACCTTTTATTTTCTATTTTTATTAGTTAAATAAAATAAAATGCCATGGTTTGTCTGTTTTCTGAATTTCCCGTGCAATAAAAAATTACCCAAAAATAAAAGTTCTCAGAATGCTCTGAAAATTTAATACGATTTTGTTCTGAATGTTTAAGAATTTTTGGTGCAAATAATATCAGAGGGAGGTGCACCAGGTGGGCACAACCCACCTGGGTGCGCCAGGACCCCCAGGCGCGCCCTAGTTGGTTGTGGTCCCCACGTGGGCCCCCCACTACAAAAAAAGACACATCCGTGACATTTTGGGCTGAACGAAAAAAAATTATGTCATACTTATGACACTTCTATGACGATAATTGTGACAAAACCCGGTATCATCATAGATGTGGTGGGGTCCTACTTCTATGACAAAAAATCATAACAGAAAATGGGCTTTTCGTCCTGGGCGGGCCGGAGACGCAGCTGCATGACATTCTTTGGGCCGTCCATGACGGAAAAAACCGTGGTAGAAGCGAGGGCGAGGAAAATATCGGGGAGTTCCCAGTTACGGTGGCTGGTCGGGGGCCAAGCAATGCGCGTTTCTCTCGTACGTACGCACGTGTGTGCGAGGCGTTGCGCTCTAACTGAACCCGAGCGAGGCGTTGGGCTCTAACTAAACCTGAGCGATTGCAGTGCAGGCTACGCGTTACTGAACCCGAGCGATCGATCGATCCCTTGCTGTTAACTGAACCCGAGCGATTCCTTCGCTATTGCTGCTAACTGAAGCCGATCGAACACTGCTGCCTCCTTCCCTTGATGAACAGTGAGCGTTGTTAGGGGGTTTGGGTGAACAGTTCCCGGTGGGGGTTGGATGAACAGGACCCCGTGGTAGTAGAGGCCGTTGCCGCTGGATGAACAGGACCCCGATCGATCGAGCCGGTGGATGAACAGGACCCTGTGGTAGTAGAGGCTATTGCTGCTGGATGAACAGGTCCCCGATCGATCGAGCCGGTGGATGAATAGGACCCCGTGGAGGGCTGGATGAACAGGACCCCGTGGAGGGATGGTTGAACACTAGCCGGTGGAGGGCTGGATGAACAGTAGCCCGTGGAGGGGTGGTTGAACAGGACCCCCATGGAGAGGGCTGGTTGAACAGTAGGCGGTGGAGGAGCGCGCGGTGGAGGCTGGATGAACAGGAGCCCGTGGACGAACAGTCGCAGGTGGAGGCTGGAGGAGATCAACAGTGGATGAACAGGATCCCGTGGAGGCTGGAGGAGGTCGACGGTGGAGATGAACAGTATCCCATGGAGTCCTGTTTTGCGGTACGCCACACCCCTCCCGATGAACAGGACCCCCGTTTCGACCGTAGCGCTCCCACACAAGTCCTTTTCCTCCGTTTTGCGACACGCCACACCCCTCCCAATCAACAAGACCACATTTCAACCGTAGGAGGTCCATTTCCTCCGTTTTGCAGTACGTCAGACCCCTCCCGATGAACAGGATCCCGTTTCCACCGTGGCCGGTCGAACACAAGGCCGTTTCCTCCGTTCTACGGTACAGCAGGCCTCCTTTCCATCGCCTGTTCCGTCCAAGCCATTTGGCTCCTGATGAACATCACGCGTTCTGTTGCCTCCCGATGAACACGACGCATTCTGTTGCCTCCCCATGAACACGACGATGATGCAGTTTCTCCGTTCCGACCCAGCCACGACCATGTACACGAGCCCTGGCCGTAGGTATGCGCGAGTAGGCATTCGAAACCCCGCCCGTATGTACGTACATGGCCGTATTTACTTTCTTGCACCATGGCCGTTGTACGTACGTGTACATGCCACGTGCGCACCTCACTACCGCACATGCATGCCTCTACTACCACACGTGCGTGCCTCTACATCGACCAGTATGTACGTACACGTTCGCCACCAGAATGACATCGCTACGTATGCTTTGACCAGGTGGGTCCCGACTGTCAGGCACTTCCTTGCATGCGAAGATGTAGCTGGTGGATCCCAACAGTCAGGGGGGAAACCTTTTTTTGCAAAATACGGTGGCCCGTCTGGTGGGTCCCTGCTGTCAGGTGGAGGAATAATTATTTTGCGCGTAATAAGGAGGCATTTCCTCGCTTCGGCCGTGGACCCAGCTGTCAGCCTCTCCATGTACAGTACTCTTCCGATGGAAGTCATTCCTTAACCATGTTGACCACGCCGCGCCGAGAGCAACACGGCGGTGGACGACTGCGAGGCATAGGAAGGGGACGATGCGGAGCCGAGGAAGACGCGGCAGTGGATGCCCATGCGGAGAGGAGTACGAGGGTTCATTGGTTCGGCTGCGGTGTGAGGCTGCCGTCGCCGCAGGGCCTGGCCAGCGGTGGGAGTAGTAGGGGACGGTGAGGCATCCGCGACATCACAGCAGGCCACGGGAAGCAGGAGCACGCGGCACGACCGGCACTGGTTTGGGAAGCTGGAGCAACAAGACCAGAGGTTGAAGAAGCACTACCACCATTGGATGGACATCGTACGGTCACTGGAGCTAGAATCATTCATATTGACTAAGTTGACAAAGCCCTCCGTCCCCGTCAACATAGTAGGCCCACAAGTCAGCCTCCCACTATGGTGGGTCCCAGCTAGCAGGGGGTATTCATTTTTTTGTGCGTAATAAGGAGGCACTTCCTTGCGGGCGAAGATATAGCTAGTCGGTCCGACCTGTCAGCGGGGGGAACGTTTTTCTCGCAAAATACAGAGGCCCTTCCGGTGGGTACCAGCTGCAGGTGGAGGAATCATTATTTTGCACGTAATAAGGAGGCATTTCCTTGCAGGCGGCTGTGGACCCTGAGGGAGTCCTAGATTAGGGGGTCCTCGGACAGCCGGACTGTTGGACTATGAAGATATAAGATTGAAGACTTCGTCCCATGTCCGGGTGGGACTCTCCTTGGCGTGGAAGGCAAGCTTGGCAATACGGATATGTAGATCTCCTCCCTTGTAACCGACTCTGTGTAACCCTAGCCCCCTCCAGTGCCTATATAAACCGGAGGGTTTAGTCCGTAGGACAACAACAATCATACCTAAGGCTAGCTTCTAGGGTTTAGCCTCTACGATCTCGTGGTAGATCAACTCTTGTAATACTCATATCATCAAGATCAATCAAGCAGGAAGTAGGGTATTACCTCCATCGAGAGGGCCCGAACCTGGGTAAACGTCGTGTCCCCCACCTCCTGTTACCATCCGCCTTAGACGCACAGTTCGGGACCCCCTACCCGAGATCCGCCGGTTTTGACACCGACATTGGCGCTTTCATTGAGAGTTCCACTGTGTCGTCACGATAAAGGCTTGATGGCTCCTCCGATCATCACCAAAGATGCGATCTAGGGTGAGGTTTTCCTCCCCGGACAGATCTTTGTATTCGGCGGCTTTGCACTGCGGGCCAACTCGCTTGGCCACCTGGAGCAGATCGAAAGCTACGCCCCTGGCCATCAGGTCTGGTTTGGAAGCTTGAACTATACTGCCGACATCCGTGGAGACACGATCTTCGACGGATTCGAGCCCATGTCAGGTGCGCTGCACAGTCACAACAGGCATGACTTAGCTCTGCCGACGGACAGTGTTCGGGAGATCCCACCTGCAGCTACTCCGGCCGTCGATCCGGAGCAGATTGCGCCATCCGAGGACGGGTGGATGGACCCCGCCACGGAGGCCGCACACTCAGCGGCGATAGAGCCGAATACTGACTTCACCTCTTATGAGACCCGTGTTGCTAGACACTTGGATTCGTCCCCGGTCACGGGCTCCGGGCCGCCTGCGTCCGTGCTTATCGAATCTAATTGGGAACCGATCATGGATTTCTCCTCCGCGGATATCTTTCAGCACTCACCACTCGGCGACGTGCTAAACGCATTGAGGTCTCTCTCGTTGTCACGAGACCCTATTGGGGAACGTAGTAATTTAAAAAAAAATCCTACGCACATGCAAGATCATGGTGATGCACAACAACGAGAGGGGAGAGTGTGTCCACGTACCCTCGTAGACCGACAACGGAAGCGTTGACATGACGTAGAGCAAGTAGTCGTACTTCTTCACGATCCGACCGATCCAAGTACCGAACGTACGGCACCTCCGAGTTCAGCACACGTTCAGCTCGATGACGTCCCGCGAACTCCGATCCAGCAGAGCTTCACGAGAGAGTTCCGTCAGCACGACGGCGTGGTGACGGTGATGATGTTGCTACCAACGCAGGGCTTCGCCTAAGCACCACTACGATATGACCGAGGTGGAATATGGTGGAGGGGGGCACCGCACACGGTTGAAACAGATGAATAGATCAACTTGTGTGTCTCTAGGGTGCCCCCCTGCCCCCGTATATAAAGGACTAGGGGGGAGGCCGGCCAGCCTTGGTGCGCCCCAAGGAGAGGAAGAATCATCTTCCTACTAGGAAGAGGATTCATCCTTTCCTAGTCCAACTAGGAAGAGGGAAGGGGGGAAGGAAAGAGAGGGAGAGGGAAAGGGAAAGAGGGGCTGCGCCCCCCTCCCCTAGTCCAATTCGGACTCCTCATGGGAGAGGGCGCGCCACCTCCAGGGCTGCTGCCCTCTCTCTCCCCTCAGGCCCACTAAGGCCCAATACTTCCCCGGGGGGTTTCGGTAACCCCTCCGGCACTCCGGTTTTCTCCGAAACAATCCGGAACACTTTCGATGTCCGAATATAGCCGTCCAATATATCAATCTTTACGTCTCGACCATTCCGAGACTCCTCGTCATGTCCGTGATCACATCCGGGACTCCGAACTACCTTCGGTACATCAAAACACAAAAACTCATAATACGATTGTCACCGAACTTTAAGCGTGCGGACTCTACGGGTTCGAGAACTATGTAGACATGACCGAGACACGTCTCCGGTCAATAACCAATAGCGGAACCTGGATGCTCATCTTGGCTCCCACATATTCTACGAAGATCTTTATCGGTCAAACCGCATAACAACATACGTTGTTCCCTTTGTCATCGGTATGTTACTTGCCCGAGATTCGATCGTCGGTATCTCAATACCTAGTTCAGTCTCGTTACCGGCAAGTCTCTTTACTCGTTCCGTAATACATCATCCCGCAACTAACTCATTAGCTACAATGCTTGCAAGGCTTATAGTGATGTGCATTACCGAGTGGGCCCAGAGATACCTCTCCGACAATCGGAGTGACAAATCCTAATCTCGAAATACGCCAACCCAACAAGTACCTTCGGAGACACCTGTAGAGCACCTTTATAATCACCCAGTTATGTTGTGACGTTTGGTAGCACACAAAGTGTTCCTCCGGTAAACGGGAGTTGCATAATCTCATAGTCATAGGAACATGTATAAGTCCTGAAGAAAGCAATAGCAAAATACTAAACGATCAAGTGCTAAGCTAATGGAATGGGTCAAGTCAATCACATCATTCTTCTAATGATGTGATCCCGTTAATCAAATGACAACTCATGTCTATGGCTAGGAAAATTAACCATCTTTGATTCAACAAGCTAGTCAAGTAGAGGCATACTAGTGACACATTGTTTTGTCTATGCATCCACACATGTATCAAGTTTCCGGTTAATACAATTTTAGCATGAATAATAAACATTTATCATGATATAAGGAAATAAATAATAACATTATTATTGCCTCTAGGGCATATTTCCTTTAGTCTCCCACTTGCACTAGAGTCAATAATCTAGTTCACATCGTCATGTGATTTAACACCAATAATTCACATCCTTATGTGATTAGTTCACATCATCATGTGACTAACACTCAAAGGGTTTACTAGAGTCGATAATCCAGTTCACATCGCTATGTGATTAAGACCCGAAGAGTACTAAGGTGTGATCATGTTTTTGCTTATGACAGAAGTTTAGTCAACGGGTCTGGCACATTCAGAACCGTATGTATTTTGCAAATTTCTATGTCAACAATGCTCTGCATGGAGCTACTCTAGCTAATTGCTCTCACTTTCAATATGTATCCAGATTGAGACTTAGAGTCATCCAGATCAGTGTCAAAACTTGCATCGACGTAACCCTTTACGACGAACCTTTTGTCACCTCCATAATCGAGAAACATATCCTTATTCCACTAAGGATAATTTTGACCGCCGTCCAGTGATCTACTCCTAGATCACTATTGTACTCCCTTGCCAAACTCAGGGTAGGGTACACAATATGTCTGGTACATAGCATGGCATACTTTATAGAACCTACGGCTAAGGCATAGGGAATGACTTTCATTCTCTCTCTATCTTCTGCCGTGGTCGGGTTTTGAGTCTTTACTCAACTTCACACCTTGTAACACAGGCAAGAACTCCTTCTTTGACTGTTCCATTTTGAACAACTTCAAAATGTTGTCAAGGTATGTACTCATTGAAAAATCTTATCAAGTGTCTTGATCTATCTCTATAGATCTTGATGCTCAATGTGTAAGTAGATTCACCGAGGTATTTCTTTGAAAAACACCTTTCAAATACTCCTTTATGCTTTCCAGTAAATTCTACATCATTTCCGATCAACAATATGTCATATACATATACTTATCAGAAAGGCTGTAGTGCTCCCACTCACTTTCTTGTAAATACAGGCTTCACCGCAAGTCTGTATAAAACTATATGCTTTGATCACACTATCAATGCGTGTATTCCAACTCCGAGATGCTTGCACCAGTCCATAGATGGATCGCCGGAGCTTGCTCACTTTGTTAGCACCTTTAGGATCAACAAAACCTTCTGGTTGTATCATATACAAATCTTCTTAAATAAATCCATTAAGCAATGCAGGTTTGACATCCATTTGCCAGATTTCATAAAATGTGGCAATTGCTAACATGATTCAGACAGACTTAAGCATCGATACGAGTGAGAAAATCTCATCGTATTCAACTCTTTGAATTTTGTCGAAAACCTTTTGCGACAATTTGAGCTTTGTAGATAGTAACACTACTATCAGCGTCCGTCTTCCTCTTGAAGATCCATTAATTTTCTATGGCTTGTCGATCATCGGGCAAGTCCACCAAAGTCCATACTTTGTTCTCATACATGGATCCCATCTCAGATTTCATGGCCCCAAGCCATTTTGCGGAACCTGGGCTCATCATCGCTTCCTCATAGTTCGTAGGTCTGTCATGGTCTAGTAACATGACCTCCAGAACAGGATTATCGTACCACTCTGGTGCGGATCTTACTCTGGTTGACCTACGAGGTTCAGTATTAACTTGATCTGAAGTTTCATGATCATCATCATTAGCTTCCTCACTGATTGGTGTAGATGTCATAGGAACAGATTTCTGTGACAAACTACTTTCCAATAAGAGAGTAGGTACTATTACCTCATCAAGTTCTACTTTCCTCCCACTCACTTCTTTCGAGAGAAACCCCTTCTCTAGAAAGGATACATTCTTAGCAACGAATATCTTGCCTTCGGATCTGTGATAGAAGGTGTACCCAACTGTCTCTTTTGGGTATCCTATGAAGACACATTTCTCCGATTTGGGTTTGAGCTTATCAGGATAAAACTTTTCTTATAAGCATTGCAACCCTAAACTTTAAGAAACGACAACTTTGGTTTCTTGCCAAACCACAGTTCATACGGTGTCGTCTCAACGGATTTAGATGGTGCCCTTTTTTAACGTGAATGCAGCTGTCTCTAATGCATAACCCCAAAACTATAGTGGTAAATCGGTAAGAAACATCATAGATCGCACCATATCCAGTAAAGTGCGATTACGATGTTCGGACACACCATTACGCTGTGGTGTTCCGGGTGGTGTGAGTTGCGAAACTATTCCGCATTGTTTTAAATGAAGACCAAACTCGTAACTCAAATATTCTCCTCCACGATCAGATCATAGAAACTTTATTTTGTTGTTATGATGATTTTCCACTTCACTCTGAAATTCTTTGAACTTTTCAAATGTTTCAGACTTATGCTTCATCAAGTAGATATACCCATATCTGCTCAAATCATCTGTGAAGGTGAGAAAATAACGATACCCGCCGCGAGCCTCAACATTCATTGGACCACATACATCAGTATGTATGATTTCCAACAAATTAGTTGCTTGCTCCATAGTTCTGGAGAACGGAGTCTTTAGTCATCTTGCCCATAAGGCATGGTTCGCAAGCATCAAGTGACTCATAATCAAGTGATTCCAAAATCCCATCAGCATGGAGTTTCTTCATGCGCTTTACACCAATATGGCCTAAACGGCAGTGCCACAAATGAGTTGCACTATCATTATTAACTTTGCATATTTTGGCTTCAATATCATGAATATGTGTATCACTACGATCGAGATCCAACAAACCATTTTCATTGGGTGTGTGACCATAGAAGGTTTTATTCATGTAACAATTATTCTCTAGCTTACATGAATAACCGTATTGCAATAAACATGATCAAATCATATTCATGCTCAACGCAAACACCAAATAACACTTATTTAGGTTCAACACTAATCTCGAAAGTGTAGGGAGTGTGCGATGATGATCATATCAATCTTGGAACCACTTCCAACACACATCGTCACTTCACCCTTAACTAGTCTTTGCAACTCGCGTTTCAAGTTACTACTCTTAGCAACTGAAGCAGTATCAAATATCGAGGGGTTGCTACGAACACTAGTAAAATACACATCAATAATCTGTATATCAAATATACCTTTGTTCACTTTGCCATCCTTCTTATCCGCCAAATACTTGGGGCAGTTCCGCTTCAAGTGACCAGTCCCTTTGCAGTAGAAGCACTTAGTCTCAGGCTTAGGTACAGATTCGGGCTTCTTCACTTGAGTAGCAACTTGCTTGCTGTTCTTCTTGAAGTTCCCCTTCTTCCCTTTGCCCTTTCTCTTGAAACTAGTGGTCTTGTCAACCATCAACACTTGATGTTTTTCTTGATTTCTACCTTCGCCGATTTTAGCATCGCGAAGAGCTTGGGAATTGTCTTCGTCATCCCTTGCATATTATAGTTCATCACGAAGTTCTACTAACTTGGTGATGGTGACTAGAGAATTCTGGCAATCACTATTTTATCTGGAAGATTAACTCCCACTTGATTCAAGCGATTGTAGTACCCAGACAATCTGAGCACATGCTCACTGCTTGAGCTATTCTCCTCCATCTTTTGGCTATAGAACTTGTTGGAGACTTCATATCTCTCAACTCGGGTATTTGCTTGAAATATTAACTTCAACTCCTGGAACATCTCATATGGTCCATGACGTTCAAAACGTCTTTGAAATCCCGATTCTAAGCCGTCAAGCATGGTGCACTAAACTATCAAGTAGTCATCATATTGAGCTAGCCAAACGTTCATAACGTCTGCATCTGCTCCTGCAATAGGTCTGTCACCTAGCGGTGCATCAAGGACATAATTCTTCTGTGCAGCAATGAGGATAATCCTCAGATCACGGATCCAATCCGCATCATTGCTACTAACATCTTTCAACTCAGTTTTCTCTAGGAACATATCAAAATAAAACAGGGGAGCTAAACGCGAGCTATTGATCTACATAGATATGCTAATACTACTAGGACTAAGTTCATGATAAATTAAAGTTCAATTAATCATATTACTTAAGAACTCCCACTTAGAAAGACATCCCTCTAATCTTCTAAGTTATCACGTGATCCAAATCATTTAAACCATAAACGATCATCACGTGAAATGGAGTAGTTTTTAATGGTGAACATCACTATGTTGATCATATCTACTATATGATTCACGCTCGACCTTTCGGTATCAGTGTTCCGAGGCCATATCTGCATATGCTAGGCTCGTCAAGTTTAACCCGAGTATTCTGTGTGTGCAAAACTGGCTTGCACCCTTTGTAGATGGACGTAGAGCTTATCACACCCGATCATCACGTGGTGTCTGGGCACGACGAACTTTGGCAACGGTGCATACTCAGGGAGAACACTTTTATCTTGAAATTTAGTGAGAGATCATCCTATAATGCTACCGTCAATCAAAGCAAGATAAGATGCATAAAAGATAAACATCACATGCAATCAATATAAGTGATATGATATGGCCATCATCATCTTGTGCTTGTGATCTCCATCTCCGAAGCACCGTCATGATCACCATCGTCACCGGCGCGACACCTTGATCTCCATCGTAGCATTGTTGTCGTCTCGCCAAACTTATGCTTCTACGACTATCGCTACCGCTTAGTGATAAAGTAAAGCATTACAGGGCGATTGCATTGCATATAATAAAGCGACAACCATATGGCTCCTGCCAGTTGCCGATAACTCGGATACAAAACATGATCATTTCATACAATAAATATAGCATCATGTCTTGACCATATCACATCACAACATGCCCTGCAAAAATAAGTTAGACGTCCTCTACTTTGTTGTTGCAAGTTTTACGTGGCTGCTACGGGCTGAGCAAGAACCGTTCTTACCTACGCATCAAAAACCACAACGATAGTTCGTCAAGTTAGTTTTGTTTTAACCTTCTCAAGGACCGGGTGTAGCCACACTCGGTTCAACTGAAGTTGGAGAAACTGACACCCGCCAGCCACCTGTGTGCAAAGCACGTCGGTAGAACCAGTCTCGCGTAAGCGTACGCGTAATGTCGGTCTGGGCCGCTTCATCCAACAATACCGCCGAACCAAAGTATGACATACTGGTAAGCAGTATGACTTGTATCGCCCACAACTCACTTGTGTTCTACTCGTGCATATAACATCAACGCATAAAACCTGGCTCGGATGCCACTGTTGGGGAACATAGTAATTTCAAAAAAATTCCTACGCACACGCAAGATCATGGTGATGCACAACAACGAGAGGGGAGAGTGTGTCCACGTACCCTCATAGACCGACAACAGAAGCGTTGACACGACGTAGAGGAAGTAGTCGTACTTCTTCACGATCCAACCGATCCAAGTACCGAACATACGGCACCTCCGAGTTCAGCACACGTTCAGCTCGATGACGTCCCGCGAACTCCGATCCAGCAGAGCTTCACGAGAGAGTTCCGTCAGCACGACGGCGTGGTGACGGTGATGATGTTGCTACCGACGCAGGGCTTCACCTAAGCACCACTACGATATGACCGAGGTGGAATATGGTGGAGGGGGGCACCGCACACGGTTGGAACAGATCAATAGATCAACTTGTGTGTCTCCGGGGTGCCCCCCTGCCCCCGTATATAAAGGACCAGGGGGGAGGCCGGCCAGCCTTGGTGCGCCCCAAGGAGAGGAGGATTCCTCTTCCTACTAGCAAGAGGATTCATCCTTTCCTAGTCCAACTAGGAAGAGGGAAGGGGGGAAGGAAAGAGAGGGAGAGGGAGAGGGAAAGAGGGGCTGTGCCCCCCTCCCCTAGTCCAATTCAGACTCCTCATGGGAGGGGGCGCGCCACCTCCTGGGCTGCTGCCCTCTCTGTCCCCTCAGGCCCACTAAGGCCAAATACTTCGCCGGGGGGTTCCGGTAACCCCTCCGGCACTCCGGTTTTTTCCGAAACAATCCGGAACACTTCCAATGTCCGAATATAGCCGTCCAATATATCAATCTTTACATCTCGACCATTTCGAGACTCCTCGTCATGTCCCTGATCACATCTGGGACTCCGAACTACCTTCGGTACATCAAAACACAAAAACTCATAATAAGATCGTCACCGAACTTTAAGCGTGCGGACCCTACGGGTTCGAGAACTATGTAGACATGACCGAGACACGTCTCCGGTCAATAACCAATAGCGGAACCTGGATGCTCATCTTGGCTCCCACATATTCTACAAAGATCTTTGTCGGTCAAACCGCATAACAACATACGTTGTTCCCTTTGTCATCGGTATGTTACTTGCCCGAGATTCGATCGTCGGTATCTCAATACCTAGTTCAATCTCGTTACCGGCAAGTCTCTTTACTCGTTCTGTAATACATCATCCCGCAAGTAACTCATTAGTTACAATGCTTGCAAGGCTTATAGTGATGTGCATTACCGAGTGGGCCCAGAGATACCTCTCCGACAATCGGAGTGACAAATCCTAATCTCGAAATACGCCAACCCAACAAGTACCTTCGGAGACACCTGTAGAGCACCTTCATAATCACCCAGTTACGTTGGGACGTTTGGTAGCACACAAAGTGTTCCTCCGGTAAACGGGAGTTGCATAATCTCATAGTCATAGGAACATGTATAAGTCATGAAGAAAGCAAGAGCAAAATACTAAACGATCGAGTGCTAAGCTAACGGAATGGGTCAAGTCAATCACATCATTCTTCTAATGATGTGATCCCGTTAATCAAATGACAACTCATGTCTATGGCTAGGAAACTTAACCATCTTTGATTCAACGAGCTAGTCAAGTAGAGGCATACTAGTGACACATTGTTTTGTCTATGTATCCACACATGTATCAAGTTTCCGGTTAATACAATTTTAGCATGAATAATAAACATTTATCATGATATAAGGAAATAAATAATAACATTATTATTGCCTCTAGGGCATATTTCCTTCAGACCCTTGGCCGAACTATGTCCGTCTAGAATGGGATGCGGACGACGGAGAAATTTTCTGCCCACCCACCACCCACTTAGTAGCCACTGTCGATGATTTAACCGACATGCTCGATTTCGGCTCCGAAGACATCGACGGTATGGACGACGATGCAGGAGACGAACAGGAACCACCGCCCACAGGGCATTGGACTGCCACTTCATCACACGATATATATATGGTGGATACACCCAAAGAAAACAACGACGAGGAACGGAAGGATGCAGCGAAGGATAGCTCCCTCGAGAAGCAACCAAAGCGACGGCGTAGGCGCCGCTCCAAATCCCGCCTAGGCAAGAACAGCGATAACAGCGCAAGAAAAAATAACACCCCGGTCGACTCCAGAGGAAACGACGACCACATTGAACCAGCGGACGGCGAACATAGTACGGAGCCATTGTCCGATCACGGCGACGTCGAGGATAAAGCTCATCAACCTCTCTCCGGAGGGGAAAACAGTCCGGACGACGATGCACACATCATCCCGGAAAGGCACTTGGAACAAGAGAACCTCCTTAGAAGGCTTATTGCCACCGGGAGGAGCCTGAAGAAGCAGAAGCAAAGGCTTAAGGCCGCGCAGAATACACTCAACAGTAGATGGAACAAAGTGCTCGACACTGAGGAAAAGTATGGTGGTAGTCGCCACGCAAAGAGCTATCCAAAGCACAAGTTGTTGCCTGAATTTGATGATGAGGCCTTAGAGCCCACACAGCCGAAAAATAAAACGGCCGATCGGTCGGATCGACCACCTCATGGCCGTGATAGAGTGGCTAACGAGGCGGCACATAAGTCAGCACACGATCCACGCGAGGACTCGCATCAAAAGTCCAGCGTGACCAGATCCATCTACTGATCTAGGAAGCGCGCTCCAGCGCATAATCAAAACCGAACACTACAACCGTCAGAACGACATGGTACATCCAAATACAGGGGTGCCGCGCACCCCCTATGTTTCACCGATGAGGTGCTGGATCACGAATTTCTAGAGGGATTTAAACCTGTGAACATAGAGGCGTACGACGGAATGACAGACACTGGGGTCTGGATTGAGGACTTCATCCTCCATATCCATATGGCTCGCGGAGACGATCTCCACGCCATCAAATACTTGCCCCTCAAGTTGAAAGGACCAGCTCGGCACTGGCTGAAGAGCCTCCCTGAAAATTCAATTGGAAGTTGGGAGGAGCTTGAGGATGCCTTTAGGGCTAACTTTCAAGGGACCTATGTCCGACCTCCGGATGCAGACGATTTAAGTCATATAATTCAACAGCCCGGAGAGTCAGCCCAAAAGCTTTGGAACAGATTTCTCACTTAGAAGAATCAAATCGTCGACTGCCCGGACGCCGAAGCCTTAGCAGCTTTCAAACACAGCGTCCGAGATGAATGGCTCGCAAGACACCTCGGCCAAGAAAAGCCAAGAACAATGGCAGCCCTAACAAGCCTCATGACCTGCTTTTGCGCGGGCGAAGATAGCTGGCTGGCACGTAGTAGCACCAGCGACCCAGGCACATCTGAAGTTAGGGATGGTAATGGAAATACACGACGCAATAAAAGCAAGCGTCGAAATAAAGAAGATAGACCAGACAACACGGCGGTAAACGCCGGATTCAGGGGCTCTCGACCCGGTCACCAGAAAAAGCCTTTCAAAGGCAACAGAGATGGACCGTCCAGCCTAAACAAGATTCTAGACAAATTATGTCAGATTCATGGCACCTCCGATAAACCCGCAAATCACACCCACAGAGAATGCTGGGTCTTCAAGCAGGCCGGTAAGCTAAACGCCGAACACAAGGGGAGGGAGACACTAAGTGAAGACGAGGATGAGCCTCGTCAGCAAAACACTGGGGGACAGAAAAATTTCCCACCAGAGGTCAAAACAGTGAACACGATTCACGTGACGAAGAGGAGGAGCAAACATGCACTCTGAGACATACGTGCCATAGAGCCCGTCACCCCTAAGTTCAACCCTTGGTCGGCCTGCCCGATCACTTTTGATCGCAAGGATCACCTGACAAGTATCCGGCACGGAGGATTGGCTGCCTTGGTGCTAGACCCAATTATCGACGGATACCATCTCACCCAAGTCCTCATGGACGGCGGCAGTAGTCTTAATCTGGTATATCAGGACACAGTCCGCAAAATGGGGATAGACCAGACAAGAATCAGCCAAAGCAATACTACCTTTAAAGGAGTAATACCAGGCCCAGAGGCCCGCTGTACGGGCTCTCTAGTACTAGAGGTTGTATTCGGTTCTCCCGACAACTTCCGAAGTGAAAAGTTAACCTTTGACATCGCTCCATTCCGAAGCGGCTATCAAGCACTACTCGGAAGAATAGCTTCCGCTCATTTTAATGCAGTACCGCATTACGCTTCTCTTAAGCTTAAGATGCCCGGTCCACGTGGCATCATCACAGTTAGCGGAAATGTTGAGTGTTCCTTACACGCGGAGGAACGTGTGGCGGCTTTAGCAGCCGAACACTAAACGGCCCCTCCAACTAGAATAAATGACCGGTCGTTCAGACCACGGACATGGCTAGATGAGTCCGGCGCATCACTAGCTATAACAGCTTAGATAAACCTGAGATTGGTTTGATGGACATACCCCCATAGGCGGTACCAGGGGCTCCCCGCATGTAAAAAGGACTGCAGTTCAGCTCGACCTTACTTATCTTGAATTTTAATGGTTTATTGAGAATAACCAACTTTTCGCACGACAACTTTCACCTAAATTCTTCTCTTTTACAGATGATAATCGTGCTACACCCTTCCAGGGTATGGCACAACGGGGACACAGGCGCAGACGTGCAGCAGGGCCCTGCTCATAGGTTTCTTTTCAGATTGAGACCCTGTGTAAACCTTTTTTACTGTCTCTTGTTGCTTCACACCCTCTGGATACTCAGTATAACCGAGAGGGATGCTGACGTTATTCGCATTTCACCACGTCAGAACAATGCACGTACCTGGACACTCAGGGTTCATTATGAAGGGAGTTACTCAGCCCGGTATATGTTGTAAAGACCGAATACCTTAGGGAGTGTTCGGCGTCGCGAGTTTGGCCTTATATGTGTCAGCTCCGAATCATGTCTTTGGTCAAATGTTGGGTTTGCCCGGCTCCCGCGTTTTGCTACCTTACGTTCCGCTCTATCAGCTAAGGTGGCACCAGGAGAATTGTGCCCTGGTTCATCCGGATGAGCACCTCAGTAGAGAAAGCTGAAAACTGACTGTCATGATAAAGCACGAGACTGGTCAACCACTCGATGACTTAGCGGAATCTTCGGGATTACTCCGCATTAACGTAGGGCCGGTTTTCCTGGTCATGTACGTACGCGCCCCGTACTCGGACGAGCGCGGAAGTACCAGGGGCTATATAGTAGCCCCACTGTCAAACTCCTATGGTTAAGTGAAAGTGTTAAAGCAATATAGTCTGATTGCCTCGTTCGCCGCGCTACCACCTCCTTAATGGACCAAGACGTTGGATCAAGTGTGAAGATGCGCTTTCGCGAACACCCCCGCATTGTATGCGTGGGGGCTGAAGCCGACGACTGCAAACTTTCAGTATATATATTATATATACATGAATGGCCACACAGGAGGCATAATAATACTTTCAGGCAAAAGTATAAAGACAACCTTTATAATGCAAATAACATTGTTCTTACAATTGGGATACATGTCACTAGAACATGATACTCTTCGAGCACTGAGCCTCTATTAAACGAGCGCCTTCTAAGACTTCTTCAAAATAGTGTTGGGCCGAACTCTGGGTTGCAATAGCGGTGGCCTCCATCTCTGCCCAGTATGTCTTGACACAGGCAAGAGCCATCCGCACACCCTCTATGCACGCCAACCTCTTCACAGCGTCGATATGCGGCACAGCGCCAAGGAATCGTTGCACTAAGCAAAAATAACTATTTGGCCTTGGTCCTTCCGGCCAAAGATGATCCACAACAGACCTCATGGCAAGCCCGGACAACCTATGGAGCTCGGCCAACTCAGCCATTTGCTCATTTAACAGCAGCGGATGCGCCGGAGCATTGAACTGCGACCAGAACAACTTTTCCAGTTCGTGGTCTTTTTGATCTTCGAAAAACTTGGTCGCATCAGCAGCACTTGCTGCCAAATCTAGGTACGCGTCCGCAGAACTCCATAATCGATCCAGAAGGGCATACTTAGGATCTCCGAGTTTCGTCCGCAACAAAAAGGGCTTCCCAGCAGCGATATCTCCGGCTTGACGTAGCTCCTCCTTCGCTGCTCTAATTTTAGAGCGGGCTTCCTTAGCTGCTACCGTGGCTTTCCCTAGGTCTATCGTCTTCGTTTGGCTTTCCTTTTCAAGAAGCTCATAACGGTCGGCGGCATCTTTCAGCTCAACAGCCATCTTGGCTATTTTCTCTCTGCTCTGGCAATGCACAGCCTATTCGGCTCTTAGCTCTTCGACCGCCTTTAGGGCGACCGCATCACTCTTCCTGGCTTGTTCCTTGGCTCGGGCAAGTTCTGCCCAAAGGGTCTCCACGGCGACAGCTCCATCTGCAGTCACAGCATATTACAGATACTAGCATCATGCTCCTCTTAATATGTGTTGATCATAGGAGAATACATACCCTGTTCCTCGTCAAGCCGCTTGTTTACAAGCACGATGTCGGCATCTGCCGCATCAAGTTGCCGCTTCAGTTCGACAAACTCACCAGTCCGGCTAGCCACCGGACCCTCAGCCGCCTGCACATGAAACCAGCACGGTTATTACCTGGGACTATGATCCTCTATTTGCCGTCTTTTTCGACAGCAACCAGAGTCTCAGGGGCTACTATCTACATAGGGCACACCTAGCGCATGCGGTACCACCAAAAAATATATATTACATTGCGTACCTCAAAGCCTCTCAGCAGGCTCATAAAAGCTTCGTGCAACCCGCTTTCGACGGATGAAATCCTCTTAACCACCGTACCCATTAGAGTACGATGCGCTTCTGAGATAGCCGCTTGCTCCAGAAGATTCATCAGTGCATTTGGTCGCGCATCGGACAGCCCCGGACTTTTTCTGTCGCTCTCCTTGGGAGCCGAATACTCCGGACTTCGGGTGGCCAAAGGGTTACCCTCTGGCCTTGGCGGATCAGGAGAAATCCTCCGTGACGACACCTCAGGGTCATCCGCTTCACGAGGCAGGGAGGCACGGGGAGGCGTTTCACTCTCCATCATCTGCGGAAGAAGATCCCCCGAAGACGAACTCTGTCGAGAAGGGCTACGATCCGAACTACAAGACATATGTCTCGGTTATTGTTCTCAGAAATGAAGCAGGGTATATTTACTATAAAGTACTTTTGTTTACTTACAGCTCGATGGAGGGATGGTCCCCTTGCGGGTACTGTGCGGTAAGGATGCCCTCCGAGGTAGGGCCCCCTGACAAAGGTTTCTTCCCTCATTTGAAAACCATTGTTTCCAAGTCTTCAGAGGCGGCCCTGTTCCTTCCTTGGGGAGAGGGAATTTTAGATTCTTCTCCCCAGTTATCCTCCTTTGCGGAGGCACTAATTCCCCTGGTTTGGATGAATAATGAGTAAGGCTCGCTTTCGGCTTCTTTGTTCCTCCTTTATCTTCCCCTGATGGCGCTTGATAAGGTGCAAGCTCAACCATCCTGGTTAGTACAGGATCCGGTGAGCCTTCGGGAAGGGGGCCGAACACCTGATCATCTTCACCTTTTCTATCCAGTCCTGGTCAAAAGGCGACTTTTCATAATGATGTTGTGGCAAATTAACAAACAACATGTTCGGCTGCGGAATTACTTACTTGAGTGTCTAGACGATTGCAGTTCAGACCCGCATCCTCGATGGTGTCCGGACACTTTATTCGTGATCCGAAGAACAATCGATACATCTCTTCGAGCGTCGCGCCGAAGAATTGCTGAATAGTTCGCGGTCCTTCCGGGTTGAACTCCCACATACGGAGAGGTCGACGTTGGCATGGCAGGACCCGACGAACTAGCATGACTTGCATTACCTTGACAAGGCTGACATCTCCCTTGAAGAGACCTCGGATGCAGCTCTGCAACGTCGACACATCATTAGCTGGCCCCCAGTCCAGCCCTTTGTTGACCCATGACACCAATTGTGGCGGGGGCCCCGGACGGAAGGCGGGGGCAGCTACCCACTTAGCACTTCGGGGAGCGGTGATGTAAAACCACTCCCGCTGCCACAACTTGGATGTCTCCGAGAAGGAACCCTTTGGCCATGCAGCATCTGGGCCTTTGTTTATTATGGCGCCTCCGCACTCTGCGTGTCGCCCCTCAATCATCTTCGGCTTCACATTGAAGGTCTTGAGCCATAAGCCAAAGTGTGGGGTGATGCGGAGGAAGGCTTCACACACGACGATGAACGACGAGATGTGAAGGATGGAATCCGGAGCCAGATCATGGAAATCGAGCCCGTAGTAGAACATAAGCCCTCTAACAAAGGGATCTAGACTAAAGCCTAGCCCTCGGAGGAAGTGGGAGATGAATACGACACTCTCGCCGGGTTCGGGAGTGGGAACGACCTGCCCTAGACCAGGCAGCCTGTGTGAGATTTCGGCGGTCAGATAACTGGCTTCTCTTAGCTTCTTGATGTCCTCCTCTGTGACAGAGGAGGGCATCGACCGACCTTGAAGGTTGGATCCGGACATGACTGAAGTTCCGAAGCGCCTAGCCTGAGCCTTGGGTGTTGGAACTCGAGGTGGGGGAAGGATTCGCTCAAGTGCGAGAAGAAAAGGACAGGCCTTGGCCCCTTTATAAAGAGGGTGAATATCAAGCGTCCTCCGCGTGGCCGTTTTGAACTTGCCTAAAATTGAGGAGTCATACCAGCAGGCACGATTGGGTTACCCACACCCGTATTGATGAGGATCCCGTGAAAAGAGGGACACGATCTCTGCTTCGACAGGACGTGCCAATAAAACCGCCTTGCAACACGTGCAGTGGCAGGCACGAGAAAAACAGTTCGTCATGACCAGACCACGGCAGAACGTCACATTATGAAAAGCTGTCAGCAGATTAGATTTGTGGAAATATTATTCTCTCTACGGTGGTATGTGGAATTTGTTTTGCAGAGCTGGACACTATCCTCGTGTTCAAAATCTTCTATGGAGTATTCGGAGAAGGAACCCGCCTTGCAATGCCGAAGACAATCTGCGCACCGGACTCATCGTCATTGAAGCCTGGTTCAGGGGCTACTGAGGGAGTCCTGGATTAGGGGGTCCGCGGACAGCCGGACTATATCCTTTGGCCGGACTGTTGGACTATGAAGATACAAGATTGAAGACTTCGTCCCGTGTCCGGGTGGGACTCTCCTTGGCGTGGAAGGCAAGTTTGGCAATACGGATATGTAGATCTCCTCCCTTGTAACTGACTCTGTGTAACCCTAGCCCCCTCCGGTGCCTATATAAACCGGAGGGTTTAGTCCGTAGGACAACAACAATCATACCATAGGCTAGCTTCTAGGGTTTAGCCTCTACGATCTCGTGGTAGATCAACTCTTGTAATACTCATATCATCAAGATCAATCAAGCAGGAAGTAGGGTATTACCTCCATCGAGAGGGCCCGAACCTGGGTAAACATCGTGTCCCCCGCCTCTTGTTACCATCCGCCTTAGACGCACAGTTCGGGACCCCCTACCCGAGATCCGCCGGTTTTGACACCGACAGACCCAGCTGTTAGCCTCTCCACGCACAGTCTACTTCCGATGGATGTCGTTCATTGACCACGTTGACAAATCCGTACCGAGCGCATCGAAGGTGGTGGACGACGGCGAGGCCCCGGACAGCAACGAGCCGGAGATGGGAAGACGCGGGAGTAGAGTCGCAGACGGAGAGGTGTACAAGGGTTAACTGGTTCTGGTGCGGTGTGGTTCGGCAGTCGGTGGAGAAGAACAGGAGGTGTGGAGGGGAGGAGGGATGGCATGGCCAACGGTGGGGTAGCGCTTCACAGCGAAGCGTGCTAAGCATAGCTGCTAGCAGGAGGAGGCGGGAGTAGGTGGTCCCGGCGGTGCTGGAGGAAGAAGACGAGAGATTGAAGATGGATGCCGGTCGTTGGATGTAAATCCAACGGCTAACGATGTTAGAATCATTTGTTGACTAAGTTGACAACGACTTGCGTTGGCTTCGACCTATTGGCCCACATTTCAGCCTCCAAAAATGTGGCACGTATTCAACCCATTTTTCAGAATTTACAGTCAATTTGATCTCTTTTTTTAGAATTACAGTCCATTTGCTGGGCTGGGTGAACAAATAATGTAGCTTCCATGAGGCCCATTTATTTATTTTCCTAAAAAACTACAGGCCATTTGCACTTTCTCGAAATACACGATTTTGCTGGGCTGATTCTAGTTATAATGTTGGGTTGGGCGGCACAATGTTATCAAAAAATAAACGGCGGCTGAGCATTTTGTTATAAATATATTTAAATAATAAGTGATTTATTATTACATTGGTCCTTAAATCTTACCAAGCTTTTGTACACAATCACCAGGATTTTCGTTGCCAAAAAAATGCAGGATTTTATTGTTAAGAAATTATTTTTATAAGTTAATAAGATGTGGGATATTGTTTTCTTACATATGTAAGTATCTGTTAAATATATGATGACAATAACAATAATATATAATAACATATAAAATAATTTAAATATATATAATATAGTTAGAACAGAAACATAAGTTGGAACAGGCGTTCCTATTCTTATATAGAAAAATAGAACAGACCTCTGTGTTTTCTTCAAAAAATACATAAATTGGGCTGCCGATGTTTAACGAAAAATAAAACCTCTGATGGGAGGTCCATAGGCCGGTCGATACATGATGTCCCTCCAAAAAATACAAACCGGCATGTCGTTGGCTGCGCATGTTAAAAAAGAAATCCTAGACGGGGCAGCCCAAAACCCAGCTGATACTTGCTGCCCAAGTGATAATAAATGATACTTGCCAGCTCGCCGGCTTCGTTGTGAATTTATCTCCTATAGTAACTACGTTGAAGAACCTAAAAAATGTAACTATGTTGACAAACCCGTGGCAGCACAGCCGGACACGGGAGGCAGGAGCAGGCGGCACGGCCGACGCTTATTTGGGCGGCTGGAGGTTGAAGAAGCACTATGGCCGTTGGATGGACATCGTACGGTCAATGGAGCTAGAATCGTTCATATTGACTAAGTTGACAAAACCCTCCGTCCCCGTCATCTTAGTAGGCCCACAAGTCAGCCTCCCACTATGGTGGGTCCTAGCTAGCAGGGGGTATTCATTTTTTCATGCATGATAACGAGGCACTTCCTTGCCTGCGAAGATATAGCTGATGGGTCCGACCTATCAGCGGGGGAACGTTTTTTTCACGAAATACAGAGGCCCTTCCGGTGGGTCCCAGCTGTCAGGTGGAGGAATCATTATTTTGCGCGTAATAGGGAGGCATTTCCTTGCGTGTGGCCGTGGACCCAGCTGTCAGCCTCTCCACGTACATTCCACTTCCGATGCATGTCGTTCGTTGACCATGTTGACCACGCCGCGCCGAGAGCACCAGGGCGGTGGACGACGGCGAGGCCTAGGAAGGGAACGACACAGAGCCAGGGAAAACTCGGTAGTTGTTTCCCATGCGCAGGGGAGTGCGAGGGTTTACTGGTTCGTCTGCCGTCGTCGGGAATAATAGCAGGTGTGGGTGAGTAGAGGGATGGCTAGGCCGGCGATGGGAGAACGATGGGGCGGTGAGGCCTACGCTGCAGCATAGCCGACCGCGGGAAGAGGGAGCAGGTAGTCCCGCCGACGCTTGTTTGAGCAGGTGGAGCAGGAAGAGCAGAGATTGAAGAAGCACGACGTCCGTTGGATGGACATCCAACAGTCACTGCTCTCGTGTGTTGACTAAGTTGACACGGTGTTGCGTGTGCGTCAACCTTATTTTTTAGGAAAGCATATGCGTCAACCTGTAGTAGGCGCACAAGTCAGCCTCAAATCTATGGAAAACAACATACAACTCATCTGCCATTATTTCTAATAATTTACAGCCCATTTGCCAATTCTTAAGAATTTTTTTGGAGCCCATCTTCTTTTTGTTAGCATTACACCCCATATTGTGGCCACGGTTAAAAACTATACAAAATTTTGCATATTTCGGTGCGGTCAACTGTTTTTAATCCCGAAATATAGAGTCACATTCAAAGTATTTTGAAAAATAATTTATTAAATATAAAACCCAAATAATTGTCCAGGCATAAAAATTAATGGAATTTAAAATCTTGTAATTAAAAAATGAAACTAATTCCCGGTTCGATGTGTTTTAAAAATGTACAGCCCATTTCTTTGCAAACCAAATGAAACGCTCTCCTCGTCTTGAAAGATTTGCAGCCCAGCAGGGCTGATAAAGCAAGTAGGCCTCGTTTGGGTATTTCTTAAAATAAAAATAGAACTAGGCTAGCCATTTTCAGCAAGAAAAAAACACAACTGGGCTTATGATGTGGTAAACATAAATAAAACCCTGGCTAGCCGGGCCACAGCCCCCGCACAGCCCTGTTTTTACCCTGATCTGTCGCTAAAACAAGTATAAATAACAACTGCTTGTTCCTTAAAAAAAAAGTAAATAACAACTGCGCGACCTGCTGGGTCCCTGATGTCAGCCGCTTGTTGTGTAATTCTCTCGTTTATTGACTACGTTCACAATGGCGTGAGCCCCAGATGTCCAACCATTAGGAGGAACCATTTTTTGGGGATTGTAATAACGAAGCACGTGCTTGCGTACTGCCATGACGCTGGTGGGTCCTGATACGTCTCCAACGTATCTATAATTTTTGATTGCTCAATGCTATGTTATCTACTGTTTTGGGCAATATTGGGCTTTATTATCCACTTTTATATTACTTTTGGGACTAACCTATTAACCGGAGGCCCAGCCCAGATTTGCTGTTTTATGCCTATTTCAGTGTTTCGAAGAAAAGGAATATCAAACGGAGTCGAAACGGAACGAAATCAACTAGGGAAGTTATTTTGGAAGGAAAGCTACCGGATAGACTTGGACGCCACGTCAGGGGAGTTACGGGCTGCCCACGAGGTGGGGGGCGCGCCCCCTGCCTCGTGGGGCCCACGTGGCTCCCCCGACGTACCTCTTTCACCCATATATACCGTCGTACCCTAAAACTTCTAGAACAGAACCTAGATCGGGAGTTCCGCCGCCGCAAGCCTCTGTAGCCACCAAAAACCAACCGGGACCCTGTTCCGGCACCCTGCCGGAGGGGGGATCCCTCACCGGTGGCCTTCTTCATCATCCCCGGCGCTCTCCATGACGAGGAGGGAGTAGTTCACCCTCGGGGCTGAGGGTATGTACCAGTAGCTATGTGTTTGATCTCTCTCTCTCTCTCGTGTTCTTGATTTGGCACGATCTTGACGTATCGCGAGTTTTGCTATTATAGTTGGATCTTATGTTTCTTCTCCCCCTCTACTCTCTTGTAATGGATTGAGTTTCCCCTTTGGAGTTATCTTATCGGATTGAGTCTTTAAAGATTTGAGAACACTTGATGTATGTCTTGCTGTGCGTATCTGTGGTGACAATGGGATATCACGTGATTCACTTGATGTATGTTTTGGTGATCAACTTGCGGGTTCCGCCCATGAACCTATGCATAGGGGTTGGCACACGTTTTCGTCGTGATTCTCCGGTAGAAACTTTGGGGCACTCTTTGAGGTGCTATGTGTTGGTTGAATAGATGAATCTGAGATTTTGTGATGCATATCGTATAATCATACCCACGGATACTTGAGGTGACATTGGAGTATCTAGGTGACATTAGGGTTTTGGTTGATTTGTATCTTAAGGTGTTATTCTAGTACGAACTCTAGGGCTATTTGTGACACTTATAGGAATAGCCCAACAGATTGATTGGAAAGAATAACTTTGAGGTGGTTTCGTACCCTACCATAATCTCTTCGTTCGTTCTCCGCTATTAGTGACTTTGGAGTGACTCTTTGTTGCATGTTGAGGGATAGTTATATGATCCAATTATGTTATTATTGTTGACAGAACCTGCACTAGTGAAAGTATGAACCCTAGGCCTTGTTTCCTAGCATTGCAATACCGTTTACGCTCACTTTTATTACTTGTTACCTTGCTGTTTTTATACTTTCGGATTACAAAAACCTTTATCTACCATCCATATTGCACTCGTATCACCATCTCTTCACCGAACTAGTGCACCTATACAATTTACCATTGTATTGGGTGTGTTGGGGACACAAGAGACTCTTTGTTATTTGGTTGCAGGGTTGTCTGTGAGAGACCATCTTCATCCTACACCTCCTACGGATTGATAAACCTTAGGTCATCCACTTGAGGGAAATTTGCTACTGTCCTACAAACCTCTGCACTTGGAGGCCCAACAACGTCTACCAGAAGAAGGTTGTGTAGTAGACATCAAGCTTTTTTCTTGCGCTGTTGCCTGGGAGGTGAGTGCTTGAAGGTATATCTTTAGATCTTGCAATCGAATCTTTTTGTTTCTTGTTTTAGCACTAGTCTAGTTTATAAAAGAAAACCACCAAAAAAATGGAATTGAGTTTATCTCACACGCTTCACCTTTTTAATATCTTTCGTGAGTATGATGGAAAGGAAAATTGTACTCAAGTACTAGAAGAAGAAATTTATAAAATGTTTGGCACTAAATATGTGAATGATGAGCATGATTGCAATGTTGTTAGTATGAATTCCTTGAATATCCATGATGCTAATGATATGCAAAGCCACAAGCTTGGGGAAGCTATGTTTGATGAAGATGATATTTTTTGTCCCCCAAGCATTGATGAGCAAAATTACTATGATGAAAGCATGCCTCCTATCTATGATGATTATTGTGATGACACGTATGCTTTAAAGAATAATGATAACCATGAAACTTGTCATCTTGATCTTAATTTTCAATCACATGATAGTTGTTTTGTTAAGTTTGCTCCCACTATTCCGAATGAGAAGAATTTTGCTTATGTGGAGAGTAACAAAATTTCTATGCAAGTAGATCATGAAAAGAATGCTTTAGGTGCTGGTTATATTGTTGAATTCATTCATGATGCTACTGAAAATTATTATGAGGGAGGAATATATGCTTGTAGGAATTGCAATAATATCAAGTTTCCTCTCTATGTGCTTAAAGTTTTGAAGTTATGCTTGTTTTGCCTTCCTATGCAAGTTGATTATTGTTCACATAAGTTGTTTGCTCACAAAATCCCTATGCATAGGAAGTGGGTTAGACTTAAATGTGCTAGTCATATTCTTCATGATGCTCTCTTCGTGTTTCAATTCCTATCTTTTATGTGAGCATCATTGAAATCATCGTGCCTAGCTAGGGGCGTTAAACGTTAGTGTTTGTGCCAAGTAGACCTAATTTTATTTTATTTTCTTTATTTTTTCTTCTGTTTAGTAATAAATAATCCATCTAGCCTCTTTTTATATGTGGTTTTATGTTTTAATTAGTGTTTGTGCCAAGTAGAACCTTTGGGAAGACTTGGGTGAAGTCTTTATGATCATACTGTAAAAAACAGAAACTTTAGCACTCACGAGATTAGCTAGAACTTTTTACTGGAGAGTGCTATTTTGTTGATTCGTTTTGCAGATGATTACTAGGCAAATTCCTAAGGTCCACCAATTTATTTTAGAATTTCTGGAGTTCCATAAGTATACGTTTGATACAGATTACTACAGACTGTTCTGTTTTTGACAGATTCTGTTTTCATTGTGTTGCTTGCTTATTTTGATGAATCTATGGCTAGTAAAATAGTTTATAAAGCATAGAGAAGTTGGAATACAGTAGGTATAACACCAATATAAATAAAGAATGAGTTCATTACAGTGCCTTGAAGTGGTGTTTTGTTTTCTTTCGCTAACGGAGCTCACGAGTTTTCTGTTAAGTTTTGTGTTGTGAAGTTTTCAAGTTTTGGGTAAAGATTCGATGGACTATGGAATAAGGAGTGGCAAGAGCCTAAGCTTGGGGATTCCCAAGGCACCCCAAGGTAATATTCAAGGACAACCAAGAGCCTAAGCTTGGGGATGCTCCGGAAGGCATCGCCTCTTTTGTCTTCGTTCATCGGTAACTTTACTTGGAGCTATATTTTTATTCACCACAAGATATGTGTTTTGCTTGGAGCGTCATTTACTTTTGTTAGTTTTTGCTTGCTGTCATTTAGATTAATGTTTTGTTTCTCTAGTTTCAATAAAAATGTCAAGGATAGCCTTTACCATACTTATTTTGCAACTATGCATGTTGCTGTTTGAAAACAGAAAGTTTACCGCTGTTGCAAAAATTCCACAGAAAATTCAGAGTGTGATAAAATGTTTAAACAAATTTCAGAATGAGCTCTGATAAATTATCTACAGTGGGAATTTTATTTCATAATTTTTGGAGCTAGGGAAGTATGGATTTTGCTGCATTCTTTACAGACTGTCCTGTTTAGGCAGATTGCTGTTATGTTTGCATTGTTTGCATATGTTTGCTTATTTAATGATTCCATTTGATGATGGGAGTTCTAAATATGCAGAGGAATTTTGTATGCAATGTTGAATAATAATTTTAGTGATTTGCTACAGTAAGAGTATGATAAGGTTTGTGCATTGGTTTATACTAACCTATCTCACGAGTCCTTGTTGAGTTTTGTGTGGATGAAGCTTTCGAGATTTAGGAGACCATGATATGAGAGGAATTAAGGAGACACAAAAGCTCAAGCTTGGGGATGCCCAAGGCACCCCAAGATAATATATCAAGAAGTCTCAAGCGTCTAAGCTTGGGGATGCCCCGGTTGGCATCCCACCTTTCTTCTTCGACTACTATCGGTTGAACCTAAGTTTTTGCTTCTTCACATGATTTGTGCTATCCTTGAAGTGTTATTTTTTTAGCTTTGTTTGCTGTTTGAATAGAGTGCCAAGATCTGAAATTCTTAAATGGGAGAGTCTTCACATAGTTGCATAATTATCCGACTACTCATTGATCTTTACTCATATCTTTTTGGAGTAGTTTGTCATTTACTCGCGTGCTTCACTTATATCTTATGAGTAAATGGTTGAATGATTTGAATGTCTTAAATCTGAAATTATACATGTTTCATATGCTTATCCCATGGGGAGTAATGCCTTCACATATAAGTAGAGGTGGTAAATCTATTGAAGGTTAGCAAACATTGTATTGGTCATTTGAACAATTCATGAAAGAATATTGAAGGAAGAGAGGTTTCACATATAAATATACTAACATGGACATCTTTTGTAATTGTGAGCACTCGTTAAAATAGGACGTGATAAAAGGTTGACGTTGGACAAGGAAGACAACATAATGGGTTATGTTTTCTTATATCTGTGATAAAGTATATTGTCATGGATCGCCTAACACGTTGAGCTTGCCTTTCCCCCTCATGCTAGCCAAATTCCTTGCACCAAGTAGAGATACTACTTGTGCATCCAAACTCCTTGAACCAAGTTTCTTCCATGAGTGTCCACCATACCTACCTATATGCGGTATTTACTTGCCGTTCCAAGTAAATTTGCATGTGCCAAACTCTAAACCTTCAAATAATAATATGTTTTGTATGCCCGAATCGCTCATGTAGCAACTACGGGTTAGCAGTATCTTCCATGCTAGGTGGGTTATTCTGACGATGAGTGGACTCCGCTCATCATTCACGAGAAAATGGCTGGTAACCGGGATGCCCAGTCCCATGATCAAAAGATCAAAATCAAATAAAAAATAATTGCAAACAAAACTCCCCCGGGTTTGATGTTAGTTGGAGGCACCCGTTGTTTCGGGCAAGCCATGGATTGATGATTGTTGGTGGAGGGGGAGTACAAATCTTTACCTTTCTGTTTGGGAACCGCCTATAATGTATGTAGTATGGAAGATATTGGAAGCTCTTGGTCGTTATGTTGACAATGAAAGCATACCTCTCAAAATTATTTTCATCTATGTTTTTGCTTCGAGCTCTGGCACTTCTCCAAATCCCTGCTTCCCTCTGCGAAGGGCCTATCTTTTACTTTTATGCAAGAGTCATGGTGATCTTCACCTTTCCCTTTTTCATTTTATCCTTTGGCAAGCACCTCGTGTTGGAAAGATTCTGGTATATATATCCAATTGGATGTAAGGCATCGTGAACTATTATTGTTGACATTACCCTCGAGGTAAAAGGTTGGGAGGCGAATCTATAAGCCCCTATCTTTCTTTGTGTCTGATTAAAACTTTGAACCCATAAATATCGCGTGAGTGTTAGCAATTGTGAAAGACTAAATGATAGTTGAGTATGTGGAGTTTGCTAAATTAAAGCTCTGACATAGACTCTTCCGGAAAATAAGATGAATTGTAATTGTTTGAGGACTAATATCACGGTTTGTTAGCTTTGAAGAAAGTTTATGATCTATACTTTAACATGTGAATAGTTTGTTACTTGATCATGAAAAGTTTTATGATATGAGCTACTGTTATGACATATAATGATGCTAGAAAAGGTGATTAAAATTATCATTGATCAAACTTGTGCACCTACTAGCACTCCGCATCAAAAATTATCTTTTTTATCATTTACCTACTCGAGGACAAACAGGAATTAAGCTTGGGGATGCTTGATACGTCTTCAACGTATCTATAATTTTTGATTGCTCCATGCTATGTTATCTACTGTTTTGGGCAATATTGGGCTTTATTATCCACTTTTATAGTACTTTTGGGACTAACCTATTAACCGGAGGCCCAGCCCAGATTTGTTGTTTTATGCCTATTTCGGTGTTCCGAAGAAAAGGAATATCAAACGGAGTCGAAACGGAACGAAATCAACTAGAGAAGTTATTTTGGAAGGAAAGCTACCGGATAGACTTGGACCCCACGTCAGGGGAGTTACGGGCTGCCCACGAGGGTGGGGGCGCGCCCACCCCCCTAGGGCGCCCCCCCTGCCTCGTGGGGCCCACGTGGCTCCCCCGACGTACCTCTTTCACCCATATATACTGTCGTACCCTAAAACTTCTAGAACAGAACCTAGATCGGGAGTTCCGCCGCCGCAAGCCTCTGTAGCCACCAAAAACCAACTGGGACCCTGTTCCGGCACCCTGCCGGAAGGGGGATCCCTCACCGGTGGCCTTCTTCATCATCCCCGGCGCTCTCCATGACGAGGAGGGAGTAGTTCACCCTCGGGGCTGAGGGTATGTACCAGTAGCTATGTGTTTGATCGCTCTCTCGTGTTCTTGATTTGGCACGATCTTGATGTATCGCGAGTTTTGCTATTATAGCTGGATCTTATGTTTCTTCTCCCCCTCTACTCTCTTGTAATGGATTGACTTTCCCCTTTGGAGTTATCTTATTGGATTGAGTCTTTAAAGATTTGAGAACACTTGATGTATGTCTTGCCGTGCATATCTGTGGTGACAATGGGATATCACGTGATTCACTTGATGTATGTTTTGGTGATCAACTTGCGGGTTCCGCCCATGAACCTATGCATAGGGGTTGGCACACGTTTTCGTCGTGATTCTCCGGTAGAAACTTTGGGGCACTCTTTGAGGTTCTATGTGTTGGTTGAATAGATGAATCTGAGATTTTGTGATGCATATCGTATAATCATACCCACGGATACTTGAGGTGACATTGGAGTATCTAGGTGACATTAGGGTTTTGGTTGATTTGTATCTTAAGGTGTTATTCTAGTACGAACTCTAGGGCTATTTGTGACACTTATAGGAATAGCCCAACGGATTGATTGGAAAGAATAACTTTGAGGTGGTTTCGTACCCTACCATAATCTCTTCGTTCGTTCTCCGCTATTAGTGACTTTGGAGTGACTCTTTGTTGCATGTTGAGGGATAGTTATATGATCCAATTATGTTATTATTGTTGACAGAACCTGCACTAGTGAAAGTATGAACCCTAGGCCTTGTTTCCTAGCATTGCAATACCGTTTACGCTCACTTTTATTACTTGTTACCTTGCTGTTTTTATACTTTCGGATTACAAAAACCTTTATCTACCATCCATATTGCACTCGTATCACCATCTCTTCACCGAACTAGTGCACCTATACAATTTACCATTGTATTGGGTGTGTTGGGGACACAAGAGACTCTTTGTTATTTGGTTGCAGGGTTGTTTGAGAGAGACCATCTTCATCCTACGCCTCCTACGGATTGATAAACCTTAGGTCATCCACTTGAGGGAAATTTGCTACTGTCCTACAAACCTCTGCACTTGGAGGCACAACAACGTCTACCAGAAGAAGGTTGTGTAGTAGACATCAAGCTTTTTTCTTGCGCCGTTGCCTGGGAGGTGAGTGCTTGAAGGTATATCTTTAGATCTTGCAATCGAATCTTTTTGTTTCTTGTTTTAGCACTAGTCTAGTTTATAAAAGAAAACCACCAAAAAAATGGAATTGAGTTTATCTCACACGCTTCACCTTTTTAATATCTTTCGTGAGTATGATGGAAAGGAAAATTGTACTCAAGTACTAGAAGAAGAAATTTATAAAATGTTTGGCACTAAATATGTGAATGATGAGCATGATTGCAATGTTGTTAGTATGAATTCCTTGAATATCCATGATGCTAATGATATGCAAAGCCACAAGCTTGGGGAAGCTATGTTTGATGAAGATGATATTTTTTGTCCCCCAAGCATTGATGAGCAAAATTACTATGATGAAAGCATGCCTCCTATCTATGATGATTATTGTGATGACACGTATGCTTTAAAGAATAATGATAACCATGAAACTTGTCATCTTGATCTTAATTTTCAATCACATGATAGTTGTTTTGTTAAGTTTGCTCCCACTATTCCGAATGAGAAGAATTTTGCTTATGTGGAGAGTAACAAAATTTCTATGCAAGTAGATCATGAAAAGAATGCTTTAGGTGCTGGTTATATTGTTGAATTCATTCATGATGCTACTGAAAATTATTATGAGGGAGGAATATATGCTTGTAGGAATTGCAATAATATCAAGTTTCCTCTCTATGTGCTTAAAGTTTTGAAGTTATGCTTGTTTTGCCTTCCTATGCAAGTTGATTATTGTTCCCATAAGTTGTTTGCTCACAAAATCCCTATGCATAGGAAGTGGGTTAGACTTAAATGTGCTAGTCATATTCTTCATGATGCTCTCTTTGTGTTTCAATTCCTATCTTTTATGTGAGCATCATTGAAATCATCGTGCCTAGCTAGGGGCGTTTGTGACACTTATAGGAATAGCCCAACGGATTGATTGGAAAGAATAACTTTGAGGTTGTTTCGTACCCTACCATAATCTCTTCGTTCGTTCTCCGCTATTAGTGACTTTGGAGTGACTCTTTGTTGCATGTTGAGGGATAGTTATATGATCCAATTATGTTATTATTGTTGAGAGAACTTGCACCAGTGAAAGTATGAACCCTAGGCCTTGTTTCCTAGCATTGCAATACCGTTTATGCTCACTTTTATTACTTGTTCCCTTGCTGTTTTTATATTTTCAGATTACAAAAACCTATATCTACCATCCATATTGCACTCGTATCACCATCTCTTCACCGAACTAGTGCACCTATACAATTTACCATTGTATTGGGTGTGTTGGGGACACAAGAGACTCTTTGTTATTTGGTTGCAGGGTTGTTTGAGAGAGACCATCTTCATCCTACGCCTCCTACGGATTGATAAACCTTAGGTCATCCAGTTGAGGGAAATTTGCTACTGTCCTACAAACCTCTGTACTAGGAGGCCCAACAACGTCTACAAGAAGAAGGTTGTGTAGTAGACATCAGGTCCCTACTGTCATCCTCTCCATGTACAATCATATCCTTGTTCCTCCCGGTTGTTCACGGCATTGACAACGCAAGTGGGCGGCACACCGCGCACGGCGAGCGAACCAAGGCCAAGGACGACGGCGAGGCCTCAGACGGAACGAACAGGAGCCATGGAAGATGCGCCGGTCTAGTCGCAGGCGGAGGGGAATCCGAGGGTTGACTGGTTCGGGTGCGGGTGCGTGTTGGGGCTGACGTCACCGGAGAATAACAGGACATGTGGGGGAATAGAGGGAGGGACTGGCCAACGTTGGAGGGTACGATAGGGCGGCGGAGGCGCAGCCAGCCATGGAGGCGGGAGCAGGCGGAGCCGACGGGGTTGTTTGGTTTGGGCGGCTGGAGGAAGAAGACCAGAGATAGAAGATACACAACAGATGTTGGATGTCAATCCAGCGGCTGGTAGGCAGAAATGTTTGTTGACTAGCTAGTAAGTCGACACCACCTTGGATAGGCTATTTCCTCGTGGGTCCCAAATATCATAATCCAAATCTGTCATGGTCATGCAGCCTTTCCTATGAAAATTTACAGCCCATTTGGTGTGCTAGTTCGAAATAAGTTTGTGGGTGCTAGTGGGGGCTAATCACTTGGCTTCTGTAATGCACAATGAGCTCAAGCAGCCGGCGAGAGTGATGTTATCACCCTTGGTTGGGATTTGTTACAATAGTTCACTCTAAATTAAACGAATGGCAAGCCATTTGCCTTGTTTCAAAGAAAATATGACAGTCACAGCCGAGATGAAAAGGGCAAGAACATCTAACTCCAGCTTACAAACTGTACAAAAGTACGAGGGTTAATTGTTCATCAGGTTTAGACAAAACCCAGGTTGAAAAGGGCAACAACATCTAACTCCAGCACTGTTTTCGGCAATCACAGTCAAATGGATCGGTCAGGTCCATAGAATGAACATCCTGGGTCATAAAATTTACTGGATTATGACCACAATATGTTCTAAATAGAAGCCCGGCATGTTCAGAAGCTCTTTTGCCCACCTGAAACTCCTTTTTTTGCTCTTCGACATACCCATCCATCAAAACCATGCTGCTGATAAACTTAAGCCTGATGGACAATAGTAACCTCGCATTCACCAGGAAGAATGTGACAAATCTAGTGTTTGCATGGTTGGCTACATATCGTTCTAGCGTTATTGTCTTCAACCGAATGTCATGAGAAGTGAGAAAATCCCGGTGCTTACGAATCCACCGATTGGTTATAACTTTCTTACCCCGTCCTGTTGCCTAAATAGACATGAAGATTGAAAATAGTTAAGGTCTAAAAAAAGAGTGTGGAAAGAGTAACAGCTGAACGGTTAATTCTAGTACACTATATGGGGGCTTCCAATGTGCGTGAAATTATCACCTTTATATACAACTTCTCAAGACATGGAAAGCATTGCAGCAAGCCAATAATCTTGTTCAGATCAAAGCTATTCATTTGGATATATAAGATCTTGACAGAATCCAGCACCATTAATAGGCTATCCATGGAGAAACTCTTCATTGAGCATAGAACATAATATTAGTACAAAATGTGTACTCCGAGATGATATATAACTTATGCGCAGAAATTTAAAATGCAGCTTATGGTTACAAGTGTAGATGATAATATAAAGTACCTGAAGAATTGTGGAGTCAAACACCATCTTAAAATGAGCACATGGATCATGTATTACACCCAAGGTCTCCAGTTTAGGCGTAGAGAGGACGGTTATTTACGACGGTGAATAACTAGAATCAAGGATCAACCTTTGAAGTGAAGGGGCATCTTGGATGATGAGCTGCCTTCCGTCAAAAGAAATTCCAATTCTTACAAGGTTAGGCGACTTTATTTGGAGACAACCGATTCTAACTGTGAAAACAAGCACCAAGCACTCCAGTGCAGGGCAACTGGAGTGGATGATGCTGTGCAATGAGGCCTCCGATATACGAACCCGCACAAGTGAAAGTTTCTTGAGAAATGGGAGTCGAAGGTTTAGTACCAGATTGTCTGGTAGGTCGCACAGCGCAAAGGTGGCGGTGTGGAGAGAGGAGGAAAACCGCGAGATGGACATCGGTGCTGAGGGCACAGGTAGATGGCGTTCGGTATCTGGTAGGTGATTTACAGGGGAATAGTAGAACTCAAGCAGTTGTAGTTCTGTGAATTCAGGGGATTTCAGCCAGGCGTCCATTGTGCAGGGCATGGTATGCTTGCTCAGGTAGCATGACGGGATGCAGAGGCTTTGAACGAAGCCCTGGTGGGAGGAGATGATCGCTCTGGGGATTTCAAAATCATTGAAGAGAGATAGCTGACGACAGTTGAGATTAAGGGGCACGATGCGCCATAGAGGGCACCACTGAATTGAGAGGACTTGGGTGCGGCAGCAATCCTTGGTGGGGAGAAGCGAGATGATCTCCCCAAGGACGGCATCCGGGAGATCGCTGATGCGGTCCACCCGAGATTCTACGGGTTCCTGGGATCCGGTGGGGGCGGGGTCGCCGCTTCTCCCCGCGCTGCCGGGTGCGGGATCTACAACAGGTGTCCCTGCTCGTGGGAGCCTCATCTTCTTGGCGCTGGGGTCAGCCGACTCCATTTTCCTCGAGGGCGTCGCGTCGCACCCACGGATTTGAGCAGAGTAACGAATGACGAGCCTAGTTGTAGTGCGAGTGAAGAAGAAGGGGAGTTGGGGTTTCTCTGTAGTAGTAGTTAGGAAGAAGGGGAGCTGGGGTTTTCTATAGGAGTGAGGTGAGGAATTTGGGGGTACGAGTGGAGCAAGCTGACGTGAGGTGGGTGGGAGTGAGGGAAGAAGAGCACCCAGATTTTTTTGGGGGGCGATGTGCTGGGTGTGGGTAGCGCCTCTCATTAAGTAAATATATGGGCTTTTGAATTGATTTTATTATTTACTAGGGTGGATGGGCTGTTTTGTGTTGGGCCCAGAGAAACAATTACTACTAGTACAGTGGAGACACTCTACAGCTACCAGAAAAACAATTACTACTAGTACAGTGGATACACTACCGCTTCTGGCTCCTCCTAGGTCATCAAAACGGCTCCCTCTACTGAATGCTGTTTTACTTTTGTTCACAGACATGTGGGCCATGCCATGCGCGGGCCCAAATGCCATCCACCAAATTAGAAGGCAATATGCAGGCGAAGAGTCACCCCGGTCGTAGCGCGGCAGTAACGAGCCGTCGTATCACAAAACCCCACCTCCCCGCAGTCTAAGTTTGACGGACGAAGAAACCATCATTTCACTCTTCGTTGAATCCCCTTCTCCCTCACCGTCTTCAAGAAAGCCAACACTCGCATCTGCCACTGTTCTTCTCTCCCAACGAAGGGAAGGTAAGCTGGTCCGTGATATTGGTATATTTTCGTTCAGAGAAAAAAAGAACTTTTGCAAAGCAGTAACCAATCGTCACTCTCTTTTTTGTTTCATTGTCATTGCGATTGTGTTTTCCTTTTAGTGGTCTCCTAGTATTCGTCAGTTCCATGATGGACCAAGGAGAACCAGACAAAGATCTGCCGATATTGGAGCAGACGCGGGAGGCTGATCCCCACGAGACAGAGAGCTCCAAGAAGATGGGGGCAGCCACCGAGCCGACCCCAGATACGCTCACGGCCACTAGTGAGATGGTCAACGCCCCGTTTGAGGTTACAGCCCCCGTGGCACTGCAGGAGCAGTTTTCCCCCGTCGAGGATGTGCCCCCCCCCCCCCGCTGAGCTGCCCAAGGTGATTTTCTTCTTTGCCGATCTCGGTTGTGGTTTTTCATCTAAGTATGTGGTGATGAATAATGCAAAATTTTATTAGCTTCGATGCCATGCCATACATAGTGGTTTAAATAACTTGTGTTTCTTATACTGGAAAGTAATTCATAATTTGTTTCTGTTTCAGTTAGAGCCTTGATGCAGACAAGGATTGTGTGGTTGTACATGTCACTCGCTATGAGGCGGATGACCTGAATATACGCACTGGGAAAACAGAGTTCTTAGGCTGTTGGATCCTGGAAGCCATTTGCGCTTATACTGATGGCGAGTTGTATTCCAGCCTCACTGTTGTCAGGCGTGTTGTCCAGGGTGTACTGAAGCACAAGAAGTTCAAAGCTACTCCTTCGTTTGTGAGGCATAGTGTTCTTGTCAAGCTTACGCAGGAAGATGACGTGGCATGCCTCCACAAACAAGTTTATCAGTGGAAAGTCCACAAGGTTATCTTCATGAAGGTTCACAGGATTGAGCTGCTGCCGGACGTCCTCGATGATGTTCATGGCAAGGTCCGTCTTGTGTCCAGCCCAAATTAGATCGAGGCATGAAATAGTTGCCCCAGCTAGTGTTTGATACTAGTTTGGATTGTGTCTACTTATCCTAACCTTGCCTATTACCAAGCCCTCTGGGGCTAGTGCTCTGTTTGAATCCGTCTATGGGAACTGCTTTTACTTTTGTGTGCCCGTGAATCATGTGAGAATCATCGTAATTGTTGCTGAAATAGATGCGTCCTCACTAGTTTTTTCATGAATATCGCATGGTAAGACATAAGTTGTCACAGTTTATCATACGAGCAGTGTGTGTTTGATGAAATAGAGTACTCGTTTGAGAAATGTACGTCGACGTATACGTAAGTACTTGTAAACACTGTTGGTGCTACCCCACTTGTAAGCAGTTGTGCAAAACACGACACATTGGCTCGACTGCCTTCAACACTAGGCTATCGACCAGCTAACAATCAATAATCTGTTGTCTGGCATATAAGCAACTACTCCCTCCATTCCAAAATAAATGACTCAACTTTGTACTAACTTTAGTACAAAGTTGGGTCATCTATTTTAGAACGGATGGAGTACGTATCTTGTTGTAGTGGTTCATGCAGTTAACTGAGGCCACAATGTAAATTCCAAACGTTCACACGCTAGTCCAGCATTCATGTGGAACACTCACATTAAACTCGGCTTCATAAAAAACTTGAAAAGCATAAGTTAAGCAATTGTATACATCTCAATGATTCATAGAACATAACAAATAGATACTAGTTCACAGCAAAAGACAAAGTTGTGAGAAGGTTTACAAAACAGGAAAAAACAAGCAAGGCTTCTCTGAGCAAAGGGCCTCCCGGTAGGCTTAAATTTCCTGGAGTTCACTCTGGTTTTTTCTTGTTGCCACCATCCAGGGTTAGGTTCTCTCATTCCAGAATAACCAATTATAATTGTGTTCTCACCTGGAATGCTGAACTAAACCATGTAGTGTACTAACCAGCTGAAAGTCTTGTGCATTCCACTAAATTTAAGTGCCGCTATTTGCAGAAATAAGCATACCACAATGCCTCTTGTCCGCGCACCTGTCCCAGAAACCTCCTTGCAGCCGTGCTAGCTAGTCCTCGGTCCATGGATGAACTGGAAGAAAGTGCATTCCGGACTAGGATGCAGTTGTTTTCGCTCATCCCTGCACTGCAATCAGGAAGTAAAACATACGAATCAGCTTCTTTTAGATTACGTTGGTCATTCTACCTAGTTACTACCAATGTAGTAATACCTGGAAGACTGGTGGTTAGAGGACGGCAGCTAGGAATAGCCATCTCATTTTGTGCAGTTGTACTAAAACTGAGGTGTGTACTTTTGATTGTGCAGATAGAAACGATATGGAGACAGACATCCCTGTTTGTGCAAATACTAAATACGGTTATTTAAACAGTGACAGATATTTGCAGTGGCGTATGATTAACAGCAACATCTATTGTGTTATAATTGGCACTAGATTAAAAGTATGAAAGTGCCCTTAAGTAAGTAGCATCACATCACATCAACACTGCCACTAGATTAACATGCAGGACAATAGCATTAGTATTACTGTCATGAGAGTAGCACATGATCAGTAAATGTGCAATCAAATTTGTGCAGTTCCACTGGGATGAAGCAATGTTAGCGGTGTGAGATTTAAGTGTAACTGCAAAAACACAATTCATGGAAAATAAAGCAAGATGGGAGCACTTCATAAAATGGTGGTGGCATTGCTTCAATTTATCGACGGCACTAGACCATTAATTATAGTGACATTAGGTGGCATTGCTTAATGCTTCATGTGATTTTACATTAACGGTAGCGATATGGGCGTAGGGACAGCAGGGGCATAAAGTGGTGAGGCAGATGTGGTTGCCGAGAGTGGCAAACACTCAGGCAGCATGTCTCCATTTGTCCCATTTTTTATCTCCTCGGCGACATTTTCCTATGTGAGCACAGGAAATCTATACCTGCTCGTTCCCATTTGCGTTCTCCCCCAACACCCCTCACTTTCGTTCCTTTTTCAACCAAGAGACAGGTCCACTTCCCCCCACCCTTCGCCATCCACCATGCTTTCTCTTCGCCTTTTCAGCCAATAGACCGGTTGGGTAGCCAGTATCTACTACTTTCCCCCGTTTCCTCTTAGAACCAAGTCCTAGATTCATGCTACAGCTTTCCCAGTTTCTTCCCTGTTTGAACCAACTCTTAGATTCGACTGTATGAACTAGCTTTACCTCTAACAATAGTAAAAGTCTAGGTGGCTTTGGAACAGCCGACGGAAGTAGAAAAAGATCCACACGCAACCACGTGGGGAGCTGGGGCAGTAGAGCAAGGCAGGTTTCGAAGGAATATATACCTGAGGGTCGTCGGCATGTGGCAAACACGGCGTTGGGAGTCCGCATCTTGGCCACAATACCGCAGGGAGGAAGAAGGGGTCGGAGGCCCTCCCGAGCCGGTGCGGCCGCCGATCGGGACGCGCGGGCAGCCGTTGGTCTCCTCCCTCACCGCCGACGACAGCGTGAACGCTGCACCTACACCCCTACCCCGGTCGAGGTGGTCCAGCCGGATTTGTGACCAGCCGTGAGCAGAGAGAGAGTGTGGCCACCTATGTCTTGCTTAGATCTGGAGAGCATGAGAGAGTGAAAGAGAGGAACCCTAGTAAAGCAAGCGCTATGGCTCCTGGTTATATATATAGTGAAGTGATTTTGTTGTACCAGCTTCAAAAAAATGCGCTCCTACGTGTACCTGCGAGTGGGTGTGAGAGAACTAGTGCGTGCGTGCACCGCTTCTTTTCGTGAGAGTACAATATACTATGCCCAAAGAACGTTCGCCACAAGAGTAATAGTATAAGTGTGAGACGTGTGAGCTAAAATAAAAGGTGTGCGACGTCTTTTGTTTTTTAGAAGTTCTAAGGGTAGGGTGTGAAGAGCACATATGTGTGTGACGTCTACCTGCAGATAGACGGTGGGTGCGAGAGGACTCGGGAGAGTCGTGACTCGTGAGGGTGCGTGTGTGCGTGAGAGACAGGGGGCACGTATCAATGCAATGCATGTGTCCGTAAATCATTATCCGACAAACGTTCGCCACAAGCCGTTTCCTGACGAACACCGTAAGAACCGTTAGATCGGCATCCGACAATGTCAGTTTTGCCATGTCATTTAACAGAGCAGCCACTCCTCCTACACACAAATCTTCCACGTGAGTGTTAACAAGGGTCGTATGCTCCTCCCTCCGTTCCAAAATGCAGTCCATATAGCTTTACAGAATATTCGAACCTCGCAAACTTTTACCGAGTTTTCGTGTACCAAAATGCACATATAGAATACCCAGTATATATCATTTCATTCATCTTCAAGAAGTAACTATAAAGATGGAGGAGGAGTTTACAAAGAAAGACTGTCGTATCACCTACAGCAATTTCAACCATCCTTTGGTGTGGAGGAATATCATAGGAACTCTATATGATATGATTTTTATAGGATTTTTTCCTTTAGAGCCAATTGGTTCATAGGAATAGATTCATATACTCCACATTTCAAGGAAATAAACATGATATCATTTTTATAGCTTTAGAGCCACTTGGTTCATATGAATGGATTCCTATACTCCCATAATTTCAAAGGAAAATAAACATTAGTGTATATTCAATAGAAAAGTTCCTATGATGTGAACCAAATGACATCTCTTTTCTAATCCCTCCTCATAGGAATTGAGATACATGTCATCTCTAGATTCAATAGAGAAGTTCCTATGATGTGAACCAAATGACATCTCTTTTCCAATCCCTACTCATGGGAATTGAGATACATGTCATCTCTTTCCCTACAACTTCCATGTATACATCTTCTATTCCTAAATAACTAGTACAACCCACTAGTAGCTTTTTTCCTAGACATGCAATTATGGCACAAGAACACGTCATGTATGCAAGTCATAAATCACATTGTTTTTTCTACTCTATGCATGCAAGCACCACATCATCAATTCGTGCATGTTACTCATAAGATATTTCTTGCATTAAATTTTGCATTGACAATGTATGTGCTGGTCACGTGCACACATATGTAGTTCACTTTCACATTTTTGTTACAAATGCCATCCTTTTAACTGCAATTCATTTTTTTCTCTTTGTACTCCCTCCGTCTAGGTGTGTAAGTCATCTTCCGAAAACCAAATAATCTCAAAACACTTTGGCACGGTACATTAACTCCCTCCTCGTTTCTTGTTTCGTGACATATCAACGAATAAGAGATGTGGGATGTGCATGCTTTCCCAAAACACAAGCACTTCTCCTTTGTTCTAGAATCTTCCGTATCATAATTGCCCAAATTTTTTTTTTCTAAATGAATTGCCATTATTTGTTTTTTACTTTATGCTTTACAATGCACAATCCCATGAATCTTAACCTTTTTATAAAACTAATTGATTTTGAATGAGATTAACTATAAGAACTAAACGAACATCTACATCATGCATATATGACTCAAAGCATTACATGCTATAGTGTGTATTTATTCATAATTTGGTTTCCAAATCTCATGCGTTCAATGCATGTACCTTACTAGTTTTGAGTAGAGTAGCAAATTTCACGCGGCCGCGGGTATATCAAAATGCAGGGCCCATGCATCATTGCCTTTCGGTCGAACCTACGTCCACAATTTTTTGTACGTATATCTCCACTGGTCCCCGAACCCAAAATGCGTCCTCATTCCCGTAAAACCAAATGGCCCACACATATTAAGGAGTCGACTCGAACTAATCCCTCTCCCGTTTACTACGATGTGGCCCCGCATGCCGTAGTACTCCTACAAACCCTACAGCCACACGCATCATCGGTTTTCTTCAAGAGGACGAGGGAGAAGAAGATTTGTAGTGGAGGCGCTTTAAAAAAAGGATTTGTGGTGGAGGCCCCTACCCTAGGGTGCCCTAGGTAGCTGCCACACGCATCATTGGTTTTCTCTTTTCTTTATGCTCTTGTGCCCTAGAGTGAAATGATGGTTGCTTCGTCCGTCCAGCTTAATGCGGGAAAGGTGGGGCCATGTGATTTGACCCCTCATCACTCATTTACTACTACTATGGCGCTATGACCGGGGTGCCTCCAAGTCCAACCGTTGCTTTGAACTGTAATTTGGTGCATCGCACGTGGAACAAGACGGTGGATGAGCCACATGTCGGCCAAAGGGGTCCTGTTAAGTGTGTCACCATTTCCTGTGCAGACTGACCCTGCTTGAGTTGCTACGCCAACACGACAGGAGCAGCCTACCACTTGGTTTTGCTCGTCGGTGAATCCCGACTATATTGATCTAAAAAGATACATACTGTACTACCCTCTTCGTCTCGGTTTATAGGGCGCGCACGTAGTTCTCGGTCATCCATTGGACTAACTAAATATGAGTTACTAAAATTATATCATTCGATTCTTAAGCGGATGTAGTTTCTAAACATATACTATTCATCACATATATAGCCAGTTAAATTCTCAACCTAGAACGATGTGCATGCCCTGTAAACCGATACGGAGGAAGTAGTAAAAATGAGATGATTTTACCGAGCGATGGGCGGGGGAGCATGGCCTGTCATGCGGTCCCACGTGTCATGATGTACCAAGGCGATGCGCATGTCCCTCTTGAGGCAGAACAATGGCAGAAGCAATACTACATGGTTTTCTCGAAGGAGATGGCGAAGCGAAGTGTGAAATAATGGTTGCTTCGTCCGTTTGGGAAGGTGCGACATTGTGATTTGACGTCTCATTGCTCATTACTACTACTGGGGAGGTACGACTGGGGTGTGTCCCCCTGCTGTTCTGCACTGTTAGTTGGTGCATGACACGTCAACCCGGTTACTATATGTCCCACATGTCGGCGAGAGGAAGTACAGAATTCATGAAAGAGAGCATCGACGGAGGAGTACAAGACACGGCTTGGTTTTTGCTGCTTCGCGCGATCCATCGATATAAACCCTCACTAAAAAGGCGAGGGTGGGTCTTTTCCCGCGCGGCAGGCAGGGGAGTTTGGCATAGTCTGTTCGAGGCAACGAGGCAGGAAGGGAAACAAGCAAATAAAGGTTGAGCGACTTAGTTTCGGGAAAATCTGATTTTACAAAGTACGTACCCACTATGGAGGTAGTATACTACTTACTACTCCCTCCTTTCGGATTTATAGGGCTCGTCTAAAAAGATTCATTTTCCCGTTTTATAAGTCTCAATTCTACTCGTAGTAGTAGTACCATCACATGTTGGATTTTGAGGTGCGTTAAATCACCCGATGCAAGCATTGTTAAGAGAAAACTCACCAATGCATGTAGAAGTTCATGGAAATTTAGTGCTCATGCATGCATTCGTTCTAATTAATGCCTCGGTAAACATAACTTCTTAGAGAAAAACGAGCGTACATTACTTGTGCAAACTATGAAATTAATTCCACCGTTCACCGTCTACCTTGGTTGGAGAGATTTTGAAATTGAGCCATAAAATGGAAAGGAGGGAGTACTAGGAACATAGCCTAGGGTAGCTTGCTGCACGACGGACTCCAAGGAAATTGATGTAGTAGTACTACTCCTATATACTACTCCAAGGAAATTGAGCCATAAACTGGAAAGGATGGAGTACTACTAAAGGACATATATTCCAAACAATATGATAATCTCTCTAACCAAGGTAGGGACGAGGAGTAAACAGAGGGAGTAGTAAAATTTTCTCCTCGTCTTGCACGCTTCCCTTCTCTCTCCTCTTCTCTCTCATCCACCTCAGCAAAGATATAATAGTTTAATCCTTACAGCCTGCTGACTGTACCTTATTATACTTGCTCTAAGGCGTACTAGTAAGTAGTAAGCAAGCTTCACCTCATCCTGCGAGCCACCGTGCCTGTGGGCGGGGGAGACGGCGTACTAAGCAAGCTTCTCCTTGTTCTGCGAGTTGACATGACACATCAAAAGTACTCCAGTGTATAGAGCCTTGCCTCTAAGGTAGGCCCCACATGGTTTGCCTCTTTTTTAACATAACACGTCAAGTCGCAATTTGTTTGTTCACCCATGGTAGACGATCCTCCATCAAGTGGACAACCAGTACACGTGTCAAATTACCACGTGGGCTGCCTTTTCGTACAGAAATGAGCTCCACCGTGTACCCGCGCGGGTGTGGTTGGGAAATAGACGGGAGTATGTGCGCCGTGCGTGCACCTCTTTTCTTCGTGCACGTCCCCCACCTACGTGGGTGTGTGTGAGAGATTTATTTTTTTGAAACGGAGGTGTGAGAGAGCTACAAACCTAGACATAATGTGTCGTCCATCCCCATGCCTCCACCCAGTCCGACCACCAGTCACCACCACGCCCCACTCCTCCTCACCTTATCTATCATCTTTCTCGAGACTAGCAATGTGCCCGTGCGTTGCAACGGATCCAAAGTAGAATAGTACTTGTTCACAAACTTGAAAGAAAACTCTCTTGTTTTGATATACATATATACCACTAAAAATATATTACGTTTCACTCAAAATATATTTCTCAGGTTGTTTTGATGAGGCGAGGGAGGGATGCGGTTGCTTTCAAGATAATAAGGGGTTTTCTTCGAATTGGAGCAGAGAAGTGGGCAATTGTTGCAAAAATGCCACAACTTACCTCGCAGCCATTTGATGTAGATCTAATGGTCAGAACTGTCAGATTGCAGACACACCATCATCACCAACTGAGTCTTTTATAGGAGTAGAAATATCATTTTTTCGATGAAATTCTTGAGATACCATGTTTTCGATAAAATTCTCGAGATATCATTAGTTTTTACACATGGGATTACTCCTGCATGGGTCAATCGCAACAGGTGTTTTGTAAAAAATGCATCTTGATGTTCCCTGCAATGCACGGGCATCTTGCTTGTCCATGAAAACAACACATGACAAAATTTCACGGCGAACGAGGGATTTTGAATCTGCTGGGAGGGGCTGTTTGGATTTTGCCCGGGGTAGCCAAAATATTGGCGACCCTTTTGTCCACCGGTGCCTTTGCCACCGATGAACGAGGAATGGCTCGGGTGCTCATGCATCCTCCAGCGTGCACGTTGGAGACGAGCTTGCACGAGCTGTGCTTTTTTTGTCCCACCACGCCGCCCGAGCCGGCCGCAGACCGACCGACGACCCGCATATTACCCCATCCAACCGTAGCCGCAGACATTCTGACCGCAGCTCAACCAACCGGACGAAATTCATGCAAACACGGCGATATTTCTCATAAACAATGACGCAATTCATCTAAAATACCAGATTTTCATACAAACGTGACGGATTTCATTACATTCAAATCAACTAAGCGGTGCTAGTTCTGGACAACACAGGTATATAATACCTGGCCTAAATGGTCGCTCGCCGATCCATTTGTGTTCCTGATGTCCGGCAGCACGATCATCGGACTGCCGGGAGCCCCGGAGGTACATGCTTCAGCGCGAAGGACGGCTCGCTTCCCCACTGCCCAACTCATATGGTTGGCTGATGCCCAAGATGATGGTGGAAGGGGGCTTCTCCGCTTCCGTGGAGCCCTTGCGGGGTTGATGAAGGTCCTCGCAACAAAAGGATCCGGCAAGACACCTGCTGTGGACGCCGGCGTCGCCTCCGCGGTGGCCTTCGTGGGACCCAAGCGGCAGCGGCCTCTCGTGTTCTACTTCTCCTCGATGATGGCGGCGGACGCGGAGGCGCTGGCCACCGACTCGTCGCTCTCCGCGCACCCGGCTTCTGTCTCTACTTGCATGGCGCGACCACCGGCATGGGAGTCTCGGCCACAGAAACGGGAGACGCGGTTGCAGACACGGGAGGCGCGGTACGAGGTGGCGGTGTGGATGGCAGCGACGATGCCCGTGCGCCGCTCCTCGTCGAGCTGGCCTGGAGCGGCGAGTTGCTGAACCGCGCGCCGGCTTGAGGCGGCAACTGGCTCCGTCGGGCGAGGGGAGGGAGGTGGATTAGCGAGTTTCATAGCTCGTATCCGGCGGGCTCGGTGGGCCACCCAGCCGGCTTGGATGCGGGATAACTACTCTTCGTAAGCCATTGTAAGAGTGGACAAAATGGTGAAGGAGGAGATAGGGGAGCGGCGGAGGGGTGCGATTCTTGGCCGGCGTTTAGCCTCGTTTAAATAGGAGATTAAATAGACGGTGGACGGGAGGAGCTCGGCCGACGTTGCGTTTAATGCCGGCCTGGTCATGAACGGACGTGTGTCCGGAGTGGGCTTCTCGGCTTCCACATGAGTTTCATGGAGACGTTTGAATGCGGCAAGGAGGCGTGTTCAGCCGGGCGTGCATCAAGTGTGGCCCTCGACTCTGACGTACGACACCGCGCCGTTCTTCCACTGACGTGTGGGCTCTTTGGGTACATGGCCTGCATGTCAGTGACCCAACACAGGCAGCGCACGGCAGAGGAACTTTTGGTGGGCCAGGGCGGTCAGAAGCGGGCATTTCACAAACCGATGATTGTTCATTGAGTGTGACGTCATCTATTTCATCTAAGCCTACTATATAATGTAAGAGAATATTAAAATTTTCATATATACGTTGATAGCCCGTTCGACACGTTGTGATTCATAAAGACCGCTGCAAACATCAATGTTCTGTTTATCACAGACAAGATTGATTAAACCTTGCAAAAAAAGATAAGATTGATTAATACCTGTAACAATCCATGTCCTTAATCAAGGGTGCATGCACGTATAGGTTGAGTGTGTGTCTTGCGTCGTGTGCGGTGTGCATGCAGGCGTGCGAGTCTTGCGTGCGTGCATGCGTATGTTTCAGTGTTGCCTGCATGTGTGCGTACGTGTGTGTGTGTTCATGAGTGCATGTGTACGTGTCAGTGTTGCACGCCTGCATGCGTGCATGTGTTCGTTATGTGTACGTGTCAGTGTTGCACGCCTGCATGCGTGCATGTGTTCATTATGTGTACGTGTCAGTGTTGCACGCTTGCATGCGTGCGTGTGTTCGTGCAAGTGTTGCGTGCGTGCATGTGTACGTGCAGGGTTAGGCTACACATCAGTCGACTGACTTTTTCATCTCTGGTCAGTAGATTTTCCAGCCGTTGGATACGAAATCAAGGGCCTGCAGTTTATCTTCAACATCCACCCCCTGAGCCGCCAGCCACCGCCGGCTGAACCACCGGCGGCCGCCGCCCGCGGCCACCGCCCCGGCCATCCCTCTAGGCCCCCCCGCGCCAAGCTTTTTCTCCGGCGATCCCCACGCCACCGCCCAATCACCGCGCCCCCCCACCGCCGGCGACTACCAACCAGAGGTCTCACGACTTCGAATCCCCACCGACCACTAATTTATTACCATTTTTGTCCTTCATATACGCGCAGACGAGTGGGCCCTATGGTAATGTGCGCTGCTGAATGCGGACTGTTTGACTAGTCAACTGATCGTGTCATCAACAAATTACGGAGCTGTATGGTGAGCTAGTGACCGTATGATCACCCTAAAATGTATTTTATTAACATAGTACAGACTCAAACTACCATTTCTTTCTTTCATATACGCGCTGACAGGTGGGCCCCATGGTTACACGCCCCGATGGTGCAACACTAGTTGCGCCACGTGGAACGTTTGACTGGTCAATTGATTGTGTCATCAACAAAATACGGAGTTGTACGGGTGAGCCAGTGACCGTATAATCACAACATGTATTTTTTTAACACGGTACAGACGCAAGCGCTCATATATACGCGCAAGCACTCACCTCTATAAGCGCACACACACAGACCCTACCCCTATGAGCACCTTCGAGAGAGTGAGCCAGCATATGATCTTGAGATTTTACGAAGTCACCATAGGTGCCTCGTAGTCGAGTGGAACGTCTCCTCCCACTAAACGCATATCGCCGAAAAATATTGAAATTAACCCAGGATAAATGCGAGCACCAGGACTTTAACCCTGGTGGGCTCAAGAAACCACTGTCCTCCTAACCATCCAACCACAGGTTGGATAGCACCACAAAATGTATGTGCTGACCGTGATGAGCTTATTCTGAAGTCCAGTGACCATATCGTGCTTTCGCTTCAAATACAATGACCATAAGTGTCTTCAACAAAATACGGAGCACGCATCAAATACAATGTCTGTCAGTGTCATCAACAAAATACGAAGACGTATCGTGAGCTAGATGCCGTATGGTCACCACGAGAATATATACGGTGACCGTAATGAGCATATTCTGAAGTCCACTGACCGTATAGTGATTTCGCTTGAAATACATTGACCGTTACACGTGAATGTGTCATGGGAATGCATACTTTTAGAGGGTCGAGAGATAATTTTTGTGCATACGTGAAAGTGGTGTAGAAAGAGGGGGTGTTCGGTGGAGACAAGGAGAGATGTGCCCTTCGTTTCTCTTTGCCATGACTAATATTTTAGGAGAAAATATAAACATTCATGCAGAACAAATATTTTTGGATGCACCATGCAATTAACTTTCATGTATAACATTGTACTATTGTATATGCTTATTTTCTTAGTGGCCGAATGTGTGTGTGGTGTGGTGGGCGCATCATTTCTAGCTGGGGTGGGCACATCATTTCTAGTTGTGGTGGGTCAACATGAGGACTCATGGGTCGGTTCCATCCTGCGCCACATAGGTTGGACCGAGACGCATTATACGAAGACCCATGTGGAGGACTCGGCGTACAACACGAAGCTACCAGAGTCGTGGAGGACTCTATCCCCACTGGTGATAAGCCGACTATATATGATTTGTAACCCTAGGCCCCGAGTATGTTATAGAAGCCTGGGGGCTAGTTCGTCGATAGTATACACGCACGCACAATGCCTGGTATTCACGTGTACTTTGTACACACCCCTATCACTGATATACAGTATCAGGAGTAGGCTTTTTCCTCAACTGCAAGGGTCCGAACTTGGATAAAACCTTACCTCGTATTACCATCCAGCCTAATAGTCAGGGATATTCTACCCAATGATCTAATGGAATCATATCTGCCAACTACTAAGAGAGAGGTGTGTCTGGGGGGGATGTGTGCGGGAGAGGCCTAAAGATAATGTGCGTGCGGGAGGCACATATATGTGTGTATAGAGGGCTAGTAGAGACCGTGCGTGTGTATATATGCATGTGAGAGAAATAGTGTTTTCCAACTGAGATTAGTGAAAAGAGTGGTACATAGTAGTCAGAAAGAGGGAGAGAGAGAGATACAGAGAGAGTGTGTGCGTGAGACCCCCCTTGGGAGAGATTGTGAGCATGTGTGAAAGAGAAATGCCGATGTATATAAAGTGTGTGCACTTATGTGTTAGATAGAGAGATATATAGCACGTTTGTGAGAAAGGGCCGAGGCATAGTGCATCTAAGTGTAAAAGGCGGTTCTATGCATTAAATTAAAATATAAATGGCATTATTATTTTTGGATGAGATCATGAATTTTGCAATTTGCATATGAACGAAAATTGGTCTATCAGACACCCATACTCTATTGAATTCTAACATGTGCATGTGTTTATTTCATATTATCGATCCATAGAGTGAGAGAGGTTTGAAATACAGGCAATGCATTGCTTTTGCAACTCATATATAAAACACTAATTAGTGCACTCCATGTTGTTAGTGTGAAGCACTTTATACATTTGTCACTTACATGGATACATTCCAAATTGCTAGCTACGAACTAGAATACATGTTGAATTCAACATAAAGGGGGTTTCAAAGATTCGAATTCATAGGAACTGCATTCATCCATTTGAACCCGAGATAATGGCATTTGTAAATCAGATCTAAAAGGGGGCATCAATCTTTGTTGTGCGTTTGAACATGCTATATATTCATACGCATGTCTAACTATCTTTTTGCAACCAAGGAGATTATATCTGGAACCATGCATGAACTGAGGTAAGTTGCATGTTTTTTAATATATACTCATGTACAATGTATATTCAAATGTACCCCATCCATTCGAAAATAATCGTAGTTTTAGGATTTTCAAGATTAGATATTTGTGAAGTTTGAGAAATCCTGAAAGTTCAATTCAAGAGAACCGAAAACGTTAATGCTTCTGCTCCCAAATATTGAACGAAGCGCCAAATAAGCCTCTTGGTCACCCGAAACCGCACGAGACTAATGTTTGGTGGTAGGAAATTAATGTCCTGACTCTGCCGCGTGTAGCCTATCGGCCCGATGTCCAAAGGTCTAAACCGGGGTAGGTTTGAACTTCACCAAGACGCCAGTCTCAACCGCCTCCTAGAAGCATTCATACGCCATGGGCGCCTAAACACCCATGCACTCGGCCGAAATCTATCCCGCCCACCATTTGGGACACCTGAGATTACTGTCCTACCCCCAACCCGCAATATGTCCGAAATTTTAGATGGGGGCAAAGTTTGTAACTTTCCCCAAATTTCAAACAAGCGCGTCCCAAACCGAAACATTGTTCACCCTTAGTCCCCCTCCCTCCTTTTCCCCATTCATACTCCGTGGGCGCCAAAACGCCCTCTCCACCAGCCGCGAAACCCCAGCCTCCTCCGTCCTCCACCCCATCGCGCCCAATCCACCGCCGCCCTCCTCCATCACGCCGGAGCCGGTACCCCGACGTCGTCGTCCAACGCAACCGCAACGCCCTCAAGGACTTAGCAGCTGAAGCCGAGGCAGAGCTGCCTCCACGACGCCCACGCCGACGTGCGCCGTAGCAGAACCACTTTGACCACGCCGTCCTGCGCCTCACCGCTGCCGCTCCACTGTCGCAACCGTCCACCGCACCGGAGTTGTTCCTGCTACGCCATCGTTCGCCGCCTCGCATCTGGTTCCCCGCCGCTGACAGACGGCCACGGCATCACACTCAACAACTTGGCCATGGGTTCGTCCAAGGCTCCACCATCCTCCACAACTTCTCGTTTCCAGCGAACCACAAGAAGATCGTTGGAAAAACAGAAGGAGGACACAGCACTGCCAGCAGAAACAGGTACTCCTCTAAGCTTATGCGTGCAAATCTTACGTCTCTGCACACACCGTATTCATGCCACGAAAGAAACTAGTTGAGCGCTTTGTACTGCATCTTCTTCATGATAGTAAATGCACAAGGTTTCCTCCCATTTACAATTTCACCTTTGATAAGGGTCAGTAGCCCGCCTGGATTTCAATTTAGGGTTAGTCGAATCGCAATTAAAAGAAGCAGAACCCGCTTAGGCGCGCGGAGCACCTAGTCCGCCTGTTCGCCGGGGAAGCGACGCATCGGTGTCTATCATAGGGGTGTGGGGCACAGGAGCTGCTTGCGCCCGATCTGGAGGTCGGCAAGGCTTGAAGGGATGGCTGGGGCGGTGCCAAGCACGGCGGTGCAGTGAGGTCGAGGGGAGGGCGGAGGCAGGGGACTGGGCCAGTGGTCGCTGGCGTTTCGAGGAAGATCGTAACACTGACTGGCTGGAGGTAGATGAAGGCGATCTGCCCGTTCTTTGTACATTGGACGATGCAGAAAAAATGGACTGACCTATTTGTTTTCAGTCGACTGTTATTTTCATAGGACCACACCTTGTGGTGTGTTGGAGGAGCATCTGCATTTCCCAGCCATCCCTGTGCTTATATTTCAAAATCCTAGAATCTAGTAGTAATTTCGTGTGCCATGCATGTTGTAGAGCTATCATATGTCTCCCGTCATTTATTTCTGACTAACCTGCTATCTGCTAGCTTTACACTGTACTACTTGTGCACACACTTCACCCATACTCACACTATTGTTTCTTTATGCATGGGTATTTCAGACTCTGGCGCAGTGTTGATGAATACAAAAAATAAAAGACAGAAGTCGCTCCAGCGTAATTCGAAGATAAGCACTAAGTGTCTCAGCGTTCTAAAGGGTGCAGTGCCAGCAGATGGAGACAGTAAACGTAGCTCTGTTGTTGATGATCTCAATTGCCACACACAACCATCCCAGGTGCTTGCTTTAACTTCGCACCGTCAAATGTGGTTGCATGTTGCATATGGTGTCTAGCTTGTATTGCTTCCAATTTGGTTACATTGCATGAGCTTACTTTACACATTATACCTTTGATAATGACATGCCTTCCTCTTTTTGATACATACTACATATGTCTATTAACCATGTTCGTACATCAAACTAATGCTCTTTTGTATCCCTCATCAATCACTTATGACGCGACAGTCACCCGAGTGGGTTACTGTGAGACGCGCTACTCATTTAAAGAGTGCAGTGTCATCCTCCCCACATGATTCTCAAGAAACAGCAAGGCTAAATGAAGACAGTCAACATAGCTCTCTAGTTGATGACTGCAATTCCCCCACACCACCATCGCAGGTGCTTGCTCTTACTTGGCAGTGTGATATGTGGTTGCATATTACATATGGTGTCTACCTTGTAATGCTTCTAATTAGGGTAAATTGCATGTGCTTAGTTAACACATTATACCTGTGAATATGACATGCGTTCCTGTTTTTGGTACATATTATGTCTTTGTATTAACCATGTTCTTAATCAAACTACTTTTCTTGTGTATCCCTCATCAATCACTTCTAACGAGACACCTTCAAGTTGACAATGTAATATTGGTTGCATCTTGCATATCATTTCAAACATGTATTGCCTCTAATTTGTTGAAGTGCCACTTATAATGAGACACATCTAACTTGGTAGAGTGATTTTGGTTGGATCTTTCATATGGTGTCTAGATTGCATTGCTTCCAATTTGTTGAAATGCCTTGTGCTTAGCGTTTTTCGTACATATTCCATCCTCCTACAATGTGGTTGCCATACATAAAAGTTGTGTTCGTCAGTATCATGCATCAACGAATTTGGAAGTGCGAATTTCATTCCTTTTTCTTGTGTGTTTACTTGACAAGGAAAAATCTAAAAGGACGAAGGCACAGAATGATGGTGGTCCTCTAGAGCAACCGAAACAGATGATCTCTGCAGATTCTCCTGCTACTCCTACTGCAATGAAAGTTCCAAATCTCATCTCCCCTACTCCACAACCCCAGGTGCTTGCTCTAACATGGCAGTGTGATATCTGGTTGCATGTTGCATATGGTGCCTAGCTTGTATTGCTCCTAATTTGTTAAATTGCATCTCCTTAGCTTACACATTATACATGTGAATATGACACGCCTTCCTGTTTTTGGTACATACTACATCTGCCTATCACACCATGTTCTGACATCAAACTAATGTTCTTGTGTATCCTGCATCTATCACTTATGATGAGACAGTCACGCCCGTGGGTTAGTATGAGACGCGCTACTCTTATAAAGAGTGCAGTTTCATCCTCTCCACATGATTCTCAAGAAACAACAAGCCTAATTGAAGATATTGAATGTAGCTCTGTACTTGAAGACCGCACTTCCCCTACACCACCATCGCAGGTGCTTGCTCTAACTTTGTAGTGTGATATGTGGTTGCATGTTCCATACGGTGTCTAGCTTGTAATGCTTCTAATTAGGGTAAATTGCATCTGCTTAGTTTACACAGTATACCAGTGAATATGACATGCCTTCCTATTTTTGGTATGCACTACATCTATGTGTTAACCATGTTCTTACATGAAACTACCCCTCTTCTGTATCCTGCATCAATCACTTACGATGAGACACCTTTATTCGTTGCATATCTCTACTCCTAATGGAGCAGTTGGTAGTCTCGCTTCCAGGTTTTTTTTCGTCCCACCTCCTATGTTTTTTTTGGTACCTCCTCTCACCTTCGCTGGTTTTTTTGTAGATTTTTTTTGTCCCCTCCCCCCACTTCATCGGTTTATTTTCCCGTCACCCTCTCACACAACGAAAGAAATCTGAACAGATCAGAACTTTTCATACTGGCACAAGTTATTTAGTAATGTAGAATCAATCACGAACAATCTCTAAAGATCAAATCTAAATTAATTAACCTTACCTTAAATCACTCAATCACATTAATTAAAAAACAAATAATTGATTTTCAGAAAAATCGCTCAATCACATTAATCTTACCTTAACTCACGGATAGTAATCAATCTCCAAACAAAGGAAACAATACATCGAGGGAGCAGTAAATAAACTCCCTTTCTTATGACATGTATATGATCTTCCCTTCCCTCTCCGTTGTCGAGCGTTCTTGATTCTCGAGGCCGATGCTTGGGCTGCGTCACTGGGTCACGACGGTGCCGGAGGACGAGGACGGCGAGGCCGGGTGCCGCAGCACCGCGTTGGCCGCGGCCGGTGAAGGGGGCGAAGAAGGGCGGCTTCCCTGGCCCTGGCCCTGGCCGTGGCCCTGGGAGTTGGTGTGGTGGAAGCTGCCCTTGAAGGACCCGGCGTGGGTGGCCGGCGCGCAGACGCACTTGGGAGCGGGCTCGTGGCCCGCGCCAGACGGCGCCGACGCCGACCCGGGCCACCTCCTCCGCGCATTCTTGGAGCTGTGGCTGGCTGATTTACATGAAATTAATTCCCTCAGTTGTGATGGCAAATATAATACACATAATCCATATTGTTATGCACTAGCGTGTGTGTGTGTGAAATAGATGGATTATGGTCCCGTACCCAGTAAGATGGATATGTGTGTGTGTTAGAGAGAGAGGGGAGAGGGGGAGAGAGAGTGAGGAAGAGGGAGGGAGAGTGTGTGTGAGGATTTGATGGTAAAAAAGGTCGCTAATGTCACTTGATATGTATGAGAATATTAATATTGAACTCTTAAAGTTAATGTGGCCCCGTTGCAACGCACGGGTGTTCTTCTAGTTGCATATTATTTCTATCCTGTTGCGATGTATTGCTTCTAATTTGGTCAAATACATTTGTTAGGCCACTTTAATTTGGCAGAGTGATATTGGTTTCATCTTTCATATGGTTTGTAGCTTGCATTGCTTCTAACTAGTTCAAACACCTTGTGCTTAGTTTACACTTTATACATCATACATGTCAATATGTCATGTCGTCCTGTTTTTCATACATATTCCATCCTCCCATCATGCGGCTGTCTTACATGAAAGTAGTGCTCGTCAGTATCGTGCATCAATGAGTTCTGAAGAGCAAATTTTATTCCTTTTTCTTGTGGGTTTGACTTGACAAGGAAAAATCAAAAAATAGGAAGGAAAAGAGTAAGAAAGGCGATGATGGTGGTCCTCTGCAGCAACGTAAACGGAGCATCTGTACGGACTCTCCTTGTACTGCTAGTGCATTAGAAGTTCCAAGTCTCCGCTCCCCTACTCCACCATCCAAGGTGCTTGCTCTAACTTGGCAGTGTGATATCTGGTTGCATGTTGCATATGGTGTCTAGTTGTATTGCTCCTAATTAGTGTAAACTGCATCTGCTTAGCTTACACATGATACGTGTGAATATGACACGCTTTCCTGTTTTTGGTACATACTATATCTGTCTATCACACCATGTTCTTACATGAAACTACTCTTCTTGTGTTTCCTGCGTCAGTCACATATGATGGAACACCTTTAAGTTGGCAGTGTGATATTGGTTTGCGTCTTGAATATGATTTCTAGCATGTAGTGCTTCTAGTTTGATGAACGCCACCTATGACGAGACAGTTTTAACTTGGCAGAATGATATTGATTGCACCTTCCATATGGTGTCTAGCTTGAAGTGCTTCTAATTTGTTGAAGTGCCTTCTACTTAGTTACCACATCATAGGTGTGAATATGTCAAGCCGTGCAGTTTTTCGTACATATTCCATCCTCGTATCATGACTTTGCCTTTCATACAATGCTCAAGCTTGTGATATCCTCTTCAACGGATTGTGCCCCGAAGAATTCAACAAAATCAGCCGTCTTGAGAATGCAAAGGAAATTTGGGATACTTTGATTGATATGCACGAAGGTACCGAGTCCGTCAAGCAATCCAAATTGGATGTGCTTGAAAGTCAACTTGACAAGTTCAAAATGAAGGATGGTGAAGGTGTCACCAAAATGTACTCTAGGCTTGCTCTCATCACAAATGAGATTGCCGGCTTAGGAAGTGAAGAGATGACCGGCAAATTCATCATCAAGAAGATCCTAAGAGCCTTGGATGGAAAATATGATACCGTATGCACATTGATCCAAATGATGCCCAATTACAAAGATCTCAAGCCAACGGAAGTCATTGGAAGAATTGTTGCTCATGAGATGTTACTCAAGGATAAGGAAGAGCTTCACAACAAGTCTAGTGGTGCTTACAAAGCCTCATGTGATACTCCCACATCTTCAAGTGAGAAACAAAACTTCAATGAAGAATTGAGCTTAATGGTGAAGAACTTCAACAAGTTCTACAACAGTAGAAGCAAAGAAAGAAGTTCCAAGTCAAGATCCTACAATGACAAAAGATCTTCTAGTCGTGAGCGTAATTGCTACAATTGTGGAAGACCCGGACACTACTCCAATGAGTGTGCGGCACCCTACAAGAGAAGAGAAGATTCTTCAAAAAGAAGAAGTAGAAGAGAAGAATCACCATCAAGGGAGAGAAGGAGTAGGGATGATCGTTATGAACGAAGACCCTCTCGGAGAAGCAAGGATTCGGAAAGGAAGGACAAGTCATCAAGGAGCTACACAAAACTAAGACATCAAGCTCATGTTGGTGAATGGGTATCCGGCTCTGACTCCGACCATCACTCCGAGAGAAGTTATCACTCCGACTCCGAATATACTCAAGATGAAGGTGTTGCCGGTCTAGCACTTGTGTCAACCAACTCCTACGACATATTTGATTCACCAAATGAAGGACTTGGAAGATGCTTCATGGCTAAAGGCTCAAAGGTATCACACCCCGAGTATGTTGATTTTAATAGCGATGAAGATGACTTGTTAGGTGATGATGATTTACTTGTTGACAACTCTAGTGATGAATACTATGATGAAATGTCAATTAATCATGCTAATCAAGATAAAATGAATGATGATGATAAGAAGAAGATTGAGTCTCTAACTAAAGAACTAAACACTCTTAAGTTAGCTCATGAAACTATCTTAGGAGATCATCGAGAACTTTTAAGGACTCATGAGAAATTATGGTTTGAAAAGCTCAACCTTGAGCAAGAGCATGAGTTATTAAAGGCAATCAATGATGATCTTCGCAAGAAAAGTTCTTCTTACATTGCCAAGCGTTTACTCTTATCCACTTACATGCCTCAAGTCAAGTCTAGTAACAAGTACAAGAAAGATTCTTCCTCTAGTAGTAACAATAATCATGCTAAATCCAATATTGTTGCTTCTAGTAGTTCTCTTGATTCCACTAATGATTCTCTTAGCCAAGTTACACTTGAGCAAGAAAATAGCTTATTGAAGGCAATTATAGAGAAAGGTGTTTACAAGAGCCTTGCCGGGAGTAAGCAATTCGAGGAAATTGTACGCAAGCAAGGAAGGCACCGGAAGAACCAAGGTATTGGTTTTGAACGAAAGTTCAATGCCGATGGAGTTGAGTGGGAAGAAGATTAATACCCCAAGATGAAGTTTGTTCCTCAACAAAATAAGTATGATCCTACTTCCTTCAAAGGGACACAAGATCAAGATGATCTTCCACCACAAGACCACAAGCAAAAAGGCAAGGATAAGCTTCAAGAGGAAATTGATGCATTCAAAGAAGCACCTAAGGCCTTGGTCAAGTGGGTTCCCAAGACTACATCAAGTTCTACCTCATCAAGTACAACTACCACTCCGAGGATTCCCATCAAGATGGTGTGGATCCAAAAGAAGAAGAACTAGAGAGTTCTTGAGGGTGACTCCGCCAACGTACTTCACTCTTATCATTTTGGCAAGAACAAGTGCAATCAACTTCCACATCTTGCACTAGTTCAAGGAGTCACAAACCCTCTTGTTGGTAAGACAAGGGACAAGGTAACCAAATGCTTTCATAGACATCATCTTGTGTATGCATCACTCTATGTCTATGGATATTCCTTGTTTGTTCCTTGTGGGACTAACCCGTGTAGGTATTGAAAGTGCAACTCACTCCAAAGGATTGCTCCAAATGATCTACATCAACATTGAGCATCCACATCTTCAACACCTACATGAAGTCATCATCGACAAAACCCAAGGTTAGTTCTTCCCTCTTAGGGGATCTCAGATCTAGGGGGAGCTTTACTCTAAGAATTGAGCTAAAGCAACTCTAATTGTGTGAACACAATAATGCTTTATGTAAAAGTGGAAACCCCACTTGTGCTTAAACGATGAGTATGACCTATGATCAAATGTTCTCATTTGACTCCTAAGTCAATATACTCATATATAGATGACCTAGTCATCGCCAAATGCTTGATAGATGCTAGAATTGGTTGTGCATGCTTTGCCACATATTTCATTTGCCATTTTATTGTGTGAGCATGTTGGTTGCATAATTTACTCATTCGAGGACATCCACTTGTTTTTTTGATCGATTGGTTTGTTTTTCTCTTGCCAAGTGGATGGACAAGAATGGCTAAGAACCTTCTCTAGCTATCTATGCTCTTCTCGTCTCAAACTCTATTCATGTTGCATCACAAAGTTTGATCAAGTCAGATTTGAACCACTCTGTGTGAGGAGCACTCGGAGTCCCTGAGGGAGTCCTGGATTAGGGGGTATCCGGACAGCCGGACTATATCCTTTGGTCGGACTGTTGGACTATGAAGATACAAGATTGAAGACTTCGTCTCGTGTCCGGATGGGACTCTCCTTGGCGTGTAAGGCAAGCTTGGCAATACGGATATGTAGATTTCCTTCCTTGTAACCGACTCTGTGTAACCCTAGCCCCCTCCGGTGTCTATATAAACCGGAGGGTTTAGTCCGTAGGACCAACAACAATCATACCATAGGCTAGCTTCTAGGGTTTAGCCTCTACGATCTCGTGGTAGATCAACTCTTGTACTACTCATATCATCAAGATCAATCAAGCAGGACGTAGGGTATTACCTCCATCGAGAGGGCCCGAACCTGGGTAAAACATTGTGTCCCCTGCCTCTTGTTACCATCCGCCTTAGACGCACAGTTCGGGACCCCCTACCCGAGATCCGCCGGTTTTGACACCGACATTGGTGCTTTCATTGAGAGTTCCTCTGTGTCATCACCGTTAGGCTTGATGGCTCCTTCGATCATCGATAACAATGCGGTCCGGGTGAGATTTTCCTCCCCGGACAGATCTTTGTATTCGGCGGCTTCGCACTGCAGGCCAACTCGCTTGGCCATCTGGAGCAGATCGAGAGCTACGCCCCTGACCACCAGGTCAGGTTTGGAAGCTTAAACTACACGGCCGACGTCCGCGGAGACTTGATCTTCGATGGATTCGAGCCCATGCCGTGTGCGCCGCACGATCACGACGAGCATGATTTAGCTCTGCCATCGGACAGTGTTCAGGAGATCGCACCTGCAATCGCTCCGACCCTCAATCCGGAGCCAATGGTGCCGTCCTAAGACGGGTGGATAGACCCCGCCACGGAGGCCGCATTCCCAGCGGCGATCGAGCCAAACACCGACCTTACCCTTCACGAGAGCCGTGACGCCTAACTGCGGGATTCCTCCCCAGCCACGGACTCCAAACCGCCTGCGTCCGTGCCTATCGAATCCGACTGGGCGCCGATCATGGAGTTCACCTCCGCGGATATCTTTGAGCACTCGCCCTTCGGCAACGTGCTAAACACATTAAGGTCTCTCTCCTTGTCAGGAGAGTCCTGGCCGAACTATGTCCGGCCAGACTGGGATGCGGATGACGAAGAAATTCGCCGCCCACCCACCACCCACTTAGTAGCCACTGTCGATGATTTAATGCTCGATTTCGACTCCGAAGACATCGATGGTGTGGACAACGATGCCGGAGACGAACAGGAACCACTGCCCACAGGGCATCAGGCGCCCACTTCATCACATGATATATACATGGTGGACACACCCAACGAAAATGACGACGAGGAAGGGAAGGATGCTGCAAAGGATTGTTCCCTCGAGAAGCAGTCAAAGCGGCGGCGTAAGCGCCGCTCCAAATCCCGCCTCGGCAGAAACAGCGATCACATAGACCCAGCGATAGAACAGGGTGAGCCAGCGGACGACGAACATGGCACGGAACCGCTGTCCGACCATGGCAACACGGAGAATCAAACCAAACAACCCGTCTCCGGCGAAGATAACAGTCCGGATGACATCACACCGGACAGGCACCCGGAGCAACAGAACCTCCATCAAAGGCTCGTCGCCACTGCGAGGAGTCTGAAGAAGCAGAAGCAAAGGCTCAGGGCTGCACAAGATACACTCAGAATTAGATGGAGTAAAGTACTCAACATTGCAGAAAAGTACGGCGGCAGTCGCCACACAAAGAGCTACCCGAAGCGAAAGCTGCTGCCTGAATTCGATGATGAGGCCTTAGAGCCCCCGCAATCAAAAAACAAAATAGGCATCCGGTCGGATCGACGACCTCGTGGCCACCATAGAGCGGCAAATGACGCCGCACACAAGCCAGTACGCGATCCACGTGAGGACTTGCATCAAAAGGCCGGCGCAACCAGATCCATCGACGGGTCAAGAAAGCGCGCTCCAGCACACAATGCAATACCACAACCATCCGAATGCCATGATACACCTAAATACAGGGGCGCCGCACACCCCCTATGTTTCACCAATGAGGTGCTGGACCACGGATTTCCAGAGGGATTCAAACCCGTAAACATAGAGGCGTACGACGGAACGACAGACCCCGGGGCCTGGATTGAGGACTTTATCCTCCATATCCACATGGCTAGAGGAGACGATCTCCACGCCATCAAGTACTTGCCCCTCAAGCTCAAAGGGCCAGCTCGGCACTGGCTTAAAAGCCTCCCCGAAAACTCCATTCGCAGTTGGGAGGAGCTTGAGGACGCTTTTCGGGCAAATTTTCAAGGGACCTATGTCCGACCACCGGATGCAGATGATTTAAGTCATATAATTCAACAGCCCGGAGAGTCAGCCCACAAGCTTTGGAACAGGTTTCTCACTAAGAAGAACCAAATAGTCGATTGTCCGGCCGCCGAAGCCTTAGCATCTTTCAAGCACAGCGTCCGAGACGAATGGCTCGCCAGACACCTCGGCCAAGAAAAACCGAGAACAATGGCAGCCCTAACGAGCCTCATGACCCGCTTTTGCGCGGGCGAGAACAACTGGTTAGCCTGAAGCAGCAGCAGCGACCCAAGTACATCCGAAGTCAGGGACGGCAATGGGAAGCCACAACGCAGCAAAAACAAGCGCCGGAATAAAGAAGACATCCCAAATAGCACGGCGGTAAACGCCGGATTCAGAAGCTCTCAACCAGGTCAGCGAAAGCAGCCCTCTAAAGGCAAGAGAGACGAACTGTCCAGCCTAAACAAGATTCTAGACAAACTGTGTCAAATCCATAGCACCCCCGATAAACCTGCAAATCATACCCACAGAGAATGTTGGGTCTTCAAGCAGGCCGGCAAGCTAAACGCCGAACACAAGGGGCATGATACACCAAGCGAAGACGAGGATGAGCCTCGCCAGCAAGTCACTGGGGAACAGAAAAAACTCCCACCAGACGTCAAAACAGTAAACGTGTTACACGTGATGAAGGGGAGAAACAAAACTGCACCCCAAGATACCCACGCCCTAGGGCCCATCACCGCTGAGTTCAGCCACTGGTTGTCCCGACCGATCACTTTTGACTATAGGGATCACTCAACAAGTATCCGGCACGCAGGATTGGCTGCCTTGCTGTTAGACCCAATAATACACGGATACCATCTCACACGAGTCCTCAAGGACGGCGCCAGTGGTTTAAACCTGATATATCCGGACACAATGCGCAAAATGGGGATAGACCCAACAAAAATCAGCCATAGCAATACTACCTTCAAAGGAGTAACGCCAGGCACAGAAGCCCATTGCACGGGCTCCCTGTTACTAGAGGTTATATTTGGCTTTCCCGACAACTTCCGAAGCGAAAAGTTAACCTTCCACAGCGCGCTGTTCCAAAGTGGCTATCAAGCACTACTCGGACGTGCAACTTTCGCTCGCTTTAATGCAATACCGCATTACGCTTCTCTCAAGCTAAAGATGCCCGGTCCACGTGGCATCATTACAGTAAAAGGAAATATTGAGCGCTCCTTGCGCGCGGAAGATCGTGCGGCTGCCTTAGCAGCCGCACACTAGACGGCCTCACTAACCAGAGCAAACGACAGGTCGTTAAGACCGCGGACACGGTTAGACAAGTCCGGCGTAGTTATATATAATTAGGACAGGTTTGATGGCTATACCCCTATAAACAATACAAGGGGCTTAACGCGTGTAAACAAGTGACAATCCGGATCAACTTTACTCATCTTGAACTTTACATGGTTTATTTAGAATAACCTACTTTTTGCACGACAACTTTCAACTAAGTTTCTCTCTTTTACAGATGACTATCGTGCTACACCCGTCCAGGATACGGCACAACGGAGACACGGGCGCAGACGTGCAGCAGGGACTCGTTCCAAGGTTTCTTTTTAGATTAAGACCCTGCGTAAACCTTTTTTTTGTCTCTTGTTGATTCACATCCCCCAGATTCTCAGTACAACCGAGAAGGATGCTGACGTTATTGTCATGTGGACACGTCAGAATATGGCAGGTACCTGGACACTAGGGGCTTATTACAAAGGGCACTGTTTAGCCCGGTTTACATCATAAAGACCGAATACCTTAGGGAGTGTTCGGCGTCGCGAGTTTGGCCTTATATGCATCAGCTCCGAATCATGTCTTTGGTCAAACGTTGGGTTTGCCCGGCTCCTGTGTTTTGCTACCTTACGTTCCGCTCTATCGGCTAAGGTGGCACCAGGAGAACTACTGCGATTGTGCCCTGGTTCATCCAGACGAGCACCTCAGTAGACAAAGCCGAAAACTGACTATCATGATAAAGCGTGAGACTGGTCAACCACTCGATGACCTAGCGGAATCTTCAGGATTCCTCCGCATTAACGAAGGGCCATTTCCTGGCCAGGCATGTACGCGCCCCGTATTCGGATGAGCGCGGAGCCACCAGGGGCTATATAGTAGCCCCACTTTCAAACTCCTCTGGCTAAGTGAAAGTGTTAAAGCAATATAGTCTGATTGCCTAGTTCGCTGCGATATCACCTCCTTAATGGACCAAGGCGTTGGATCAAGTGTGAACATGCGTCTTCTGCGAACACCCCCGCATTATATGCGTGGGGGCTGAAGCCGACGACTGCCAACTTTCAGGTTATATACATATATACATAAACAGCCGCACAGGAGGTATCATAATTCTTTCAAGCAAAAGTATAAAATAGCCTTTACAATTCAGTAAAACATTGTTTTTCAATGGGAATACATGTCACTAGAGCATAATATTCTTCGAGCACTGCGCTTCTATTGAACGAGCGCCCTCAAGGACTTCTTGAAAGTAGTGCTCGACAGGTACTCGGCTCTCTTCCGAATCTTGGGCTGCAATGGCGGTGGCCTCCATCTCTGCCCAGTATGTCTTGACATGGGCAAGCGCCATCCGCGCACCCTCTACGCACGCCGACCTCTTCATCGCGTCGATGTGTGGCACTGCACCAAGGAACTGCTGCACCAAACTAAAATAACTGTTCGGCTTTGGCCCTTCCGGCCACAGATGGTCCACAACAGACCTCATGGCAAGCCGGACAATCTATTGAGCTCGGCCCATTCGGCCATCCGATCAGTCAATTGAAGCGGACGCTCTGGAACGTTAAATTGTGACCAGAACAACTTTTCCACTTCGCGATCTTTTTGATCTTGGAAGTATTCGGCTGCATCGGCAGCACTCGCTGCCAAGTCTAGATACGCATCTGCAGAACTCCACAGCCGATCAAGAGGAGCATACTTAGGATCTCCAAACTTCCTCCGCAGCACAAAGGGCTTTCCAGACGCGATATCCCCAGCTTGACGTAGTTCCTCCTTCATCGCTCTCATTGCAGAGCGGGTGTCCTTGGCTGCAACCATGGCCTTCTCCAGGTCCGTAATTTTCGCTCGATCTTCATTCTTGAGAAGCTCGTAACGGTTGGCTGCATCCTTCAATTCGACAGCCATCTTGGCCATCTCCTCCTTGCTTTGGCAGTGAGCAGCCTGTTCGGCTTTCAGCGCCTCGACTGCCTTTACGGTGGCCGCATCGCTTTTCCTGGCTTGTTCTTTGGCTCGGGCAAGTTCCGCCCGAAGGGTCTCCATGGCCGCAGCTCCATCTGCATTCACAAATATGTTATAGATACTGGCATCATGCTCCTCTTACTATGTGTCACCGGAGAAATCACATACCCTGCGCCTTGTCAAGCCGCTTGTTGACAAGTACGATGTCGGCATTTGCCACATCAAGCTGCCTCTTCAGCTCGGCAAACTCATCAGCCCGGCTGGCCACCGGACCTTCCGCCACCTGCATATTAAGGCGGCACGATTATTCTTGGGACTATGATCCTCTGTTTGCCGTCGTCTTCGACAGCAACCAGAGTCTCAGGGGCTACTATCTACACAGGGCACACCTCAACATGTGCGGTACTGTTAAAAACATACACTATTTCACGTACCTCAAAGCCCTTCAGTAGACTCATAAAGGCTTCATGCAACCCGCTTTCGGCAGACGAAATCCTCTCAATCACCGTACCCATCAACGTACGGTGCGCTTCTGAGATAGTCGCTTGCTTTAGCAGGTCCTTCAGTACGTCCGACCGCACACCAGGCGGTGCCGGACTCTTTCGATTGCTCTCTTCAAAAGCCGGATACTGAGGACTTCGGGTAGCCAAAGGGTTATCCTATGTCCCTGCTGGATCAGGAGAAACCCTCCGCGACGACACTTCAGGGTCGCCCGCCTCATGAGACGGGATGGCAGGGGGAGGTGTCTCGCTGTCCATCATCTCCGGAAGAAGATCCCCACAAGACGAACTCTGTCGAGACGGGCTATGATCCGAACTGCAAGGTGAATACTTCGGTTATTTTCCTTAGAAGTAATGCATGATATTTCCACCATAAAGTACCTTCTACTTACGGCTCGGTGGAGGGTGATGACCCACAAGTATAGGGGATCTATCGTAGTCCTTTCGATAAGTAAGAGTGTCGAACCCAACGAGGAGTAGAGGAAATGATAAGCGGTTTTCAGCAAGGTATTCTCTGCAAGTACTGAAATAGTGGTAACAGATAGTTTTGTGATAGGATAATTTGTAACGAGCAACAAGTAACAAAAGTCAATAAAGTGCAGCAAGGTGGCCCAATCCGTTTGTAGCAAAGGACAAGCCTGGACAAACTCTTATATAAGGAAAAGCGCTCCCGAGGACACATGGGAATATCGTCAAGCTAGTTTTCATCACGTTCATATGATTCGCGTTCGGTACTTTGATAATTTGATATGTGGGTGGACCGGTGCTTGGGTGTTGTTCTTACTTGAACAAGCATCCCACTTATGATTAACCTCTATTGCAAGCATCCACAACTACAACAAAAGTATTAAGGTAAACCTAACCATAACATGAAGCATATGGATCCAAATCAGCCCCTTACGAAGCAACGCATAAACTAGGGTTTAAGCTTCTGTCACTCTAGCAACCCATCATCTAATTATTACTTCCCAATGCCTTCCTCTAGGCCCAAATAATGGTGAAGTGTTATGTAGTCGACGTTCACATAACACAACTAGAGGATAGACAACATACATCTCATCAAAATATCGAACGAATACCAAATTCACATGACTACTAATAGCAAGACTTCTCCCGTGTCCTCAGGAACAAACGTAACTACTCACAAAGCATATTCATGTTCATAATCAGAGGGGTAATAATATGCATATAAGATCTGAACATATGATCTTCCACCAAATAAACCAACTAGCATCAACTACAAGGAGTAATTAACACTACTAGCAACCTACTAGTACCAATCCCGGACTTGGAGACAAGAATTGGATACAAGAGATGAACTAGGGTTTTGAGAGGAGATGGTGCTGATGAAGATGTTGATGGAGATTGCCCTCTCCCGATGAGAGGAGCGTTGGTGATGATGATGGCGATGATTTCCCCCTCCCGGAGGGAAGTTTCTCCGGTAGAACAGCTCTGCCGGAGCCCTAGATTGGTTCCGCCAAGGTTCCGCCTCGTGGCGGCGGAGTCTCGTCCCGAAAGGTTGTCTTCTATTTTTCCCTTGACGAAAGACTCCATATAGCAGAAGATGGGCATCGGAGAGCTAACAGGGGGCCCACGAGGCAGGGGGGCGCGCCCAGGGGGGTAGGGCGCGCCCCCCACCCTCGTGGATAGGTGGGCCCCCCTCTGGTGAATTTCTTCTGCTCAGTATTTTTTATATATTCCAAAAATGAGTTTCGTGGAGTTTTAGGACTTTTGGAGTTGTGCAGAATAGGTCTCTAATATTTGCTCCTTTTCCAGCCTAGAATTCCAGCTGCCGGCATTCTCCCTCCTTATGTAAACCTTGTAAAATAAGAGAGAATAGGCATAAGTATTGTGACATAACGTGTAATAACAGCCCATAATGCAATAAATATCGATATAAAAGCATGATGCAAAATGGACGTATCAATTCCCCCAAGCTTAGACCTCGCTTGTCCTCAAGCGAAAGCCGATAACAAGAAATATGTCCTCATGTTTAGAGGTAGAGGTGTCGATAAAAAATAAAATACGAACATGAAGGCATCATGATTATTCTCATAACAGCAACATATGTAGATATTGTCATATGATTTCTTATGTTCAAGTAATAATCCATCCACAATGTCAAGTATGAATCAGAAACTTTATTGAAGGCTAACAAACTAAATCTCAGTCATCGAAGCAATTGCAATTTATCATAACATCAGAAAGAGTCTATGTCAGAGCTCTTTAGCAAGTCCACATACTCAACTATCATTTAATCCTTCATAATTGCTAACACTCACGCAATACTTGTGGTTACAGAGTTTCAACCGGACACAGAGAAAGATAGGGGCTTATAGTTTCGCCTCCGAACCTTTTACCTCAAGGGAAATGTCAACAATAATAACTCATGCCAACTTACACCCAATTATATATATATCAGAATCATTCCAACATATTGAGCTTGCCAAAGGATAAAATAAAAAGGGAAAGGTGAAAATCACCTTGACTCTTGCATAAGAAAGGTAATAGTGACAGATAGGCCCTTCGCAGAGGGAAGCAGAGGTTGTCATGCGCTTTTGGGGTTGGATGCACAAAATCTCAATGCGAAAGAACGTCACTTTATATTGCCACTTATGATATGGACCTTTATTATGCAGTATGTCGCTTTTATTTCTTCCACATCATAAGATCGTATAAACCTTATTTCTCCCACACCAATCAATCATACATATTTAGAGAGCAATTTTTATTGCTTGCACCGATGACAACTTACTTGAAGGATCTTACTCAATCCATAGGTAAATATGGTGGACTCTCATGGCAAAACTGGTTTAAGGGAATTGGAAGCACAAGTAGTATCTCTACTTGGTGCTAAGAATTGGCTAGCATGAGGGGGAAAGGCAAGCTCAACATGGTAGGTGATCCATGACAACATACTTTATCTCAGATATAAGAAAACATAAGCCATTACGTTGTCTTCCTTGTCCAACATCAACTCTTTAGCATGTCATATTTTAATGAGTGCTCCCAATCATAAGAGATGTCCATGATAATATATTTATATGTGAGACCTCTCTTTCTTTATTACTTCCTATTAATTGCAACGATGACCAAAACTATGCTAGTCAACTCTCAACAACTTTTAATCATCATACTCTTTATATGTGAAGTCATCACTTTCAATAAGATCAATATGAACTCTTTTGTTTCTTTTTATTCTTTCCTCTTTTTCTTTTATTCATTCAAGATCATGGCAAAGCAATCAAGCCCTTGACTCAACACTAATTTTTATTATATAACTCACGGACTCGATTACATAGAGAGATCAAAAGCAAAACTCACAACTAGATCATGCCAAAACTTTATTATACTAAATCAAGATACTACTAATAAGATCGAACTAAGATAAACGGTAAAGATAGGAGATGTGATGGTGATACGATACCCGGGCACCTCCCCCAAGCTTGGCAGTTGCCTAGGGGAGTGCCCATACCAGATGATTATGTCTCCTTTGCTGATGAAGAAGGCGGTGGAGTTGTTGATGATGTAGACTTCTCCCTCAGTTTACGCTTAAGGACAGAATTTTGGTTCCTTAAATCTTCGATCTCCCACTCCAGAGTTAATATCTTTTTGCATAGGCCTTGCTTATTTTCCTGCAAGAGACGAAAAGGGATAAACTCGAACTTTGGTTTCTTTACCCGGTCTGGGAGACTTGACTTTTTGAACTCCACATGCATGTCCCCAGGTTGGGGTAATGGAGCTTCGTCCTCATCTGATCTCGTCTCCTCCTTCCCTTTGGGTTCATAATCATCTTCTTCCTCCGTGGTCCAACCATAGTGCTCCACATCTCCATAGACCTTAGGATTTGCTAGGTAATCAGCCACATAGCTCTCTCCTTCCGAATCCTGAGACGACATATTGATCTAATCTGTAGTAGGACAGCCCGACACAAAAACAAAGGGGATTTGCGTGATACGGTGGTCGAAACCTCCGGGAGATTATATAATGAATTTTTACCGACCAAAATATGTATCGTGCAAGAAAACGGAGTCCGGGAGGCACACGAGGTGCCCACGAGGTAGGGGGCGCGCATAGGGGGTAGGGCGCGCCCTCCACCCTCGTGGAGCCCTCGTGTCCTTCCCGGACTGCCTCTTATTTTTCTATTTTTCTAAATATTCCAAAACGGAGAAATATTGCCTTAAAAACTGTTTTGGAGTCGGTTTACTTACCGTACCACATACCTATTCCTTTTCGGAGTCTGAAACGTTCTGGAAGGTGTCTCTTATGTATTCCTCCGGGGTTACGGTTTCTATAATATTGGTTTCAACATTTATGGGATTACCTGAGATATAATGTTTAATCCTTTGACCGTTCACCACCTTCGGATTTGTGCCTTTGAAGTTGTTGATTTTTATGGCACCGGAACGATAGACCTCCTCGATAACGTAGGGGCCTTCCCATTTAGAGAGAAGTTTTCCTGCAAAAAAATCTTAAACGAGAGTTGTATAGCAATACATAATCACCTACATTAAACTCACGCTTTTGTATTCTTTTGTCATGCCATCTTTTAACCTTTTCTTTAAACAACTTGGCATTTTCATACGCTTGGGTTCTCCATTCATCAAGTGAGCTAATGTCAAATAACCTCTTCTCTCCGGCAAGTTTGAAATCATAATTGAGCTCTTTAATGGCCCAATATGCCTTATGTTCTAGTTCGAGAGGTAAATGACATGCTTTTCCATAAACCATTTTATACGGAGACATACCCATAGGATTTTTATATGCAGTTCTATAGGCCCATAATGCATCATCAAGTTTCTTGGACCAATTCTTTCTAGACCTATTGACAGTCTTTTGCAAAATTAATTTGAGTTCTCTATTACTCAATTCTACTTGACCACTAGACTGTGGATGATAAGGAGATGCAATTCTATGATTAACATCATATTTAGCAAGCATTTTACGGAAAGCATAAGTCATTAAATATCTAGGGACTCCAAACCTCGGGAAAATAACTTCTTTAAGCATTTTAATAGAGGTGTTATGATCAGCACTACTAGTTGGAATAGCTTGTACCCACTTAGTAACGTAATCAACAGCAACTAAAATATGTGTATATCCATTGGAGGTAGGAAAAGGTCCCATATAATCAAAGCCCCAAACATCAAAAGGTTCAATAACAAGTGAATAATTCATAGGCATTTCTTGACTTCTACTAATATTACCTATCCTCTGACATTCATCACAAGATACATCAAACTTACCGGCATCCTTGAAGAGAGTAGGCCAATAAAAACCGGATTGCAATACCTTATGTGCAGTTCTATCTCCAGCGTGGTGTCCTCCATAAGCTTCGGAGTGACACTTGCATAGTATCTGTTCCTGTTCATGCTCAAGCACACAACGTCTAATAACACCATCTACTCCTTCTTTATAAAGATGTGGGTCATCCCAAAAGTAATGTCTTAAATCATAGAAAAACTTTCTCTTTTGCTGGTATGTGAAACTAGGTGATATAAACTTAGCAACAATATAATTAGCATAATCAGCATACCAAGGAGTACTACAAGAAGTACTTATAACATTTATTGTTCATCAAGAAAGCTATCATCAATAGGTAGTGGGTCATCAAGAACATTTTCTAACCTAGACAAGTTGTCTGCAGTGGGGTTCTCAGCTCCTTTTCGATCAACAATATGCAAATCAAATTCTTGTAGCAAGAGAACCCATCTAATAAGTCTAGGTTTAGCATCTTTCTTTTCCATAAGATATTTAATAGCAGCATGATCCGTGTGAATAGTTACTTTAGAATCAACAATATAAGGTCTGAACTTATCACAAGCAAATACAACTGCTAAGAATTCCTTTTCAGTAGTAGCATAATTTATTTGAGCATTGTCTAGAGTCTTACTAGCATAATGAATAACATTTAGTTTCTTATCAACTCTTTGCCCTAGCACAGCACCTACAGCGTAATCACTAGCATCACACATAATTTCAAAGGGTAAATTCCAATCAGGTGGCTGAACAATAGGTGCAGAGATCAATGCTTTCTTAAGTATTTCAAATGCTTCTACACAATCATCATCAAAGACAAATGGTATATCTTTTTGTAATAAATTAGTCAGAGGCCGAGAAATTTTGGAGAAGTCCTTAATGAACCTCCTATAAAAACCGACGTGACCAAGGAAACTTCTTATACATTTGATGTCCTTGGGACATGGCATCTTTTCAATAGCGTCAACCTTGGCTTTATCAACTTCAATACCTCTTTCAGAAACTTTGTGCCCCAAGACAATACCTTCATTAACCATAAAGTGGCACTTTTCCCAATTCAAGACAAGATTAGTTTCTTCACAACTCTGCAAAACTCGATCAAGATTGCTCAAGCAATCATCAAAAGAAGATCCATAGACAGAAAAGTCATCCATGAAAACCTCACATATCTTTTCACAAAAGTCAGAGAATATAGCCATCATGCATCTTTGAAAGGTAGCAGGTGCATTCATAAACCAAAAGGCATACGTCTATAAGCAAAAGTACCAAAAGGGCATGTAAAAGTAGTCTTAGATTGGTCTTTAGCAGACACAGGTATTTGAGAGAATCCAGAATAACCATCTAGAAAGCAATAATGTGTATGTTTGCATAATCTTTCTAGCATTTGATCGATAAAAGGTAAGGGGTAATGATCTTTCTTAGTAGCCTTATTTAATTTGCGGAAGTCAATTACCATCCTATAACCTGTAATAATTCTTTGTGGAATCAATTCATCTTTATCATTAGGAACAACAGTAACACCTCCCTTCTTAGGGACACAATGAACAGGACTTACCCACTGACTATCAGCAACGGGATAAATTATACCTGCTTCCAGAAGCTTTAGTATTTCTTTTCTTACCACTTCTTTCATCTTAGGATTCAACCTTCGTTGATGATCGCAAACTGGTTTGGCATCTTCTTCCAAATTTATTTTATGCTGACATAGAGTGGGACTAATGCCCTTAAGATCATCAAGTGTATATCCAATAGCAGCACGGTGCTTCTTCAGAGTTTTCAATAATCTCTCTTCTTCATGCTCTGAAAGGTTAGCACTAATAATAACAGGATATATATTCTTTTCATCAAGATAAGCATATTTAAGATTATCATGTAACGGTTTAAGCTCAAACACGGGATCACCCTTGGGTGGAGGGGGATCCCCTAGGATTTCAGCAGGCAAATTGTGTTTCAGAATAGGTTCCTGTTTAAAGAATAGTTCATCTATTTCCCTTCTTTCATTCATAAACATATCATTTTCATGGTCTAGAAAATATTGTTCTAAAGGATCACTAGGAGTTACGGCAATAGAAGCAAGACCAATAATTTCATCTTTACTAGGCAATTCTTCTTCACGGTGTTGTCTACTAAACTTAGAAAAATTAAACTCACGAGTCATCTCATCCAAGCCAACAGTAACAACATTCTTTTCACAGTCTATCTTAGCATTAACAGTATTCAAGAAGGGTCTACCAAATATAATGGGACAAAAGCTATCTTGCGGGGAAGCAAGAACAAGAAAATCAGCAGGATATTTAATTTTCCCACACAAGACTTCAACGTCTCTAACAATTCCCATTGGTGAAATAGTATCCCTATTGGCAAGCTTAATTGTGACATCGATTTCTTCTAGCTCAACAGGTGCAATTTCATGCATAATTTCTTTATATAAGTTAAAGGGTATTGCACTGACACTAGCACCCATATCACATAAACCATGATAACAATGATCTCCTATTTTAACAGAAATAACAGGTACGCCTACCACGGGTCTATGCTTGTCTTTATCACAAGGTTTGGCTATTCTAGCGGTTTCACCACAGAATTGAATAACATGCCCATCAATATTATCAGACAAGAGATCTTTAACGATAGCAACATTAGGTTCAACTTTAACTTGCTCAGGAGGTGTCTAAGTTCTAATATTGCTTTTACGAACCACAGTTGAAGCTTTAGCATGATCCTTCATTCTAACAGGGAAAGGTGGTTTCTCAACATAAGAAGTAGGAACAATAGGATCATTATAAGTAACCGTCTTTTCTTCAACTTTAGTAGGTGTGGCTACTTTTACTTCTATGGGAGGATGATATTTAAACCACTTCTCCTTAGGGAGATCAACATAAGCAGCAAAAGATTCACAGAAAGAAGCTACTATATCGGAGTCAAGGCCATATTTAGTGCTAAATTTACGAAAAATATCGGTATCCATAAAAGATTTAACACAATCAAACTTAGGTGTCATACCTGACTCCTTACCTTCGTCGAGGTCCCAATCTTTAGAGTTGTGTTTAATTCTATCCAATAAATTCCATGTGAATTCAATAGTCTTCATCATAAAAGAGCCAGCACAAGAAGTATCGAGCATGGTGCGATTATTTCAGAAAGCCGAGCATAAAATTTTTGAAGAATTATTTCTCTTGAGAGCTCATGATTGGGGCATGAATATAACATTGATCTAAGCCTCCCCCAAGATTGAGCGATGCTTTCTCCTTCGTGAGGCCAAAAATTATATATATAATTGCGATCATGATGAACAAGATGCATAGGATAATAGTTCTGATGAAATTCCAATTTCACTTTTATAATTCCAAGATCTCGTATCATCACATAGCCTATACCATGTCAATGCGTCTCCCTTCAAAGATAAAGGAAAGACCTTGTTCTTGAAAACATCATCAGGTATACCTGCAAGCTTAAATAATACACAAACTTCATCCACATATATAAGGTGCTCATCAGGATGCTTTGTTCCATCTCCTGTAAAAGTATTAGCTAGCAGTTTTTCGAACATACCCGAAGGAACTTCAAAGGGAACATTTTCATATTCAGTAGGTTCATTAGGTTGAGGAGCAACTCTTTGCTCTACTGGTCGGGGTGAAGATACCCCGAACAAGCCCCTCAGAGGATTACTTTCCATAGTAACAAGTGACAGTAAATTTCAGCACACTATAAATTTTTCCTTACCAAATTCAACCTACCAAAGGCGCTTCACTCCCCGGCAACGGCGCCAGAAAAGAGTCTTGATGACCCACAAGTATAGGGGATCTATCGTAGTCCTTTCGATAAGTAAGAGTGTCGAACCCAACGAGGAGTAGAGGAAATGATAAGCGGTTTTCAGCAAGGTATTCTCTGCAAGTACTGAAATAGTGGTAACAGATAGTTTTGTGATAGGATAATTTGTAACGAGCAACAAGTAACAAAAGTAAATAAAGTGCAGCAAGGTGGCCTAATCCTTTTGTAGCAAAGGACAAGCCTGGACAAACTCTTATATAAGGAAAAGCGCTCCCGAGGACACATGGGAATATCGTCAAGCTAGTTTTCATCACGTTCATATGATTCGCGTTCGGTACTTTGATAATTTGATATGTGGGTGGACCGGTGCTTGGGTGCTGTTCTTACTTGAACAAGCATCCCACTTATGATTAAACTCTATTGCAAGCATCCGCAACTACAACAAATGTATTAAGGTAAACCTAACCATAGCATGAAACATATGGATCCAAATCAGCCCCTTACGAAGCAACGCATAAACTAGGGTTTAAGCTTCTGTCACTCCAGCAACCCATCATCTAATTATTACTTCCCAATGCCTTCCTCTAGGCCCAAATAATGGTGAAGTGTTATGTAGTCGACGTTCACATAACACCACTAGAGGATAGACAACATACATCTCATCAAAATATCAAACGAATACCAAATTCACATGACTACTAATAGCAAGACTTCTCCCGTGTCCTCAGGAACAAACGTAACTACTCACAAAGCAAATTCATGTTCATAATCAGAGGGGCAATAATATGCATATAAGATCTGAACATATGATCTTCCACCAAATAAACCAACTAGCATCAACTACAAGGAGTAATTAACACTACTAGCAACCTACTAGTACCAATCCCGGACTTGGAGACAAGAATTGGATACAAGAGATGAACTAGGGTTTTGAGAGGAGATGGTGCTGATGAAGATGTTGATGGAGATTGCCCTCTCCCGATGAGAGGAGCGTTGGTGATGACGATGGCGATGATTTCCCCCTCCCGGAGGGATGTTTCTCCGGTAGAACAGCTCTTCCGGAGCCCTAGATTGGTTCCGCCAAGGTTCCGCCTCGTGGCGGCGGAGTCTCGTCCCGAAAGGTTGTCTTCTATTTTTCCCTTGACGAAAGACTCCATATAGCAGAAGATGGGCATCGGAGAGCCAACAGGGGGCCCACGAGGTAGGGGGCGCGCCCAGAAGGGTAGGGCGCGCCCCCCACCCTCGTGGATAGGTGGGCCCCCCTCTGGTGAATTTCTTCCGCTTAGTATTTTTTATATATTCCAAAAATGAGTTTCGTGGAGTTTTAGGACTTTTGGAGTTGTGCAGAATAGGTCTCTAATATTTGCTCCTTTTCCAGCCCAGAATTCCAGCTGCCGGCATTCTCCCTCCTTATGTAAACCTTGTAAAATAAGAGAGAATAGGCATAACTATTGTGACATAACGTGTAATAACAGCCCATAATGCAATAAATATCGATATAAAAGCATGATGCAAAATGGACGTATCAGAGGGCTGACCCCCTTTCGGGTGTTGTATGGCCGGGGTATCCCCCGGGGCAGGACCATCTGGCAAAGATTTCTTCCCCCGTTTGGAGACCACTGTCTCCGGGTCTTCAGAGGCGATCCTCTTCCTTCCTTGGGGAGAGGGAATTGCAGTTCCTTCTCCCTAGTTACCCTCCTTCGCGGAAGTGCTAGCCTCTTTGTCACCCGCTTTTTCTTCCCCTGAGGGCGCTTGATAAGGCGCAAGCTCCAACATCCTGGTTAGCAAGGGATTTGGTGAGACCTCGGTGAGGGGGGCCGGACACCTGATCATGTTCGCCTTTGTTATCCAGTCCTGGTCAAAGAGCGACTTTTTCAGAATGACGTTATGATAAATAAATAGGCAACGTGTCCGGCTGCGGTATTACTTACTTTGGTATCCGGGCGATTGCAGCTCAGACCTGCGTCCTCGGTGGTGTCCGAACACATCACATGTGGTCCGAAGAACAATGGATACAACTCCTCGAGCGTCATGCCGAGGAAATGCTGAATAGCTCACGGTCCCTCCGGGTTGAACTCCCACATGCGGAGAGGACGACGTTTGCAGGGCAAAACTCGACGAATTAACATGACTTGCATCACCGTGGCCAGACTAATATCTCTCCTGAGGAGATCCCGGATGCGGCTCTGCAGTATCGGCACATCCTTTACTGGCCCCCAGTCCAGCCCCTTATTAATCCATGACGTCAATCGTGGCGGGGGGGCCGAGCGAAAAGCGGGGGAGCTACCCACTTGTTACCCCTGGGAGCTGTAATATAAAACCACTCTCGTTTCCATAAGCAGGACACCTCCTGGAAAGAGCCCTCTAGCCATGGCGCATTGGCGCTTTTACTTATTACGGCACCTCCGCACTCTGCGTGTTGCCCCTCGATCATCTTTGGCTCCACCTTGAAGGTCTTGAGCCACAGGCCGAAGTGGGGGGTAATGCGGAGAAAAGCTTCGCACACGACGATAAACGACGAGATGTGGAGGACAGAATCCGGGGCCAAATCATGGAAATCCAGCCTGTAATAGACCATGAGCCCCCTCACGAAGGGATCTAGCGCAAAGCCTAGCCCACGGAGGAAGTGAGATACGAACACAACACTCTCACCGGGTTTGGGAGTGGGAATAACCTGCCCTCGGGCGGGCAGCCTATGCGAGATTTCGCCGGTCAAGTATCTGGCCTCCCTTAGCTTTTTTACATCTTCCTCCGTAACGGAGGAAGGCATCCACCGACCTTAAAGGTTGGATCCGGACATGGTTGAAGGTCCGAAGCACCTAACTTGAGCTTCGGGTGTTGGAACTCGAGGCGGGAGGAGGGTTTGATTGAGTTCGAGGAAGAAAAAGGATAGGCCTTGGTCTCTTTATAAAGAGGTTGAATACCGAGCGTCCTCCTCGTGACCGTTTGGGACTCGCCTACAATCAAGGAGTCATACCGACGGGCACGATTGGGTTACCCACGTCCGTGTTGATGAGAATCCCGTGATAAAGGGGACACGATCTCTGCTTTGACAAGATGTGCCAAGGAAACCGCCTCGCGATACACGGTTGTGGAAAAAGGGTTCTGGTAAGGGCCGGGCCGTGATGTGATGTCATGCTACGAAATGCGTCAGCAGATTAGATTTGTGGAAATATTATTCTCTCTACGGTACTATGTGGAACTTGTTTTGCAGAGCTGGACACTATACTCATGTTCAAAATCTTCTACAAAGTATTCGGAGGAGGAACCCGTCTTGCAATGCCGAAGACAATCTGCACGCCTGACTCATCGTCATTGAAGCCTGGTTCAGGGGCTACTGAGGGAGTCCTGGATTAGGGGGTATCCGGACAGCCGGACTATATCCTTTGGCCGGACTGTTGGACTATGAAGATACAAGATTTAAGACTTCATCTCGTGTCCGGATGGGACTCTCCTTGGCGTGGAAGGCAAGCTTGGCAATACGGATATGTAGATTTCCTTCCTTGTAACTGACTCTGTGTAACCCTAGCCCCCTCCGGTGTCTATATAAACCAGAGGGTTTAGTACGTAGGACCAACAACAATCATAGCATAGGCTAGCTTCTAGGGTTTAGCCTCTACGATCTCGTGGTAGATCAACTCTTGTACTACTCATATCATCAAGATCAATCAAGCAGGACGTAGGGTATTACCTCCATCGAGAGGGCCCGAACCTGGGTAAAACATTGTGTCCCCTGCCTCCTGTTACCATTCGCCTTAGACGCACAGTTTGGGACCCCCTACCCGAGATCCGCCGGTTTTGACACCGACATACCCCTATTCGTCATAGACTTAAACTTCCAAAACTTCTTTGTGCGTTTCAGTCTGACCGATTCATCCATTTCGGTCATACCGAGATCACTAAGTCGATCTAGGTTTTCAATCTCGGTGCAACCGATTTGAACTTTTCGGTCACACCGAGTTGCAGTAACTCTTGCAGTTATGCATCTCGGTGCCACCGAGTTGTTCCACTCGGTCACACCGATAGGGTCAGGCTATATATACCCACGGGCAAAATTTGGAAAACTTTCCGAACCTCTTCGCCCGCGCTCAGCCTGCTCTGCCTCCGTGGTCTTCGGATCGTCCTCCTCGTTGCCAACCGCCTCCAGTCGCTGGTCTCCACCGCCGTCAACGGGATCATCTCCGCCGTTGCCGCCGTAGCAAGTCCATCGCTGCACTAGGGTATGGACTTGATCTTTGTGCTATTCCCCTCCGATTCCTAGCACATTGTTTTGCCATGTATCTTGCCACGATTGAGATCACTCTATCCAATGAAAACACTCTGTAGTTTAGTTGTGGATTTAAAATTTAGGGTTGGGTTTCCGCCGAAACCATCTCGGACCGACCGAGTTGTTGAAATCGGTTCCACCGATTTGGCTCAGGCCATTGCACATGTGATTCTCGGTCTGACCGAGAATTGCAAATCGGTGTGACCGAGTTCAAGTCTTTGTGAAACCCTAGCAGTCTCGGTGCCACCGAACTGTGACTTGGTCTGACCGAGTTCACCAGTTTAGGTTCCAACAGCTGCTTCGGTATCACCGAGATTTCAAATCGGTAGATCCGAAATGCTTTCTGTGGAAAACTGAAACTAAGTTTTTGACTCATTCTTTTGCAAAAACCTCTTCACTTTGTGATGCTCATCCACTCTACCTCATCTATAATCTATTCACAGGGTCAGCTGTCAGTGTTTGCATCATGTCAGATCAGAGTGACAGTCAGAACAAGTCTGAGGAGTAGGTTCACATTAGTGAGGGCACTAGTCCCTCTAGCAGCTCAGATGATGGAAGCAGGAGCACACCCAGCAACTTGCCAAAGGCTACCACAAGGGCCAGCAAGAAAAGAACCTCAGAATCAGAGGATGAGGACTATGTGGCTGAGGAGGAAGAAGCCACATCAAAGAAGAAAGAGCTCAAAAGGGAATATGGCACAGCTGCTGCAACCAAGCCAGGTCTGAAGACCAAGAAGCCAGCTAGAAGACAGCCAATGTCTAAACCCAGGAAAGTTGCCACAGGTGAGAAAATGGTGTTCACTCTTGAACCCAAGGAAGGTGGAGATGGCAAGAAGAGGAAGGAAAGGGTCAAGAAGACCACTGCCAGAGTTTTAGGCAAGTCCTTTATGCTGAGAGACTCTGAAGAGGAAGAGGAAGAGGTTGCTGCACCGGCACCTAAAGCCCAGAAGCTCATGGGAGATGCCATAAGGTCAGGGGCTGCTCCATCTAAGCCCAAAGAAGCTCCCAAGTCAGCTGCTCCAAAACCCAAAACTGCACCCAAGAGGAGCACCAGGAACATCCCAGCAGCAGAGAAGAACAAGGCCTCAGTGCATGAAGCTGCAATGGAAGAAGAAGATGATGAGTCACATGTCTTGAGGAAGCTGAAGCCAAAAATTCCAGATCACAATGATGTTCATCCAGTAGCCGAGAACATGAAGATAAGGAAGGATTCAGGATTGAGGCTATGGAGAGAGTCAGATCCATATGCCACCAGAAGAAGAACTGTTGTGGATTACAGGTTCCATACCAAGGAACATCAAGACTTCTATGAGACAGTGTTACTTGACAAGAAGCCAATAGTGTGTGACATGAGATGGGTCAACTGGGAGTACATCAAGGAGAATGAAGAGCACTATCCTGGAGTCTATGATAGTTTCAAGGCTTGTGGAGTTGATGAGTTTGTGGCTCAGAATCTCACAAAGTGGAATGATGAGCTTATTATGCAGTTCTACTCCACAGCTCATTTCTACCCTGATGGAAGGATTGTCTGGATGTCTGAAGGAACTAGGTACCACTCAACAGTTGCAGAATGGGCTCAATTGATCAATGCTCCTGAGGAAAGTGAAGATGACTTGGATGTCTATGCCAAGAAGAAGAAGAAGGATCACAACTCCATGGCCAGCATGTACAAGGAGATTCCTGATGCAGATCTTGAAACTCACCAGCTTGGATCTGTGAAACACTTGCTGTCAGGCCTGCCCACAATCAACTGGATCCTCAGGCACACTCTTCTGCCCAAGTCAGGTGATCACAAGATGATCAGAGGACACTCCGTCAACTTGCTGCACATTTTTTATGTTCCACAGAAATTCAAGGTCATGAGCCTCATTGTGGAAACCATAAAGAGGATAGCTGCAGATCAGAAGAGGAGTTGTGGGTATGCCCCACAGATTCAGGAGCTGATCAACTCCAAGATGGGCACTGGCACATATCTTCTGGACAAGGAGCACCTGCCCATCTACCTAGAATTTGAGGATAACACAGTGGTGATGGATGAAAATGAACCATCTTCTGTGCAAGCACAAGCAAAGAGGGAGAAAGCAAAGACTGAAAAGGCTGCAAAGATGCCAACCATGGATGAGGCATCTCAGTATCTTCTGAAGAGCAAGCAAGATCAGCTTGGCTACTTGATTGCCTCCACTCTGAGGATTGAGAAGGGACTGGCCACCCTGACTCAAAACCAGGAGAGCTTGGAGAGGATCATGGAGCAGAAGTTCTATGACTTAGATGTGAAGGTCACTGAGATTCAATCTGTTGTTGAGCAACTTCAGGAGGAAGTGCAGGAGAAGAAGGGCAACACAACCACCGATGCTTTTGCTAGAGTGCCCAGAGGTCAGAGGTCTGCTGCTATGCCTGTCACAGACACCAGAGCAACTTCATCTGCACCAGCTACAGCTTTAGTGCCACCAGCTCCAGCATCTACTCCTCCAGCACCATCTACATCGACTGATGCCTTCGTTCTTGGAGTTCTGTCTACACCACCACCTGAAGACCAAGCCCAAGTGTCAATCTAGCACTATGCATTTTTTATGAACTTTTTGGTAACTTGTTGCCAAAGGGGGAGAAAATGTATAGATCATAGGCTTCGAGAGAGAGTGTTGCTTTTGTTCACTATTGTGTTTCTCTTTGGTGGTTGAACTTTGTCATTCGCTTGTTTGAGATACTTTATGCTTGTGTGTGATACTTGGATGATCATGTGTTTGATCATATGCTACCTTAATGCTTGTTGGATGACATTATCCTTTTATATTCCATATGATTACTCACTTTGCTTGGTGATGAGTGCATGTATTTTAATTATTATCATTTTGAGCGCTCCACCAAGATGTATGTGACATGGAAGAGTAACCCATGATCCTAACTCTTTGTGCATTTGCAGTACAAAGCAAATCTGAAACAATGCACAAATTTAGGGGGAGCTCTTGCTTTTCACATACTTCTCAAAGCGACAATGTTTTTCACTCTTATTATCATTTGTCGAAGCTTTGATCTATATGTTGTCATCAATTACCAAAAAGGGGGAGATTGAAAGTGCAACTATCCCTAGGTGGTTTTGGTAATTCCTAACAACATATAGTTCATTGAGCTAATACTATTTCAAGACTAATATTTCAGGAAAGCTCAATGATTGGCATGGCATGGATGAGAAAAGTGGACCCCTCAAAATACTATGGATAAAAGGATTGGCTCAAGCTCAAAGTTCAAGACTCTACATTTTCTATTTTAGTGATCCAAGATCACATTGAGTCTATAGGAAAAGCCAATACTATCAAGGAGGGATGAGGTGTTGCTTAATGATGCTCTTGCTCAAAATGCTTAGTGATATGCTCCAAAGCCCTCAACTACTTTCTCACATCCACATATGACCTAAACCCAAAGTCAAACTCAGCCCCACCGATTCTTTCCATCTGGCGCCACTGAGTTCAGATGTCATAGCCACTGCCACAAACCCTAGGCAAATCGGTCTCACCGATAGGGATCTCAGTCTCACCGAGATGGGGTTGTAATCTCTTTGTTTCCCTTCGTAACGTTTCGGTCCTACCGAGATGAGCGATCGGTCCCACTGAGATTGCAATGTAAACTCTCTGTTTCCCTTTTGTAACATTTCGGTCTCACCGAAATGAGCGAATCGGTCCCACCGAGTTTACCTGACCAACTCTCTGGTTAGCTTATTACCAAAATCGGTCTCACCGAGTTTGTGTAATTGGTCACACCGAGATTACGTTATGCCCTAACCCTAACCATATCGGTCCTACCGAGTTGCATGTCGGTCCCACCGAAAATCCTAACGGTCACTAGATTTGCTGAATCGGTCCGACCGAGTTTATCAATTCGGTCCCACCGAGTTTGGTAAGTTGTGTGTAACGGTTAGTTTTTGTGTGGAGGCTATATATACCCCTCCACCTCCTCTTCATTCGTGGAGAGAGCCATCAGAAAGAACCTACACTTCCAACTTACATTTTCTGAGAGAGAACCACCTACACTTTTGTTGAGGCCAAGATATTCCATTCCTACCATGTGAATCTTGATCTCTAGCCTTCCCAAGTTGATTTCCACTCAAATCTTCTTTCCACCAAATCCATATCCTGTGAGAGAGAGTTGAGTGTTGGGGAGTCTATCATTTGAAGCACAAGAGCAAGGAGTTCATCATCAACACACCATTTGTTACTTCTTGGAGAGTGGTGTCTCCTAGATTGGCTAGCTGTCACTTGGGAGCCTCCGACAAGATTGTGGAGTTGAACCAAGGAGTTTGTAAGGGCAAGGAGATCGCCTACTTCGTGAAGATCTACCGCTAGTGAGGCAAGTCCTTCGTGGGCGACGGCCATGGTGGGATAGACAAGGTTGCTTCTTCGTGGACCCTTCGTGGGTGGAGCCCTCCGTGGACTCGCGCAACTGTTACCCTTCGTGGGTTGAAGTCTCCATCAACGTGGATGTACGATAGCACCACCTATCGGAACCACGACAAAAACATCCGTGTCTCCAATTGCGTTTGAATCCTCCAAACCCTTCCCTTTACATTCTTGCAAGTTGCATGCTTTACTTTCCGCTGCTCATATACTCTTTGAATGCTTGCTTGTATTGTGTTAAAATTGCTTGATTTGTTCAAAGTTGCTAAAAATCTGCCAAGAACTAAAATTGGGAAAAGGCTAGATTTTTATTTGGTCAAGTAGTCTAATCACCCCCCCCCCTCTAGACATAATTTTGATCCTACAAGTTGCATGTTGCGTATGATGTCTAGCTTGTATTGCTTCTAACTTTGTTGAATTGCATCTGCTTACTTTACACATAATGCATGTGAATATGACACTTGTTCCTGTTTCTAGAACATACGTGTAGATGATGAGCACATCTCCCCTACTCCACCATCACAGGTGCTTGCTCTAACTTGGAACTGTTATATGTGGTTGCGTGTTCCGTATGATGTCTAGTTTGTATTGCTTCTGATTTTGTTGAATTGCATCTGTGTAGCTTACAACTTATACCTGCAACGATCACTTGCCCATAAGACACATTTAACTTGGGAGTGTGATGTAGGTTGCATCTTGCATTGTCTTCTAGCTTGTACTACTTCTAATTTCTTGAAATGGCACTTACGACGAGACACTTTTTACCTTATAGAGTGATATTGGTTGCATGTTCATATGGTGCCTAGCTTTCATTTCTTCTAGTTTTGTTGAAATGCCTTCTGCCTACTGTTTTTCATACATATTCCATCCTCCTATCATATGTCTGAATATGCAATGTTGTCTTCTTTTTGTATATATTCCATCCTCCTATCCTGCGCTTGCCTTACATCAAAGTAGTGTTCGTCTGTATCATGCATCAACCAGTTATGCAGAGCTAACTTTATTCAGCTTCTTTTGGTTTTGACTTCATAAGGCAATATCAGAAAATAGGAAGGAAAAGATTAAGTTAGAGGATGTTGGTGGTCCTCCGGACCAACGCAAACAGAGACTCTCTAGATTTGCCACTTCTACTGCTAATGAAGTTGAAGTCCCAAGTCTACATGATGAGTTCATCTCCCGTACTCCACCATCGCAGGTGCTTGCTCTAAGTTGACAGTGTGATAATTGGTTTCATGTTGCATATGTTGTCTAGCCTGTATTTCTTCTATTTTGATTAAATTACACCTGCTGAGTTTATATGTTATACATGTGCATATGACATGCCTTTCTGTGTCTAGAATACACTGCATCTATCAATCATACCATGTTCTTACATCAAAGTACTATTGTTGTGTATCCCGCATCAGTCACTCATGATTGGACGCTTTTCACATGGCAGTTTCATAGTGGTTGCATCTTGCATTGATTTCTATGGTGTACTGCTTCTAATTTTTCAAAATGCCACTTATGACAAGACACTTTTAACTAGGCAGAGTGATATTGGTTGCATCTTTCATATGGTGTCTAGCTTGCATTACTTCTATTTTTTTGAAAATCCTTCTGCTTAGTTTACACATCGTAGCTGTGAATATGTCACGTCGTCCTGCTTTTTCTTACATATTCCATCCGCATACGGTTGTCTTACATCAAAGTATTGCTTGTCTATATCATGCATCAATGAGTTTTGAAGAGCGATTTTATTCTTCTGTGTTGTGGGTATGCCTTGACATGGCAAAGTCAAAAAAGAGCAAGGAAAAGAATATAGTAGGGAATGGTGTTACTCGTCGGGTGAAACAGAAAAGGATCTTCCCTCGGGATTCTGCTGGTACTTGTAGTGCAGTAGAAAGTCCAAGTCCACTGGCTAAATCTACAAACACAGTATCACCTGCTCCACCAGCTGCAGCATCCGCTTCAACTGTACCAGCATCTCAACGAGTTACTCGTTTGCTTGCTCCGGAACTGGCCAGTTCCCAAGCTGCATTCACACCTAACACTACTTCTGAAGCACTGCTGACACAACAGGACTTGGCAAGATCAGATGAACCTCATGAGCATCAACACCAAGACGGTACCTGACCGAGTCAAGTTGCAGTTGCATGCTCCTTTATATGTACTCTCACAGTTTGATGTGCACTAACACTTTCCATATTCGTTGTTGAACTAGCACCACGGCGCAAGCGGAAACAGACATCAGGTATAATGCTTGACAGATTAACAAAATCTAAAGGAGGAAGAATGGAGATCCATTTTGAGGCAGGTTTAAAAAGGCCACGTGATACTACAGAGTCAGCCAAGTTAGTATCAGAGGCATCCATTGCCGTTAAGTGTCATGCACGTATCCTCCCAACGTGGATCCAGTACAGGTAGGGCTGGGCATTCGGTCTAACCGAACCGATCGGTTCGGTTTTACAAGTAGGAAATTTTTTCGGTTTTCTAATATTACAAACCGGTCGGTCCCTGCACATTTAAGGACCGACCTTTTTCCAGACCGAATTTTCAGGTCGGTCATCGGTTGTGACCGAATACTTTAGCTCAGGCGCAACAGTACAATTTTTGTTTTTAGCCTGTCACAATGCCACACCTTCGAGTACTGTTGTATGGCTAGCTACTACCTTTATAGTATTGCCCATGCTGCCTTTCTCAATAGTTCTTCGAGGTGGTACTAAACTAGAAGCTGATACAGCGCAACTGTGTATTTTGTATGGGCCGATATTGTGCTACTTTTGGGCCACACCAAACTAGTACATGAGAAAAATTGGGAGAATGAAAATAACTAGCGAGGCCCATACCAAACTAGTATTACATCACCAGCGAGGCGGCCTCAAGAAGAAAAAAACGGCGAGGCTCTTTATTTTTATTTTAGATAACAGTGAGGCTCTTTAAAGTTGCCCTGGGTGCTGCGAGGATACGGAATAGAAGGAGCAGGCAGGACTGTCTTTTCGGGTATCTCGGCTCTTTCGGTTAACCAAGAGTAAAAACCAAAATTGCCACATATATTTCGGTTCTGTAGATTTAATAACCGAATTAGGAACCATAATTTTCGATTTTGGTCTATTCGGTTTCGGTACCGGTTCTTTCGGTTCGGTAGATCGGTCCTCGATTAAAATGCCCACCCCTAAGTACAGGAATGAGAAAGACAATACCCAGTTTAACACCTTCCTTGACCATTTATCCGTAAGTAATGTTATTCTTCGCAATTTGTAATATTGTCTTGCTCTGTGCCATACTTTCTAGCTTCCTCCTAATAAGACTCACATTCTTTTTTCAACAGATGAGGTTCAAGTTGGATCCGAAAGATGATGCAACTAATCAAGCATGCACTCATGTTTTTCAATCTGCTCTGCGACAGTATCTGTACCACCTTAGAAAATCTCACTTTGAAGGCAAGGCTAACAATGAAATCGCCCAAACATCTCTAGTGGAATATATTACAGATGAAGACTGGACAGCCCTTGTTAAACACTGGTCTGATCCAAAGAATCAGGTAGGGTATATGTATTTGATCAGACCACATATTGAACTTGTATTTATGTATGTGCCTTACAAGTGTATCTTCTTCTAGGCTAACTGTTTGAAGAACAAGACCAACCGTTCTAAAGTGAAATTCCAACAGACAACAGGATCTCGTAGCTATATTGCACACTGCGAGGCTCTTGTAAATAGTTGCTACTTCCTTCTTTTTTCTGTGCCATATTATTGTATCTATATTGACTTGTTCCAAATACAGGGGAAAACCCATGTGGACCAAAAAGAACCTAAACTGATTGCAGTGCAAATCTTCAAGGATTGCCACACCAGCAAGATGGAGGGCATGAGCACACCAGTTCAGGCTGCTGTTGTAAGTCCTTACTCCTCCTGCCTTTGAACTGATTGGTACTGTGATGTGTTCATTTAACTGCTTGGTTTGCAGCCAATGTCAGTTACTCTGTTCACTTTTATACACAGTTGTCTTAACGTATCATTTCATCCTACATGGTTTAAAAGAGATGAAGGATATTCTTTTGGTCTTGATCTGTAATCTAGTTGTGATGTTCACGTGTGCACACAATGATAGAATAGCCTGTTTGTTTTGTATCTGTTTGCCCATGATATGAATGATGTCATACTATGTTCACCCTACTTTAAACCATGTCTCTTTATCCTTAGATGTCAACGAATGTGAGGAAATAGACAATACAGTAGGCATGCTACATGGACATATGTTCCGAAAGTGATTTTATTATATAGTTGGCACTACAATACATGCTAATGTATTACAGTAGTTCACAAAAATAAGTTATGTATAAGCCTGAAACCTACTTTGTTTGTTTTTGTCTCATTAGTAACTTATCTGGTACACTAATCTACAAGTTCAAACTTTCAGCAAGCTATGGAACAAATGATTGAATAGCCACAACCACCTGAAGGTGACGAGGCTACCACAGGCACAATGTCACCTCTTGTTGCAGTGCGTCAGTATCTCTCCACTAACAGTGCAAAAAAGCACCTTCCTGCTTAATTCTGGGTTGGTTGTCAAGGTAACCTCATCCAAATCGCCTACTGAACAAAATCTTCCGGCTAGACAGAGTGATATATCCGTGCTCCAGACACAAGTCCAATCCCTAATGGACGTTGTGTCGGAAACAAAAATAGTGGTTGACAAATGTCATGATGATATGAATGGTTTTGAAACCAGACTATCAGACAGTTGCTTCGTTGTTCAAGACCAATGGCGGAAAAAGGGGAAGATCGTGCTGCTCCATCAGATTCTTCAGCCTAAAACATAAGCACTCAGGTCAAATGATATGTGCTTCTATACATCTGATGGTGCTTTTATCTGCAAGGACTGTAAAGTTTACGCCAACAGGCCTTTTGTTGTATGGTTGGAATTTATTTTGTTGTGATACAGCATTTATGATGCTGCCAAAGGCTGCAGTAATTACGACGCTATTTATGTATAGTGTAGGTTTATCTTAGTAATGTATTCGGCCGAAAGCTTCGTAGGAGCCCAACATGCCAACATTCATCGGGCCCATTCCAATTGGGCTAAAAACGATTCTGGGCCGAAATTTACATGTAGCCCACTAAAAATATCTGGGCCTAAATCAGCATAAGCTTTCATATTTTTCTGGTAGGCCTGTGCCCATAGTGGGCCTTTAACAGGCCTAAATATAATTTGGGCCCTCAGTAATAATAGGCCGTTTACATGTGTAAATATCTCGAGCCCATAAAAACATGGGCCTTTAATAGGCCGAAAGTAAGATTGGGCCCTGATTGTGCCAAATAACCCACTGGTCAGCCCATTTACAATGTGGATCATCCACAGGCCGAAACTCAGACGGGCCGTAAATGCACTGACCTACTACACGGGCCTTTAACAGGCCGGAAGTTCGGTCGGGCTTGATTAGTGTCATTTTAATATGGCCTGTTAGTGGGCGCGATGTGGCATTGGGCCACATATGGCCCATGGATTTCGTCTGACGTTAACAGGCTGAAATTCACAACAGGCTGAAAGTAGCCCAAATCTGTAGTGGGCCTCTAACACGCCGAATGTCAGACATGGCCGAATATGACCCATATCCTTCACGGTCGTTTATGGGCTGAAAGTTTCAATGGCCTATATATGGTCCCAAATGAAGCAGGACCTTTAACAGGCCGGAAACACACCGGGCCGTAATACGGCCCAAATTCTTACCGGACTGTTAACGGGCCAGAAGTGACAATGGGCCGCGATGATGACAAGTTTAGGACGGGCCGTTGACGGCCTGATTTGACACTAGTCGTATGGGCCTTAACTGAGAATGCTGGGCCTTTAGCTGGGCCGGCCAATTATGGTCTGCAAAATCTTGTGGGCCTTTAGCTGGGCCGGCCCATTATGGCCGGCTAAATCTTGTGGGCCTTTAGTTGGGCCGGCCCATTATGGCCTGCTAAATCTTGTGGGCCTTTAGTTGGGTCGGCCCATTTAATCTTTATGGGCCACTTTTGGGCCTATCCATGTGTCAATGTATCATAGGCGCATCTCGCCCATTGGATGAGTGACACCTGTCCCAACGGTGAGCAAACACGTGTTTCCTCCGGCCTATGAGTATTTTACAGGTGGAAAATCCCCATTGGTCCGAGCTGTTAACGGGTTATCGGATCCAAAACCGGACCCGATAGCTTAACGGCGTTCCGTTATGGTGGATGGCACGTGTCGGTCACCCTTGACAAAAGCACTTCTATGACGCGCGATTTATCGTCATGGAAGTGGACACTTCCGTGATGATAATTTTGGTAATGTCATGGAACACTTCTATGACAGCACAGGTATGACTATCTTGATTCTGTCATAAATTTGTCATGGATGTACATGCATGACAGAAAACGTGACCTATATGACAAACACGTATCATCACGGAAGTCTATTTTTTTGTAGTGCCCTCACTTATCTCTTCATACCACTTCATCACCTACCTCCAGAAAAAAATCACCATTGCTCTCTCTCTCTCTCTCTCTCTCTCTCATGTTCTTACTCTCAAACCCGTGGATTTCGATCTCCTTGCTCGAAGCTCCGTTTCCGAAACTGTTTCGGGGGATTGTTGCTTGATATGTGACTCCTCCGTTTGTTCAATTAGTTTTTGCTTTAGTGGTTTATATTTTGAATAATTAGCTAGTCTTGGTGCTATTGTAGATGAGCTTGCACGTTGAATTCTTAAAATTTTAAGTAGTTTGAATGCTTGCTATGCCCTCTATGTATCCCTATGACTAGTTGCTATCAATCTTATAAAGTTTTGTTGATAAATTTTTTTCACCCAAAATATTTTAGAAAATTGTACGAGAATATGATGAACCTCTTTGGAAGGAGGTCTTCGAAGAGGAGATCCTCGGAGGCATCTTCTAGTGACAGTTCCGTTCGTCAGTCTTGTGTTGAACCAAGTGAAAGCTCCATATGAGATGCCACCACCAAAACATGCCTATGGCCATGCGACGATTATGGTGCGTGTGGGCATTAAGCAGGAATTTGAGCAGTATGTTCACCATGTTGGTCTCAGTCCCTACATTTCAGATAAGTGTGATCAACACCACACTCTCACTGAATCATTTTTCAAAGGATTTATATTCCATCCCCGTGAGTCTAGGGTGTCATTTAAATTGTATGAAAATCCATTTACCATATCACTAGAGAGATTTGCCCACCACTGCAAACTCCCATTCTGGGGTTCGGTTGATGAACCACCAAGAGCTGAGTTCCAAACGTTTTTTACTAGTCTTTGCTATGGTGAGCTGACGGGAGTGATGCAAGGTAGAATAAAGAGCATTCATTTTCCCGCAATTTCATACTTTGCTTTATTTAATGGGAAATGTATCTTAGGCAAACAAGATTTTAGTACACTTTGTGCTCCAGACTTGAGCCTCATACGCACTGCTCTCACCTGTGACAGAAGTTATAATCTTGGAGCGATTGTTGCATGCAGGCTGGAACACAATGCTAATAGTGGTTATTTCTATGGTGGAATTTATGCCACACGTTTAGCAAGAGAGCTGGGTGTTTCGCCTTTGCCCTGTGACCCTATTTTACCCACGCAGTATTTAGATTTTGATGCTATGAAACGTCATAAGATCCTTAGAGGTGACCCCAATAATTTCACCTATAAATTGATGTTTAATCAAGAACTAGTGGTGTACACATATTTGCGTGCGCCTGCTCTCTTTGATTATCACAGCCAGGGAAGATATTTTTTTCTTGAGAGCGAGGCCCGAGCTCACAACGCGGCGGTTGTGGTCGCACGGCAGGCTGAGACATCTGCACCAAGAGCCTCTGTGAGCTACCACCCCGACTATTATCCAGGCTACTGACTGATTATCAAGTTAGGCCAAAAGCCTAAGCTTGGGGGGGTACGTATTCCCACCGATATTACATTCATGTTCACACATTTCATTCCAGTTGTCGGTGTCCACACTTTTTCATTGTATTATCCATGTTAAATAGTTTTTCTCGTTTTTGCTTTTCCATTTTATTTGCTTGTTCAAGAAAACCAAAAACTCCAAAAATATTTCAGTGTGTTTCTCTGAATTTCTTATCTTTTTATTTGATTCGTACCGAGGGGAAGACCACGATGAAAATGTTGAGTGGTTCTCATATGCATAATTGTTGATCTAACAAAGAGCCCATATTACCTTGTCTTCTCCTGTTGAATAAAATGTTTGCAGATTCCAGCTTAGTCCACGGCACTCTTGCACTATTATTATTTTCACATCATTCGGTCATGCAAGTGAAAGGCAATAATGATGACATTTGATGAACTGGCCGTGGCAGAGAGAAACGGGTATGAACTCGACTTCTTCTGTTTTTGTAAATATGTTTAACCTAGTATCCATGATTCAGCCCATTATGATTAAACATGTTTGCAATGACAATTAGAGATTATAGTTTCTCATGCCATGCATAAGTAGCTAGGGGTGGATAATGATTTATCTTGGATATCAACATTGCGTTAAAATGATTGTGATGTAGTATGATGATATGGTATCCTCCTCTGAATGTTCCAGTGGCTTGACTTGGCACATGCTCATGCATGTAGTTGAATCAAAACCAACATAGCATCTATGATATTTATGTTCATGGTGCTCATATCCTACTCATGCTAGTGTCCAATGTTACTTATGCATAATGCATGTTCATGACCGTTGTTGCTCTCTAGTTGGCCACTTCTCAACCTATTTGCTAGCATTCGCCTATACTAAGTGAGATCTCTGCTTGTACATCAAAAACCTTGAACCCAAGTTATTCCAGATGAGTCCACCATATCTACCTATATGTGGTATTACCCTGCCGTCCTGAGTAAATTTGCATGTGCCATCTCTAAAAACTTCAAATAAATATCCTTTTTGTGTGCCTGGATCGTTCATGGAACGACAAGAGGTGGTTGGTATCTTCCGTGCTAAGTGGGTTATTCTCAGGATGAGTGTTTATTCACTCACCATCGCATGAGAAAAGGGAGGTAATAGGGATTTCCAGTCCCGAACTCGAAATTGCAAATAATTAAACAAAACTCCCCCGGGACTGTTGTTGGTATGGACGGCACCCGTTGTTTCGAACAAGGGTGCATTTCTCAAAATATGATTTACCTCTGTTTTAAAAACTTGACCTCTGGCACCGCTGCAAATCACTTCTTCCCACTGGAAAGGGACTTTCTATATACTTTTATGTTGTGTCATTGTGACGCCCCCGATTCAATCATACACTAATCATACATGCAAATGTGTGTGATCAAGATCAGGGACTCACGGGAAGATATCACAACACAACTCTAGACACAAATTCAAATAATACAAGCTTCATATTACAAGCCAGGGGCCTCGAGGGCTCGAATACAAAAGCTCAATACACAAGCGTTAGCGGAAGCAACAATATCTGAGTACATACATAAGTTAAACAAGACTACCTTAAGAAAGCAAACACAAAAGCAACAACGGTCGAAGAGGCAAGACCTCCTGCCTGGGACCTCCTAACTACTCCTGGTCGTCGGCGGTCTCCATGTAGTAGTAGGCACCCTCCGGGTAGTAGTAGTAGTAGTCGGCGGGGGTGGCATCTGGCTCCTAGGATCCACCATCTGTTTGCAACAACCGGAAATAAGAAGGGGGGAAGGGGGAGCAAAGCAACCGTGAGTACTCATCCTAAGCACTCTGGGGTCTGGGCCCATCGCCCGTTGCACTCCGGGTCGTTGTGCGCAAGGGGATACTAGCACCACCTCTGCCTAGATGGCGCGATCTAGCCCGGCCACAATACTGAACTGGACGTCTGACAAAGCTTTGGCTGATACTGCGGCACCGAGGCCCATAACTATTCTCGCGTGGTGGTTAGTGCGTAACGGCCAGAGGCCAACTCAGAACAAATACCCAAACCATTAGTATATTAGGGGCTTGCGGAGACGAGCAAAGACTAATGATCGATGTGACCCCATCGCCCCATCTCGTGGACTTACGGCAAGGGCCCGGAATGCCCGGCCGTGCCACGTAATTATCTTGCTGGTGCTCTCCGGGCCCGCCCGACTTTCAAAAAGGTCTCAAGTAAAGTCAAGGTAACCGTGTGTCCAAACACCAAGGGGAAACCCCGAGGAATCACCCTCGGTGGATTCCACTCGATGTAATCATCAAGGTGAACATAGGAGGAACCATCCTTGACGTTCACACTTGAGGAATTGTATGACAGAGTCGTATCGGAAGTGGTTAAGGAGGAATCACCCTCGATGACCACGACCGAATAGCTACACTATAGAGATCTCATCAGGAGTGATGTACGAGGTACCACCCTCAGCACTCGATGGTAACTCTGCAGAGTCGAGCAACAAAAGGGGCGTGATGTGATGTGAGGTGCCGGGCTCTGGTCGTCGATCCTGTTGATTGAGTCATCGATGATGAAGCAGGGGCGACAAGGACAAGGTGGGGGTCACTGATGGATCGCTAACCAACCTATACTAAGCAGTTTAGGATAAGGAGGTAAAGTACAAATAGCAGGTTACAAAAGCAGGCTATGCATCAGAATAGGAGCAAACAATAACAGTAGCAAAATCTAATGCAAGCATGAGAGAATGGAATGGGAAATATCGGGATGATCAAAGGGGGGCTCTCCTGGAAGCTCCGCTGAAAGGGAAGAAGAGTCGTCGGTGACGTAGTCGATCACAGCGGCATCGACAGCGGTCTCAGGGTCTACCGGAGAAGAAGAGGGGGAAGAAACAGTAAATACAGAGCAAACAGATGCATGACAGGCAACACGCAAAGCTAGGGGGGTTCTAACGTAGTACTACGCGATACCGGCGAAGGGGAAAACATCCGGGAATGTTTCCCCAGTGTTAGGCATTTTCGGACAGACGAACCGGAGGGGGACGGTTGCAGGTTCGCTATGCTAGGGACGTGTGGCGGATGGACCGATTGCATACTCGGATTCGTCTCGCCATTCTGAGCAACTTTCATGTAAAAAACTTTTTCATACGAGTTACGGATTATTTTCTAACAATCTTCAAAGTTTTAACAATACTCTGGGATTTAACTTAATTTGAAATAAAAGCTAAAATGCTAGATGCACCCAGCGCAGGGTACCCAGAAGTGTACCCAGGGGCTGATAGGTGGGCCAGGGGGTCCCAGTTGACCAGTCAACGTTTGACTAGTGAACAGGGGGTGGGGCCCCCTTTCATTGACTATCTGATTAACTGACTAGTTAAATCGTTAATTAATAGGTTAATTAAATTAAGTTAAGTTAATTAAACTAATTAATTAATATTTGTTCTTTTATTTTTTTAAATCTTTTTTTAATAAAAGCCAGGGTGCTGGGGCCCATAGGCCAGTGGCTCAACCGAGCCACTCGGGCGCTGGACTAACGGGGCGGGCGAACCAGCCCGAACAGCCACTAGCGAGGGGGCGCGCCAGGGTGCCGGCGTGGCGCCAGCGCCAGACGTCGGAGGTGGTCGCGGGGACGAGCGCGGCCGTAGGCGGGCTGGGCGGCGCGGGGAGAGGAGGTCGGAGGCGGGCGACGTGCAGGCGAAGGCGGGCGCGGGGCGGCGACGGCCAGCGGGGCAGGGGCGAGCGGGTCGCGGCCGGTAGAGGCGGCAAAGGTGCATGAGGGCCGCGGTGGGCAGCAGCAGCAGTAGCAGAGGAGCGGCAGCGGTAGCGGCAGCAGCGCGCGGCAGAAGCAGCGGTAAGCGGCTGCAACGCATCCTAGCAACGCGGGGAGGGGGAAGAGCAGCGGGACGCGGCTAAAACAGCTAGCAGGCAACGGCGGTAAGAGCAGCAGTCGTGGCAGTGGCCGACGCAGTCGGCGTTGCGAGGCGCGGGCGCGGGGGGAGCTACTGAGGCGACGGTGACTGGGCGAGCGTGGGGGTGGCCGATACAGAGGTGAAAAACAAGGGGAAGAGGGAGAAGCGGCTCGGGTGCTCACTGGGGAGGTCAGGGCGACTCGGGGTAGCCGGAGCTAGTCGAGGCGGCGCGAACTCAACGTCGAGCGATGGCGATGGTGGCCGAGGCGGAAGAAATCGACGGGCGTCGAAGGAACAGATCGAGGGCGTCCAAGCTCGTCCGGGCTTCTCTTAGTCGAAGAGGAAGAAGGTTGTCGGATCGGAAGTATGTCTAGAGGGGGGGTGATTAGACTACTTGACCAAATAAAATCCAGCCTTTTCCCAATTTAAGTCTTGGCAGATTTTAGCAACTTTGCACAAGTCAAGCAATCAACCTACACATGCAATTCTAAGAGTATAGCAGCGGAATGTAAAACAATTGCACATGAAGGTAAAGGGAGGAGTTTGAGGGAGCAAACGCAATGTAGACACGGAGATTTTTTATCCGTGGTTCCAATAGGTGGTGCTATCGTACATCCACGTTGATGGAGACTTCAACCCACGATGGGTAACGGCTGCACGAGTCCATGGAGGGCTCCACCCACGAAGGGTCCACGAAGAAGCAACCTTGTCTATCCCACCATGGCCATCGCCCACGAAGGACTTGCCTCACTAGGGTAGATCTTCATGAAGTAGGTGATCTCCTTGCCCGTACAAACTCCTTGGTTCAACTCCACAATCTTGACCGAGGCTCCCAAGTGACACCTAACCAATCTAGGAGACACCACTCTCCAAAAGGTAATATATGGTGTGATGATGATGAACTCCTTGGTCTTGTGCTTCAAATGATAGTCTCCCCAACACTCAACTCTCTCTCACAGATTTGGATTTGGTGGAAAGATGATTTGAGTGAAAAGCAACTTGGGGAAGGCTAGAGATCAAGATTTATGTGGTTGGAATGGAAGATCTTGGTCTCAACACAAGTGTAGGTGGTTCTCTCTTAGAAAATGTATGTTGGAAGTGTAGGCATGTTCTGATGGCTCTCTCCACGAATGAAGAGTGGGTGGAGGGTATATATAGCCTCCACACAAAATCTAACCGTTACACACGATTTACCAAACTCGGTGGGACCGAATCAGAACACTCGGTCGGACCGATTTAGTTCAAAATGTGAACGTTAGGATTTTTGGTGGGACTGACACGTCAACTCAGTGGGACTGATTTCATTAGGGTTAGGGCATAACGTAATCTCTGTGGGACCGATTACACAAACTCGGTGGGACCGATTTTGGTAATAAGCTAACCAGAGAGTTGGTCAGGCAAACTCGGAGGGACCGATTCGCTCATCTCGGTTGGACCGAAACGTTACGAAGGGGAAACAGAGAGTTTGCATTGCGAACTCGGTGGGACCGATCGGTCATCTCGGTTAGACCGAAACGTTATGAAGGGAAACAGAGAGTTTGCAATCCCATCTCGGTGAGACCGAGATCCCTATTGGTGAGACCGGAGTGACTAGGGTTTTGTGGCAATGGCTATGTCAACTGAACTCGGTGGCGGCGGATAGAAAGTTTCGGTGGGTCCGAGTTTTACTTTTGGTTTGGGACAAATGTGGATGTGAGAAAGTGGTTGAGGGTTTTGGAGCATATCACTAAACATTTTGAGCAAGAAACCCATTAAACAACACCTCATCCCCTTTTAATAGTATTGGGTTTCCTATGGACTCAATGTGATCTTGGATCACTAAAATAAAAATGTAGAGTCTTGAGCTTTAGAGCTTGAGCCAAACTTTTGTCCTTAGCATTTTGAGGGGTCCACATTTCTAATCCATGCCATGCCAATCATTGAACTTCCCTGAAATATTTATCTTGCAATAGCATTAGTTCAATGAGCTATATGTTGTTAATAATTACCAAAACCACCCATGGATAGTTGCACTTTCAATCTCCCCCTTTTTGGTAATTGATGACAACATATAGATCAAAGCTTCGACAAAAGATAATAAGATTGAAATACATCATCGCTTTGAGAAGTATGTGATAAGCAAGAGCTCCCCCTAAATTTGTGCATTATTTAGAATTTGCTTTTGAATGCAAATGCACAATCAATTAGGATCATGGGTTACTCTTCCATGTCACATACATCTTGGTGGAGCACTCAAAATGATATAACTTAAAAGCATGCACTCATCACCAAGCAAAGTGAATGATCATATATGGATGTAAGAGATAATATTATCCAAGCAAGCATTATAGTAGCATATGATTAAACACATGATCAACCAAGTATCTCACACAGACAAACACATAAACTATCAAACAAGCACACAATAAAGTTTAACCAAAAACAATAGAGACAAAGAAGCAAAACACTCTCTCTCGAAGCCTATGATCTATACATATTTCTCCCCCTTTGGCAACAAGTTACCAAAAAGTTCAAAAATTCATAGTGCTATGCATCTCTCAGGCTTGGTCTTTGGGAGGTGGTGTAGAGAGAACTCCAAGGACGAAGGCATCAGTTGATGTAGCTGGAGCTGGTGGAGTGGCTGCTGGAGGTGGCACTGAAGCTGTGGCTGCTGGTGCTGATGCTGTAGCTCTAGTATCTGGTATAGGCACTGCAGCAGACCTCTGACCTCTAGGCACTCGCTGAAAATGCATCAGTAGTAGCCTTCCCCTTCTTCTCTTCTGCTTCCTCCTCAAGCTGCTCAACTGTTGTTTGTATCTCAGTAACCTTCAGATCAAGATCATAAAATTTTGTCTCTATGATCCTCTCCAGACTCTCCTGGTTTTGAGTCAGGGTGGCCAAGCCCTTCTCAATCCTCAATGTAGATTGGATCAGATATGCAAGTTGCTCTTGCTTGCTCTTCAGGAAAACTTGAGATGCCTCTTCAGCACTTGGCATCTTGGTAGCTTTCTCAGCCTTAGCTTTGGCTCTTTTCTCTTGTGCTTGCACTGATGAAGGTTCATTCTCATCCATCACAACTTTGTTGTCTTCAAATTAAGGATATAGTGGTAAATGCTCCTTGTCCAACAAGTAAGTGCATGTGCCCATCTTGGAGTTGATGAGCACCTAAATTTGTGGATCATACCCACAAGATCTCTTCTGATCAGCAGCTGTCCTCTTGATTGTCTCTACAATCAGACTCATGACCTTGAATTTTTGAGGGACATAAAAAATATGCAGCAAGTTGATTGAGTGTCCTCTGATCATCTTATGATTTCCTGACTTGGGTAGCAGAGTGTGCCTTAGGATGGTGTTGATGGTAGGCAGACCAAACAACAAGTAATGTACAGATCCAAGCTTGTGTGTCTCCAAAGCTTTATCAGGGATCTCTTTGTACATGTGTGCCATGGAGTTGTGGTCTTTCTTCTTTTTGGCATACACATCCAAGTCATCTTCATGAGCTTCTGGGGCATTTATCAACTTGGCCCATTCATAAACAGTTGATTGGTACCTAGTACCTTCTGACATCCAAACTGTCCTCCCATCTGGATAGAAATGAGCAGTGGAGTAGAATTGCAGTATAAGCTCATCATTCCATTTGGTGAGTTTCTGTCCAACAAACTCATCAACTCCACAAGCTTTGAAGTTGTCATATACACCTGGGTAGTGATCTTCTTTCTTCTTGATGTACTCCCAGTTGATCCATCTCATGTCACATACCATTGGCTTCTTATCAAGCAGAATGGTCTCATAGAAATCTTGTTGTTCTCTGGTGTGGAACCTGTAATCAACAGCAGTCCTCCTCCTCACAGCATAGGGATCAGACTGTCTCCACAATCTCAGTCCTGCATCCTTCCTGATGTTCATGTCTTCAGCCATAGGATGAGCATCATTGTGGTCTGGAATCTTGGGTTTCAGTTTTCTCAACACAAGACCTTCATTTTCCTCTTCTTCAGCTTCAGGCACTGGGGCCTTGTTCTTCTCTTCAGCAGAAATGTTTTTGGTGCTTCTCTTTGGAGCAGACTTATGAGCTTGAGCTGGTGATTTGGGAGCAGTTTTGGGCTTTGATGGAGCAGCCCCTGACTTGATTGCATCTCCCATAAGCTTTTGTGACTTGGGTGCTGGTGCAGCATCCTCTTCCTCTTCATCTTCAGAAGGATCTCTCATCATGGAGGGCTTGCCAACAACTCTGGCAATAGTCTTCTTGGCCCTCTCCTTCCTTTTCTTGCCATCTCCAGCCTCTTTGGGTTCAAGAGTGAACTCCATTGTCTCTTCTATAGCAGTTTTCCTAGGCTTGGATATTGGCACTCTCTTGGCAGGTGCCTTCTTGTGCATCCCTGGCTTTGTTGCAGCAGTTGCGTGATAACACACAACTATAGGGGATCGCAACAGTTTTCGAGGGTAGAGTATTCAACCCAAATTTATTGATTCGGCACAAGGGGAGCCAAAGAATATTCTCAAGTATTAGGAACTAAGTTGTCAATTCAGCCACACCTGGATAACTTAATATCTGCAGCAAAGTATTTAGTAGCAAAGTAGTATGATAGTAATGGTAACGGTAGCAAAAGTAATATTTTTGGGTTTTGTAGTGATTGTAACAGTAGCAACGAAAAAGTAAATAAGCGAAGAACAATATGTGAAGAGCTCATAGGCATTGGATCGGTGATGGATAATTATGTCGGATGTGATTCATCATGTAACAGTCATAACATAGGGTGACACAGAACTAGCTCCAATTCATCAATGTAATGTAGGCATGTATTCCGAATATAGTCATACGTGCTTATGGAAAAGAACTTGCATGACATATTTTGTCCTACCCTCCCGTGGCAGCGGGGTCCTAGCGAAAACTAAGGGATATTAAGGCCTCCTTTTAATAGAGTACCGGACCAAAGCATTAACACATAGTGAAAACATGAACTCCTCAAACTAAGGTCATCACCGGGAGTGGTCCCGACTATTGTCACTTCGGGGTTGCCGGATCATAACACATAGTAGGTGACTATAGACTTGCAAGATAGGATCAAGAACTCACATATATTCATGAAAACATAATAGGTTCAGATCTGAAATCATGGCACTCGGGCCCTAGTGACAAGCATTAAGCATAGCAAAGTCATAGAAACACTAACAAAACTAACTCGATTACATGATATATCTCATCCAACCCATCACCGTCCAGCAAGCCTACGATGGAATTACTCACGCACGGCGGTGAGCATCATGAAATTGGTGATGGAGGATGGTTGATGATGACGATGGCGACGCATTCCCCTCTCCGGAGCCCCAAACGGACTCCAGATCAGCCCTCCCAAGAGAGTTTAGGGCTTGGCGGCGGCTCCGTATCGTAAAACGCAATGAATCCTTCTCTCTGATTTTTTTCTCCCCGGACACGAATATATGGAGTTGGAGTTGAGGTCGGCGGAGCACCAGGGGGCGCGCCCAGGGGGTAGGGCACGCCCCCACCCTCGTGCCCAGGGTGTGGGCCCCCTGACCTTGATTCTTCCGCCAGTATTTTTATATTTTCCAAAAATAATCTCCGTGAAGTTTTAGGTCATTCCGAGAACTTTTGTTTCTGCACATAAATAACACCATGGCAATTCTGCTGAAAACAGCGTCACTCCGGGTTAGTTCCATTCAAATCATGCAAGTTAGAGTCCAAAACAAGGGCAAAAGTGTTTGGAAAAGTAGATACGACGGAGACGTATCAACTCCCCCAAGCTTAAACTTTGCTTGTCCTCAAGCAATTCAGTTGATAAACTGAAAGTGATAAAGAAAAACTTTTACAAACTCTGTTTGCTCTTGTTTTTGTAAATATGTAAAGCCAACATTCAAGTTTTCAGCAAAGATTATGAACTAACCACATTCATAATAACACTTAGGTCTCATGTTTACTCACATCAATGGCATAATCAGCTAACGAGCAATAATAATAAATGTCAGATGACAACACTTTCTCAAAACAATCATAATATGATATAACAAGATGGTATCTCGCTAGCCCTTTCCGAGACCGCAAAACATAAATGCAGAGCACCTTTAAAGATCAAGGACTGACTAGACATTGTAATTCATGGTAAAAGAGATCCAGTCATAGTAATACCCAATATAAACTAACAATAATACATGCAAATGACAGCAGTGCTCTCCAACTAGTGCTTTTAATAAGAGGGTGATGACTCAACATAAAAGTAAATAGATAGGCCCTTCGCAGAGGGAAGCAGGGATTTGTAGAGGTGCCAGAGCTCGGTTTTGAAATAGAGATAAATAATATTTTGAGCGGTATACTTTCATTGTCAACATAACAACCAAGAGTTGGCGATATCTTCCATGCTACACACATTATATGCGGTTCCCAAACAGAATGGTGACGTTTATACTCCCCCTCCACCAACAAGCATCAATCCATGGCTTGCTCGAAACAACGAGTGCCTCCAACTAACAACAGTCCCGGGGGAGTTTTGTTTGCAATTATTTTGATTTGATTTGCTTAAAGCATGGGACTGGGCATCCCGGTGACCAGCCATTTTCTCGTGAGTGAGGAGCGGAGTCCACTCCTCTTGAGAATAACCCACCTAACATGGAAGATACAGACAGCCCTAGTTGATACATGAGCTATTTGAGCATACAAAATAGAATTTCATTTGAAGGTTTAGAGTTTGGCACATACAAATTTACTTGGAACGGCAGGTAGATACCGCATATAGGAAGGTATGATGGACTCATATGGAATAACTTTGGGGTTTAAGGGATTGGATGCACAAGCAGTATTCCCGCTTAGTACAAGTGAAGGCTAGCAAAAGACTGGGAAGCGACCAGCTAGAGAGCGACAACAGTCATCAACATGCATTAAAATTAATTTACACTGGATGCAAGCATGAGTAGAATATAATCTACCATGAACATAAATATCGTGAAGGCTATGTTGATTTTGTTTCAACTACATGTGTGAACATGTGCCAAGTCAAGCCACTTAAATCATTCAAAGGAGGATACCACCCTATCATACCACATCACAACCATTTTAATAGCATGTTGGCACGCAAGGTAAACCATTATAAACTCCTAGCTAATCAAGCATGGCATAAGCAACTATGATCTCTAATTGTCATTGCAAACATGTTTATTCATAATAGGCTGAATCAGGAATGATGAACTAATCATATTTAAAAAAACAAGAGAGGTCGAGTTCATACCAGCTTTTCTCATCTCAATCATTTCATCGTATGTCGTCATAATTGCCTTTCACTCGCACGACCGAATGGTGTGTATAATAATAAGAGTGCACATGCATTGGACTAAGCTGGAATCTGCAAGCATTCAATAAACAGGAGAAGACAAGGCAATATGGGCTCATAGTTAAATCACCAATAATACATATAAGAGCCACTAAGCATTTTCATTATGGTCTTCTCCTCTCGACCCCCAAAGGAAAGAAAAGAAATAAAACTATTTACACGGGAAAGCTCCCAACAAGTAAAAGAAGAACGAGAAATCTTTTTGGGTTTTCTTTTTAATTAATACCACTACAGCATGGAAAGTAAACTAGCTAGAAGCTACAACTAATTTTTTTTCTTAAGGTTTATCAAACACACAAGAAGAAAGCATGAAAAAGAAAATAAACTAGCATGGATGGTACAATGAAAAAGTATGAGCACCGACACCTAGCAATGAGTGTGTGAACATAAATGTAATGTCGGTGAGAAATACGTACTCCCCCAAGCTTAGGCTTTTGGCCTAAGTTGTTCTATGCCCATGGATCAAAGTTGTAGCTGGGGTCGTACTAAGATGCAGCAGCTATTGCATCGTGGGCTGCATCTTGGAGGCGAGCTATTTCGGCCCTCCTCTCGTACTCTTCTGCCTCCTCTCTGGTTATGAAATATCTCCCCTTTGCTTGAAAGTCAAAGAAAGTAGAGGCAGGAAGAGCGACTTGATAGACGCGTCGTTTGTTAAAGATTAGTCGGTACTTAAGAGGTTTTTCATTCCTCTCAATAAACTGATGACGAACCATAGCCTCATAATCCAAATAAACAGGAGGCAACTCAATATCATAATCACGTATGGATATACCAAGAAAATTAGCTAGACGGGTTGCATAAACTCCAACAAAGAAGTCTCCATTAAATCTGTTATTATGCAACCTACATGCAACAATGGCTCCCAAATTATATTGTTTATCTCCTTATACAGCACTCCTGAGAACACTGAGGTCAGGAACACACATGTGACATGCTTCATCCTTACCATTTATGCACCTACCAATGAAGAGAGCAAAATAATGTATAGCAGGAAAATGAATGCTCCCTATGGTAGCTTGTGTTATATCTCTAGACTCCCCCACAGTTATACTAGCAAGAAAATCTCTAAACTCAAATTTGCGAGGCTCACTAGTGCTACCCCATTGTGGAAGTTTGCAAGCAGTGGTAAAATCCTCTAAGTCCATAGTATAAGAATTTTCATAAAGATCAAACAAGACAGTTGGAGAATTGCGTGATGATGTAAATTCAAACCTCCTCACAAAGGAATCAGTGAGATAATGATACTGACGGCACTTATCTGCCTCGAAGCTCTCAAGATCGGCATTACGCACATATGTGTAAAATTCTTCCTTGATTCCCGCTCGATCCATGAAGCCCTATGAAGGCCATTCACAGGCCCGCACTTGAGGTTCCCTTGGTGGCTCATCATCCGCATCGTGCATTGCGAGCCTGGGCTCTTGTTTCCTTGAAGAACCACCTTGGTACATTTTCCTAAACATATTTCTTCCTCTGAAAAATTTCTGAAAATTTTAGTAACTTCAAAATAAAAGTGAACCAAACTCAATAAAATTGATAGCAACTACTCCTACAAGTGCCTAGAGACTATATCATGCATTAGAACTACTTGGGACCATATAAATTTGACATGCAAGCTCAAGAACAGGGTCACCTAGGCAGCACAAATTTGCAATGAATAAAGCACTAGCGCAAAAACTAATTAGATAATTGGAGGAGTCACATACCAAAGAGCAATCCCCCAAAGCAGTTTTGTGAGAGGTGCTTTGAGCAAGGAGATCAAAAATATGAAAGGATCGAGAAGAGGTGTCTAGAGGGGGGTGATTAGACACTAGATGCCAAAAGTTGCAGTTTTTAATTTCTTTATGTTGAAGTGGAGTTTTGGCACAAGTTTAGCAATCACAATACATATCAAGCAAGCATGCAAAGAGTATATGAGCAGCGGAAAGTAAAGCATGCAACTTGCAAGAATGTAAAGGGAAGGGTTTGGAGAATTCAAACGCAATTGGAGACACGGATGTTTTTGTCGTGGTTCCGATAGGTGGTGCTATCGTACATCCACGTTGATGGAGACTTCAACCAACGAAGGGTAACGGTTGCGCGAGTCCACGAAGGGCTCCACCCACGATGGGTCCACGAAGAAGCAACCTTGTCTATCCCATCATGGCCATCGCCCACGAAGGACTTGCCTCACTAGCGGTAGATCTTCACGAAGTAGGCGATCTCCTTGCCCTTACAAACTCCTTGGTTCAACTCCACAATATTGTCGGAGGCTCCCAAGTGACACCTAGCCAATCTAGGAGACACCACTCTCCAAGAAGTAAAAAATGGTATGTTGATGATGAACTCCTTGCTCTTGTGCTTCAAATGATAGTCTCCCCAACACTCAACTCTCTCTCACAGGATTTGGATTTCGTGGAAAGAAGATTTGAGTGGAAAGCAACTTGGGGAAGGCTAGAGATCAAGATTCATATGGTAGGAATGGAATATCTTGGCCTCAACACATGAGTAGGTGGTTCTCTCTCAGAAAATGTGTATTCGAAGTGTAGGCTTGTTCTGATGGCTCTCTCCACGAATGAAGAGGAGGTGGAGGGGTATATATAGCCTCCACACAAAAACTAACCGTTACACACAATTTACCAATCTCAGTGGGACCGAATTGAGAAACTCGGTCGGACCGATTTAGTAAACCTAGTGACCGTTAGGATTTTCGGTGGGACTGACATGCAACTCGGTAGGACCGATATGGTTAGGGTTAGGGCATAACGTAATCTCGGTGAGACCAATTACACAAACTCGATGAGACCGATTTTGGTAATAAGCTAACCAGAGAGTTGGTCAGGCAAACTCGGTGAGACCGATTACACAAACTCGGTGGGGCCGATTTTGGTAATGAGCTAACCAGAGAGTTTGCATTGTAATCTCGGTAGTACCGATTGCTCAAACTCGGTGGGACCAATTTTGGTAATGAACATACACAGAGAGATTACAATCCCATCTCGGTGAGACCGAGATCCCTATCGGTGAAACCGATTTGCCTAGGGTTTGTGGCAGTGGCTATGACATCTGAACTCGGTGGCGCCGGATAGAAAGAATCGGTGGGGCCGAGTTTGACTTTTGGCTTAGGTCATATGTGGATGTGGGAAAGTAGTTGAAGGTTTTGGAGCATATCACTAAGCACTTTGAAGAGCAAGAACCTCATTAAGCAACACCTCATCCCTCCTTGATAGTATTGGCTTTTCCTATAGACTCAATGTGATCTTGGATCACTAAAATATAAAATGTAGAGTCTTGAGCTTGAAGCTTGAGCCAATCCTTTGTCCTTAGCATCTTGAAGGGGTTTCACATCCTTTAGTACATGCCACTTGATCTGTTGAACTTGTCTGAAACATACTAGGTAAAAGTATTAGTCCAACAAGAGATATGTTGTCATTAATTACCAAAACCACCCAGGGAGCACTTGTGCTTTCAATCTCCCCCTTTTTGGTAATTGATGGCAACATACATCAAAGCTTTTAGATAAAGATATAGAGAATAGCAAGTAAAGCTTTGAAAAGACATGTAACATGCATAGGCTCCCCCTACATGTATGCAACCATGTGAATATGAGATATAGAAGCATGTGAGAGCATAACCATGACAGAGCAAGCAATGAGTTACATGTATCTTGGCTATATGCATCAGAGCAAAAGATATGAATAAAGGAAATGTACCTTCATGCCCATGAGTCCTTCTTGCAAACAATATGTACATCAGCAAGAATTTCTCATACACATGACTATGATGCATATACTTAACTTGTGGTCTTGAGTTGGCTAGGATGAGATGAATCTGCGTAAACAAGGTTAGATAACACAGATGCACCTACTAGCTAGAGCAAACAAAAGAAACACAAGAGTACCAAGACTGGGATGACATGTAGAGTGAGTACTGAGTACCACGATAGATATTGACATGTCCCCAAAGAAAAGGATATGCAATGAATTTAAGAAGTTTCTTTCCCTTGGAAGTCTTGCTCCCCGTGAATCTAGCATGGGATACTGGGAGAAGAAAGGGAACAGAAAAACAGAGCTCAAAGAAACAAATGAACAGAGCTATTGCAAATAAGCAACAAATGAACAGAGCTATTGCAAATAAGCACATATGAACATGTCTTTCCCCCAAGAAGACATGTGTCATCTCTCCTCTTGAACATCAAGCATCTGGGATCCTTGAAGATTACTCTTTCTTGGAGTATTCTCTCCCCCTGGAGATATCTTTCTCCCCCTGTTGAAGTATATCTCTCTCCCTTTGATTAAGCTTTAATGTGATCTCTCTCTCCCCCTTTGACATCAATTTCCAAGAAGGGTTCTCAGGAAATTGTTGTGAATGGGCTTGATCCTTGAGTCACAGCACAAAGCACTGAGAAAAATGTGATGCTTGTAGAGGACAAGATTCATTGAGTGGAGCAGGATCAAGAATAAAGCAGGAATAAATGGCAAAATGTTTTTCCTGTAGTGAAGTCGGTGTCACCGAGTTGGATGCTTCGGTGGTACCGAAAATCTTCGGCTAGACCGAAAACATGAAACCGGTGAGACCGAGTTCATCACAGAGAAAAACACTTGTCACCTCAGCTCACTAGACAAATAAGATCTCACAAAGATTTGCAAGGAATTTACTAAAAGGTTTGCAAGGAATTTGATGCAAGAAAATGCAGAACAGAAAATAAAAGAGAAGAAACTAACAAAGGAGTCTAGATGAAGTAAAGAAGAGAAGGGAATAAATATGCAAAGGACAAAATGCAAGAACTCAAGAAAACACAAGAGAACTTCATCTAGAATTGGGCGGTGAAAAAGTCACCTATGTTAGAGTATATTGACTTAGGAGTCAAGTGAGATCACTTGATCATAGGTCATACTCATCGTTTAAGCTCAAAATGGGGTTACCATTTTTTGTTTAAGCATTTTGATGTATTCACATCTTGTAGAGTTGCTTTGACTCATGTCTTGGAGTAAAGCTTCTCTAAGATGGAATAACATACCTTGGGTGGCGGTGTTGATCGTGATCATGTAGTTGAACTTGTGTGAGTTGCTCAAGGTTGATGTAGCCCATCAAGAGTTGGGAGCACCCTCTGGATTTTGAGTTCATCTACCTACATGGGTTAGTTTTCGCAAGGAAGAGCACTTGTGTATCCAACATGACAATCATGAAACTCAACATAGAATTTGTCAAAGGATATGTTTGAAAGGTGTTGTGCTTCCTTGTCTTCAACCACCATTGTGTAGAGACTTGGTGATGTAGAGATCGCTCAAGATGTGAGTGAGTTGCAATCTCATGGAATTAGATTCATCCAAGTACCTACAAGGGTTAGACAACATGCAAGAGCGCAAATGTATCCAAGACTTATGAATATCATCATAAGAGAATTATCAAGGATTAGTCGTAAGCTCAAGTCTTGCATGTATCCAATGGGGTTCCTACTCCAAGTTTGAAGCATCAATGATGTTCAATTCACCTCTTAACCTGCAAAATACTTTCTCATCAAGTGGTTTAGTGAATATATCCGCTAATTGCTTATCGGTGCGAACGTGCTTAAGGTTTATGTCACCCTTAGCAACGTGATCTCGAATGAAATGATGACGAACTTCAATATGCTTAGTTCGAGAGTGTTGCACGGGATTGTGAGCAATCTTAATAGCACTTTCATTGTCACAAAGTAATGGAACATGTTTGACATATATCCCATGATCTTTAAGAGTTTGGGTCATCCAAAGTAATTGAGCACAACATGAACCAGCGGCAATGTATTCCGCTTCAGCGGTGGATAAGGATACCGAGTTTTGTTTCTTGGAAGACCAAGACACAAGAGATCTACCAAGAAATTGACAAGTACCCGAAGTGGACTTCCTATCAACCTTGTCACCGGCATAGTCCGAGTTGGAGTAGCCAACAAGATCAAAGGAGGACCTCTTAGGATACCAAATGCCAAAATTTGGTGTATGGATTAAGTATCTCACTATCCTTTTCACGGCCTTAAGATGACATTCCTTAGGTGCTGCTTGATATCGTGCACACATGCACACACTTAGCATGATATCGGGACGTGAAGCACATAGATATAATAATGAACCAATCATAGAGGGATAATCCTTTTGATCAACCGGTTCACCATCTTTGGTCAAGTCAAGATGTCCACTAGTAGGCATGGGTGTAGTCATACCTTTGCATTCTTGCATATTGAACTTCTTGAATAAGTCCTTGGTGTACTTCGTTTGAGAAACAAAGGTGCCTTCCTTAGTTTGCTTGATTTGCAAACCAAGAAAGAACTTGAGTTCACTCATCATAGACATCTCAAACTTCTCCGACATTAGCTTCCCAAACTTTTCACTAAAATGAGGGTTAGTAGATCCAAATATGATATCATCGACATAAATTTGGCATACAAATAGTTCTCCATTAACCCTTTTAGTAAAAAGTGTAGAATCTATTTTTCCAATTTCAAAGCCTTTTTCAATAAGGAACTTGGTCAAGCATTTATACCATGCTCTAGGAGCTTGTTTAAGACCATAAAGGGCTTTGTGAAGTTTGTAAACATGATTAGGTTTCTTAGGATTGACAAAGCCGGGAGGTTGTTTAACATAAACTTCCTCCTCAATTTCACCATTTAGAAAAGCACTTTTAATGTCCATTTGGTACAAGGTGATATCATGGTGATTAGCATAAGCAAGTAAGATGCGAATGGACTCAAGTCTAGCAACGGGAGCATATGTCTCACCATAGTCCATACCTTCGACTTGAGTGTAGCCTTGGGTGACGAGACATGCTTTGTTGCGAACCACTTGTCCATCTTCATCTTGCTTGTTGCGAAACACCCATTTGGTACCAATGATGTTGTGGTTGTTGTCGGGCTTCTCGACCAATGTCCACACTTGATTTCTCTCAAAGTTATGTAGTTCAAGGAATAGTTTGGAAATCTTTCCTCAAGAAATCTCCATAAAGTATAGGCACAATCAAGAGTAGGCAAACATCCAATCAAATTTCTAGGCAAGCCTCTAGTGATAAGATTAACAGTTCTAAGATTGCGAATCATGTCAATGGACTCATCAAGGGTAGGATGCAAAGGATCAACATGAGGTGCACAAGGGCTAGTAATATACTTGTTCAAATGATTTCATTAAAGATCACAAGCATCTCATTTTTTCACTCATGAAAATATTCTCCATCAAGAATAGGCACTCTATGTCTAAGATGTTGGGGATCGTAGCAGAAATTTAAAATTTTCTACGCATCACCAAGATCAATCTATGGAGTAATCTAGCAACGAGGGGAAGGAGAGTGCGTCTACATACCCTTGTAGATCGCTAAGCAGAAGCGTTGCAAGAACGCGGATGAGGTAGTCGTACTCGTGGCGATTCAGATCACGGTCGATTCCGATCTAAGCGCCGAACAACGGCGCCTTCGCGTTCAACACACGTGCAGCCCGGTGACGTCTCCCATGCCTTGATCCAGCAAGGAGAGAGGGAGAGGTTGGGGAAGACTCCGTCCAGCAGCAGCACGACGGCGTGGTGGTGGTGGAGCGCGGTACTCCAGCAGGGCTTCGCCAAGCACTACGAGAGACGAGGAGTGAGAGAGGTAGGGCTGCGCCTTGGGAGAGAGAGACTCGTGTGTTAGGCAGCCCCAAATCCTCCACTATATATAGGGGCAAGGGGGAGGGGAGGCGCCCTAGGGTTTCCCCTAGGGGGGCGGCGGCCAGGGCAGATGGGATCTCCCCCTTGGGTGACTTGGCCCCCAAGCCAGGAGGTGGGAACCCTAGATGGGGCGCCCCAAACCCCCTGGTCACGTGGGAATAGGTGAGGGGGGCGCACAGCCCCTTAGTGGGCTGGTTTTTCCCCCTTCCCTTGGCCCATGAAGCCCCCAACACTTGTCGGGGCTCCCGAAACACCTTTCGGTCATGTTGGTCATCACCCGGTACCTCCGGAACACTTCCGGACTCCAAAACCCTTCGTCCAATATATCAATCTTCACCTCCGGACCATTCCGGAACCCCTCGTGACGTCTGGGATCTCATCCGGGACTCCGAACAACATTTGGTAACCGCGTACATACTTTCCCTATAACCCTAGCGTCATCGAACCTTAAGTGTGTAGACCCTACGGGCTCGGGAATCATGCAGACATGACCGAGACATCTCTCTGGTCAATAACCAACAGCGGGATCTGGATACCCATGTTGGCTCCCACATGTTCCACGATGATCTCATCGGATGAACCACGATGTCAAGGATTCAGTCAATCCCGTATACAATTCCCTTTGTCTACCGGTATAGTACTTGCCCGAGATTCGATCGCGGTATCCCGATACCTTGTTCAATCTCGTTACCGGCAAGTCTCTTTACTCGTTCTATAACACATCATCCCGTGATCAACTCCTTGGTCACATTGTGCACATTATGATGATGTCCTACCGAGTGGGCGCAGAGATACCTCTCCGTTTACACGGAATGACAAATCCCAGTCTCGATTCGTGCCAACCCAACAGACACTTTCGGAGATACCCGTAGTGCACCTTTATAGCCACCCAGTTACGTTGTGACGTTTGGTACACCCAAAGCATTCCTACGGTATCCGGGAGTTGCACAATCTCATGGTCTAAGGAAATGATACTTGACATTAGAAAAGCTTTAGCAGACGAACTATACGATCTTGTGCTAGGCTTAGGATTGGGCCTTGTCCATCACATCATTCTCCTAATGATGTGATCCCATTATCAACGACATCTAATGTCCATGGTCAGGAAACCGTAACCATCTATTGATCAACGAGCTAGTCAACTAGAGGCTCACTAGGGACATGGTGTTGTCTATGTATCCACACATGTATCTGAGTTTCCTATCAATACAATTATAGCATGGATAATAAACGATTATCATGAACAAGGAAATATAATAATAACCAATTTATTATTGCCTACGGCATATTTCCAACAGTCTCCCACTTGCACTAGAGTCAATAATCTAGTTCACATCGCTATGTGATTAACACTCATAGGTCACATCGCCATGTGACTAACACCCAAGAGTTTACTAGAGTCAATAATCTAGTTCACATCATTATGTGATTAACACTCAATGAGTTCTGGGTTTTTTCATGTTATGCTTGTGAGAGAGGTTATAGTCAACGGGTCTACAACAATCAGATCCGCATGTACTTCGCAAAACTTTATGTCATATCGTAGATGCTGCTACCATGTTCCACTTGGAGCTATTCCAAATGGTTGCTCCATTATACATATCCGGGTTTTCTACTCATAGTCATCCGGATAGGTGTTAAAGCTTGCACCGACGTAACTCTTAACGTCGAACTCTTTATCACCTCCATAACCGAGAAATATTTCCTTATTCCTCTAAGGATAATTTTGACCACTGTCTAGTGATCCAATCCTGGATCACCTTTGTACCCTCTTGCCAGACATGTGGCAAGGCACAAATCAGGTGCGGTACTCAGCATGGCATACCGTATAGAGCCTATGACAAAAGCATAGGGGACGACCTTCGTCCTTCCTCTTTCTTCTGCCGTGGTCAAGCTTTGAGTCCTACTCAACTTCACACCTTACAACTCAAGTAAGAATCCCTTCTTTGACTGATCTATTTTGAACTCCTTCAAAATCATGTCAAGGTGTGCGTTCTTTGAAAGTATCATCGGGCGTCTTGATCTATCTCTATAGATCTTGATGCCCAATATGTAAGCAGCTTTATCCAGGTCTTCCTTTGAAAATCACTCTTCAAACAACCGTTTATGCTTTCCAGAAATTCCACATTATTTCGGATCAACAATATGTCATCCACATATACTTATCAGAAATGTTGTAGTGCTCCCACTCACTTTCTTGTAAATACAAGTTTCTAGCAAACATTGTATAAACCTAAAAACTTTGATCACTCCATCAAAGCATATATTCCGACTCCGAGATGCTTGCTCTAGTCCATAGACGGATCGCTGGAGCTAGCATACCTTTTTGCATCCTTAGGATCGGCAAAACCTTCTGGTTGTATCACATTCAACCTTTCCTCACGAAAACTGGTAAAGAAACCTCGTTTTGACATCCATCTGCCACATCAAAAAATGCAGCTAATGCTAACATGATTCCGACGGACTTAAGCATCGCTACGGGTGAGAAAATCTCATCGTAGTCAACTCCTTGAACTTGTGAAAAGACTCTTTGCCACAAGTCGAGCTTCATAGACGGTAACATTACCGTCCATGTCCGTCTTCTTCTTAAAGATCCATTTATCTCAATGGCATGCCGATCATCGGGCAAGTCCACCAAAGTCCATACTTTGTTCTGATACATGGATCCTATCTCGGATTTCATGCCTTCTAACCATTTGTCGGAATACGGGCCCACCATCGCTTCTCCATAGCTCGTAGGCTCATTGTTGTCTAACAACATGATATCCAAGACATGATTACCGTACTGCTACCTCTTGAGCACTGTGTTGGATTTCCCCGAAGAGGAAGGGATGATGCAGCAAAGTAGCGTAAGTATTTCCCTCAGTTTTTGAGAACCAAGGTATCAATCCAGTAGGAGCCTACGCTCAAGTCCCTCGTACCTACACAAATAACAAACTCTCGCAACCAACGCGATAAAGGGGTTGTCAATCCCTTCACGGCCACTTGCAAGGATTAAAACTGATAAAAGAGATAGATAATATTTTTGGTATTTTTGGTATAAGAAAGCAAAGTAAAACAAAGCAAAAGTAAAGTAAAGGTAGATTGATATGATGAGAATAGACCCGGGGGCCATAGGTTTCACTAGAGGCTTCTCTCGAGAGCATAAGTATTCTACGGTGGGTGAACAAATTACTGTTGAGCAATTGACAGAATTGAGCATAGTTATGAGAGTATCTAGGCATGATCATGTATATAGGCATCACGTCCGAACCAAGTAGACCGACTCCTGCCTGCATCTACTACTATTACTCCACTCATCGACCGCTATCCAGCATGCATCTAGAGTATTAAGTTAAAAACAGAGTAACGCCTTAAGCAAGATGACATGATGTAGAGGGATAAATTCATGCAATATGATATAAACCCCATCTTGTTATCCTCGATGGTAACGATACAATACGTGCCTTGCTGCCCCTGCTGTCACTGGGAAAGGACACCGCAAGATCGAACCCAAAGCTAAGCACCTCTCCCATTGCAAGAAGAACCAATCTAGTTGGCCAAACCAAACTGATAAATCAAAGAGACTTGCAAAGATAACCAATCATACATAAAAGATTTCAGAGAAGAATCAAATATTGTTCATAGACAATCTTGATCATAAACCCACAATTCATTGGTCTCAACAAACACACCGCAAAAAGAAGATTACATCGAATAGATCTCCACAAGAGAGGGGGAGAACTTTGTATTGAGATCCAAAAAGAGAGAAGAAGCCATCTAGCTAATAACTATGGACCCGAAGGTCTGAGGTAAACTACTCACACTTCATCGGTAGGGCTAGGATGATGTAGAAGCCCTCCGTGATCGATTGCCCCCTCCGACGGAGCTCCGGAAAAGGCCCCAAGATGGGATCTCGTGGATACAGAAAGTTACGGCGGTGGAATTAGGGTTTTGGCTCCGTATTTGATCTTGCGGGGGTACGTGGATATATATAGGAGGAAGGAGGGCGTCGGAGGTGCATCGGAGGGCCCACGAGGCAGGGGGCGCGCCCCCCACCCTCGTGAGCACCTCCCTTGTGCCTTGACGTGGGGTCCAAGTCTCCTGGATTGCTTCTGTTGAGAAAATCACGTTCCCGAAGGTTTCATTCCGTTTGGACTCCGTTTGATATTCCGTTTTTCCGAAACACTGAAATAGGCAAAAAAACAGCAATTCTGGGCTGGGCCTCCGGTTAATAGGTTAGTCCCAAAAGTAATATAAAAGTGAATAATAAAGCCCAATATAGTCCAAAACAGTAGATGATATAGCATGGAGCAATCAAAAATTATAGATACGTTGGAGACGTATCAGGCATCCCCAAGCTTAATTCCTGCTCATCCTCGAGTAGGTAAATGATAAAAAAGAACTTTTTATGCGGAGTGCTACTTAGCATAATATCAATGTAAATCTTCTCAATTGTGATATGAATATTCAGATCCATAAGATTCAAGACAAAAGTTCATATTGACATAAAAAAAATACTTCAAGCATACTAATAAAGCAATCATGTCTTCTCAAAATAACATGGCCAAAGAAAGTTATCCCTACAAAATCATATAGTCTGGCTATGCTCTATCTTCACCACACAAAGTATTTAAATCTTGCACAACCCCGATGACAAGCCAACCAATTGTTTCATACTTAAAGAATTTTCAAACTTTTTCAATCTTCACGCAATACATGAGCGTGAGCCATGGACATAGCACTATATGTGGAATAGAATGGTGGTTGTGGAGAAGGCAAAAAGGAGAAGATAGTCTCACATCAACTAGGCGTATCAACGAGCTATGGAGATGCTCATCAATAGATATCAATGTGAGTGAGTAGGGATTGCCATGCAACGGATGCACTAGAGCTATAAGTATATGAAAGCTCATCAAAAGAAACTAAGTGGGTGTGCATCCAACTCACTTGCTCACGAAGACCTAGGGCAATTTGAGGAAGCCCATCATTGGAATATACAAGCCAAGTTCTATAATGAAAATTCCCACTAGTAAATGAAAGTGACAAAATGAGAGACTCTCTATCATGAAGATCTTGGTGCTACTTTGAAGCACAAGTGTGGTAAAAGGATAGTAACATTGTCCCTTCTCTCTTATTCTCTCATTTTTTTATTCTTTTTTTCTTTTGGCCTTTCTTTTTTTCTCTTTTTTTTTCTTGGCCTCTCTTTTTTTTCTTTTTTTTTCCGGAGTCTCATCCCGACTTGTGGGGGAATCATAGTCTCCATCATCCTTTCCTCACTTGGGACAATGCTCTAATAATGATGATCATCACACTTTTATTTTTCTTACAACTCAACAATTACAACTTGAAACTTAGAACAAAATATGACTCTATATGAATGCCTCCGGCGGTGTACTGGGATATACAATGAATCAAGAGTGACATGTATGAAATAATTATGAACGGTGGCTTTGCCACAAATACGATATCAACTACATGATCATGCTAGCAATATGACAATGATGGAGCGTGTCATATTAAACGGAACGGTGGAAAGTTGCATGGCAATATATCTCAGGATGGCTATGGAAATGCCATAATAGGTAGGTATGGTGGCTGTTTTGAGGAAGGTTAATGGTGGGTGTATGATACCGGCGAAAGGTGCGCGGTATTAGAGAGGCTAGCAATGGTGGAAGGATGGGAAAAAGTGCATATGATCCATGGACTCAACATTAAACATAAAGAACTCATATACTTATTGCGAAAATTTAGAAGTTATCAAAAACCAAAGTATTACGCGCATGCTCCTAGGGGGATAGATTGGTAGGAAAAGACCATCGCTCGTCCCCGACCGCCACTCATAAGGAAGACAATCAATAAATAAATCATGCTCCGACTTCATCACACAACGGTTCACCATACGTGCATGCTACGGGAATCACAAACTTCAACACAAGTATTCTTTAAATTCACAATTACTCAACTAGCATAACTCTAATATCACCATCCCTATATCTCAAAACGATTATCAAGCATCGAATTTTTCTTAGTATTCAACACACTCAAAAGAAAGGTTCACAAATCTAGAATACCAAGCATATTTTATTCTTAAGTAATTTACCATGCTATTTAAAGACTCTCAAAATAATTTAAGTGAAGCATGAGAGATCAATAGTTTCTTTAAAACAAGTCTACCACCGTGCTCTAAAAGATCTAAGTGAAGCACTAGAGCAAAAATCATATAGATCAAAAGATATAAGTGAAGCACATAGAGTATTCTATCAAATTCCAATTCATATATGGCTCTCTCAAAAGGTGTGTACAGCAAGGATGATTGTGGCACACTAACAAACAAAGACACAAATAACACAAGACGCTCCAAGCAAAACACTTATCATGTTGGTGAATAAAAATATAGCTCCAAGTAAATTACCGATGGAAGTAGACGAAAGAGGGGATGCCTTCCGGGGCATCCCCAAGCTTTGACTTTTTGGTGTCCTTGGATTATCTTGGGGGTGCCATGGGCATCCCCAAGCTTAGGCTCTTGCCACTCCTTGTTCCGTAATCCATCAAAAGATTTCACTCAAAACTTGAAAACTTCACAACACAAAACTCAACAGAAATCTCGTGAGCTCCGTTAGAGAAAGAAAACATAAAACTACTTTAAGGTACTGTAATGAACTCATCCTTTATTTATATTGGTGTTAAACCTACTGTATTCCAACTTCTCTATGGATTATAAACTCTTTTACTAGCCATAGATTCATCAAAACAAGTAAACAGCACACGAAAAACAGAATCTGTCAAAAACAGAACAGTCTATAGTAATCTGTAACTAACGCAAACTTCTGGAACCCAAAAAATTCTACCAAAAATTGGAAGACCTGGAAAATTTGTTTATTGAACATCAGCAATTGGAATCAATATTTTATCACGTTCTGGTGATTTTTAACAATTCGGGCACTGGGCGCAAAGATTCTGGAAATTACAACAAGATCAAATAACTCTATTCCAAGAAGTTCCAATAGGTCTAACTTGGCACAAACACTAATTTAAGAACACAAACACAACTAACCAGAGACTAAACAAATTTTATTTCTTCCTAAACAGAAACAAAAAAGCAAAAACAAAAATTGGGTTGCCTCCCAACAAGCGCTATCGTTTAACGCCCCTAGCTAGGCATAAAGATACGGATAGATCTAGGTATTGCCATCTTTGGTAGGCAATTCTTCAATGAGGCACTTACGATTCTTGGGAGAAATTTCATTAAAAATTAATCCTTTAGGCACAAAACCAAGAAAATCATCTATAACAATTGGTTCCTTAATGATAGCAAAAAGATCGGGATGAACACTTATTGATTTTAGATCCGCAGTTTCTTTACTAGAAGATTCACCCTTATTTTTAGGAACATAAACAAGCTTGGTAGTTTTGGTAGGAGGATTTGGAGTATTTTTAGCTGAAGAAAAAGCGGACCCCAAGTTGGTAATAATTCCCTCAAGTTTATCGATCCTAATAGAATCTTGATCCATTTTTTCATTGACCATGGGTTCCTTTTCCTTAGAATTTTTCAGAACGACTCCAACCTTAGATCCATATTGAGTAATTTGGTTGTGGATCTTTTTATCCAAATTTTCAATAAATTCAATAGTACGAACTTTATTTTCAATAATTTCAAGCCTTTGCATTACATGCTCCAAAGTTAACGTAGTTCCATTAACCATAAGAGGTGGTGAGCCAAATAGATCTATCAAAGCATTATAAGAATCAAAAGTATGGCTACCCAAGAAATTCCCTCCGGTAATGGTGTCAAGGATATATCTATACCAAGGAGCAGCGCCGGCATAGAAATTGCGAAGAAGAACAGAAGTGGAAAGCTTCCTAGTAGATTTATTTTGAGCATTACAAATTCTACACCAAGCATCTTTTAGATTTTCTCCCTCCCTTTGTTTAAAATTAAGAACTTCATATTCCGGCGTAATAACGAGGATAGGAGGACTAGCCATAACGACAAGAAAGCGAGAAAACGGCAAACGGAGAGAGAGAGAGGAGGAGGAAAAGGAGAAGGCAAATAAAACAGCTAGGGTGAAGTGGGGGAGAGGAAAACGAGAGGCAAATGGCAAATAATGTAATGCGGGAGATGAGATAGTGATGGGTACTTGGTATGTTGACTTTTTGCGTAGATCTCCCTGGCAACGGCGCCAGAAATTCTTCTTGCTACCTCTTGAGCACTGCGTTGGATTTCCCCGAAGAGGAAGGGATGATGCAGCAAAGTAGTGTAAGTATTTCCCTCAGTTTTTGAGAACCAAGGTATCAATCCAGTAGGAGCCTACGCTCAAGTCCCTCGTACCTACACAAATAACAAACTCTCGCAACCAACGCGATAAAGGGGTTGTCAATCCCTTCACGGCCACTTGCAAGGATTAAAATTGATAAAAGAGATAGATAATATTTTTGGTATTTTTGGTATAAGAAAGCAAAGTAAACAAAGCAAAAGTAAAGTAAAGGTAGATTGATATGATGAGAATAGACCCGGGGGCCATAGGTTTCACTAGAGGCTTCTCTCGAGAGCATAAGTATTCTACGGTGGGTGAACAAATTACTGTTGAGCAATTGACAGAATTGAGCATAGTTATGAGAGTATCTAGGCATGATCATGTATATAGGCATCACGTCCGAACCAAGTAGACCGACTCCTGCCTGCATCTACTACTATTACTCCACTCATCGACCGCTATCCAGCATGCATCTAGAGTATTAAGTTAAAAACAGAGTAACGCCTTAAGCAAGATGACATGATGTAGAGGGATAAATTCATGCAATATGATATAAACCCCATCTTGTTATCCTTGATGGCAACGATACAATACGTGCCTTGCTGCCCCTGCTGTCACTGGGAAAGGACACCGCAAGATCGAACCCAAAGCTAAGCACCTCTCCCATTGCAAGAAGAACCAATCTAGTTGGCCAAACCAAACTGATAAATCGAAGAGACTTGCAAAGATAACCAATCATACATAAAAGATTTCAGAGAAGAACCAAATATTGTTCATAGATAATCTTGATCATAAACCCACAATTCATCGGCCTCAACAAACACACCGCAAAAAGAAGATTACATCGAATAGATCTCCACAAGAGAGGGGGAGAACTTTGTATTGAGATCCGAAGGTCTGAGGTAAACTACTCACACTTCATCGGTAGGGCTAGGATGATGTAGAAGCCCTCCGTGATCGATTGCCCCCTCCGGCGGAGCTCCGGAAAAGGCCCCAAGATGGGATCTCGTGGATACAGAAAGTTACGGCGGTGGAATTAGGGTTTTGGCTCCGTATTTGATCTTGCGGGGGTACGTGGATATATATAGGAGGAAGGAGGGCGTCGGAGGTGCATCGGAGGGCCCACGAGGCAGGGGGCGCGCCCTAGGGGGGGCGCCCCCCACCCTCGTGAGCACCTCCCTTGTGCCTTGACGTGGGGTCCAAGTCTCCTGGATTGCTTCTGTTGAGAAAATCACGTTCCCGAAGGTTTCATTCCGTTTGGACTCCGTTTGATATTCCGTTTTTCCGAAACACTAAAATAGGCAAAAAAACAGCAATTCTGGGCTGGGCCTCCGGTTAATAGGTTAGTCCCAAAAGTAATATAAAAGTGAAAAATAAAGCCCAGTATAGTCCAAAGTAGTAGATAATATAACATGGAGCAATCAAAAATTATAGATACGTTGGAGACGTATCACGTACCACTCAGGAGTAGTATATATCCTTGTCGACCTACGAGGTTCGATAGCAACTTGATCCGAAGCTTCATGATCACTATCACTAACTTCCTCTTCAACAGACGTAGGCGCCACAGAAACATCTTTCTGTGTTGCACCACTTTCCGGTTGAAGTAGAGGTTCAACAACCTCATCAAGTTCTATCTTCCTCCACTCAATTCTTTCGAGAGAAACTCCTTCTCGAGAAAGGACCCGTTCTTCGCGACAAGCAATTTGCCCTCGGATCTGAGATAGAAGGTATACCCAACTGTCACCTTTGGGTATCCTATGAAGATGTGTTTGTCTGCTTTGGGTTCGAGCTTCTTTGGCTGAAGCCTTAAGCATCGCAGCCCCAAACATTAAGAAACGACAACTTTGGTTTCTTGCCAAACCAATGTTCATACGACGTCGTCTCAACGGACTTAGATGGTGCCCTATCCAAAGTGAATGCAGTTGTCTCTAACGCATAACCTCAAAATGATAGCGGTAGATCGGTAAGAGACATCATACATCACACCATATCTCATAAGGTTCGATTACGACGTCCGGACACACCATTATGCTGTGGTGTTCAAGGTGGTGTCAACTGTGAAACAATTTCACAATGTGTTAAGTGATTGCCAAACTCATAACTCAGAAATTCTCCATCGATCAGATCGTAGGAATTTGATCTTCTTGTTAGATGGTTCTTAACTTCACTCTGAAATTGCTTGAACTTTTCAAACGTTTCAGACTTCTGCTTCATTAAGTAAATACACCCATATCTACTCAAATCGTCAGTGAAGATGAGAAAATAGCGATGTCCACCGCACGCCTCAATTTTTATTGGATCACACACATCAGCATGTACGATTTCCAACAAGTCACTTGCCCGTTTCATTGTACCTGAAAACGGGGTCTTAGTCATCCTGCCCATGAGGCATGGCTCGCATGTGTCAAGCGATTCAAAATCAAGTGACTCCAAACATCCATCAACATGGAGTTTCTTCATGCATTGTACGCCAATATGACCTAAGCGGCAGTGCCACAAGAAAGTGGTACTATCATTATTAACTCTACATCTTTTGGCGTGAACATGTGTATTACCACGGCCGAGATTCAATGAACCATTCACATAGGGTGCATGACCATGAAAGGTATTATTCATGTAAACAGAATAACCATTATTCTCTAACTTAAATGAATAACCGTATTGCAATGAACATGATCTAATCATATTCATGCTCAACGTAGACACCTGATAACATTTATCCAGGTTCAATACTAATCCCGAAGGCAGATGGAGCGTGCGATGGTGATCTCATCAACTTTGGAAACACTTCCAACACACATCGTCACCTCTCCCTTAGCCAGTCTCCGTTTAGTCCGTAGCTTTTGCTTCAAGTCACCATTAATAGCAACTGAACCGGTATCCAATACCCAGGTGCTACCAGGAGTACTAGTAAGGTACACATTAATAACACGTATATACTTTGTTGAAGTTGCCAGCCTTCTTATCTACCATGCATTTGGGGTAGTTCCGCTACCAGTGACCATTCCCCTTACAATAGAAGCACTCAGTCTCGGGTTTGGGTTCAACCTTGGGTTCCTTCATTGGAGCGGCAACTAGTTTGCCGTTCATGAAGTTTCCCTTCTAGCCCTTGCCCATCTTGAAACTAGTGGTCTTGTTAAACCATCAACACTTGATGTTCCTTCTTGATTTCTACTTTTTTGCGGTCTTAAGCACCGCGAACAGCTCCGGGATCATCTCCATCCCTTGCATGTCATAGTTCATCACGAAGATCTAGTAGCTTAGTGATAGTGACTAGAGAACTCTATCAATCACTATCTTATCTAGAAGTTTAACTCCCACTTGATTCAAGTGATTGTAGCACCCAGACATTCTGAGCACATGCTCACTAGCTGAGCTATTCTCCTCCATCTTGTAGGCAAAGAACTTGTCAGAGATCTCATACCTCTCAACACGGGCATGAGCCTGAAATCCCAATTTTAGCTCTTGGAACATCTCATATGTTCTATGGCGTTCAAAACGTCATTGGAATCCCGATTCTAAGTCGTAAAGTATGGTGCACTTAACTATCAAGTAGTCATCGGGAAGTATCTGTCAGATGTTCATAACATCCACAGACGACGCTGGAGGGGTTGGCACACCGAGCGGTGCATCAAAGACACAAGCCTTCTGTGTAGCAGTGAGGACACTCCTCAGGCAACGGACCTAGTCCGCATCATTGCTTACAATATCTTTCAACTTAATCTTTCTCTAGGAACGTATTGAAACAGGGAGCTACAACGCGAGCTATTGATCTACAATCCTTTTTGAAAACACAACTTAGACTATTGATCATGATAATTAAGTTCATCTAATCAAATTATTTAATGAACTCCCACTCAGACAGACATCCCTCTAGTCATCTAAGTGATACATGATCCGAGTCAACTAGGCCGTGTCCGATCATCACGTGAGACGGACTAGTCATCATCGGTGAACATCTTCATGTTGATCGTATCTTCTATACGACTCATGTTCGACCTTTCGGTCTTCCGTGTTCCGAGGCCATGTCTGTACATGCCAGGCTCGTCAAAGTCAACCTAAGTGTATTGCGTGTGTAAATCTGGCTTACACCCATTGTATTCGAATGTTAGAATCTATCACACCCGATCATCACGTGGTGCTTCAAAACAATGAACCTTCGCAACGGTGCACAGTTAGGGGGAACACTTTCTTGAAATTATTGTGAGGGATCATCTTATTTAAGCTACCGTCGTTCTAAGCAAATAAGATGTAAGAACATGATAAACATCACATGCAATCAAATAGTGACATGATATGTCCATTATCACTTCGCTCCTTTTGATCTCCATCTTCGGGGCTCCATGATCATCATCGTCACCGGCATGACACCATGATCTCTATCATCGTGTCTTCATGAAGTTGTCTCGCCAACTATTACTTCTACTACTATGGCTAACGGTTAGCAATAAAGTAAAGTAATTACATGGCGATTTCAATGACACGCAGGTCATACAACAAATTAAGACAACTCCTATGGTTCCTGCCGGTTGTCATACTCATCGACATGCAAGTCATGATTCCTATTACAAGAACATGATCAATCTCATACATCACATATATCATTCATCACACCCTTTGGACATATCACATCACACGGCACATGCTGCAAGAACAAGTTAGACGTCCTCTAATTGTTGTTGCAAATTTTTACGTGGCTGCTATAGGTTTCTACCAAGAACATTTCTTACCTACGACAAAACCACAACGTGATATGCCAATTTCTATTTACCCTTCATAAGGACCCTTTTCATCGAATCCGATCCGACTAGAGTGGGAGAGATATACACCCGCTAGCCACCTTATGCAACTAGTGCATGTCAATCGGTGGAACCTGTCTCACGTAAGAGTACGTGTAAGGTCGGTCCGGGCCGCTTCATCCCACGATGCCGCCGAATCAAGATAAGACTAGTAACGGCAAGTAAATTGACAAAATCGACGCCCACAACAACTTGTTTTCTACTCATGAATAGAAACTACGCATAGACCTAGCTCATGATGCCACTGTTGGGGATCGTAGCAGAAATTTAAAATTTTCTACGCATCACCAAGATCAATCTATGGAGTAATCTAGCAACGAGGGGAAGGAGAGTGCATCTACATACCCTTGTAGATCGCTAAGCAGAAGCGTTGCAAGAACGCGGATGAGGTAGTCGTACTCGTGGCGATTCAGATCGTGGTCGATTCCGATCTAAGCGCCGAACAACGGCGCCTCCGCGTTCAACACACGTGCAGCCCGGTGACGTCTCCCATGCCTTGATCCAGCAAGGAGAGAGGAAGAGGTTGGGGAAGACTCCGTCCAGCAGCAGCACGACAGCGTGGTGGTGGTGGAGGAGCGCGGTACTCCAGCAGGGCTTCGCCAAGCACTACGAGAGACGAGGAGGGAGAGAGGTAGGGCTGCGCCTTGGGTGAGAGAGACTCGTGTGTTAGGCAGCCCCAAAACCTCCACTATATATAGGGGCAAGGGGGAGGGGAGGCACCCTAGGGTTTCCCCTAGGGGGGGCGGCGGCCAGGGCAGATGGGATCTCCCCCTTGGGTGACTTGGCCCCCAAGCCAGGAGGTGGGAACCCTAGATGGGGCGCCCCAAACCCCCTGGTCACGTGGGAATAGGTGAGGGGGCGCACAGCCCCTTAGTGGGCTGGTTTTGCCCCCTTCCCTTGGCCCATGAAGCCCCCAACACTTGCCGGGGCTCCCGAAACACCTTTCGGTCATGTTGGTCATCACCCGGTACCTCCGGAACACTTCCGGACTCCAAAACCCTTCGTCCAATATATCAATCTTCACCTCCGGACCATTCTGGAACTCCTCGTGACGTTCAGGATCTCATCCGGGACTCCGAACAACATTCGGTAACCGCGTACATACTTTCCCTATAACCCTAGCGTCATCGAACCTTAAGTGTGTAGACCCTACGGGCTCGGGAATCATGCAGACATGACCGAGACATCTCTCTGGTCAATAACCAACAGCGGGATCTGGATACCCATGTTGGCTCCCACATGTTCCACGATGATCTCATCGGATGAACCACGATGTCAAGGATTCAGTCAATCCCGTATACAATTCCCTTTGTCTACCAGTATAGTACTTGCCCGAGATTCGATCGTCGGTATCCCGATACCTTGTTCAATCTCATTACCGGCAAGTCTCTTTACACGTTCCGTAACACATCATCCCGTGATCAACTCCTTGGTCACATTGTGCACATTATGATGATGTCCTACCGAGTGGGCGCAGAGATACCTCTCCGTTTACACAGAGTGACAAATCCCAGTCTAGATTCGTGCCAACCCAATAGACACTTTCGGAGATACCCGTAGTGCACCTTTATAGCCACCCAGTTACGTTGTGACGTTTGGTACACCCAAAGCATTCCTACGGTATCCGGGAGTTGCACAATCTCATGGTCTAAGGAAATGATACTTGACATTAGAAAAGCTTTAGCAGACGAACTATACGATCTTGTGCTAGGCTTACGATTGGGTCTTGTCCATCACATCATTCTCCTAATGATGTGATCCCGTTATGAACGACATCTAATGTCCATGGTCAGGAAACCGTAACCATCTATTGATCAACGAGCTAGTCAACTAGAGGCTCACTAGGGACATGGTGTTGTCTATGTATCCACACATGTATCTGAGTTTCCTATCAATACAATTATAGCATGGATAATAAACGATTATCATGAACAAGGAAATATAATAATAACCAATTTATTATTGCCTCTAGGGCATATTTCCAACATAAGACTCCCCAAAGTAGACTCATCCATCTTCCTCCAATGGTGTTTAAACCAAAGCAATGGAGACCAACGCTCTGATGCCAATTGAAAGGATCGAGAAGAGGTGTCTATAGGGGGGGTGATTAGACACTAGATGCCAAAAGTTGCAGTTTTTAATTTCTTTATGTTGAAGTGGAGTTTTGGCACAAGTTTAGCAATCACAATACATATCAAGCAAGCATGCAAAGAGTATATGAGCAGCGGAAAGTAAAGCATGCAACTTGCAAGAATGTAAAGGGAAGGGTTTGGAGAATTCAAACGCAATTGGAGACACGGATGTTTTTGTCGTGGTTCCGATAGGTGGTGCTATCGTACATCCACGTTGATGGAGACTTCAACCAACGAAGGGTAACGGTTGCGCGAGTCCACGAAGGGCTCCACCCACGAAGGGTCCACGAAGAAGCAACCTTGTCTATCCCATCATGGCCATCGCCCACGAAGGACTTGCCTCACTAGCGGTAGATCTTCATGAAGTAGGCGATCTCCTTGCCCTTACAAACTCCTTGGTTCAACTCCACAATCTTGTCGGAGGCTCCCAAGTGACACCTAGCCAATCTAGGAGACACCACTCTCCAAGAAGTAACAAATGGTATGTTGATGATGAACTCCTTGCTCTTGTGCTTCAAATGATAGTCTCCCCAACACTCAACCCTCTGTCACAGGATTTGGATTTGGTGGAAAGAAGATTTGAGTGGAAAGCAACTTGGGGAAGGCTAGAGATCAAGATTAATATGGTAGGAATGGAATATCTTGGCCTCGACACATGAGTAGGTGGTTCTCTCTCAGAAAATGTGTATTGGAAGTGTAGGTTTGTTCTGATGGCTCTCTCCACGAATGAAGAGGAGGTGGAGGGGTATATATAGCCTCCACACAAAAACTAACCATTACACACAATTTACCAATCTCGATGGGACCGAATTGAGAAACTCGGTCGAACCGATTTAGTAAACCTAGTGACCGTTAGGATTTTCGGTGGGACTGACATGCAACTCGGTAGGACCGATATGGTTAGGGTTAGGGCATAACGTAATCTCGGTGAGACCGATTACACAAACTCGATGAGACCGATTTTGGTAATAAGCTAACCACAGAGTTGGTCAGGCAAACTCGGTGAGACCGATTACACAAACTCGGTGGGGCCGATTTTGGTAATGAGCTAACCAGAGAGTTTGCATTGTAATCTCGGTAGTACCGATTGCTCAAACTCGGTGCGACCGATTTTGGTAATGGACATACACAGAGAGATTACAATCCCATCTCGGTGAGACCGAGATCCCTATCGGTGAAACCGATTTGCCTAGGGTTTGTGGCAGTGGCTATGACATCTGAACTCGGTGGCGCCGGATAGAAAGAATCGGTGGGGCCGAGTTTGACTTTTGGCTTAGGTCATATGTGGATGTGGGAAAGTAGTTGAAGGTTTTGGAGCATATCACTAAGCACTTTGAAGAGCAAGAACCTCATTAAGCAACACCTCATCCCTCCTTGATAGTATTGGCTTTTCCTATAGACTCAATGTGATCTTGGATCACTAAAATATAAAATGTAGAGTCTTGAGCTTGAAGCTTGAGCCATTCCTTTGTCCTTAGCATCTTGAAGGGGTTTCACATCCTTTAGTCCATGCCACTTGACCTGTTGAACTTGTCTGAAACATACTAGGTAAAAGTATTAGTCCAACAAGAGATATGTTGTCATTAATTACCAAAACCACCCAGGGAGCACTTGTGCTTTCAAAATTGCAGCAAAATGAGCTAGAACTCGTGCTTGAGCTGGATGGTGATTTTTTGGGAGGAAGAAGAAGTGTGTGGGTGCAGGAATAAGTGGAGGGGAGCCACCGTGGGCCCACGAGGAAGGGGGCGCACCCTGGACCCTCGTTCCCAGGTGCTTGCTCCCCCTGCTGTGTTCTCAGTACCAAATATTCTCAAATATTCTAGGAAAAATCATATTTCAATTTCAGGGCATTTGGAGAACTTTTATTTTCGGGGTATTTTTTATTGCACGGATAATTCAGAAAACAGACAGAAAATAATATTTTTGCTTTATTAATTCTAAATAATAGAAAGTAAAAAGTGGATACAGAAAGTTGTGCTTTCTAGATTCATCCATCTCATGCTCATCAAAAGGAATCCACTAACAAGTTTGATCAAGTCTTGTTAACAAACTCATTCCGAATTGCATGAAACCGGAGAATTTTCGAATAGCACTAAGTTACCTCAACGGAGATATGCACATCCGCAATAATAAGAATATCATATTTCTTTTTGACAGTAGGAAGAGGAAATTCAAAACCTCCAAAGATAATTTATGGAATTTTTCCAATAGAGTTGATGCTATAAACTTGAGGTTGTTTCCTCGGAAAGTGTACCGTATGCTCATTGCCATTAACATGAAAAGTGACATTGCCTTTGTTGCAATCAATAACAGCCCCTGCAGTATTCAAAAAGGGTCTTCCAAGAATAATAGACATACTATCGTCCTCAGGAATGTCAAGAATAACAAAGTCTGTTAGAATAGTAACGTTTGCAACCACAACAGGCACGTCCTCACAAATACCGACAGGTATAGCAGTTGATTTATCGGCCATTTGCAAAGATATTTCAGTAGGTGTCAACTTATTCAAATCAAGTCTTCGATATAAAGAGAGAGGCATAACACTAACACCAGCTCCAAGATCACATAAAGCAGTTTTAACATAATTTCTTTTAATGGAACATGGTATAGTAGGTACTCCTGGGTCTCTTAGTTTCTTAGGTATTCCACCTTTAAAAGTATAATTAGCAAGCATGGTGGAAATTTCAGCTTCCGGTATCTTTCTTTTATTAGTAATAATATATTTCATGTATTTAGCGTAAGGATTTGTTTTAAGCATATCAGTTAAGCGCATACGTAAGAAGATAGGTCTAACCATTTTAGCAAAGCGCTCAAAATTCTCATCATCCTTTTTCTTGGATGGCTTAGGAGGAAAAGGCATGGGTTTCTGAACCCATGGTTCTCTTTCTTTACCGTGCTTCCTAGCAACAAAGTCTCTCTTATCATAACGTTGATTCTTTGATTGTGGGTTATCAAGATCAACAGCAGGTTCAATTTCTACTTCATTGTCATTGCTAGTTTGAGCATCATCATGAACATCATTATTAACATCATCACTAGGTACATGTTCATCACCAGATTGTATTTCAGCATCAGAGATAGATGTATCATTAGGATTCTCAGGTTTGTCTATAACAGGTTCACTAGAAGCATGCAAAGTCCTATCATTTTTCTTTTTCTTCCTTTTAGAAGGACTAGGTGCATCTAAATTATTTCTCTGAGAATCTTGCTCAATTCTCTTAGGGTGCCCTTCAGGATACAAAGGTTCCTGAGTCATTTTACCAGTTCTAGTAGCCACTCTAACAGCAAAGTCATTATTCTTACTATTCAATTCATTGAGCAAATCATTTTGAGCTTTAAGTACTTGTTCTACTTGAGTGGTAACGATAGAAGCATGTTTACTAATAAGTTTAAGCTCAGTTTTAACCATAGACATATAATCACTCAAGTGTCCAATCATATAAGCATTTTGTTTCAATTTTCTACCAACATAAGAATTGAAATTTTCTTGTTTAACAATAAAATTGTCAAACTCTTCTAAGTATTGACTAGCAGACTTATAACGAGGAATATCACCTTCATCAAATCATTTACCTTTACTACCTGTGTCGGGTTATCAAGAACATGTGTTTCTTCAATAGGTGATGGATTAAAACCGTGTATTTCTTCAACAGGTGGTGAATTGAGACCATGTATTTCCTCAACAGGCGGTAAATTCTTAACATCTTCAGCTTTAATACCTTTTTCCTTCATTGATTTCTTTGTCTCTTGCATATCTTCAGGACTGAGAAATAGAACACCCCTCTTCTTCGGAGTTGGCTTAGGAGTTGGTTCAGGAAGTGTCCAATTATTATCATTTGTCAACATATTATTCAATAGAATTTCAGCTTCAACCGGTGTTCTTTCCCTGAAAACACAACTAGCACAACTATCCAAGTGGTACTTGGAAGCATCGGTTAGTCCATTATAAAAGATATCAAGTATTTCATTTTTCTTAAGAGGATGATCAGGCAAAGCATTAAGTAATTGGAGAAGCCTCCCCCAAGCTTGTGGGAGACTCTCTTCTTCAATTTGCACAAAATTATATATTTACCTTAAAGCAGCTTGTTTCTTATGAGTAGGGAAATATTTAGCAGAAAAGTAATAAATCATATCCAGGGGACTACGCACACAACCAGGATCAAGAGAATTAAACCATAACTTAGCATCACCCTTTAATGAGAACGGAAATATTTTAAGGATAGAATAGTAGCGAGATTTCTCATCATTAGTGAATAGGGTGGCTATATCATTTAATTTAGTAAGATGTGCCACAACAGTTTCAGATTCATAGCCATAGAAAGGATCAGATTTGACTAAAGTAATTATCTCAGGATCAACAGAGAATTCATAATCCTTATCGGTAAAAAAGATAGGTGAAGTAGCATAAGCAGGGTCATATTTCATTCTAGCATTTAAAGTCTTTTGTTTCAGTTTAGCTAGTAATCTCTTAAGATCACTTCTATCATTGCAAGCAAGAAAGTCTCTAGCAGTTTCTTCATCCATCACATAACCCTCAGGAACAACAGGTAGTTCATATTTATTGGGAGGATGTTCATCATCACTATCTTCATAATTATCAGTTTCAATATTTTCATTCTCCCTAACTTTAGCAAGTTGTTCATCAAGAAATTCACCTAGTGGCACAGTTTCATCAAGCATAGAAGTAGTTTCATCATAAGTATCATGCATAGAAGAAGTGGCATCATCAATAACATGCGACATATCAGGATTAATAGTAGAAGTGGGTTTAGGTGTCGCAAGCTTACTCAAAACAGAAGGTGAATCAAGTGCAGAGCTAGATGGCAGTTCCTTACCTCCCCTCGTAGTTGAGGGATAGATCTTGGTTTTTCCATCTTTTAAGTTCTTCATAGTGATCAACATATATAAATCCCAAGTGACTCAAAGAATAAATCTATGCTCCCCAGCAACGGCGCCAGAAAATAGTCTTGATAACCCACAAGTCTAGGGGATCGCAACAGTTTTCGAGGGTAGAGTATTCAACCCAAATTTATTGATTCGACACAAGGGGAGTCAAAGAATATTCTCAAGTATTAGCAACTGAGTTGTCAATTCAGCCACACCTGGACAACTTAATATCTGCAGCAAAGTATTTAGTAGCAAAGTAGTATGATAGTAATGGTAAAGGTAGCAAAAGTAATATTTTTTGGTTTTCTAGTGATTGTAACAGTACCAACGGAAAAGTAAATGAGTGAAGAACAATATGTGAAAATCTCGTAGGCATTGGATCGGTGATGGATAATTATGTCGGATGTGGTTCATCATGTAACAGTCATAACATAGGGTGACACAGAACTAGCTCCAATTCATCAATGTAATGTAGGCATGTATTCTGAATATAGTCATACATGCTTATGGAAAAGAACTTGCATGACATCTTTTGTCCTACCCTCCTGTGGCAGCGGGGTCCTAGCGGAAACTAAGGGATATTAAGGCCTCCTTTTAATAGAGTACCGGACCAAAGCATTAACACATAGTGAATACATGAACTCCTCAAACTAAGGTCATCACCGGGAGTGGTCCCGATTATTGTCACTTCGGGGTTGCCGGATCATAACACATAGTAGGTGACTATAGACTTGCAAGATAGGATCAAGAATTCACATATATTCATGAAAACATAATAGGTTCAGATCTGAAATCATGGCACTCGGGCCCTAGTGACAAGCATTAAGCATAGCAAAGCCATAGCAACATCAATCTCAGAACATAGTGGATACTAGGGATCAAACCCTAACAAAACTAACTCGATTACATGATAGATCACATCCAACCCATCACCGTCCAGCAAGCCTACGATGGAATTACTCACGCACGGCGGTGAGCATCATGAAATTGGTGATGGAGGATGGTTGATGATGACGACGGCGACGGATTCCCCTCTCCGGAGCCCCGAACGGACTCCAGAGCAGCCCTCCCGAGAGTGTTTAGGGCTTGGCGGCGGCTCCGTATTGTAAAACGCGATGAATCCTTCTCTCTGATTTTTTTCTCCCCGAACACGAATATATGGAGTTGGAGTTGAGGTCGGGGGAGCACCAGGGGGCCCACGAGGCAGGGGGCGCGCCCAGGGGGGTAGGGTGCGCCCCCACCCTCGTACCCAGGGTGTGGGCCCCCTGACCTTGATTCTTTTGCCAGTATTTTTATATTTTCCAAAAATAATCTCCATGAAGTTTCAGGTCATTCTGAGAACTTTTGTTTCTGCACATAAATAACACCATGGCAATTTTGCTGAAAATAGCATCAGTCCGGGTTAGTTCCATTCAAATCATGCAAGTTAGAGTCCAAAACAAGGGCAAAAGTGTTTGGAAAAGTAGATACGACGGAGACGTATCACTGTGCCATATTCTTTCTTTAGCACCTTCTTCTTTGATGTAGCTTCATCTTTAGCAGCCACATAGTCCTCATCCTCAGAGTCTGAGGTTCTCTTCTTCCTAGTTCTGGTGGCTGCCTTGGGCAAGTTGCTTGGTGTGCTCCTGCTGCCATCATCATAGCTGCTTGAGGGATCTGAACCCTCACTCAATTGCACTTGTTCCTCTGATCTGCTCTGACTGTCACTCTAGTCGGACATCTTGGCAATCTCACTGACAGCAAACCCTGTGAATAGATATAGATGAGGTAGAGTGGATAAGCATCACAAAGTGCAGAGTTCTTGCAAAACAGATGACTCAAAAACTTAGTTTTAGTTCTCCACAGAAAGCATTTTGGAGGTACCGATTTGATAAACTCGGTGATACCGAAGCAACTTTTGGAGCCTAAACTAGTGAACTCGGTCAGACCGAGTCACAGTTTGATGGCACCGAGATTGCTAGGGTTTCACAGAGAATTGAACTCGGTCACACCGATTTGCAGTTTTCGGTCAGACCAAAAAGCGCATGTGCAATGGCCTGAGCCAAATCGGTGAGACCGATTTCTACAACTCGGTCGGTCTGAGATGAGTTCGGCGGAGACCTAACCCTAAATTTTCAAATCAAATCTAATCTAAGGGATGTTTTCAGTGGATGGATTGTTTGCATATGTGGTAAAGATCATGGCAAAGCAATGTGCTATGAATCGGAGTTAAAGGAATAGCACACAGAGTCGAACTCATACCCTAGTTCGGTGGGAGTTTGCTACGGCGACAACAGCGGAGCAGATTTCCATTGACGGCGACGAAAACCAGCGGCGGGAGATCGCTGGCGGCGAGGAGGCGATCCGGAGACCCGAGGAGGCAGAGCAGGATACGCGTGAGCTGAGGGGTTTTGAAGAAATTTCCAAAATCTCACCCGTGGATATATATATATATATCCCGACCCTGTTGGTGTGACCGAGTGGAACAACTCGGTGGCACCGAGATGCAGAACTGCAAGCGGTTACTGCAACTCGGTGTGACCGAAAAGTTCAAATCGGTTGCACTGAGATGGAAAACCTAGATCAACTTAGTGAACTAGGTGTGACCGAAATGGATGACTCGGTCATACCGAATTACACAAAGAGGTTTTGGAAGTTTAAGTCTATGACGAATCGGGGACTCCGAGTGCTCCTCACATAGAGTGGTTCGAATCTGACTTGATCAAACTTTGTGATGTAGCATGAATGGAGTTTGAGACGAGAAAAGCATAGATAGCTAGAGGGTGTTCTTAGGCATTCTTTTCCATCCACTCGGCCAAAGAGAAAGAGCCAAACAATCAAAACAACAAGTGGATGTCCTCGAATGAGTAAAATATGCATCCAACATGCTCACACAATAAAATGGCAAATGAAATATGTGACAAAGCATGCACAAACACTCTAGCATCTATCAAGCAATTGGCGATGACTAGGTCATCTATATATGAGTATATTGACTTAGGAGTCAAATGAGAACATTTGATCATAGGTCATACTCATCGTTTAGGCACAAGTGGGGTTACCACTTTTACATAAAGCATTGTTGTGTTCACATCGTTAGAGTTGCTTTAGCTCAATTGATTAGAGTAAAGCTCCCCCTAGATGTGATATCCCTCCTAAGAGGGATGAACTAACCTTGGGTTTCGTCGATGATGACTTCATGTAGGTGTTGAAGATGTGGATGCTTACTGTTGATGTAGATCATTCAGAGCAATCCATTGGAGTGAGTTGCACTTTCAATACCTACACGGGTTAGTCCCACAAGGAACAAACAAGGATATCCATAGACATAGAGTGATGTACACACAAGATGATGTCCATGAAAGCATTAGGTCACCTTGTCCCTTGTCTTGCCAACAAGAGGTTTTGTGACTCCTTGAACTAGTGCAATATATGGAAGTTGTTTGCACTTGTCCTCGCCAAAATGATATGAGTGAAGTTTGTTGGCGGAGTCACCCTCAAGAACTCTTCTAGTTCTTCTTCTTCGGGATCCACATCATCTTGATGGGAATCTTTGGGTTGTAGTCGTACTTGATGAAGTAGAACTTGATGTAGTCTTGGGAACCCACTTGACCAAGGCCTTTGGAGCTTCTTCAAATGCATCAATCTCCTCTTGAAGCTTATCCTTGCCTTTTTGCTTGTGGTCTTGTGGTGGAAGATCATCTTGAGCTTGTGTCCCTTGGAAGGAAGTAGGATCATACTTCTCTTGTTGAGGAACAAACTTCGTCTTGGGGTATTGATCTTCTTCCCACTCGACTCCATTGGCATTGAACTTTCGTTCAAAACCAACACCTTGATTCTTCCGGTGCCTTCCTTGCTTGCGTACAATTTCCTCAAATTGCTTACTTCCGGCCAGGCTCTTGTAAACACCTTTCTCTATAATTCCCTTCAATAAGCTATTTTCTTGCTCAAGTGTAACTTGGCTAAGAGAATCATTAGTGGAATCAAGAGAACTACTAGAAGCAACAATATTGGATTTAGCATGATTATTGTTACTGCTAGAAGAAGAATCTTTCTTGTTCTTGTTGCTAGATTTGACTTGTGGCATGTAAGTAGACAAGAGTAAATGCTTGGCAATGTAAGAAGAACTTTTCTTGCGAAGATCATCATTGATTGCCTTTAAAAACTCATGCTCTTGCTCAAGGTTGAGCTTTTGAAAGCGTAGCTTATCATGAGTCTTTAAAAGTTCTCGATGATCTTCCAAGGTAATCTCATGTGCTAACTTAAGAGTGTTTAGTTCTTTAGTTAGACGATCAATCTCCTTCTTATCATCATCATTAGTTTCATATTGATTAGCATGATTAATAGCAAGTTCATCATAGTTTTCATCACTAGAGTTGTCAACAAGTAAATCATCATCACCTAGCAAATCATCTTCATCACTATTGAAATCAACATACTCGGGGTGTGTTACCTTTGGGCCTTTATCCATGAAGCATCTTCCAATTCCTTCATTTGGTGTGTCAAATATGTCGTAGGAGTTGGTTGATACAAGTGCTAGACCGGCAACACCTTCATCTTGAGTATATTCGGAGTCGGAGTGATAACTTCTTTCGGAGTGATGGTCGGAGTCGGAGCCGGATACCCATTCACCAACATGAGCTTGATGTCTTTGTTTTGTGTAGCTCCTTTATGATTTGTCCTTCCTTTCTGAATCCTTGCTTCTCCGAGAGGTTCTTCGTTCAAAATGATCATCTCTACTCCTTCTCTCCTTGGTGGTGATTCTTCTCTCCTACTCCTTCTTTTGGGAGAATCTTCTCTTCTTTTGTACGGAGCAGTACACTCATTGGAGTAGTGTCCGGGTCTTCCACAATTGTAGCAATTACGCTCATGACTAGAAGATCTTTTGTCATTGTAGCATCTTGACTTGGAACTTCTTTCCTTGCTTCTATTCTTGTAGAACTTGTTGAAGTTCTTCACCATTAGGCTCAATTCTTCATTGAAGGTTTGTTTCTCACTTGATGATGTGGGAGCATCGCATGAGGCTTTGTAAGCACCACTTGACTTGTTGTGAAGCTCTTCCTTGTCCTTGAGTGGCATCTCATGAGCACCAATTCTTCAATGACTTCTGTTGGCTTGAGATCTTTGTAATTGGGCATAATTTGGATCAATGTGCACACGGTATCATATTTTCCATCCAAGGCTCTTAGGATCTTCTTGATGATGAATCTATCGGTCATCTCTTCACTTCCTAAGCCGGCAATCTCATTTGTGATGAGAGCAAGCCTTGAGTACATTTCAGCAACACCTTCACCATCCTTCATTTTGAACTTGTCAAGTTGACTTTGAAGCACATCCAATTTGGATTCCTTGACGGAGTCGGTACCTTCGTGCATATCAATCAAAGTATCCCAAATTTCCTTTGCATTCTCAAGACGACTGATTTTGTTGAATTCTTCGGGGCACATTTTGTTGAAGAGGATATCGCAAGCTTAGCATTGTATTGCAGCATCTTCAACTCTTCCGCGGTAGCTTCACGGTTTGGTTCTCTCCCAATAAAGAATTCACCTTGCAAGCCAATACACACAATAGCCCAAATGGCGGGGTTATGTCCAACAATATGCATTTTCATCTTATGCTTCCAACTAGCAAAATTAGTACCATCAAAGTAAGGACCTCTACGGTGATAATTTCCCTCGCTAGACGCCATACTCTCCAAGGTTGTGAAACCTAGGCTATAATCATCAAAATCTATGGAAATCAAGGCAAATGGAGACCGTAGCTCTGATACCACTTGTAGGATCGGAAGTATGTCTAGAGGGGGGTGATTGGACTACTTGACCAAATAAAATCTAGCCTTTTCCCAATTTTAAGTCTTGGCAGATTTTAGCAATTTTGCACAAGTAAAGCAGTCAACCTACACATGCAATTCTAAGAGTATAGCAGCGGAATATAAAACAATTGCACATGAAGGTAAAGGGAGGAGTTTGAGGGAGCAAACGCAATGTAGACACGGAGATTTTTTATCCATGGTTCCAATAGGTGGTCCTATCGTACATCCACGTTGATGGAGACTTCAACCCACGAAGGGTAACGGCTGCACGAGTCCACGGAGGGTTCCACCCACAAAGGGTCCACAAAGAAGCAACCTTGTCTATCCCACCATGGCCATCGCCCACGAAGGACTTGCCTCACTAGGGTAGATCTTCACGAAGTAGGCGATCTCCTTGCCCGTACAAACTCCTTGGTTCAACTCCACAATCTTGATGGAGGCTCCCAAGTGACACCTAACCAATCTAGGAGACACCACTCTCCAAAAGGTAATAGATGGTGTGATGATGATGAAATCCTTGCTCTTGTGCTTCAAATGATAGTCTCCCCAACACTCAACTCTCTCTCACACAGATTTGGATTTGGTGGAAAGATGATTTGAGTGGAAAGCAACTTGGGGAAGGCTAGAGATCAAGATTTATGTGGTTTGAATGGAAGATCTTGGTCTCAACACAAGTGTAGGTGGTTCTCTCTTAGAAAATGTATGTTGGAAGTGTAGGCATGTTCTGATGGCTCTCTCCACAAATGAAGAGTGGGTGGAGGGGTATATATAGCCTCCACACAAAATCTAACTGTTACACACAATTTACCAAACTCGGTGGGACCGAATCAGAAAACTCGGTCGGACCGATTTAGTTCAAAATGTGAACGTTAGGATTTTTGGTGGGACCAACACGTCAACTCGGTGGGACCGATTGCATTAGGGTTAGGGCATAACGTAATCTCGGTGGGACCGATTACACAAACTCGGTGGGACCGATTTTGGTAATAAGCTAACCAGAGAGTTGGTCAGGCGAACTCGGTGGGACCGATTCGCTCATCTCGGTTGGACCGGAATGTTACGAAGGGGAGACAGAGAGTTTGCATTGCGAACTCGGTGGGACCAATCGCTCATCTCGGTTAGACCAAAACGTTACAAAGGGAAACAGAGAGTTTGCAATCCCATCTCGGTGAGACCGAGATCCCTATCGGTGAGACCGAAGTGACTAGGGTTTTGTGGCAATGGCTATGTCAACTGAACTCGGTGGCGCCGGATATAAAGTTTCGGTGGGTCCGAGTTATACTTTTGGTTTGGGACAAATGTGGATGTGAGAAAGTGGTTGAGGGTTTTGGAGCATATCACTGAGCATTTTGAGCAAGAAACCCATTAAACAACACCTCATCCCCTTTCACTAGTATTGGCTTTCCTATGGACTCAATGTGATCTTGGATCACTAAAATGAAAATGTAGAGTCTTGAGCTTTAGAGCTTGAGCCAAACTTTTGTCCTTAGCATTTTGAGGGGTCCACATTTCTAATCCATGCCATGCCAATCATTGAACTTTCTTGAAATATTTATCTTGAAATAGCATTAGTTCAATGAGCTATATGTTGTTAATAATTACCAAAACCACCCAGGGATAGTTGCACTTTCAAAGGTTGCGGTCCTCATGGGCGCCTCGGCTGGTCATGGGGAGGTCGGCGGCCACGTGCTTTGCGCAGGTGCAGCGGCGGCATCGCTCGAGGAGAGAGATCCGAGAGGGAGAGAGGCGAGCGAGGGGAACAAGAGGAGGACGGCTCTAGGGTTTCGGGGACGCCCGGGAGGGGCTTTGTAGGCGGGGGCAGGGGACGGATGGCCCCCATGCATGACCATCACCAGCGGATGGCCGCCACGGCCCCCCTGTCCCCTGTAGCGAGAGGAACAGGACAAGTGGGCGGCTGGGCCTTTCGTGTAGCTAGCTGGGCCAAAGTGCCCAGTAGTACCTCTCTCCCTTTTCTGATTCTATTTTTATAACTCTATTTTGCATATTAATTTGTTAGCAAACAAGTTTTGTAAAAAGTGTAGATGGCCATATAAATAGTATGGCAATATTCGGCACTGCCACAAAAAGTTTGGTACCCAAATAACTTAGGTTGTTATTTTATAAACTATAAAAGGCTTTTAATTAATTGCTTAAGCCACTGTTTTAGTTACTTTAAGCATTTAAACACTTTACAAAAATTTTGGCTCACCACCAATATTAACAAATGATTGCTTGCCACATGATGAACACTTTAGTTTGCAAGTTTGAGAAATTTGAATTTTGGACTTAAATCTAAATTTGAATTATGACTTGGATCAAATAAGGTTTAGCAACAGTAATGTGATGACATGGCATCATTGGCAGAAGGTTACTGTAGCTTAAATATCCAGCCATTACAGTCATCACCTTCTAAAAATAAGTGCCAGTACCTGAGAGCACTGCTGCCATGCAGATGCATTCTGTGTAGGTAATGTTGGGTGCATCATGACTGTATCTTTTCTACCATGAATTACAATTTTTAGTCACTGCTTGAACTTTGGAGGTGCTCCGCATTTATGTTTTGCGGTCTCAGAAAGGGCTAGCGAGATACCACTATTGTCATATTATATCATGGTTGTTTTGATAATGTGTTGTTGATTGAGATATCTTATTATTGCTCACTAGCTGATTATGTCATTGATATGAGTTAATATAATTTTTAAGGGTTATTGTCGGCATGGTTAGTTATAATATTGACTGAAAACCGGGGTGTTGTTTAAGCTTATTTATGCAAAGAAGAGCAAAAGATTTCGTAAAAGTTTTTCTTTTTCACTTTCAGTTTATCAACTGAATTGCTTGAGGACAAGCAAAGGTTTAAGCTTGGGGGACCTGATACGTCTCCAACGTATCTACTTTTCCTAGTGCTTTTCCTCTTGTTTTGGACTCTAATTTGCATGATTTGAATTAAACTGGCCCCGAACTGACGTTGTTTTCAGCAGAACTACCATGGTGTTGTTTTTGTGCAGAAATAAAAGTTCTCGGAATGGAACGAAACTTTGCGAGGAATTTTTATGCAATATATCTGAATTTCTGGAGCCAAGAACCACCGGAGGGGGGCACCTGGGTGGGCACAACCCACTAGGGCGCCCCCCCTCCAGGCGCGCCCAGCTGGGTTGTCCCCACCCGGTGGCCCCGCAGACCCTGGAACCGACGCTATAAAATCACATATTTCCAAAAAATCAGGGAGAAAGAATTATCATGTTTCACGAGACGGAGCCGCCGTCACCTTCTGTTCTTCATAGGGAGGCCAGATCTGGAGTCCGTTTTGGGGCTCCGGAGAGGGGGATCTTCGATCTTCGTCATCACCAACCCTTCTCCATCGCCAATTCCATGATGCTCCCCACCAGAAGTGAGTAATTCCTTCGTAGGCTCGCAGGTCGATGAGGAGTTGGATGAGATTCATCATGTAATCTAGTTAGTTTTGTTAGGGCCTGATCCCTAGTATCCACTATGTTCTGAGATTGATGTTGCTATGACACTGATATGCTTAATGCTTGTCACTTTGGGCCCGGGTGCCATGAATTCAGATCTGAACCGTTTATGTTATCACAATTATATCCATGTTCTAGATCCGATCTTGCAAGTTATAGTCACCTAATACGTGTTATGATCCGGCAACCCCGGAGTGACAATAGTCGGGACCACTCCCGATGATGATGCTAGTTTGAGGAGTTCATGTATTCACCGTGTGTTAATGCTTTTTTCCGATTCTCTATTAAAAGGAGGCCTTAATATCCCTTAGTTTTCAATAGGACCCCGCTGCCACGGGAGGGTAGGACAAAAGATGTCATGCAAGTTCTTTCCATAAGCTCGTATGACTATTTACGGAATACATGCCTACATTATATGTATGAACTGGAGCTAGTGCCATATCGCCCATGGTTATGACTGTCACATGATGAATATCATCCAACAAATTACCGATCCAATGCCTACGAATTTATCTTATATTGTTCTTGCTAAGTTACTACTGCTATCGTTACTATTGCACTTGCTACAAAATTACTGCTATCACTATTACCGTTACCACTTATGTTGTTACTATTACCAAAACTATCATATTACTTTGCTACTGATCACTTTGCTGCAGATAATTAATATCCAGCTGTGGTTGAATTGACAACTGAGCTGCTAATACTTGCAAATATTCTTTGGTTCCCCTTGTGTCGAATCTATAAATTTGGGTCGAATACTCTACCCTCGAAAACTGTTGCAATCCCATATACTTGTGGGTTATCAAGACCTCTGATAAGTACTTTGCCTACAAGATGGAGGAGAATAGCTCAGGCAGTGAGCATCTACTCAGAATGTCTGGGTACTACAATTGCTTGAATCAAGTGGGAGTTAATCTTCCAGATAAGATAGTGATTGACAGAGTTCTCTAGTCACTATCACCAAGTTACTAGAACTTTGTGATCAACTATAATATGCAAGGGATGACAAAAACGATTCCCAAGCTCTATGCGATGCTGAAATCGGCGAAGGTAGAAATCAAGAAATAGCATCAAGTGTTGATGGTTAACAAGACCACTAGTTTCAAGAAAAAGAGCAAGGGGAAGAAAGGGAACTTCAAGAAGGATGGCAAGCAAGTTACCACTCCCGTGAAGAAGCCCAAAGCTAGACCTAAGCATGAAACTGAGTGCTTGTACTGCAAAGGGAATAGTCACTGGAAGCGGAACTACCCAAAATAATTGGCGGATAAGAAGGATGGCAAAGTGAACAAAGGTATATTTGATATACATGTTCCTGATGTGTACTTTACTAGTGTTCATAGTAACACCAAGGTATTTGATACCGGTTCAGTTGCTAAAATTAGTAACTCGAAACGGGAATTGCAGAATGAACAAAGACTTGTTAAGGACGAGGTGAAGATGTGTGTTGGAGGTAATTCCAAGGTTGATACGATCACCATCGCACACTCTCTCTACCTTCGGGATTAGTATTGGACCTAAATAAATGTTATTTGGTGTTTGCGTTGAGCATGAATATGATTGGATCATGTTTATTGCGATACGGTTATTCATTTAAGTCAGAGAACAATTGTTATTCCGTTTACATGAATAAAACCTTCTATGGTCATACACCCAATGTAAATGGTTTATTGAATCTTGATCGTAGTGATACACATATTCGTAATATTGATGCCAAAAGATGCAAAGTTGATAATGATAGTGCAAAATATTTGTGGCACTGCCGTTTAGGTCATATGGGTGTAAAACGCATGAAGAAAATCCATGCAGATGGGCTTTTGGAATCACTTGATTATGAAACACTTGATACTTGCGAACCATGCCTCATGGGCAAGATGACTAAAACTCTGTTCTCTGGAACAATGGAGCGAGCTAATGACTTATTGGAAATAATACATACCGATGTATGCGGTCCGATGAGTGTTGAGGCTCGCGGCAGGTATCGTTATTTTCTGACCTTCACAGATGATTTAAGCATATATGGGTGTATCTACTTAATTAATGAAACACAAGTCTCAAACATTTGAAAAGTCCAAAGAATTTCAGAGTGAAGTGGAGAATCATTGTAAAAAGAAAATAAAGTTTCTACGATCTGACCGCGGAGGCGAATATTTGAGTTATGAGTTTGGCCTTCATTTAAAACAATGTGGAATAGTTTCACAACTCATGCCACCTGGAACACCACAGCGTAATGGTGTGTCCGAACATCGTAACCGTACTTTATTAGATATGGTGCGATCTATGATGTCTCTTACCAATTTACCACTATCGTTTTGGGGTTATGCATTAGAGACAGCTACATTCAGGTTAAATAGGGCATCGTCTAAATCTGTTGAGACGACACCATATGAACTATGGTTTGGCTAGAAACCTAAGTTGTCGTTTCTTAAAGTTTAGGGATGCGACGCTTATGTCAAAAGGCTTCAGCCTGATAAGCTCGAACCTAAATTGGAGAAGTGTGTCTTCATAGGATACCCTAAGGAAACAATTGGGTACACCTTCTACCACAGATGCAAAGGCAATATCTTTGTTGCTGAGAATGGGTCTCTCTTGAAAGAAGTGAGTGGGAAGAAAGTAGAACTTGATGAGGTAATTGTACCTTCTCTCGAATTGGAAAGTAGCTCATCATAGAAAATAGTTCCTATGATGCCTACACCAACTAGAGAAAGCTAATGATAATGATCATGAGACTTCAGATCAAGTTACTACCGAACCTCGTAGGTCAACCAGAGCACGTTCCACACCAGAGTGGTATGGTAATCCTGTTCTGGAGGTCATGTTACTAGACCATAACGAACCTACGAACTATGAAGAAGCGATGATGAGCCCAGATTTCGATAAATGGCTTGAGGCCATGAAATCTGAGATAGGATCCATGTATGAGAACAAAGTGTGGACTTTGGTGGACTTGCCCAATGATCGGCAAGCCATTGATAATAAATGGATCTTCAAGAGGAAGAGGACACTGATGGTAGTGTTACTATCTACAAAGCTCGACTTGTCACAAAAGGTTTTTGACAAGTTCAAGGTTTTTACTACAACGAGATTTTCTCACTCGTAGCGATGCTTAAGTCTGTCTGAATCATGTTAGCAATTGCCGCATTTTGTGAAATCTGACAAATGGATGTCAAAACTGCATTCCTTAATGGATTTCTTAAAGAAGAGTTGTATATGATGCAACCAAAATGTTTTGTCAACCCTAAAGGTGCTAACAAAGTGTGCAAACTCCAGCGATCCATCTATGGACTGGTGCAAGCATCTCGGAGTTGGAATATACACTTTGATAAGGTGATCAAAGTATATGGTTTTATACAGTCTTATGGTGAAGCCTGTATTTACAAGAAAGTGAGTGGGAGCTCTATAGCATTTCTGATATTATATGTGGATGACATATTGCTGATTGGAAATGATATAGAATTTCTGGATAGCATAAAAGGATACTTGAAGAAGAATTTTTCAATGAAAGACCTCGGTGAAGCTGCTTATATATTAGGCATCAAGATCTATAACGATAGATCAAGATGCTTGATAAGATTTTTCAATGAGTATATACCTTGACAAGATTTTGAAGGAGTTTAAAATGGATCAGTCAAAGAAAGAGTTCTTGCCTGTATTGTAAGGTGTGAAGTTGAGTAAGACTCAAAGCCCGACCACGGCATAAGATAAAGAGAGAATGAAAGTCATTCCCTATGCCTCAGCCATAGGTTCTATAAAGTATGTCATGTTGTGTACCAGACCTATTGTGTACTTTGCCGTAAGTTTGGCAAGGGGGTACAATAGTGATCGAGGAGTAGATCACTGGACATCGGTCAAAAATTATCCTTAGAGGACTAAGGAAATATTTCTCGGTTATGGAGGTGATAAACAGTTTGTCGTAAAGAATTACGTCGATGCAAGCTTTGACACTGATCTGGATGACTCTGAGTCTCGATCTGGATACATATTGAAAGTGGGAGCAATTAGCTAGAGTAACTCCATGCAGAGCATTGTAGACATATATAGAAATTTGCAAAATACATATGGATCTGAATGTAGCAGACCCGTTGACTAAACTTCTCTCACAAGCAAAACATGATCACACCTTATTACTCTTTGGGTGTTAATCACATAACGATGTGAAATAGATTATTGACTCTACCAAACTCTTTGGGTGTTGGTCGCATGGCGATGCGAACTATAGGTGTTAATCACATGGCGATGTGAACTATAGGTGTTATTCACATGGTGATGTGAACTAGATTATCGACTCTAGTGCAAGTGGGAGACTGAAGGAAATATGCCCTAGAGGCAATAATAAAGTTGTTATTTTATATTTCCTTATATCATGATAAATGTTTATTATTCATGCTAGAATTGTATTAACCGGAAACATGAGACATGTGTGAATACATAGACAAAACATCGTGTCCCTAGTAAGCCTCTACTAGACTAGCTCGTTAATCAAAGATGGTTAAGTTCCCTAACCATAGACATGTGTTGTCATTTGATGAACAGGATCACATCATTAGGAGAATGATGTTATGGACAAGACCCATCCGTTAGCTTAGCATATTGATCGTTCAGTTTTATTGCTACTGCTTTCTTCATGTCAAATACATATTCCTTTGACTATGAGATTATGCAACTCCCGGATACTGGAGGAATACCTTGTGTGCTATCAAACGTCACAACATAACTTGGTGATTATAAAGATGCTCTACAGGTATCTCCGAAGGTGTTTTTTGGGTTGGCATAGATCAAGATTAGGATTTGTCACTCCAAGTATCGGAAGGTATCTTTGGGCCCTCTCGGTAATACACATCATAAGAAGCCTTGCAAGCAATGTGACTAATGACTTAGTTGCGGGATGATGTATTACAGAACGAGTAAAGAGATTTGTCGGTAACGAGATTGAACTAGGTATGAAGATACAGACGATCGAATCTCGGGCAAGTAACATACCGATGACAAAGGGAATAACGTATGTTGTCATTACGGTACGACCGATAAAGATCTCCATAGAATATGTGGGAACCAATATGAGCATCCAGGTTCCGCTGTTGGTTATTGACCGGAGAGGTGTCCCGGTCATGTCTACATAGTTCTCGAACCCATAGGGTCCGCACGGTTAACGTTCGATGATGATTTTGTATTATATTAGTTATGTGATTTGGTGACCGGATGTGGTTGGGAGTCCCAGATGAGATCACAGACATGGCGAGGAGTCTCGAAATGTTCAAGAGGTAAAGATTCATATATAGGACGATGATATTCAGACACCAAAATTGTTCCGGGGGTACCGGGTACATATCGGGTCAAAGGAAGGGGTTCCGGGCACCCCCCCCCCCCCCCAATCAACTATATGGGACTAATGGGCCAAGAAGGGGACAAACCAGCCCCTAAGGGGCTGGTGCGCCCCCATATAGGCCGAAATAGGAGGAGAAGGAAAGAGGGGAAGAGAGAAGGAAGGGGAGGGATTCGGCCTCCCCTTCCTTCCCTCCTCCCTCCTCCTTCCTTCCCCCTCCGGAACTTATGGAAGGGGGGAGACCGAATTGGGGAGGCGCCCAAGTAGGATTCCTCCTACTTGGGGCGCCCCCTTGGTTAGCTCTCCTCCCCTTTAACCTATATATATGTGGCGGGCACCGTAGAACACACACCAACAATTGTTAGCCGTGTGCGGCGCGCCCCTCCACAATTTACGCCTCCGGTCATATTCACGTAGTGCTTAGGCAAAGCCCTGCGCGGATCACTTCACCATCATCGTCACCATGCCGTTGTTCTGACGGAACTCTCCCTCGACACTTTACTGGATCAAGAGTTCGAGGGACATCATCGAGCTGAACGTGTGCAGAACTCGGAGGTGCCATACGTTCGGTGCTTGATCGGTCGGAATGAGAAGAAGTTCGACTACATCAACTGTGTTGTCAAACGCTTCCGCTTTCGGTCTACGAGGGTACGTGGACACACTCTCCCCCTCTCGTTGCTATGCATCTCCTAGATAGATCTTCCGTGAGCATAGGAATTTTTTCGAAATTGCATGCTACGTTTCCCAACACAAACCCCTTCTTTTTCCTTTCCCCACTCGGCCTCCTTCCTTTGGGGGGGCGCCACCCTTGTGGGCTGGTGTGATCCCCTCCTATGGCCCATGTGGCCCATATCTTTCCCCCGGGGGTTCCGGTAACCCCCCGGTAGTCTGATAAATACTTGATACTATCCGGATCACATCCGGTGTCCGAATACTATCGTCCTATATATCAATCTTTACATCTCGACCATTTCGAGACTCCTCGTCATGTCTGTGATCTCATCCAGGACTCCGAACAACATTCGGTCACCAAATCACATAACTCATATAATACAAAATTGTCATCGAACCTTAAGCGTGCGGACCCTACAGGTTCGAGAACTATGTAGACATGACCGAGACACCTCTCCAGTCAATAACCAATAGCGGAACCTAAATGCTCATATTCGTTCCTACATATTCTACGAAGATCTTTATCGGTCGAACCGTAATGACAACATACGTTATTCCCTTTGTCATCGGTATGTTACTTGCCCGAGATTCGATCGTCGGTATCTTCATACCTAGTTCAATCTCGTTACCCGCAAGTCTCTTTGCTCGTTCCGTAATACATGATCCCGCAACTAACTCATTCGTCACTTTGCTTGCAAGGCTTATTATGATGTGCATTACGGAGGGGGCCCAGAGATACCTCTCCGATACTCGGAGTGACAAATCCTAATCTCGATCTATGCCAACCCAACAAACACCTTCGCAGATACCCGTAGAGCATCTTTATAATCACCCAGTTACGTTGTGACGTTTGATAGCACACAAGGTATTCCTTCGGTATCCGGGAGTTGCATAATCTCATAGTCAAAGGAATATGTATTTAACATGAAGAAAGCAGTAGCAATAAAACTGAACGATCAATATGCTAAGCTAATGGATGGGTCTTTTCTATCACATCATTCTCCTAATGATGTGATCCCTTTCATCAAATGACAACACATGTCTATGGTTAGGAAACTTCACCATCTTTGATTAACGAGCTAGTCTAGTAGAGGCTTACTAGGGACACGGTGTTTTGTCTATGTATCCACACATGTATCAAGTTTCTGGTTAATACAATTCTAGCATGAATAATATACATTTATCATGATATAAGGAAATGTAAAATAACAACTTTATTTTTCCCTCTAGGGCATATTTACTTCAGTCTCCCACTTGCACTAGAGTCAATAATCTAGATTACATTGTAATGATTCTAACACCCATGGAGTCTTGGTGTTGATCATGTTTTTCTCGTGGAAGAGGCTTAGTCAACGGGTCTGCCACATTCAGATCCGTATGTATTTTTCAAATCTCTATGTCTCCCTCCTTGACTTGATCACGGATGGAGATGAACCATCTCTTGATGTGTTTGGTTGTTTTGTGAAATCTGGATTCCTTCGCCAAGGCAATTGCTCCAGTATTGTCACAAAAGATTTTCATTGCACCCGATGCACTAGGTATTACACCTAGATCGGATATGAACTCCTTCATCCAGACTCCTTTATTTGTTGCTTCTGAAGCAGCTATGTACTCCGCTTCACACATAGATCCCGCCACGACACTTTGCTTGGAACTGCACCAACTGACAGCTCCACCATTCAATATAAATATGTATCCGGTTTGTGACTTAGAGTCGTCCGGATCAGTGTCAAAGCAAGCATCGACGTAACCATTTACGACGAGCTCTTTGTCACCTCCATAAACGAGAAACATATCCTTAGTTCTTTTTAGGTACTTCAGGATGCTCTTGACCGCTCTCTAGTGATCCACTCCTGGATTACTTGGGTACCTCCCTGCTAGACTTATAGCAAGGCACACATCAGGTCTGGTAGACAACATAGCATACATGATAGAACCTATGGCTGAGGCATAGGGAATGACTTTCATTTTCTCTCTATCTTCTGCAGTGGTCGGGCATTGAGTCTCACTCAACTTGACACCTTGTAACACAGGCAGCAACCCTTTCTTTGACTGATCCATTTTGAACTTCTTCAAAACTTTATCAAGGTATGTGCTTTGTGAAAGTCCAATTAAGCGTCTTGATCTATCTCTATAGATCTTGATGCCCAATATATAAGCAGCTTCACCGAGGTCTTTCATTGAAAAACTCTTATTCAAGTATCCTTTTATGCTATCCAGAAATTCTATATCATTTCCAATCAACAATATGTCATCCACATATAATATTAGAAATGCTACAGAGCTCCCACTCACTTTCTTGTAAATACAGGCTTCTCCGAAAGTCTGTATAAAACCATATGCTTTGATCACCTCATCAAAGCGTATATTCCAACTCTGAGATGCTTGCACCAGTCCATAGATGGATCACTGGAGCTTGCACACTTTGTTAACACCTTTAGGATCAACAAAACTTTCTGGTTGCATCATATACAAATCTTCTTTAAGAAATACATTAAGGAATGCTGTTTTGACGTCCATTCGCCGGATTTCATAATCCTAAAATGCGGCAATTGCTAACATGGTTTAGACAAACTTAAGCATCACTACGGGTGAGAAAGTCTCATCGTAGTCAACTCCTTGAACTTGTCGAAAACCTTTTGCGACAAGTCGAGCTTTGTAGATAGTAACATTACCATCAGCGTCAAACTTCTTCATGAAGATCCATTTATTCTCTATGGCTCACCGATCATCGGGCAAGTCAACCAAAGTCCACACTTTGTTCTCATACATGGATCCTATCTCAGATTTCATGGCCTCAAGCCATTTATCGGAATCTGGGCTCATCATAGCTTCTTCATAGTTCGTAGATTCGTCATGGACTTGTAACATGACTTCCAGAATAGGGTTACCGTACCACTCTGGTGCGGAACGTGCTCTGGTTGACCTACGAGGTTCGGTAGTAACTTGATCTGAAGTTTCATGATCATTATCATTAGCTTCTTCTCTAGTTGGTGTTGGCATCACGGGAACTGTTTTCTGTGATGAGCTACTTTCTAATTCGAGAGAAGGTACAATTACCTCATCAAGTTCTACTTTCCTCCCACTCACTTCGTTCGAGAGAAACTCCTTCTCTAGAAAGGATCCATTCTTAGCAATAATGATGTGGTAAAAGGTGTACCCAACAGTTTCTTTCGGGTATCCTATGAAGACGCACTTCTCCGATTCGGGTTCGAGCTTATCAGGCTGAAGCTTTTTCACATAAGCATCGTAACCCCAAACTTTAAGAAACGAATGCTTAGGTTTTTTTGCCAAACCATAGTTCATACGGTGTCGTCTCAACGGATTTATACGGTGCCCTATTTAACGTGAATGCAGCTGTGTCTAATGCGTAACCCCAAAACGATAGTGGTAAATCGGTAAGAGACATCATAGATCGCACCATATCTAATAAAGTACGGTTGCGACATTCGGACACACCATTACGTTTTGGTGTTCCAAGTGGTGTGAGTTGTGAAACTATTCCACATTGTTTTAAATGAAGGCCAAACTCATAACTCAAATATTCGCCTCCGCGGTCAGATCGTAGAAACTTTATTTTCTTTTTACAATGATTCTCCACTTCACTCTGAAATTATTTGAACTTTTCAAATATTTCAGACTTGTGTTTCATTAGTAGATACACCCATGTCTGCTCAAATCATCTGTGAAGGTCAGAAAATAACAATACCCGTCGCAAGCTTCAACACTTATCAGACTGCATGCATCAGTATGTATTATTTCCAATAAGTCATTAGCTCGAACCATTGTTCCGGAGAACAGAGTTTTAGTCATCTTGCCCATGAGGCATGGTTCGCAAGTATCAAATGATTCGTAATCAAGTGATTCCAAAAGTCCATCCGCGTGGAGTTTCTTCATGCGCTTTACACCAATATGACCTAAACGGTAATGTCACAAATATGTTGCACTATCATTATCAACTTTGCATCTTTTAGCATCAATATTATGAATATGTGTATCACCACAATCGAGATTCAACAAAATAGACCACTCTTCAAGGGTGCATGACCATAAAAGATATTACTCATATAAATAGAACAACCATTATTCTCTAATTTAAATGAATAATCGTCTCGCATCAAACAAGATCCAAATATAATGTTCATGCTCAACGCTGGCACCAAATAACAATTATTCAGGTCTAAAACTAATCCCGAAGGTAGATGTAGAGGTAGCGTGCCGACGGCGATCACATCGACCTTGGAACCATTCCGGACGCGCATCGTCACCTCGTCCTTAGCCAATCTTCGTTCAATCAGTAGCCCTGTTTTGAGTTACAAATATGAGCAACCGAACCAGTATCAAATACCCAGGCGCTACTACAAGCATTAGTAAGGTACACATCAATAACATGTATATCAAATATACCTTTGTTCACTTTGCCATCCTTCTTATCCGCCAAATACTTGGGGCAGTTCCGCTTCCAGTGACCAGTCCCTTTGCAGTAGAAGCACTCAGTTTCAGGCTTAGGTCCATATTTGGGCTTCTTCCCAGGAGTGGCAACTTGCTTGCCGTTCTTCTAGAAGTTCCCCTTCTTTCCTTTGCCCTTTTTCTTGAAACTAGTGGTCTTGTTAACGATCAACACTTGATGCTCCTTCTTGATTTCTACCTCCACAGCTTTGAGCATTGCGAAGAGCTCGGGAATTGTCTTATCCATCCCTTGCATATTATAGTTCATCACAAAGCCTTCGTAGCTTGGTGGCAGTGATTGGAGAACTCTGTCAATAACTCTATCATCTGGAAGATTAACTCCCAGCTGATTTAAGTGGTTATGATACCCAGACATTTTGAGTATGTGTTCACTGACAGAACTGTTCTCCTCCATCTTGCAGCTATCGAACTTGTTGGAGACTTCATATCTCTCAACTCTGGCATTTTCTTGAAATATTAACTTCAACTCCTGGAACATCTCATATGGTCCATGATGTTCAAAACGTCTTTGAAGTCCCGATTCTAAGCCGTAAAGCATGGCACACTGAACTATCGAGTAGTCATCAGATCGAGCTTGCCAGACGTTCACAACATCAGCATCTGCTCCTGCAGCAGGCCTTTCACCTAGAGGTGCATCAAGGACATAATTCTTCTATGCAGCAATGAGGATAATCCTCAAGTTACGGACCCAGTCCGTGTAGTTGCTACCATCATCTTTCAACCTAGCTTTCTCTAGGGACGCATTAAAATTCAAGGGAACGGTAGCACGGGCCATTGATCTACAAGATAGATATGCAAAAACTATCACGACCAAATTCATGATAAATTAAGTTCAGTTAATCATATTACTTAAGAACTCCCACTTAGATAGACATCCCTCAAGTCTTCTAAATGATACGTGATCCAAATCAACTAAACCATGTCCGATCATCACGTGAGATGGAGTAGTCATCAATGGTGAACATCTCTATGTTGATCATATCTACTATATGATTCACATTCGACCTTTCGGTCTCTAGTGTTCCGAGACCATGTTTGTACATGTCAGGCTCGTCAAGTTTAACCCGAGTATTCCACACGTGAAAAACTGTCTTGCACCCGTTGTATGTCAACGTAGAGCCTATCACACCCGATCATCACGTGGTGTCTCAGCGCGACGAACTGTCGCAACGGTGCATACTCAGGGAGAACACTTATACCTTGAAATTTTAGTTAAGGGATCATCTTATAATGCTACCGCTGTACTAAGAAAAATAAGATGCATAAAAGATAAACATCACATGGAACCAAAATATGTGACATGATATGGCCATCATCATCTTGTGCTTTTGATCTCCATCTCCAAAGCATCGTCATGATCTCCATCATCATTGGCTTGACACCTTGATCTCCATCGTAGCATCGTGGTCGTCTCGCCAACTATTGCTTCTACAACTATCGCTAACGCATAGTGATAAAGTAAACCAATTTACATGGCATTTGCATTTCATACAATAAAGAGACAACCATAAGGCTCCTGCCGGTTGCCAGTAACTTTTACAAAACATGATCATCTCAAACAATAACGTATATCACATCATGTCTTGACCATATGACATCACAACATGCCCTGCAAAAACAAGTTAGACGTCCTCTACTTTTTTGTTGCAAGTTTTACTTGGCTGCCACGGGCTTCTAGCAAGAACCGTTCTTACCTACACATCAAAGACCACAATGGTGATTTATCAAGTTTGCTGTTTTAACCTTCAACAAGGACCGGCCGCAGTCAAATTTGATTCAACTAAAGTTGGAGAAACAGACACCCGCCAGCCACCTTTATGCAAAACTAGTTGCATGTCTGTCGGTGGAACTGGTCTCATGAACGTGGTCATGTAAGGTTGGCCCGGGCTGCTTCATCCAACAATACCGCCGAATCAAAATAAGACATTGGTGATAAGCAGTATGACGATCACCGCCCACAACTCTTTGTGTTCTACTCATGCATATCATCTACACATAGACCTGGCTCGGATGCCACTGTTGGGAAATGTAGCATGCAATTTCAAAATTTTCCTACGCTCACGCAAGATCTATCTAGGAGATTCATAGCAATGAGAGGGGAGAGTGTGCCTATGTACCCTCGTAGACCGAAAGTGGAAGCATTTGACAATGCGGTTGATGTAGTCAAACTTCTTCTCGTTCCAACCGATCAAGCACCGAACGTACGGCACCTCCGAGTTCTGCACACGTTCAGCTCGAGGACGTCCCTCAAACTCTTGATCTAGCAAAGTTTCGAGGAAGTAGATGATTTCCGTCATCACGACGGCGTGGTGACAGTGATGGTGAAGTGATCCACGCAGGGCTTCGCCTAAGCACTACGAAGATATGATCGGAGGCGTAAACTGTGGAGGGGGGCGCCGCACACGGCTTACAATTGTTGGTGTCTGTTCTAGGCGCCCCCTCCCCAAGTATATATAGGTGGGAGGTGGAGGGGAGCAGCCTTAGGGCGCCCCAAGTAGGAGGAATCCTACTTGGGGGCCTAGTCCAATTCCCCCCCCCCCCTTCCATATTTCCAGAGAGGGAAAAGGGAATAGGAAGGGGAGAAGGAAAGGGGCCCGAACCCCCTCTTTTTCCTTTCCCCACTCGGCCTCCTTCCTTTGAGGGGTGTGCCACCCTTGTGGGCTGGTGTTCTCCCCTCCTTGGCTCATGTGGCCCATATCTTTCCCCCGAGGGTTCTGGTAACCCCCCCCCCCGGTAGTCCGATAAATACCCGATACTATCCGGATCACATCCGGTGTCCGAATACTATCATCCTATATATCAATCTTTACCTCTCGACCATGTCGAGAATCCTCGTCATGTCTGTGATCTCATCTGGGACTCCGAACAACATTCGGTCACCAAATCACATAACTCATATAATACAAAATCGTCATCAAATGTTAAGCGTGCGGACCCTACGGGTTCGAGAACTATCTAGACATGACCGAGACACCTCTCTGGTCAATAACCAATAGCGGAACCTGGATGCTCATATTGGTTCCTACATATTCTACGAAGATCTTTATCGGTCGAACCGTAATGACAACATACGTTATTCCCTTTGTCATCGGTATGTTACTTGCCCGAGATTCGATCATCGGTATCTTCATACCTAGTTCAATCTCGTTACCGGCAAGTCTCTTTACTCGTTCCGTAATACATGATCCCGCAACTAACTCATTAGTCACTTTGCTTGCAAGGCTTCTTATGATGTGCATTACCGAGAGGGCCCAGAGATACCTCTCCGATACTCAGAGTGATAAATCCTAATCTCGATCTATGCCAACCCAACAAACACCTTCAGAGGTACCTGTAGAGCATCTTTATAATCACCCAGTTATGTTGTGACGTTTGATAGCACACAAGGTATTCCTTCGGTATCTGGGAGTTGCGTAATCTCATAGTCAAAGGAATATGTATTTGACATGAAGAAAGCAGTAGCAATAAAACTGAACTATCAATATGCTAAGCTAACGGATGTGTCTTGTCCATCACATCACTCTCCTAATGATGTGATCCCGTTCATCAAATGACAACACATGTCTATGGTTAGGAAACTTAACCATCTTTGATTAACGAGCTAGTCTAGTAGAGGCTTACTAGGGACACGGTGTTTTGTCTATGTATCCACACAAGTATCAAGTTACCGGTTAATACAATTCTAGCATGAATAACAAACATTTATCATGATATAAGTAAATATAAAATAACAACTTTATTATTGCCTCTAGGGCATATTTCCTTCATAAAAGAGTAATGATTCTCATTCCTAAAGTTAAAAATCCTCAGAACATTACCTTATATCGTCCCATTTCTCTTTTAATGGAATGCGAAGCTATTGCTCAAGAGAAAGCAATGGAAGAAGACCCTAGACAAAAGTTTTAAGAGAAGGCTATTAATGAATTATCCAGGCTTGGATTCACTAGGGCGGAGTTATTGTGAATGTCGGTAGCTTGTTTGCCAAAGCTCCAGAACAAGTGCATATGATGTTTGCACTTCTGGGGAATTTGAGGATGGAGTATGTGAAGACAACTCTTGGTAAGTTAACTTCATGCACTATTATCTTGTTATGATGTTAAGTGATTGTTATGCATTGTTATCTTGTTCTTTCCCTGTTAAAGAATAGTGTGAGCAATACATTATTGTCACTTGTTTTTATTGTTGCACTCACCATCCCATTGTTGAACCAAACCCGTGCGGCTATCTCACTGAACTTGCTTATATAGATTCCAACAACTAGGCTATCACATTGACTTATGGGATAAAAAATGTGCAACACTGCCATTTCAGTTTTTATTGTTATTATTATGCAAATTTCATGTGTGTCACCATGAAGAGATGAAATCCAACTAGGTAGTAGAATATCCTTCTTACATCTAGAACATTCAACCTTTGTTTTCCTTGGTTGGATTCAAATCTATTTAGTTCATGCATCAAGATCATTTTTCATGTCAAATCATGTGTGCAAAGTTTTTGTATTCGCAATTCTATAAAACTGGGACATGTATTGTGACCTGAGTTAGAGAAATGATAAGTTTTTGTTGGTTCAGTGTTGTGCGAGTTTACACAAATCAAAGATAAGGACTACCTCTGTCGGCGGTGATAATGAGGAGATGGTGTGTTACTTGATGGCGATCACATGAATGGCATTGTTATTGTTCAACAATGAGAAAATGATTTGTCTTGTTGGGTACTAATTAGCATGTGTTAATGCATTTTATGCTAATGGCCCATTTTATGATGTTAGCTTGAATTATATGCCAATTAGCTTTGTGATAGCTTGAATTTTGTTCAAATAGTATCTTGAATATTTGACCATTACTGTCTAGAAGAAGTCTGTTACGTAGGATGTATGGCATGGACATGTCAACCATGCAGACCAGTGTTAATTTTGCATTCATCCTTTTTCATTTGTTGAGATGCTACTTCGATTAAATTGTGTAATCCCAATACATGGGTCAACCAAACGATGCACTGTTTGAGAATCATCACTTTGTTGAACCAAACAGATCACATTTTCACTCATTGCCGCACCTAATACAGCGCACTTTGATTACAAAGTTTTCTTACGAGCAGTGCCACATTTATATTAATAAAAACAGCAATGTAGCATCTCTCTGGAGATATCCAAATAGCACACCAAGAGAAGGTTCAAGAAACACTCCCAAAAAAGGAAAATTGCAGAACCTGCAACCACCAATACATTGACGAAAAAAATCGACCACCGCCGTCACCGAAGTGTCAGCCGGAGAGGAGAAGAAACAGTCTCCACTAAGACAAGATCCAAGATAAAGCCATAGCAGCAAAGCTAGGTTGTGAGCCTCTGAACAGGCGAGGCCGTGAACGGTGTCGCACTTGTTGTTGTGGGTTGTCGGCCGAAGAAAATCTCCACCCCTCTTGGATCACGACCCTAAAGGTCTCGAACAACGATGCCATTGAGAGGCTCCAAAATCATCACCATTTTCCAACACCGAAGCAACATTTGGTGCACCATCTCTTGGATCAGACCGGCGCGGCAGCACCAGCCACCTCCAACACATACTTCCGACTCTGCGATGGCGCTAGAGGAACAGTCGATGCGACATGGACAAAGCAGAAGAAACATGATCCCCGACAAGACCTCCACCGTTTTCTTGAATACCTCCCATGGACACAAATCTGTGGCTCCTCGATGCCATCGTAGAATGTCGTCGAGGCAATGGCCTGGAAATGTTTATTCATGATGAAGGCATCAGCACCGACAAGGTATCGTCACCCGACAAACAAATCCTATACCTAGATGGTCGACAGAAGGAACCGGGGCTCCCCTGCCCACTCGCCGTCATCGGAGCGACGAGCAGAGGGAAGGGGAGCCGGTGGTTGCAACGGCGTAGGGACAGGAACCTCTTCGCCTTGATATCACCTGGGAAGAGATAAGAGGCAAATTCCATTAAGAAAACGGAAGTCAGGTACATGCACATGACAAAACGAATACTTTTATGGCAATTGTAGTTGATACGGGATGGCAATTTTTATCTACAAGCACTCCTGTCAAAAAGTAAACTAACACAGATTTTGGCCTACTTGCCCATGAAACTTTCCATCCTCAACAAATATAAATTGCTATAAAAACATTTATTTTGCCATGTGCACATAAGGTACTTATCGGCATCCAATTTTTTTTATAAAAGGCGAAAACCGTTCGTGGAACGGACGTACTCATGGAACACATACGGTTACAGAAAGTTGGATATACATTACCTAAGGTGAACCAAACACGCCCTACAAACTTCCTGCCTGGTGCCTGAGACCTAGAACTAGCAAGAAGTGTACACACAACCACGTGAGAGTTTTATCGGACAGCATGAGAGGTGTATCTTACTCCGCAGCATCGTGTCCCTCCCTCGCGGGGCGGCCCGGGCGTGAAACCCTAGCCACCGCAAGCCGCACACTCCCCACCACCCTCCCTCCACCACCGACGGCAAGCGTTGTTGGGCAAAGCCCGCGCGGCGTCGGCGGCGGCGGGCCTTCTCTTCCCTCTCACCTGGTGCTCGAGCCTGGATCTGCGCGGGGATGCTCCCCTGGGCGGAGGAGACGCTCGGCGGCGGAGGTGCTGGAGGCGGGGCGACGTGGCGCAGCGCGCGCTGGAGGAGCGGTGGCGCGCACGGACTGAGGGTTGCTGCCATGCGAGCGTGTGTCGATTTGGCGTGCCGCAGTCACGACAGCGGATATGGCGGACGGCTGGGCGCATGCGTTGCGGGAGCGTCAAGCTCCTGGGCGTGGTGAGCGGGGGGCGAGCTCGATCTGGACGGATCTGCTTGCGGGGCGCGCATTTGGCTTCCCCGATGCAGATCTGTCGGGGTAGCTGGCTGGCGACCTCCTGGGCGCAACCTGAGGGTGAGATGTGAAACAGTGCTTGTGTGTCATGGAATTCGTATGCAGGAAGAGCTGGCTAGGTCACAGGTTTGGGTGGGTGAGGTTGCCGGTGAAAGCCGTGCTCCGGTTGTGGCCGGAGCAGTCGATGGCGGTGCCTACGGGCACCGTCCCTTGTTGGACGCATTGATGTTGCATTCCCTACCTTCCCTTGCCCAGCATTCTTCGGGAGGGAACCCTAGATCCGGTCTCCCGGGTCGGACGATGACGACGCTATCGACTTTGCTCGGTGTAATGTGTCCTCTTGAGGACATCGTCTTGAAGATAGACTCGATCAGAGGGACTCAGTGCTCATGTAGGTGGTTGGCGACGGCTTGGGTAACATCTCCGTGAGAGTAGCAGAAGCACCCTCCACATGCAAAGTCCGTCTGGCGAGTTATGTTAGCCAACCTCACGGGATTGAAACAGCATATGTTTGCTCTATCGGACATAGCGTTCCTCTTTGATGTCATCAAGTTTTGCAGATATGCTAGTGGTGGCCCGGATTGATACAACAGTTTTCGGTGTGCACTTTGGTAGCGGCGAAAGCGCTCGAGTGTCCGACCGGGTGTGTTGTGGGGTGTTGGTCTTTTGACGTGTTGTATGTATTGTGGTGCTTTAGGCCTAGTCTTGCTAGGCGTTATTTAGGTTTTTGCCCGGTTTTTTTCAATAAACTAAGCAACTCCTTTCATTTCTTCTTTTTTAGCACTCGTCTTATATAGTGCATTTCTCCGCTGGGGGTGTTACTTGTAATACTCTCTTTCTGATCAATGAATTTGGCAGCTCTCCTTGTTGGGGAACGTAGTAATTTCAAAAAAAAAATCCTACGCACACGCAAGATCATGGTGATGCATAGCAACGAGAGGGGAGAGTGTTGTCCACGTACCCTCGTAGATCGAAAGCGGAAGCGTTATGACAACGCGGTTGATGTAGTCGTACGTCTTCACGATCGACCAATCCTAGTACCGAACATACGCACCTCCGCGATCTGCACACGTTCAGCTCGGTGACGTCCCACGAACTCACGATCCAGTAGATCTTCGAGGGAGAGCTTCGTCAGCACGACGGCGTGATGACGGTGATGATGAAGTTACCGGCGCAGGGCTTCGCCTAAGCACTACGACGATATGTCCGAGGTTGATTATTGTGGAGGGGGACACCGCACACGGCTAAGAGATCAATGATCAACTTGTGTCTATGGGGTGCCCCCCTCCCCCATATATAAAGGAGTGGAGGAGGGGAGGGGCCGGCCCTCTCTATGGCGCGCCCTAGGGGAGTCCTACTCCTAACGGGAGTAGGATTCCCCCCCCCCCTTCCCTAGTTGGAGAAGGAGAGGAAGGGAAGGAGGAGTAGGAGAGGCCCCCTTCCCTTTGTCATCGGTATGTTACTTGCCCGAGATTCGATCGTCGGTATCTCAATACCTAGTTCAATCTCATTACCGGCAAGTCTCTTTACTCGTTCCGTAATGCATCATCCCGCAACTAACTCATTAGTCACATTGCTTGCAAGGCTTATAGTGATCTGCATTACCGAGAGGGCCCAGAGATACCTCTCCGACAATCGGAGTGACAAATCCTAACCTCGATCTATGCCAACTCAACAAGTACCATCGGAGCACCTGTAGAGCACCTTTATAATCACCCAGTTACGTTGTGACGTTTGGTAGCACACAAAGTGTTCCTCCGGTATTCGGGAGTTGCATAATCTCATAGTCATAGGAACATGTATAAGTCATGAAGAAAGAAATAGCAACATACTAAACGATCAAGTGCTAAGCTAACGGAATGGGTCAAGTCAATCACATCATTCTCTGATGATGTGATCCTGTTAATAAAATGACAACTCATGTCTATGGCTAGGAAACTTAACCATCTTTGATTCAACGAGCTAGTCAAGTAGAGGCATACTAGTGACACTCTGTTTGTCTATGTGTTCACACATGCACTAAGTTTCCGGTTAATACAATTCTAGCATGAATAATAAACATTTATCATGATATAAGGAAATATAAATAACAACTTTATTATTGCCTCTAGGGCATATTTCCTTCACTCCTGCCAACATTAAAAAGAATGTTTTATGAAATTGTGGATGGAACATCAACAACTAACAAGAAGGTCAATCCCTCCCGAGCAGGAACGACCCCCCACTAGTAGAAAAAGTGCCATTTGTCCCGGTTCGTAAGGCCCATCTGTCCCGGTTGAGGAACCGGGACTAAAGGGTCGTTATTAAAGCCCTAGGCCTTTAGTCCCGGTTCTTACACGAACCGGGACAGATGGGCCTCCACGTGGCCGCTGCGGCGAGCCCAGGCAGGAGGGCTTTTGGTCCCGGTTGGTGGCACCAACCGGGACCAAAAGGCATCCACGCGTCAGCAGCTGGCAGGAGCTGATGTTTTTGTTTTTCTTTTGAAAGGGGGTGGGTTTAGGGGGTTTTGGGGGGTTAATTTAGGTGTTTCATATATTGTGTTAGCTAGCTAATTAATAGAGAGAAGTGTCCTCTCTTATCTCCGTGCTTGGTCGACGCTACGTACTATACGTATAGAGAGTACTCAACACGCTAGCTAGTAAGCAAATGAAGGAAACAGAAGATCGTAATGAACATATGCATACAAAGAGAAGTAATATCGACCTCTCCTTCTCCGAGAGATTGGTCGAACAACAAGTCTTCATATATCTGTCCGACGCTACTGGCTACATATATACAATATAAGATCTCTTACAATATAATCCCCTAATTATATATGAACTCAGGGTCCACATTGTATTCTCCCTATTTATCAATCACGTGGTCAAGAAAGAATGCCGCCAATTCCTCTTGAATTGCTCGCATCTGATCTGGTGTTAGGATTTCATCCCGCATCCGAAACATCTAATTTGAAGAAGGGGGTCAATACATATATATGAATGAATGAAACTCAACACAAATGATGGTAAATAAATAAAATTGTGAATATTATTGCTTACGCACTTCATATTGTTTGTTAGAGTAGCCCCGCTCACAGGTCGTGTGGCGGATGGACTCGCAAATGTAGTATCCACAGTAATCATTCCCGGCTTCCTGCCACAACCACTTTACAAGAAATAGAGGTCAATCAAACAGATAAGCAAGCATGCTAAATGGTATTGATGAAACTAGCGCTTGAATCACTAGGAGATGCGCGGAACTAGCTAGTAGTACTTACTTTCGGGTGTATAAATCACAGCTTCCTCGGCAGTCCCGGAGCTTTTGAGGTGAATTTTTTCCAAACCCTGCCAGACAAAGAAAACAATTACTTGATATCAGGAAATGAATAAAGTTGCTGATATGGTGCGATAATGATCGATTTAACTTACTTCTCAAGCATTTCAGTCATGTCCGCATACTCCTGGGGATTTTTTTTGTCTCGAGTCTAAGACGGTTACTAGTCCCTGCTCAAACTTAATCTCTAGGAGAATATAGTGGAACCTGCGCACGCATGCATAACTCATCAATTACATTACTATAACCTCAACTAATAAGGGAAACCGAATATGCACAAGACAGTAACACTCACTTGAAGTTGTAAGGAAAGAGTATTATATCTTTGTTTTGATTTATTACCAACGATCGTAGAAAGTTGGCCTCGGTATCTTTGGCTTGAAATTCAACCGTAAATTGATCTATGAGATTTGTGTTAATGAACCCAATATTACCGATTTGTCTTTTCTTCAATTCGGCGATCTTCAATCTGCATAATATAGTGAGGGTAATTATATATACATGCAATGAAAGAGCTGAGCTATATATAGAGACTTAATGACAGAAGTAGTACTTACAGACAGTAGCAAGTGACCGTTAATATATCGAGGGCCTTTTGATTGAAAAACTAGAAGAATTCCTCAAATGGAACAGACAACAGTTCAATTCCAACGAGGTCATGCTCCTCTTTAACTCTCAGCGTCAAAGTATTCATCCCCCCAGACTCTCTGCAGGTATTCATGTACCAATCATGGAATCTTCGCATCATCGTTGTTAGAGATCTTTCATCTTTGATGAGAGGCTTCCCATAATGGTATTTGTGTTCGTCCACCTCCAAGAAATCATAATGTACATCGTCGGGCAGGTAATCTCCAAGATTGGTATTGGGCAAAATCTCCGGATAATTAGCGACAATATCGCTAGACACCTTGAGCGGGGGGCACGATTGGTTCGCTTGTTCGTCGAGCCGGGCAATTTTTTCCCAGCTCATCGTTCTGCTAACCTTTGATCACTGATAGTACTTCCTGACCGCTCCACTTCAATAAATGACTTTTCAATAATGCGATCATAGTTTGATTGCGGCGGAGAAGGTGGTGCTCGCTTCAGGGCATCGATAGTGCGCTTTGCTTTCACCCGATCTATCTTCTCCTCCGGAGGTGGATGTTTCTTTGCTTTCACCCCTTGAAAGTAGTCCCTCACTTCGGCTTCCACGATCTTCTTATTTTCTTCCACGGTCATCTCGTATGGTAACTTCTCTAGAGGCTTGAGAGATGGCTGAATCTGTATTGCCTCCCGCCTCTGGCTGTACTGCTAGACGCCGGCCAAGCAGACGGAGCGGCTGCGGCTGTCTTCTTTCCTTGCTTACGAGGCGGAGGAGAAGGACTACGACGCGTCGGAGCAGCCGGAGCAGCGGCTGGTCTCTTCCACCCTTGTTGATGAGGCGGAGAAGGAGGAGGCTGGACGCAGGCGGAGAAGGAGGCGGAGTGCCGCCACGCGCCGGAGAAGGAGGCTGAGTGCCCTGATCACTCGCCGGAGGAGGAGGTGGAGTGCCCTGACTCGCCGAAGGAGGAGGAGGAGGCGTCCAGTTCGGAAGGTTGATGAGCTCCTTCCACCATAGGCATGGAGTCTTCAGAGCGGAACCCAGCCGAGTCTCCCCTTCACCGGTAGGGTGGTCAAGCTCGAGGTCCTCAAATCCCTCCGTTATTTCGTCCACCGTCACCCTAGCATATCCTTCTAGAATCGGACGGCAGTGAAAAGTTGCGTCGGGTTCAGGAGGTCGAACAGAGCCGACAGCCGCCTTGACTTTGAAGTTCTACCATTGCGTCATAAGGTGGCAATGTTGAGACTCCATGATAGCATCCACGGGGTAGCTAGCAGGAGCTGTCAAGACATGCTCCAGCTGAAGCAGCTCGGTGGAAGCCACGCTGCTTCTCCGCTGAGATGGCAGGGTACCTTCGGGGGTAGCTTCGGCAGGTCGCTTGCTGCGAACTGCGTCTCGTTCCTCTAGCGCTTGTACCCTTGCGTGCAGCGCCTGGAGTTGGGTCTGCTCCACTTTCTTCCTCCTCTCCTGGCATTTGTAACCACCTATGTCCGAAAACCTAGCCTTCCACGGAACGGAGCCTGGCGTGCCTCGTGTCTGTCCAGGGTGCTCAGGATTCCCGAGGGCCATTGTGAGCTCGTCGTTCTCTTTGTCTGGAACGAACGTCCCTTGCTGCGCTGCATCGATATACTGCTGAAGCTTCTTGACGGGTATGGCAAGTTGGTCGTTCGTCCAAACGCACTTCCCTGATACAGGGTCCAAGGTTCCGCCAGCCCTGAAGAACCAAGTCCGGCAATGGTCTGGCCAGTTCAATGTCTCTGGTTCGACCCCTTTATGAAGCAGGTCATTCTCAGCCTTGGCCCACAATGGCCGGGCTTTGAGGTAGCCACCTGACCCCGTGCGATGGTGAAGCTTCTTCTTTGCTGCATTTTTCTTGTTTGTCGCTGACATCTTCTTACTCTTGTCTAATGTCTTGTGGGCCACAAATGCGGGATAGTGATCTCTAATCTTCTCATACCGGTCGGTGAATTCTGGTGTCTTTTCTTTGTCGGCAAACTCTGTTTTCAGCTCATTCTTCCACCTCTTAAATAGATCTGCCATGTTCTTAAGAGCATGAGACTTGATCAATTGCTCTTTAACTGGCTTCTCCGGATCCTCCTCTGGCGGTAGGGTGAAATTTGCCTTCAGCGCGGTCCAAAGATCTTCTTTCTACATATCGTTGACATAACACACCTCAGGGTCTTCCTTCTTAGGCTTAAACCATTAGTGGATGCTGATCGGGATCTTGTCCCTAACAAGAACCCCGCACTAAGAAGAAAATGCTTCCTTGGTCTGGATGGGTTCAATCGGTTGGCCATCGCACGCGATTGCTGTGATCTCAAATCTTTCATCCTAGCGCAACTTTTTCTTCGGGCCTCGTTTCTTTACCGAAGTTGTGCTCGATCCGGAGGGCTAGAAAAAAGAAGAAAGACGAGAGTTAATTAATATGTGTACATACCAAAACAATGAATTCATCAATTAGCTAGTCAGCACAGGCTTAATTAATATATATACCTGGTCGGACTCTGTTCGGTCACCGGAGCCGTCATCACGGTCTCCTTCTTGCACCGGCATTCAGTCACTGGAGCCATCATAATCATGTCTTTCTTCCTCCATTGTTAGTGGCCTCGACGCTTCTCTAGGGTTTGGGGTGGCCTCGGCAACGCTTCAAGGGTTCGGGGTGGCCTCGACGACAACGCTCTTTTAACTTGGTAAATTTGGGTGGCCTCGGCAGCGCTTCTAGGGTTTGGATCAACTTGTGCACATTGCCAGACCCTCGACCCTCGACCGCTCGGCGATCCACGACCCTCTACGTACCCTATTTCCCGACCCTCGACCCCCTCATGTCACATTTGTCTAGTGTCAAAGGATTCAACAAAACCATGTCTTCATCATTAGGCGAAAGTAACAGGCGCATGATGGTACAAAGCTCTCTAAAGTTATTTTGGAACGGAGTCCCAGATAGGATAATTTGCTTTTTGGTACAAAGTTCAGCAAGAGCCTTCCGAATATCGCTATTTGGAAGGACTTTGCTGAAATTCATAAAAAAGACGAATTATCCTATCCGGGACTCCCTTCCAAAATAACTTTGGAAAACTTCGTACCATCATGCCCCGGTTACTTCTGGCTAATGATGAAGCCATAGATTTCTTCAATACTTTGACACTAGCTAGGCAACCTCTCGACCCCCTCCTCGATCCTCGACCCTCGACCCCTCGGCGATCCTCGACCCTCGACCCTCGAACCCTCGGCGGCCCTCGACCCCTCGATGTTCCTCGACCCTCGAACCCTAGGCCCCTCGACGACCCTCGAACCCTCGACCCCTCGGCGTTCCTCGACCCTCGACCCTCAAACCCTCGGCGGCCCTCGACCCCTCGATGTTCCTCGACCCTCGAACCCTAGGCCCCTCGACGACCCTCGAACCCTCGACCCCTCGGCGTTCCTCGACCCTCGACCCTTGAACCCTCGGTGTTCCTCGACCCTCGAACCCTCGACCCCTCGGCGTTCCTCGACCCTTGACCCTCGAACCCTCGGCGGCCCTCGAACCCTCGGTGTTCCTCGACCCTTGAACCCTAGGCCCCTCGACGACCCTTGACCCTCGAACCCTCGGTGACCCTCGAACCTCTACCCTAGTTCCCGACCCTCGCCCCTCGAACCCTCGGCTACCCCCCCCTCTGTCGAAGTTATCGGGGAGGGGGTATATCGACCCCCCCTCCCTCATGTAAGAAGAGGAAAAAAGATCGAAGAAGAAAAAAAGAGGAGAAGAAGAAAGGAATAGAGAAGATCGAAGAAAAAAAGAGAGAAGAAGAAAGGAATAGAGGAGAAGAAGAAAAAAATAGAATAAGGAATAGAGGAGAAGAAAAAAAATAGAACAATTCTAATTTTTCTTCTTCTCCTCTATTCCTTTCTTCTTCTCCTCTTTTTTTTCTTCTTTTTTCCCTTCTTATTTATTTCTCCTTTCTTCTTCTCCTTCCTCCTCTTCTTATTTTCCTTTTTCCACTCCTTCATTTTCTTCTTCTTCTTCCTTCTTCCTTCTTCCTTCTTCCTCTTTTCTTCCTTTTCCTTATTTTACATTTTTCCTCTACACTAACCTAAAATGCACTAACCTAAAATCGATATCTACTAATTAACAACCTAAATAAAAAAATTAATACATATATGGGAAAAAATATCATATGAAGAAAAACATCATATGCACAAAAAACATCATATGAACATGATATGAAAAAAACATCATATCAACATCATCACATATATGAAAAAAAACATCGGAAGGCCGCCGGACCGTGGGGCGGTGCGACGACGGCGTCGGGGCAGCGGTGCGACGACGGCGTCGGGGCAGCGGTGGCGCGGGGCGGTGATGGCGTAGGGGCGGCGACGGCGTCGGGGCGACGCGGGGCGGCGACAGTGTCAGGGCGGCGCGGGGCGCGGGCGGTGACGGGGCAGGGGGCGACGACGGGGGCGCGCGGACGGCGTCTGGGCGGCGGGGCAGCGGACGGCGTCGATCTAGGCAGCCTGGCGGCGTCGATGAGCTCGGCGTCGTCGGGCGGGGGGGGCAACTGGCGATGAGTTTCAAATTTTCCTAAGTGCTACTTATATACCCAGGCCTTTGGTCCCGGTTCATAGCAGCAACCGGGATCAAAGACCCCCTTTGGTCCCGGTTGGTGCCACCAACCGGGACCAAAGGCCTCATTTCAGCAGCCCAAAGGGCGGGAAGCAGAGGCCTTTGGTCCCGGTTGGTGGCACCAACCGGGACTAAAGGGGGGGGGCATTGCTCCCAGTTGGCGCCACGAACCGGTACCAATGCCCCCCTTTAGTCTCGGTTGGTGCCACCAACCGGGACCAAAGGCCTTGTGCTGCCCGCGTCGCGGCCAAAAGTTTAGTCCCACCTCGCTAGCTGAGAGAGCTCGAGGGTGGTTTATAAGCGCTGCTGCGCCCACCCTCCCGAGCTCCTCTCAACTGCAGGCTTTTGGGCCTAACCTGTCACTTTGTGCCTGTGGGCCTACTAGGCCTGTTGCGGGCCTAAATCCTGGCCCATGGTTGGGTTTCTAGTCGTATTCAGACTGTGGTGGCCTAGCAGGTGGCACTTTTTTTATTTTCTTTGTTGCTTTATTTAATTTATTTTGTTTCTACTTACAAAAAAATACTTACTGCTACTATTTTATTTTATTTTAGTTTAGTTTATTTTGTTTCTACTTATTTATTGAAGTTTATTTTGTTTCTACTTATTTATTTTATTTTGTTTCTACTTATTTATTTTATTTTGTTTCTTATTTATTTTATTTTGTTTCTACTTATTTATTTTATTTTCTTTTTGCTTATAATGTTTTGAACAGAAAATACTTTAATAATTTTAGTTGATTCCTTTTGCTATTAGAGTTTCATTAAAGTTTTCTAGTTCATTCTTTTTTCTATTAGAGTTTCATTAAAGTTTATTTTGTTCCTACTTATTTATTTTCTTTTCTTTTTTGCCTTTTTATTGATTTTATGTAAATTATTTTTTGCTTTTAATGTTTTGAACAGAAAATACTTTGATAATTTTGCACTCCAGACTTTTTGTGTGTTCAAAATGCACCATTCAAAGCCACATCATCAATTTTCAACCCTTTCTCACTTCATTTGTTATTTTTCATGCATTTACTGATATTTTTTTTGAGCTATAAGACCCTGAAATTCAAAAGCATTTCAAATGAACTCTGTAAAGGTTGAAAGTTGGCATGGTATCATCATTTCAACGACATAGCATGTGTAAAAAAGTTGAGAGGGTTACGGCAAAAACTAGATGCACTTCGTGTACAAAACGGACAATCTCTTTCGAAGTATCAGGGTTTCATACGGAAACTCATCTGTTACAAACGGATTTCATTTTTTTTAACTCCAGACTTTTTGTGTGTTCAAAATGCATCATTCAAAGCCACATCATCAATTTTCAACCCTTTCTGACTTCATTTATTATTTTTCATGCATTTACTGAATTTTTTTAGCTATAAGACCCTGAAATTGAAAAGCATTTCAAATGAACTCTGAAAAGGTTGAAAGTTGGCATGGTATCATCATTTCACCCACATAGCATGTGCTAAAAAGTTCAGAGGGTTATGGGAAAAACTGGATGCACTTCGTGTACAAAATGGACAATCTCTTTCGAAGTATCATGGTTTCGGACGAAAACTCATCTATTACAAAGGGATTTCATTTTTTTTGAACTTATTTGAACTCCAGACTTTTTGTGTGTTCAAAATGCTCCATTCAAAGCCACATCATCCATTTTCAACCCTTTCTGACTTCATTTGTTATTTTTCATGCATTTACTGATTTTTTAGCTATAAGACCCTGAAATTGAAAAGCATTTCAAATGAACTATGAAAAGGTTGAAAGTTGGCATAGTATCATCATTTCACCCACATAGCATGTGCTAAAAAGTTGAGAGGGTTATGGGAAAAACTGGATGCACTTCGTGTACAAAATGGACAATCACATGGATAGATAAGTGACCAAATTAATAGTAGTTCATCATCACATTTAAACCAAAGTACATACATAGTTCAAATTGAACAACATATAGCTCTCCAGAGCATCTAGTTAAACCATACATTGAAACTATGTAAAACCTTTCAATGCAACAACAAATGCGATCATAATCACAACCAAGGTAACAATTGATCCAACGGCATAATGATACCAAGCCTCGGTATGAATGGCATATTTTCTAATCTTTCTAATCTTCAACTACATTGCATCCATCTTGATCTTGTGATCATCGACGACATCTGCAACATGCAACTCCAATATCATCTTCTCCTCCTCAATTTTTTTCTATTTTTTCCTTCAAGTAATTGTTTTCTTCTTCAACTAAATTTAACCTCTCGACAATAGGGTTGGTTGGAATGTCCGGTTCAACCACCTCCTAGATAAATAAAATCTATGTCACGTTGGTCGACATAATTGTCATAAACAATAAATGAACCGAATAGTTATAAAAAGATAATATATACCACATCCGAATCATAGACAGGACGAGGGCCGACGGGGGCGGATACCAAAACCATCACACTATATAATAACAAGGAATAACAAAAGTAAGAAAATTACACAAGTATCTATCTGAAGTAAGAATTTTTTTCTTTCAGAAAGAAGATAAGAACAGGAGGCTCACCACGGTGGTGCCGGCGACGAGATCGGCGCGGGCGATCGACGGCGGTGAAGACGGGGACGGGACGTGACAGACCGCTAAACCTAGACAAATCTCGAGAAAAATAGAGCTCGGAGGTCGAGCTTCGAGAGGAGAAAGCTTAACTAGTGTGGCTCGGGCATTTCATCGAACACCTCATGTGCATAGGAGGTGAGCTAGAGCACCCAAATGCCCTCCCCTCGCCGGCCAGAAAAAAAGAGCACTGTGGAGTGCTCTGCTGCGGCGATGGGGTATATATAGGCAACTCATTTGTCCCGGTTCGTGGCTGGAACCGGGACTAAAGCGCTGTCCCGGTTCTAGGCACGAACCGGGACCAATGTATGTGGACCAGGAGCGAGGACCATTGGTCCCGGTTCATGCGTAGAACCGGGACAAATGGGTCCAAACGAACCGGGACCAATGCCCACGAGGCCCCGGCCGGCCCCCTGGGCTCACGGACCGGGACGAATGGCCCCCACGGGTCCCGGTTCGTGCAGAACCGGGACTAATGGGCTGGCCAGGCCCGAACCAAAGCCCTGTTTTCTACTAGTGCCCGCGTCGTCCTCCCTGGACGACACAGGGGAACCTCGGCCATCGCGTCGCCGGAAGGCCTCCCTTCGCCAAACCCCGCGTCGCCGCCGCCGGAGGGCTGACCGGTGAAGCCGTGCCGGGTCCCGGGATGGCGACGGCGGGGCGGATTCGTCTCTGTCTAACTCTGCACCTCCTCCCCTTTTTCCCTCAGATTGCATCGTGCTGCGGCTGGGATGGCTCTCTACGGCGGCTGCGTCCGGTCCGGTGTGTGCTGCGGCGTCCTCAGCGGTCCCTTGTCGCGGCGCCACGGGGCATTCACTCCATCTCCTGCGAGCGAGATCCCATCTAGGTGCGGGGCAGGGGGGCCTCTCCACCTGATGTGCCCTGTCCTGTGGTGCTGCGGCGTGCCTTGGCGCCGTTTATTGGCCCATTCCTGCACACGCAGCCCAGCCATGCTACTGGTGCTACTGGATGGGCATGTGGACGCGAGGGTTGCGGGCAGGCTAGCCGGGGCTTTCGAGCCTGCCACGTGCAGTGGGTCTCCTCGCCTCCGGGGGTTCCTCCCTTCGAGCTACGGTGGCGGCTCCGGTGTGGCGGCATGTCGAAGCAATGGTGGTTGACCAGCCCTCTTTGATCTACCCATCAGCGAGTTCCGGGCTTCTTCTTCGAAGGAAACAAAGACATGCGTATATGACGCTCTTTGGACACATTGATTGGAGAGGGGCCGGTCGTGTGCACCCGCATCATCAGCATAACCAGATTTATCGAGGTATTGCGAAGCTTTGTTTTTGTTGACACCTTGGAACATGTCTGCACCAAGATTTCCAAGGGATCAACACATGCGGAGAATGTCATGGCGTGATTGGAGGACTGGCAAGTGGCGAAGGCGGGGTCTTAGATGCGATGAAGACTTTGCTTCACAGGCAGTTGTTCAGACTTGGCTTGCGGGGTATGTTCCCGTCCAGATCGGGCACGAGTTCCTATGAGCCTGGTGATATGTGACTTGTAGTAGTAGCCTCCGCAAATGGGGCGGCAGCATTGGAGGACTTCTTTGTTGGTGGTGCTCTTTGAGTATCGAGTCGTGATTTTCAGGGTGAAAACCCAAGGTCTGGCCACTATTAGTTGTGTCTGGCAGTGACCTTGTTGAAGGCATTGTTTTGGAAACACGGTCTTTCTGCAGGGTGAAAACCTATGATCTTTGATCGGGCAACGATAATGCTTGTGCATTATTTCCTTCTTGTGGGCGTTGTTTTTGGAGAACCTTCTTTGTAGTCTGAGTGTTGTCTTTGGTGGTGGTTAGAGTGCTGCTACTGCGGGTGATTGGCCATCATGGCAGGGTCTTTTTTTTCTTTTCTTTTTTTTCTCTTTTCATTTTCTTTCTTGGTTGTGTGCATTCTGGATGTTTTTATACATCTTGTTGATGCAGAGGCCGGGTGTAATTGGTATCTGCTTCATATTAATATATTCCCTCTTTTAAAAAAAACATCTAAAACCGAAGATCTGACGGCTGTGAATGCTAACGGCCTAAGAGAGCTAGTAAGCTCAAAACAATCTCCAAAATGCCAACGCTATCCATCAGAGGCCACCGCTTTTCTGTCTCCCGCCGAGTCCACCTCCACCGTTTCCCTCTCCCCAGTCCCCATGGCTGAAGAAGGCCGAGTCCGCCTAGTGCCCGACTCCTCTTCCTTTTCAGCTCAGACTTGTACCGCGACTTCGATTCGAGAACGAAGTCGGAACCAATCCCCTGCTCCATGGAGGAGGAAGCTATAAAGGTAAGCTGATCCCCTCGAGTTCCTCCTCACATCGCACCACGACGCCACGAAACTTAGCGCGCCGAATTGAATCGAATCGAATCGAGTCGAGCATCTCGAATCCGCGTCCCATCCCATGGCGATCCACGGCGAGCCCTCTTCCTCCGATGCGAGCGGGAAGAAGGACTACTCCATGGCGATTCTCGAGAGAAAGAAGTCGCCGAACCGGCTGGTGGTCGACGAGGCCACCGGCGACGAGAACTCCGCCGTCGCTCTGCACCCGGACACCATGGACAGGCTGCAGCTCTTCTGCGGCGACACCCTCCTGCTCAAGGGCAAGAAGCGGAAAGACACGGTCTGCATTGCGCTCCCAGACGACACATGCGACAAGACCAAGATCCGGATGAACAAGGTCGTCAGGAAGAACCTGAGGGTCCGGCTCGGCGACGTCGTCTCTGTTCATCAGTGCCCGGACGTCAAATTCGGGAATCGCGTGCACATACTTCCCGTCGACGACACGGTCGAAGGAATCACCGGAAGCATGTTCGATGCCTTCCTGAAACCATACTTTCTCGAAGCCTATCGACCCGTCACAAAAGGGGACCTTTTCCTTGTGAGAGGCGGAATGACAAGCGTGGAGTTCAAAGTTGTCGAGACTGACCCTGCAGAGTATTGCATCGTTGCACCTGATACAGAGATATTCTGTGATGGCGAGCCTGTCAGGAGGGAGGACGAGGAGAAGCTGGACGACGTCGGCTACGACGATGTCGGTGGAGTGAGGAAGCAGATGGCCCAGATCAGAGAGCTGGTTGAGCTCCCACTGCGCCATCCCCAGCTTTTCAAGTCCATTGGTGTGAAGCCTCCCAAGGGCATCTTGCTGTATGGGCCACCTGGGACTGGCAAGACCCTCATTGCTAGAGCTGTGGCTAATGAAACAGGTGCTTTCTTTTTCCTGATCAATGGCCCGGAGATTATGTCGAAGCTGGCCGGAGAAAGTGAGAGCAACCTCAGAAAGGCGTTTGAGGAGGCTGAGAAGAACGCGCCGGCCATTATCTTCATCGATGAGATCGATTCCATAGCCCCAAAGAGGGAAAAGACCAACGGAGAAGTCGAAAGGCGTATCGTTTCGCAGCTGCTCACTCTTATGGATGGGCTTAAATCCCGTGCACATGTTATTGTTATGGGTGCTACCAACCGCCCAAATAGCATCCACCCTGCTCTCAGAAGATTTGGTAGGTTTGACCGAGAGATCGACATTGGGGTCCCTGATGAAGTTGGACGGCTTGAGGTTCTCCGGATTCACACTAAAAACATGAAGCTAGCTGAGGATGTTGAACTGGAGCATGTTTCGAGAGACACTCATGGGTATGTCGGCGCTGATCTCGCCGCCCTTTGTACCGAGGCTGCTCTCCAGTGCATTCGGGAGAAGATGGATGTTATAGACCTTGAGGATGACACCATAGATGCAGAGATACTGAATTCTATGGCTGTCACGAACGACCATTTCAAGATTGCACTAGGGACAAGCAACCCATCTGCTCTTCGTGAAACTGTTGTTGAAGTTCCAAATGTCTCTTGGGAGGATATTGGTGGCCTGGAGAGCGTCAAAAGGGAGCTGCAGGAGACCGTCCAGTATCCCGTGGAGCATCCGGAGAAATTTGAGAAGTTTGGTATGTCTCCCTCAAAAGGTGTTATGTTCTATGGACCTCCGGGCTGCGGTAAGACCTTGTTGGCCAAGGCAATTGCTAACGAGTGCCAGGCTAACTTTATTAGCATCAAAGGACCGGAGCTGCTTACCATGTGGTTTGGTGAGAGTGAGGCCAATGTGCGTGAGATTTTCGACAAGGCTAGGGGGTCAGCGCCATGTGTCCTCTTCTTTGATGAGCTTGACTCAGTTGCCACTCAGAGAGGGAACAGTGTTGGTGATGCCGGAGGTGCCGCTGATAGAGTGCTGAATCAGCTTCTTACCGAGATGGACGGAATGAATGCAAAGAAAACTGTGTTCATCATCGGTGCTACCAACAGGCCAGACATCATAGACCCTGCCTTGCTTAGGCCTGGACGCCTTGATCAGCTTATCTACATTCCTCTGCCTGATGTTGAATCCAGGCTCCAGATCTTTAGAGCCTGTCTCAGGAAGTCTCCTGTGGCCAAAGATGTTGACTTGAATGCTCTCGCCAAATACACACAGGGGTTCAGCGGTGCAGATATCACTGAAATCTGCCAGCGTGCATGCAAATATGCCATCAGAGAAAACATTGAGAAGGACATGGAAAAGGAGAGGCGACAGAAGGAAAACCCTGAAGCCATGGAGGAAGACGAAGTGGACGAGGTCGCTGAGATCAAGGCTGCTCACTTCGAGGAGAGCATGAGGTATGCACGCCGGAGTGTTAGTGATGCTGATATTCGCAAATACCAGGCCTTTGCTCAGACACTGCAGCAGTCCCGTGGTTTCGGTAGCGAGTTCCGATTCCCTGACCAGCCGGCAGCAGGTGCAACCGCTGCGACCGATCCTTTTGCATCCGCTGCCACGGCAGCTGAAGACGATGATTTGTACAGTTAAATCGTCTGCTGTGCAACTTAGCCCAATTTAGTAATTTCCTTGTTGTACTTATTTATATTATGCTGGCACCTGTAAGAATGGGAAGACCATGTAATTATTTTTACGTGCATGTTGTGATATATAAACTTTTTTTTTGAATTTTCTGAGATATATAAACTGAAGATTCCAGTCTGTGTGACAAGGATATATCCATTGGCGTGTGCTACAATTCTCTTGTTCTCTACAGGTTGCATCAGGGTTATTAGCATCATTGTGTGTGATGTTTTTTTCTTTTAAAGTTATAGTCCAATTACTTTCAGTGTCATTGATAATAAACCTTCTGTTATACTGCCCTTTGGTGGGTTTTTTTTGTTGCAAAAGGTTACCTCTACTGAACAATTCCACAGACAAATTAGTTTAGCATTAGCTGAACCTTTATTAGTCTCTCCATACAATGTACCAATATCAATTTTTGGATTCTCCAGCAAAGTAACTGAAATAATTTGCAAGGTAGAATACTTCTGGTAACTAATGATTTAGAGACTCATAGAGTGTATGACCATGGGACAGAGATGCCAAGATGTTAACAGGCTGGTGTTATTATTAGCGTATCTCACATTTAATTTGCATTTCTTAATGTTTTACAATAGCGCATACCATCTCTTCTGAAATTTTAGAGATGACCATGAATAACAGGTCTTGAATCAGCTTGTCCTTCTGTACATATAATTTGATCGCATCGGGAACTAAGGAGGACAATTATGACATACAGGCTGATGATAATGAACACATGTCCAAGTTGCTATTTTCAAATGAATTTCAGTCTGCAGGGTCCAACCTATCACAAGAATCAATTTCCAATGATAGGATTTTGGAAGCAATGACTGCTCATGAGCTCAAGAACATGCTTGTAAGATTCTGCCATCCCATTGACCGTCAAAAGTAGAATGTTGGTGTGCTGGATTTATTTTTTGTTCATTGTGGATGAGTAGGCATCATAGTCTCAATTTTTTGATTCTCAGAAAAGTAACTGGATTATTCATGTTGATGTTGATCAGTTATTCATTGTCAGGCTAAGTCGGCTTACATTGAAATATTGATAGGAAGCATAAAGGCCATATGAGAAGAATTGTTGTTTGGATGTTTAAACTACTTATATGACCTATCTCATTTGATATCTGAAATCTGTAGAAAACTACAAATAGATTTCTTTATTTTGTAACCGAAGCTTTTGACTTTTATAGGGAGAGGTTCTTGGTAAGTATGTGCGCAGTAGCAGAGGCAATATATGTACTTTCCCTACTACAGTTGGCACCGACCTCAACTTTCGGATTCTCCAGAAAAATAATTGGATTATTCATGTTGGTGTTGATTCATTATTCGTTGTCAAACTAAGTTGGCTTATGTTAAAATATTGATAGGAGGCATACTTGAGAACCCCTTCTTTATTGTGAACTTGCTGTTAATTCCTTGATGTGATTTTCTTGTTTCGTTTGCAGGAATCTCATGCTGTCATCTGTAAGACACGGAAAGATCATTTACTTACTTTTACCTTCTTCTCATATAACGGCCATCGTCTTCCACTTAGACGAAATGAAAACATTGCATGTCTCAACTATGCAAAAAGAAATACAATCTTTGATGTCCTACTGTCTCGCAGTCCAATCTGTGTTAGAAACTGCTCTCCCCGTAGACTGAAGTACGGTTGCTGCTCTAGGGCTGTGTTGAGCTGCTGGTTGGTTGAGAATGATCAGTCGGTCATACACTCGGTACCTGAATGTCACTGCAATGTATTAGCATCTGATCATAGGCAGGTGCAGTATGATAAATGATCAGCATTATACCTTGAAAACCATGCCTGTGCAGCGTCATTATATCTCTGACGTACAGAAATATGTAGCAGTTCGCAAGAATTTCTCGGGTAAACAATGGAAAACAGGAGCCGGGCTTTTTTCTTGATGGTTTCAGGATAGCCTCCATACACCTACGGGAATCAATATCAGACCACCGAAATCAGGAAGGTAACTTGAAAGGGAAAAGATGAAGCACTCACCAGGCAATCGTGCAGTTCAACTATCTCTGAATTGCTGCAGTGTCTGCAGAGCATGATGATGAAAGACAGTTTCAGAAGCTATACTAGATGTTTAGCCATCGTTGCCCGTGTACATAGCCTGCAACACCAGTATTTTCTTAGAGATTTGGTATCTTTATGTCACAAAGAGTACCGATCAGTCAAATTGGTTGATGTTTTTCAGAAAATCTGATCGCTGATTGATCCCTGCAATGCAGCTGGCTCTCAAAAAATGTCCAATAAATGGAACCAAACTGGTTTCTTCAGCCAAATTGGCATATGATTCTCCAAGTCTCCGAAAGCAAAATCATATGGTAACAAAAACATAACATCAACTACCATCATATAACAGAGAACAGTCAGATAGTTGGGAGATGCATCAAACGAGTAACTAGTTCAGAACAGAGGCTTCACAAAACATGCACCAGATCATTGCTATTTCAGATCGATCAGTCACATGACACAGTAACATCACCAACCCAACTACTCCCTCCGTTCCGAATTACTCCCTCCGTCTAAAAATACTTGTCATCAAAATGGATAAAAAGAGATGTATCTACATCTAGATACATCCCCTTTTATCCATTTTAATGACAAGTATTTTCGGACGGAGGAAGTACTTGTCTTGGATTTGTCCAGATACGGATGTATCTAGACTCATTTTAGTGCTAGGTACATCCGTATTAGACAAATCTAAGACAAGTAATTTGGAACGGAGGGAGTACAAACTAGACAATTTTCCACCGATTTCCATTGAGCAACACTAATTCTGGGCAAACAGCACCGAACTACAGTTGCCAGAGACTGAATCTAAGAGGAGGTGAACTTGGTGACGGCCTTGGTGCCCTCGGAGACGGCGTGCTTGGCGAGCTCCCCGGGGAGGACGAGGCGGACGGAGGTCTGGATCTCACGGGAGGTGATGGTGGGCTTCTTGTTGTAGCGGGCGAGCTTGGCGACCTCCCCGGCGAGTTTCTCGAAGATGTCGTTGATGAAGGAGTTCATGATGGACATGGCCTTGGAGGAGATGCCGATGTCGGGGTGCACCTGCTTGAGCACCTTGAAGATGTAGATCTTGTAGGTCTCGACGCTCTTCTTGCCCTTCTTCCGGCCCCTCTTCTCGCTGCCGCCCTCCTTGGAGGCGGTCTTGCCCGCCGGCAGCCGCTTCTCGGCCTTGGGCTTCTTCCCGGCGGGGGCCTTCTCGGCCTTCTCCGTCGCGGGCTCCTCCTCCGCGGGCTTCTTCGCCGCCGGCTTCTTCTCGGCCTTGGGCGCCATCGCTGCTACGAGGGAGGGGGGAGGGAAGGGGCGCTGGTTTGTTTGTGCGGGAAAGATTGGGAGATTTTGAACGAGATGTGCGGGAAGAAGGAGCGGGGCTGATGGGTTTATACAGGGAGAGGTGTGGGCGCTGATTGGTGGAGGGGTTGGTGGCTCGGATCCGTGACGTGGAACGGTATGAAGCGTTCGCTGTTGTTTCCATGGACGATCCTGATTTGCTGCGGTGGTCGCGAAAACGTGGGTGGGAATAACTTCTTCTTTTTTCTGGGACAGGGCGGGAATAGCCTTTTTTTCACGGGAAGGCGCAAATAGCTGAATATGTATTATTTTTTACGGGAATAGCTGAGGGGGTGTTTGTTTGTAGGGACTTTTTTGTGTAGGGATTAGAAAAAGTCCCTCTTAGAGACTTTTTTACCAAACGGGAGGGACTTTTTAGGGACTAAACTAGGCATTTGGGACTAAATGAAGAAGACTCTCAAGGAGAGTCTTTTTTGGGACTTTTTGAGACTTTTCCAACAATTTCCCTTCATGCATCCATTGGCCCGCCATCCCATGGTGTTGTTTGATTGTTATTTTTCTATATACTAGGTGCAACATGGTCATTTAATAACCTCTAGGAAGGGACTAGGGACTTTTTAGTCTCTGGAAACAAACAGGGAGGGACTTTAGGGACTAGGGACTTTTTAGTTGGGACTAGACAAAGTCCTAGGACTTATGAACCAAACAGGGTCTGAATATATTGATTTGAAAGAACGGGATTATGCAGACGATGTGGTACTGTTTATCAAGCCTACGATGGCAGGCATTATCTTTGTGAAGAAGATTTTGCGGATCTTTGGCATAGCGTCAGGACTGAGGGTCAATTTCGCCAAATCCTCAACCATCTTGATTAGAGCAGAGGAGGGGGATGAGGAGCTGGTGAGAAGTGCATCGCCGTGGAAAATCGACCGTTTTCTATGCAAATATTGGGGCTACAGCTTAGTATCAAGCAACTCAAAGAGGTCTTGGCAGCCGATGGTAAATGCGGCTATCAAAATCTTGCCTGCCTGGCAAAGGGGAATGATCACTAGGCCGGGCTGGTGTTGGTGAACCAAGTGATGCGGGCGAGACCCACACATTATCTGATCCTTACAGAAGCTCCTAAGTGGACTTTATACATGGTGGACATGGGGTGTCAGGCCTTTTCTGGGCCGGATCGGAAGAAGTCAGTGCGGGTAAATGCGTGGTGTCCTGGCAGAGAGTTTGCAAGCCTAAATACGTTGGAGGGCTATGGGTGATGGACCTGGGCAAACATGGACTTGCGCTACATTTTGCGGTGGGAGTGGTTAAGAAGAACATATAGCACACTTGGCAGGGCCTCAATTTGACGCCGGATCGTCACGTTCTCCAGACGTTCAACAGTTTAAAAAATGGCAGCTTGGGGACGGCGCTCGGGTCTTGTTTTGGAATGATAGGTGGCTAAACTGAGCTTGCATAGCTGAGGTCGCACCTTTGATCGTTCACAAGGTAAAGACCCAGGTGAAAAACATGAGAGTGCTACAAGAGGGTGTGTTGTCCCACGCTTGGACTATGGATACCAGGTGAGCTCTCCATGGAGGAGCTGGCACAATTCATTCGTCTATGGGAGGTGCTTGTTGAGGTGCAGCTAACTCCGGGCAAAGAGGATATTGTTGTCTTGGCATCGTGCGTGGAAGGAAAATACACAACGACTCCGGCATATAAAATGTTCTACAAGGGAGGGATCCGATCTCGATCGTCTGCAGCCATTTGGAAGAGTTGGGATCCGCTGTCCTGCAAGATCTTCATGTGTTTGGCTGTCCAATACCGAGTCTGGTCATCAAACAGGAGATTCAGACATGGGTTACAAGATCAGACCTCCCCATATTCCTCTTGCCAACAGGAGGATACGGTTGATCATCTGTTGCTGCAGTGTGTCTTTGCGAGACATGTGTGGTACCTATGCGTCGCTAAGGTTGGTTTAGATCTGGCTCTTTTACCCTCACCGTGGTCTAAGCTGGAAGAGTGGTGGGCGATGAGACACAAGCAGATTCCCAAAGCATACTGGAAGGGCTTTGATTCCTTTGTTATGATCAGCTGTTGGACTCTTTGGAAGCAACACAATGCACGAGTATTTGGGAATGCCAATGTGAGGGATGTCTGGGGCACAGTAGAAATTATCTTCCAAGAGTTAAAAATGTGGCCTAGCTGGAGGTTCGGGAGTGTCAACCTATTGTGAGTAGTTGACTTAGAGAGTTGGAGTGGAGTGGGCATGGAGCGCCGACGTGTGGTGCTCGGGCCTTATTTAGTCTCTTGTACATATTTTCTACCTTCTATAAAGCTAAGGTACGCTATTGGTGTACTCTAAAAAAAGGGATTAAGCTTTTGGTTTCGTTTTCTATATGAGAATGGAGCCGGGGGAGCTCCCCTTTGATCCAAAAAAGAAAGAACTGGATTGCGTGGAGTGTATATAATTTTGACATGCTAATTTTTGGTTTTTGCCGAAGGTCCTAAATATCTGCGGACACGTTTGGACTTGTTTGTGGACAATCAGTTAGGCGGAGGTCATGCGAACCAACCTGTGGTTGGATGGTTAGAGGGACTGTGGTATTCCCAGCCCACCAGGGTTCAAATCCCGATGCTCGCATTTATTCCTGGATTTATTTTAGGATTTCCGGCGATGCGCATTTAGTGGGAGGAGACGTTCCCGTCGACGACGAGGTGCCTATGGTGACTTCGTAAATTTTAAGATGATATGCCGGCTCAGTCCTTCGGAGGTTCTCATAGAGGTAGGGTGTGCGTGTGTGTGCATTCATAGGGGTGAGTGTATGCGCGTGTATATGAACGCTTGTGTCTATACTGTGTTAAAAAAAGGTTAGGCAGAGGTCATCCAATTAGAATCGCCAAATAAAAGCGGACACCCATTTTTCATTCATTTTCCGAATTGATTTCTGCATAGAAAAAACCCGTAAAAATAACTAAAAATCCTACTCTACTCCTCCCTGACATAGGTGAGGTCAACGACCTCCATGTGGGATGATCTGGCCTCGTCATCATTGGCGGCTGGCGAGAACGAGGCGGGACTGATGAAGGATGTCTTTTTGGCATCGGCGTCGCGCTGCGCCGACATGTCGTCATCCTCCGTCTCTAGTCCCTTGAAGAGCCAGTTATGCTCCACCTCGTTGATGCAGAGCTGCCAAAGCACGCAGTGGATGGTGTTGGCGATGTGCACGAACACGAGCGTCGTCAGGTTCACGTCGCTGGTGCCCGGGTCCGCCACAACCATGGTTGTGACGACATCTTTGGGCGCACGCTTCGCGCAGGAGATGATCCTCCACCAGTCGGTGCTCCTCCAAGAGCGACAGGTTGTACTGCTGCTCTGCGTCTGACAATATGAACGTGCCACACTGACGGCTCCTCCACCGGCGCGGGCGTCTAGTCCTCCTTCCCTGCCTCCGCGAGCACCATGTTGTAGTGATGCTCCACCTATAGTGGGTTAGACCCCGATAGCGGCGGCTCCTTCATCGGTGCAGGCGCCTGCTCCTCCTCATTCGTCGCCGCATCCTCCATCATGATCTCCGCCATGGCCATGGGGTCATCGTCCTCCTTCTCCTAGCTAGAATTCGGAGAGCTCGGAGCGCCTCAATGTGGCCTTGCTCCGAACGTCCATGGCATGGACCTCCGATGCGATTTTGGCGCCGCGACTCGGTGAAAACTTCCTCCACCATTAACAAGGGGATACAACCATGGCTACAGCAGACAATAATGCGAAGGGATGAGAAAGGGTGGTTGGACGGCGGCTCGAGCGGTGGGGAGAAGGGCTTGTAGAGGTAGGTTTTTGGGAAGTGGTCGGTCGTCTTAAATAGCGAGGGCAAGCGAGAGTAGTGGGGTTGAATGTTTGCAGTTGGACTAGGCTTATCGGTCGTCGGATGACCTGAATGCGAACAGTGGAAGAGAGCTTCTCGGTTGTCGCATCGGTTGTGAATGTGAGTAGGCGTACAGCTGGTCAAGCCGAATGGCTCTAGAGTGAATGTCATCGGAAAGTGGTTTTTGGGTGGCTAAAGGGTCTTCAAGTATGATGTGTCGACATCCGACTCCCTAAACCTTCCCCTTCCCCAGCTTGGTGTCCGTTTGCGTGATTTTGACGCAAGGACCAGTCTGTGCATTGTGGGTGAGTCACGTTGGATGTCTAAAAGTGTACGCACATTTTGCGGATGATTAGGTGATCCGCATTGGAGTTTTCCTAAGAGCGTCTCGAACTAGACGCCTACTACATCGCATATGTGTGGGCGGACGGTTTGGACAAAACACCACCTATAAGTGTTTGGGGTGTCCGTTGTGCAATGGATTTGGGGCCACCGGACGCGTCCGCCGAGTCGGATCCGACAGGCCAAACCCACCCCAAATCCCTCCAAAATAAACAAAAATAAATAATTTGATTGCCCTCTCTCATGTGTTTTCTTCCATTTCATGCGCCCGCGGTGTCATCCTCCTTCACCCTTGCTTTGCATCTGCATACTCGACCTCCTCGTCCTTCCTAGTTGTCGACTCCCGTGCAACCGCCAAGGTGTGGTTTCTAATCCCTGCAAAGACGTGTGATCTTTGCTGGGACTAGAAGAACATTTGGCCGCCCCGACATATGACTTCAGGACATACACACGAGGTCATATGTTGGTATTTACAAGGTGGATATCACAATAGATACAACTACTCATGAATAGAAGAGATAATACGAGAATACAATACAACATACAACAAGGTTGTGGCCGGCTGGCTGGTGGGCAGTGGTGATGAGATCCCGAGGAAGGAGGTGGGGTGGTTCAGGATGGATCCCGATGAAGGTGGAACAAGTGGCAGCGACTGATGGGACAATGTCATTAGATTTTAGGGTTTTGGTCTAGAAATGGAGTAGGGTGTCTATATATAGGAATGGGAGATATTTGGGGTAGTTTTGGGATGATATGCACTGTCCGGTTGCGATCGGGCGGTTCAGGTCAAAGGGGAGTTTTTGGCTAGGTTTAGGTGGGTTGGTTTTAGAGATAAGAGGGTGAAACGACCCAGTAGGTATGAGAGAAGGTCAACGGAGACAGAAGGTAAAGTTCACATCTTCTCGAGAAGCAGCAAACACAAATGGCTATAAGTTTTATAAAAACATCCAAACGATCCTAGTACGACGGCAACGGACTGTTGATGCAATGTGGATGATGCCATGATGAATGCAACAAATAAATACTTACCGCGACTCTAATAAATATATTGCACAAAGAATGGCGGAGGTCGCAGTTTCGCCGGGAACCAATGGCAGCGGAACTTTATCCCCCCCACCCGGCGAGTTCGTCGAAGGCACCACGGAACCTCACTACTGCTAGAGAGGTTGTCGAGGTGGGGGGATGGTTTCGTCCGTAACCCTCCTCCGTGCCGCCCCTTTGTGCCGAATACGGCTCCGAAGCCGACACTCCCGCCGACGGGGACTGTCAGCAGGGGCGGCCAAAGTGGCATATGTCTCCGCTTCTTCTTCTGCAGCATTGCCTGAGGCGGCAGCGACGGTTAAAGCACTGTTGGCAACGGTGACTGTTTCGACCTCCACACCTTCGGATGACAAAGATGTTCAAAGTGACAAAGGTAGCGACAAAGCGGAGATGGTGTGTGCTAATAAAGCGACACGTAAGAAAGAAAAGATGAGTTTTTATCGGTGTGGTGAGCCAGGACACTTTGTGATTGATTGTACGGTGGTCTTGTGTGACATATGTCTCAAACCTGGTCACTCATCGGATAACTGTCCATTGATTTCGGTTCCTAAGCCTGTGGTGACTATATATGGTGTTTGCAACAACAAACTTATGTTATTTGAGACTCCACGCACGGTCTCGGTGACCTCTCGTCCGGAGTGCTCGAAGTTCGGTCTAGTCAAGGTTACTAAGGGGACACTGGCAGAGGAGCAGGTGTCTCAGGAGCTCAGACGACTGTTTTCAGAGTCCTTCCATTGGTCACTTGTCCTGGTGGATGACCAGGTATACAGAGTGGAGTTTCCCAGGAGGGAGGATCTGGATCGTCTGTTGAAGTTTGGGTTCAGTAAGGTGACTGGGAGCAAGTGTGTTCTTGAGTTTGATGAATGCAAAAAAACAGAGCCGATGGGGTCACCATTAGAGCCGATCTGGATTAGACTGATAGGTGTACCAGAGGAATTTCTTAATGACTTCATCATTGTTTGGAGTCTCGGGTCTTTGATTGGTAAAACTAAGAAGGTTGACATGCCTTTTACCCGCATGCATGGCACTACGAGGCTGCTAGTCAGTGTTATTGATTCAGAGTATGTTCCGGATTCTGTCCCATGGGTTTATGATGGAGTGGCAGATGATCTCGATGTTCTGGTTGAGTAGAGTCATAAGGCAGGTAATGGTTCTACAAGTAAAGATGTGGACATGACTGACAAAGGTGACGACAGGGGTAACAAAGTGACGGATGGGAAATCTGGTGGTTTTGTTGGACAGGATTTACCGGTGGCAAAGCCCGCTCAGTCAGCGCAGCCGAGTACTGATAAGGGGTCGGCACCTATGTCCACTCCTACATCTTCCCTTTGCTTTGGATCATTTCAGGCAATGGCAGCACCGAGTCATTTGTGGGGTGACCGGGTGGAGATGGAGGAGGAGGATGACAACATGGCCACAAACTTGATGGTCGAGCAGCAGTATAAGGAACCTCTTGAGAGTTCCTTGCAGATGACAGGACATAGGCGCCAGTTTTCTCCCGAGGAGGTGGAGGCAGTTCACATCGGGCAGGAGGCCCAAGGGACCACTCCATCTCCACCGTTCTTTTCATTGCCCACTTCATCTTTGCGCCCAAAAGAGAGGGGGGAGGACGATCTTATCAGGTTGCTCCACCACCTGTGGGGGAGGTGGCTTGCCCGGCAGGTCGGTCAGATACGCCATCCCATAGACCTGATCTTCATCACCACGACCGACTGGTGCGTCACAACAGGTGGAGTCCCGGGTTGGTGCGGAGGGCCTTCAGTCTGACCTCAGCGTACCGACCGGCATGGTGGATGGTGCACCAGAGGATCAGCCCGAGACGCCACTATCTCCCACGGTTACAGTCTCGGCCGGGCATATGGCAGGCGGCCACAGATCGGGCGGCGTGACTATGGAGGACGTGATAGATTTTGGTGGGATTCCAGATCCTGCGTCCGGGGACAGACGCTTTAGTCACCGGATTCAGTCTCAGCCGGATGCCTATGACATACAGATGGGGCGTGCGATGAGGGCCGCCAAGCTTCCAGATATTGAAGCAAACACAGGTATGTTAGTTGTTCCATTCTTCACTTTTCTGAGCATGAGATCTTAGATAAACCCCACAACTTAGGGATATCTCTTGGTAGTAATGACAAAGAAACCGCCAAATCCATAAATGATTTGCTAGATTTAGAAGCGGACAGAGCCAGTGAATCAATTCGAAACATGGCAGCACTCAAACCTATGAATAATTCTGACACTAATAATCTCGGGGTTACTGCATTACAGTCCCTATGTGAGGATTTGATTCCCACGGAGGCACTACAAAAAAATACACTTCCGTGAGGATACGTGTTTGTCACAGTAGGTCACGTTTTCTGTCATGTATATACATCCATGACAATTTTATGACAGAATCAAGATAGTCATACATGTGCTGTCGTAGAAGTGTTCCATGGCAATACCAAAATTATCATCACGCAAGTGTTCACTTCCATGACGATAAATGACGGGTCATGGAAGTGCTTTCGTCAAGGGTAACCGACACGTGGCATCCACCATAATGGGTCGCCGTTAAGCTATCGGGTCTGGTTTTGGATCCGATAACCCGTTAACAGCCCGGACCAATGGGGATTTTCCACGTGTAAAATTCTCATTGGCCGAAGGAAACACGTGTCATCTCGTCATTGGGTCAGACAGGCGCCTATGATATGTCGACATGTGCCCAACACTGGCCCAGTTAGCTTACAAAGGCTGGCCCGTTTGACTTGGTCAAAAGTTAGCGGGTGTAGGATCGAAAGTATGTCTAGAGGGGGGGTGATTGGACTACTTGACCAAATAAAAACTTAACCTTTTCCCAATTTTAGTTCTTGGCAGATTTTAACAACTTAGCACAAGTCAAGCAATCTTATCACAATTCAAGCAAGCATGCAAAGAGTATATGAGCAGCGGAAAGTAAAGCATGCAACTTGCAAGAATGTAAAGGGAGGGTTTGGAGAGTGCAAACGCAATAGGAGACACATATGTTTTTGTCGTGGTTCCGATAGGTGGTGTTATCGTACATCCACGTTGATGGAGACTTTAACCCACGAGGGGTAACGGCTGCGCGAGTCCACGGAGGGCTCCACCCACGAAGGGTCCACGAAGAAGCAACCTTGTCTATCCCACCATGGCCATCGCCCACGAAGGACTTGCCTCACTAGGGTAGATCTTCACGAAGTAGGCGATCTCCTTGCCCTTACAAACTCCTTGGTTCAACTCCACAATCTTGTCAGAGGCTCCCAAGTGACACCTAACCAATCTAGGAGACACCACTCTCCAAAAGGTAATAGATGGTGTGTTGATGATGAACTCATTGCTCTTGTGCTTCAAATGATAGTCTCCCCGACACTCAACTCACTCTCATAGGATTGGATTTGGTGGAAAGATGATTTGAGTGGAAAGCAACTTGGGGAAGGCTAGAGATCAAGATTCATATGGTTGGATTGGAATATCTTGGTCTCAACACATGAGTAGGTGGCTCTCTCTCAGAAAATGGGTAATGGAAATGTAGGCATGTTCTGATGGCTCTCTCCATGAATGAAGAGTGGGTGGAGGGGTATATATAGCCTCCACACAAAATCTAACTGTTACACACAAATCACCAAACTCGGTGTGACCGAATCAGAAAACTCGGTCATACCGATTTAGTTCAAAATGTGAACGCTAGGATTTTTGGTGGGACCGACATGTCAACTCGATGGGACCGATATCATTAGGGTTAGGGCATAACATAATCTCGATTGGACCGATTACTCAAACTCCGTTGGACCGACTTTGGTAATAGACAAACAGAGAGTTGGTCACGCAAACTCGGTGGGACCGATTCGCTCGTCTCGGTGGGACCGAAGCGTTACGAAAAGGAAACAGAGAGTTTGCATTGCAGACTCGGTGGGACCGATTGCTCATCTCGGTTAGACCGAAACGTTACGAAGGGAAACAAAGAGTTTGCAATCCCATCTCAGTGAGACCGAGATCCCTATCGGTGAGACCAAAAACACTAGGGTTTCTGGCACTGGCCATGTCAAATGAACTCGGTGGCGCCGGATGGATCAAATCGGTGGGGCTGAGTTTGACTTTTGGTTTGGGACATATGTGGATATGAGAAAGTGAGTGAGGGCTTTGGAGCATATCACTAAGCACTCTGAGCAAGCAAGCCATTAAGCAACACCTCACCCCCTTTTAATAGTATTGGCTTTTCCTATGGACTCAATGTGATCTTGGATCACTAAAAGTAAAATGTAGAGTCTTGGACTTTGAAGCTTGAGCCAATCTTTTGTCCTTAGCATTTTGAGGGGTCCACATTCCTTATCCATGCCATGCCAATCACTGAACTTTCCTGAAATATTTATCTTGTAATGGCATTAGTTCAATGAGCTATATGTTGTTAATCATTACCAAAACCACCCAGGGATAGTTGCACTTTCAATCTCCCCCTTTTTGGTAATTGACGACAACATATATATCAAAGCTTCGACAAATGATAATAAGATTGAAATACATTGTCGCTTTGAGAAGTATGTGACAAACAAGAGCTCCTCCTAAATTAGTGCATTATTTAAAATTTGCTTTGGACTGCAAATGCACAATGTGTTAGGATCATGGGTCACTCTTCCATGTCACATACATCTTGGTGGAGCGCTCAAAATGATAATAATTAAAAACCATGCACTCATAACCAAGCAAAGTGAATGATCATATATAAGATATAAAAGACAGTATCATCCAAACAAGCATTAAGGTAGCAAATGATCAATCACATGATCATCCAAGTATCTCACAAAAGACATAATGTAGCAAGCAAACACACAATAAAGTTCAAGCAAGTAAAATGCAAAGAGAGACAAAACAACACACTCTCTCTCGAAGTCTATGATCTATACATATTTCTCCCCCTTTGGCAACAAGTACCAAAAAGTTAAAAATATGCATAGTGCTATGCGTCTCTCAAGCTTGGTCTTCATGAGGTGGTGTAGAGATGACTCCAAGGATGAAAGCTTCTGTTGATGTAGCAGGAGCTGGTGGAGTGGCTGCTAGAGCAGATGGCACTGAGGCTGTGGCTGCTGGTGCAGATGTAGTAGCTCTTGTGTATGGGACAGGCACTGCAGCAGACCGCTGGCTTCTGGGCACTTGCTACCTCTTGAGCACTGCGTTGGTTTTCCCTTGAAGAGGAAAGGGTGATGCAGTAAATTAGCGTAAGTATTTCCCTCAATTTTTGAGAACCAAGGTATCAATCCAGTAGGAGACCACGCTCAAGTCCCACGCACCTACACAAACAAATAAGAACCTCGGAACCAACGCGATAAAGGGGTTGTCAATCCCTTTCACGGTCACTTACGAGAGTGAGATCTGATAGAGATAATAAGACAATATTTTTGGTATTTTTATGATAAAGACTAAAAGTAAAGAAAGCAAAAATAAATGGAAAAATAAATAACTTGTTAACGGGAGATTAATATGATGGAAAATAGACCCGTGGGCCATAGGTTTCACTAGTGGCTTCTCTCAAGAGCATAAGTATTACGGGGGGTAAACAAATTACTGTTGAGCAATTGATAGAATTGAGCATAGTTATGAGAATATCTAGGTATGATCATGTATATAGGCATCACGTACGCGACAAGTAGACCAAAACGATTCTGCATCTATTACTATTACTCCACACATCGACCACTATCCAGCATGCAAGTTCATAAGAATAGAGTAACGCTTTAAGCAAGATGACATGATGTAGAGGGATAAACTCATGCAATATGATATAAACCCCATCTTTTTATCCTTGATGACAACAATACAATACGTGCCTTGCTGCCCCTACTATCACTGGGAAAGGATACCGCAAGATTGAACCCAAAGCTAAGCACTTCTCCTATTGCAAGAAAGATCAATCTAGTAGGCCAAACCAAACTGATAATTCGAAGAGACTTGCAAAGATAACCAATCATACATAAAAGAATTCAGAGGAGATTCAAATATTGTTCATAGATAATCTTGATCATAAACCCACAATTCATTGGCAAAAGGAAGAGTTACATCAAATAAATCTCTAAGAGAATCGAGGAGAACTTTGTATTGAGATCCAAAGAGAGAGAAGAAGCCATCTAGCTAATAACTATGGACCCGAAGGTCTGAGGTAAACTACTCACACATCATCGGAGAGGCCATGGTGTTGATGTAGAAGCCCTCGGTGATCAATGCCCCCTCTGGTGGAGCACCGGAAAAGGCCCCAAGATGGGATCTCACGGGTAAAGAAGGTTGCGGCGGTGGAAATAGGGTTTTGGCTCCGTATCTGATGTTTCCAGGGTATATGAGTATATATAGGCGAAGGAGGTCGGTCAGGAGAGCTACGAGGGGCCCACGAGGGTGGAGGGCACGCCCCGGGGGGGGTAGTCGCCTCTCCCTGCCTCGTGGCTTCCTCGTCGGTTGCTTGACGTCCACTCCAAGTCCTCTGGATCACGTTTGTTCCGAAAATCACAATCCCAAAGGTTTCATTCCGTTTGGACTCCGTTTGATATCCTTTTCCTTCGAAACACTGAAATAGGCAAAAAAACAGCAATTTGGGCTGGGCCTCCGTTAATAGGTTAGTCCCAAAAATAATATAAAAATGTATAATAAAGCCCGTTAAACATCCAAAACAGAATATAATATATCATGGAACAATAAAAAATTATAGATACATTGGAGACGTATCAAGCATCCCCAAGCTTAATTCCTGCTCGTCCTCGAGTAGGTAAATGATAAAAACAGATTTTTTTTGATGTGGAATGATACTTAGCATAATTTTCAATGTAATTCTCTTAATTGTGGTATGAATATTCAGATCCGAAAGATTCAAGATAAAAGTTTAATATTGACATAAAAGTAATAACACTTCAAGCATACTAACTAAGCAATTATGTCTTCTCAAAATAACATGGCCAAAGAAAGTTCATTCCTACAAAATCATATAGTTTGGTCATGCTCCATTTTTGTCACACAAGAATGCTCTCATCATGCACAACCCCGGTTTCAGCCAAGCAATTGTTTCATACTTTAGTAATCTCAAACTTTTTTCAACTTTCATGCAATACATGAGCGTGAGCCATGGACATAGCACTATGGGTGAAATAGAATATAATGATGGGGGTTATGTGGAGAAGACAAAAAAAGGAGAAAGTCTCACATTGACGCGGCTAATCAACGAGCTAGGGAGATGCCCATCAATTGATGTCAATGCAAGGAGTAGGGATTGCCATGCAATGGATGCACTAGAGCTATAAATATATGAAAGCTCAACAAAATAAACTAAGTGGGTGTGCATCCAACTTGCTTGCTCACGAAGACCTAGGGCACTTGAGGAAGCCCATTGTTGGAATATACAAGCCAAGTTCTATAATGAAACATTCCTACTAGTATATGAATGTGACAAGAGACTCTCTATCATAAAGATCATGGTGCTACTTCGAAGCACAAGTGTGGAAAAATGATAGTAGCATTGCCCCTTCTTATTTTTTTCGGGCCTTTCTTTTTTTCTTTGGCCTTTCTCTTTGTATTTTTATTTGGGACAATGCTCTATGAATGATGATCATCACACTTCTATTTATTTACAACTCAATGATTACAACTCGATACTAAAACAAGGTATGACTCTATATGAATGCCTCCGTCGGTGTACCGGGATGGGCAATGAATCAAGAGTGACATGTATGAAATAATATGCATGGTGGCTTTGCCACAAATACAATGTCAACTACATGATCATGCAAGGCAATATGACAATGATGAAACGTGTCATGATAAACGGAACGGTGGAAAGTTGCATGGCAATATATCTCGGAATGGCTATAGAAATGCCATAATAGGTAGGTATGGTGGCTGTTTTGAGGAAGATGTAAGGAGGTTTATGTGTGATAGAGCGTATCATATCACGGGGTTTGGATGCACCGGCGAAGTTTGCACCAACTCTCAAGGTGAGAAAGGGCAATGCACGGTACCGAAGAGGCTAGCAATGATGGAAGGGTGAGAGTGCGTATAATCCATGGACTCAACATTAGTCATAAAGAACTCACATACTTATTGCAAAAATCTACAAGTCATAAAAAACCAAGGACTACACGCATGCTCCTAGGGGAAGGGTTGGTAGGAGTTAACCATCGCGCGATCCCGACCTCCACACAAAGGATGACACTCAAAGAACACCTCATGTTTCAAATTTGTTACACAATGGTTACCATACGTGCATGCTACGTGAGTTGCAAACTTCAACGCAAGTATTTCTCAAATTCACAACTACTCAACTAGCACAACTTTAATATCACTACCTCCATATCTCAAAACAATCATCAAGCATCAAACTTTTTTAGTATTCAACACACTTATAAGAATATTTTTTACTAGTCTTGAATGCCTATCATATTTCACAAATTAAGCAAATTACCATGCTGTTTTGTAGGACCCTCAAAATAATATAAGTGAAGCATGAGAGAACAATAGTTTCTATAAAACAAATCCACCACCGTGCTCTAAAAAGTGTAAGTGAAGCACTAGAGCAAAAACTATATAGCTCAAAAGATATAAGTGAAGCACATAGAGTATTCTAATAAATTCTGAATCATGTGTGTCTCTCTCAAAAGGTGTGTACAGAAAGGATGATTGTGGTAAACTAAAAAGGAAAGACTCAAATCATACAAGACGCTCCAAGGAAAACACTTACCATGTGGTGAATAAAAATATAGCTCCAAGTAAAGTTACCGATGGACGAAGACGAAAGAGGGGATGCCTTCCGGGGCATCCCCAAGCTTTGGCTTTTTGGTGTACTTATATTTACCTTGGGGTGCCTTGGGCATCCCCAAGCTTAGGCTCTTTCCACTCCTTTTTCCATAATCCATCAAATCTTTACCCAAAACTTGAAAACTTCACAACACAAAACTTAACAGAAAATCTTGTGAGCTCCGTTAGCGAAAGAAAACAAAACACCACTTCAACGTACTGTAATGAACTCATTATTTATTTATATTGGTGTTAAAATTACCGTATTCCAACTTCTCTATGGTTTATAAACTATTTTACTAGCCATAGATTCATCAAAATAAGCAAACAACGCAAGAAAAACAGAATCTGTCAAAAACAGAACAATCTGTAGTAATCTATAACTAACGCAAACTTCTGGAACTTCGAAAAATCTACCAAAATAGGACGGCCTAGATAATTTGTTTATTGATCTACTTCAATTGTCATCAGTATTTTATCACGTTATGGTGGTTTTTAACAATTTTTTTCGTGAACAGAAAGTTTCTAGAATTTTCAGCAAGATCATATAACTATCATCCAAGAAGATCCTATAGGTCTAGCTTGGCACAAACACTAATTAAAACATAAAAACACATCTAACCAGAGGCTAGGTCAAATATTTATTACTAAACAGAAGCAAAAAAACAAAAAACTAAAATAAAATTGGGTTGCCTCCCAACAAGCGCTATCGTTTAACGCCCTTAGCTAGGCATAAAAGCAAGGATAGATCTAAGTATTGCCATCTTTGGCATGCCATTCTTCAATAAGACACCTATAACCCAAAGGAGTTTCTTTCTTTTTATTAATTATCAAATTTCTAGGAACGAAATCGAGAAAATCATTTGCAGCAAATGGTTCCTTAATGATGGAAAAAAGATTGGGATGAACGCTTATTGATTTTAGATCCGCAGTTTCCTTACTAGAGGATTCACCCTTATTTTTAGGAACATACATAAGCTTGGAAATTTTGGTGGTAGGGGGATTTGGAGTATTTTTAACGGAAGAAAAAGCGGACCCCAAGTTCGTGATAATTCCCTCAAGTTTATCGATTCTAGTAGAATCTTGATCTATTCTTTCATTAACTAAGGGTTCTTGTTCTTTAAAGCTTTTCAGAGTAACTCCCACCTCAGGTCCATATTGGGTAATTTGGTTGTGGGTCTTTTTATCCAAATTCTCAACCATCTCCACAGTAGCAACTTTATTTTCAACAATTTCAAGCCTTTGCATCACATGTTCCAAAGTTAACATAGTTCCATTAACCAAAAGAGGTGGTGAGCCAAACAAATCTATCATAGCATTATAAGAATCAAAAGTGTGGCTACCCAAGAAATTCCCTCCGGTAATGGTATCAAGAATATATCTATACCAAGGAGTAACGCCTACATAAAAATTGCGAAGATGGACGAAAGTAGATTGCTTTCTAGCAAATTTATTTTGAGCGTTGCAAATTCTAAACCAAGCATCTTTTAAATTTTCTCCCTCCCTTTGTTTAAAATTGATAACTTCATTCTCGGGAGACAAGGGAGTAGATAAAGGACTAGCCATAACGACGAGGCAACCAAGCAATCCAACACACGAGCAAACAAGAAGCAAGCAAAAAAGAGGCGAACGGAAAAGAGAGGGCGAATAAAACGGCAAGGGTGAAGTGGGGGGGGACGAAAACGAGAGGCAAATGGCAAATAATGTAATGCGAGGGATAGAGTTTGTGATGCGTACTTGGTATGTCTTGACTTGTGCGTAGACTCCCCAGCAACGGCGCTAGAAATCCTTCTTGCTACCTCTTGAGCACTGCGTTGGTTTTCCCTTGAAGAGGAAAGGGTGATGCAGTAAAGTAGCGTAAGTATTTCCCTCAGTTTTTGAGAACCAAGGTATCAATCCAGTAGGAGACCACGCTCAAGTCCCACGCACCTACACAAACAAATAAGAACCTCGCAACCAACGCGATAAAGGGGTTGTCAATCCCTTTCACGGTCACTTACGAGAGTGAGATCTGATAGAGATAATAAGATAATATTTTTGGTATTTTTATGATAAAGACTAAACGTAAAGAAAGCAAAAATAAATGGCAAAAGAAATAACTTGTTAACGGGAGATTAATATGATGGAAAATAGACCTGGGGGGCCATAGGTTTCACTAGCGGCTTCTCTCAAGAGCATAAGTATGACGGTGGGTAAACAAATTACTGTCGAGCAATTGATAGAATTGAGCATAGTTATGAGAATATCTAGGTATGATCATGTATATAGGCATCACGTCCGCGACAAGTAGACCGAAACGATTCTGCATCTACTACTATTACTCCACACATCGACCGCTATTCAGCATGCATCTAGAGTATTAAATTCATAAGAACAGAGTAACGCTTTAAGCAAGATGACATGATGTAGAGGGATAAACTCATGCAACGATATAAACCCCATCTTTTCATCGTCGGTGGCAACAATACAATACGTGCCTTGCTGCCCCTACTATCACTGGGAAAGGACGCCGCAAGATTGAACCCAAAGCTAAGCACTTCTCCTATTGCAAGAAAGATCAATCTAGTAGGCCAAACCAAACTGATAATTCAAAGAGACTTGCAAAGATAACCAATCATACATAAAAGAATTCAGAGGAGATTCAAATATTGTTCATAGATAATCTTGATCATAAACCCACAATTCATCGGATCTCGACAAACACACCGCAAAAAGAAGAGTTACATCAAATAGATCTCCAAGAGAATCGAGGAGAACTTTGTATTGAGATCCAAAGAGAGAGAAGAAGCCATCTAGCTAATAACTATGGACCCGAAGGTCTGAGGTAAACTACTCACACATCATCGGAGAGGCTATGGTGTTGATGTAGAAGCCCTCCGTGATCAATGCCCCCTCCGGCGGAGCGCCGGAAAAGGCCCCAAGATGGGATCTCATGGGCACAGAAGGTTGCGGCGGTGGAAATAGGGTTTTGGCTCTGTATCTGATGTTTCCAGGGTATATGAGTATATATAGGCGAAGGAGGTCGGTCAGGAGAGCTACAAGGGGCCCACGAGGGTGGAGGGCGTGCCCAGGGGGTAGGCGCGCCCCCTGCCTCATGGCTTCCTCGTTGGTTGCTTGACGTCCACTCCAAGTCCTCTAGATCACGTTTGTTCCGCAAATCACGTTCCCGAAGGTTTCATTTCGTTTGGACTCCGTTTGATATCCTTTTCCTTTGAAACACTGAAATAGGCAAAAAAACAACAATTTGGGCTGGGCCTCCGGTTAATAGGTTAGTCCCAAAAATAATATAAAAGTGTATAATAAAGCCCGTTAAACATCCAAAACAGAATATAATATAGCATGGAACAATAAAAAATTATAGATACGCTGGAGACGTATCAGCACTCTAGTAAAAGCTTCTGTAGTAGACTTGCCCTTCTTCTCGTCCACTTCCTCCTGAAGTTGCTCAACCACTGAATGAATCTCAGTTACCTTGACATCAAGATCATAGAATTTCTGCTCAATGATCCTCTCCAAGATCTCCTGGTTTTGAGTCAGGGTGGCCAAGCCCTTCTCAATCCTCAAGGTGGATTGGATCAGATATCCAAGCTGATCTTGCTTGCTCTTCAAGAACACTTGAGATGCCTCTTCAGCAGTTGGCATCCTTGCAACTTTCTCTGCCCTTGCCTTCTCTCTCTTCTCATGTGCTTGCACTGATGATGGATCTTCCTCAGTCATGACAACAATGTTGTCCTCAAAGTCTAGCCTGAGGGGTAAATGCTCTTTGTTCAATAGATATGTGCCTGTGCCCATCTTGGAGTTGATGAGCACCTGAATTTGTGGAGCATACCCACAAGATCTCTTCTGATCTGCAGGTGTCCTCTTGATTGTTTCCACAATCAGACTCATCACTTTGAACTATTGAGGAACATCAAATATATGCAGCAAGTTGATGGAGTGTCCTCTGATCATTCTGTGATCACCTGACTTTGGCAACAGAGTGTGCCTCAGAATGGTATTGATTGTAGGCAGGCCTGACAGTAAGTGCTTCACAGAGCCAAACTTGTGGGTCTGCAGGTCTGCATCAGGAATCTCCTTGTACATGCTGGCCATTGAGTTGTGATCCTTCTTCTTCTTGGCATAGACATCCAAGTCATCTTCATGAGCTTCTGGAGCATTGATCAATCTAGCCCACTCATCAACTATAGACTGGTACTTTGTACCCTCTGACATCCATATGATTCTGCCATCTGGATAGAAATGAGCAGTAGAATAGAATTGCATGATCAGCTCATCATTCCATGTGGTGAGCTTTTGGCCAACAAACTTGTCAACCTCACATGCCTTGAAGCTGTCATAAACACCTGGGAAGTGATCTTCATTCTCTCTTATGTAGGTCCAGTCCACCCATCTCATGTCACATACTATGGGCTTCTTGTCAAGCAGGATAGTCTCATAGAAATCTTGTTGTTCCTTTGTGTGGAACCTATAATCCACAACAGTTCTCCTCCTGACAACATATGGGTCAGCCTTTCTCCACTGTCTCAGTCATGCATCCTTCCTGATCCTCATATCTTCTGCAACAAGATGTGCATCATTATGGTCAGGGATCTTTGGCTTTAGCTTCCTTAGCACTTGGGCTTCAGCTTCCTCTTCTTCAGTCTCAGGCACTGGGGCCTTGTTCTTTTCCTCAGCAGGTATGTTCCTGGTACTCCTCTTGGGTGCAGTCTTGGGAACTGGAGCAGCAGCTTTGGGAGCAGTTTTGGGCTTAGCTGCAGCCCCTGACTTTATAGCATCTCCCATGAGCTTCTGTGCCTTAGGTGCTGGAGCAGCATCCTCTTCCTCTTCATCATCTGATCTCACCATTGAGGACTTTCCAAGAACTTTAGTTGTTGTAGTTCTTGCCCTCTTCTTCTTCTTGTCCTCACCAGCTTCTTCTTCTTCTTCTTCAGATTCAATGGTGAACTTCATAGTTTCACCTGTGGCAACTTTCCTTGGCTTTGACATTGGCATCCTCCTTGCAGGTGCCTTCTTGTTCAGCCCTGGCTTACTTGCAAGAGCTGTGCCATACTCCTTCTTCAGAACCTTCTTTTTGGAGCTTACTTCCTCTTCAGTGGCCACATAGTCCTCATCCTCAGAGTCTGAGGTTCTCTTCTTCCTAGATCTGGTGGCTTCCTTTGGCAAGTTGCTTGGAGTGCTCCTGCTGCCATCATCAGAAGTGCTAGAGAGATCTGAACCCTCACTCATCTGCACATGTTCCTCAGACTTGTTCTGACTGTCACTCTGATCAGACATCTCTGCAAACTTACTGATAGCAGACCCTGTGAATAGATATAGATGAGGTAGAGTGGATGAGCATCACAAAGTACAGAGGTTTTGCAAAACAAATTGAGTCAAAAATCTTAGTTTTAGTTCTCTACAGAAGTGATCTCGGAGCTACCGAATTGACAAACTCGGCGATACCGAAGCAACACTTGGAACCTAAACTAGTGAACTCGGTTGGGCCGAGTCACAGTTTGGTGGCACCGAGATTGCTAGGGTTTCACAGAATCTTGAACTCGGTCACACCGATTTGCATGTTTCGTTCGGACCGAAAAGCGCATGTGCAATGGCCTAAGCCGAATCGGTGAGACCGATTTCTACATTTCTGTCGGTCCGAGATGAGTTATGCGGAGAGCTAACCCTAAAATTTTCAAATCAATCTAGACCTAAGGAAGTTTTAGCTGGATAGATTAATCACATTCGTGGCAAGAAACATGGCATTGTCCTTGTGCTAGGAATCGGAGGGAAAAAGACAGCACAAGGGGTCGAACACTTACCCTAGAGCGGCGAGTGTTCGCTACGGCGGCGACGGTGGAGCAGATTCCGTCGACGGCGGCAGAGTCCAACGGCGGGAGGTCGTTGGCGGCCAGGAGATGATCCGAAGACCCGAGGAGGCAGAGCAGGACACGCGCGGGCTGAGAGAATTTGAAGAAATTTCCAATGTCTCACCCGTGGGTATTTATATCCCGACCCTGTCGGTGTGACCGAGTGGAACAACTCGGCGGCACCGAGATTGCAAAATCGCAAGCGGTTGCTGCAACTCGGTGTGACCGAAGTGTTCAAATCGGTTGCACTGAGATGAAAACTTAGATCAACTTAGTGAACTCGGTTTGACCGAAATGGATTTCTCGGTCAGACCGAAATGCACAAAGAGGTTTTGGAAGTTTAAGTCTATGACGGATCGGGGGACTCCGAGTGCTCCTCACACAGAGTGGTTCGAATCTGACTTGATCAAACTTTGTGATGTAGCGTGAATAGAGTTTGAGATGGGAAAAGCATAGATAGCTAGAGAAGGTTCTTAGGCATTCTTGTCCATCCACTTGGCAAAACAAAAAAATCCAAACAATCAAAGTAACAAGTGGATGTACTCGAATGAGTAAAATATGCAACCAACATGCTCATACAATAAAATGACAAATGAAATATGTGGCAAAGCATGCACAACCAATTCTAGCATCTATCAAACAATTGGCGATGACTAGGTCATCTATATATGAGTATATTGACTTAGGAGTCAAATGAGAACATTTGATCATAGGTCATACTCATCGTTTAAGCACAAGTGGGGTTACCACTTTTACATAAAGCATTGATGTGTTCACACCATTAGAGTTGCTTTAGCTCAATTCTTTAGAGTAAAGCTCCCCCTAGATGTGAGATCCCCCCTAAGAGGGATGAACTAACCTTGGGTTTTGTCGATGATGAGTTCATGTAGGTGTTGAAGATGTAGATGCTCAATGTTGATGTAGATCATTTGGAGCAATCCTTTGGAGTGAGTTGCACTTTCAATACCTACACAGGTTAGTCCCACAAGGAACAAACAAGGATATCCATAGACATAGAGTGATGTTCACATGAGATGATGTCCATGAATGCATTAGGTTACCTTGTCCCCTGTCTTACCAACAACAGGGTTTGTGACTCCTTGAACTAGTGCAAGATGTGGAAGTTGATTGCACTTGTCCTTGCCAAAATGATATGAGTGAAGTATATTGGCGGAGTCACCCTCAAGAACTCTCTAGTTCTTCTTCTTTGGGATCCACATCATCTTGATGGGAATCCTTGGGGTAGTAGTGGAACTTGATGAAGTAGAGCTTGATGTAGTCTTGGGAACCCACTTGACCAAGGCCTTAGGAGCTTCTTCAAATGCATCAATCTCCTCTTGAAGCTTGTCCTTGCCTTTTAGCTTGTGGTCTTGTGGTGGAAGATCATCTTGAGCTTGTGTTCCTTGGAAAGAAGTAGGATCATACTTGTCTTGTTGAGGAACAAACTTCGTCTTGGTATATTGATCTTCTTCCCACTCAACTCCATTGGCATTGAACTTTCGTTCAAAACCAACACCTTGATTCTTCCGGTGTCTTCCTTGCTTGCGTACAATTTCCTCAAATTGCTTACTTCCGGCAAGACTCTTGCAAACACCTTTCTCTATAATTCCCTTCAATAAGTTGTTTTCTTGCTCAAGTGTAACTTGGCTAAGAGAATCATGATACGTCTCCGTCGTATCTACTTTTCCAAACACTTTTGCCCTTGTTTTGGACTCTAACTTGCATGATTTGAATGGAACTAACCCGGACTGACGCTGTTTTCAGCAGAATTGCCATGGTGTTATTTATGTGCAGAAACAAACGTTCTCGGAATGACCTGAAACTCCACAGAACTTATTTTTGGAAAATATTAAAAATACTGGAAGAAGAATCCACGTCAGGGGCCACCACCCTGGGCACGAGGTGGGGGGCGCGCCCTACCCCCTAGGCGCGCCCCCTGCCTCGTGGGCCCCCTGATGCTCCATCGACCTGAACTCCAACTCCATATATTCGTGTTCGGGGAGAAAAAATCAGAGAGAAGGATTCATCGCGTTTTACGATACGTAGCCGCCGCCAAGCCCTAAACTCTCTTGGGAGGGCTGATCTGGAGTCCGTTCGGGGCTCCGGAGAGGGGAATCCGTCGTCGTCGTCATCATCAACCATCCTCCATCACCAATTTCATGATGCTCACCGCCGTGCGTGAGTAATTCCATCGTAGGCTTGCTGGACGGTGATGGGTTGGATGAGATCTATCATGTAATCGAGTTAGTTTTGTTAGTGTTTGATCCCTAGTATCCATTATGTTCTGAGATTGATGTTGCTATAACTTTGCTATGCTTAATGCTTGTCACTAGGGCCCGAGTGCCATGATTTAAAATCTGAACCTATTATGTTTTCATGAATATATGTGAGTTCTTGATCCTATCTTGCAAGTCTATAGTCACCTACTATGTGTTATGATCCGGCAACCCCGAAGTGACAATAATCGGGACCACTCCCGGTGATGACCGTAGTTTGAGGAGTTCATGTATTCACTATGTGTTAATGCTTTGGTCCGGTACTCTATTAAAAGGAGGCCTTAATATCCCTTAGTTTCCGCTAGGACCCCGCTGCCACGGGAGGGCAGGACAAAAGATGTCATGCAAGTTCTTTTCCATAAGCACGTATGACTATATTCGGAATACATGCCTACATTACATTGATGAATTGGAGCTAGTTCTGTGTCACCCTATGTTATGACTGTTACATGATGAACCACATCTGACATAATTATCCATCACCGATCCAATGCCTACGAGCTTTTCACATATTGATACTTGCTTATTTACTTTTCCGCCGCTACTGTTACAATCACTACAAAACCCAAAAATATTACTTTTGCTACTATTACCATTACTATCATATTACTTTGCTACTAAATACTTTGCTGCAGATATTAAGTTATCCAGGTGTGGCTGAATTGACAACTCAGTTGCTAATACTTGAGAATATTCTTTGGCTCCCCTTGTGTCGAATCAATAAATTTGGGTTGAATACTCTACCCTCGAAAACTGTGGCGATCCCCTATACTTGTGGGTTATCAAGACTATTTTCTGGCGCCGTTGCTAGGGAGCATAGCTCTATTCTTTGAGTCACTTGGGATTTATATCTGTTGATCACTATGAAGAACTTGAAAGATGGAAAAACCACGATCTATCCCTCAACTACGAGGGGAGGTAAGGAACTGCCATCTTGCTCTGCACTTGATTCACCTTCTGTTTTGAGTAAGCTTGCGACACCTAAACCTGCTTCTGCTATTAATCCTGATATGTCGCATGTTATTGATGATGCCAATTCTGCTATGCATGACACTTATGATGAAACTGTTTCTACGCTTGATGAAACTGTGCCACTAGGTGAATTTCTTGATGAACAACTTGCTAGAGTTAGGGAGAATGAAATTATTGAAACTGATAATTATGAAGAGAGTGATAAGGAAGGTTCTCCTCATAACAATGAAACGCCTGTTATTCCTGAGGGTTATGTTCTGGAAAAAGGAGCTGCTCTAGCTATTCTTGCTTGCAATGATAGATATGAACTTAAGGAGTTATTAGCTAAACGGAAGCAACAATCTCTGAATGCTAGAATGAAACGTGACCCTGCTTTTGCTACTTCACCTATTTTTGTTACCGAAAAGGATTATGAATTCTCTGTTGATCCTAATATAATTACTTTGGTTGAATCCGATCTTTTCTATGGCTATGAATCTGAAACTGTTGTGGCACATCTTACTAAATTAAGGACAGTATAACCGCACCTAAACCGAGCTCCCACAGCGATTTGCGTTTTCGGCCGTCCGTTTTCCCGATCTGTGAATTTCTGGCCGTCCGATTTCGTGCGTGTGGCGATCTTTTTAACTAGCCTCGCTATCCTGTGGGCTGCTGCTCCACGGGCCCAAACAGAGGCATGTGGTGCATTGGGCTTTCGCAAGCTGACAGCCCATTGAAAGGAGGTCCGCTACTGGGCTTGGGGCCTACGAGCGACCCCGTAAGGTCCATCCAACTCGCGACCTGGAAACCCTAATCAAATCCCGATCAAGGCACAACATCGACTCCAATGTCCAATCTTGATCGAGCCGTAGAGAGGAGCGGCCAGTTCTCAATCCAGTGAAGACGCCGGTGTGTGTCGGTCCCCTTGAGGTGAGGTGAGGGATTTGAGCGGGATCCGGGTCGAGCCGATCCAATCCAGCGCGTGACAGAGGTGTGGTACGGGATCATCCGAGGCGCACGATGCGTGTGAGGAAAGGTGGGGGCAAGGGCGATAATGGCAGACGCCTGGTCTGCTGGAGACTGCTCTCCTCTCCTTCAAGCTCGCAATCATGGCCTATTATTCATTCATGGCTGGTAAAGTCGCAAACCTTTCCTATGCCCAGAGGTACTACATAATGCTTCCCTTCCCACTTCCCTCTGTAGCCATGTCCCGAACTCGCCGTCGCCTTCTATCCTGCTTGCCGTGGCCATAGATTTTCATCTCTCCTCCTTGCCAAGTAGTTTATCTCTTGTCTCCAGCGACAACACTGTAGGTGCAGCACAAGCGCGTCCGCTTGCCTTGTGTTCTTTTTGTGTTTTTACTACTGAACTGTAGAATTCTTGTTGTTGCAGAAATTTGGGGATCAAGCTGCTGATTGCCTCGTCATCCAGAAAAGTTATTTTGGTGAGCAGAACATTCGCTGGAAGATGAACCAGCTTTTTCTGGCGAACGAAATGAGCTCCTATTTACTACTTTTGAATTTGTTCATTGAAACATTGGGTCCAAGCTTGATTGTTTACACAGCAATGAGCACTCCTTTGTTCCCTCAACTTCTTCTAACAAAATTAGCTATTGTTAAGCCTGATTTTTCTTTTACATAATATTGTTTCAGTTTCAGTTCAGAAGTGTTTGCCATGCCTTTTTTCTATTGAAGGAACACGCTTGTGTAAATCACAGTCCATCCATACATTTCGATACGCGAATAGTTCCGTTCAGGTTCATAATGATGAGTTTTTCTTATTTCCAGTTTACATATTATTATCCACATCAGCAAACCTGGGGGCTTCCTACTGTTCCTTTTTAAAATGGTGCCTCTTAGTGTGCTTCATTAGCTTGTATGTATATTGGAGCAATAATGAAAGCCTTCACATCAGGTTACGTGGTTGCACTGCTTATTCTGGACACTATTTGTGAGATGGCATCCTATCTACTAATACAGTTTTATCTGAGAAGATGGGCCTGTTTTGCTATGGTGGGAAGCTATAAATTTTCTTGACAGCGACAAGTGTGCCATTCCATGAATTTTATTGGGCATCATTTTCGGTATAATATCTAGAGTACTGTTCTGAGATGTAGGGGTGGGTGAACATTGTTCAGATATATACTACCGGCTCAGGTTTAGTCTCACTAGAAGTGTGTGGGACATAATCAATCACAATCTGTTATGTGATGTATATCAGTATCATAGTGGTTGATATAAGTTATGTGTGAATTGTTGCAACACTCAATGAAGATTGTTTTGGCATCACTTCTATTTTTGGTTTGGTTAAGTTTACCTTCTGATCTTATAACAATTATAATGCCACATCTTTCCTTCTTTATCTTTTGAGCCTCTCTAAGTTTTCATACTATCTTTTCCTTTTTCGCACATTTTCATCTTATTGTTCTACACCACGAGAGAAAAGTATTTATTCGGCTCTGAACTTACAAGGGACTGTATTTAATTATTAGTTGCGGCTTGCTGTACGAATATGCAGTTATATTGCAGCTTCCATTTATTTTTTTGTTTTTCAAGTTAGCATGCCTCTTACCCTCTTGCGTGCATTTCCAGGTGCAATTTTAAGGCTTTATGGATCTGGATGAGTTGATGTGACAATGGTCGAGGAGGTGATGCCCTATTCTCATCTAATACATTGATGAAGACTAGAGGATGTGAGTTCTCTCACTATCTATTTCTCCTTAGGTCGTTAATTCTGGTGATATGTAAATATGTTTCTCTCTTTCAGTTCTGTAACCACTGCTGCACTGCCCTTTTCTACAGTACTTCCACCTTAGTAATATTATTTTCTTTTTAGGTTTGCCAGGATTCTATATTTCACGCAATTTGATGCACACTACTACATCTGCACTCCGTGGCTCTTCTTTGCCACGACACAGTTCTAAGCACTTCTCGAAATATGCGTATTGACACTTTGTACAACTTGAGAGTAGGGGGTACTTCAGGGGCTGCTATATTTTTTCTTAAACGAGGCAAAAGACTTGCCATTTTCATTGATTAAGAAGAAGAGAATTGCCCAGTTAATTGACGGAAAACCAGGCTAAAACCAATACAAGCCAACCCATATGACATGGGCACCACCGGCCAACCTGGCCACCGACATGAAACCCGCAACTGCAAAGAAGAAAGACATCCGTCGAGGAGTCACAAGCATCCGTCGAGGGGCTCCTATTTAGTTATAGCATTATTCTGGCATAATTACTTGGCATTTGTTGAACATTTTTTTTAGCATGAGCATGGTTTATTTACCAGTATGGTTTGTCTATTGTTTCGGCATCTTTACCGAATTGAAATATTGTTCAAATACCAGTTTAGTTAGTCCATTATTGCTGCATCTTCTCCTCTCATGAAGATATGCACAGTACTAATTCCCAGTTTCGGAACCTTATCTGATGTTTTCGCACTTAATTTTCCCCTCGAATATTTATATTGTTCTTTCTACATGATCGATGGGCACAAACATACCTTATGTTATTGGTGCAGTGCTGCAGGAGGCCTTGCAAATGCTATAGCAGATGATCACCCAGTTTTGACATAGACGGACATGGATTCCCAAAGCATTATAATCAAGGAGAGGAGAAAAGGCTTTGGACAACTTCTCTATATTTTTCACCCACAAGTCTACAACCTATTTTTTCAATATGGAAATGACTTGTGACACATTTTATTGAATATCAAAGTGAGTTACATGGTTGAACACTGAAGGCAAAACCGCCAGGATTCTCAAGTGTCACACCACGACGCTTTAGGCTTGGCAAGCTTCCTCGCCTATCTGTGCTATGTTGCCCCTAGAGAATGGCTAAAGTAGTTACATTGATGTACAATGTTTTTTCTTGATCATTTTGTTATAAACTGCATGACTCAGTTCATCTCTGGCCATTCGATAAACATAACTGCATTTATTATGAATGAATACTTATATCCACTTTACACACTGTATCTCCTAAATTTTCTTGTGTAACTTACATTTTACCGTGCTATATATTTCTGGAATCACCTATCCTTTTATTATGAAAATGGACGGGCACAGCAACGCGTGCCCACCATGATCTAGTTAAATGATATAGCCACCCTATTCACTAATGATGAGAAATCCTGCTACTATTATATCCTTAAAATATTTCCGTTCTCATTAAAGGGTGATGCTAAGATATGGTTTAATTCTCTTGATCCTGGTTGTGTGCGTAGTCCCCAGGATATGATTTATTACTTCTCTGCTAAATATTTCCCCGCTCATAAGAAACAAGCTGCTTTAAGGGAAATATATAATTTTGTGCAAATTGAAGAAGAGAGTCTCCCACAAGCTTGTGGGAGGCTTCTCCAATTACTTAATGCTTTGCCTGATCATCCTCTTAAGAAAAATGAAATACTTGATATCTTTTACAATGGACTGACCGATGCTTCCAAGGACCACTTGGATAGTTGTGCTGGTTCTGTTTTCAGGGAAAGAACACCGGATGAAGCTGAAATTTTATTGAATAATATGTTGACTAATGAAAATAATTAGGCACTTCCTGAGCCAGCTCCTGAGCCTATTCCTAAACCAACTCCAAAGAAGAGGGGTGTTCTATTTCTCAGTCCTGAAGATATGCAAGAGGCAAAGAAATCAATGAAAGAAAAAAGGTATTAAAGCCGAGGATGTTAAGAATTTACCTCCTATTGAAGAAATACATAGTCTTAATTTACCGCCTGTTGAAGAAACATATGATATTAATTCATCACCTATTGGTCTTGATAACCCGACACAGGTAGTAAAGGTAATTCTCTTTATAGATATGATAAAGCTGAAATCCCTTCTACTAAACATGCTAGTCAGTGCTTAGATGAGTTTGATAATTTTATTATTAAGCAAGAAGACTTCAATGCTTATTTTGGTAGGCAATTGAAACAAAATTCTTATATGATTGAACACTTGAGTGATTATATGTCTAGAGTTAAAGGTGAACTTAAACTCATTAGTGAACATACTTCTATGGTTACCACTCAAGTAGAACAAGTACTTAAAGCTCAAAATGATTTGCTCAATGAATTGAATAGTAAGAATAATGACTTTGCTGTTAGAGTGGCTACTAGAACTGGTAGAATGACTCAGGAACCTTTGTATCCTGAAGGCCACCCTAAGAGAATCGAGCAAGATTCTCAAAGAAATAATTTAGATGCACCTAGTCCTTCTAAAAAGAAGAAAAATAAAAATTATAGGACTTTGCATGCTTCTAGTGAACCTGATAAACCTGAGAATCCTAATGATATATCTATCTCTGATGCCGAAACACAATCTGGTAATGAACATGAACCTAGTGATAATTCTAATAATGATGTTCATGTTGATGCTCAACCTAGCAATGATAATGATGTAGAAATTGAACCTGCTGTTGATCTTGATAACCCACAATCAAAGAATCAACGTTATGATAAGAGAGATTTGTTGCTAGGAAGCACGGTAAAGAAAGAGAACCATGGGTTCAGAAACCCATGCTTTTTCCTCCTAAGCCATCCAAGAAAAAGGATGATGAGGATTTTGAGCGCTTTGCTGAAATGATTAGTCCTATCTTCTTACGTATGCGCTTAACTGATGTGCTTAAAACAAATCCTTATGCTAAGTACATGAAAGGTATTATTACTAATAAAAGAAAGATACCGGAAGCTGAAATTTTCACTATGCTTGCTAATTACACTTTTAAAGGTGGAATACCTAAGAAACTAGGAGACCCAGGAGTACCCACTATACCATGTTCCATTAAAAGAAATTATGTCAAAACTGCTTTATGTGATCTTGGAGCTGGTGTTAGTGTTATGCCTCTCTCTTTATATCGTAGACTTGATCTGAATAAGTTGACACCTACTGAAATATCTTTGCAAATGGCCGATAAATCAACTGCTATACCTATTGTTATTTGTGAGGACGTGCCTGTTGTGGTTGCAAACGTTACTATTTTAACAGACTTTGTTATTCTTGATATTCCTGAGGACGATAGTATATCTATTATTCTTGGAAGACCCTTTTTTAATACTGCAGGGGCTGTTATTGATTGCAACAAGGGCAATGCCACTTTTCATGTTAATGGTAATGAGCATACGATACACTTTCCGAGGAAACAACCTCAAGTTTATAGCATCAACTCTATTGGAAAAATTCCATCAATTATCTTTGGAGGTTTTGAATTTCCTCTTCCTACTGTCAAAAAGAAATATGATATTCTTATTATTGGGGATGTGCATATCCCCGTTGAGGTAACTTAGTGCTATTCGAAAATTCTCCGGTTTTATGCAATTCGGAATGAGTTTGTTAACAAGACTTGATCAACCTTGTTAGTGGATTCCTTTTGATGAGCTTGAGATGGATGAATCTAGAAAGCACAACCTTCTGTATCCACTTTTTACTTTTTGTTATTTAGAATAAATAAAGCAAAAATATTATTTTCTGTCTATTTTCTGAATTATCCATGCAATAAAAAATACCCCGAAAATAAAAGTTCTCCAAATGCCCTGAAATTGAAATATGATTTTTTTCTAGAATATTTGAGAATATTTGGCACTGAGAACACAACAGGGGGAGCAAGCACCTGGGCACGAGGGTCCAGGGCGCGGCCACCCCCCCGGGCGCGCCCCCTGCCTCATGGGCCCACGGTGGCTCCCCTCCACTTATTCCTGCACCCACACACTTCTTCTTCCTCCCAAAAAAATCACCATCCAGCTCAAGCACGAGTTCTAGCTCATTTTGCTGCGATTTTCAATCTCCTTGCTCAAAGCACCTCTCACAAAACTGCTTTGGGAGATTGTTCCTTGGTATGTGACTCCTCCATTGGTCCAATTAGTTTTTGTTCTAGTGCTTTATTCATTGCAAATTTGTGCTGCCTAGGTGACCCTGTTCTTGAGCTTGCATGTCAAATTTATATGGTTCCAAGTAGTTCTAATGCATGATATAGTCTCTAGGCACTTGTAGGAGTAGTTGCTATCAATTTTATTGAGTTCGGTTCACTTTTATTTTGAAGTTACTAAAAATTTCAGAAATGTTTCAGAGGGATAATAAAAATAATGAAGAGATTTTTGAGGGGCTCATCGAGCCGAAGTTTGAAGGAAAAACAAAGTGAAGAAGTGGAGAGGCCCAAATATAATCTGCCTCGCACAGCAGAGATTCGGGCTTGTGAATGGCCTTGCAATGATTTCTTGAGAGAAGCCGGGATTTATAAGGACTTTTATGAGTTGGCTGAGAATGCAGGCCTCACAGACTTCCTCCGCGACCAACGCGATCAGTATCTTCTTCTTACTAATACCTTTGTGCAAAATTTTCATTTTCATTCTAGGAGGTCAGCACCTTCGGTGGATATTTATTTATATGATGTTTATAAGGAGATGCCTCTTAGTGAATTTTGTGAAGTTTGCAAGTTTCCCTTTTCGGGCATCATAGAGGAACCACATAGTAAAGATGTGGAGGGGTTCATTGATACAATTGCTATAGGGGAAACGAGGAAGGTTTCCGACGCACGAATCACTAGCATACATTTTCCTGTTTTACGTTACTTTGCTATATTTGCTAGTAGATGCATAATTGGTCGCGGAAACTGTGGAAACCTGAGTGTCCCTGATATTATTATTTTGTTCCGTGCTTTGTTTCGGGATAACACATATAGTATGGGCGCTATTGTTGCAAGGCGGTTAAATCTTAACTGTACTAAGGGCCCTATTTTGGGAGGCATCTTTGCCTCGCGCCTCGCTGCATACTATAACATACCTATTAGGCATTATGAGAAAGAAGAAAAATTGCTGCCTAATGTTTACTTAAACTATAAGAGTATGGTAGCACATGATTTTATTGTTAAGAATAGGGAAAGGACGCTTAAATACAGACTGTTATTTGATAAAAATCACCCTAAGACTATCACCTTGCCTGCTCCTTCCTTGTTTGATTTATCTGCAGGCGAGTACCTCGTTCCGCTGGCGACCATCCAGGCCTACCAGAACCCTACATCACCTACAGAGCCAGAGTCGGAACCACAATTTGATCCGCCACGACAGTCTAATTACTAGTGGGATTCGGAGGCGATTGCCAACCAGTGGCAGTTCGGGGCTTCATCTCAGTACGACCCCAACTACAACTTTGATCCATGGGCATAAACCAACTTAGGCCAAAAGCCTAAGCTTGGGGGAGTACGTATTTCTCACCGACATTACATTTATGTTCACACACTCATTGCTAGGTGTCGGTGCTCATACTTTTTCATTGTACCATCCATGCTAGTTTATTTTCTTTTTCATGCTTTCTTCTTGTGTGTTTCATAAACCTTAAGAAAAACCAAAAATATTAGTTGTAGCTTTTAGCTAGTTTACTTTCCATGCTTGTAGTAGTAATAATTAAAAAGAAAACCCAAAAATATTTCTCGTTCTTCTTTTGCTTGTTGGGAGTTTTCCCACGTAAATAGTTTTATTTCTTTTTCTTTCCTTTGGGGGTCGATAGGAGAAGACCATGATGAAAATGTTTAGTGGATCTTATATGCATAATTGTTGATTTAACCATGAGCCATATTGCCTTGTCTTCTCCTGTTTATTGAATGCTTGCAGATTCCAGCTTAGTCCAATGCACGTGCACTCTTATTATTATACACACCGTTCGGTCGTGCGAGTGAAAGGCAATTATGACGATATATGGTGAATTGATTGAGATGAGAAAAGCTGGTATGAACTCGACCTCTCTTGTTTTTTTAAATATGATGAGTTCATCGTTCCTGATTCAGCTTATTATGAATGAACATGTTTGCAATGACAATTAGAGATCATAGTTACTTATGCCATGCTTGATTAGCTTTGAGTTTATAATGGTTTACCTTGCGTACCAACATGCTATTAAAATGGTTGTGATGTGGTATAGTAGGGTGGTATCCTCCTTTGAATGATTTAAGTGACTTGACTTGGCACATGTTCACACATGTAGTTGAAACAAAATCAACATAGCCTTCACGATATTTATGTTCATGGTGGATTATATCCTACTCATGCTTGCATCCAGTGTAAATTAATTTTAATGCATGTTGATGACTGTTGTCGCTCTCTAGCTGGTCGCTTCCCAGTCTTTTGCTAGCCTTCACTTGTACTAAGCGGGAATACTGCTTGTGCATCCAATCCCTTAAACCCCAAAGTTATTCCATACGAGTCCACCATACCTTCCTATATGCGGTATCTACCTGCCGTTCCAAGTAAATTTGTATGTGCCAAACTCTAAACCTTCAAGAAATTCTGTTTTGTATGCTCGAATAGCTCATGTATCAACTAGGGCTGTCAGTATCTTCCATGTTAGGCAGGTTATTCTCAAGAGGAGTGGACTCCGCTCCTCACTCATGAGAAAATGGCTGGTCACCGGGATGTCCAGTCGCATGCTTTAAGCAAATCAAATCAAAATAATTGCAAACAAAACTCCCCCTGGGACCTGTTGTTAGTTGGAGGCACTCGTTGTTTCGAGCAAGCCATGGATTGATGTTTGTTGGTGGAGGGGGAGTATACACTTTACCATTCTGTTTGGGAACCGCCTATAATGTGTGTAGCATGTAAGATATCGCCATCTCTTGGTTGTTATGTTGACAATGACAGTATATCGCTCAAAATATTATTTATCTCTATTTCAAAACCGAGCTCTGGCACCTCTACAAATCCCTGCTTCCCTCTGCGAAGGGCCTATCTATTTAATTTTATGTTGAGTCATCACCCTCTTATTAAAAGCACCAGTTGGAGAGCACCGCTGTCATTTGCATGTACTATTGTTAGTTTATATTGGGTATGACTATGACTGGATCTCTTTTACCATGAATTACAATGTCTAGCCAGTCCTTGATCTTTAAAGGTGCTCTGCATTTATATTTTGTGGTCTCAGAAAGGGCTAGTGAGATACCATCTTGTTATATCATATTATGATTGTTTTGAGAAAGTGTTGTCATCCGAGATTTATTATTATTGCTCGCTAGCTGATTATGCCATTGATATGAGTAAACATGAGACCTAAGTGTTATTGTGAATGTGGTTAGTTCATAATATTTGCTGAAAAATTGAATGCTGGCTCTACATATTTACAACAACAAGAGCAAACAGAGTTTGTAAAAGTTTTTCTTTATCACTTTCAGTTTATCAACTGAATTGCTTGTGGACAAGCAAAGGTTTAAGCTTGGGGGAGTTGATACGTCTCTGTCGTATCTACTTTTCCAAACACTTTTGCCCTTGTTTTGGACTCTAACTTGCATGAGTTGAATGGAACTAACCCGGAATGATGCTGTTTTCAGCAGAATTGCCATGGTGTTATTTATGTGCAGAAACAAATGTTCTCGGAATGACCTGAAACTCCACGGAACTTATTTTTGGAAAATATTAAAAATACTGGAAGAAGAATCCACGTCAGGGGGCCACCACCCTGGGCACGAGGGTGGGGGGCGCGCCCTACCCCCCTGGGTGCGCCCCTGCCTCGTGGGCCCCCTGATGCTCCACCGACCTCAACTCCAACTCCATATATTCGTGTTCGGGGAGAAAAAAATCAGAGAGAAGGATTCATCGCGTTTTACGATACGGAGCCGCCGCCAAGCCCTAAACTCTCTCGGGAGGGCTGATCTGGAGTCCGTTCGGGGCTCCGGAGAGGGGAATCCGTCGCCGTCGTCATCATCAACCATCCTCCATCACCAATTTCATGATGCTCACCGCCGTGCGTGAGTAATTCCATCGTAGGCTTGCTGGACGGTGATGGGTTGGATGAGATCTATCATGTAATCGAGTTAGTTTTGTTAGGGTTTGATCCCTAGTATCCATTATGTTCTGAGATTGATGTTGCTATGACTTTGCTATGCTTAATGCTTGTCACTAGGGCCCGAGTGCCATGATTTCAGATCTGAACCTATTATGTTTTCATGAATATATGTGAGTTCTTGATCCTATCTTGCAAGTCTATTGTCACCTACTATGTGTTATGATCCGGCAACCCCGAAGTGACAATAATCGGGACCACTCCCGGTGATGACCGTAGTTTGAGGAGTTCATGTATTCACTATGTGTTAATGCTTTGGTCCGGTACTCTATTAAAAGGAGGCCTTAATATCCCTTAGTTTCCGCTAGGACCCCGCTGCCACGGGAGGGTAGGACAAAATATGTCATGCAAGTTCTTTTCCATAAGCACGTATGACTATATTCGGAATACATGCCTACATTACATTGATGAATTGGAGCTAGTTCTGTGTCACCCTATGTTATGACTGTTACATGATGAATCACATCCGACATAATTATCCATCACCGATCCAATGCCTACGAGCTTTTCACATATTGATACTTGCTTATTTACTTTTCCGCTGCTACTGTTACAATCACTACAAAACCCAAAAATATTACTTTTGCTACCGTTACCATTACTATCATATTACTTTGCTACTAAATACTTTGCTGCAGATATTAAGTTATCCAGGTGTGGCTGAATTGACAACTCAGTTGCTAATACTTGAGAATATTCTTTGGCTCCCCTTGTGTCGAATCAATAAATTTGGGTTGAATACTCTACCCTCGAAAATTGTTGCGATCCCCTATACTTGTGGGTTATCAAATCATTAGTGAAATCAAGAGAACTACTAGAAGCAACAACATTGGATTTAGCATTATTGTTTTTACTACTAGAGGAAGAATCTTTCTTGTTCTTGTTGCTAGATTTAACTTGTGGCATGTAAGTAGATAAGAGTAAACGGTTGGCAATGTAAGAAGAACTTTTCTTGAGAAGATCATCATTGATTGCTTTTAAGAACTCATGCTCTTGCTCAAGGTTGAGCTTTTCAAAGCATAGCTTCTCATGAGTCTTTAAAAGTTCTCGATGATCTTCCAAGGTAGTTTCATGAGCTAACTTAAGAGTGTTTTGTTCTTTAGTTAGACGCTCAATCTTCTCCTTATCATTGTCATTCGTTTTATCTTGATTAGCATGATTAGTTGATGTTTCATCATAGTATTCATCACTAGAGTTGTCAGCAAGTAAATCATCATCACCTAACAAGTCATCTTCATCACTATTGAAATCAACATACTCGGGGTGTGATACCTTTGGACCTTTGGCCATGAAGCATCTTCCAATTCCTTCATTTGGCGAGTCAAATATGTCGTAGGAGTTGGTTGACACAAGTGCTAGACCGGCAACACCTTCATCTTGAGTATATTCGGAGTCGGAGTGATAACTTCTTTCGGAGTGATGGTCGGAGTCGGAGCCGTATACCCATTCATCAACATGAGCCTGATGTCTTCGTTTTGTGTAGCTCTTTGATGATTTGTCCTTCCTCTCCGAATCCTTGCTTCTCCGAGAGGGTCTTCGTTCATAACGATCATCTCTACTCCTCTCTCTTGGTGGTGATTCATCTCTTCTACTTCTTCTTTTGTGAGAATCTTCTCTTGTTTTGTAGGGAGCCATACACTCATTGGAGTAGTGTCCGGGTCTTCCACAATTATAGCAATTTTGTTCACGACTAGAAGATCTTTTGTCATTGTAGGACCTTGACTTGGAACTTCTTTCCTTGCTTCTACTCTTGTAGAACTTGTTGAAGTTCTTCACCACTAGGCTCAATTCTTCATTGAAGGTTTGTTTCTCACTTGATGATGTGGGAGCATCACATGAGGCTTTGTAAGCACCGCTTGACTTGTTGTGAAGCTCTTCCTTATCCTTGAGTGACATCTCATGAGCAACAATTCTTCCAATGACTTTCGTTGGCTTGAGATCTTTGTAGTTGGGCATCATATGGATCAATGTGCACACAATATCATATTTTACATCCAAGGCTCTTAGATCTTCTTGATGATGAATTTGTCAGTCATCTCTTCGCTTCCTAAGCCAGCAATCTCATTTGTAATGAGAGCAAGCCTAGAGTAAATTTCAGCGACACCTTCACCATCCTTAATTTTGAACTTGTCAAGTTGACTTTGAAGCACATCCAATTTGGATTCCTTGACGGAGTCGGTACCTTCGTGCATGTCAATCAAAGTATCCCAAATTTCCTTTGCATTCTCAAGGCGGCTGATTTTGTTGAATTCTTCGGGGCACAATCCATTGAAGAGGATATCACAAGCTTGAGCGTTGTATTGCAGCATCTTCAACTCTTCCGCGGTAGATTCACGGTTGGGTTCTCTCCCATCGAAGAATTCACCTTGCAAGCCAATACACACAATAGCCCAAATGGCGGGGTTATGTCCAAGAATATGCATTTTCATCTTATGCTTCCAACTAGCAAAATTTGTACCATCAAAGTAAGGACCTCTACGGTGGTAATTTCCCTCGCTAGACGCCATACTCTCCTAGGTTGTGAAACCAAGGCTATGACCACCAAAAGCTATGAAAATCAAGGCAAATGGAGACCAAAGCTCTGTTACCAATTGTAGGATCGAAAGTATGTCTAGAGGGGGGGGGGTGATTAGACTACTTGACCAAATAAAAACTTAACCTTTTCCCAATTTTAGTTCTTGGCAGATTTTAACAACTTAGCACAAGTCAAGCAATCTTATCACAATTCAAGCAAGCATGCAAAGAGTATATGAGCAGCGGAAAGTAAAGCATGCAACTTGCAAGAATGTAAAGGGAAGGGTTTGGAGAGTGCAAACGCAATAGGAGACACAAATGTTTTTGTCGTGGTTCCGATAGGTGGTGCTATCGTACATCCACGTTGGTGGAGACTTCAACCCACGAAGGGTAACGGCTACGTGAGTCCACGGAGGGCTCCACCCATGAAGGGTCCACGAAGAAGCAACCTTGTCTATCCCACCATGGCCATCGCCCATGAAGGACTTGCCTCACTAGGGTAGATCTTCACGAAGTAGGTGATCCTTGCCCTTACAAACTCCTTGGTTCAACTCCACAATCTTGTCGGAGGCTCCCAAGTGACACCTAACCAATCTAGGAGACACCACTCTCCAAAAGGTAATAGATGGTGTGTTGATGATGAACTCCTTGTTCTTGTGCTTCAAATGATAGTCTCCCCAACACTCAACTCACTCTCATAGGATTGGATTTGGTGGAAAGATGATTTGAGTGGAAAGCAACTTGGGGAAGGCTAGAGATCAAGATTCATATGGTTGGATTGGAATATCTTGGTCTCAACACATGAGTAGGTGACTCTCTCTCAGAAAATGGGTAATGGAAATGTAGGCACGTTTTGATGGCTCTCTCCACGAATGAAGAGTGGGTGGAGGGGTATATATACCCTCCACACAAAATCTAACCGTTACACACAAATCACCAAACTCGGTGTGACCGAATCAGAAAACTCGGTCAGACCGATTTAGTTAAAAATGTGAACGTTAGGATTTTCGGTAGGACCGACATGTCAACTCGGTGGGACCGATATCATTAGGGTTAGGGCATAACGTAATCTCGATTGGACCGATTACTCAAACTCGGTTGGACCGACTTTGGTAATAGACAAACGGAGAGTTGGTCAGGCAAACTCGGTGGGACCGATTCACTCGTCTCGATGGGACCAAAGCGTTACGAAAAGGAAACAGAGAGTTTGCATTGCAGACTCGGTGGGACCGATCGCTCATCTCGGTTAGACCGAAACGTTACGAAGGGAAACAGAGAGTTTGCAATCCCATCTCGGTGAGACCGAGATCCCTATCGGTGAGACCGAAAAGACTAGGGTTTCTGGCAGTGGCTATGTTAAATAAACTCGGTGGCGCCGGATGGATCAAATCGGTGGGGCCGAGTTTGACTTTTCGTTTGGGACATATGTGGATATGAGAAAGTGACTGAGGGCTTTGGAGCATATCACTAAGCACTTTGAGAAAGCAAGCCATTAAGCAACACCTCACCCCCTTTTAATAGTATTGGCTTTTCCTATGGACTCAATGTGATCTTGGATCACTAAAAGTAAAATGTATAGTCTTGGACTTTGAAGCTTGAGCCAATCTTTTGTCCTTAGTATTTTGAGGGGTCCACATTCCTTATCCATGCCATGCCAATCATTGAACTTTCCTGAAATATTTATCTTGTAATGGCATTAGTTCAATGAGCTATATGTTGTTAATCATTACCAAAACCACCCAGGGATAGTTGCACTTTCAGCGGGCCGGCCCATGAAAAGCCTATTAACGGCCTGTTCGCATATCGCCCATTTTACGGCTCGGTAACTCACGGCCCGTAGGGCCTTCCCGAAATCGGCCCAACAACGTCATGTGGGCCGTCGAATATAACACCGGCCCATTTCACTTTCGGCCCATGTATGACCCATGAAGTCTTTCGGCCCATATGAGGCCTTTCATATCTCTAGGCCCTTTAGTGGCCCACGGTGACTCTGGCCCATAATGACAGTAAATTCTTTGTACCCATTAACGGCCCATGATTCACATGGGCCGTTTCTAGCCCGTGTTAGCTTTTGGTCAGCCTGTGCAAAACCGAACTGAAACCATAAACCAAAACCGAAAAAAACCAAACCGAACCAAAATTTCGGTTTATTCAGTTTTCGGTTTCAGTTTCAGTTCCCAAATTTTGAAACCATTTGAAGTTTGGTTTTTTCGGTTAGAAACCGAACGGTTTTCGGTTAAACCGAAAAAACTGGAAGTACCTTCAGTGTGCAGAAAACAGTCAAAGCTTTGAGTAGAACACTTCACCCGCCCTTCATTTTAGAGCTCTCCGCCCACCGCTTCTTGCCTCCGCTCGCCGATGTGGGACTAAAGCACGCTTCCTTCTCTCCTAGCGACAGCATTCCCACCACGCGGTGCTTGTTTCATGTTTGGGCCTCCATTTTTCCAGCCCACACCGGTCTTGTTCAATTCTGTTGGGCCTAGCGTTTGATCTCCTGGCCTATGCGGTTGTTCTGTTCGCTACTGCTACTACACCACCAAACCAAAGCTACGTGACCCTAAAAAAAACCAAAGCTACGTTGTCTAAAAAAACCAACACTAGGATAGTACTTTCCTACTTAGTACTAGTACTTACCCTTAAAAAAACACAATGCTAGTGCACCACCGGTCATACGTACATACATATGCCATAGGCCAAATCATCTCTTCTGCCATCTAAATTCTAATGGTCTAATATACTACATACACTGTTCTCATACATCACAAGAAAAATATATACGCAGACCAAATCATGTACAAAAAAACCATGTGTCATTCAAAAATTCGCGTAAACTTTGGTTTTTTTGGTTATTACCGAAACCAAACCGAAAATAAATGGTTATTACCGAAACCAAACCGTATCTATGTATAAAACCGTATAAACCAAAGTATAAAAAACGTATAAACCAAAAACCATATAAACCGAACCGAATCAAACCGAAAAAACCGAACGCACACCCTGAGCTTTCGACCTACTGACGACCCATACGTTCTTGGGCTCCTTTCCGGCCCTTGATTACTTACGGCCTGTTACTAGCCTGTTCCCCTAATGGGCCAAATTTGGCCCATGGTTAGAATCGCCCGGTTTGTGGCCTGTTAACCCGTTGTGCCGTTTTAGCCCGTCCTATATTCTGGCCCATTAACAACCCGTTATGCATGTGACAAAATTAAGCCCTTGCTGTCTTTCGGCCTGTTAACGGCCCGTTACTTTGCTGGCCCGATACCAATTACGCCCATTTATGACCCATGTGGACCCATTTATCCGACGGCCCGAGGCCCATCGACTCTACGGTCGGTTGGAGGCCCATTTATCCGACGGCCCATAGGAGGCCCCTGGATCCTACGGCCTGTAGTAGGGTCAAGGTTACCACGGCCCGTATATGGCCCATAGTTGTTGCGGCCAGTAGCAAACCAGGGAAAAGAAGACTAGGAAATAAATAAGCCAGAAACTAACGCTAGGCTATTAAGGCGATTGCACAGATTACATCCATTGGGCATCAAAGTTTGCCACCAGTGCAAATATAGGGAACACCCTACACTATACAAATATGGCTTGCTGTTTTTCTTCAACCGGTGGCTGCATGTTAAGAACAAATTTTGTATCACAACAAAACAAATTACAACCATAAAGCAAAACGAAGGTTGGCATAAAAGATAACAGTCTGGCAGATAAATGCACCACCAGAAGTTCAGAAGCTCTGTTCATTTGACCTGACTGTTATGTTTTCATGCTATACTGTCTGATGGAGCACCATAACCTTCGCCTTCATTTCTCCTAGGCTCCTGAACAACATAGAAAATGTCTGATAGCCTGGTTTCAAAACCAGTTTCACAAACGGTCTCTGTTAGGGATTGGACTTGTGTCTGGAGCGCAGATATAACATTGTTTTGAGCCTGCATATCTTGATCATGAGGCAGTTTGGACGATATTGCCTTAACAACCAACCTAGTATTACGCAGGAACGTGCTTTTGGCACTGTTAATGGACATGTACTGACCCACTACACCAAGAGGTGACATTGCGGTTATAGTTGCCTCGTAACCTTCATAAGGTGGTGGTTCCACCATTTTTTCCGCAGGTTGCTGAAAAGTTGAGTTTTTACATTAGTAGTACCAGAATAGAAGATATTAAGGAGGCAGCAAAACCAAACAAAATAGCTTTGGTCTATATACAAAACTTATTCTGGTGAACCCGTGTAAAATATTAGTTGTATTTTACTGCAAAGTACATAATAAAACCATGTTCCAAACATATGACCATGTACCATGGCTAATGTATTGTCTATTTCTTCACATTATATTGACAGCTAAGGATAAAGAGACAAAGTTTATAATACGGTAAGTGCTACCTCTTGAGCACTGCGTTGGTTTTCCCTGAAGAGGAAGGGGTGATGCAGCAAAGTAGCGTAAGTATTTCCCTTGGTTTTTGAGAACTAAGGTATCAATCCAGTAGGAGGATATACGCAAGTACCTCGTACCTACACAAAACAAATAGCTCAACTCAACCAACGCGATTAGGGGTTGTCAATCCCTTCACGGTCACTTACGGGAGTGAGATCTGATAGATATGATAGGATAATATTTTTGGTATTTTTGATATAAAGATGCAAAGTAAAATAAAAGGCAAAGTAAAAAGGCAAAGCAATAATAAAGTGATGGAAGATTGATATGATGAGAATAGACCTGGGGGCCATAGGTTTCACTAGTCGCTTCTCTCAAGAGCATAAGTATTCTATGGTGGGTGAACAAATTACTATTGAGCAATTGACAGAATTGAGCATAGTTATGAGAGTATCTAGGTATGATCATGTATATAGGCATCACGTCCGAGACAAGTAAACCGACTCCTGCCTGCATCTACTACTATTACTCCACTCACCGACTGCTATCCAGCATGCATCTAGAGTATTAAGTTAATGAAAACAGAGTAACGCCTTAAGCAAGATGACATGATGTAGAGGGATAGATTCATGCAATATGATAAAAAACCCCATCTTGCTATCCTCGATGGCAACAATACAATACGTGCCTTGCTGCTCCTACTGTCACTGGGAAAGGACACCGCAAGATTGAACCCAAAGCTAAGCACTTCTCCCATTGCAAGAAGAACCAATCTAGTTGGCCAAACCAAACTGATAAATCAAAGAGACTTGCAAAGATAAGCAATCATACATAAAAGAATTCAGAGGAGATTCAAATATTGTTCATAGATAATCTTGATCATAAACCCACAATTCATCGGTCTCAACAAACACACTGCAAAAAGAAGATTACATCAAATAGATCTCCACAAGAGAGAGGGAGAACTTTGTATTGAGATCCAAAAAGAGAGAAGAAGCAATCTAGCTAATAACTATGGACCTGAAGGTCTGAGGTAAACTACTCACACTTCATGGGAGAGGCTATGGTGATGTAGAAGCCCTCCGTGATCAATGCCCCCTCCGGCGGAGCACCGGAAAAGGCCCCAAGATGGGATCTCGTGGATACAGAAAGTTGCGGCGGTGGAATTAGGTTTTTGGCTCCGTATCTGGTCGTTCGGGGGTCCGTAGGTATATATAGGAGGAAGAAGTACGTCGGTGGAGCAAAGAGGGGCCCACGAGGCAGGGGGGCGCGCCGTCCACCCTCGTGGCCGCCTCCTTTCTTTCTTGACGTGGGGTCCAAGTCTCCTGGATCATATTTGGTGAGAAAATCACGTTCCCGAAGGTTTCATTCCGTTTGGACTCCGTTTGATATTCCGTCTCTTCGAAACACTGAAATAGGCAAAAAAGAGCAAATCTGGGCCGGGCCTCCGGTTAATAGGTTAGTCCCAAAAGTAATATAAAAGTGGATAATAAAGCCCAGTATAGTCCAAAACAGTAGATAATATAGCATGGAGTAATCAAAAATTATAGATACGTTGGAGACATATCAGGCATCCCCAAGCTTAATTCCTGCTCGTCCTCGAGTAGGTAAATGATAGAAAGAATTTTTGATGCGGAGTGCTACTTGGCATAATTTCAATGTAACTCTTCTTAATTGTGGTATGAATATTCAGATCCGAAAGATTCAAGACAAAAGTTTATATTGACATAAAAATAATAATACTTCAAGCATACTAATAAAGCAATCATGTCTTCTCAAAATAACATGGCCAAAGAAAGTTATCCCTACAAGATCATATAGTCTGGCTATGCTCTATCTCCACCACACAAAGTATTTAAATCATGCACAACCCCGATGACAAGCCAAGCAATTGTTTCATACTTTAGAATTTTCAAACTTTTTCAATCTTCACGCAATACATGAGTGTGAGCCATGGATATAGCACTATATGTGGAATAGAATGGTGGTTGTGGAGAAGACAAAAAGGGAGAAGATAGTCTCACATTAACTAGGCGTATCAACAGGATATGGAGATGCCCATCAATAGATATCAATGTGAGTGAGTAGGGATTGCCATGCAACGGATGCACTAGAGCTATAAGTATATGAAAGCTCAACAAAAAGAAACTGAGTGGGTGTGCATCCAACTTGCTTGCTCACGAAGACCTAGGGCAATTTGAGGAAGCCCATCATTGGAATATACAAGCCAAGTTCTATAATGAAAAATTCCCACTAGTATATGAAAGTGACAAAATGAGAGACTCTCTATCATGAAGATCATGGTGCTACTTTGAAGCACAAGTGTGGTAAGAGGATAGTAACATTGTCCCTTCTCTCTTTTTCTCTCATTTTTTAGATTTTTTTAGTTTTTTTCTTTTTGGGCCTTTTATCTTTTTTTATGGCCTCTTTTTTTATTATTATTTTTGTTCGGAGTCTCATCCCGACTTGTGGGGGAATCATAGTCTCCATCATCCTTTCCTCACTTGGGACAATGCTCTAAAAATGAAGATCATCACACTTTAATTTTTCTTACAACTCAATAATTACAACTCGATACTTAGAACAAAATATGACTCTATATGAATGCCTCCGGCGGTGTACCGGGATATGCAATGAATCATGAGTGACATGTATGAAAGAATTATGAACGGTGGCTTTTCCACAAATACGATGTCAACTACATGATCATGCTAGCAATATGACAATGATGGAGCGTGTCATAATAAACGAGATGGTGGAAAGTTGCATGGCAGTATATCTCGGAATGGCTATGGAAATGCCATGATAGGTAGGTATGGTGGCTCTTTTGAGGAAGATATATGGTGGGTGTATGATACCGGCAAAAAAGTGCGCGGTATTAGAGAGGCTAGCAATGGTGGAAGGATGGGAAAGTGCGTATAATCCATGGACTCAACATTAGTCATAAAGAACTCATATACTTATTGCAAAAATCTAGAAGTCATCAAAGCAAAGTATTACGCGCATGCTCCTAGGGGGATAGATTGGTAGGAAAAGACCATCGCTCATCCCCGACCGCCACTCATAAGGAAGACAATAAATAAATAAATCATGCTCCGACTTCATCACATAACGGTTCACCATACGTGCATGCTACGGGAATCACAAACTTTAATACAAGTATTTCTCAAATTCACAACTACTCAACTAGCATGACTCTAATATCACCATCCTCATATCTCAAAACAATTATGAAGCATCAAACTTTTCTTAGTATTCAACGCACTCAAAAGAAAGATTCACAAATCTTGAATACCAAGTATATTAAGATTATTTAAGCAATTTACCATGCTATTTAAGACTCTCAAAATAATCTAAGTGAAGCATGAGAGATCAATAGTTTCTTTAAAACAAATCCACCACCGTGCTCTAAAAGATATAAGTGAAGCACTAGAGCATAAATACATAGCTCAAAAAAGTATAAGTGAAGTTCAAGAGCAAAACTATATAGCTCAAAAGATATAAGTGAAGCACATAGAGTATTCTAGCAAATTCCAATTCATGTATGGCTCTCTCAAAAGGTGTGTATGATACGTCCATTTTGCATCATGCTTTTATATCAATATTTATTGCATTATGGGCTGTTATTGCACGTTATATCACAATACTTATGGCTATTCTCTCCTATTTTACAAGGTTTACATAAGAAGGGAGAATGCCGGCAGCTGGAATTCTGGGCTGGAAAAGGAGCAAATATTGGAGGCCTATTCTGCACAACTCCAAATGTCCTGAAACTCCACGGAATATCTTATATTAAATAATGAAAAATCCTCGCCAAAGATGAAGGCCAGGGGGCCCACCACCTGTCCACGAGGGTGGGGGGCGCACCCCACCCCCCTGGGCGCGGCCCCTACCTCGTGGGCCCCCTGGTGGCTTTCCGATGCCCATATTCTTCCATATGAAGTCTTTCGGGAGGAAAAAAATCAGATAGAACCATTCGGGACGAAACTCCGGCGCCACGAGGCGGAACCTTGGCGGAACCAATCTAGGGCTCCGGCAGAGCTGTTCTGCCGGGGAAACTTCCCTCCGGGAGGGGGAAGTCATCGCCATCATCATCACCAACGCTCCTCTCATCGGGAGAGGGCAATCTCCATCAACATCTTCATCAGCACCATCTCCTCTCAAAACCCTAGTTCATCTCTTGTATCCAATTCTTGTCTCCAAGTCCGGGATTGGTGCTAGTAGGTTGCTAGTAGTGTTAATTACTCCTTGTAGTTGATGCTAGTTGGTTTATTTGGTGGAAGATTATATGTTCAGATCCTATATGCATATTATTACCCCTCTGATTATGAACATGAATATGCTTTGTGAGTAGTTACGTTTGTTCCTGAGGACAAGGGAGAAGTCTTGCTATTAGTAGTCATGTGAATTTGGTATTCGTTCGATATTTTGATGAGATGTATGTTGTCTAGCCTCTAGTGGTGTTATGTGAACGTCGACTACATAACACTTCACCATTATTTGGGCCTAGAGGAAGGCATTGGGAAGTAATAATTAGATGATGGGTTGCTAGAGTGACAGAAGCTTAAACCCTAGTTTATGCGTTGCTTCGTAAGGGGCTGATTTGGATCCATATGTTTCATCCTATGGTTAGGTTTACCTTAATACTTTTGTTGTAGTTGCGGATGCTTGCAATAGAGGTTAATCATAAGTGCGATGCTTGTTCAAGTAAGAACAGCACCCAAGCACCGGTCCACCCACATATCAAATTATCAAAGTACCGAACGCGAATCATATGAACGTGATGAAAACTAGCTTGACGATATTCCCATGTGTCCTCGGGAGCGCTTTTCCTTATATAAGAGTTTGTCCAGGATTTTCCTTTGCTAAAAAGGATTGGGCCACCTTGCTGCACTTTATTTACTTTTGTTACTTGTTGCTCGTTACCAATTATCTTATCACAAAACTATCTGTTACCACTTATTTCAGTACTTGCAGAGAATACCTTGCTGAAAACCGCTTATCATTTCCTCTGCTCCTCGTTGGGTTCGACACTCTTACTTATCGAAAGGACTACGATAGATCCCCTATACTTGTGGGTCATCAAGACTCTTTTCTGGCACCGTTGCCGGGGAGTGAAGCGCCTTTGGTAGGTGGAATTTGGTAAGGAAAAATGTATATAGTGTGCTGAAATTTACTGTCACTTGTTACTATGGAAACTAATCCTCTGAGGGGCTTGTTCGGGGTATCTTCACCCCGACCAGTAGAGCTAAGAGTTTCTCCTCAACCTAATGAACCTACTGAATATGAAGATGTTCCTTTTGAAGTTCCTTCGGGTATGTTCGAAAAACTGCTAGCTAATACTTTTACAGGAGATGGAACAAAGCATCCAGATGAGCACCTTATATATGTGGATGAAGTTTGTGGATTATTTAAGCTTGCAGGTATACCCAATGATGTTGTTAAGAAGAAGGTCTTCCCTTTATCTTTGAAGGCAGACACATTGACATGGTATAGGCTATGTGATGATACGAGATCTTGGAATTGTAAAAGAGTGAAATTGGAATTTCATCAGAAGTACTACCCTATGCATCTTGTTCATCGTGATCGCAATTATATATATAATTTTTGGCCTCGCGAAGGAGAAAGCATCGCTCAAGCTTGGGGGAGGCTTAAATCAATGTTATATTCATGCCCCAATCATGAGCTCTCAAAAGAAATAATTCTTCAAAGTTTTTATGCTCGGCTTTCTGAAAATAATCGCACCATGCTCGATACTTCTTGTGCTGGCTCTTTTATGATGAAGACTATTGAATTCAGATGGAACTTATTGGATAGAATTAAACGCAACTCTGAAGATTGGGACCTCGACGAAGGTAAGGAGTTAGGTATGACAGCTAAGTTTGATTGTGTTAAATCTTTTATGGATACCGATATTTTCCGTAAATTTAGCACTAAATATGGCCTTGACTTCGATATAGTAGCTTCTTTCTGTGAATCATTTGCCGCTTATGTTGATCTCCCTAAGGAGAAGTGGTTTAAATATCATCTCCCATAGAAGTAAAAGTAGCCACACCCACTAAAGTTGAAGAAAAGACTGTCACTTATAATGATCCTATTGTTCCTACTTCTTATGTTGAGAAACCACCTTTCCTTGTTAGAATAAAGGATCATGCTAAAGCTTCAACTGTGGTTCGTAAAAGCAATATTAGAACTTATACACCCCCTGAACAAGTTAAAGTTGAACCTAATGTTGCTATTGTTAAAGATCTCTTGTCTGATAATATTGATGGGCATGTTATACAATTCAGTGGTGAAACTGCTAGAATTGCTAAACCTAGTGATAAATATAAACATGCACCTGTTGTAGGAGTGCCTATTATTTCTGTTAAAATAGGAGATCATTGTTATCATGGCTTATGTGATATGGGTGCTAGTGCTAGTGTTATACCTCGTGACTTATATAAAGAAATTATGCATGAAATTGCACCTGCTGAGATGGAAGATATTGATGTTACTATTAAGCTTGCTAATAGAGATACCATCTCACCCATTGGGATTGTTAGAGACGTTGAAGTCTTGTGTGGGAAAACTAAATATCCTGCTGATTTTCTTGTTCTTGCCTCTCCACAAGATAGCTTTTGTCCCATTATATTTGGTAGACCTTTCTTGAATACTGTCAATGCTAAGATAGACTGTGAAAAGAATGTTGTTACTGTTGGCTTGGATGAGATGACTCATGAGTTTAATTTTTCTAAGTTTAGTAGACAACATCGTGAAGAAGAATTGCCTAGTAAGGATGAAATTATTGGTCTTGCTTCTATTGCCGTACCTCCTAGTGATCCTTTAGAACAATATTTGCTAGACCATGAAAATGATATGTTCATGAATGAAAGAAGGGAAATAGATGAAGTATTCTTTAAACAGGAACCTATTCTGAAACACAATTTGCCTGTTGAAATCTTAGGGGATCCACCTCCACCCAAGGGTGATCCCGTGTTTGAGCTTAAACCGTTACCTGATAATCTTAAATATGCTTATCTTGATGAAAAGAAGATATATCCTGTTATTATTAGTGCTAACCTTTCAGAGCATGAAGAAGAGAGATTATTGAAAACTCTGAAGAAACACCGTGCTGCTATTGGATATACACTTGATGATCTTAAGGGCATTAGTCCCACTCTATGCCAACATAAAATAAATTTGGAAGAAGATGCCAAACCAGTTTGTGATCATCAACGAAGACTGAATCCTAAAATGAAAGAAGTGGTAAGAAAAGAAATACTAAAGCTTCTGGAAGCTGGTATAATTTATCCCGTTGCTGATAGTCAGTGGGTAAGTCCTGTTCATCGTGTCCCTAAGAAGGGAGGTGTTACTGTTGTTCCTAATGATAAAGATGAATTGATTCCACAAAGAATTATTACTGGTTATAGGATGGTAATTGATTTCCGCAAATTAAATAAAGCTACTAAGAAAGATCATTACCCCTTGCCTTTTATCGATCAAATGCTAGAAAGATTATGCAAACATACACACTATTGCTTTCTAGATGGTTATTCTGGATTCTCTCAAATACCTGTGTCTGCTAAAGACCAATCTAAGACTACTTTTACATGCCCTTTTGGTACTTTTACTTATAGACGTATGCCTTTTGGTTTATGTAATGCACCTGCTACCTTTGAAAGATGCATGATGGCTATATTCTCTGACTTTTGTGAAAAGATATGTGAGGTTTTCATGGACGACTTTTCCGTCTATGGATCCTCTTTTGATGATTACTTGAGCAATCTTGATCGAGTTTTGCAGACATGTGAAGAAAATAATCTTGTCTTGAATTGGGAAAAGTGCCACTTTATGGTTAATGAAGGTATTGTCTTGGGGCACAAAGTTTCTGAAAGAGGTATTGAAGTTGATAAAGCCAAGGTTGACGCTATTGAAAAGATGCCATGTCCCAAGGACATTAAAGGTATAAGAAGTTTCCTTGGTCACGCCGGTTTTTATAGGAGGTTCATTAAGGACTTTTCCAAAATCTCTCGGCCTCTGACTAATTTATTACAAAAAGATATACCGTTTGTCTTTGATGATGATTGTGTAGAAGCATTTGAAATACTTAAGAAAGCATTGAGCTCTGCACCTATTGTTCAGCCACCTGATTGGAATTTACCCTTTGAAATTATGTGTGATGCTAGAGATTATGCTGTAGGTGCTGTTCTAGGGCAAAGAGTTGATAAGAAACTAAATGTTATTCATTATTCTAGTAAGACTCTAGACAATGCTCAAAGAAATTATGCTACTACTGAAAAGGAATTCTTAGCAGTTGTATTTGCTTGTGATAAGTTCAGACCTTATATTGTTGATTCTAAAGTAACTATTCACACTGATCATGCTGCTATTAAATATCTTATGGAAAAGAAAGATGCTAAACCTAGACTTATTAGATGGGTTCTCTTGCTACAAGAATTTGATTTGCATATTGTTGATAGAAAAGGAGCTGAGAACCCCGTTGTAGACAACTTGTCTAGGTTAGAAAATATTCTTGATGACCCACCACCTATTGATGATAGCTTTCCGGATGAACAATTAAATGTTATAAGTACTTCTCGTAGTACTCCATGGTATGCTGATTATGCCAATTATATTGTTGCTAAATTTATACCACCTAGTTTCACATACCAGCAAAAGAGAAAGTTTTTCTATGATCCGAGACATTACTTTTGGGATGACCCACATCTTTATAAAGGAGTAGATGGTGTTATTAGACGTTGTGTGCCCGAGCATGAACAGGAACAAATCCTACGCAAGTGTCACTCCGAAGCTTATGGAGGGCACCACGCTGGAGATAGAACTGCACATAAGGTATTGTAATCCGGTTTTTATTGGCCTACACTCTTCAAAGATGCCCGTAAGTTTGTCGTATCTTGTGATGAATGTCAAAGGATAGGCAATATTAGTAGACGTCAAGAAATGCCTATGAATTATTCACTTGTTATTGAATCGTTTGATGTTTGGGGCTTTGATTATATGGGACCTTTTCCTACCTCCAATGGATATACACATATTTTAGTTGCTGTTGATTACGTTACTAAGTGGGTAGAAGCTATTCCAACTAGTAGTGCTGATCATAACACCTCTATTAAAATGCTTAAAGAAGTTATTTTCCTGAGGTTTGGAGTCCCTAGATATTTAATGACTGATGGTGGTTCACATTTTATTCATGGTGCTTTCCGTAAAATGCTTGCTAAATATGATGTTAATCATAGAATTGCATCTCCCTATCATCCTCAGTCTAGTGGTCAAGTAGAATTGAGTAATAGAGAACTCAAATTAATTTTGCAAAAGACTGTCAATAGGTCTAGAATGAATTGGACCAAGAAACTTGATGATGCATTATGGGCCTATAGAACTGCATATAAAAATCCTATGGGTGTGTCTCTGTAACACCCCGCATGTAACTTGCCATATTTGTAACTCCGACTCTTGCCATTTTCGGCTATGTGTTATGATTTTCCCTCCGTTGTCGGGTTTTGTCTTTTGTTTTATATTTTGTTCATGTCATGCTTTTCATATCATGTCATCATGTGCATTGCATTTGCATACGTGTTCGTCTCATGCATCCGAGCTTTTTCCCCGTTGTCCGTTTTGCAATCCGGCGCTCCCATCTCCTCCGGTGCTTCTCTCTAGTTTTCTTTCGTGTGCGGGTGTCAAACTTTCTCGGAATGGACCGAGGCTTGTGAAGTGGCCTTTATATACCACCCGGAAACCACCGGTCAAGTTTCGTTCCATTTGGAGGTCGTTTGGTACTCTAACGGTTAACCGGACATCCGCAAAGTCCATTTGAGTGTCTAGAAAAACCCCCCCTCAAAACCAGCCTAAAACCCACCAAACTCTCTTCCATGCTCTAGGTCGTTCGATCATGATCGTGTGGGCGAAAACCGCACCTCATTTGGAGCCTCCTAGCTCCCTCTACCTATAAATATGTGGGCATCCCGAAATACATTCGCAGTCTCCGGAAACCCTAAAAATCCCCTCTCCGCGGGCGGACGCGTCCAGCGCCCGCCGGACAAACGCGCCGCCGTGCCCGGCCAATCACAGGCCGCCATGTCACGGGCCGTACCCCGCCGCCGCAGCGGCCCGGGCAGCCCGCCGCGGGCCCTCCAGGCCCGCCTCCTCCCGCGCCGCCGCTCGGGCCCCGCGCCCGCGCTGCCGCCGCCTTGCTCGCCGCCGCCGCAGCCATCGCCGGCCGGTCCCGCCGCGGCTCGCCGCGCTCGCCGGCACCCGTGCCCGCCGGCCACCGCGCGCCCTCGCCGCCGGGGCCCTCTCCGCCCGGCGCCTCCTCTCCCCCACCGCGCCGGCGCCGCTCCCTCCTCCCCTCCGGCGACAGCTCCGGCCACCGCGCGCCGAACCCCGTCGAGCGAGCTCTCTCCCGATCCAGATCCGTTCGGTACAGTGGCGTTGACTTTTCCCCGACCCCCCTTTTTTTCTCTAAGTCATTGAATTTCAACAGCATGTGCACTTGTTCGTGATGCCGTAACTCCATGCATGTAGCTCCGATTCAAGCGTGTAATATGTCAAATTGTTCGTCTCATGATGCTCTTCATTTTGTTCAATTGCACCATGTTCATCATCTTGATGCCCAAATCTCTGTTGGAAGAGGGCTAGTTGCTGTTATTCTCTGGTTCTTATCAGAACTTGGAGATTTGTCATTTTTGTATCATTAAATCTGTGCATCTTTTGGGCATGAGCTCTACATGTGTTTTGAAGTATGCCATGCCATCTTTCCAGTGGTGTAGTCCATGTATTTTTGTGATCTCTTTGGTGACTAGCACAAGCATGCAAAGTAGGCCCCGTGATATTTCTGATTTCAGGGACTTGGTGATTTCTCTAAGGCCTTGTCTGCTGTTATTTTGTTGCCATGTAAACTTGACGCTACAGAGAGATCCATGCATATTTTGGAGATGTTCAGTAAGAATGTTTTGTAGATATAGTTGTAGTTGATCCATTCCTGCCTTTGTTTGCAATTATGGAGTGCCATAGCATGACTCAATCTTGCTCTACTTTTGCTATAGAATATTTCTGGCAGATTCTTAACATGATATGCAATTTTGCCAAGATTAATGTAGTTGATCCATACATGCTATGCTTGTGTTATTGCCATGGTTGGCTTCAGAAACATGCCATCTTGCTGTAGGTATGCTTGGTTTGTCATGCATTTCTCTGTAGTGAGTGCGTCAAGCTCACAAAGAGGCCTACTTATTATTATTTCTGCCATGCTCTGTTTTCTGCTAAGTCTGAAACCTGATAACGAAACTTGCTATGTTTACATGCTTTCCATCATATCTTCTGATCCTTTTTGGCTTATGGTCTGTAAGGAACTTTTGTCATATGAATTTAGTAGAACACTGCCATGCCTTGTTTTGCTATGTTAATTTCCTGTAGCATGTTGATTTCGTGCTCTGAACATTGCTACCTGATGCTGTTTTCTGCCATGTCCAGTTTTTCACCAAGTCTGTGAACCTGTTATCTTTTGCACTTTTGCCATGCTTGTTTGAGCTTGATATGTTGTGATCTAGCCGTAGCTCAGTGTTCATCTTTTGTCAAGCATCTCCTTTAGATTACTTTCATATGCTTTGTTGCTATGTTGGGGTGCTGTAACATTGTTGTTTGTTGCATTTTAAGTGCTATCATGCTGTTAATCGCAGATTCGTGTCATTCGGGTTTTGCTTGCCATTTGCAAACCGTGCATCCGATTCCGGTGATCTTTATATCGATTTTGACCGAAATCATCTCATCTTTCCAGTGGCATGCTTGGTTTGCCAAGTTACTGCCATGTTCATCATTTTCCTTCCGGAGCACGCATATGCATCGCATATCATATCTCGCATATCATACATGTTTTGCATCATGTTGCTTGTGCTTTTCTCGTGGTTGATTGTGGTTCCGTTTTCTTGTGTTCTTGTCTTGGGTAGAGCCGGGAGACGAGTTCGTGAACGAGGAACCTGTTGAGTACGCTTACGAGGATCAAGCTTTCGACAACTCTGAGAACCTTGCAGGCAAGATGACCACCCCTCGAAATCACTTCTATCTTTGCTTTGCTAGTTGTTCGCTCTATTGCCATGCTCCGCTACCTATCACTTGCTATATCATGTCTCCCAAATTGCCATGTCAGCCTCTAACCATCCTTTCCTAGCAAACCGTTGTTTGGCTAAGTTACCGCTTTTGCTCAGCCCCTCTTATAGCGTTGCTAGTTGCAGGTGAAGTTGAAGTTTGTTCCATGTCGGAACATGGATATGTTGGGATATCACAATATCTCTTATTTAATTAATGCATCTATATATATTTGGTAAAGGGTGGAAGGCTCGGCCTTATGCCTGGTGTTTTGTTCCACTCTTGCCGCCCTAGTTACTGATATACCGGGATTATGTTCCTTGAGTTTGCGTTCCTTACGCGGTCGGGTGATTTATGGGACCCCCTTGACAGTTCGCCTTGAATAAAACTCCTCCAGCAAGGCCCAACCTTGGTTTTACCATTTGCGACCTATGCCTTTTCCCCCGGGTTTTCTAGAGCCCGAGGGTCATCTTTATTTAAACCCCCGGGCCAGTGCTCCTCTGAGTATTGGTCCAAACTGTCAGTCGCCGGTGGCCACCAGGGGCAACTCTGGGCTGGCCTATCGGAAGCTTGGACAATCCGGTGTGCCCTGAGAATGAGATATGTGCAGCTCCTATCGGGATTTGTCGGCACATTCGGGCGGCTTTGCTGGTCTTGTTTTACCATTGTCGAAATGTCTTGTAAACCGGGATTCCGAGACTGATCGGGTCTTTCCGGGAGAAGGTTTATCCTTCGTTGACCGTGAGAGCTTATGATGGGCTAAGTTGGGACACCCCTGCAGGGTATTATCTTTCGAAAGCCGTGCCCGCGGTTGTGAGGCAGATGGGAATTTGTTAATATCCGGTTGTAGATAACTTGTCACTTGACCCAATTAAAATACATCAACTGCGTGTGTAGCCGTGATGGTCTCTTCTCGGCGGAGTCTGGGAAGTGAACACGGTCTGTGTTATGCATGACGTAAGTAGGTGTTCAGGATCACTTCTTGGTCATTGCTAGATGACGTCCGTTCCGTTGCTTCTCTTCTCGCTCTCATTTGCGCATGTTGGCCACCATATATGCTTATTGCCGCTGCAGCTCCACCTCTTTGCACCTCCCTTTCCTATAAGCTTAAATAGTATTGATCTCGCGGGTGTGAGATTGCTGAGTCCCTGTGACTCACAGATTCTACCAAAACAGTTGCAGGTGCCGACGATGCCAGTGCAGATGATGGCGTCAATCTCAAGTGGGAGTTCGACGAGGAACCTGGTCGTTACTATGTGTCTTTTCCTGATGATCAGTAGTGGAGCCCAGTTGGGACGATCGGGGATCTAGCATTTGGGGTTGTCTTATTTTCATCTGGATTTTGACCGTAGTCGGTCTATATGTTTGTATTTTGGATGATGTATGAATTATATTTATGTATTGTGTGAAGTGGCGATTGTAAGCCAACTCTTTATCCCATTCTTGTTCATTACATGGGATTGTGTGAAGATGACCCTTCTTGCGACAAAACCACTATGCGGTTATGCCTCTAAGTCGTGCCTCGACACGTGGGAGATATAGCCGCATCGTGGGCGTTACAAGTTGGTAATCAGAGCCTTCCCCGACTTAGGAGCCCCCTGCTTGATCGAATTGCTGGCGTTGTTGAGTCTAGAACAAAAATGTTTTGAGTCTTAGGATTATATATATCGGAGAGTAGGATTCTTTTTACTCCTCAGTCCCTTCATCGCTCTGGTGAGGTCTCCTGACGTAGAAGTTTTTACTATTCTCTCCTAAAATTTCACTAAATTTTTTTTAGGGGTATCTTGGAATCGTTCCGATGGTTTTGTGACGAGAACATTGTTCTTGGTGCCTCCTGATATTTAGGGGTTGTGGCAGTGTCCCGGGGAGTTGAGCTCCGAGGTGTTGTCGTCACAATTTTATCGTTGCAGTTCTGGAATACCTGAGTTTCGCCGACATCGAAATCTCTTTTATGCAGTTGTTGGTGAGATCACCTCGACGCCACCCAGTACTGGGGCGGGAGTTCGGGAGTATTGCCATAACTTGTATAACGGATGTTTTTCGAAGGTTGAGGTAAACGATTTCCGAAGGTTTCTTGGTTATGTGTTGACGGATGGATACAGCTGGATCTAGGGATTGCTAGTTTGGGTGATATATTTTGTGTCCCCTGTATCCCCTACACCAGATTGCATAACCAGAAAGTTTCGGGAGTTTATAAGTGGGAATTCAAGTAGCCTTAGGTTATCTTTCCGAGAGACGCATGATATGAGATTGGGGTTCGACGTCTAGTGGTCCGCCTGTACACGGTTGATTTTACAGTGGTCTCGTAGTGTCTTAAAGAGTCCATGGCTATGCCGACTCGGGGACGCTTCGTATGTCATGTGCACAGCCTTGTACATGATGGTGCTGTACGATTGAGCCCGTGTGGGCCCCACCACAAAAACTTCGGACGAAAGATCTATCATATGTTTGTTCCGGCTTATTTTGCAAGCCAATACTTTGTTTTATTTTGTATTGTGGTATTCGAGTTGCTTCGAATTCATATGTTCATTCCATATCTTTTTCTAAGTGGCTTCTCAACTTATGGAAGTGTGATGATTTACTATGGAATTCATTCGTTCATCTTCGTTCGAATGTTTTTTGTGAAGACTATATGTTGCAATTTCTATCCGTTGATTCTACTTACCTATTTGTCTATCAAGATGCTAACGGATGTCACCCTCTTCAGGATGGCTCCGCCAACGCGTCAGAATCCGGATCGCAATGAAGGGAGTCAAGCGAACCCTCCGCCACCACCTCCACCTCCGAAGGCATGGCAATGAATCATGGCAGCCACCAACGCCAATGCTCAGATGATTCTGCAACTCTTGCAAGAACGTACTCTAGGGCAAGGCAATCAAGGCAATCAAGGTCAAGGCAACAATCAGTTTCACTTTGCCACTCTCAACCAGTTTCTCGCAAATCAGCCCAAGTCTTTCAGCTACTGTGCCGAGGCCACGGATGCCGATGATTGGCTCGTGGACATCAACAAGCATTTTGAATGTAGCAATGTCAGGCCTGAGGACTATGTCAAGTTCGCTTCTTTCCAGCTCAAGGACCAAGCTGCTGATTGGTTTCAACAATACAAAAATTCCAGAGGAGGTCGTGTGATCAATTGGACTGACTTCTGTCGGGACTTCAAAGCGCACCACATTCCACAAAGTGTTGTTGAGAGCAAGCGCGAGGAGTTCCGCAATCTCAAGCAAGGCAACATGTCTGTGTATCAATACAACATTCAGTTTCAGAAACTTGCTCTCTTCGCTAAACAAGACGTTCCTGATGAGAGAAGCATGATCTATCACTTCAGAGGTGGCCTTAAAGAGGATCTGCAGTTAGCTCTCGTTCTTGTTGAGCCTACTCAGTTTGATCAATTCTATAATATGGCACTGAAGCAAGAGGCTGCTCAGCTCAAGTGTGAGGCTTCTAAGAAGAGAGTCAGAGACGCAGTTCAGTCTTCTTCTTCCTCACTTGTGACAGCTAAGCAACCGAAGTTCTGGTTGCCTCCTCCTCCTCCGTTTCGTCAGCCTTATCAGCAGAAGAACAAAGGTGGCCATGGTTCTTCCAACTCTGGCTATCAGAACAAGTCTCAGAATCAAGCTCCAAAGTCCAATGCTCCTTATCACCGTCCACTCTCAGAGGTGACTTGCAACAAATGTCAGCAGAAAGGTCACTATGCTAACAAGTGCTTCAACCAAAGGCGTCTTCCTCCTCCTCCTCCTGTCAGATCTTCCAGCAATGCAGTGTTCAAGCATAATCCAAAGTGTGCAAAGGTGAACATGATGAATGCAGCTCAAGCGGAGGAATCTACTGATGTGATAATGGGTAATCTTCCTGTTAATGCTATTCCCGCAAAAGTTCTTTTTGATACTGGTGCATCGCTTTCTTTCATATCAAGACCTTTTGCATCCAAGCATGAATTGCATTTCCAAGGATTGCCTAGACCATTAGCAGTTGTCTCTCCGGGCAAATGCATGAATGCAAGTTCCATGGTTCCGAATGTTACCATCAAGATGGGCGACTATAAATTTCAGTCTTCTCCAATTGTTCTTGGTGACTCGGATATTGATCTAATTCTCGGGATGGACTGGCTTTCTAAGCACAAGGCTCAACTTGATTGTGCTGCCAGGGAGATTCAATTGACACACTCGTCTGAGGATGTGATTATTTATGCCGCTCGTGATGAAACCATTCGGTTTTTATCTCTCAATGAGAAGGGCGAATTGAATGCCATCTCTCAAATTCTAGTCGTTTGTGAGTATCAAGATGTCTTTCCAGAAGAGCTTCCGGGTATGCCTCCTCATCGGCCAGTGGAGTTCGTTATCGAACTAGAGCCTGGCACTGAACCCGTTTGCAAGCGTCCATACAAGCTTGGACCCAACGAGCTGAAGGAATTGAAGAAACAGCTCGATGAACAAGAGCGTCTGGGTTTGATCAGACCGAGTTCTTCTCCATGGGGTTGTGGTGTTCTTTTTGTCAAGAAGAAGGATGGCACGGACCGGCTTTGTGTCGACTACCGTCCACTGAACAAGAAGACAATCAAGAATAAGTATCCACTTCCCAACATCAATGAGCTATTTGAGCAACTCAAAGGGGCTAAAGTATTCTCGAAGCTTGACCTTCGTATGGGTTATCATCAGATTCGCATTCATGAAGAAGATATTCCCAAGAAAGCATTCAGAACAAGCTTTGGTTCTTATGAATATACTGTCGTGTCTTTCGGCCTTGTCAATGCTCCTCCAGTGTTCTCTCGGATGATGAATTTCATCTTCAACCCCTATACCAATGAATTCGTCCTGGTGTATCTCGATGATATCTTGGTCTTCTCCAAGAATAAGCAGGACCATGCCAAACATTTGCGATTGGTGCTCGACAAGCTCAGAGAGTATCAATTCTATGCGAAGTTCTCTAAATGTGAGTTTTGGCTCGATGAAGTTCTTTTCCTTGGTCACATCATCTCTGCCAAGGGCATCGCTGTTAACCCCGAGAAGGTGTCCGCAATTGTGAATTGGGAACCTCCTCAAAATGTCAAGCAGCTCCGCAGTTTTCTTGGTCTTGCAAGCTATTGCCGAAGATTCGTTGAGAATTTCTCCAAGATTGCAAAGCCTCTTTCCAACCTCCTACAGAAGCATGTGAAGTATGTCTGGTCTCCTGAGTGTGACGTTGCTTTCAACACTCTTGTCGTGGAATTGTCACGGCAGATGTCCTTGAGCTAGGACTTAGTCGTGGAGCCATCGCAACTAGGAAGCTTGAAGGTGTTATGCGGGACAAAGAACACGAGGGTTTATACTGGTTCAGCCCCTTACGGTGAAGGTAAAAGCTTACGTCCAGTTCGAGGTGTTATTGATTAGGGTTACGATCGCCAGGGAGCTAAACAGCTATGCCCGGTTCTCGATGAGGTTGTTGTCGCCCTTGAACCGCTGCCGGGTCCTCCCTTTATATAGGGAGGCTGACTCCCAGCAGCCCTTAGAGTCCCGGCCGGCTCATAAGAGCGTCCGGCTCGGACTCTAAACAATACTTGCCTTACACTACAAGTCTACTATAACAATGATGATAACTACGGGCTTTAAGCCATATCCGGGTTTCAGCCCATCTCCGGCCCATTATCTTGAAACTTGGCTCCGGGCTTCTGGCAACGACCCCACGAGTAACCCGGCCCCTCCTGGCGGGTGACTCTAAGGTCTATATCCTCAACATTAGGCCCCAGATTGATTTGAGCCGGCTCGTGTCAATCTTCAACTCTGCAGACAGAAAAAATCTCCGGCTTACCATTCATGCGAAGGCCATAACCCGGAGTGACGTCATCCTCTGGACTCCGGATAATCTGCCGTGACATCATCCTCCATTAAGTCCGTTTTTTACTCCGCCAGATCCGCAACGGATCTTTGCCTTTACTGTCATCCCGAAAATCGAGGCGCCGTGAGGGGGAGATAACCACGCCGTGGCCTCCTTGAATCTCGCGCCCACTTATGACCCTGCCTTATAAATAGGCCGGCCCAATGCTCTCTTCTCACACTCTCCTTCTTCCTCCTCGCGCTGTCGCCTCTCTGCCCGAGCTCCGCCACTGCCGCCGCCGTCGCGCCCCTGATCTTCATCAACCCGGCCGCTGCATCACCCTGACTCGGACCAGATAACGGCGGCGACCTCCACTCTTCCTCAACTCCGGTGAGTCTTCCCTGCCTTGCTAGAACAGATCTATGGTAGGGTTCCTCCCGTTCTTCGTGTTCGTCACCTTTGCCCAGAAACTCGGTAGTCCTCGTCACCACTGTAGTTGGTTGATCTTTAACCTTGTGTAAATCCACTGCGGTAGATGTTGGAAACTCATTTCATCTGCAAGAAATCCTCTTTTTACTGCATAAGAACTGTGTTCAACCTCAAGTACTTCTCCTGCCTCTGTTTTTTAGGTCTAGAAAATTTTCTCTGCCCCGACTATTTTGATCCAAAAAAGTTACGGTAGTATGTGAAACCTGTTTTACCACACTGAGTAAAAACTGCAACCATTGAATCTCGCCGGCTTACATATCCGGCTTAAAGAAAACACGCGCCATAGAACTTTCCAGTTTTAAGGAGAACCATGCTCTGTAGACTCTTCCGGCTTAATTGTAGTAATCCGTAGATGACCAACTTATTCTGAACGCTCCTACGGCTTAGATAACCCACCATATCTGAATACATATCATTAGTCCCCTTCATAAGCCGCCACCTTAGTTTGAACAACAGATCCCCGGCTTATAATTGACCCGGATACTCTTCTCTTTATTATAGACCACCAACCGTCACCATGCCTCCCAAGGCTCCCATCACTTGCAACTGGATGAGATCCAACGTCACTGATGAGACCCTGGCCAACTTTGTTAAGTCCGGATATCTGCCCAAGAAGGAAGTGATGTCCTACCGTGCCCCTGACCCGTCAGAAGAAAGACCACAGCCGAGGGACGGGGAGGTAGTGATCTTTGCGGACCATATGAACCGAGGCTTCGCACCGCCCGGCTCAAAATTCTTCCGGGACGTGCTCAACTTCTTTGACCTTCGGCCTCAGGATATATGACCCAATTCCATATCCAACATCTGCAACTTCCAAGTTTTTTGTGAAGTATATCTTGGAGAAGAGCCGAGTCTGCTGCTCTTCAGAGAGCTGTTTTATTTGAACCGCCAAAATGAGTGCGCAAACGGTCCAAGTCTAGAGTTAGGCGGCATCTCCATCCAACGGCGCAGGGACTGTCTATTCCCTTACGCAGAGCCACCAAGTCACCCCAAGGACTGGAATATGACTTGGTTCTACTGCCAAGACACGTCCCCGGCTGATGAGAGCTCGCTGCCCGGCTTTCGCCCAACGCGCCTGGAGCCGACTCATCCATTATCCGACAAACCGACTGCCGCGGAACGCCAGCCCCTGCTTCCAACGATCAACAAGATCAAGGCCCTGCTAGGCAACGGTCTGAACGGAATTGATCTAGTCCGGGTCTGGATCTCATGGCGGGTGATCCCATTGAGCCGCCGCCCCGGCTTAATGTGTGAGTACACCGGGCGAAAGGATGACCCGCAGAGGCATAGTCGCAATGATCTTCCAGAAGACGTTGCTGAAGAAGAGACCAAGGCTCTGTTAAACGAGAGCCTGGCAGACTGTGGAAGAACCGGGCTAGCCCCGTTCTGCAAGACCAATCCAGCCCCAGCGGTAAGCCGCTGACTTTAACCTTTCCACTTTTTTTTTTACATGTTACCTTGCTCTGAACCATTTAAGAGTTCATTACTATATTTCTCAGGCTGATGACAAGTTCTGGCGGGTCAAGTATGACCATGAGGCGGCCAAGAAGGTGAGGAAGGCGAAGAAAGCCGCCAAGAAAGCCGCCCCTCGCAAAAAGGGAAGCAGACCCACTGCTTCGGAGCTGCTGCAACTAAGCGACAGCTCCGAGTCAGAGGTAACCCTTAAACCTTTAAACTCCTGCCATACTTATCGTTTGCTGCTGTCCGCCTTATCAACATTTTGCTTATTGACAGGATGACACCAGCGCCAGTAACCCGGTGATTGAAGAGGTAACATCACTTTCCTTCGACTCGGAGCCTTTGCCGCAACTGAAAGTCCGAAGAGTAACCCGGAAAGTAAGCTTTTCTCATCCATTAGCTCATCAAGACCCTCAATTTCTTTTGAAGCAACAGGTCCATGAAAGCCGGCGTCACACCCGAGCCCGCAAGGACGCCGACCTTTCCGCCGGGTTACCCGACGCAACAAGGAAGCGTCGTACTAAGGTTTTTTCTCACCTGTACCCTTTTCATCCGTTGGCGGGTGTCATCCGTCAGCCACTCAACTCTTCTGACTCCAATTACCAGGAGACCTCCCCTTCTTCAGGTGACTCCATGCAGTCAAGTCTGCCGGCCTTCAAAACTGCACCCGGGTAATAATAATCTCCTTACATTATCTGTCTGTACTTACTCTTTGTATACCTAACACTTCTGTTTTTTCAGTGCCCAGGCAAAGCTCACCAAAAGAGCAAAGAAGACCAGGTCAGCCGGAGTGCCAGACCTGCCTGAGCCGGAGACGACAGCTCAAGAGCCGCCAGCCGCCTCCGCCGTTGAAGCCACCATTCCCATGGACACGACGCCTGAAGCCCCTGCCCCGACCACCAAGACAACGACCGAAGCATCGGCTAACCCGGAGGCCTCCGGCTCAGCCCCACCAGCTAACGACCCGGACGTGGTAATTACCCGGACGGAGTATGTTGAGCCGGGGAGGCCGACCGCGCTGGCCAAATGCGCCGCGAAGGGGGAGTTGCTGCAACCCCACCGGGTGAATCTGGATCTCTCCAGCTACACCGGCTTAAGCATTGGAGAGCTCGTCTCAGGCTACATCAGCCAAGTTCACAAGAGCCGGGACGCCGAGATCGCCATGGTCAACCAGATCCAACAAAAATCTGAGGTAACCTTCTGCTGTCTTCTTACTTTCTGCATAGTGATCCTTGTCATGCTAGTCCCCAAGTCTATAACTTATACTTGAATATGTTGTAGACTTAGATTCCGGCTTACTTAACTGAACCGGCAGTACATAAATGGAGACGTTCAATATGCATTAGCCCCCAAGTGCCAAGTGTCTTTGCTTGGAAAGTGCTTGGGACTTATATAATGACTGTTAATAACCCGGAAATATATGCAGGCTACTGGCAAGAAATTTGAGTCGGACCTTGCGGATCTCAAGAGCCGGTTAAAGACTCAAGAGATGGAGACCCGGAAGGCAAACGCCAAGTTTGTCTCCAGCATCGCCGCTCAGGAGAAACTGAAGATTGAATTCGACGCTGAGCGGAAGGCCTGGGCTGAGGAGAAAGCCACACTGGTGACCCGGGCAGAACAGGAGGAGAAGGCCCTCACTGAGAAGACCGCTGAGCTCTCCGGCCTAAAGCGCCAGGTTTCCCAAATGGTGGCTGCTATCTTCGGTAAGTCGCCTCACCGGCTTTCATCAAGTCTGTACATGTTATGATTCATCCTTGTCACCGGCTTGTCTGACCTTTATTAAACAGGTCCCAGGAGTGCCAACCTCAACCAGAGCGTGGTCACCAAGCTAAAGGCCGTGTACACCCTGGTGGAACAACTCTACACCGGGTCACAGCACGCCTTAGCTGTGGTGGCCCTATCCAACGAGGTGCCAACCCATCTGGCTGAAGTCCTGCGCCGGCTCGCAGTTCTGCCACAGCGGATCCAGGAGCTACGCCGAGCCTCCGCAAGATCCGGAGCAATTGCCGCGCTGAGCAGGGCCAAAGCATTCCTGCCGGAGCTAGACCAGGCAGACATCGCCCTGGGTTACCCCAGCCTGAAGGAAGACGGCTCCGCCTTCGACCAGAAGGATTTCGCGGCATGTGTGAAGGCTGTACGCCCGGTGGCCACCATCATCGGGAACGACACCGACTTAACCAAGTATCAGCCGGGGTACAACGCGGAGAATCAGAGGATTCCAACCCCTCGCTATGAAGCTCTTAGTCTGATTCCTCCGGCTCGCCAACACACCTTCGCCCCCGAGATTGACCCGGCCGGGTTAATTGACGAAGAAGCCCAGTTCGAAGCTCTCAGCGGCATCAACTGGAAGTCGTCAACCTTCGGGGTCTTGGGATCAGCCGGAGCAGAAGACGAGCCGGGGACTTCGACTCAGCAGGCGTCATAAAGCGGCTGACGGTTCACCGAACAACGCTCCACCCTGGAAACCTTGAAGGATTTTTGTAATAGAATAAGTGCAACAATTTATCTCAGCCGTGCCATCGTGCACGTAATGAATGCTGAAACCCCTTGAAGTTATTCTTTTGATGCTCCTCCGGGTCATGATTACCCTTTATGCTTCTCAACCTTTAAAAAGTGCCTTCAAGCATCTGCATGGAAAGGCAAACCACAAGTCTCAAGGCGGCTTACCGCCCTGAAAATCAGGTGTTTGAAATGGATAACCCGGATCACGAACCAAAAAAGACTGGTCGTTAACTATACTCTGAACATAGCCGTAATAACACACTTAACGGCCCGTAAGCATACCTCCGGTTTAAATAACCCGGGTAGCCTGGTTGGTACCTGAACTCGAATTTACCTGTCTTGATGACATCTATGATGTTCAACTTAACAAGATAAACCAAATATAAGCCGGCAAGAGAGACCCGGCAGTACATACTTTGACATGAGCAGAGTAAACTTGTGATAAAGTACAAAAAACTTGGGGCGTCCGGTTCGAATACGACCAGAAACCCGGTCCAAAGAGGTTAAGCTAAGATTCAGATGCGATCATATAGCCCCCAGTGGGTGTGGCGATGCCAATCAAAAGGGTATCGACAGCTATGTTCTCTTTGGTTCGAATACGACCCATGTTTGAACAGGAAGCCCCCAAGTGACTCTGAAAATTGTTTAACGACGCTGATTCGAATACGATCCGCGTCAGTTCTCAGAGGGGTGACACTATGATTCAAATATGACCAAAGGCAACCTCCCAATGAGCTCGGCACTTCGCCAATCAAATGGGTATCGACAGCTATGTTCTCTTTGGTTCGAATACGACCCATGTTTGAACAGGAAGCCCCCAAGTGACTCTGAAAATTGTTTAACGACGCTGATTCGAATACGATCATAAGCCAGATCCTCCTTTCAAATTAGTATGTAAAAAATGACACACATAAAGGGAGGAGAAAAAAGGACAGAGGTCCTGCTTTATTACTTATCATAGTATATACATGTCTGAGATAAATATGTACACCACGAGAGCCGGTAGCTCAAGTGTAGTAAGGCCGAAGCTGAGCTATGTTCCACGGCCGACGGGTCTCCTCCTCAGACTTACGTGAATCTTTATGTTCCCGAATATCAATGAGGTAATATGACCCGTTGTGCAAGTTCTTACTGGCCACAAAGGGCCCTTCCCAGGGTGGGGATAACTTGTGTGCATCTGTTTGATCCTGGATGAGCCGGAGCACAAGGTCGCCTTCCTGGAAGACCCGGGACTTGACCCGGCGGCTGTGATAACGGCACAGGTCTTGTTGGTAAATCGCTGAACGGGCTGCTGCCACATCACGCTGTTCGTCCAACAAGTCCAGAGCATCTTGGCACGCCTGTTCATTATCCGTCTCAACATAAGCCGCCACACGAGGAGAATCGTGACGGATATCGCTGGGGAGGACTGCTTATGCTCCATAAACGATGAAGAAAGGCGTGAAGCCAGTAGACCTGTTAGGAGTAGTGTTGATGCTCCATAAGACGGAGGGCAGCTCCTCCACCCAACAACCCGGCGTCCGTTGCAAAGGGACCAAAAGCCGGGGTTTGATGCCCTTCAGAATCTCCTGGTTAGCTCTCTCAGCTTGACCATTGGATTGGGGGTGAGCCACTGAGGAAACATCAAGTCGGATATGCTCCCGTTGACAAAATTATTCCATAGCGCCCTTGGATAAATTGGTGCCATTGTCAGTTATGATGCTGTGCGGAAAGCCGAAGCGGAAAATCACCTTTTTCATAAATTGAACCGCCGTGGCTGCATCGCACTTGCTAACTGGCTCAGCCTCCACCCACTTTGTGAATTTGTCAACTGCCACCAAGAGGTGGGTCTTCTTATCCTTGGATCGTTTAAAAGGCCCAACCATATCAAGCCCCCAGACCGCAAAGGGCCAAGTGATTGGGATCATCCTCAACTCCTGAGCCGGCACATGAGCCCATCATGAGAACCTTTGGCAACCATCACATTTACTGACCAAGTCCTCTGCATCAGCGTGAGCCGTTAGCCAATAAAAACCATGACGGAAAGCCTTGGCTACAAGAGATTTTGAACCGGCATGATGGCCACAATCCCCTTCATGGATCTCGCGCAAGATCTCTTGACCTTCCGCAGGGGAGATACAACGCTGAAACGCCCCTGAAACACTGCGATGATGCAACTCGCCATCAATGACAACCATTGACTTAGCCCGCCGGGTTACTTGCCTGGCCAGAGTTTCATCCTCAGGCAACTCTCCCCGGGTTATATAAGCCAGATATGGCATTGTCCAGTCTGGTATGACATGAAGAGCCGCCACCAGTCGTGCCTCCGGGTCAGGGATAGCCAAGTCCTCCTCTGTAGGCAACTTGACCGAAGGGTTATACAGGACATCCAGGAAAGTGTTAGGCGGCACCGGCTTTCGCTGAGAGCCTAGCCGGCTTAACGCATCAGCCGCCTCGTTCCTCCTGCGATCAATATGCTCCACTTGGTATCCCTGGAAGTGCCCAGAAATGGCATCAACCTCGCGGCGATAAGCCGCCATTAGAGGATCCTTAGAATCCCAGGTGCCCGACACTTGTTGAGCCACCAAATCTGAGTCCCCAAAGCATCTTACCCGGCTTAAGCTCATCTCCTTAGCCACCCGAAGACCGTGGAGCAAAGCTTCGTATTCAGCCGCATTGCTAGTGCAAGGAAACATCAACCGTAGCACATAATGGAACTTGTCACCTTTTGGGGAAGCCAATACAACACCAGCCCCCGAGCCCTCCAACTGTCTGGACCCGTCGAAGTGGATAGTCCAATAAGTGTTATCCGGCTTTTGTTCCGGCACTTGAGACTCCGTCCAATCATTGATAAAATCCACCAAAGCCTGAGATTTAACAGCAGTGCATGGCACATATTTGAGGCCATGAGGTCCAAGTTCTATAGCCCACTTAGCAATTCTCCCCGTAGCCTCTCTGTTCTGGATAATATCACCAAGGGGGGCAGAACTGACCACAGTGATGGGATGACCCTGAAAATAATGTTTGAGTTTCCGGCTTGCCATGAACACACCGTATACGAGCTTCTGCCAACGCGGGTACAGCTGCTTGGACTCAATGAGCACCTCGCTGACATAATAAACCGGCCGCTGAACCGGATGCTCCTTACCCGCCTCCTTGCGCTCCACAACAATAGCCACGCTGACAGCTCATGCATTTGCCGCTACATATAGTAGCAAGGGCTCCTTATCAATCGGAGCAGCAAGGACGGGGGCTCTGCCAGTTGCTTTTTCAAATCCTCAAAAGCAGTATTAGCTGCATCATTCCAGGCAAAGTTGTCAGTTTTCTTCATCAACTGATATAAGGGCATAGCCTTCTCACCCAAACGGCTTATAAACCGGCTTAAAGCAGCGATGCGACCCGCCAAACGCTGAACGTCATTTACACACGCCGGCTTAGCCAGGGAAGTGATGGCCTTGATCTTCTCCGGGTTAGCCTCAATGCCTCTGTCAGAAACCAAGAAGCCCAATAGTTTACCTGCAGGAACACCAAAAACATACTTGGCCGAATTAAGCATCATCTTATAGACTCGGAGATTATCGAAGGTTTCCCTTAGGTCATCTATCAGGGTTTCCTCCTTGATGGATTTAACCACAATATCATCCACGTAGGCGTGAACATTGCACCCGATCTGTTTGTGAAGACAATTCTGCACACAACGCTGGTAAGTCGCCTGTGCACACTTGAGTCCAAAAGGCATAGACACATAGCAGAAGGCTCCAAAGGGAGTGATGAACGCCGTCTTCTCCTGGTCCTTAACTGCCATCTTAATCTGATGATACCCGGAATAGGCATCCAAGAAACTTAAGCGTGCACAACCTGCCGTAGCATCAATGATTTGATCAATACGGGGGAGAGCAAAAGGATCAGCCGGACACACCTTGTTCAAGTTCGTGTAGTCCACACACATCCGCCAGGTGCCGTTCTTCTTGAGTACGAGCACCGGGTTGGCCAACCACTCCGGGTGAAAAACCTCAACAATGAACCCAGCTGCCAAGAGCCGGGCCACTTCTTCACCAATAGCTTTCCGCCTCTCTTCGTTAAACCGTCGAAGGAACTGTCTGACCGGCTTAAATTTTGGATCAATATTGAGCGTGTGCTCAGTGAGTTCTCTAGGTACACCTGGCATGTCAGAAGGTTTCCACGCGAAGATGTCCCTATTCTCACGGATGAACTCGATGAGCGCGCTTTCCTATTTCGGGTCCAGATTTGCACTGATGCTAAACTGCTGAGACGAGTCACCTGGAACAAAATCAACAAGCTTAGTCTCATCACTGATTTAAATTTCATTGCTGGTTCATTCTCTGTGGTTGGCTTTTTCAGAGAGGTCATATCTGTTGGGTCAACATTGTCTTTATAAAATTTCAACTCTTCTGTGGCACAAACAGACTCTGCATAAGCCGCGTCACCTTCCTCACACTCCAGAGCCACTTTCCGGCTGCCGTGAACCGTAATAGTCCCGTTGTGACCCGGCATCTTGAGCTGTAAGTACACATAACACGGTCGTGCCATGAACTTGGCGTAAGCCGGCCGTCCGAATATAGCATGGTATGGACTTCTTATCTTGACCACCTCAAAGGTCAACTTCTCCACCCTGTAGTTGTTCTCATCACCAAAAGCCACTTCCAGTTCGATCTTGCCGACGATAAGCCGACTTACCAGGTACCACACCATGGAAGATAGTATTTGACTGGCTGAGGTTCTTATCGACCAACCCCATACGACGGAAAGTCTCATAATAGAGGATGTTGATGCTGCTGCCTCCATCCATGAGTACTTTTGTGAACTTATAACCTCCCACCTGAGGGGCCACCACTAAGGCCAGGTGGCCCGGGTTATCCACCCGGGGGGGGGGGGTGATCCTCCCTACTCCACACTATGGGCTGCTCAGACCACCGTAAATAGCGTGGAACTGCCGGCTCAACAGCATTAACAGCCCTCTTGTGAAGCTTCTCGTCTCGTTTGCACAAGCTAGTGGTGAACACGTGATACTGTCCACCGCTAAGCTGCTTCGGGTTGGTCTGATATCCCCCTGCTGCTGTTGATGACCCTGACCCGACTGTTGATTAAAGCCCCCTTGGCCGTTTTGAGGACCAGAATTTGAACCACCGCCCGGGCCATGAAAGCCGCCGGCGCCTGAGCCGCCAGCGCCTGAGCCGCCGCCCGGACCATTGTAGTTTTTAAAGGCCTTCATGATAGCACAATCCTTCCACAGATGAGTCGCTGGCTTCTCTCTAGAGCCGTGTCTCGGACAGGGTTCGTTCAACAGTTGCTCCAGAGAAGGTCCTGACCCGCCGCCTCGGGGAGGGGGCCTCCCCTTGCGTCGCTGGTTATTACCTTGAGAGTTGGTGTTGGCTACAAACTCTAGGCTGCCATCGGCCTTACGCTTGCCTCCTCCTTGGTTCCCCGGGTTAAACTGGGGACCCTTGCCGTTGCCATTCTTCTTTCCCTTCCCTGCCCTTTCATCGTCTAAAGGGGGATCCTTGGTACCATCGGAATCGGCGTACTTGACAAGAGCCGCCATTAGGGTACCCATGTCGGTGCAGTCGCACTTGAGCCGCCCAAGCTTCATCTTAAGAGGCACAAAGCGACAGTTCTGTTCCAACATTAAGACTGCAGAGCCGGCATCCATCTTATCTGATGAATATATGATCTCCTTGACCCGGCGAACCCAATGGGTCGTGGACTCACCCTCCTGCTGCTTACAGTTAGTCAAATCCATAATTGACATAGACTGCCTGCAGGTATCTTTGAAGTTTTGAATGAATCGGGCTTTCAGCTCAGCCCAAGACCCAATGGAGTTCGGCGGTAAACCTTTCAACCATGTGCGGGCAGTTCCATCTAACATCATGGTGAAATATTTGGCCATGGCCGCCTCACTGACCTCCAGCAATTCCATAGCCATCTCATAACTCTCAATCCAGGCTGCAGGCTGTAAGTCTGCTGTATAGTTAGGCACCTTCCTAGGGCCCTTGAAATCCTTAGGTAGATGTTCATTACGGATGGCTGGTACCAAACAAGGGACTCCCCCGGTCCTGGTAAAAATTCCCACATCAACGGACGTCGTCGGATAAGCCGGGGGGGGGGGGGTCTGATAAGCCGTCAATTGAGGTGCCTGCTCCGCCTCTTGCCATGCTTGGGTTGTTGCGTAGAAGGCTCCGTTATGAGCCGGGCCATGACCAGGGGGCGGGTCGTGGCGTCGGACATTACTTGAGCCGGTCGCTGAGACCATGTGCCGGCTGTAACTCGAGCTCTGGCCTGGACGAGGGGTTGAGTGGATCCTGTCCCGGTTGTAGGAGTACGCCTCTTGCTGTGCTAGTGCCGTCTGCAGGAGTTCCCTGACCCGGCGGGTTTCGATGGCCGCCGGAGAATCGCCGTCAACGAGGAGAGCCGCCAGCCGTGCTGCCGCAGCCACCATGTTCTCTAACGGGTTATCATAATGACCCGGGGGTATTGGCACATACTGAGGTGGGGCAGGGGCACCTGGGGGGCCCCATCACTCGCGGCTGAACCAGAGGTCCGGACCCGGGCGCAATGACCCCTGGCGGGTTACTAGACCCTGCACCCGGCGTGTTGAAGAGATTGCGTGGATCATAAATCGGCGGGAGTCGAGACTGGGCCTTCTGATGCCTCCTTCTCATGACTTCGTTGGCCGCGTTCTGGTCCATCGTGAGTTGGAAGGACTGCGCCTGGATCAGCTGAGTCCGGGCGTCGAGAGCCGCCCGCTCTGCAGCCAGCCTGATCCCCTCCGCTGCAAGATCCTCTTTGGCTTTTATCAGATCCAATTTTAGCTGTGCTACCGCCGCATCGTGTTGAGCTTGATCTGCCGGGTCGATCGTGGCGGTTAACAGGGCCGTCATCTTGTCCGTGAGATCCATTAGCACCTGAGCCGGAGAAGGCACCGGGTTTCCCACCCCAGCAGCAGGGTTCTGAACAGGCTGTGCACCGGCCATAAAAACCCCAACCTGACTTGGTGGCTCAAAAAGGTCCGGAATACTGTCACCGTCGGAACAACCTATGAGCACGCCATCTTGGAGTTGGTACAACGAGTTTGACTCATCGGTGGCCGACGCGCCGTCCGAGCCGGCGGCCTCCTCATCACCGGACCCGGATGGATCAGAGGGCCCTCCATGGATGCATCCCACAAAAGCACGCCTTAAGGCGGGCCGGGCCCGGGCGGGTTGTGCACGCTGAGCCGTTTCGATGAGATCGGCGCGGAGACCCGGCTCGGGGCCCGGCTCACCAATCTTGCCGATGAAGACATGAATTCCGCCGAAGGGGACCCGGTACCCGTACTCAACTGAGTCGGCGTCGGGGCCCCAGTCCGCATCGTCGATGTAGAGCTTGCCGCGACGACTCTTGGTCATCCGGCCCACAGCGTATCCCTTGAGCCCTTCGAAGCTACCTTCAAGAACTCAAATCCACCGTGCGCTGGCCCCATGGTGGGCGCCAACTGTCGTGGAATTGTCACGGCAGATGTCCTTGAGCTAGGACTTAGTCGTGGAGCCATCGCAACTAGGAAGCTTGAAGGGGTTATGCGGGACAAAGAACACGAGGGTTTATACTGGTTCAGCCCCTTACGGTGAAGGTAAAAGCTTACGTCCAGTTTGAGGTGTTATTGATTAGGGTTACGATCGCCAGGGAGCTAAACAGCTATGCCTGGTTCTCGATGAGGTTGTTGTCGCCCTTGAACCGCTGCCGGGTCCTCCCTTTATATAGGGAGGCTGACTCCCATCAGCCCTTAGAGTCCCGGCCGGCTCATAAGAGCGTCCGGCTCGGACTCTAAACAATACTTGCCTTACACTACAAGTCTACTATAACAATGATGATAACTACGGGCTTTAAGCCATATCCGGGTTTCAGCCCATCTCCGGCCCATTATCTTGAAACTTGGCTCCGGGCTTCTGGCAACGACCCCACGAGTAACCCGGCCCCTCCTGGCGGGTGACTCTAAGGTCTATATCCTCAACAACTCTCAAAGAGAAACTAGTCACAGCTCCTGTCTTGACTCCTCCGGATGAATCCAAGCCGTATGAAGTTTTCTGTGATGCTTCTCTCCAAGGTCTCGGTGCTGTATTAATGCAAGAGAAGAAAATTGTGGCCTATACCTCTCGTCAGTTGAAGCCCAATGAGAAGAACTACCCCACTCACGATCTTGAGTTGGCGGCAGTTGTCCATACATTAATAACGTGGAGACATCTCTTGTTGGGAAGACAAGTGGACATTTTCACCGATCACAAGAGTCTCAAGTACATCTTCACTCAGCCCAATCTCAACCTCAGGCAGACTCGATGGGTCGAAATGATTCAAGAGTACAATCCGAGTATCGAATATACTCCAGGCAAAGCAAATGTCATTGCAGATGCTTTAAGCAGGAAGGCTTATTGCAACAGCTTAATTCTCAAGCCTTTCCAACCGGATCTTTGTGAAGCTTTCCGCAAGCTGAATCTCCAAGTTGTTCCTCAAGGCTTTCTTGCCAACCTCATAGTATCTCCTACTTTCGAAGATCAAATTCGTGAGGCACAACTCCTTGATGCCATGGTGAAGAAGGTGAAACGTGGTATCGATAAGGGCCTTTCCAAATACAAGTGCTATCGCATTGATGACAGAGACACTTCATTCTTCGAGGACCGGATTGTGGTTCCTAAAGGTGATCTAAGGAAAGTCATAATGAACGAGGCGCACAATTCTCTCCTTTCCATTCATCCTGGAAGTACGAAGATGTATCATGACCTCAACCAGTCGTATTGGTGGACTCGAATGAAGCAAGAAATCGCTAAATTCGTGAATGAATGTGATGTCTGCCGAAGAGTGAAAGCAGAACACCAATGACCAGCTGGTCTCCTTCAACCTCTTGCTATCCCAGAATGGAAGTTTGATCATATCGAAATGGACTTCGTGACTGGATTTCCCAAGTCCAAGCGCGGAAATGATGCTATCTTCGTTGTCATCGACAAGCTTTCTAAAGTGGCTCATTTCCTTCCAATCAAAGAATCCATCACAGCAGCTCAGCTGGCAGAGCTTTACACCTCCAGAATTGTCTCCTTGCACGGAATTCCACAATTGATTTCTTCAGATTGTGGAAGCATCTTCACCTCCAAGTTCTGGGACTCCTTCCAGAAGGCCATGGGCACTAACATTCGCTTCAGCACAGCTTTCCATCCTCAAACTAGTGGCCAAGTCGAGCGAGTCAATCAAATTCTTGAAGATATGCTCAGGGCTTGTGTCATTTCCTTTGGCATGAAATGGGAAGATTGTCTTCCATATGCTGAATTCTCCTACAACAACAGCTTCCAAGCGAGTTCGGGCAAGGCCCCATTCGAGATTCTCTATGGAAGAAAGTGCCGTACTCCTCTTAATTGGTCAGAGACTGGTGAACGCCAACTTCTTGGCAATGACTTAATCACTGAAGCTGAAGAAATGTGTAAAGTCATCCGTGATAATCTCAAAGCCGCGCAATCATGCCAGAAGAGTTATTATGATAGTAAGCACCGTGATGTGGCTTTCGAGATCGGAGACCATGTGTACCTCCGCGTCTCTCCAATGAAAGGCACTCGTCGCTTCGGTATCAAAGGGAAGCTTGCCCCTAGATACGTGGGTCCTTTCAAGATCATTGGCAAAAGAGGCGACCTCGCCTATCAACTTGAGCTTCCTTCCAACTTCGCGAACGTGCACGATGTGTTCCACGTGTCACAGCTGCGCAAGTGCTTCAAGACGCCTGAGCGCACTATCAACTTCGAAGAGATTGACCTCCAAGAAGATTTGTCTTATCATGAGCATCCCGTTGCTATTCTTGAAGAAACTGAGCGCAAGACTCGCAACAAGTCAATCAAATTCCTGAAAGTGAAGTGGTCGCACCATTCCGACCGGGAAGCCACCTGGGAACGCGAGGACCATCTCCGTTCCGAATATCCGGAGTTCTTTCAGTCCTAGACCTCGGGACGAGATCCTCTCGTAGTGGTGGAGTGTTGTAACACCCCACATGTAACTTGCCATATTTGTAACTCCGACTCTTGCCATTTTCGGCTATGTGTTATGATTTTCACTCTGTTGTCGGGTTTTGTCTTTCGTTTTATATTTTGTTCATGTCATGCTTTTCATATCATGTCATCATGTGCATTGCATTTGCATACGTGTTCGTCTCATGCATCCGAGCTTTTTCCCCGTTGTCCGTTTTGCAATCCGGCGCTCCCATCTCCTCCGGTGCTTCTCTCTAGTTTTCTTTCGTGTGCGGGTGTCAAACTTTCTCGGAATGGACCGAGGCTTGTCAAGTGGCCTTTATATACCACCCGGAAACCACCGGTCAAGTTTCGTTCCATTTGGAGGTCGTTTGGTACTCTAACGGTTAACCGGGCATCCGCAAAGTCCATTTGAGTGTCCAGCAAAACCCCCCCTCAAAACCAGCCCAAAACCCACCAAACTCTCTTCCATGCTCTAGGTCGTTCGATCACGATCGTGTGGGCGAAAACCGCACCTCATTTGGAGCCTCCTAGCTCCCTCTACCTATAAATATGTGGGCATCCCGAAATACATTCGCAGTCTCCGGAAACCCTAAAAATCCCCTCTCCGCGGGCGGACGCGTCCAGCGCCCGCCGGACAAACGCGCCGCCGCGCCCGGCCAATCGCAGGCCGCCACGTCACGGGCCGTACCCCCCGCCGCCGCGGCCCGGGCAGCCCGCCGCGGGCCCTGCAGGCCCGCCTCCTCCCGCGCCGCCGCTCGGGCCCCGCGCCCGCGCCGCCGCCGCCTTGCTCGCCGCCGCCGCCGCCGCGGCCATCGCCGGCCGGTCCCGCCGCGGCTCGCCGCGCCCGCCGGCACCCGTGCCCGCCGGCCACCGCGCGCCCTCGCCGCCGGGGCCCTCTCCGCCCGGCGCCTCCTCTCCCCCACCGCGCCGGCGCCGCTCCCTCCTCCCCTCCGGCGACAGCTCCGGCCACCGCGCGCCGAACCCTGTCGAGCGAGCTCTCTCCCGATCAAGATCCGTTCGGTACAGTGGCGTTGACTTTTCCCCGACCCCCCCTTTTTTTTCTCTAAGTCATTGAATTTCAACAGCATGTGCACTTGTTCGTGATGCCGTAACTCCGTGCATGTAGCTGCAATTCGCGCGTGTAATATGTCAAATTGTTTGTCTCGTGATGCTCTTCATTTTGTTCAATTGCACCATGTTCATCATCTTGATGCCCAAATCTCTGTTGGAAGAGGGCTAGTTGCTGTTATTCTCTGGTTCTTATCAGAACTTGGAGATTTGTCATTTTTGTATCATTAAATTTGTGCACCTTTTGGGCATGAGCTCTACATGTGTTTTGAAGTATGCCATGCCATCTTTCCAGTGGTGTAGTCCATGTATTTTTGTGATCTCTGTGGTGACTAGCACAAGCATGCAAACTAGGCCCCGTGATATTTCTGATTTCAGGGACTTGTGATTTCTCTAAGGCCTTGTCTGTTGTTATTTTGTTGCCATGTAAACTTGACGCTACAGAGAGATCCATGCATATTTTGGAGATGTTCAGTAAGGATGTTTTGTAGATATAGTTGTAAGTGATCCATTCCTGCCTTTGTTTGCAATTATGGAGTGCCATAGCATGACTCAATCTTGCTCTACTTTTGCTATAAAATATTTCTGGCAGATTCTTAACATGATATGCAATTTTTCCAAGCTTAATGTAGTCGATCCATACATGCTATGCTTGTGTTATTGCCATGGTTAGCTTCATAAACATGCCATCTTGATGTAGGTGTGCTTGGTTTGTCATGCATTGCTCTGTAGTGAGTGCATCAAGCTCACAAAGAGGCCTACTTATTATTATTTCTGCCATGCTCTGTTTTCTGCTAAGTCTGAAACCTGATAACGAAACTTGCTATGTTTACATGCTTGCCATCATATCTTCTGATCCTTTTTGGCTTATGGTCAGTAAGGAACTTTTGTCATATGCATTTAGTAGAACACTGCCATGCCTTGTTTTGCTATGTTAATTTCCTGTAGCATGTTGATTTCGTGCTCTGAACATTGCTACCTGATGCTGTTTTCTGCCATGTCCAGTTTTTCACCAAGTCTGTGAACCTGTTATCTTTTGCACTTTTGCCATGCTTGTTTGAGCTTGATATGTTGTGATCTAGCCGTAGATCAGTGTTCATCTTTTGTCAAGCATCGCCTGTAGATTACTTTCATATGCTTTGTTGCTATGTTGGGGTGCTGTAACATTGTTGTTTGTTGCATTTTAAGTGCTATCATGCTGTTAATCGCAGATTCGTGTCATTCTTGTTTTGCTTGCCATTTGCAAACCGTGCATCCAATTCCGGTGATCTTTATATCGATTTCGACCGAAATCATCTCATCTTTTCAGTGGCATGCTTGGTTTTCCAAGTTACTGCCATGTTCATCATTTTCCTTCCGGAGCACGCATATGCATCGCATATCATATCTCGCATATCATACATGTTTTGCATCATGTTGCTTGTGCTTTTCTCGTGGTTGATTGTGGTTCCGTTTTCTTGTGTTCTTGTCTTGGGTAGAGCCGGGAGACGAGTTCGTGAACGAGGAACCTGTTGAGTACGCTTACGAGGATCAAGCTTTCGACAACTCTGAGAACCTTGCAGGCAAGATGACCACCCCTCGAAATCACTTCTATCTTTGCTTTGCTAGTTGTTCGCTCTATTGCCATGCTCCGCTACCTATCACTTGCTATATAATGTCTTCCAAATTGCCATGTCAGCCTCTAACCATCCTTTCCTAGCAAACCGTTGTTTGGCTAAGTTACCGCTTTTGCTCAGCCCCTCTTATAGCGTTGCTAGTTGCAGGTGAAGTTGAAGTTTGTTCCATGTCGGAACATGGATATGTTGGGATATCACAATATCTCTTATTTAATTAATGCATCTATATATATTTGGTAAAGGGTGGAAGGCTCGGCCTTATGCCTGGTGTTTTGTTCCACTCTTGCCGCCCTAGTTACTGATATACCGGGATCATGTTCCTTGAGTTTGCGTTCCTTACGCGGTCGGGTGATTTATGGGACCCCCTTGACAGTTCGCCTTGAATAAAACTCCTCCAGCAAGGCCCAACCTTGGTTTTACCATTTGCGACCTATGCCTTTTCCCCCGGGTTTTCTAGAGCCCGAGGGTCATCTTTATTTAAACCCCCGGGCCAGTGCTCCTCTGAGTATTGGTCCAAACTGTCAGTCGCCGGTGGCCACCAGGGGCAACTCTGGGCTGGCCTATCGGAAGCTTGGACAATCCGGTGTGCCCTGAGAACGAGATATGTGCAGCTCCTATCAGGATTTGTCGGCACATTCGGGCGGCTTTGCTGGTCTTGTTTTACCATTGTCGAAATGTCTTGTAAACCGGGATTCCGAGACTAATCGGGTCTTTCCGGGAGAAGGTTTATCCTTCGTTGACCGTGAGAGCTTATGATGGGCTAAGTTGGGACACCCCTGCAGGGTATTATCTTTCGAAAGCCGTGCCCGCGGTTATGAGGCAGATGGGAATTTGTTAATATCCGGTTGTAGATAACTTGTCACTTGACCCAATTAAAATACATCAGCTGCGTGTGTAGCCGTGATGGTCTCTTCTCGGCGGAGTCCGGGAAGTGAACACGGTCTGTGTTATGCATGACATAAGTAGGTTTTCAGGATCACTTCTTGGTCATTGCTAGATGACGTCCGTTCCGTTGCTTCTCTTCTCGCTCTCATTTGCGCACTTTAGCCACCATATATGCTTATTTCCGCTGCAGCTCCACCTCTTTGCACCTCCCTTTCCTATAAGCTTAAATAGTATTGATCTCGCGGGTGTGAGATTGCTGAGTCCCTGTGACTCACAGATTCTACCAAAACAGTTGCAGGTGCCGACGATGCCAGTGCAGATGATGGCGTCGATCTCAAGTGGGAGTTCGACGAGGAACGTGGTCGTTACTATGTGTCTTTTCCTGATGATCAGTAGTGGAGCCCAGTTGGGACGAACGGGGATCTAGCATTTGGGGTTGTCTTATTTTCATCTGGATTTTGACCTTAGTCGGTCTATATGTTTGTATTTTGGATGATGTATGAACTATATTTATGTATTGTGTGAAGTGGCGATTGTAAGCCAACTCTTTATCCCATTCTTGTTCATTACATGGGATTGTGTGAAGATGACCCTTCTTGCGACAAAACCACTATGCGGTTATGCCTCTAAGTCGTGCCTCGACACGTGGGAGATATAGCCGCATCGTGGGCGTTACAAGTTGGTAATCAGAGCCTTCCCCGACTTAGGAGCCCCCTGCTTGATCGAAACACCGGGAATACCTTCCCGGATGTTTCCCCCCTTCGTCGGTATCACCTATTACCGCGTTAGGGCACACCTAGCACCGTGTATTGTCATGTTACGCTTTGTGTTGCTTTGATTGCTCTGTTATTTATTGTGTTCCCCCTCCGTTACTTCTTTCCGGTAGACCCCGAGACTACTGACGACCCCCAGTTCGACTACGGAGTTGACGACCCCTCCTACTTGCCAGAGCAACCAGGCAAGCCCCCCCTTGATCACCAGATATCGCCTATTCTTCTCTATACTGCTTGCATTAGAGTAGTGTAGCATGTTACTGCTTTCGGTTAATCCTATTCTGATGCATAGCCTATCATTGTTGCTACAGTTGTTACCCTTACCTGCTATCCTACTGCTTAGTATAGGATGCTAGTGTTCCATCAGTGGCCCTACACTCTTGTCCGTCTGCCATGCTATACTACTGGGCCGTGATCACTTCGGGAGGTGATCACGGGTATATACTATATACTTTATATACATGACACATGTGGTGACTAAAGTCGGGTCTGCTCGTTGAGTACCCGCAAGTGATTCTAATGAGGGGGCTGAAAGGACAGGTGGCTCCACCCCGGTAGAGGTGGGCCTGGGTTCCTGACGGCCCCCGACTGTTACTTTGTGGCGGAGCGACAGGGCAGGTTGAGACCGCCTAGGTGAGAGGTGGGCCTGGCCCTGGACGGCGTCCGCGGTTACTTCAAAATAACACGCTTAACGAGTTCTTAGTATTTGATCTGAGTCTGGCCATTTGGTCTATACGCACTAACCATCTACGCGGGAGTAGTTATGGGTATCCCAACGTCGTGGTATCAGCTGAAGCCTTCGTGACGTCAGCGACTGAGTGGCGCGCGCCGGATTGGACTGGACGCCACTAGGCTAGGTCTGCTTCCGGCCGCGTACGCAACGTGCAGGTGTGCAATGGGCGATGGGTCCAGACCCCTGCGCGCATAGGAGTTAGACCGGCGTGCTGACCTCTCTGTTGTGCTTAGGTGGGGCTACGACGTGTTGATCTTACGAGGCCGGGCATGACCCTGAAAAGTGTGTCCGGCCAAATGGGATCGAGCGTGTTGGGTTATGTGGTGCACCCCTGGAGGGAAGTTTATCTATTCGAATAGCCGTGTCCCTCGGTAAAAGGACGACCCGGAGTTGTACCTTGACCTTATGACAACTAGAACTGGATACTTCATAAAACACACCCTTCCAAGTGCCAGATACAACCCGGTGATCGCACTCTAACAGGGCGACGAGGAGGGGATCGCCGGGTAGGATTATGCTATACGATGCTACTTGGTGAACTTACCATCTACTCTTTTCTACATGCTGCAAGATGGAGATGGCTAGAAGCGTAGTCTTCGACAGGACTAGCTATCCCCCTTTTATTCTGGCATTCTGCAGTTCAGTCCACTGATATGCCCCTTTACACATATACCCATGCATATGCAGTGTACCTCCTTGCTTGCGAGTACTTTGGATGAGTACTCACGGTTGCTTCTCTCCCTCTTTTCCCCCTTTCCTTTCTATCTGGTTGTCGCAACCAGATGCTGGAGTCCAGGAGCTAGACGCCACCGTCGACGACGACACCAACGACACTGGAGGTGCCTACTACTACGTGCAGCCCGCTGACGACGACCAGGAGTAGTTAGGAGGATCCCAGGCAGGAGGCCTTGCCTTTTCGATCGTTGCTACTTTTGTGCTAGACTTCTTAAGGCAAACTTGTTTAACTTATGTCTGTACTCAGATATTATTGCTTCCGCTGACTCATCTGTGATCGAGCACTTGTATTCGAGCCCTCGAGGCCCCTGGCTTGTATTATGATGCTTGTATGACTTAATTATGCATTAGAGTTGTGTTATGATATCTTCCCGTGAGTCCCTGATCTTGATCGTACACATTTGCGTGCATGATTAGTGTACGGTCAAACCGGGGGCGTCACACTGAGGGAGTCCTGGATTAGGGGGTGTCCGGATAGCCGGACTATAACCTTTGGCTGGACTCTTGGACTATGAAGATACAAGATTGAAGACTTCGTCCCGTGTCCGGATGGGACTTTCCTTGGCGTGGAAGGCAAGCTTGGCGATACGGATATGTAGATCTCCTCCCATTGTAACCGACTCTGTGTAACCCTAGCCCTCTCCGGTGTCTATATAAACCGGAGGGTTTCAGTCCATAGGACGAACAACAATCATACCATAGGCTAGCTTCTAGGGTTTAGCCTCTCTGATCTCGTGGTAGATCCACTCTTGTACTACCCATATCATCAATATTAATCAAGCAGGAGTAGGGTTTTACCTCCATCGAGAGGGCCCAAACCTGGGTAAAAACATCATGTCCCTTGTCTCCTGTTACCATCCGCCTAGACGCACAGTTCGGGACCCCCTACCCGAGATCCGCGGGTTTTGACACCGACATTGGTGCTTTCATTGAGAGTTCCTCTGTGTCGTCATCTTTAGGCCCGATGGCTCCTCTGATCATCAACAGCGATCCGGTCCAGGGTGAGACTTTTCTCCCCGGACAGATCTTCGTATTCGGCGGCTTTGCACTACGGGCTAATTCGCTTGGCCATCTAGACCAGATTGAAAGCTACGCCCCTGGCCATCAGGTCAGATTTGGAAGTTTGAATTACAGGCCGACATCCGCGGAGACTTGATCTTCGACGGATCCGAGCCGCAGCCGGGCGCGCCGCACTGTTACGATGGGCATGACTTAGCTCTGCCGCCGAACAGTGCCCTGGAGACCGCACCCGCGTTAGCTCCGACCCTTAGCTCGGAGCCAACTGTGCCAATCGAGGACGGGTGGCTAGGCCCCGCCTCAGGGGCCGCAATCTCTACGGCGATCGAGCCGAACACCAGCCTTAACCTCTGCGAAGCCCGTGACTCCAAAGTGCCGGACTCTTCTCCGGACTCCGAACCCTCCGCGCCCCTGCCAATCAAATCCGATTAGGCGCCGATCATGGAATTCACCGCCGCGGATATCTTTCAGCACTCGCCCTTCGGCGACATCCTGAATTCACTAAAGTCCCTCTCTTTGTTAGGAGAGCCCTGGCCGGACTATGGCCAACAGGATTGGGATGCGGACGACAAAGAAATTCGACACCCACCCACCACCCACTTCGTAGCCACTGTCGATGATTCAACCGACATGCTCGACTTCGACTCCGAAGACATCGACGGTATGGACGACGATGTAGGAGACGAACATGAACCAGCGCCTATAGGGCACTGGACAGTCACCCCATCCTACGATGTATACATGGTGGACACACCCAAAGGAATCGACGAGGAAGTACAGGATGACGCAACGAAGGGTCGCCCCTCCGAAAAGCAGCCCAAGCGGCAGCGCAAGCGCCGCTCCAAGCCCCGCCCCGACAGAGACAACGGTCGTACAGACCCAGCCATAGAGCAGGGCGAGCCGGCGAACGATGAACATGGCATCGAGCAATCGTCCAAACAAGGCAGCTTGGATAAACAAACCGCACAACCCGTCCCCGGCGAAGACAACAGTCCGGTCGACCTCACGCCAGACAAGTTCCTGGAACAGGAAAACCTCCACAAAAGTCGTCGCCACGGCGCGTAGCCTGAAAAAGCAGAAGCGGAAGCTCAAAACTGCGGAAGACGCACTCTGAATCAGATGGAGCAAAGTACTCAACACCGCAGACAAATACGGCGATAGTCGCCACACAAAGAGCTACCCGAAGCGAAAGCTACTGCCCGAATTTGATGAGGAGGCCCTAGAGCCCCCAAAATCAAAAAATAAGGAAGCCACCCGGTCGGATAGACGACCCCATGGCCAACATAGAGTGGCAAAGGGCGCCGCACACAAACCAACACGCGATCCACCCAAGGATTCGCATCAAAAGGATGGCCCAGCCAGATCCATTTACGGGCCAAGAAAGCAAGCTCACGTAAGCAATGTAACGCAACAAATATCCGAACAACACGGCACACCCAAGTACAGGGGTGCCGCACACCCCCTATGCTTCACCGATGAGGTGCTGGACCATGAATTTCCAACGGGATTCAAGCCCGTAAGCATAGAGGCGTACGACGGAACAACAGACCCTGGAGTCTGGATTGAGGATTATATCCTCCACATACACATGGCCAGAGGAGATGATCTCCACGCCATAAAATACTTACCCCTCAAGCTCAAAGGGCCAGCCCGACATTGGCTTAAAGGCCTTCCCGCAAACACCATTGGAAGTTGGGAAGAGCTCGAGGATGCTTTTCGGGCAAATTTTCAAGGGACCTATGTCCGACCTCCGGATGCAGACGATTTAAGTCATATAACTCAACAACCCGGAGAGTCAGCCCGAAAACTCTGGAACAGATTTCTTACTAAAAAGAACCAGATAGTCGACTGTCCGGACGCCGAAGCCTTAGCAGCTTTCAAACACAGCGTTCGAGACGAATGGCTTGCCAGACACCTCGGCCAAGAAAAGCCAAGAACATTGGCCGCATTAACAAGCCTCATGACCCGCTTTTGCGCGGGAGAGGACAACTAGTTGGCAAGATGCAGCACTAGCGATCCAAGTACATCCGAAGTTAGGGATGGAAACGGGAAACCGCGACGCAGCAAGGACCAGCGTCGAAATAAGGGAGATAGGCCGAAGAGCACGGCAGTCAACGCCGGATTCAAAAGCTCTCGGCAGAATCAGAAAAAGCTGCCCCTCAAGGATAATAGGGACGAGCTATCTAACCTAAACAAAATCTTGGACAAGATATGTCAAATCCACAGTACTCCCGGGAAGCCCGCAAACCATACCCACAGAGATTGTTGGGTTTTCAAGCAATCCGGCAAACTCAACGCCGAACAGAAGGGGCTCGACGCACCAAGCGAGGACGATGACGAACCCCACAAACAGAGCACCGGGAAACAAAAGAATTTCCCACAAGAAGTCAAAACAGTAAACTTACTTCACGTGACAAAAAGGAAAAACAGAGTGGCGCCTATAGAGATACGCGCCATACGACCCATCCCAAAGGTGTCTCGCCACTGGTTGTTAAAACCGATCACCTTCGACCATCAGGATTACTCTAGAAGTATCCGGAACGCAGGCTGGACTGCCTTGATATTAGATCCGATAATCGACGGACTCCACTTTACACAAGTCCTGATGGACGGCGGCAGTGGTCTAAACCTGCTATATCAGGACACAATCCGCAAAATGGGGATGGACCCAACAAAAATTCGCCATAGCAACACTTCCTTTCAAGGAGTAACGCCAGGCCCGGATGCCCATTGCACGGGTTCTCTCCAGCTAGAAGTTATGTTCGGCTCCCCCGATAACTTCCGCCGTGAAAAGCTAACCTTCCACATCGCCCCATTTTCAAGTAGCTATCAAGCACTACTGGGACGCGAAGCTTTCGCCCGCTTTAATGCAATACCGCATTATGCATCTCTTACGCTTAAGATGCCCGGTCCACGAGGCATCATCTCACTAAAGGGAAATATCGAGTGTTCCTCCCGCGCGGAAGACTGTGCGGCTGCCTTGACAACCACACACTAAAACGGATTCACCAATCAAAGCACCTAAACAGGTCGTCAAGACCACAGACATGGCTAGACGAGTCCGGCGTAAACATACAATTGATAAAGGCTTAATAGCCGTATACCCCTGTACAAGGGGCTCCGCGCATGTAAAACAAGAGACAATAAAGCTCAACTTTACCCATTTTGAATTATACCTTGTTTATTTTATACAACATACATTTCACACGATCTTTTTCAACTCAGTTCCTCTCTTTTACAGATGAACACCGTGCTACACCCGTCCAGGATACGGCACAACGGAGACACAGGCGCAGACGTGCAGCAAGGACCCGTTCCAAGGATTCTTTTTAGATTAAGACCCTGCGTAAACCTTTTTTACTGTCTCTTGTTGATACACATCCCCCGATTCTCAGTATAACCGAGGAGGGAGCTGGCGTCTTGGCATGTGGCCACGTCAGAATTTTGCGCGTCCCTGGACACAAGGGGCTTATTACCAAGGGCGTTGTTCAGCCCGTTTTCATAAAGACCGAATACCTTAGGGAGTGTTCGGCGTCGCGAGTTTGGCCTTATATGCATCAGCTCCGAATCATGTCTTTGGTCAAATGTTGGGTTTGCCCGGCTCCTGTGTTTTGCTGCCTTACGTTCCACTCTATCGGCTAAGGCGGCACCAGGAGAACTACTGCGATTGTGCCCCGGTTCAGCTAGGCGAGCACCTCAGTAGAGAAAGCCGAAAACTGACTGTCACGATATAGCGTGAGACTGGTCAACCACTCGATGACCTATCGGAATCTTTAGGATTCCTCCATATTAACAAAGGGCCGTTTCCCGGCCAGGCACACATGCGCCCCGAGTTCGGGCAAGCGCAGGCGCCACCAGGGGCTATATAGTAGCCTCACTCTCAAACTCCTATGGCTAAGTGAAAGTGATAAAGCATTATAGTCCGATTGCCTAGTTCGCTGCGCTATCACCTCCTTCACGGACCAAGACGTTGGATCAAGTGTGAAAATGCGCCTTCTGCGAACACCCCCGCATTATATGCGTGGGGGCTGAAGCCGACGACTGCCATCTTTCAGATTATATACAAATATACCTTAACGGCCGCACAGGAGGTATTATAATTCTTGCAGGCACAAGTAGAAAAAGCTTCTACAATTCATCAAAATATTGTTTTTCAATATTACATGTTATTCGAACATAATATCCTTCGAGCACTGCGTCTCTATTAAACGAGCGCCCTGCAGAACTTCCTGAAAATAGTGCTTGGCAGGTACTCGGCTTCTGTCCGAATCTTGGGTCGCAACAGCGGTGGTCTCCATCTCCGCCCAGTATGTCTTGACACGGGCAAGGGCCATCCGCGCACCCTCTATGCATGCTGACCTCTTCATCGCGTCGATATACGGCACCGCACCAAGGAACTGCTGCACCAAGCTAAAATAACTGTTCGACGTTGGCCTTTCCGGCCACAGATGACCCATGACAAACTTCATGGCGAGTCCAGATAACCTATTCAGCTCGGCCCATTCGGCCAAACGATCGGTCAATGGAAGCGGACGCTCGGGATTGTGGAACTGCGACTAGAAGAGCTTTTCCACTTCACGATCTTTCTGATCTTGGAAGTGTTCGGCCACATCAGCGGCACTCGCCGCCAAATCCAGATATGCGTCCGCCGAACTCCACATACGGTTCAACGGAGCATGTTTAGGATCCCCGAACTTCCTCCGCAGCATAAAGAGCTTTCCAGCCGCGATATCTCCGGCCTGACGTAGCTCCTCCTTCATCGCTCTCATCGCAGAACTAGCATCCTTGGCCGCTGTAGTGGCCTTCTCCAGGTCCGTCCGTGCCGCCCGATCTTCTTTTTCAAGAAGCTTGCAGCGGTCAGCAGCGGTCTTCAACTTCCCAGCCATCTCGGCCATTTCCTTCTTGCTTCGGCAGTGAGCAGCCTGTTCGGCTTTCAGCTCTTCAACCGCCTTTAGGGCAGCCGCATCGCTTTTTCTGGCTTGCTCCTTGGCTCGGGCAAGCTCTGCCCGAAGGTCTTCCACAGCGGCAGCCCCATCTGCATTAAGTGCACACATTGTAAGATACTGGCATCAAGCTCCTCTTACCAGGTGTCTCCGAAGAAATTACATACCTTGTGCCTCGTCAAGCTGCTTGTTGATAAGCGCGATATCGGCATCTGCCACGTCAAGTTGCGGCGTTAGCTCGGCAAATTCATTAGTTCGGCTGGCCACCGGACACTTCGCCACCTGCATAGGAAGGCGGCAAAATTATACCTGGGACTATGATCCTCCGTGTGCTGCCGTCTTCGACCACACACAGAGTCTCAGGGGCTACTATCTACACAGGGCGCATCTTATATATGCGGAACTGTCAAAAGGTACATCACTTCGCGTACCTCAAAACCTGTCAGTAAACTCCTGACGGCCTCGTGCAACCCGCCTTCCGCGGACGAAATCCTTTCAATTACCGTACCCATCAACGCACGGTGCTCCTCTGAGATAGACGCTCGCCCTAGCAGATCCTTCAGCTCCTCCGACCGTGCACCAGGCGGTGCCGGACTCGTTCGATGGCTTTTCTCAAAGGCCGGACACGGAGAGCTTTGGGGGGCCATATGACTGCCTTCTGGCCCTGCCGGATTAGGAGAAACCCTCCGCGACGACACCTCTGGGTCGCCCGCCTCGTAAGGTGGAACGGCAGGGGGAGGCGTTTTAAACCTCAGAGATAAAATAAGGATCCCTCTCATTTTAAACCTCCCCTTTCTACTTACGGCTCGGTGGAGGGCTGATCCCCTTGGGGGCACAGTACGGCCGAGGTATCCCCCGGCACAGGACCCTCTGGCGAAGATTTCTTCCCCCGCTTTGAGACCATGGTCTCCGGGTCTTCAGAGGTGGTCCTCTTCTTCCCCTAGGTAGAGGAATTTTTTATTCCTCCTTCCCTGACAACCTCCTTCGGGGAGGCTGTAGCTTCCTTGTCCCCTCCTTCGTTTTCTTCCAAAAGCACGATCTCCAGCATCCTGGTTAACACGGGATCCGACGAGGTCTCAGGAAGGGGGGACCGGACTCCTGATTAACTTCGCCTTCGCTACCCACTCCTGTTTCAAGGACAACTCTTTTAAGGGTGATGTTGTGATAAAGGAACGGATGGTGTGTCCGGGCACAGGGCAACTTACATGAGTATCCGGACGATTGCAGCTCAGACCTGCGTCCTCCGTAGAATCCGGACACACTACTTGTGGTCCGAAGAACAATTTGTACATCTCCACGGGCGTCATGCCAAGAAAATGTTGGAGAGCTTGCGGTCCCTCCGGGTTGAACTCCCACAGGTGGAGGGGGCGACGTTTGCAGGGCATAACTCGGCGAATTAACATAACCTGCATCACCACGACCTGACTGATGTCTCTTTCTAGGAGATCTCGGATGCGGCCTTGCAACAGGGGCACGTCCTTTGCCGACCCCCGGTCCAGCCCCTTATTGACCCATGACGCTAGTCGTGGCGGGGGACCTGAGCAGAAAGCAGGTGGCGCCACTCACTTGGTGCCCCTTGGAGCTGTGATATAAAACCACTCTTGTTGCCATAAGTTGAACTCCTCTTGAAAAGAGCCCTCGGGCCATGGAGCGTCAGCATTCTTGCTTATAACAGCACCTCCGCACTCCGCGTGCTGTCCCTCGATCATCTTCGGCTCTACTTTAAAGGTCTTAAGCCACAGTCCAAAGTGAGGAGTAATACGGAGGAAGGCTTCGCACACGACAATGAACGATGAGATGTGGAGGATGGACTCCGGAGCTAAGTCGTGAAATTCCAGCCCATAATAAAACATGAGCCCCCTCACGAAGGGATCCATCGCGAAGCCTAGCCCTCGGAGGAAGTGAGACACGAACACCACGCTCTCGCCGGCTTGGGAGTAGGAATAACCTGCCCGTGAGCGGGCAGCCTATGCGAGATTTCGCCGGTCAAGAACCTGGCCTCTCTCAGCTTTAGCACGTCTTCCTCCGTGACGGAGGAAGGCGTCCATCGGCCTCGAAGGTCGGAACCGGACATCGTCAAGGGTCCGAAGCGCCTGAAATCTGGGGCCTTGGGTGTTGGAACTCGAGGCGAAGGGCGAAGTTGATTGAGATCAAAAGAAAGGAGTAAGGCCTTGGTCTCTTTATAAGAGGTTGAATACCAAGAGCCCTCCCCGTGACCGTTTGGGACTCGCCTTTGATCGAGGAGACGTACCAACGGGCACGACTGGGTTACCCACGTCCGTATTGATGAGGATCCCATAAATAAAGGGAACACGATCTCTGCTTCGACAAGACGTGCCAAGGAAACCGCCTCGCAAAACGCGCTGAGGTGGGATAGTAAAAATGATTCGAATAAAGGCTTGGCTGTGGTGTGATGACACGCTACGGAATACGTCAGCAGATTAGATTTGTGTAAATATTATTCTCTCTATGGCAGCATGTGGAACTTATTTTGCAGAGCCAGACACTATCTTTGTGTTCAAAATCTTCTATGAAGTATTCGGAGGAGGAACCCGCCTTGCAATGCCGAAGACAATCTGCACGCCGGACTCATTGTCATTGAAGCCTGGTTCAGGGGCTACTGAGGGAGTCCTGGATTAGGGGGTGTCCGGATAGCCGGACTATAACCTTTGGCCGGACTCTTGGACTATGAAGATACAAGATTGAAGACTTCATCCCGTGTCCGGATGGGACTTTCCTTGGCGTGGAAGGCAAGCTTGGCGATACGGATATGTAGATCTCCTCCCATTGTAACCGACTCTGTGTAACCCTAGCCCTCTCCGGTGTCTATATAAACCGGAGGGTTTTAGTCCATAGGACGAACAACAATCATACCATAGGCTAGCTTCTAGGGTTTAGCCTCTCTGATCTCGTGGTAGATCCACTCTTATACTACCCATATCATCAATATTAATCAAGCAGGAGTAGGGTTTTACCTCCATCGAGAGGGCCCGAACCTGGGTAAAAACATCGTGTCCCTTGTCTCCTGTTACCATCCGCCTAGACGCACAGTTCGGGACCCCCTACCCGAGATCCGCCGGTTTTGACACCGACATTGGTGCTTTCATTGAGAGTTCCTCTGTGTCGTCATCTTTAGGCCCGATGGCTCCTCCGATCATCAACAGCGATCCGGTCCAGGGTGAGACTTTTCTCCCCGAACAGATCTTCGTATTCGGCGGCTTTGCACTACGGGCTAATTCGCTCGGCCATCTAGAGCAGATTGAAAGCTACGCCCCTGGCCATCAGGTCAGATTTGGAAGTTTGAATTACACGGCCGACATCCGCGGAGACTTGATCTTCGATGGATCCGAGCCGCAGCCGGGCGCGCCACACTATTACGATGGGCATGACTTAGCTCTGCCGCCGAACAGTGCCCTGGAGACCGCACCCGCGTTAGCTTCGACCCTTAGCTCGGAGCCAACCGTGCCGATCGAGGACGGGTGGCTAGGCCCCCTACCCGAGATCCGCCGGTTTTGACACCGACACTTACCTCTCGAACTAGAACATAAGGCATATTGGGCTATTAAAGAGCTTAATTATGATTTCAAACTTGCCGGTGAGAAGAGGTTATTTGATATTAGCTCCCTTGATGCATGGAGAACCCAAGCTTATGAAAATGCTAAGTTGTTTAAAGAAAAAGTTAAAAGATGGCATGACAAAAGAATACAAAAGCGTGAGTTTAATGTAGGTGATTATGTATTGCTATACAACTCTCGTTTAAGATTTTTTGCAGGAAAACTTCTCTCTAAATGGGAAGGCCCCTACGTCATCGAGGAGGTCTATCGTTCCGGTGCCATAAAAATCAACAACTTCGAAGGCACAAATCCGAAGGTGGGGAACGGTCAAAGAATTAAACATTATATCTCAGGTAATCCCATAAATGTTGAAACCAATATTATAGAAACCGTAACCCCGGAGGAATACATAAGGGACAACTTCCAGGCCGTTTCAGACTCCCAAAATAGTTTTTAAGGCAATATTTCTCCGTTTTGGAATATTTAGAAAAATAGAAAAATAAGAGGCAGTCCGGGAAGGACACGAGGGCCCCACGAGGGTGGGGGGGGGCGCCCCCTACCTCGTGAGCACCTCGTGTGCCTTCCGGACTCCGTTTTCTTGCACGATACGTATTTTGGTCGGTAAAAATTCATTATATAATCTCTCGGAGGTTTCGACCATCGTATCACGCAAATCTCCTTTGTTTTCGTTTTGAGCTGTTCTTGTAGCAGATTCAGAGCAAGATGTCTTCCCAAGAGTCTTTCGAGGAGAGTCGGGTATCCCACCCGACACTAGGGCCAGAAGCAGAAAGCGATGCTGAACTCTTCGGTCCATCAACAGAGGAAGAGATGGAGGCCGACCTGAAAAGGATAGATGCCATGGAGGAGGAGCCAGAAGTTACCTCTCTCCTCCGAGCCGGATACACGATGGGGGAACTACGGAGCTCAGCCATCCCAAACTCGGTTATCCCTTCCGATGTTAAATTTCTCTCTTATGAAACTATGAAACAGAGTGTCATTGGTTCTCCCGCAGCTATGCAACACCCATGGGTGCAAGGAGCTTTAGCCGTAACAGGAAAGCTCCGCAAGGAAATAATGGACCTGAAGCAGCAAAATAATAAGCTCGAGGACCAGAATCGTATTCTGAGGGGCATCATCGCTAAGAACATTACATCATCAACAACTCCACCACCTTCTTCATCAGCAAAGGAGACATAATCATCTGGTATGGGCACTCCCCTTGGCAACTGCCAAGCTTGGGGGAGGTGCCCGGGTATCGTATCACCATCACATCTCCTACCTTTACCGTTTATCTTAGTTCGATCCTATTAGTAGTATCTTGATTTAGTAGAATAAAGTTCTGGCATGATCTAGTTGTGAGTTTTGCTTTTGATCTCTCTATGTAATCGAGTCCGCGAGTTATATAATAAAGATTAGTGTTGAGTCAAAGGCTTGATTGCTTTGCCATGATCTTAAATGAATAAAAGAAAAAGAGGAAAGAATAAAAAGAAACAAAAGAGTTCATATTGATCTTATTGATAGTAATGACTTCACATATAAAGAGTATGATGATTAAAAGTTGTTGGGAGTTGACAAGTATAGTTTTGGTCATCGTTGCAATTAATAGGAAGTAATAAAGAAAGAGAGGTCTCACATATAAATATATTATCATGGACATCTCTTATGATTGGGAGCACTCATTAAAATATGACATGCTAAAGAGTTGATGTTGGACAAGGAAGACAATGTAATGGCTTATGTTTTCTTATATCTGAGATAAAGTATGTTGTCATGGATCACCTACCATGTTGAGCTTGCCTTTCCCCCTCATGCTAGCCAATTCTCAGCACCAAGTAGAGATACTACTTGTGCTTCCAATTCCCTTAAACCACTTTTGCCATGAGAGCCCACCATATCTACCTATGGATTGAGTAAGATCCTTCAAGTAAGTTGTCATCGGTGCAAGCAATAAAAATTGCTCTCTAAATATGTATGATTGATTGGTGTGGGAGAAATAAGCTTTATACGATCTTATGATGTGGAAGAAATAAAAGCGACAGACTGCATAATAAAGGTCCATATCATAAGTGGCAATATGAAGTGATGTTCTTTCGCATTGAGATTTTGTGCATCCAACCCTAAAAGCGCATGACAACCTCTGCTTCCCTCTGAGAAGGGCCTATCTGTCACTATTACCTTTCTTATGCAAGAGTCAAGGTGATTCTCACCTTTTCCTTTTATTTTATCCTTGGGCAAGCTCAATATGTTGGAATGATTTTGATATATATATCTAATTGGGTGTAAGTTGGCATGGGTTATTATTGTTGACATTACCCTTGAGGTAGAAGGTTGGGAGGCGAAACTATAAGCCCCTATCTTTCTCTGTGTCCGGCTGAAACTCCGTAACCACAAGTATTGCGTGAGTGTTAGCAATTATGAAGGATTAAGTGATAGTTGAGTATGTGGACTTGCTGAAGAGCTCTGACATAGACTCTTTCTGATGTTATGATAAATTGCAATTGCATCAATGACTGAGATTTAGTTTGTTAGCCTTCAATAAAGTTTCTGATTCATACTTGACATTGTGGATGGATTATTACTTGAACATAAGAAATCATATGACAATATTCATATATGTTGCTGTTATGAGAATAATCATGATGCCTTCATGTCCGTATTTTATTTTTTATCGACGCCTCTACCTCTAAACATGGGGACATATTTATTGTTATCGGCTTTTCGCTTGAGGACAAGCGAGGTCTAAGCTTGGGGGAGTTGATACGTCCATTTTGCATCATGCTTTTATATCGATATTTATTGCATTATGGGCTGTTATTACACGTTATATCACAATACTTATGGCTATTCTCTCCTATTTTACAAGGTTTACATAAGAAGGGAGAATGCCGGCAGCTGGAATTCTGGGCTGGAAAAGGAGCAAATATTGGAGGCCTATTCTGCACAACTCCAAAAGTCTTGAAACTCCACGGAATATCTTATATTAAATAATGAAAAATCCTCGCCAAAGATGAAGGCCAGGGGGCCCACCACCTGTCCACGAGGGTGGGGGGCGCGCCCCACCCCCCTGGGCGCGCCCCTACCTCGTGGGCCCCCCTGGTGGCTTTCCGATGCCCATCTTCTTCCATATGAAGTATTCCGGGAGGAAAAAAATCAGATAGAACCTTTCGGGACGAAACTCCGCCGCCACGAGGCGGAACCTTGGCGGAACCAATCTAGGGCTCCGGCAGAGCTGTTCTGCTGGGGAAACTTCCCTCCGGGAGGGGGAAGTCATCGCCATCATCATCACCAACGCTCCTCTCGTCGGGAGAGGGCAATCTCCATCAATATCTTCATCAGCACCATCTCCTCTCAAAACCCTAGTTCATCTCTTGTATCCAATTCTTGTCTCCAAGTCCGGGATTGGTGCTAGTAGGTTGCTAGTAGTGTTAATTACTCCTTGTAGTTGATGCTAGTTGGTTTATTTGGTGGAAGATTATATGTTCAGATCCTATATGCATATTATTACCCCTCTGATTATGAACATGAATATGCTTTGTGAGTAGTTACGTTTGTTCCTGAGGACAAGGGAGAAGTCTTGCTATTAGTATTCATGTGAATTTGGTATTCGTTCGATATTTTGATGAGATGTATGTTGTCTAGCCTCTAGTGGTGTTATGTGAACGTCGACTACATAACACTTCACCATTATTTGGGCCTAGAGGAAGGCATTGGGAAGTAATAATTAGATGATGGGTTGCTAGAGTGACAGAAGCTTAAACCCTAGTTTATGCGTTGCTTCGTAAGGGGCTGATTTGGATCCATATGTTTCATGCTATGTGTTGAGGATATAGACCTTAGAGTCACCCGCCAGGAGGGGCCGGGTTACTCTAATGGTCATTACCAGAAGCCCGGAGCCAAGCTTGAAGACGGTGGGCCAGAGATGGGCTTAAGACCCGGATATGGCTTAAGGCCCGTAGTTACAATCGTTATTATGGTAGAACTTGTAGTGCAAGGCAAGTATGATTGAGAGTCCGAGCCGGACGCTCTTATGAGCCGGCCGGGACTCTGAGGGCTGCTGGGCGTCAGCCTCCCTATATAAAGGGACGACCCGGCAGCGGTTTAGGGACGAGAACAATCTCATCGAGAGCCGGGCATAGCGGTTTAGCTCCCTGGTGATCGTAACCCTAAATCAATACCATCTCAACTGGACGTAGGCTTTTACCTTCACCGTAAGGGGCCGAACCAGTATAAACCCTCGTGTCCCTCATCCCACATTAACCCCTTCAAGCTTCCTGGTTGCGATGGCTCCACGACTAAGTCCTAGCTCGAGGACATCTGCCGTGACAATTCCACGACAGTTGGCGCCCACCGTGGGGCTCGCACACGGTGGATTTGAGTTCTTGAAGGGCAGCTTCGAAGGGCTCAAGGGATACGCTGTGGGCCGGATGACCAAGAGTCGTCGCGGCAAGCTCTACATCGACGATGCAAACTGGGGCCCCGACGCCGGCTCAATTGAGTACGGGTACCGGGTCCCCTTCGGCGGAATTCATGTCTTCATTGGCAAGATTGGTGAACCGGGACTGAGCCGGATCTCTGCGCTGATCTCATCGAAACGGCTCAGCGCGCACGACCCGCCCGGGCCCGGCCTGCCTTAAGGCGCGCTTTTGTGGGATGCATCCATGGAGGGCCCTCTGATCCAGCTGGGTCTGGTGATGAGACGGCCGCCGGCTCTGACGGCGAGTCGACCACCGATGAGTCAAACTCGTTGTACCAACTTCAGGATGGCAGGCTCATGGGTTGTTCCGATGGTGACAGTATTCCGGACCTATTTGAGCCGCCAAGTCAGGTTGGAGTTTTTATGGCTGGTGCGCAGCCTGTTCAGAACCCCGCTGCTGGAGCGGGAACCCCGGTGCCTTCGCCGGCTCAGGTGCTAATGGATCTCACGGACAAGATGACGGCCCTGTTAACCGCCACGGTTGACCCGGCGGATCAAGCTCGGCATGACGCGGAGGTGGCACAGTTAAAATTGGATCTAGTGAAGGCTAAAGAGGATCTTGCAGCGGAAGGGATCAGGCTGGCTACGGAGAGGGCGGCTCTCGATGCCCAAACTCAGCTGATCCAGGCGCAGTCCTTCCAACTCACGATGGATCAAAACGCGGCCAATGAGGTCCTGAGAAGGAGGCATCAAAAGGCCCAATCTCGACTCCCTCCGGTTTACGATCCACGCAACCTCTTCAACACGCCAGGTGCAGGGTCTAGTAACCCGCCAGGGATCATAGCGCCCGGGTCTGGACCCCTTATTCAGCCACGAGTGATGGGGCCTCCCCAGGTGCCCCCTGCCCCGCCTCAGTATGTGCCAATACCCCCGGGTCATTATAATAACCCGCTGGAGAACATGGTCGCTGCGGCAGCACGGCTGGCGGCTCTACCAGTTGACGGCGACTCTCCGACGGCTATTGAAACCCACCGGGTCAGGGAACTCCTTCAGATAGCACTGGCGCAGCAAGAGGCATACTCCTACAGCCGGGACAGGATCCACTCGACCCCTCGTCCAGGCCAGAGCCCGAGTTACAGCCGGCACATGGTCTCAGCAACCGGCTCAAGTAACGTCCGACGCCATGACCCGCCCCCTGGCCATGGCCCGGCTCATAATGGAGCCTTTTACGCAGCAGACCAAGCGCGGCAAGAGGCGGAGCAAGTGCCGCAATTGACGGCTTACCAGACCCCCCGGCTTATCCGACAGCTTCCATTGATGTGGGTATCCCTACCAGGACCGGGGGTGTCCCTTGTTTAGTGCCAGCTATCCGTAATGAACGTCTACCTAAGGATTTCAAGGGCCCTAGGAAGGTGCCTAATTATACAGCTGACTTACAACCCGCAGCCTGGATCGAGAGTTATGAGATGGCTATGGAGTTGCTGGAGGTTAGTGAGGCGGCCATGGCCAAGTATTTCACCATGATGTTAGATGGGACTGCCCGCACTTGGTTGAAAGGGCTACCACCGAATTCCATTGGGTCTTGGGCTGAGCTGAAGGCCCGGTTCATCCAAAACTTCAAAGATACCTGCAGGCAGTCTATGTCAATTGTGGATTTGACTAACTGCAAGCAGCAGGAGGGTGAGTCCACGACACATTGGGTTCGCCGGGTTAAGGAGATCATACATTCGTCAGACAAGATGGATGCCGGCTCAGCGGTTTTAATGCTGGAGCAGAATTGTCGTTTTGTGCCCCTGAAGATGAAACTCGGGCGGCTTAAGCGCGACTGCAGTGATATGGGTACACTAATGGCAGCCCTTGTCAAGTACGCCGATTCTGATGGTACCAAGGATCCCCCTTCAGATGATGAAAGGACAGGGAAGGGAAAGAAGAGCGGCAATGGCAAGGGTCCTCAATTTAACCCGGGGAACCAAGGAGGAGGCAAGCGCAAGGCAGATGGCAGCCTAGAGTTTGTGGCCAACGCCAGCGCACAAGGCAATAACCAGCGACGCAAGGGGAGGCCCCCTCCCCGAGGCGGCGGGTCAGGACCTTCACTGGAGCAGCTGTTGAATGAGCCTTGTCCGAGACACGGCTCTAGAGAGAAGCCAGCGACTCATCTATGGAAGGATTGTGCAATCATGAAAGCCTTTAAAAACTACAATGGCCCGGGCGGCGGCTCAGGTGCCGGCGGCTCAGGCGCCGGCGGCTTTCATGGCCCGGGGGGCGGCTCAAATTTTGGTCCTCAGAGCGGTCAAGGGGGCTTTAATCAACAGTCTGGCCAGGGTCATCAACAGCAGCAGGGGGGTTATCAGACCAATCCAAAGCAGCTTAGCGGTGGACAGTATCATGTGTTTACCACTAGTTTGTGCAAGCGAGATCAGAAGCTTCACAAGAGGGCTGTGAATGCTATTGAGCCGGCGATCCCACACTACTTGCGGTGGTCTGAGCAACCTATAGTGTGGAGTAGGGAGGATCACCCTCCCCGGGTGGATAACCCGGGCCACTTGGCCTTAGTGGTGGCTCCTCAAGTGGGAGGATATAAATTCACAAAGGTGCTCATGGATGGAGGCAGCAGCATCAACATCCTCTATTATGAGACTTTTCGCCGTATGGGGTTGGTTGATAAGAACCTCAGCCAGTCGAACACTATCTTCCATGGCGTGGTACCTGGTAAGTCAGCTTATCCAGTCGGCAAGATCGAATTGGAAGTGGCTTTTGGTCATGAAAACAACTACAGGGTGGAGAAATTGACCTTTGAGGTGGTCAAGATAAGAAGTCCCTACCATGCTAAATTTGGACGGCCAGCTTACGCCAAGTTCATGGCACGACCGTGTTATGTGTATTTACAACTCAAGATGCCGGGTCACAATGGGACCGTTACGGTTCACGGCAGCCGGAAAGTGGCTCTGGAGTGTGAGGAAGGCGATGTGGCTTATGCAGAATCTGTGTGTGCTACAGAGGAGTTGAAGTTTTACAAGGACAATGTTGACCCAACAGATATGACCTCTCTGAAAAAGCCAACTACAGAACAAGAGCCGGCAATGAAATTTAAATCAGCTGATGAGACTAAACTTGTTGATTTTGTTCCAGGTGACTCATCTCAGCAGTTTAGCATCAGTGCAAATCTGGATCCAAAATAGGAAAGCGCGCTCATCGAGTTCATCCGTGAGAATAGGGACATCTTCGCATGGAAACCTTCTGACATGCCAGGTGTACCTAGAGAACTCGCTGAGCACACTCTCAATGTTGATCCTAAATTTAAGCCGGTCAGACAGTTCCTTCGGCGGTTTAATGAAGAGAGGCGGAAAGCTATTGGTGAAGAGGTGGCCCAGCTCTTGGCGGCCGGGTTTATCGTTGAAGTCTTTCACCATGAGTGGTTGGCTAACCCGGTGCTCGTACTCAAGAAGAACGGCACCTGGCGGATGTGTGTGGACTACACGGACTTGAACAAGGTGTGTCCGGCTGATCTTTTTGCCCTCCCCCGTATTGATCAAATCATTGATGCTACGGCAGGTTGTGCACGTCTAAGTTTCTTGGATGCTTATTCCGGTTATCATCAGATTAAGATGGCAGTTAAGGACCAGGAGAAGACGACGTTCATTACTCCCTTTGGAGCCTTCTGCTATGTATCCATGCCTTTTGGACTCAAGTGTGCACAGGCGACTTACCAACGTTGTGTACAGAACTGTCTTCATAAACAGATTGGGCGTAATGTTCACGCTTACGTGGACGATATTGTGGTTAAGTCCATAAAAGAGGAAACCCTGATAGATGATTTAAGGGAAACCTTTGATAATCTCCGGGTCTATAAGATGATGCTTAACCCGGCCAAGTGTGTCTTTGGTGTTCCTGCAGGCAAACTCTTGGGCTTCTTGGTTTCTGACAGGGGCATTGAGGCTTACCCGGAGAAGATCAAGGCCATCACCTCCCTGGCTAAGCCGGCGTGTATAAATGACGTTCAGCGCTTGGCGAATCGCATTGCTGCTTTAAGCCGTTTTATAAGCCGTTTGGGTGAGAACGCCATGCCCTTATATCAGTTGATGAAGAAAACTGATAACTTTGTCTGGAATGATGCAGCTAATACCGCCTTTGAGGATTTGAAGAAGCAGCTGGCAGAGCCCCCAGTCCTTGCTGCTCTGGTTGATAAGGAGCCCTTGCTACTGTATGTGGCGGCAAACGCACGAGCCATCAGTGTGGCTATTGTGGTAGAGCGCAAGGAGGCGGGTAAGGAACATCCGGTTCAGCGGCCGGTTTATTATGTCAGCGAAGTGCTCATTGAGTCCAAGCAACGGTACCCGCATTGGCAGAAGCTTGTGTATGGTGTGTTCATGGCGAGCCGGAAACTTAAGCATTACTTTCAGGGTCATCCCATCACTGTGGTCAGCTCTGCCCCCCTTGGTGACATCATCCAAAACAGAGAGGCCACAGGGAGAATTGCTAAGTGGGCTATAGAACTTGGACCTCATGGTCTCAAATATGTGCCACGCACTGCTGTTAAATCTCAGGCCTTGGTGGATTTCATCAATGATTGGACAGAGTCACAAGTGCCTGAGCAGAAGCCGGATAACACATATTGGACTATTCACTTCGATGGGTCCAGGCAGTAGGAGGGCTCGGGGGCTGGTGTTGTATTGGCTTCCCCTAAAGGTGACAAGTTCCATTATGTGCTACAGTTGATGTTTCCTTGCACTAACAATGCGGCTGAGTACGAGGCCTTGCTCCACGGTCTTCGGATGGCTAAGGAAATGAGCTTGAGCCGGGTAAGATGCTTCGGTGACTCAGACTTGGTGGCTCAACAAGTATCCGGCAAGTGGGACTCTAAGGACCCGCTCATGGCGGCTTATCGCCGCAAAGTTGATGCCATTGCTGGGCACTTTCAGGGCTACCAAGTAGAGCACATTGATCGCAGGAAGAACGAGGCGGCTGATGCCCTAAGCCGGCTAGGCTCTCAGCGAAAGCTGGTGCCGCCTAACACTTTCCTGGATGTCCTGTATAGCCCTTCGGTTAAGTTGCCTACGGAGGAAGACTTGGCTGTCCCTGACCCGGAGGCACGACTGGTGGCAGCTCTCCATATCATACCAGACTGGACAATGCCATATCTGGCTTACATGACCCGGGGCGAGTTGCCTGAGGATGAAACTTTGGCCAGGCAAATAACCCGGCGGGCCAAGTCAATGATTGTTATCGATGGCGAGTTACATCATCGCAGTGTTACAGGAGCGTTTCAGCGTTGTGTCTCCCCTAAGGAAGGTCAAGAGATCTTGCATGAGATCCATGAAGGGGATTGTGGCCATCACGCCGACTCAAAGTCTCTTGTGGCCAAGGCTTTTCGTCATGGTTTTTATTGGTTGACGGCTCATGCTGATGCAGAGGACTTGGTCAGTAAATGTGATGGTTGCCAGAGGTTCTCACGACGGGCTCATGTGCCGGCTCAGGAGCTGAGGATGATCCTAATCACTTGGCCCTTTGTGGTCTGGGGGCTTGAGTATGGTTGGGCCTTTTAAAAGGTCCAAGGATAAGAAGACCCACCTCTTGGTGGCAGTTGATAAGTTCACAAAGTGGGTGGAAGCTGAGCCAGTTAACAAGTGCGATGCAGCCACGGCGGTTCAATTTATGAAAAAGGTGATTTTCCGCTTTGGTTTTCCGCACAGCATCATAACTGACAATGGCACCAATCTCTCCAAAGGCGCCATGGAAGAGTTTTGTCAACGAGAGCATATCCGACTTGATGTTTCCTTAGTGGCTCATCCTCAATCAAATGGTCAAGCTGAGAGAGCTAACCAGGAGATTCTGAAGGGCATCAAGCCCCGGCTTTTGGTCCCTTTACAACGGACGCCGGGTTGTTGGGTGGAGGAGTTGCCCTCCGTCTTATGGAGCATCAACACTACTCCTAACAGGTCTACAGGCTTCACGCCTTTCTTCATGGTTTATGGAGCAGAAGCAGTCCTCCCCAGTGACATCCGTCACGACTCACCTCGCGTGGCGGCTTATGTTGAGACGGATAATGAACAGGCGCGCCAAGATGCTCTTGACTAGTTGGACGAACAGCGTGATGTGGCAGCAGCCCGTTCAGCGATTTACCAACAAGACCTGCGCCGTTATCATAGCCGCCGGGTCAAATCCCGGGTCTTCCAGGAAGGCGACCTTGTGCTCCGGCTCATCCAGGATCAAACAGATGCACACAAGTTATCCCCGCCTTGGGAAGGGCCCTTTGTGGTCAGCAAGAACTTGCACAACGGGTCATATTACCTCATTGACATTCGGGAGCACAAAGATTCACGTAAATCGGAGGAGGAGACCCGTCGGCCATGGCACATAGCTCAGCTTCGGCCTTACTACACTTGAGCCACCGGCTCTCGTGGTGTACATACTTCTCTCAGCCATGTATATATTATGATAAGCAATAAAGCAGGACCTCTGTCCTTTTTTCTCCACCAAATATACACGTGTTGTTCTTATTGCAAGATTACATGATGATTTAAAGGATGATCCGGCTTATGATCATATTCGAATTTAGCCGTAAGCAGTAAAGTCACTTGGGGGCTTCCTGTTCAAACATGGGTCGTATTCGAACCAAAGAGAACATAGCTGTCGATACCCATTTTGATTGGCAAAGTGCTGAGCTCATTGGGAAGTTACCTTTGGTCATATTTGAATCATAGTTTAACCCCTCTGAGAACCGACGTGGATCGTATTCGAATCAGCGTCGTTAAACAATTCTTGAAATCACTTGGGGGCTTCCTGTTCAAACATGGGTCGTATTTGAACCAAAGAGAACATAGCTGTCGGTACCCTCTTGATTGGCATCGCCACACCCACTGGGGGCTATGTGATCGTATCCGAATCTTAGCTTAACCCCTTTGTGCCGGGTTTCTGGTCGTATTCGAACTGGAAGCCCCTAAGTTCCTATGTTCTATCACAAGTTTACTCTGATTATGTCAAGGTGTGTACGGCCGGGTCTCGCTTTGCCGGCTTAACTTTGGTTTACAGTGTTAGTTGAACACCATGGGTGTCATCAAGACAGGTAACTCGGAGTTAAGATACCAACCTTGTTACTCGGGTTATCTAAACCGGAAGTATGCTTACAGGCCGCTAAGGATGTTATTACGACTGTGTTCAGGATATAATTGAGGACCAGTCTTTTTTGATTCATATTCCGGGTTATCTATCCGAGACACCTGATTCTCAGGACGGTAAGCCGCCTCGAGACTTGTGATTTGCCTTTCTATGCAGGATACTTAAAGGCACCTCTTTGAGGTTGAGAAAAACAAAGGGATGATTATGACCCGGAGAAACATCAAAGAGACAACTTCAAAAGACCTTGGCATTCAATATGTGCACGATGGCACGGCAGAGATAGACTGTTGCACCTACTTTATTACAAAACTCATAAGGGTGGAGCATTGTTTGGTAAACCGACAAGCCGAGTTACGATGCCCGCTGAGTGGCAGTCTCCGGCTCGTTCCTGTCCTATCCTCCGGCTAATCCCAAGACCTGGAAGGTTGATGACTTCCAGTCGATGCCGCTGAGAGCCTCGAACTGGGCTTCCTCGTCAATTAACCCAACCGGGTCAATCTCCGGGGCGAAGGTGTGCTGACGAGCCGGCGGGATCAGGTTGAGGGCTTCATAGCGAGGGGTTGGAATCCTCTGATTCTCCGCGTCATAACCCGGCTGGTACTTGGTCAGATCTGTGTCATTCCCGATGAGGGTGGCCACCGGGCGTACAGCCTTCACGCACGCTGCGAAGTCCTTCTGATCGAAAGCTGAGCCGTCTTCCTTCAGGCTTGGATAGCCAAGGGCGATGTCTGCCGGGTCTAACTCCGGCAGGAATGCCTTGGCCCGGCTCAGCGCGGCGATTGCTCCGGCTCTCGCAGAAGCCCGTCGCAGCTCTTGGATCCGCTGAGGCAGAACGGCGAGCCGGCGCAGGACTTCTGCCAGGTGAGTCGGCACCTTGTTGGATAGGGCCACCACAGCTAAGGCACGCTGTGACCCGGTGTAGAGCTGCTCCACTAGGGTATACACGGCCTTTAGCTTGGTGACCACGCTCTGGTTGAGGTTGGCACTTCTGGGACCTGTTTAACAGAATCAAGTAAGTCGGCGACAAGGATGAATCATGAGATATAAACATTCTAACATTGATGAAAGCCGGTGAGGCGACTTACCGAAGATGGCGGCCACCATTTGGGAAACCTGGCGCTTTAGGCCGGAGAGCTCGGCGGTCTTCTCAGAGAGAGCCTTCTCCGCCTGTTCCGCCCGGGTCACCAGTGCGGCCTTCTCTTCGGCCCAGGCTTTCCGCTCAGCATCAAATTCTGTTTTCAGCTTCTCTTGAGCGGCAATGCTAGATACAAACTTGGCGTTTGCCTTCCGGGTCTCCATCTCCTGCGTCTTCAGCCGGCTCTTGAGATCCGCAAGGCCCGCCTCTAGTTTCTTGCCAACAGCCTGTATAAATTTCCGGGTTATGACATGAGCAGTTACTATATAAGTCCCAAGCACTTTCCACGCAAAGAAACTTGGCACTTGGGGGCTAATGCATATTGAACGTATCTATCTACATACAGCCGGCTCAATTGAGTAAGCCGGAACCTAAGTCTACAACATATTCAAATCATAAGTCGTCGACTTGGGGGCTAGCATGGCAAAGGTAACTATGCAGTAAGTAAGAAGATAGCAGAAGGATACCTCAGATTTTTGCTGGATCTGGTTTACCATGGCGACCTCGGCGTCCCGGCTCTTGTGTACTTGGCTGATGTAGCCAGAGACGAGCTCTCCAATGCTCAAGTTGCTGTAGTTGGAGAGGTCCAGATTCGCCCGGTGGGGCTGCAGCAACTCCCCCTTAGCGGAGCACTTGGCCAACACGGTCGGTCTCCCCGGCTCAACAAACTCCGTCCGGGTGATTACCACGTCCGGGTCGTCTGCTGGTGGAGCTGAGCCGGAGGCCTCCGGGTTAACCGAAGCTTCGGTCGTTGCCTTGGTAGTTGGGGCGGTGGCTTTAGGAGCCGTGTCCATTGGAGTGGTGGCTTCGGGGGCGGAGGCAGCTGGCGGTTCTTGGACAGTCACCGCCGGCTCAGGCAAATCCGGCACTCCGGCCGACTTGGTTTTCTTCACCCTCTTGGTGAGCTTTGCCTGGGCACTGAAAGAACAACAAAGGTTAGTACAAAGAATATGAGTAAAGATCAGAACAACATGAGATGATTGTTGTTACCCGGGCGCGGTCTTGAAAGCCGGCAGATTTGACTGCATGGAGTCACCCGAAGAGGGGGAGGTCTCCTGGTAATTGGAGTCAGAAGGGTTGAGTGGCTGACGGATAACACCCGCCAACGGGTGAAAAGGATACAAGTGGGAAATAACCTCAGTTCGGCGCTTCCTTGTTGCGTCGGGTAACCCGGCGGAGAGGTCGGTGTCCTTGTTGGTCCGGGTGTGTAACGCCCACGATGCGGCTATATCTCCCACGTGTCGAGGCACGACTTAGAGGCATAACCGCATAGTGGTTTTGTCGCAAGAAGGGTCATCTTCACACAATCCCATGTAATGAACAAGAATGGGATAAAGAGTTGGCTTACAATCGCCACTTCACACAATACATAAATATCATTCAAACATCATCCAAAATACAATCATATAGACCGACTACGGCAAAAATCCAGATGAAAATAAGACGACCCCAAATGCTAGATCCCCGATCGTCCCAACTGGGCTCCACTACTGATCATCAGGAAAAGACACATAATAACGACCACGTTCCTCGTTGAACTCCCACTTGAGATCGACGCCATCATCTGCACTGGCATCATCGGCACCTGCAACTGGTGTTGGAAGTATCTGTGAGTCACGGGGACTCAGCAATCTCACACCCGCAAGATCAAGACTATTTAAGCTTGTAGGACAAGGAGGTGCAAAAAGGTGTAGCTGCAGCGGCAAAACATATATGGTGGCTAACTTACGCAAAAGAGCGAGAAGAGAAGCAATGGAGCGGACGTCATCTAGCAATGACCAAGAAGAGGTCCTGAACACCTACTTACGTCATACATAACACAGACCGTGTTCACTTCCCGGACTCCGCCGAGAAGAGACCATCACGGCTACACACGCACTTGGTGTATTTTAATTGGGTCAAGTGACAAGTTGTCTACAACCGGACATTAACAAATTCCCATCTGCCTCATAACCGCGGGCACGGCTTTCGAAAGATAATACCCTGCAGGGGTGTCCCAACTTAGCCCATCATAAGCTCTCACGGTCAACGAAGGATAAACCTTCTCCCGAAAAGACCCGATCAGTCTCGGAATCCCGGTTTACAAGACATCTCGACAATGGTAAAACAAGACCAGCAAAGCCGCCCGAATGTGCCGACAAATCCCGATAGGAGCTGCACATATCTCGTTCTCAGGGCACACCGGATTGTCCAAGCTTCCGATAGGCCAGACCAAAGTTGCCCCTGGTGGCCACCGGCGACTGACAGTTTGGACCAATACTCAGAGGAGCACTGGCCCGGGGGTTTAAAATAAAGATGACCCTCGGGCTCTAGAAAACCCGGGGAAAAAAAGGTATAGGTCGCAAATGGTAAAACCAAGGTTGGGCCTTGCTGGAGGAGTTTTATTCAAGGCGAACTGTCAAGGGGGTCCCATAAATCACCCGACCGTGTAAGGAACGCAAACTCAAGGAACATAATCCCGGTAAACAGTAACTAGGGCGGCAAGAGTGGAACAAAACACCAGGCATAAGGCCGAGCCTTCCACCCTTAACCAAAATATATAGATGCATTAATTAAAAGAGAGATATTGTGATATCCCAACATAACCATGTTCCGACATGGAACAAACTTCAACTTCACCTGCAACTAGCAACGCTATAAGAGGGGCTGAGCAAAAGCGGTACCATAGCCAAACAACGGTTTGCTAGGAAAAGATGGTTAGGGGCTGACATGGCTGAAATAGGAGACATGATATAGCAAGTGATAGGTAGCGAGCATGGCAATAGAGCGAACAACTAGCATAGCAAAGATAGAAGTGATTTCGAGGGGTGGTCATCTTGCCTGCAAGATTCTCAGAGTTGTCGAAAGCTTGATCCTCGTAAGCGTACTTGACAGGTTCCTCGTTCACGAACTCGTCTCCCGGCTCTACCCAAGACAAGAACACAAACAAACGGAACCACAATCAACAACAAGAAATGCACAAGCAACATGATGCAAGACATGAATGATATGCAAGATATGATATGCGATGCATATCCGTGCTCCGGAAGGAAAATGATGAACATGGCAGTAACTTGGCAAACCAAGCATGCCACTGGAAAGATGAGATGATTTCGGTCGAAATCGATATAAAGATCACCGGAATCGGATGCACGGATTGCAAATGGCAAGCAAAACAAGAATGACACTAATCTACGATTAACAGCAAGATAGCACTTAAAATGCAACAAGTAACAATGCTACAGCACCCCAACATAGCAACAAAGCACATGAAAGTAAACTACAGGAGATGCTTGACAAAAGATGAACACTGAGCTACGGCTAGTTCACAACATATAAAGCTCAAACAAGCATGGCAAAAGTGCAAAAGATTACAGGTTCACAGACTTGGTGAAAAACTGGACATGGCAGAAATCAGCATCAGGTAGCAATGTTCAGAGCACGAAATCAATATGCTAAAGAAACTTAACATAGCAGAACAAGGCATGGTAGTGTTCTACTAAATGCACATGACAAAAGTCCCTTACTGACCATAAGCCAAAAAGGACCAGAAGATATGATGGCAAGCATGTAAACATAGCAAGTTTCGTTATCAGGTTTCAGACAGCAGAAAACAGAGCATGGCAGAAATATTAATATGTAGGCCTCTTTGTGAGCTTGATGCACTCACTACAGAGCAATGCATGACAAACAAAGCATACCTACAGCAAGATGGCATGTTTATGAAGCTATCCATGTCAAGAACAATTACATAGCATGTATGGAACAACTACAATAAGCTTGGCAAGTTTGCAAATCTTGTCAAGAATCTGCCAGAAATATTTTATAGCAAAAGTAGAGCAAGATTGAGTCATGATATGGCACTCTATAATTGCAAACAATTCCAGGAATGGATCAATTACAACTATATATACAAAACATCCTTACTGAACATCTTCAAAATATGCATGGATCTCTCTTTAGCATCAAGTTTACATGGCAACAAAATTACAGCAGACAAAGACTTAGAGAAATCACTAAGTCCCTGAAATCAGAATTATTACGGGGCCTACTTTGCATGCTTGTGCTAGTCACCACAAAGATCACAAAAATACATGGACTACACCACTGGAAAGATGACATGGCATACTTCAAAACACATGTAGAGCTCATGCTCAAAAGATGCACAGAATAAATGATACAAAAATGACAAATCTCCAAGTTCTGATAAGAACCAGAGATTAACAGCAACTAGCCCTCTTCCAACGAAGATTTGGGCATCAAGATGACCTCTAATGAACATGGTGCAATTGAACAAAATGAAGAGCATCACGAGGCGAACAAATTGACATATTATACGCGCGAATCGGAGCTACATGCACAAAGTTATCGCATCAGGAATAGGAGCACTTGCTGAGAAAATTTAGGGACTTGGAAGATATTTTGAGGCGAGAAAAAGTCAACGGGTACCGATGGATCTGGATCGAGACCTGCCACAGGAGCTCGCCGGCTCGGTGGAGCAGCTCGCCGGCGGGGCCGGAGGAAGGAGGAAGGAGGAGGCGAGGGGGGCCGCGCCGACCGGAGGAGGGGCCCGGCGGCGGAGCTCCTCGCCGGCGGTGGTGGCGGGCGGCGGCCGGAGGAGATGGCGGGCGGCGGGCCGGAGGCGGCGGCGCCCGGCGGTGAAGGCGGCGGCGGCGCCCGGCGGCGCGGGTGGCGAGGCGCGCGGGCCCGGTGCGGCCCGGGGCGGGCCGGCCGTGGGCTCGCGGGCCGCGGCGGCGGGGCACGGGCGAGACGGCGGCGGAGGACACGTGGCAGCAGCAGATTCGCCGGGGCGCGGCGGCGGACGTGTCCGGCGCGGGCGGACGCGTCCGGCGCGGCGCGGAGCGAGAGGGTTAGGGTTCGTCTGAGATTTCGTTTTTCGGGATGCCCACTCATTTATAGGTAGAGGGAGCTAGGAGACTCCAAATGAGGTGCGGTTTTCGCCCACACGATCGTGATCGAACGACCTAGAGCATGGAAGAGAGTTTGGTGGGCTTTGGGCTGGTTTTGGAGGGGGGTTTTGCTGGACACTCAAATGGACATTGCGGAGGCCCGGTTAACCGTTGGAGTACCAAACGACCTCCGAATGGAACGAAACTTGACCGGTAGTCTCCGGGTGGTATATTAAGCCCACTTGACAAGCCTCGGTCCATTCCGAGAAAGTTTGACACACGCACACGAAAGAAAACTAGAAGGGTGCACCGGAGGAGATAGGAGCGCCGGATTGGAAAACGGACAACAGGGGAAATGCTCGGATGCACGAGACGAACACGTATGCGAATGCAATGCACATGATGACATGATATGAAAATGCATGACATGAAAAAATACAAAACGGAAGACAAAACCCGACAACGGAGGGAAAAACATATCACATAGCCGAAAATGGCAAGAGTCGGAGTTACAAATATGGCAGTTACATGCGGGGTGTTACAACACTCCACCACTACGAGAGGATCTCGTCCCGAGATCTAGGACTGAAAGAACTCCGGATATTCGGAACGGAGATGGTCCTCGCGTTCCCAGGTGGCTTCCCGGTCGGAATGGTGCGACCACTTCACTTTGAGGAATTTGATTGACTTGTTGCGAGTCTTGCGCTCAGTTTCTTCAAGAATAGCAACTGGGTGCTCATGATAAGACAAATCTTCTTGGAGGTCAATCTCTTCGAAGTCGATAGTGCGCTCAGGCGTCTTGAAGCACTTGCAGAGCTGTGACATGTGGAACACATCGTGCACGTTCACGAAGTTGGAAGGAAGCTCAAGTTGATAGGCGAGGTCGCCTCTTTTACCAATGATCTTGAAAGGACCCACATATCAAGGGGCAAGCTTCCCTTTGATACCGAAGCGACGAGTGCCTTTCATTGGAGAGACGCGGAGGTAGACATGGTCTCCGATCTCGAAAGCCAAATCACGATGCTTACTATCATAGTAGCTCTTCTGACGCGATTGCGCGGCTTTGAGATTATCACGGATGACTTTACACATTTCTTCAGCTTCAGTGATTAAGTCATTGCCATGAAGTTGGCGTTCACCAGTCTCTGACCAATTAAGAGGGGTACGGCACTTTCTGCCATAGAGAATCTCGAATGGGGCCTTGCCCGAACTCGCTTGGAAGCTGTTGTTGTAGGAGAATTCAGCATAAGGAAGACAATCTTCCCATTTCATGCCAAAGGAAATGACACAAGCCCTGAGCATATCTTCAAGAATTTGATTGACTCGCTCGACTTGGCCACTAGTTTGAGGGTGGAAAGCTGTGCTGAAGCGAATGTTAGTGCCCATGGCCTTCTGGAAGGAGTCCCAGAACTTAGAGGTGAAGATGCTTCCCCGATCAGAAGAAATCAAATGTGGAATGCCGTGCAAGGAGACAATTCTGGAGGTGTAGAGCTCTGCCAGCTGAGCTGCTGTGATGGATTCTTTGATAGGAAGGAAATGAGCCACTTTAGAGAGCTTGTCAATGACAACGAAGATAGCATCATTTCCGCGCTTGGACTTGGGAAATCCAGTCACGAAGTCCATTTCGATATGATCAAACTTCCATTCCGGAATAGCAAGAGGTTGGAGGAGACTAGCTGGTCGTTGGTGTTCTGCTTTCACTCTTCGGCAGACATCACATTCATTCACGAATTGCGCAATTTCTCGCTTCATTCGAGTCCACCAATACGACTGCTTGAGGTCATGATACATCTTCGTACTTCCAGGATGAATGGATAGGAGAGAATTGTGCGCTTCGTTCATTATGACTTTCCTTAGATCACCTTTCGGAACCACAATTCGGTCCTCGAAGAACAAAGTGTCTCTGTCATCAATGCGATAGCACTTGTATTTGGAAAGACCCTTGTCGATACCACGTTTCACCTTCTTCACCATGGCATCAAGGAGTTGTGCCTCACGAATTTGATCTTCCAAAGTAGGAGATACTATGAGGTTGGCAAGAACGCCTTGAGGAACAACTTGGAGATTCAGCTTGCGGAAAGCTTCACAAAGATCCGGTTGGAAAGGCTTGAGAATTAAGCTGTTGCAATAAGCTTTCCTGCTTAACGCATCTGCAATGACATTTGCTTTGCCTGGAGTATATTCGATACTCGGATTATACTCTTGAATCATTTCGACCCATCGAGTCTGCCTGAGGTTTAGGTTGGGCTGAGTGAAGATATACTTGAGACTCTTGTGATCAGTGAAAATGTCCACTTGTCTTCCCAACAAGAGATGTCTCCACGTAAGCAATGCATGGACAACTGCCGCCAACTCAAGATCGTGAGTGGGGTAGTTCTTCTCGTTGGGCTTCAACTGCCGAGAGGTATAGGCCACAACTTTCTTCTCTTGCATCAACACAGCACCGAGACCTTGGAGAGAAGCATCACAGAAAACTTCATACGGCTTGGATTCATCAGGAGGAGTCAAGACAGGAGATGTGACTAGTTTCTGTTTGAGAGTGTTGAAAGCAACGTCACATTCAGGAGACCAGACATATTTCACATGCTTCTATAGGAGGTTGGAAAGAGGCTTTGCAATCTTGGAGAAATTCTCAATGAATCTTCGGCAATAGCTTGCAAGACCCAGAAAACTGCGGAGCTGCTTGACATTTTGAGGAGGTTCCCAATCCAGAACTGCGGACACCTTCTCGGGGTTAACAGCGATGCCTTTGGCGGAGATGATGTGACCAAGGAAAAGAACTTCATCGAGCCAAAACTCACATTTGGAGAACTTCGCATAGAATTGATACTCTCTGAGCTTGTCGAGCACCAATCGCAAATGTTTGGCATGATCCTGCTTATTCTTGGAGAAGACCAAGATATCATCGAGATACACCAGAACGAATTCATTGGTATAGGGGTTGAAGATGAAATTCATCATCCGAGAGAACACCGGAGGAGCATTTACAAGGCCGAAAGACACGACAGTATATTCATAAGAACCAAAGCTTGTTCTGAATGCTGTCTTGGGAATATCTTCTACACGAATGCGAATCTGATGATAACCCATACGAAGGTCAAGCTTCGAGAATACTTTAGCCCCTTTGAGTTGCTCAAATAGCTCATTGATGTTGGGAAGTGGGCACTTGTTCTTGATTGTCTTCTTGTTCAATGGACGGTAATCGACACAAAGTCGGTCCGTGCCATCCTTCTTCTTGACAAAAAGAACACCACAACCCCATGGAGAAGAACTCGGTCTGATCAAACCCAGACGTTCTTGTTCATCGAGCTGCTTCTTCAATTCCTTCAGCTCGTTAGGTCCAAGCTTGTATGGACGCTTGCAAACGGGTACAGTACCAGGCTCTAGTTCGATAACGAACTCAACTGGCCGGTGCGGAGGCATACCCGGAAGCTCTTCTGGAAAGACATCTTGATACTCGCAAACGACTGGAATTTGAGAGATGGCATCCAATTCGCCCTTCTCATTGAGAGAGAAAAACCGAATGGTTTCATCACGAGCGGCAAAAACAATCACATCCTCAGACGAGTGTGTCAATTGAATTTCCCTGGCAGCACAATCAAGTTGAGCCTTGTGCTTAGAAAGCCAGTCCATCCCGAGAATAAGATCAATATCCGAGTCACCAAGAATAATTGGAGAAGACTGAAATGCATAATCGCCCATCTTGATGGTAACATTCGGAACCATGGAACTTGCATTCATGCATTTGCCTGGAGAGACAACTGCTAACGGCCTAGGCAATCCTTGGAAATGCAATTTATGCTTGGATGCAAAAGGTCTTGAAATGAAAGAAAGAGATGCACCAGTATCAAAAAGAACTTTTGCAGGAATATCATTAACAGGAAGATTACCCATTATCACATCAGTAGATTCCTCCGCTTGAGCTGCATTCATCATGTTCACCTTTGCAAACTTTGGATTATGCTTGACCACTGCATTGCTGGAAGATCTGACAGGAGGAGGAGGAGCAAGACGCCTCTGGTTGAAGCACTTGTTAGCATAGTGACCTTTCTGCTGACATTTTTTGCAAGTCACCTCTGAGAGTGGACGGTGATAAGGAGCATTGGACTTTGGAGCTTGATTCTGAGACTTGTTCTGATAGCCAGAGTTGGAAGAGTTTGAAGAACCATGGCTTCTGTCGGGACTTCAAAGCGCACCACATTCCACAAAGTGTTGTTGAGAGCAAGCGTGAGGAGTTCCGCAATCTCAAGCAAGGAAACATGTCTGTGTATCAATATAACATTCAGTTTCAGAAACTTGCTCGCTTCGCTAAACAAGACGTTCCTGATGAGAAGAGCATGATCTATCACTTCAGAGGTGGCCTTAAAGAGGATCTGCAGTTAGCTCTCGTTCTTGTTGAGCCTACTCAGTTTGATCAATTCTACAATATGGCACTGAAGCAAGAGGCTGCTCAGCTCAAGTGTGAGGCTTCTAAGAAGAGAGTCAGAGACGCAGTTCAGTCTTCTTCTTCCTCACTTGTGACAGCTAAGCAACAGAAGTTCTGGTTGCCTCCTCCTCCTCCGTTTCGTCAGCCTTACCAGCAGAAGAACAAAGGTGGCCATGGTTCTTCAAACTCTTCCAACTCAACTATCAATTAAAGGCTCTTTATCTGGATTGGTCTTGCAGAAGGGGGCTAACCCGGTCCTTCCGCAGTCTGCCAGGCTCTCGTTTAAAAGAGCCTTGGTCTCCTCCTCGGCAACATCTTCTGGAAGATCATTGCGGCTGTGCCTTTGAGGGTCATCCTTTCGCCCTGTGTACTCACACATTAAGCCGGGGCGGCAGCTCAATGGGATCACCCGCCATGAGATCCAGACCCGGACCAGGTCGATTCCGTTCAGACCGTTGCCCAGGAGGGCCTTGATTTTGTTGATAGTAGGAAGCAGAGGCTGGCGCTCCGCTTGAGTCAGCTTGTCTGACAGTGGGTGAGTCGGCTCCAGACGTGTTGGGCGAAAGCCGGGCAGCGGGCTTTCATCAGCCGGGGATGTATCTTGGCAGTAGAACCAAGTCATGTTCCAGTCCTTGGGGTGGCTCGGCGGCTCTGCGTAAGGGAAAAGACAGTCCCTACGCCGCTGGATGGAAATGCCACCTAACTCCAGACTTGGTCCGTTGGCGCACTCATTCTGGCGGTTTAAGTAAAAAAGCTCTCTGAAGAGCAGCAGACTAGGCTCTTCTCCAAGGTAAACCTCGCAGAAGACTTGGAAATTGCAGATGTTGGACACTGAGTTGGGGCCTATATGTTGAGGCCGCAAGTCGAAGAAGTTGAGCACGTCCCTAAAAAACTTTGAGCCGGGCGGTGCGAAGCCCCGGCTCATGTGATCCGCGAAAATCACTACCTCCCCGTCCTTTGGCTGTGGTCTCTCTTCTGACGGGTCAGGGGCACGGTAGGACATGACTTCTTTCTTAGGCAGATATCCGGACTTAACAAAATTGGCTAGGGTCTCGTTGGTGACGTTGGACCTCATCCAGTTGCAAGTGATGGGAGCCTTAGGAGGCATGGTGAAAGTTGGCAGTCTATGACAAAAAGGAAAAATGTCCGGGTTAATTATAAGCTAGAGATCTACAGTTCAAAACTAAGGTGGCGGCTTATGAAGGGGACTAATGATATATACTCTGGTACAGTGGGTTATTTAAGCCACAGGGGCATTCAGAGTAAGTTGGTTATCTACGGCCTTACCACAGTTAAGCCGGAGGATTCTACGAAGCATGGTTTTCTTTAAAGCCGGAGGATTCTAACAGCGCGTGGTTTCTTTAAACCGGAATTGTAAGCCGCCAAGATTCAATGGTTGCAGTTTTTACTAAGTGTGGTAAAACAGGTTTCACATATTGCAGTAACTTTTTTGGATCAAAATGGTCGGGCAAAGGAAAAAATTTCTAGACCTAGAAACCGAAGTGAGGGAGTTCTTGGGTTCGAACAAAGTTCTTATGCAGTACAAGGAAGGCTACTTGCGTGTGAAATGGATCTTAAAACAACTACCGCACTAGTTCTATGCAGGCCTAAGATCAAGCAGGAGCAGTAACTAGGAGAACTACCGAACTTGCGGGCAATAGTGACGAACACGAAGAACGTGGATGAACCCTACTGCAGATCTACTCTACGGGGTAGTGAGAACTTACCGGAGCTAAAGAGGTGCGGGAGTCTCCGCCGTTTATCTGGTCCGAGTCAGGGTGATGCAGCGGCCAAGGTTGACGAAGACCGGAGGCGAGACGACGGTGGCGGAGTGCGAGCTCAGTGAGAGAGGCAGCGGTGCGAGGAGGAAGAAGAGTGGCAGAGAAGCCCGTCGGGCCGACCTATTTATAAGGCGAGCTCATAAAGCGGGCGCGAGAATCAAGGAGACCGTGGCGTGATTATCTCCCCCCACGACGCCTCGATTTTCGGGATGACAGTAAAAGCAAAGATCCGTTGCGGATCCGGTAGAGTAAAAAACGGGCTTAATGGAAGATGACGTCACGGCGGATTATCCGGAGTCCAGAGGATGACGTCACGCCGGGTTATGGCCTCACATGAAAGGTAAGGCGGAGATTTTTTTTGTCGGAAGAGTTGAAGATTGACATGAGCCGGCTCAAATCAATCTGGGGCCTAATGTTGAGGATATAGACCTTAGAGTCACCCGCCAGGAGGGGCCGGGTTACTCTAATGGTCATTACCAGAAGCCCGGAGCCAAGCTTGAAGACGGTGGGCCAGAGATGGGCTTAAGACCCGGATATGGCTTAAGGCCCGTAGTTACAATCGTTATTATGGTAGAACTTGTAGTGCAAGGCAAGTATGATTGAGAGTCCGAGCCGGACGCTCTTATGAGCCGGCCGGGACTCTGAGGGCTGCTGGGCGTCAGCCTCCCTATATAAAGGGACGACCCGGCAGCGGTTTAGGGACGAGAACAATCTCATCGAGAGCCGGGCATAGCGGTTTAGCTCCCTGGTGATCGTAACCCTAAATCAATACCATCTCAACTGGACGTAGGCTTTTACCTTCACCGTAAGGGGCCGAACCAGTATAAACCCTCGTGTCCCTCGTCCCACATTAACCCCTTCAAGCTTCCTGGTTGCGATGGCTCCACGACTAAGTCCTAGCTCGAGGACATCTGCCGTGACAATTCCACGACACTATGGTTAGGTTTACCTTAATACTTTTGTTGTAGTTGCGGATGCTTGCAATAGAGGTTAATCATAAGTTGGATGCTTGTTCAAGTAAGAACAACACCCAAGCACCGGTCCACCCACATATCAAATTATCAAAGTACCGAACGCGAATCATATGAACGTGATGAAAACTAGCTTGACGATATTCCCATGTGTCCTCGGAAGCGCTTTTCCTTATATAAGAGTTTGTCCAGGCTTGTCCTTTGCTAAAAAGGATTGGGCCACCTTGCTGCACTTTATTTACTTTTGTTACTTGTTGCTCGTTACCAATTATCTTGTCACAAAACTATCTGTTACCACTTATTTCAGTACTTGCAGAGAATACCTTGCTGAAAACCGCTTATCATTTCCTCTGCTCCTCGTTGGGTTCGACACTCTTACTTATCGGAAGGACTACGATAGATCCCCTATACTTGTGGGTCATCAAGACTCTTTTCTGGCGCCGTTGCCGGGGAGTGAAGCGCCTTTGGTAGGTGGAATTTCGTAAGGAAAAATTTATATAGTGTGCTGAAATTTACTGTCACTTGTTACTATGGAAAGTAATCCTCTGAGGGGCTTGTTCGGGGTATCTTCACCCCGACCAGTAGAGCTAAGAGTTGCTCCTCAACCTAATGAACCTACTGAATATGAAGATGTTCCTTTTGAAGTTCCTTTGGGTATGTTCGAAAAACTGCTAGCTAATACAGCAAGGATGATTGTGGTAAACTAAAAAGAAAAGACTCAAATCATACTAGACGCTCCAAGCAAAACACATATCATGTGGTGAATAAAAATATAGCTCCAAGTAAAGTTACCGATGGAAGTAGACGGAAGAGGGGATGCCTTCCGGGGCATCCCCAAGCTTTGAATTTTTGGTGTCCTTGGATTATCTTGGTGGTGCCATGGGCATCCCCAAGCTTAGGCTCTTGCCACTCCTTGTTCCATAATCCATCAAAAGATTTCACTCAAAACTTGAAAACTTCACAACACAAAACTCAATAGAAATCTCGTGAACTCCGTTAGCAAAAGAAAACAAAAGACCACTTCAAGGTACTGTAATGAACTCATTATTTATTTATATTGGTGTTAAACCTACTTTATTCCAACTTCCCTATGGTTTATAAATTATTTTACTAGCCATAGAATCATCAAAATAAGCAAACAACACACGAAAAACAGAATCTGTCAAAAACAGAACAGTCTGTAGTAATCTGTAACTAACGCAAACTTCTGGAACCCAAAAAATTCTTCCAAAATAGGACGATCTAGATAATTTGTTTATTGATCAGAAGCAATTGGAATCAGTATTTTATCACTTTTTGGTGATTTTTAACAATTCGGGCACTGAGCGTAATGTTTCTGGAAATTACAGCAAGATCAAATAACTCTTATTCCAAGAAGATCCCATAGGTTTAACTTGGCGCAAACACTAATTTAAGCATAAAAACACATCTAACCAGAGACTAACAAAATTTATATTTACTAAACAGAAACAAAAAGCAAAAACAAAAATAAAATTGGGTTGCCTCCCAACAAGCGCTATCGTTTAACGCCCCTAGCTAGGCATAAAGATACGGATAGATCTAGGTATTGCCATCTTTGGTAGGCAATCCATAAGTGGCTCTCATGATAGATTCATATGGTAATTTTATTTTCTTTCTAGGGAAGTGTTCCATGCCTTTCCTTAATGGAAATTGGAATCTAATATTCCCTTCTTTCATATCAATAATTGCACCAATCGTTCTAAGAAAAGGTCTACCAAGAATAATGGGACATGAAGGATTGCAATCAATATCAAGAACGATCAAATCCACGGGCACATAATTCCTATTTGAAAAAATAAGAACATCATTAATCCGTCCAATAGGTTTTTAATAGTGGAATCCGCAAGGTGCAAATTTAGAGAGCAAACTTCAAATTCATAGAACCCTAGAATATCACATAAAGTTTTGGGAATCGTGGAAACACTAGCACCCAAATCACACAAAGCATAAAACTCATGATATTTAATTTTAATTTTAATAGTAGGTTCCCACTCATCATAAAGTTTTCTAGGGATAGAAACTTCTAATTCAAGTTTTTCTTCATAAGATTGCATCAAAGCATCAACGATATGTTTGGTAAAGGCTTTATTTTGACTATAAGCATGAGGAGAATTTAGCACGGATTGCAACAAGGAAATACAATCAATTAAAGAACAACTTTCATCATTAAATTCCTTGAAATCCAAAATAGTAGGTTTAGCAACATCTATGGTTTTGCTTCCTTCAATCCCACTTTTATTAATTTCATCATCAAGATCTAAAAACTCTGAATTTTTGGAACGCCTTCTAGGTAGAGGTAGATCATATTCAGTCTCATTATTATCAAGATTCATATTGCAAAACAAAGATTTAACAGGGGACACATCAATAACTTTTAGATCTTCATCTTTATTTTCATACGGATTGGGTTTAGCGGCCATCTTATTGACTAAGGTGGCCTGCTTATCCGAAATTTCAGCAGTCAACTTTTCAAGATGACCAATTTGGGATCTTATATTATCAAATTCTTTGGACATATCATCGAGATCTTTATTCATAAAACTCATAAAGCTTTTTTTTCCTTGAGCTCGTTTCTGAAAAAATTGTTATGCTCAAATTGCAAAACCATAAAACTCATGATGTTACTTTCAATCTCTTCTAACCTTTTAAGGTGAAGATCACCAAATCTAGGTAGAGCCATCGCGACAGACAAACAGTCCAACACACGAGCAAACAAGACGCAAGCTAGAGAAAGGCAAACAGAAAAGAGAGGAGGAGGAAAAAGAGGGCGAATAAAACGGCAAGGGTGAAGTGGGGGAGAGGAAAACGAGAGGCAAATGGAAAATAATGTAATGCGAGAGATAAGGGTTTGTGATGGGTACTTGGTATGTTAACTTTTGCGTAGACTCCCTGGCAACGACGCCAGAAATGGCTCGTTGCTGGAAGTCAGATCTTGACTTGACTTTGCGCAAACCTCCCCGGCAACGGCGCCAGAAATCCTTCTTGCTACCTCTTGAGCACTGCGTTGGTTTTCCCTAAAGAGGAAGGGGTGATGCAGCAAAGTAGCGTAAGTATTTCCCTCAGTTTTTGAGAACGAAGGTATCAATCCAGTAGGAGGCTATACACAAGTCCCTCGTACCTACACAAAACAAATAGCTCAACGCAACCAACGCGATTAGGGGTTGTCAATCCCTTCACGGTCACTTACGGGAGTGAGATCTGATAGATATGATAGGATAATATTTTTCACGGTCACTCACGCTTGGAGGCCCAACACATGTCTACAAGAATAAAGTTGCATAGTAGACATCAATGATGTGTCCTCCTGATATCGCGGCGATGTTCTTCTTTTTACCGGGGGAACCGATGTTTTGGAGGAGGGTGGAGCCTTGGACAAACCCATGGCCAAATTGTTGACCGTGTTGCAGTGGCCGTCTGTCGGCGGAGGGGAAGCAGATCTGAGGCAGCGAAGGACGGCCTAGCGGGAATAGCTCCGGTGCGGTGGACGGTGGCGACATTGGAACGACAGCGTTGAGGCGCAGGACAGCGTGGTGGAACTGGCTCAGGTATAGCGCACGTCGGCGTCCTGGAGGCAGCTCGGCCTTGGCTTCAACTACTAGCCGTGGAGGGCCTTGCGGTTGCTGTTACGGTGGGTCGGGGTATCGGCTCCGGCGTGATGGAGGAGGGCGGCGGTTGACGGTGGGATGGGGTGGCAGACGGAGGACGCCGGGGTTTCATGGCTGGTGGACAGGTAGTTTTGGTGCCCACGGAGTACGAATGGGGAATCAGACGGGGGGGGGGGAGCTAGGGGGAACCATGTTTCGGTCTGGGACGCGCTTGTTTTTGGTTTTTTTGAACAGATGGGAAGCGCTTGTTTGAAATTTGGGGAAAGTACAAACTTTGCCCCCCTCTTAAATTTTGGACCTACTGCGGGTCGGGGGTAGGACGGTAATCCCAGGTATCCCAAATAGTTGACGGCAGCGATTTCGGCCGAGCGCATGTGCGCTTAGGCGGCCATGGTGATGAATGTTTTTCGGAGGCGGTTGCGTGGCGTCTAGATGAAGCTAAAAACCTACCCTAGTTTAGACCTTTGGACGTCGAGCCAGTAGGTTTCACGGGTCGGAGTTAGAAAAGTAATTTCCTTCTACCAAGCATTTGTCTCACGCGGTTTTGGGTGAGTAGAGGATCTTTTGGTGCTTCGTTCAAAATTTTGAAACAGAAGCATTCACATTTAGAGTACTCTTGAACTTTGAGGATTGACCCAAATAGACAATCTTAAATTTGACCTTGTATGTTTGGAAACCTCATTAAATTATGCGCTTCTTTTTAAAATTTTGACACTTGAAAATCCTATAACTATGATTATTTTGGAATGGAGGAGGTAAATTTGAATCTATTTTGTACACTACTATATATATGCTATTATGTACAAAAGCAGAGCAAAGATTGGTGCCCCCATAATTTAGGTATGATTTACAAATGCCATGATATCGAATTCAAATAATTGAACGGACTTCATGTTGAATTTGAATTTTTTAAACCACCTTAAGTTGAATTCAAATATATGCTAGTTCATAGCTAGCTATCTATAATGTTCATTGTGTAACTTTTGTATGTATAATGTGCTTTACACAAACAACATGAACTATACTCACGTTTATATTTGATTGCTAAAGCGATGCATTGTCTGGAGTTCAAAATACAAACTCTGTGGATCAATTATGCCGAATAATAACATAGACATGCTCAAATTCGATAGAATATAGGTGTCTGATGGATCAATGACCGTTCCTTACGCAAATTACAAATATCATGATCCCATCCTAATATTTGGATACAATTTATATTTTAATCAATGTGTAGATTAGTCTTTTACGTGTAGTTTCACTCTCCATAGGCCCCTCCTCACACACACACGCTGACTTTCTCTCACACATACATGCACACAGTGTATATCCATCGGTGGTCTCTCACACATGCTCACACACTCTCTCTCCCGAGGTGTCTTTCTCGCATACATGCTCTCGATATAACCCTCCCTCCCTCTCGTAACCATTTAATACTGTTTTCACTAACCTTTATCACAAACACTCTTCCTCTCACAAGCATACACACACACACACAATCCCCATCGACCCTTTCTATATACATAGACCTGCCTACATGTCTCCGGCACGCACATTATCTTTAGGCCTGTCTCTCATGCATTGTCTCCACCTCTCTTCCTAATTGACGAGTATGATTCTAGCAGAGCATTCTGTAGGACGCCCCTTAAAGTTAGGTTGGATGAATAGTAATATCAGAGATAAGGGGTTACCTTAGTCCGAGGACCTAGGGTTACAAATCCTGGCCGGCTTTGTCAGTGGACATAGATGCCTTCACGACTCTGCTATCTTTGTCTTGTACAACTAGTCCTCCATGGGTCTCCCTAAATGCGTCACGGGCCGACCAATGTGGCGCAGGACGGAACCAAACCAAGGGCCTCACCTCAGCCCACCAGACCTCACGCGGTGACACACCCTCTGCCCCCAGGTCTCGTTATCTTCTCACACCCACACATACCAACACAGACACCACCCAAAATATTTTCTCCTCGTGCCTCTATCCCCCCTTGCATATACACACTCAAGGGAATCTCTCGCCGTGACATCCTATTCATCTCTCTCTCTCTAGAACTCTCTCATTTCTCGTGCTATCTCTCCCACGTCTCCCCCGCCGACCCCTCTATACATGCCAATCTCGAATACGTAATACACACACATACCTCTCTAGGCCCTGCCAAATACATCAACTACACATTCACACATGTTACATCACGTACCCCATTAATTTAATAAGCCCTCTCTTCAAATTTATTTCGCATACAACATTCCTTTTGAATAAAACCACACAAAGTGTGGCCAAAAAACTATTTTAGAGTTTCTACATATATATGAAGGAATGAAAGGATCGAGAAGAGGTGTCTAGAGGGGGGGGGATTAGACACTAAGTACCAAAAGTTGCAGTTTTTAATATCTTTAAGTTGAAATGGAGTTTTGGCACAAGTTTAACAAACACAATACATATCAAGCAAGCATGCAAAGAGTATATGAGCAGCGGAAAGTAAAGCATGCAACTTGCAAGAATGTAAGGGGAAGGGTTTGGAGAATTCAAACGCAATTGGAGACACGGATGTTTTTGTCGTGGTTCTGATAGGTGGTGCTATCGTACATCCACGTTGATGGAGACTTCAACCCACGAAGGGTAACGGTTGCGCGAGTCCATGGAGGGATCCACCCATGAAGGGTCCACGAAGAAGCAACCTTGTCTATCCCATCATGGCCATCGCCCACGAAGGACTTGCCTCACTAGCGGTAGATCTTGTGACGCCCCTGATTTGACCGTACACTAATCACGCACGCAAATGTGTACGATCAAGATCAGGGACTCACGGGAAGATATCACAACACAACTCTAAAACATAAATAAGTCATACAAGCATTATAATACAAGCCAGGGGCCTCGAGGGCTCGAATACAAGTGCTCGATCACAGACGAGTCAGCGGAAGCAACAATATCTGAGTACACACATAAGTTAAACAAGTTTGCCTTAAGAAGGCTAGCACAAAAGTAGCAACCATCGAAAAGGCAAGGCCTCCTGCCTGGGACCTCCTAACTACTCCTCGAAGCCGAACTCCACGTAGAATCATCGTCGGGGTCTCTAGCTCCTGGACTCTAGCATCTGGTTGCGACAATCCGGTATAGAAAGGGGAAAAGAGGGAGAAAAGCAACCGTGAGTACTCATCCAAAGTACTCGCAAGCAAGGAGCTACACTACATATGTATGGGTATATGTGTAAAGGGGCATATCAGTGGATTGAATTGCAGAATGCCAGAATAAAAGGGGGGATAGCTAGTCCTGTCGAAGACTACGCTTCTGGACATCTCCATCTTGCAGCATGTAGAAGAGGGTAGATGGTAAGTTCACCAAGTAGCATCGCATAGCATAATCCTACCCGGCGATCCCCTCCTCGTCGCCCTGTTAGAGAGCGATCACCGGGTTATATCTGGCACTTGGAAGGGTGTGTTTTATTAAGTATCCAGTTCTAGTTGTCATAAGGTCAAGGTACAACTCCGGGTCGTCCTTTTACCGAGGGACACGGCTATTCGAATAGATAAACTTCCCTGCAGGGGTGCACCACATAACCCAACACGCTCGATCCCATTTGGCCGGACACACTTTTCTGGGTCATGCCCGGCCTTGTAAGATCAACACGTCGCAGCCCCACCTAGGCTCAACAGAGAGGTCAGCACGCCGGTCTAACCCTATGCGCGCAGGGGTCTGGGCCCATCGCCCTATGCACACTTGCACGTTGCGTACGCGGCCGGAAGCAGACCTAGCCCCCTTAATACAAGCGCGAGCTTACGGTCCAATGCGGCGCGCGCCATTCAGTTGCTGACGTCAAGAAGTGCTTCGGCTGATACCACGACGTCGGGATACCCATAACTACTCTCACGTAGATGGTTAGTGCGTGTAGACCAAATGGCCAGACTCAGATCAAATACCAAGATCTCGTTAAGCGTGTTAAGTATCTGCGAACGCCGACCAGGGCCAGGCCCACATCTCTCCTAGGTGGTCTCAACCTGCCCTGTCGCTCCGCCACAAAGTAACGGTCGGGGGCCGTCAGGAACCCAGGCCCACCTCTACCGGGGTGGAGCCACCTGTCCTTTTAGCCCCCTCATCAGAATCACTTGCGGGTACTCAACGAGTCGACCCGACTTTAGTCACCACATGTGTCATGTATATAATGTATATAGTATATACCCGTGATCACCTCCCGAAGTGATCACGGCCCAGTAGTATAGCATGGCAGATGGACAAGAGTGTAGGGCCACTGATGGAACACTAGCATCCTATACTAAGCAGTAGGATAGCAGGTAAGGGTAACAACTGTAGCAACAATGACAGGCTATGCATCAGGATAGGATTAACGGAAAGCAGTAACATGCTAGACTACTCTAATGCAAGCAGTATAGAGAAGAATAGGCGATATCTGGTGATCAAGGGGGGGGGGCTTGCCTGGTTGCTCTGGCAAGAAGGAGGGGTCGTCTTCGATGTAGTCGAACACACGAACATCGGCAGCGGTCTCGGAGTCTACCAGAAAGAAGTAACGGAGGGGGAACACAATAAATAACAGAGCAATCAAATGTAACACAAAGCAAGACGCGGCGATACGTTGTGCTAGGGGTGACCTAACGTAGGGATAGGTGATACCGGCGAAGGGGGGAAACATCCGGGAAGGTATTCTCGGTGTTTCGCGTTTTCGGACAAATGAACCAGAGGTGAAATGTTACAGGTTCACTATGCTAGGGATGTGTGGCGGGCGAACGGGCTGCGTATCCGGATTCGTCTCGTCGTTCTGAGCAACTTCCATGTACAAAGTTTTTCCATCCGAGCTACGGTTTATTTTATATTAATTTTAAAAGGATTTTATCATTTTCTAGAATTAACAGAATTAATTTAATCCTAAAATGCATTTATGACGTCAGCATGATGTCAGCACGACATGAGCAGTCAACCAGTCAGTTGACTGGGTCAAACTGACGGGTGGGTCCCGTTTGTCATTGGCTAGACTAACTAATCATGATTAATTAGTTAACTATAAGTGATTAGGTTAATTAATCATAATTGAATAAGTTAATTAATTAATTAATATTTTTATAACTATTATTATTTTTAATTCCTTTTTTTATAAAAACTTTCAGGGGCGGGGCCCCCCTTGTCATAGGCCCCTGGGGCCTTAGCGGGTCTCGGGCGCGGTTCTCAGGTGCCAGGACCCGGCTGGGGCTCCCGAATGGGGCTGTGGGCGCCGGGTCGTCGGACCCGGGCGCGTGCTGGATGGCCGGCGGCCACGGCAGGGCGTCCGCAGCTGACCGTAGTGGGGACAGCAAGGTGAGGGGCGGTGGCCAGGTGCGGCGCAGGGCGGACGGGGCGAGCGAGGTCACGCGGGGCTGCGGAGCTGCAGGCGCGAGGCCGCGGACATCGAACGCGCGCGTGGTGACCGTAATGCACTAGTGGGGGAGCGGGGGCAGAGAGCTGCGGCCAGGGCGCGGACGTGCGTGGCCAGTATGCGGGCGGAGCGCGGCGGACGGGCGCGGGCGTCGGGACGGCCGTGGTGAACACGAGGACGCGAGCCGGAGCGCGCACGCGCAATGGGGGCATCAGGAGGGGAGTCGGACGGAGGGGGGCTCACCAGCCCTGTGGAGGTGCAAAGGCGTGCTTGGGGAGGGCCGGAGTAGCAGGGCGACGGTGCGCGATGGCGACGGGGACGGCGAGGCGACGACGTCCAGCTCGGGGAGGAAGTAGCGCGAGGGAGAGGCGGGGACGGCGCGGTCCGGCGCGACGAGGGCGGTTCTGTGGCGAGGTGGCGGCGGGACGCGCCAGGCGGCGGCATCGCGGCATCGGGAGCGGTGAGTTTCGGGCGTCGGCGCCCGAGGTTGGGGGCAATATCCCGATCCAGATCGGGAGAGGGGGAGAGTGGGGAATCGGGAGAGTGGGCTAGGGTTTACGGTTGGGTAGTGGGGGTTATGGGGGAAGCAGGGATAGGTGGGCCGGCCTGGTTCGGGAGGCCAGTTGGGCCGATTGGCCCCGTTGGGCCAGGGGGCCTACTCCCTATTTTTTATTGTTGCCTTTATGTATTCGGCTTTCTCATAAATGGCACGGTGTGTACTTATTTAGGCTATCAAAAGATTATGCAAAATATGAAACTTGGCTCATAATTTGTATTGCAATTTTTGACACTTCCATAAAAAGTTCGAGGTTATTTGGAAGAGTTTAGAATCATGTTTGAATTTAAAATGTTCATTAACATGTTGTTGGGCCACTGAATAAATTTCCAGGGGCAATTTGGGAATCCAAAAGTGGTTGGTTCCAACATGACAAATATCCAGGGATTATTTGCCGCACTTTGAACATTTTAGCTTTCATGTTTGAAAACTTTGAGTTTTGGACTTTAATTTGAAATTGAAATTTGAACCGGTTTCGAACCAACGCGAGTTTAGCAACAGTAATCAAGGTGACATGGCATCATTAGCAGAGTTTTACTGTAGCCTAATTATCCGGGCGTCACAATTCTCCTCCACTACAAGAAATCTCGTCCCGAGATTTAAGAGGGAAGTAAAGGGGGAAGGTTCGGGTTACGAAATTCTAGGGAGTGTTCTTGGTCTTGGTTGTTCTTCTCGAAGAGGTTGATCCATTACATTGATGTCTTCATTCTGCTGCCTCAGGTCATCATGATAAAGTTGTCGTCCTTTCTTCGGGAACTCCATCGTACTTACGACAGAGTAAGGGGGTATTCTGGAAGAACGGACCTCTGAACGGTTGACTATCTGGTTGATAACATCGGGGAAGGTGGCGGAAAGTAACTCTCGAATGGAAATTTAAGACAATATCGAGAGCAAAGTAAGGAGGTATCGTGGGGAAGTTTCGAGCGGGCAAGCAATCGTTCGATGCCTGAAGGGTTCTGAGCAACGGGAATAAGTATTGTGTCTGATACGAAAATAGATCACTAGGAAGGTGGCCCGCGAATTAAATACGGAGCCAAGTGTGAGGTATAACCATTAGAAACAGGGTTGTATAGAAGAGTCAGGTTTCGATCCTGTGGAACTGTGGGTTATGGGCCCACCATGTGGATTAAAAGTAGGAGGAACGGTGACATCTTGCACGGTCATGATAGCAAGACATGTCAAAGGGTAGCCTGTCGATTATATGTCAGCAACATCGTCGGTACCAAGGGCGAGGGACGAAGAGAACCATTTTCCTACTTGTTGAAACGAGGCGGACCATTAGGCAAAGTTCTCGTCCATCGATGGTTACCGAAATGTCACCAACAATAGTAACAGGGTCTTACTGACAGAGTTGTACACCGAGGTGTTTACATAAGCAGGAGAATATTATTGCTTAGATCATATAGATCACCAGAAAGGTTAAACCAAACAATGGAAAGGAAAATATGATTATCAGATTAAACAGAAGAATGGAAAGGAAAATGTGTTTAAACACATATTTCAAGGGTATATCCTTCCCAAGGACAAGCAGAGCATGATATCCATGACATGATATAATGTAGAAAAATCTTTAGGTACGGGAGAGAATTTTCATGACATTACCCATACAACGGTGTTTGGATAATTGCGCAGGAAACATTTAGCATTGTGCTTCAAATGTTCCCATTGAAAATCGGAGTACCATAGACATGCTTCGAGATAGCATTGACATGGTCAATAGGTGAAGATCAGACTTTGGAAACAAAAAGGATCCATCAGGAACAATTATAGAATAAGTCTTACAATTTCCTCATGGAAGAATAGCTAACCTTGCTAAAAGGGAAAACTTATAACAATAGGTCCTCCGGCCAGGTGTGCTAGGCATGTCATCACCCTACCGGGCCATATAAAGACCAATTTTGTGACTCTTGAAAAATGTTCCAACCATCATATCTGACCGAGATTCAGATCTGATTGGTGTCAGGATACCTCAGACTTAGGATGTCTGAGAAGAAAAAGGTGCGGCACAATTTGACGAGATGACATTGTATGATTCTAGGGAAATGAACTATGGAAGCGAGTTCCGAAACAAGAGTCCCGCAGTAAACCAACGAGAGGATGAGGAGGTGGCGGATGGAATCAGCGACAATTCATCGAGATTAACAAAAGGTGGATTTCCACAACTATGTGAACAAGGAGATAACATTTGTCAGATCAAATGGTATAATGATGTATGCTCGAGGAAAACATACACAATTTAAACATTGGTTGAAAGGGGCACCCAAAATATGGGCTGGGTTGCACGAACAACGTCGGAATGGAAATTTAGCAACCAACACACTACATTGGAATTATTATCCATTAACTCTGAAGTAACAAGGTTGCTAGAGATATTAAATTCTCATAACAGAGTTCACTCAACACGGGGACCAAGAGAAGAATGATGATGGTGAGAAGCATCACTGTATCAAGAATTTCCTAAGAGGTGGTGAAACTCTCACGACATTCTTGACATAAAAGATGGTAATACTCCAGTGTAAAGAAGAACAATTGCTGGATTGCAAGGAACTCAAGGTATAACACAAAACAAGAACAAGTTTGTGTTGGAGGAAAGGTAGTAGAGTGATCGATGATAATACTAATCATCGAGGGCAAGGATGGTCTTTCTCATCATGAATTCCATTGATATCCTGGAAGAGCTCGGAATGCTGATGATGATCACGACACATTTGTCGAGAGAATTCATGAAGATGTAATCGATTGGCGATGACATCAACTCAAGGGAATGATGAAGCAAAAAGTTATTGGAACCAGGGGCACGACACAAACTCGAAATCAAGTTTGTTGTTCAAGGCTAAATGATATGGCAAGGAAAATCGACGTAAGATTAGCTCACTGTCGAAATTTGTGCGTTGGGAAGGACCAGGTAGCACAGTTAAAATCGGCACGATAATGACATAGCTGAGCAGGCTAGGGATGACGTGATCGAGTACGAACTCGTAAGAAAAGGAGATTACTAAGAGTTGTTTAATCGTGTTGCGGACTCGATTCAGTTATCGATGTCCTTGAGTGTTTAATAACTCGGAGTCCGTGGACAATTGGAATCAATGAGAATGTAATACTTGATGGAGAACTCATAAGAAGTTATGAAGTTCCGTGATAATCTCGAGATACCAGGGGGGTAATACTCGATGGCAGATTAAAATAGAGGTGGATTGGGTATTGCTCTACAGAATTCAAGTGCTTAAACTTGCACGAGAAATGGTGTTTAAAGGAGAACATGGTCGGAACCACGATTGCAAAAGGCCAGATCCCAGATATAAGATGAACTTATACCAAGGTAATAATTAATTTAAGAGAAGCTTTTAATGATAAGATCTACACCGTGTCCATAGGCATGAACACAAAGTTCAAGGTCGACTCCCACTTCTGCAATGCATAACCTTTCATTCACTGCTCTATTAAAAATAATTTGAGTGCGAAGACCTACCTGGTGAATTACCAGAGGAGTATGAACCTTGGAAAACTTTCGGGTTCACACAGATTAAGGAAGGCATAGGTTCAACCCATCAGGGCATCTTAGGAACATATACCACAAACTTCGGAGTAAATATTACAAGCTTGAAAGAAGAGCATTGTTCAAAAGCAGATGATACAATTTACCAAAGGCATTATATACCCATGGAAAGGCTCACAAGGTTATTCAATAGGAAGGACACTGTCGGATAAAATCCAACAAAGGAACCGATGGTCCACAAGGGATCTGATGTGAGCATGGGTACTCAACCAGAGGAAGAAGAATGCCAGGAGATCTGATTATAGAAACAACTGACTAACTCAAAGTTCAAATGCAAAAGAATTATGATTTCCAACTCAGGGGGTCAGAAGCAACGCTCTGATCAAGGATGGATAAGTTGAGTAGGCTTAGGGGTACAATCGATGGCAATTTGATAGGTCGAGATCCAGCTCACGTTTAAAATGACGTCTGAGCCGGAAGAATGAATTCTAGGATATGATTGAGGATTGCGAGCATTTGCAACAAATTGAATCAACGGACTCAAAATGATAATGACAAGAGATGCCAATAAGATTACGAGACTTATGGGATTAACCATAATGCAAGCAAACAAGAATTTCAAGAGCAATAGGCTCCTGAGGATGACCGGATACTCGGTAAGTGCGAGAATTATCCGTAGGGGTATTCAGGTGACAAAGAACAGCAAGGCAGTAAGCTCAAAGGATTCTCGGAGCAGCAAAGAGAATTTCGGGGTATCTTGTAATAACAAGATCAACTGGGAAGCATTGTATGAATGGCGAGTATACGTGGTTATCCACAGGGGTTTATCGATGGAAGGGAATTGCAAAAGCGACACCATAAAGTCTCAAGAGAACATCGGAGAGTATCTTCGGATCCTTCTGGTGCAACAGACGATCATCTGTAATAAGGGGCTCTCCGGATGAAAGTGATAACGAGATCCTAATGTTAGATTTAGCAAAATTCATTTAACCCGAATAGAAGAGAGATCAGAGTCCCAGAGTATAGGCAAGGAGTAAAAGATCCTAATACCACCCAATGGCAACGTGGGCCCGTAAGCCACACAGCCATGTTAGTAAAAGTTTTGTAATGTCTAGACTCGACTTCGGCCAAGGAGTGTGGAAAGGGGGATTCCTACAGGCAGTCGGCTCTGATACCAACTTGTGACGCCCCCGATTTGACCGTACACTAATCATGCACGCAAATGTGTACGATCAAGATCAGGGACTCACGGGAAGATATCACAACACAACTCTAAAACATAAATAAGTCATACAAGCATTATAATACAAGCCAGGGGCCTCGAGGGCTCGAATACAAGTGCTCGATCACAGACGAGTCAGCGGAAGCAACAATATCTGAGTACAAACATAAGTTAAACAAGTTTGCCTTAAGAAGGCTAGCACAAAAGTAGCAACCATCGAAAAGGCAAGGCCTCCTGCCTGGGACCTCCTAACTACTCCTCGAAGCCGAACTCCATGTAGAATCATCCTCGGGGTCTCTAGCTTCTGGACTCCAGCATCTGGTTGCGACAATCCGGTACAGAAAGGGGAAAAGAGGGAGAAAAGCAACCGTGAGTACTCATCCAAAGTACTCGCAAGCAAGGAGCTACACTACATATGTATGGGTATATGTGTAAAGGGGCATATCAGTGGACTGAACTGCAGATTGCCAGAATAAAAGGGGGGATAGCTAGTCCTGTCGAAGACTACGCTTCTGGCCATCTCCATCTTGCAGCATGTAGAAGAGGGTAGATGTTAACTTCACCAAGTAGCATCGCATAGCATAATCCTACCCGGCGATCCCCTCCTCATCGCCCTGTTAGAGAGCGATCACCGGGTTATATCTGGCACTTGGAAGGGTGTGTTTTATTAAGTATCCAGTTCTAGTTGTCATAAGGTCAAGGTACAACTCTGGGTCGTCCTTTTACCGAGGGACACGGCTATTCGAATAGATAAACTTCCCTGCAGGGGTGCACCACATAACCCAACACGCTCGATCCCATTTGGCCGGACACACTTTTCTGGGTCATGCCCGACCTCGTAAGATCAACACGTCGCAGCCCCACCTAGGCTCAACAGAGAGGTCAGCACGCCGGTCTAACCCTATGCGCGCAGGGGTCTGGGCCCATCGCCCTATGCACACCTGCACGTTGCGTATGCGGCCGGAAGCAGACCTAGCCCCCTTAATACAAGCGCGAGCTTACGGTCCAATGTGGCGCGCGCCACTCAGTTGCTGACGTCAAGAAGTGCTTCGGCTGATACCACGATGTCGGGATACCCATAACTACTCCTGCGTAGATGGTTAGTGCGTATAGACCAAATGGCCAGACTCAGATCAAATACCAAGATCTCGTTAAGCGTTTTAAGTATCTGCGAACGCCGACCAGGGCCAGGCCCACATCTCTCCTAGGTGGTCTCAACCTGCCCTGTCGCTCCGCCACAAAGTAACAGTCGGGGGCCGTCAGGAACCCAGGCCCACCTCTACCGGGGTGGAGCCACCTGTCCTTTCAGCCCCCTCATCAGAATCACTTGCGGGTACTCAACGAGCCGACCCGACTTTAGTCACCACATGTGTCATGTATATAATGTATATAGTATATACCCGTGATCACCTCCCGAAGTGATCACGGCCCAGTAGTATAGCATGGCAGACGGACAAGAGTGTAGGGCCACTGATGGAACACTAGCATCCTATACTAAGCAGTAGGATAGCAGGTAAGGGTAACAACTGTAGCAACAATGACAGGCTATGCATCAGGATAGGATTAACGGAAAGAAGTAACATGCTACACTACTCTAATGCAAGCAGTATAGAGAAGAATAGGCGATATCTGGTGATCCAGGGGGGGGCTTGCCTGGTTGCTCTGGCAAGGAGGGGTCGTCTTCGATGTAGTCGAACACACGAGCATCGGCAGCGGTCTTGGAGTCTACCGGGAAGAAGTAACGGAGGGGGAACACAATAAATAACAGAGCAATCAAATGTAACACAAAGCAAGACGCGGCGATACGTTGTGCTAGGGGTGACCTAACGTAGGGATAGGTGATACCGGCGAAGGGGGGAAACATCCGGGAAGGTATTCTCGGTGTTTCGCGTTTTCGGACAAATGAACCGGAGGTGAAATTTTACAGGTTAACTATGCTAGGGATGTGTGGCGGGCGAACGGGCTGCGTATCCGGATTCGTCTCGTCGTTCTGAGCAACTTCCATGTACAAAGTTTTTCCATCCGAGCTACGGTTTATTTTATATTAATTTTAAAAGGATTTTATCATTTTCTAGAATTAACAGAGTTAATTTAATCCTAAAATGCATTTATGACGTCAGCATGATGTCAGCGCGACATCAGCAGTCAACCAGTCAGTTGACTGGGTCAAACTGACGCGTGGGTCCCATTTGTCATTGGCTAGACTAACTAATCATGATTAATTAGTTAACTATAAGTGATTAGGTTAATTAATCATAATTGATTAAGTTAATTAATTAATTAATTAATATTTTTATAACTATTATTATTTTTAATTCCTTTTTTTATTAAAACTTTCTGGGGCGGGGCCCCCTTGTCATAGGCCCCTGGGGGCCTTAGCGGGTCTCGGGCGCGGTTCTCAGGTGCCAGGACCCGGCTGGGGCACCCGAACGGGGCTGTGGGCGCCGGGTCGTCGGACCCGGGCGCGTGCTGGCTGGCCGGCGGCCACGGCAGGGCGGCCGCAGCTGACCGTAGTGGGGACAGCAAGGTGAGGGGGCGGTGGCCAGGTGCGGCGCAGGGCGGACGGGGCGAGCGAGGTCACGCGGGGCTGCAGGCGCGAGGCCGCGGGCATCGAACGCGCGCGTGGTGACCGTAGTGCGCTAGTGGGGGAGCGGGAGCAGAGAGCTGCGGCCAGGGCGCGGACGTGCGTGGCCAGTATGCGGGCGGAGCGCGGCGGACGTGCGCGGGCGTCAGGACGGCCGTGGTGAACACGAGGACGCGAGCCGGAGCGCGCACGCGCAATGGGGGCATCAGGAGGGGAGTCGGACGGAGGGGGGCTCACCAGCCCTTTGGAGGTGCAAAGGCGTGCTTGGGGAGGGCCGGAGTAGCAGGGCGACAGGGACGGCGAGGCGACGACGTCCAGCTCGGGGAGGAAGTAGCGCGAGGGAGAGGCGGGGACGGCGCGGTCCGGCGCGACGAGGGCGGTTCTGTGGCGAGGTGGCGGTGGGACGCGCCAGGCGGCGGCATCGCGGCGTCGGGAGCGGTGAGTTTCGGGCGCCGGCGCCCGAGGTTGGGGGCAATATCCCGATCCAGATCGGGATCGGGAGAGGGGGAGAGTGGGGAATCGGGAGAGTGGGCTAAGGTTTACGGTTGGGTAGTGGGGGTTATGGGGGAAGCAGGGAGAGGTGGGCCGGCCTGGTTCGTGAGGCCAGCTGGGCCGATTGGCCACGTTGGGCCAGGGGGCCTTCTCCCTATTTTTTTATTTTTGCCTTTATGTATTCGGCTTTCTCATAAATGGCACGGTGTGTACTTATTTAGGCTATCAAAAGATTATGCAAAATATGAAACTTGGCTCATAATTTGTATTGCAATTTTTGACACTGCCATAAAAAGTTCGAGGTTATTTGGAAGAGTTTAGAATCATGTTTGAATTTAAAATGTTCATTAACATGCTGTTGGGCCACTGAATAAATTTCCAGGGGCAATTTGGGAATCCAAAAGTGGTTGGTTCCAACATGACAAATATCCAGGGATTATTTGCCGCACTTTGAACATTTTAGCTTTCATGTTTGAAAACTTTGAGTTTTGGACTTTAATTTGAATTTGAAATTTGAACCGGTTTCGAACCAACGCGAGTTTAGCAACAGTAATCAAGGTGACATGGCATCATTGCCTCACTAGCGGTAGATCTTCACGAAGTAGGCGATCTCCTTGCCCTTACAAACTCCTTGGTTCAACTCCACAATCTTGTCGGAGGCTCCCAAGTGACACCTAGCCAATCTAGGAGACACCACTCTCCAAGAAGTAACAAATGGTGTGTTGATGATGAACTCCTTGCTCTTGTGCTTCAAATGATAGTCTCCCCAACACTCAACTCTCTCTCACAGGATTTGGATTTGGTGGAAAGAAGATTTGAGTGGAAAGCAACTTGGGGAAGGCTATAGATCAAGATTCATATGGTAGGAATGGAATATCTTGGCCTCAACACATGAGTAGGTGGTTCTCTCTCAGAAAATGTGTATTGGAAGTGTAGGTTTGTTCTGATGGCTCTCTCCATGAATAAAGAGTGGGTGGAGGGGTATATATAGCCTCCACACAAAAACTAACCGTTACACACAATTTACCAATCTCGGTGAGACCGAATTGAGAAACTCGGTCGGACCGATTTAGCAAACCTAGTGACCGTTAGGATTTTCGGTGGGACTGACATGCAACTCGGTAGGACCGATATGGTTAGGGTTAGGGCATAACGTAATCTCGGTGAGACCGATTACACAAACTCGGTGGGACCGATTTTGGTAATAAGCTAACCAGAGAGTTGGTCAGGCAAACTCGGTGAGACCGATTACACAAACTCGGTGGGACCGATTTTGGTAATGAGCTAACCAGAGAGTTTGCATTGTAATCTCGATAGTACCGATTGCTCAAACTCGGTGAGACCGATTTTGGTAATGGACATACACAGAGAGATTACAATCCCATCTCGGTGAGACCGAGATCCCTATCGGTGAGACCGATTTGCCTAGGGTTTGTGGCAGTGGCTATGACATCTGAACTCGGTGGCGCCGGATAGAAAGAATCGGTGGGGCCGAGTTTGACTTTTGGTTTAGGTCATATGTGGATGTGGGAAGGTAGTTGAGGGTTTTTGGAGCATATCACTAAGCACTTTGAGCAAGCAAGCCATTAAGCAACACCTCATGCCCTCTTGATAGTATTGGCTTTTCCTATAGACTCAATGTGATCTTGGATCACTAAAATATAAAATGTAGAGTCTTGAGCTTGAAGCTTGAGCCAATCCTCTGTCCTTAGCATCTTGAAGGGGTTCCACATCCTTTAGTCCATGCCACTTAATTTGTTGAACTTGTCTGAAACAAACTAGGTAAAAGTATTAGTCCAACAAGAGATATGTTGTCATTAATTACCAAAATCACCCAGGGAGCACTTGTGCTTCCAATCTCCCCCTTTTTGGTAATTGATGGCAACATACATCAAAGCTTTTAGATAAAGATATAGAGAATAGCAAGTAAAGCTTTGGAAAGACATGTAACATGCATAGGCTCCCCTACATGTATGCAACCATGTGAATATGGAATGTAGAAGCATGTGAGAGCGTAACCATGACAGAGTAGGCAATGTGTTACATGTATCTTGGATATATGCATCAGAGCAAAAGATATGAATAAGGGAAATGTACCTTCATGCCCATGAGTCCTTCTTGCAAACAGTATGTACATCAGCAAGAATTTCTCATACACATGACTATGGTGCATATACTTACCTTGTGGTCTTGAGTTGGCTAGGATGGGATGAATCTGCGTAAACAAGGTTAGATAACACAGATGCACCTACTAGCTAGAGCAAACAAAAGAAACCACAAGAGTACCAAGACTGGGATGACATGTAGAGTGAGTACTAAGTACCACGATAGATATTGACATGTCCCCAAAGAAAAAGATATGCAATGAATTTAAGAAATTTCTTTCCCTTGGATGTCTTGCTCCCCCTAAATCTAGCATGGGATACTGGGAGAAGATAGGGAACAGAAAAACAGAGCTCAAAGAAACAAAAATGAATAGAGCTAATGCAAATAAGCACATATGAACATGTCTTTCCCCCCAAGAAGACATGTGTCATCTCTCCTCTTGAACATCAAGCATCTGGGATCCTTGAAGATTACTCTTCCCTGGAGTATTCCCTCCCCCTAGAGATATGATTAAGCTTTGATGTGATCTCTCTCTCCCCCTTTGACATCAATTTCCAAGAAGGGTCTTCTGGAATTTGTCGTGAACGGGTTCGGTCCTTGAATCACAGCACAAAGCATTAAGGTAAATGTGATGCTTGCAGAGGACAAGATTCATTAAGTGGAGCTGGATCAAGAAAAAAATAGGAATAAATGGCAAAATGTTCTTCCTGTAGTGAAGTCGGTGTCACCGAGTTGGATGCTTCAGTTGCTCCGAAAATCTTCGGCTAGACCAGAAACATGAAACCGGTGGAACCGAGTTCATCACCGAGAAAAACACTTGTCACCTCAGCTCACTAGACAAATAAGATCTCACAAAGATTTGCAATGAATTTACTGAAAGATTTGCAAAGAATTGGATGCAGAAAATGCAGAACAACAGGCAAAGAAACTAAAAGATCTAGAAGAAGTTTTTTTTGAAAGGGGAAACAAATATGCATGAGACAAATGCAAGAGCACAGAGAAGAACACAAGAGAACTTCATCTAGAGGTGGCCGGTGACAAAGTCACCTATGTTAGAGTATATTGACACAGGAGTCAAGTGAGATCACTTGATCATAGGTCATACTCAGCGTTTAAGCTCAAAATGGGTTACCATTTTTCGTTTAAGCATCTTGATGTATTCACATCTTGTCGAGTTGCTTTGACTCATGTCTTGGAGTAAAGCTTCTCTAAGATGGAATAACATACCTTGGGTGGCGGTGTTGATCATGATCATGTAGTTGAACTTGTGTGAGTTGCTCAAGGTTGATGTAGCCCATCAAGAGTTGGGAGCACCCTCTGGATTTTGATTTCATCTACCTAGATGGGTTAGTTTTCGCAAGGAAGAGCACTTGTGTATCCAACATGACAATCATGAAACTCAACATAGAATTTGTCAAAGGATATGTTTGAAAGGTTTCGTGCTTCCTTGTCTTCAACCACCATTGTGTAGAGACTTGGTGATGTAGAGATTGCTCAAGATGTGAGGGAGTTGCAATCTCATAGAATTAGATTCATCCAAGTACCTACAAGGGTTAGATAACATGCAAGATGCAAATTTTCCAAGACATAAGGTAATCATCATACGAGAAATATCAAGGATTAGTCGTAAGCTCAAGTCTTGCATGTATCCAATGGAGTTCCTACTCCAAGTTTGAAGCATCAATGATGTTCAATTCACCTCTTAACCTGCAAAACACTTTCTCATCAAGTGGTTTAGTGAATATATCCACTAATTGCTTATCGGTGCGAACGTGCTTAAGGTTTATGTCACCCTTAGCAACGTGATCTCGAATGAAATGATGACGAACTTCAATATGCTTAGTTCGAGAGTGTTGCACGGGATTGTGAGCAATCTTGATAGCACTTTCATTGTCACAAAGTAATGGAACATGTTTCACATATATCCCATAATCTTTAAGAGTTTGGGTCATCCAAAGCAATTGAGCACAACATGAACCAGCGGCAATGTATTCCGCTTCGGCGGTGGATAAGGATACCGAGTTTTGTTTCTTGGAAGACCAAGACACAAGAGACCTACCAAGGAATTGACAAGTACCCGAAGTGGACTTTCTATCAACTTTGTCACCGGCATAGTCCGAGTCGGAGTAGCCAACAAGATCAAAGGAAACCCTCTTTGGATACCAAATGCCAAAATTTGGTGTATGTATTAAGTATCTCACTATCCTTTTCACAACCTTAAGATGACATTCCTTAGGAGCAGCTTGATATCGTGCACACATGCACACACTTAGCATGATATCGGGACGTGAAGCACATAGATATAATAATGAACCAATCATAGAGCGATAAACCTTTTGATCAACCGGTTCACCATCTTTGGTCAAATCAAGATGTCCACTAGTAGGCATGGGTGTAGTCATACCTTTGCATTCTTGCATATTGAACTTCTTGAATAAGTCCTTGGTGTACTTCGTTTGAGAAACAAAGGTGCCTTCCTTAGTTTGCTTGATTTGCAAACCAAGAAAGAACTTGAGTTCACTCATCATAGACATCTCAAACTTCTCCGACATTAGCTTTCCAAACTTCTCACTAAAATGAGGGTTAGTAGAACCAAATATGATATCATCGACATAAATTTGGCACACAAACAATTCACCATTAACCCTTTTAGCGAAAAGAGTAGAATCTAATTTTCCAATTTCAAAGCCTTTTCAATAAGGAACTTGGTCAAGCATTTATACCATGCTCTAGGAGCTTGTTTAAGACCATAAAGGGCTTTGTGAAGTTTGTAGACATGATTAGGTTATTTAGGATTGACAAAGCCGGGAGGTTGCTTAACATATACTTCCTCCTCAATTTCACCATTTAGAAAAGCACTTTTAATGTCCATTTGGTACAAGGTGATATCATGGTGATTAGCATAAGCAAGTAAGATGCGAATGGACTCAAGTCTAGCAACGGGAGCATATGTCTCACCATAGTCCATACCTTCGACTTGTGTGTAGCCTTGGGCGACGAGACGTGCTTTGTTGCGAACCACTTGTCCATCTTCATCTTGCTTGTTGCGAAACACCCATTTGGTACCAATGATGTTGTGGTTGTTGTCGGGCTTCTCGACCAATGTCCACACTTGATTTCTCTCAAAGTTATGTAGCTCTTCATGCATAGCGTTTATCCAGTCCGGATTCTCCAATGCTTCTTCAACCTTCATAGGTTCAATGCTAGAGATGAATGAGTAATGTTCACAAAAGTTAGCTAAACGAGTTTTAGAGCGAGTGATTCTCCCGGTTTGGATATCATTGTAGATTTCCTCGACGGGATGATCTTTAGCAATTCTTGCTCGAACTCGTGAAAGCTTTTGCTTGGTTCAGGGTGGAACATCTTCTTCATCTTGTTCTTCTTCTTGGCCTTCTTCATTGTTGACATTGTCATTCTCTCGTCGTGGTGGAGAAGGAGGTAGTTGATGTTCATCTTGGTGTGCTTCCTCGTTTTCTTCATCTTGGCGTGTCCCACTTGTGGATGCTTCCATATCAATTCTTGGTTCACCTTGTCGTGAGGTAGAAGCTTCCACTTGGACGGACGAGGTACTCTCCTTCACCTCCGTTGGACGAACTTTGCCAATAGACAAGTCTTGGATGGCTTCCGAAGGGTCTTTGTCTCCTACATCAATTGGCAATTGCTCTACTTGCGAGCCGTTAGATTCATCAAACTTCACATCTACCGTCTCTTCAACCTTTTGGGTGAAATTTTTGTAGACACGGTATGTGTGAGAGTTTGAGCCATAACCAAGTAGGAAACCTTCATGAGATTTAGGAGCAAATTTAGAACGGCGATGCTTATCAAGAATGTAGCACTTTGAGCCGAATAGTCGAAAGTATCCAACTTGGGGTTTGTTACCGGTGAGGAGCTCGTATGCCGTCTTGCCGAGTAGCTTGTGAAGATACAAGCGATTTGTTGCATGACAAGCTGTCTCAACCGCTTCCGCCCAAAAGTGTTTTGGCGTCTTGTACTCATCAAGCATCGCTCTTGCCATCTCGATAAGAGTCCGGTTCTTCCTCTCAACGACTCCATTTTGTTGAGGTGTGTACGTAGCCGAGAACTCATGTGAAATCCCTTCTTCATCAAGAAAGGTGTCCACATTTGCGTTCTTGAACTCCGTTCCGTTGTCGCTTCGAACCTTCTTGATCTTCACTTCAAATTGATTTTGGGCCTTCCTAGCGAAGCTCTTGAAGATCTTTTGGACCTGTGACTTATCATCAAGAAAGAACACCCACGTAAATCTTGAAAAAGCATCAACTATGACTAGACCAAATGAGTTACCACCGAGACTTTTGTAGGCATTTGGACCAAAAAGATCCATATGAAGTAGCTCGAGCGGCCTTCTCGTGGTCATGATGTTCTTCACGGAGTGACTTCCTCCAACTTGCTTTCCTGCCTGACAAGCACTGCAAAGTCTATCCTTGTCAAATATGACATCTTTTACTCCAAGGATATGATCACCTTTAATAAGCTTGTCAAGGTTTCGCATACCAACATGACCTAATCGTCTATGCCACAACCAACCTTTAGAAGTTTTAGCAATAAAACAGGTTCTAGGTTGAGCCTTTTTAGTGAAATTAACAATGTAAAGATCTCCGTATACCGGTAAAGACCATTTTATGATTATCTCTACGAAACACTTGGCAATCTACTTCAGTGAATAGGACGTTGAATCCGAAATCAGCAAGTCTAGATACTGAAAGTAAGTTGTATCCAAGGGATTCAACGAGTATGACATTTTGTATGGAGCTATCATGTGAGATGGCCACCTTACCAAGGCCAACCACCTTACCCTTTGAGTTGTCACCAAAAGTGACATATTTTCGAGGCCGTCGTTTTCAGCAAGCTCACGGAACATGTCTTTGTCTCCGGTCATATGATCAGTACATCCACTATCAAGGACCCATTCCTTTCCTCCAGCCATATAGCCGCGAAGATTAGCCATAAGACCAAAGTGTCTCATTGCTTTTTCGAGTTCATAGTCATCATCATCATCCTCATCATAGTATCCATGTTCAACATCATTTTGTGATGGATCAATTCCTAGAGAGGGTAATTCGTTAGATAAATGATCATCACAATGGTCATCTTTATGAATTCTAATAGCTTTGGAGATGATATCGCTAATAACTCCAACATCTCCTTTGGCACGCATGAGATCACGAAGCTCAAATAGACAATCATCAAACTTAGGATCACTAGTGTTCATCTTACTCAAGGCAATAGACTTATGGAGAATTTCATCTAAGTTTTGCAAGGAATAGTTTGGAAATCTTTCCTCAAGAAATCTCCATATAGTATAGGCACAATCAAGAGTAGGCAAACATCCAATCAAATTTCTAGGCAAGCCTCTAGTGATAAGATTAACAGTTCTAAGATTGCGAATCATGTCAATAGACTCATCAAGGGTAGGATGCAAAGGATCAACATGAGGTGCACAAGGGCTAGTAATGTACTTGTTCAAATGATATTCATTAAAGATCACAAGCATCTCATTTTTTCACTCATGAAAATATTCTCCATCAAGAATAGGCACTCTATGTCTAAGACTCCCCAAAGTAGACTCATCCATCTTCCTCCAATGGTGTTTAAACCACAGCAATGGAGACCAAAGCTCTGATACCAATTGAAAGGATCGAGAAGAGGTGTCTAGAGGAGGGGATTAGACACTAAGTACCAAAAGATGCAGTTTTTAATATCTTTAAGTTGAAATGGAGTTTTGGCACAAGTTTAACAAACACAATACATATCAAGCAAGCATGCAAAGAGTATATGAGTAGCGGAAAGTAAAGCATGCAACTTGCAAGAATGTAAGGGGAAGGGTTTGGAGAATTCAAACGCAATTGGAGACACGGATGTTTTTGTCGTGGTTCCGATAGGTGGTGCTATCGTACATCCACGTTGATGGAGACTTCAACCCACGAAGGGTAACGGTTGCGCGAGTCCACGGAGGGCTCCACCCATGAAGGGTCCACAAAGAAGCAACCTTGTCTATCCCATCATGGCCATCGCCCACGAAGGACTTGCCTCACTAGCGGTAGATCTTCACGAAGTAGGCGATCTCCTTGCCCTTACAAACTCCTTGGTTCAACTCCACAATCTTGTCGGAGGCTCCCAAGTGACACCTAGCCAATCTAGGAGACACCACTCTCCAAGAAGTAACAAATGGTGTGTTGATGATGAACTCCTTGCTCTTGTGCTTCAAATGATAGTCTCCCCAACACTCAACTCTCTTTCACAGGTTTTGGATTTGGTGGAAAGAAGATTTGAGTGGAAAGCAACTTGGGGAAGGCTAGAGATCAAGATTCATATGGTAGGAATGGAATATCTTGGCCTCAACACATGAGTAGGTGTTTCTCTCTCAGAAAATGTGTATTGGAAGTGTAGGTTTGTTCTGATGGCTCTCTCCACGAATGAAGAGTGGGTGGAGGGGTGTATATAGCCTCCACACAAAAACTAACCGTTACACACAATTTACCAATCTCGGTGAGACCGAATTGAGAAACTCGGTCGGACCGATTTAGCAAACCTAGTGACCGTTAGGTTTTTCGGTGGGACTGACATGCAACTTGGTAGGACCGATATGGTTAGGGTTAGGGCATAACGTAATCTCGGTGAGACCGATTATACAAACTCGGTGGGACCGATTTTGGTAATAAGCTAACCAGAGAGTTGGTCAGGCAAACTCGGTGAGACCGATTACACAAACTCGGTGGGACCGATTTTGGTAATGAGCTAACCAGAGAGTTTGCATTGTAATCTCGGTAGTACCGATTGCTCAAACTCGGTGAGACCGATTTTGGTAATGGACATACACAGAGAGATTACAATCCCATCTCGGTGAGACCGAGATCCCTATCGGTGAGACCAATTTTCCTAGGGTTGGTGGCAGTGGCTATGACATCTGAACTCGGTGGCGCCGGATAGAAAGAATCGGTGGGGCCGAGTTTGACTTTTGGTTTTGGTCATATGTGGATGTGGGAAGGTAATTGAGGGTTTTTGGAGCATATCACTAAGCACTTTGAGCAAGCAAGCCATTAAGCAACACCTCATGCCCTCTTGATAGTATTGGCTTTTCCTATAGACTCAATGTGATCTTGGATCACTAAAATATAAAATGTAGAGTCTTGAGCTTGAAGCTTGAGCCAATCCTCTGTCCTTAGCATCTTGAAGGGGTTCCACATCCTGTAGTCCATGCCACTTAATTTGTTGAACTTGTCTGAAACATACTAGGTAAAAGTATTAGTCCAACAAGAGATATGTTATCATTAATTACCAAAATCACCCAGGGAGCACTTGTGCTTTCAAGGAAATATGCCCTAGAGGCAATAATAAAGTTGTTATTTATATTTCCTTATATCATGATAAATGTTTATTATTCATGCTAGAATTGTATAAACCGGAAACTTAGTACATGTGTGAATACATAGACAAACAGAGTGTCACTGGTATGCCTCTCTTGATTAGCTCGTTGAATCAAAGATGGTTATGTTTCCTAACCATAGACATGAGTTGTCATTTGATTAACGAGATCACATCATTAGAGAATGACGTGATTGACTTGACCCATTCCGTTAGCTTAGCATTTGATTATAAAGGTGCTCTATAGGTGTCTCCGATGGTACTTGTTGAGTTGGCATAGATTAAGATTAGGATTTGTCACTCCGATTGTCGGAGAGATATCTCTGGGCCCTCTCGGTAATGCACATCACAATAAGCCTTGTAAGCAATGTAACTAATGAGTTAGTTGCAGGATGATGCATTATGGAACGAGTAAAGAGACTTGCCGGTAACGAGATTGAACTAGGTATTGAGATACCGACGATCGAATCTCGGGCAAGTAACATACCGTTGACAAAGGGAACAACGTATGTTGTTATGCAGTTTGACCGATAAAGATCTTCGTAGAATATGTAGGAACCAATATGAGCATCCAGGTTCCGCTATTGGTTATTGACCGGAGATGAGTCTCGGTCATGTCTACATAGTTCTCGAACCCGTAGGGTTCACACGCTTAAAGTTTGGTGACGATCGGTATTATGAGTTTATGTGTTTTGATGTACCAAAGGTAGTTCGGAGTCCCGGATATGATCACGGACATGACGAGGAGTCTCGAAATGGTCAAGACATAAAGATCGATATATTGGACGACTATATTTGGACATCGGAATGGTTCCGGGTGAGATCGGGAATATACCGGAGTACCGGGAGGTTACCGGAACCCCCCGGGAGGTATATGCGCCTTATTGGGCCCTAGTGGGAGAGAGGAGAAGGGAGAAAAGGAGGGGGCGCCCCCCAAGCCCAATCAGAATTGGAAGGGGCCGGCCCCCCTTTCTGTCCTCCTTCCTTCCCCTTCCTTCTCTCCTAATCCAACTAGGGAAGGGGGGAATCCTACTCCCGGTGGGAGTAGGACTCCCCTTGGGGCGCGCCTAGGAGGCCGACCTCCTCCCCCTCCTCCACTCCTTTATATATGGGGGAGGGGCATGATACGTCTCCAACGTATCTATAATTTTTGATAGCTCCATGCTATATTATCTACTGTTTTGGACCATATTGGGCTTTATTATTCACTTTTATATTACTTTTGGGACTAACCTATTAACCGGAGGCCCAGCCCAGAATTGCTGTTTTTTGCCTATTTCAGTGTTTCGAAGAAACGGAATATCAAACAGAGTCCAAACGGAATGAAACCTTCGGGAACGTGATTTTCTCACCAGATGCAATACAGGAGACATGGACCCTACGTCAAGCAATAAAGGAGGCGGCCACGAGGGTGGAGGGCGCCCCCCTAGGGTGCGTCCATAGAGAAGTTGGAATACATTAGGTTTAACACCAATATAAATAAAGAATGAGTTCATTACAGTACCTTGAAGTGGTCTTTTGTTTTCTTTCTCTAACGGAGCTCACGAGATTTCTGTTGAGTTTTGTGTTGTGAAGTTTTCAAGTTTTGAGTGAAATATTTTGATGGATTATGGAACAAGGAGTGGCAAGAGCCTAAGCTTGGGGATGCCCATGGCACCGCCAAGATAATCCAAGGACACCAAAAAGTCAAAGCTTGGGGATGCCCCGGAAGGCATCCCCTCTTTCGTCTACTTCCATCGGTAACTTTACTTGGAGCTATATTTTTATTCACCAACATGATAAGTGTTTTGGTTGGAGCGTCTTGTGTGATTTGAGTCTTTGCTTTTTAGTGTGCCACAATCATCCTTGCTGTACACACCTTTTGAGAGAGCCATACATGAATTGGAATTTGATAGAATACTCTATGTGCTTCACTAATATCTTTTGAGCTATATAATTTTATCGTATGAGCTTCACTTATATCTTTTGATCCATATGATTTTTGCTCTAGTGCTTCACTTATATCTTTAAGAGCATGGTGGTGGATTTGTTTTAAAGAAACTATTGATCTCTCATGCTTCACTTAGATTATTTTGTGAGTCTTTAATAGCATGGTAAATTGCCTTAATAATAAAAATATGCTTGGTATTCTAGATTTGTGAACCTCTCTTTTGAGTGCGTTGAATACTAAGAAAAGTTTGATAATTGATAATTATTTTGAGATATGAAGATGGTGATATTAGAGTTATGCTAGTTGGGTAGTTGTGAATTTGAGATATACTTGTGTTAAAGTTTGTGATTCCCGTAGCATGCACGTATGGTGAACCGTTGTGTGATGAAGTCGGAGCATGATTTATTTATTGATTGTCTTCCTTATGAGTGGCGGTCGGGGACGGGCGATGGTCTTTTCCTACCAATCTATCCCCCTAGGAGCATGCACGTAATACTTTGGTTTTTGATGACTTCTAAATTTTTGCAATAAGTATATGAGTTCTTTATGACTAATGTTGAGTCCATGGATTATACGCACTTTTTCCCATCCTTCCACCATTGCTAGCCTCTCTAATACCGCGCACTTTTCGCCGGTATCATACACCCACCATATATCTTCCTCAAAACAGCCACCATACCTACCTATCATGGCATTTCCATAGCCATTCTGAGATATATTGCCATGCAACTTTCCACCGTTCCGTTTATTATGACACGCTCCATCATTGTCATATTGCTAGCATGATCATGCAGTTGACATCGTATTCGTGGCAAAGCCACCGTTCATAATTCTTTCATACATGTCACTCTTGATTCATTGCATATCCCGGTACACCGCCGGAGGCATTCATATAGAGTCATATTTTGCTCTAAGTTTTGAGTTGTAAGAAAAATAAAAGTGTGATGATCATCATTTTTAGAGCATTGTCCCAAGTGAGGAAAGGATGATGGAGACTATGATTCCCCCACAAGTCGGGATGAGACTCCGGACGAAAAAATAAAAAAAGAAGATAAAAAAGGAAAAAAAGAAGCCATAAAAAAGAGAGAAAAGGCCCAAAGAAAAAAAAAGAAAAAAGAAAAAAAAAGAGAGAATAAGAGAGAAGGGACAATGTTACTATCCTTTTACCACACTTGTGCTTCAAAGTAGCACCAAGATCTTCATGATAGAGAGTCTCTCGTTTTATCACTTTCATATACTAGTGGGAATTTTCATTATAGAACTTGGCTTGTATATTCCAATGATGGGCTTCCTCAAATTGCCCTAGGTCTTCGTGAGCAAGTGAGTTGGATGCACACCCACTTAGTTTCTTTTGATGAGCTTTCATATACTTATAGCTCTAGTGCATCCGTTGCATGGCAATCCCTACTCACTCACATTGATTACTATTGATGGGCATCTCCATAGCCCGTTGATACGCCTAGTTGATGTGAGACTATCTCCCCCCTTTTTGTCTTCTCCACAACCACCATTCTATTCCACATATAGTGCTATGTCCATGGCTCACGCTCATGTATTGCGTGAAGATTGAAAAAGTTTGAAAAATTCTAAAAGTATGAAACAATTGCTTGGCTTGTCATCGGGGTTGTGCATGATTTAAATACTTTGTGTGGTGAAGATAGAGCATAGCCAGACTATATGATTTTGTAGGGATAACTTTCTTTGGCCATGTTATTTTGAGAAGACATGATTGCTTTATTAGTATGCTTGAAGTATTATTATTTTTATGTCAATATGAACTTTTGTCTTAAATCTTACGGATCTGAATATTCATACCACAATTAAGAAGAATTACATTGAAATTATGCCAAGTAGCACTCCGCATCAAAAATTCTTTTTTATCATTTACCTACTCGAGGACGAGCAGGAATTAAGCTGGGGGATGCCTGATACGTCTCCAACGTATCTATAATTTTTGATTGCTCCATGCTATATTATCTACTGTTTTGGACCATATTGGGCTTTATTATTCACTTTTATATTACTTTTGGGACTAACCTATTAACCGGAGGCCCAGCCCAGAATTGCTGCTTTTTGCCTATTTCAGTGTTTCGAAGAAATGAAATATCAAACGGAATCCAAATGGAATGAAACCTTCGGGAACGTGATTTTCTCACCAGATGCAATACAGGAGACTTGGACCCTACGTCAAGAAACAAAGGAGGCGGCCACGAGGGTGGAGGGCGCCCCCCCTAGGGCGCGTCCCCCTGCCTCATGGGCCCCCCGAGGCTCCTCCGACGCCCTTCTTCCTCCTATATATATCCACGTACCCCCGAACGATCAGATACGGAGCCAAAACCCTAATTCCACCGCCGCAACTTTCTGTATCCACGATATCCCATCTTGGGGCCTTTTCCGGAGCTCCGCCGGAGGGGGCAATCGATCAAAGAGGGCTTCTACATCATCCTAGCCCCTCCGATGAAGTGTGAGTAGTTTACCTCAGACCTTCGGGTCCATAGTTAGTAGCTAGATGGCTTCTTCTCTCTTTTTGGATCTCAATACAAAGTTCTCCCCCTCTCTCGTGGAGATCTATTCGATGTAATCTTCTTTTTGCGGTGTGTTTGTTGAGACCGATGAATTGTGGGTTTATGATCAAGATTATCTATGAACAATATTTGATTCTTCTCTGAAATCTTTTATGTATGATTGGTTATCTTTGCAAGTGTCTTCGATTTATCAGTTTGGTTTGGCCAACTAGATTGGTTCTTCTTGCAATGGGAGAAGTGCTTAGCTTTGGGTTCAATCTTGCAGTGTCCTTTCCCAGTGACAGCAGGGGCAGCAAGGCACGTATTGTATTGTTGCCATCGAGGATAACAAGATGGGTTTTTTTATCATATTTCATGAATTTATCCCTCTACATCATGTCATCGTGCTTAAGGCGTTACTCTGTTTTTAACTCAATACTCTAGATGCATGCTGGATAGCGGTCGATGAGTGGAGTAATAGTAGTAGATGCAGAATCGTTTCGGTCTACTTGTTTCGGACGTGATGCCTATATACATGATATACCTAGATACTCTCATAACTATGCTCAATTCTGTCAATTGCTCAACAGCAATTTGTTCACCCACCATAGAATACTTATGCTCTCGAGAGAAGCCACTAGTGAAACCTATGGCCCCCGGGTCTATTCTCATCATATCCATTTTCCATCACTTTATTATTGCTTTGCTTTTTTACTTTGCCTTTTATTTTACTTTGCTTCCTTATACCAAAAATACCAAAAACATTATCTATCATCTCTATCAGTTTTAATCTTTGCAAGTGGCCGTGAAGGGATTGACAATCCCTTTATCGCGTTGGTTGCGAGGAGTTTGTTATTTGTGTAGGTGCGAGGGACTTGAGCGTAGTCTCCTACTGGATTGATACCTTGGTTCTACAAAACCGAGGGAAATACTTACGCTACTCTGCTGCATCATCCTCTCCTCTTCGGGGAAATCCAACGCAGTGCTCAAGAGGTAGCAAGAAGAATTTCTGGCGCCGTTGCCGGGGAGATCTACGCAAAAAGTCAACATACCAAGTACCCATCACTATCTCATCTCCTGCATTACATTATTTTCCATTTGCCTCTCGTTTTCCTCTCCCCCACTTCACCCTTGCCGTTTTATTCGCCCTCTCTTTTTCCTCCTCCTCTCTTCTCTGTTTGCCGTTTTCTCGCTTCCTTCTTGTTTGCTCGTGTGTTGGATTGCTTGTTGTCACTATGGCTCAAGATACTACCAAATTGTGTGACTTTACCAATACCAACAATAATGATTTCCTTAGCACTCCGATTGCTCCTCTTGCCAATACCGAATCTTGTGAAATCAATGCTGCTTTGTTGAATCTTGTTATGAAAGATCAATTCGCCGGCCTTCCTAGTGAAGATGCCGCTACTCATCTGAATAGCTTCGTTGATTTGTGTGATATGCAAAAGAAGAAAGATGTTGATAATGATATTGTTAAATTGAAGCTATTTCCTTTTTCTCTTAGTGATCGTGCAAAAGCATGGTTTTCGTCTTTGCCTAAAAATAGTATTGATTCTTGGAACAAGTGCAAAGATGCTTTTATCTCTAAGTATTTTCCTCCCGCTAAGATCATCTCTCTTAGAAACGATATTATGAATTTTAAGCAACTTGATCATGAACATGTTGCACAAGCTTGGGAGAGAATGAAACTTATGATATGTAATTGTCCTACTCATGGTTTGAACTTGTGGATGATTATACAAAATTTTTATGCCGGATTGAATTTTGCATCTAGAAATCTTTTGGATTCGGCCGCGGCAGGCACTTTTATGGAAATCACTTTAGGAGATGCTACTAAACTCCTAGATAATATTATGGTTAATTATTCTCAATGGCACACTGAAAGATCTACTAATAAGAAAGTGCATGCGATAGAAGAAATCAATGTTTTGAGTGGAAAGATGGATGAACTTATGAAATCATTTGCTACTAAGAGTGTTTCTTCTGATCCTAATGATATGCCTTTGTCTACTTTGATTGAGAATAATAATGAATCTATGGATGTGAATTTTGTTGGTAGGAATAATTTTGCTAACAACGCGTATAGAGGGAATTTTAATCCTAGGCCTTATCCTAGTAATCCTTCTAATAATTATGGTAATTCCTACAACAATTCTTATGGAAATTTTAATAAGATACCCTATGAATTTGAGACTAGTGTTAAAGAGTTTATTTATTCACAAAAGAATTTTAGTGCTTTGCTTGAAGAGAAATTGCTTAAAGTTGATGAATTGGCTAGGAACGTTGATAGAATTTCTCTTGATGTTAATTCTTTAAAGCTTAGATCAATTCCTCCTAAGCATGATATCAATGAGTCTCTCAAAGCCATGAGAATTTCCATTGATGAGTGCAAGGAAAGAACCGCTACGATGCGTGCTTCAAAAGATGCCTTTATTAAAGCGTGTTCTTTCGATCCCTATGAAAATAAAGATGAAGATCTAAAAGTTATTGATGTGTCCCCTATTAAATCTTTGTTTTGCAATATGAATGTTGATAACGATGGGACTGAATATGATCCACCTTTACCTAGAAGGCGTTCCAAAAATTCGGAGTTTTTAGATCTTGATGATGAAATTGATAAAAGTGGGATTGAAAAAAGTAAAACCCTAGATGTTGCTAAACCCACTATTTTGGATCTCAAGGAATTTAATTATGAGAGTTGTTCTTTGATTGATTGTATTTCCTTGTTGCAATCCGTGCTAAATTCTCCTCATGCTTATAGTCAAAATAAAGCCTTCACTAAACATATCGTTGATGCTTTGATGCAATCTTATGAAGAAATACTTGAATTAGAAGTTTCTATCCCTAGAAAACTTTATGATGAGTGGGAACCTACTATTAAAATAAAAATTAAAGATCATGAGTTCTATGCTTTGTGTGATTTGGGTGCTAGTGTTTCCACGATTCCGAAAACTTTATGTGATATTCTAGGTTTCTATGAATTTGAAGATTGCTCTCTAAATTTGCACCTTGCGGATTCTACTATTAAAAAGCCAATTGGAAGGATTAATGATGTTCTTATTGTTGCAAATAGGAATTATGTTCCCGTGGATTTTATCGTTCTTGATATTGACTGCAATCCTTCTTGTCCTATTATTCTTGGTAGACCGTTTCTTAGAACGATTGGTGCGATTATTGATATGAAAGAAGGGAATATTAGATTCCAATTTCCGTTAAGGAAAGGTACGGAACACTTCCCTAGAAAGAAAATAAAATTACCATATGAATCTATCATGAGAGCCACGTATGGATTGCCTTCCCAAGACGGCAATACCTAGATCTATCCGTATCTTTATGCCTAGCTAGGGGCGTTAAACGATAGCGCTTGTTGGGAGGCAACCCAATTTTATTTTTGCTTTTGCTTTTTGTTCCTGTTAGGAAGAAATAAATTTTGTTTAGTCTCTGGTTAGATGTGTTTTTGTGCTTAAATTAGTGTTTGTGCCAAGTTAAACCTATAGGATCTTCTTGGAATAAGAGTTATTTGATCTTGCTGTAATTTCCAGAAACTTTACGCTCAGTGCCCGAATTGTTAAAAATCACCAGAACGTGATAAAATACTGATTCCAATTGATGATTATCAATAAACAAATTAGCTAGGTCTTCCTATTTTGGCTTATTTTTTTGGGTTCCAGAAGTTTGCGTTAGTTACAGATTACTACAGACTGTTCTGTTTTTGACAGATTCTGTTTTTCGTGTGTTGTTTTCTTATTTTGATGAATCTATGGCTAGTAAAAGCGTTTATAATCCATAGAGAAGTTAGAATACAGTAGGTTTAACACCAATATAAATAAAGAATGAGCTCATTACAGTACCTTGAAGTGGTCTTTTGTTTTCTTTCTCTAACGGAGCTCACGAGATTTCTGTTGAGTTTTGTGTTGTGAAGTTTTCAAGTTTTGAGTGAAATCTTTTGATGGATTATGGAACAAGGAGTGGCAAGAGCCTAAGCTTGGGGATGCCCATGGCACCCCCAAGGTAATCCAAGGACACCAAAAAGTCAAAGCTTGGGGATGCCCCGGAAGGCCTCCCCTCTTTCGTCTACTTCCATCGGTAACTTTACTTGGAGCTATATTTTTATTCACCAACATGATAAGTGTTTTGCTTGGAGCGTCTTGTGTGATTTGAGTCTTTGCTTTTTAGTGTGCCACAATCATCCTTGCTGCACACACCTTTTGAGAGAGCCATACATGAATTGGAATTTGATAGAATACTCTATGTGCTTCACTAATATCTTTTGAGCTATATAATTTTATCCTATGAGCTTCACTTATATCTTTTGATCCATATGATTTTTGCTCTAGTGCTTCACTTATATATTTAAGAGCACGGTGGTGGATTTGTTTTAAAGAAACTATTGATCTATCATGCTTCACTTAGATTATTTTGAGTCTTTAATGGCATGGTAAATTGCCTTAATAATAAAAATATGCTTGATATTCTAGATTTGTGAACCTCTCTTTTGAGTGCGTTGAATACTAAGAAAAGCTTGATACTTGATAATTGTTTTGAGATATGAAGATGGTGATATTAGAGTTATGCTAGTTGAGTAGTTGTGAATTTGAGAAATACTTGTGTTAAAGTTTGTGATTCCCGTAGCATGCACGTATGGTGAACCGTTGTGTGATGAAGTCGAAGCATGATTTATTTATTGATTGTCTTCCTTATGAGTGGCGGTCGGGGACGAGCGATGGTCTTTTCCTACCAATCTATCCCCCTAGGAGCATGCACGTAATACTTTGGTTTTTGATGACTTCTAAATTTTTGCAATAAGTATATGAGTTCTTTATGACTAATGTTGAGTCCATGGATTATACGCACTTTTTCCCATCCTTCCACCATTGCTAGTCTCTCTAATACCGCACACTTTTCGCCGGTATCATACACCCACCATATTTCTTCCTCAAAACAGCCACCATACCTACCTATCATGGCATTTCCATAGCCATTTCCATAGCCATTCCGAGATATATTGCCATGCAACTTTCCACCGTTCCGTTTATTATGACACGCTCTATCATTGTCATATTGCTAGCATGATCATGCAGTTGACATCGTATTCGTGGCAAAGCCACCGTTCATAATTCTTTCATACATGTCACTCTTGATTCATTGCATATCCCGGTACACCGCCGGAGGCATTCATATAGAGTCATATTTTGCTCTAAGTTTTGAGTTGTAATTGTTGAGTTGTAAGAAAAATAAAAGTGTGATGATCATCATTTTTAGAGCATTGTCCCAAGTGAGGAAAGGATGATGGAGACTATGATTCCCCCACAAGTCGGGATGAGACTCCGGACGAAAAAAAAAGAAAAAAAGAAAAAAAAAGAGGCCATAAAAAAGAGAGAAAAGGCCCAAAGAAAAAAAAGAAAAAATGAAAAAAAGAGAGAATAAGAGAGAAGGGACAATGTTACTATCCTTTTACCACACTTGTGCTTCAAAGTAGCAACAAGATCTTCATGATAGAGAGTCTCTCGTTTTATCACTTTCATATACTAGTGGGAATTTTCATTATAGAACTTGGCTCGTATATTCAAATGATGGGCTTCCTCAAATTGCCCTAGGTCTTCATGAGCAAGCGAGTTGGATGCACACCCACTTAGTTTCTTTTGATGAGCTTTCATATACTTATAGCTCTAGTGCATCCGTTGCATGGCAATCCCTACTCACTCACATTGATTAATATTGATGGGCATCTCCATAGCCCGTTGATACGCCTAGTTGATGTGAGACTATCTCCCCCCTTTTTGTCTTCTCCACACCCACCATTCTATTCCACATATAGTGCTATGTCCATGGCTCACGCTCATGTATTGCGTGAAGATTGAAAAAGTTTGAAAAATTCTAAAAGTATGAAACAATTGCTTGGCTTGTCATCGGGGTTGTGCATGATTTAAATACTTTGTGTGGTGAAGATAGAGCATAGCCAGACGATATGATTTTGTAGGGATAACTTTCTTTGGCCATGTTATTTTGAGAAGACATGATTGCTTTATTAGTATGCTTGAAGTATTATTATTTTTATGTCAATATGAACTTTTGTCTTAAATCTTACGGATCTGAATATTCATACCACAATTAAGAAGAATTACATTGAAATTATGCCAAGTAGCACTCCGCATCAAAAATTCTTTTTTATCATTTACCTACTCGAGGACGAGCAGGAATTAAGCTGGGGGATGCCTGATACGTCTCCAACGTATCTATAATTTTTGATTGCTCCATGCTATATTATCTACTGTTTTAGACCATATTGGGCTTTATTATTCACTTTTATATTACTTTTGGGACTAACCTATTAACCAGAGGCCCAGCCCAGAATTGCTGTTTTTTTGCCTATTTCAGTGTTTCGAAGAAACGGAATATCAAACGGAGTCCAAACGGAATGAAACCTTCGGGAACGTGATTTTCTCACCAGATGCAATACAGGAGACTTGGACCCTACGTCAAGCAACAAAGGAGGCGGCCACGAGGGTGGAGGGCGCCCCCCTAGGGCGCGTCCCCCTGCCTCATGGGCCCCCCGAGGCTCCTCCGACGCCCTTCTTCCTCCTATATATATCCACGTACCCCCGAACGATCAGATACGGAGCCAAAACCCTAATTCCACCGCCGCAACTTTCTGTATCCACGAGATCCCATCTTGGGGCCTTTTCCGGAGCTCCGCCGAAGGGGGCAATCGATCAGAGAGGGCTTCTACATCATCCTAGCCCCTCCGATGAAGTGTGAGTAGTTTACCTCAGACCTTCGGGTCCATAGTTAGTAGCTAGATGGCATCTTCTCTCTTTTTGGATCTCAATACAAAGTTCTCCCCCTCTCTCGTGGAGATCTATTCGATGTAATCTTCTTTTTGCGGTGTGTTTGTTGAGACCGATGAATTGTGGGTTTATGATCAAGATTATCTATGAACAATATTTGATTCTTCTCTGAAATCTTTTATGTATGATTGGTTATCTTTGCAAGTGTCTTTGATTTATCAGTTTGGTTTGGCCAACTAGATTGGTTCTTCTTGCAATGGGAGAAGTGCTTAGCTTTGGGTTCAATCTTGCGGTGTCCTTTCCCAGTGACAGCAGGGGCAGCAAGGCACGTATTGTATTGTTGCCATCGAGGATAACAAGATGGTTTTTTTAATCATATTTCATGAATTTATCCCTCTACATCATGTCATCTTGCTTAAGGCGTTACTCTGTTTTTAACTTAATACTCTAGATGCATGCTGGATAGCGGTCGATGAGTGGAGTAATAGTAGTAGATGCAGAATCGTTTCGGTCTACTTGTTTCGGACGTGATGCCTATATACATGATATACCTAGATACTCTCATAACTATGCTCAATTCTGTCAATTGCTCAACAGTAATTTGTTCACCCACCGTAGAATACTTATGCTCTCGAGAGAAGCCACTAGTGAAACCTATGGCCCCCGGGTCTATTCTCATCATATCCATTTTCCATCACTTTATTATTGCTTTGCTTTTTACTTTGCCTTTTATTTTACTTTGCTTCCTTATACCAAAAATACCAAAAACATTATCTATCATCTCTATCAGTTTTAATCTTTGCAAGTGGCCGTGAAGGGATTGACAACCCCTTTATCGCGTTGGTTGCGAGGAGTTTGTTATTTGTGTAGGTGCGAGGGACTTGAGCGTAGTCTCCTACTGGATTGATACCTTGGTTCTCAAAAACTGAGGGAAATACTTACACTACTCTGCTGCATCATCCTCTCCTCTTCGGGGAAATCCAACGCAGTGCTCAAGAGGTAGCAGGGCACCCCATAGACACACAAGTTGATCATTGATCTCTTAGCCGTGTGCGGTGCCCCCCTCCACCATAATCCACCTCGGTCATATCGTCGTAGTGCTTAGGCGAAGCCCTGCGCTGGTAGCTTCATCATCACCGTCATCACGCCGTCGTGCTGACGAACCTCTCCCTTGAAGCTCTACTGGATCCTGAGTTCGTGGGACGTCACCGAGCTGAACGTGTGCAGATCGCGGAGGTGCCGTAGGTTCGGTACTAGGATCGGTCGATCGTGAAGACGTACGACTACATCAACCACGTTGTCATAACGCTTCCGCTTTCGGTCTACGAGGGTACGTAGACAACACTCTCCCCTCTCGTTGCTATGCATCACCATGATCTTGCGTGTGCGTATTTTTTTGAAATTACTACGTTCCCCAACAATATACAACATTACAAAGTTATATGGAGGAGTATAACCATTAATTTGCATTGCATGGTGCCCCCAATGATATTTATTCCGCACTATGAATTTTTATATTTTTATACTATATATAAAGTTAGTCATAATAAAGAGAAACGGAGAGCATCTCTCTCCATCGCATACACCCCCTATGCGCCCCTTTCACATACGCACACAAACTATCTCCAGGTCCTCTAAAAGTACGCCCCCAGCACATTCACGCATGTTTCATCTTTCTCTCGCGATATATATAGTGACGATCATTGTATTTGAAGCGAAAACACGATACGTACATTGGACTTCAGAATCCACTCATTATGGTGACCATTTATGTTTTGTGGTTATTATACAGTCACGGGCTCACCGTACAACTCTATATTTGCTCAAGACAAGACTAGTGACCAGTTAAACGCTCCACGTGGCACCTCTAGTGTTGCATCACATTATCTCACTACCATTGGACCCACCTGTCGGCGTGTATAAGAATGAAAACAAATGATAAAAAAATATTGGACAGTGGTTCGAAGTCATGACCGCGGGCACATCGGACAAGGTGACTTTGTATTGGTATGGTGAGCTGTCTGTTTTAACACACAGGAGCTGGTGTGGTGATTATACACACACGCACGCATGCCCACGAACTACATGCACACAACACTCACACGAACACGCGCAGCCACGCACGCACGCAACACTCACACGTACACACACAACCATGCACGCACGCGACACTCACACACACACATGCACGCATGCATGCACACACCACACGACCAACACACACTCTCACGCTCAAGTGATCAACCTACACGCGCATGCGCACACATCAGGCCCTGACAGACACATACACAACCAGGTGGTTCCCGCACACGGGTTGGAGTCTTGTTGCGCCTGCGTAAATTTGTGTTTATCTAACCTTTTTCCTATGCAACTAGTCAACATAGTGCCACACAGACTATTTGGCCGGTCAACAGAGTGCAATCCGATGCTGAACGGTGAGCAAGTGACTGTATAATCACCGCAAAACATATATAGTGACCGTAATAAGTGTATTCTGAAGTCCGGTGACCGTATTACGCTTTTCGCTTGAAATACACTGACCGCCCGTGTATTTATCTCTTCTCTCGCTCTCTCCATGGAGCCGAGTAGGCCAACATGCCAGCGCCTAAATTGGCGCACGCCACCCCATTATTGCTGTACTGGTTTTGTAAGAGCGAACAAGCATTCACGTCTACTATACAACACCCACTTTCATAAATGTTCTAGTCCCTTTCGCCGACATGTGGGACATCAAGCAACCGGGTCCGCGTGCCATACCTAAATAACAGTGCAGAGCAGCAGGGGTGAAGCACCCTAGTCATGGCGCCAGCGTAGTAATGAGCAATGAGGCGTCAAATCACAAAGTTGCACCTTTCCCGCAGTTAAGTTGGAGGGATGAGGTAATAATGCTACAAAAAAGAAGTTGGAGGGACGAAGCAACCATCATTTCACTCGTTGCTAAATCCGCTTCTCCCTCATCTTCTTCAAGTTAACCACGTGTTGCTTCTATCGTTGTTCTGCCTCATGTGGGATGCGGATCGGCTTGGTAGAGCACTAACACGCGGGACCGCATGTTAGCAAACCACTAGGCCAACATCCTCTAAAAATAAGAAACCTCCCCCGGCATCCGCGCGGCAAAATCACCTCCTTTTTACTAATCTTGATACTATAATTTTTTAGATCAATATAATCGAGATTTGTATAGATAGCACACAGGAGCAAAACCAAGTGGTACAATTAAGGGCATCCACAATGTGTAGCCAAATGTGAAAATAGCTTTTGGCATCGATGGGAACCATTGTGGATGGTGCTTCCAAAGCCAAAAAGATGGAACCGAAGCTCCCTAATTGATTGATTGAAGGAATAAAAAAATGCAACCTCTCCCCTCTTTCTCCCGTGCTTGGACGCATGTACAGTATAGAGCACATAGTCTACTCCCCTGTCCCTTCTATCACAAATCAAAAAGCAGTGAGGCATCAAATCACAAAGCATGAATGAAGCAACCATCATTTCACTCTTCGCTTCTCCATCGTCCTCTTCGAGAAACCACCTTACCGCACTAAGCTGGACGAATGACGCTATTGTGTAGTACTAGTACATTTACGCGTCCTTTGGTTCAACGGACTTCCTGGATGCAAATAAGGTAGTTGTCTTGGCTTGCAGGCGACACTTGCAAACGACTTACCGTGGTCTCCCTCAATGGTGTTCTCCATCGAACGCACTTCGCCAAACCACAACGTTCGAGATATCATCGACGTCACCGCAGTGGGGAAGGAAGTAAAATAGTTACTACCTCCATTTTTTGCACACTAGGCCAGTATCAAGATTACAATTTGCAGAAGGCCACTAACAGTAATCGAGGCAAAATTGATGGGGTTTGCCTCGTACTAGCAACTAAGGACATTAATATACCCTTGCATGCATGCGGAGGTGAGAAGGTTGGTTTGCATGGCCCTGCATTAATCAAGTGATGAGGAGTGAGATGGTTAGCTCTTTGTGCATTGGAGAAAAATACGCATTAATTGACACGTCAAACGAGGATTTGTATCGATCAATCCCGCGAAGGAGAACCCCGCCTTTCTTTTTTAACACAAGTAGTACTCCTACGTATGTACTTGTATCCTATTTGGGTCTTCCTCTTCTGCCGTTCCTTCAGTTACGTGTCCAACACCCTAACCTGCTGGTATTGGGATTCCTCGACTAACCAAATAATCAGTGTAGTTGCATTCCCCCAAATCAGCAACTTCCCAGAAATACAAACCACACGAATCTTCCCTTTTCTGCACGAATCAATTTGGAAGATCATCAACCAAACTATTAAAAAAATCAGCAACTGAAAGCAGCGGAACAACACTTAAACATATTATTACCCCATGATTCGGGCATTTGTAGAAGACTCGGCCAGGGTTGAGGATTGTGGTTGAGATGCGACGGATGACTCTGCATGATTTGCAGCAGTGGCACCACACCAACGGCAGCGGGTTGCGACACTACAAAGAAAATACACTTCCGTGATGATACGTGTTTGTCACAGTAGGTCACGTTTTCTGTCATGCATGTACATCTATGATGATTTTATAACAGAATCAAGATAGTCATACCTATGCTGTCGTAGAAGTGTTCCATGACATTACCAAAATTATCATCACGGAAGTGTCCACTTCCATGACGATAAATCGCGTGTCACGGAAGTGCTTTTGTCAAGGGTGACCGACACATGGCATCCACCGTAACGGGTCGCCGTTAAGCTATCGGGTTCCGGTTTGGATCCGATAACCCGTTAACAGCCCGGACCAATGGGGATTTTCCACATGTAAAATTCTCATTGGCCGGAGGAAACACGTGTTGGCTCACCGCTGGGACAGATGTCATCCACTGATTGGACAGGAGGCGCCTATAATAGGTCAACACATGGCATGACCCAACAGTGGCCCGTTCCTGTGAAAAGGCCGGCCCATTTGACTTGGTCAAAAGGTAATGGGCCGGCCCACGGAAAGCCTGTTAACGACCTATTCGTATATAGCCCATTTACGACCCGCTAACTCACGACCCGTTATGGCCTGTCGGAATTAAGCCCAATAGCTTCATCTGGGCCGTCCATTATGATTCCAGCCCGTTGTAACTTCCGGCCCATGTATGACCCATGATGTCTTTCGACCCATATGAGGCCCTTTGTTACTCTTGGCCCATTAACGGCCCATGGTGAAACTGGCTCGTAATGAACAGTGCACCCACTTTATACCCATTAACGGCCCATTATTCCATTGGGCTGTTTCCAACCCGTGTTATCTTTTGGCCTTCTCAGGGCCAATTTATTCTTGGGATCATTTCCAGCATTCAGTTACTTACGGCCCGTTACTGGCCTTTTCTGCTTGTGTGCCAAATCCAGCCCGTGGTTACAATCGGCCCGTTTGTTGACCGTTAATCCATTGGGCCATTTTCATGATATGGCCGATTAACGACGGCCCGTTATGGTCGCCCCATGAACAGACGATTCCAACTCTAGTCCGTTTACGACCCATAATGCGGTCTGTTATTGGCCCATGTTTGGCCGATCGATCATACGACCCGTAGAAGGCCCATTGATGCTACGGCCCGAAGAAGGCCCATTGTTTCTACGACCCTTAGAAGGCCCATTGTTTCTACGGCCCGTAGGAGGCCCAGGGTCACTACAGTAAATATGTAGCCCATGGTTATTGTGGCCTAGTTTTAAAAAATAGGTTATTGCGGCCACTAGCAAACCGCGGAAAAAGAATTGCACTGACTACAAGCAAACAAATAAACAAGACAACAAGGAAATAAATAAGCAAGCAACTTACGCTAGGCTATCACGACTATTACACATATTACATCCATTGGGCATCAAAGTTCGCCACCAGTGCAAATATAGGGAAGAAAGCAGCATATCACATACACTGGTTGTCAAAGTTGGCGACCAGTGCAAATAAACGCCGCAGCAAAACAAGTCCAAAACTGAAACCACTTCAGAAGAGCTCAAGAAACAATATCCTGGCAAGATGCTTAGCGAGCTTATTAACTTTCTCCTGTTTGGTGCTTAAATCCTCCAGCACTTGCTGTTGCACCAGAAAGTACGCATCTAAATTCTGCAGGGACTTCCTCAGTCCTTCGGCTTCCTGTCGCATAACATCTGATTGATGTCTTTCAACTTGAAGTTGAGACTCAAGAAGCCGAACTGATTCAGGCAGCGAGTTCGAAGAGCTGGTGCCAGCAGTAGTATCCAGTAACTCGAACACTACATCAAGACTGGACTTTGGGGTTGTCTCAGTGTCTTCAATATAGTTTTATCAGCTTTCTTGGAGACCAACAGGGATGTCTCACTATCTTGAACCTTACCTGCATTACTTCCTTTACCATTGCATAACAGGGTACTCTTCTCCAATATTTTATCCGCGTTCTAAAAGAGAAACAAACAAACACATCACAGGTTTACCATGTTGTATATGAAACTCATTTTGGTAAACCATTTCAGTAGTAAGGTGGACAGGATAACAACATGAAACAAACATATATCTATATAGTATGGTCACTGTATGGTCTATATCATTCTAGTTTATGTTGCCAAATCAAGATAGAGACAGTTCAAATCATATCTATTTAAGACAAAGCAGCATAGACAATATATAAGTGTGGGAAAATACACAGCAATAACAACACTTGTAATGTGCATGGCATGAGAACATAACTATTTATTCAATTGAAACTGAAATCAACATAGAGCAAACACGTTAAAGAAACAGGTTTAAAACATACCTGTTGTGCCACTTGAGTTTCAATTGCATTCTTCAAATTTAAAATTAGTTGGTATGAGTAAATACAATGATGCAAGAGCAAAGTAGTATGAACCATAGCTACGGAACCTGACCTGAGAATAATTCTTCTTCTGCTTTAAGTGTTGACTTGGGGTTCGGAGTGGTGGTCCTCGTGCTTTGGGCACTGCAGTTGCCTTACTAACTGCTCGTGTTTGGGTGCTCTGTGGTGGAGACGGTGCTGTGTCAATTGGAACTAGGTTACTATCTGCTGCGGTTGGGGTTAGAAGGGGTGTAGCTGGTTCTCTGTCCAACTGGATAGGGGTACAATCTGCGTGAGTCTGGGTTATGTGTGGTGGGGCTGGTTCTTGGGCAAGTACAACCGTGGTTCTATCTGCATCGACAGGTAGCACAATCTTTTCTGAAGACTGTGTTTTTACTCCCACAGATACTGCCATCACCCCCTCCAATTGAAATGGCTGATAAACAAGAAAAGGAATTGAATGTACATACATTTTAAGATAGACAGGTGCAATGGATAGTAGGGAAGAAAACAGGGCATGAAATAATTCACATTTATGTTGTCTAACCAAACAGAATAGCAGCACATAATTTCACATATATGATGGCTAATTAAACAGGATAGCATGACACAATTTCACATGTATGATGGCTAACTAAACATGATAGAATGACATACTTCAAAATATGATGACTATGTAAACAGGATGACATGATATAACTATACGATGTGTCTATTAAAGTGGTTGGCATGCCATAAATCACAAACATGCCGTCGATGGAAACATGATCGCATGATATAATTCACGGATAGAATGACATAATTCAAAATATGATGACTATGTAAATAGGATGAGATGATATAACTATATTATGTCTTTAGAAAATGGGTTGGCATGCCATAATTCAGATACATGCTGTCTATGTAAACATCATGGCATGATATAATTCAAATATATGATTTATATACTAAGCAAGTGAGCATAGGGCAATCGCATATATGATGTGTCAACTAAGGAGATGGCATTCAATATTGTGTATATGATGTAAAAACTAAGTATTGCAATACAACATATGCATGATATGAGTAATACAACCCTGCCAAGTTTGAGCATACACCTCAGGGGGATAATAGGACTGGTCATCTGCCTCTGAATCCTCCTCTGAAGAGCTATCTGTAACCAGCAAGATATCTGCTTCAGCAGGTAGCATTGTCTTCTCTGAAGACCTTGTTTTCACTCCAGATTTCTCCATCACCAATTCAAATGGCTGATGCACAGGAAGAGCAGTTGAATATACAAACATTGTCGACAAATGCAATGAGAAATACAAAAAAGGACGACATGATATAATTTACATATATGACGCTTGGCTAAACAGCATGGCATTGCATAATTCACATATATAATGCCTTGCAACAAGATAGCATTGCATAATTCACATATATAATGTATTGCAACAAGATGGCATTGCATAATTCACATATATGGTAATAAGACAGTAAACAGGCGGCATTCACACAAAGCATGTCTAAACTAAGCAAATGACATAGCAATGCAAGATACCATATGCACGATATGAGAAACATAACCCTGCCAAGTTAGAGCATGCACCTCGGGGGGGGGGGGGGGAAATAGGACTGGTCATCTGTCTCTGAATCCTCCTCTGAGGAGCTATCCGTAACCAGCAAGACATGCGCTTCGTTAGATAGCATTGTCTGCTCTGAAGACCTTGTTTCCACTCCAGATTTTTCCATGACCGTGCCGAATGGCTGATGCACAGGAAGAGTAATTGAATGTACTAAAATTGTTGACAAATTTATTACGTAATAAAAAAATGATGGCATGATATAATTCACATATAAGATGACTGGCTAACCAGGGTGGCATTGCAAAATTCATATATATGATGCCTGGCTAAACAAGATGGCATTGCATGATTCACATATACGATAAAGAAGCTAAACAGATGGCATTCACACAAAGCATGTCTAAACTAAGCAGATGACATATTTGATGTATAAAGTAAGCAATGCAAGGCACCATATGCATGATATTACCAACATCAGCAAGCCAAGTTAGAGCGAAGACCTCAGGGGGTAAATAGGAGTGGTCTTCTCCTTCTAAATCCCCGCACCCCCAGAACAGTCATCTTCCTCTTGATTACAATCCGAAATGGGTGGAGGGGGGCTGCCTTTGTGCCCACCATGGAGCAACGTTTTGCATGAAATTTTATTGCCACACAAGGCTCGTCTCTTCTGCTCTACATGTTCAGTTCCATTGTGTACAATAACTGACATGCATAGGAATAAAACATAGTGAGATTATGTAAGGAGTGCATGCACAAATCCAGAGTGATGGTAGCAAACTGTGGATAGACCCAAAACCAATGATAGCTGGCAGATAATAGCTTTAATTAAAAATACAGATTATGGCTCCTTTAATGTTTGTTTGCACCCAACCTGAAACTCATAGTAGACACCCGAGATTAACTAGATAGCACTGATTGCTGCCCCAATATGTACCCCACAACCATTTAAAAACTCAAGTTTCAGCATTAGTTCGGACCTGACTCGGAGTCTAATAGGTGAACACGACGATAAGTAGCATGTCATCATATTAAGCGATGCATAACGTAAGCAGACACGGAAGAGTGCGACCTCTCTTGCGGACCCGTGTAGTCCTCAAGGTCATCTGCTCAGTTGGTGATGGTAATGCAGTTGTCGTGGCTGCCGGCGGCGGGGAAGAAGATTTGAGGCGGTGAAAGACAGTCTGGAGAGCGGATCCCTGCTGTGGTGAACCCTTCCATCGTTGGAGCAGCTGAGGTGGGGTGGAACACAGCGCAACAGGAGCGGTACAAACCACACAAGGTTTTCTTTGACACATATCTGTAACAGAAGTAATTGTGTAAGGGCTTGTTTGAATTTGAGGATTCTAACAATGCAGGGATAGGAAATACACATGAATAGGATAGGAATGCATGTGCAAAACAGAGAATTTAAAAACATAGGATTTCTGCCAATCTGGGTGTTTGATTCACAAGAATTGGAAGATCACAGGATGCAAATAAGCATGGTGAGATTAAGTCAAACCACAAGAAAATGTATGGTTATAATGCTATTATGCTACTATCTTTTAGTATTGTGCTTCATGAATAGGAATTTGCAAAAGGAGGACAAGTGGATACAAAAATTCCTACGGTTTTTCTTTCAAGGAGACACTAAAGGAACAAATCCTACAGTTTTCCTTTGCTCCATTCCTTTGAACCAAATGCATGAATAGTATTACCATAAGAAACTTTCCAATTCCTATGTTTTTCCTTCACTTTTCCTTTCAAGCACTGGCGATTCTAGTAGGCAGGCTTGAGCAAGGAAAAGCCTACACTCAAAAATTGTTTTTGTGCTACTTCTACTACTTTGGACCCAGGCCACTGCCCTACTAGCTCAACTCCTAGGCCCATCGGCAAATGCACAGCTCAAACGCATAGAGATAAATAATGATGGCGTTCAAGAGAGTCCATCACGGATAGCTAAGTTTCCTGGTACCTCACTGCTTGTCATATAGTAGGAGAAACTAATCGTATTTCACGTTACTATGTGTGCTCAGTGGACAATATATATAACATGTAGAGTAAAAAAGAGATGCAACAAGTGTACAATCTCTTTGGCGAAGCCATGCCAACCTCAGCGTGATTGGGTTGGTCGGTGAGGATGCTCCGGCTGACTTGGCTGTCGGAGGAGGGGAAGAAGATCTTAGGCGTCTAGAGATGGAGCCCGGGGTACTGCTCCGCTGTGATGGAGGGTTTCGTTGTTGGAGCAGCTCCGGTGAGTTGTACGACGCCAAGGCTGAAGCAGGACAAGGGAGACAACGTTAACCTGAGTGGAATTCTAATAGCATCTCCAATAGATGACGTAAAATACATAACCACAAAGTGCTAGATGTAAAATACATCAGCCGCTCATCTCTGAACTTAGCTGTCGAAACTGAATTTAACCGTCGAAACTGAACTTAACTGTCGAAACTGAATTTTGCTATCGAAACTGAATTTTACTATCGAAACTGAATGCACTAGTAGCAGAAAAGTAGTAGTACCAGCAGCAGTGCCCGGAGCAGCAGCGCGTGCGAGAGCCGGGGCAGTTGGTCGTGTAGCAGCATCAGGGTGAGGCTACACGTCAGTCGACTGACTTTTTCATCTCTGGTCAGTCGATTTTCCAGCCGCTGGATATGAAATCCAGGGCCTGCAGTTCATCTTCAACCTCCACCCCCCTGAGCCGCCAACAACCACCGGCCAAACCGCCGCCCCCACCGCCTGCGGCTGGTGGTGCGCCGCCCGCCCGCCCCAAAACCACTCCCCACTGCCGGTCCGCCGCTGCCCCGGCCATCCCTCTAGCCCCCCCCGTGCCGAGCTTTTTCTTCAGTCGATCGATGTGTGGAGTAATAGTGGTAGATGCAGAATCGTTTCAGTCTACTTGACACGGACGTGATGCCTATATTGCATAATCATTGCCTTGGATATCATCATAACTTTGCGCTTTTCTATCAATTGCTCAACAGTAATTTGTTCACCCACCGTGTTATTTGCCTTCATGAGAGAAGCCTCTAGTGAAACCTATGGCACCCGGGTCTATTTTCCATCATATTAGTTTCCGGTCTACTATTTTGCAATCTTTTATCTTTAGATCTATAAACCAAAAAAACCAAAAATATTTTATCTTTTGTTTAGTTCTATTTATCTATCTCTATCAGATCTCACTTCTGCAAGTGACCGTGAAGGGATTGACAACCCTTTATCGCGTTGGGTGCAAGTGTTTGATTGTTTGTGCAGGTATTGGTGATCCGCGCGTTCTTCTCCAACTGGATTGATACCTTGGTTCTCAAACTGAGGGAAATACTTATCTCTACTTTGTTGCATCACCCTTTCCTCCTCAAGGGAAAAACCAACGCAAGCTCAAGAAGTAGCATTCCTCATTCTCGTTGGAGCTGAGTTGAGGTATATCCCCGACCGCGCTCTCATCCAGAGACACAAAATTTTATTTGGGTGCTCTGAAAAGCTTCTTATAAGAATTGGAGATGTACAGTTTGAGGTTCTCATGCCCTATAATTGTACCCTAATCTTGTTCAAGTTGAATAATTTTCCTTTTTCTATGTTTCCCATTAGCCATCAGATGAAAGAATTGGGTATTATCATCCCCTTGGACAATCTGAGATACCTTCGATCTAAGTGCCCATTTCATCTCCTCCTCTCGCAGAAGAGCTTGTAATTTTTTTCTGCCTCATTCTTAATATTCCGGTCAGACATATTAAGAAGTGTGGTTTCCACTCTCAAATCTAGCTCATTAATATTTCTATCAGTCTCTCCTTTTCAACTTTATATAAACCACTTTGATTATTGGCCCATCCTTTCAAGAACTGGCGCAACTGTCTAATTTTGTTTTGCCATCTATCAATACTTGATACCCCACCCAACTCCTTGGCCCATTCGACTGCAATGAGATCAAGGAAGCCTTCCCTCTCGAACCATCCTAATTTGAAAGAGAAATTATTTCTATTTCCCACATGTGTCGCTTCCCTAGAATCGACCAACAGTGGAGTATGATGAGGAATAGCCCTTTGTAGGGCGTGAACCGTTACCAAAGGAACTTGCTATTCCCACTCAAGACTAGTGAGAACCCAGTCCAATTTCTCATAAGTAGGTACTGGTAAAGACTTAGCACATGTGAATTGTCTCCCAGTGAGGTCAATCTCCCCCAAATCAAGGCTTTCAATGATCTATTAAACATGAATGACCATCTCCCATCGAAATTGTCATTATTTTTTTGTCTTGTCTTCTAATTATATTGAAGTCTCCTACCACCTGAATGGGAAGCCTTTCATCACCACAAATTGTCACCAAATATGCAAGGAAATCCGGTTTAAGCTCTGGCTGGGCCGCACCATATATGGCCACCAAAGCCCATCTGAACCCATCAACTTTCGGCCGCACACGAAATTTGACAGTAAAATCTCCATAAACCACATTCAGTACTTCAAAAAATTTGCACTTCACCCCGAGTAGGATCCCACCGGACCGACCCCTTGGAGGTAAACAGTGCCAATCATATTCAACCCCATTTGAAATGGTGCTTAGGAATTGCGAACTGAAAATATATCTACCTGTTTCTAATAAAGCCATAAAATCCAATTTAAGCTCTATCGTGGTTTCTCTAAGGAATCTTCTTTTAGCCAAGTTCGCTAGACCTCTGCTATTCCAAAAAATCCCTTTCATATATCATCGTGGAATTTTTTCTTTTGTTTTACTCTTGCACTTCTATGCACTGCCGATGTAGGATAAACCTTCCTCTTCCATGTTCTTTTTGGTTTATCCTTCACCACCTCTGCATCGTCGTGACCAATGGCAGTGGTAGAACTGATACCTGTTTGCAAAGGGGCCATATACCCCTCTGAAACTGCATCCTCGTCCTCATTTTCTACTCCCTCACTACAAAATAAAGACACATCCGTGACATTTTGGGACGACTGTTTTTTTCTGTCATGCTTATGACACTTCTATGATGATAATTGTGACAAAACCCTGTATCATCATAGATGTGGTGGGATCCGACTTCTATGACAAAAAATCATGACAGAAAATGGGCTTTTTGTCCTGGGTGGGCCGGAGATGCAGCTGCATGACATTCTTTGGGCCGTCCATGACGGAAAAAATCATGGTAGAAGCAAGGGCGAGGAAAATATCGGGGAGTTCCTGGTTACGGTGGGTGGTCGGGGCCGAGCGATGCACAGAGAGATTTGCGTGTTTCTCTCATACACGTACGCGCGTGTGTGCGATGCGTTGCGCTCTAACTGAACCCGAGCGAGGCGTTGGGCTCTAACTGAACCCAAGTGATTGCACTAGCTATGTTACCGAACCCCGATCGATCCCTTGCTGTTAACTAGACCCGAATGATTCCTTTGCTACTGCTGCTAACTGAAGCCGATCGAAGCCGCCTCTTGATGAAAAGTCCCCGGTGGGGGTTGGATGAATAGTTCCCGGTGGGGGTTGGATGAACAGGATCCCGTGGTAGTAGAGGCCGTTGCCGCTAGATGAACATGACCCTGATCGAGGAGGTGGGGGTGGATGAACAGTAGCCGGTGGAGGGACCCTGTGGAGGGCTGATTGAATAGGACCCTGATGGCTACTACACAACTTTATTCTTGTAGACACGTGTTGGGCCTCCAGGCGCAGGGTTTTGTAGGACAGTAGCAATTTTCCCTCAAGTGGATTACCTAAGGTTTATCAATCCGTGGAAGGCGTAGGATGAAGATGGTCTCTCTCAAACAACCCTGCAACCAAATAATAAAAAGTCTCTTGTGTCCCCAACACACCAAATACAATGGGAATTTGTAGGTGCACTAGTTCGGCGAAGAGATGGTAATAAAACCGTAGTAATTGTCACGACCGGTTTTTCAATAAAATAATTATTGAGAGACCAATCCCTTTTACGGACCAGCGAGGAAGAATTCCTTCTCACTGGTAGACAATATCTTGGTCACAGAAGAAAAATACCAGGGGTACTAATTATAATATAAGGTTGAGCAGAGGCTGCCCAACAATTTATTACATGCACGCCGCTAAAACAAAACGGCGGATAGGGTGGCAACTACTAACTCACGACAATAACGGTGGTGGAAATATCACCGCGAAGCGAGTGATATGATTCCAGAAGACTACAGCTCTTCGAGCGTCGGAGTGAGGCTCGAGGAGACTTATTGCGGGTGGCGGAAGCGTATACAATACAAGTGACCAATATCCGGGATCGCGCAGGACTGACTGGGACTCCTCTAGGCGTCGGACGCGCTATCAAACTCTTCATCCAAGAGATCGCCTTCGTCAACATCTGGCCAAATCAACAAGCCAGGTGAGTACTATGAAAGTACTCGCAAGACAGTTCGGACATAAGGTATAACAAATGTAAACATGAAGCATATGAACAAGTTAACTGGTGCGATTAGACATAACGGTAATAAATACTGGGTGCCAAGCGAGGGTCTGGATGACGCCTCGAGCGGAAACTGCAGAATAGTAATACTGGTGCCAAATGAGTGTCTGAAAGACTCCTCGAGCGGAAAATGCGGAATATTAATGCGGGTGCCAAACGAGTGTCTGAAAGACTCCTCGAGCGGAAAATGCGGAATAATAATGCGGGTGCCAAACGAGTGTCTGAAAGACTCCTCGAGAGGTAAATGCAGAATAATAATGCCACAGCCGGGCGTCGGGGCGACACCACATAAAGGGCTTATAATAGAAAGTAAAGACAGTGCATGCCGCAGTCGGACGTCTGAGCGACATCACATACAGGGCTTATATTGAAAGTGAGAAACGAGTACATGCCACAGTCGGGCGTCTGCGCGACGTCACATAAAGGGCTTATATCACATCTCATTCATAAACAGTTCGGGAACATAGATTATCACAAGCATGAGACACAAAATAAAGTTAGTCCATCCACAGGAATAACAATAAATCTGAATTTTACCACTTGAGCTTGTTCACCGGGGACAAGTTTTTCACACGGATAGATATGGATATAATGTTCTCATTACTTGATCATGGAAACGATGATTTGGAAAGAATTGACTCTGCAGAGTTTGTACTTAACCACAGCCAACGGATTTCAGTAGTCACGGGGACTAGTTCCGTCTACGGTGTTTTGGAAGAAACACGTCTAACCAGTACACACCCAATTCAACCATCCGAAGCCAGGGATCACCCTCGGCAACGTTCAAGAAAAACCTTGAGACGGGGAGGCTACAACCTCGCGTAGCATGGGATCAAATTTCTATACGCGCGCTTTAAGGGGGTGCCCCCCTCTCGGTCCCAACCGGAAACACCCATGCCCCCTGACCGGATGACTGGCTTTAATCCTGGGCCAAGGTACCATCATCCCGGCCTCTCTGTTTGGTGTGTACACGGAAAGAGGTTACCAACTTACTAAACCGCATCCTGGCAATGAGACATGTGGTAGCACGGAAAGGGGAAAGAACGGTAACGCGGCTCCAACCACGTTAACGTCGGAGAAAGTCGGATGTCGCAAGGCTGGCATGCTACAACAGTACCACCTTGCTGCCATTCATGTCACCACATGATTTGGCCATCTCTCATCAGAGATCATCGCAACTTTGGAACATGCGGAAAAAGATCGATAACGTGGCTCCAACCACGTTAACGTCGAAGAGAGTCGGATGACGCAAGGCTGGCATGCTACAACAGTACCACCTTGCTGCCCTTCATGTCACCACATGATTAGGCCACCTCTCATCAGAGGTCATCGCAACTTTGTAACAACTGGGTCGTTGCCTTACAAGCAACGAGGTATTTACCGACACTCATATGCCACGCACAAACTCTCACGTGAACATGTAAAACATCTGTCATATCAAATGTTCAAAACATGCTTGCCTGGTTCGGAGAAGTCGGAGTCTAGTTCGGCGAAGTTCGCGGCTCCGTCACCTCTCCCGGAACCTACGGCAATCACGAAACGGGTACTAACGTGAAAACCAACACATACACAGAAACTTTTCCAAATATTTTTCAAATAAATCCCATAAAAAACTAGACAAAATTTGAAGACTGTCAGAAAAAGAATCACTCAAAAATACCTTTTTATCAAAAAGTTATAAAGGTTTCTGTCCAGGGACTTATCTGTAATGAAACAGAAAAGTTCCAGGGTTTTAACTGAGAAAACAGAAAACACTTCGGCTGGGAATGCGCAAGCGCAAAGGAGGAAACGTATTCTGCCTGAAGGCGCCGAAAACGGTTCGCGAATAAAAGAACAGAGGCTGACATGCGGGGTCCACATGTCAGGTTTGAAAAGCTCGCCGGCGCCCGAAGACTGCGGTGGACGCCGGCGTCGAACCACGGCGAGATAGAAGGAACGGAGGGTACCAAGAGCTTCAGCGTCCTCTTCCGCGTCGGTGGGTGGTGGACACGTCCAACGGGGAGCACCACGTCGACGGCGACACTTTCTCCGGCGGACGGCGGCTCGGGTGAGGATGGGGAACTCCGGTGGAGGGCTGCAAGCTTCAAATTGAAGTGCGGGTCAGAAAGAGGGGTGCATGGTGAAGCTACTGGTAAGAGAATGGAGGCGGAGGAGCACACACGGGGGCCAATCGGGCTGGCTCCCGTGGCGGGTCGCGGCGGCCGGAGTCGAGGAAGGAGACCTCCTCGGGGCTCTTCCAGTGGCTCGGCGTGCTCTAGGGGGAGTGCAGTGCTGGTGGGTGCTCGAGTTGAAGCTCGGGGCCTCTATTTATAGGCAGATCGATGGGGTGGCCGTGAACGGAGAATCTCCAGCGAGCGATTACGGCGGAGCAGTGGATTGGCAGGGGGTTTGAGCGGCCGGGCAGCATCAGTGGAGGTTACTGGACTCGTTTTGCAGCTAAACGGGGTCGGTCTTGGCGTAATGGCGTCGGTCCACGGTGAGGTGACCGCACGGGCTCAATGGCGGCAGAGAGCGTGCTCCGCGCCCTGTGGTTCACGACGAGAGCGGCAGCGCGTTCGGGGGAGTGGAAGGCCACGCGGCGAGCTCCGGTGGTTTGGGCGGCGCTGGGTGGCGTCGTCGGCGCCGTGTCTCCTGCTGGCGTCCGCAAAGCCGCCGCCGGCGTCGGTCACGGGGCGGCGCACCTTCTGCTGCTCGTCGCCGACGCCCGCAAGGCGCCAGGCGTTCGTGCGGTGCAGGAACAAGAGGGCGGGGACGAGGAGCAAGCCGACGCGGTGGCACTGGCGAGATCGACGTCCGCTTCTGAAGAAAACGACAGCAGCCACTTGACTGAATCTCTGAAACTCTGAACTTGACAATGACCATGCACTGCAGGTGTTCGACAGGAGGTTTTGGCCATGAGATAAATTTTTCTGGAGCTGTAACTTGGTGAGATGACCACTCAATGCACCCAGAGGCTGCCTGATTTTACTTGGAATTTTTGGAGAAGGTTTGGAATGAATTTCACCAAATTTGGCAAATCTGGTCCAAACTTGTAGCAAGTGTAGTTTGAAAATTTTGAACTGAAGACCAGTGGATCTTCATAGTTCTAGGTTGGGGTTTCAAAGGACTAGGAGGGAGAGTTGGTTTGGTGGCAAAAATCAAAACAGAAAAAGGAGTTCCTTTGTAAATCTCCAAGTGGTAGAATAGAGGACAGAAATTTGTTTGAATATAATTTGAATGGAAATAGATACATGGGGAGGTTCAACTTGCTGGATTTGGTGCAACACATGATCCAAAGGTGAGGGAAGGGTTAGGAGGGATCATTTGCACTAGGGCCATGGCAAGGAGGAATTGCTGAAAGTGGCAAAGGACTTTCCAAAAGCCATAGTGCAAAATTCAAAAAGGTTTTCAAAAGTTACTTTTCCCAAATGAAAAACATTTTGTCTTGAGTCCAAATGAAAAGTAAGGACTTCCAAGACCAAAGGCAGATCTTGGGTGAATCCAAATAAAACTTTTGCCATAAGGAAAAAATATATGAGAGGGAGAGTTCTCTTGAAGAAAAATTTAAATCACTCCCCTCAAGTCAAATAAAAATCTTTTGAAAAATCCAAATAAAAACTTGGGTGTCACAACACCTACCCCCTTAGGAAAAATCTCGTCCTCGAGATTTCTACTGATCCTCAAATAGATGTGGATACTCTGCTCGAAGGAAATCTTCCCTTTCCCATGTAGCTTCATCCTCAGTGTGGTTGCTCCACTGAACCTTGAAAAATCTTGTCGTTTTCTGACGGGTCCTCCGTTCAGACTCTTCTAAAATCTTTACTGGCCTTTCTCTGTAGGTGAGATCTGGTTGCATATCAATGTCCTCATGAGGTACATGCTTTTCTGGGTTGCTCACGCATTTTCTTAACTGTGAGACGTGGAACACGTCATGGACGTCTGACAGCTCCTTGGGGAGGTCTAGTTGGTAGGCCACCGTGCCTCTTTGTGCCTTTACACGAAATGGTCCAATAAATCTTGGGGCTAGCTTCCCCTTAATTTTGAACCGTTGCAGACCCCTCATAGGAGATACGCGGAGGTATACGGAATCACCAGGTTCAAAGCTGACCTCACGGTGCTTCTGATCATAGTAGCTCTTTTGTCGGCTCTGTGCTGTCTTGAGTCTGTCCCTGATTTGTTTAACTTTCTCCTCGGCCTCCTTAAGCATGTCTGGGCCGAAGATACGGCTGTCACCTGTTTCTGACCAATTCAGAGGGGTACGACATCTTCGTCCGTACAACGCTTCAAAGGGTGCCATTTGCAAGCTGGCTTGGTAACTGCTGTTGTAAGCAAATTCGGCATACGGTAAACTCTCTTCCCAACTGGATCCATAGGTGAGCACACAGGCTCTTAGCATATCCTCTAGGATTTGGTTTACACGTTCTGTTTGTCCATCGGTCTGAGGGTGGTATGCTGTACTGAAAGCCAGTTGCGTGCCCAGAGCTTGTTGTAGGTGATCCCAAAATTTGGAGACGAATTGGGTGCCTCGGTCTGATATTATAGTCTTCGGGACTCCGTGCAAGCAAACTATACGGGAGAGATAAAGTTTTGCCAGTCTCTGTGTGGAGTAGGTAGTCTTCACGGGAATGAAATGAGCAACCTTGGTTAGTCGGTCTGTGATGACCCATATGGCGTCATTCCCACGTTGTGATCGGGGTAATCCGACAATGAAGTCCATCCCTATTTCATCCCATTTCCACTCTGGTATCCTGTTAGGCTGGAGTAGCCCTGCTGGCTTTTGATGCTCGGCCTTGATGCGTTGACACGAATCGCAACAAGCAATGAATGTGGCTATATCTCTTTTCATACCGTGCCACCAAAAATCTTTCCTGGATGTCCTTGTACATTTTGGTTCCTCCAGGATGGATCGAGTATGGAGCGGTGTGGCTTTCCGTCAAGATCTGTTGCTTGAGTTCCTCAACGTTAGGTACGCAAAGTCTGTCTCGGTACCATAATGTCCCTTCACTGTCTGTGACGAATTCTGAAGTCTTACTAAGATTCATTTTCTTCTTTATGCCTTCGATGCTAGGATGTCCCTGTTGAGCCTTCTTAATTTGTTCCACCAGGGTGGGTTGTATCTCCAGGTTCGATACGGTGCCCTCAGAGACTAACATCATGTTGAGTCTGGTGAACTCTCGCTGAAATTCAGGCCTCAAATTTTGCGGACCATCACTGTCCGGGCTGGGGTTTCGACTAAGGGCATCGGCCACTACATTTGCTTTCCCTGGGTGGTACTGAATACCGACGTCATAGTCATTGACTAGTTCCAACCAGCGTCGTTGGCGTAAATTCAGCTCTGGCTGTGTGAAAATATATTTGAGGCTCTTATGGTCCGTATATATTTCACAGCGATTTCCCAACAGAAAGTGTCTCCACTCCTTGAGTGCATGTATAACTGCTGCTAGCTCCAAGTCATGTGTTGGGTAATTTTCCTCATGTTTTCGCAGCTGCCTGGAGGCATATGCGACAACTTTGCCATCCTGCATTAGCACGCATCCGAGACCTTTTCGGGACGCGTCACAATACACTTCAAAGCTCTTGTGTATGTCTGGCACAGTTAATACCGGTGCGGTCGTCAGCTTCTTCTTTAGTTCTTGGAAGCTCTGCTCGCATGCTTCCGTCCATACAAATTTCTTGTCCTTCTTGAGCAACTATGTTATATATTTTGCCACAGTGGAGAATCCTTCAATAAATCTCCTGTAATATCCGGCCATTCCTAGGAAACTCCGCACATCTGTAACATTGGCGGGTGGCTTCCAGTCCAGTATGGCCTTGACCTTTTCTGGGTCTACGGCCACGCCTTCCTGGTTCAATATATGGCCCAAGAAACCAACTTGTCTTAGCCAAAATTCGCACTTGCTAAATTTGGCGTATAACTGATGTTTCCTCAATTCTCCCAAAACAATTCTGAGGTGTTCAGCATGCTCTTCCGGTGACCTCGACTGAACCAGAATGTCGTCAATAAATACCACCACAAATTTGTCCATGAATTTCATGAATACTTTGTTCATGAGGTGGACGAAATATGCGGGGGCGTTCGTTAGTCCAAAAGGCATCACTGTGAACTCATATAACCCATATCTGGAAGTGAAGGCGGTCTTGGGAATGTCTTCTGTCCGTACCTTCAGTTGATGGTATCCCGATCTCAAATCAATCTTTGAAAATACCTTGGCTTGTGCGAGCTGGTCGAACAAATCATTGATCCGTGGCATCGGATATTTGTTTTTGATGGTGACCATATTGAGGGCTCGATAGTCTATGCACAGCCTCAGTGTCCCATCCTTCTTTTTAGCGAACAACACAGGCGAACCCCATGGTGAGGAGCTGGCTCGAATAAATCCTTTGTCCAATAATTCTTTTAGCTGCTTCTTCAACTCCACCAATTCTGAGGGTGCCATTCTATAAGGCTTCTTATAGATGGGAGCGGTGCCAGGTGCTAGTTCAATGCTGAATTCGATCTCTCGGTCTGGTGGCATGCCTGGTAGTTCTTCAGGAAACACATCAGGAAACTCGCATACCACTGGGACTTTTCTCAATTCTTAAATGTCCATTTTGTTCAGTTTTGGTTGCTGTGATCGTGGCCTTTCTTGGGCGGAAACTCTTATAGTGTTACCGTGATGGTGAGTGAGAATCACTGTCCGATTGAAACAGTCGATGAATCCTTTGTTGGTGGTCAACCAGTCCATCCCTAAAATGACATCCAGTCCTTTACTTTCCAACACGATGAGATTTGCGTGGAATTGTAGTCCTTCGAACTCAATGACCACTCCTTGGCAGTACCCTTGAGCGAATTGCTTATTTCCGGGGGACTTGATGATCATAGATTTTTCCAAGGGAAGTATCGGAAAACCATGTTGTGAAACAAAACTCTTCGAAACGAACGAATGGGAAGCTCCAGAATCAAACAAAACCATGGCAGGTACTGTGTTGACAGGGAACGTACCGAGCACGATGTCTGGGGCACTCTGCGCCTCTTCCCTGGTCACATGGTTCAGGTGACCCTTCCTGTGGTTGTTGCTGGGGTTGAAGTTGTTGCGCTTGGGGGCTGGATTGTTTCCACCATTGTTCGGCTTGGGTGCCGAGTCTCGTGGCTTCGGGCACTGTTTAGCATAGTGCCCTTGTTGACCACATGCATAGCAGGTGACCCCTGGGCGGTATGTGAACTCCTTGTCTCTGGCATGAAATTGTCCCACCGGTTTTGGCTCAGTAGTCGTGGATCTCCTTGTGTCTGTCCTCGGGACCTCAGTCTTGCCTCGGTTGCTGCGGGCAAGAGTCGTCTTGTCCCTCTTTCGCTTGCGGATATCTTCCAGACTACGGCGCTCATTCTCCAGGGTGATGGCCTTGTCCACCGGCGTCTTAAAATCCGGAAAGGTGTGCACAATCAGTTGGCATTTCATTGCTGGTGCCAGGCCGTCCAGGAATTTTTCCATCTTCTTGCTTTCTGTCATGTGCTCGTCGTAGGCATAACGAGACAGCTGGGTGAACTGACCATTGTACTCGGTCACTGACATGCCTCTTTGCTTCAGGTCATCAAACTCTCTCTTCTTGATCTTTAGGATGCTCCTGGGGATGTGTGCCCCACGGAAGCCTTCCTTGAACTCTTCCCAGGTGATGTTGTGTTCCCTGGGATGCATGTGTAGGAAGTTTTCCCACCATGCTGCGGCTGCTCCAGTAAGGTAGTGCGGTGCATAAAGCACCTTCTCATGATCTGAGCACTGAGCAATAATCAGTTTCCTTTCAATCTCACGAAGCCAATCATCGGCTTCCAGCGGTCTGTCGGTGTGAGCAAAAGTTGAGGGGCGAGTCTTCTGTAATTCAGATAACTTGGAATGGGGTTGATAGGGTTCACGGTGGTTTCCCATGTTGATGACATGGTTCATCATCTCTTGGTGCTGTTGCTGGCTTTGCTCGAAGAGACGGCATACTTGAGACAGTGCTGCTTCGCTGTCGTGTTGGCTGGACTGACCCTGAGTGAAATTGTTGCTGGTCTATGTCCCGTAAACCTCTTCTGGCTGATTGGACATGGAGCGAGTCCACGGGCGAGACATTTTTCCAGTCTGGGGTATTATTTGCAAAACCCATGCGAAAAATTGTGTAGCACAAAAATCTCGCAAAGGCAAAAATAAAAAGGCTTCAAGGTTTTCAAAGAAACACAAATGATTTTTCATGGAGAAGAAGTACTTAACATAAATCTTACAAGCGGAAAGCAAACACAAGATACAGCACTCAGGATGCGCGTACACAATCCTGACATGTTATTAAAAACTAGCGTACTACTCCAGAAGGCAGCAAACACACCAATACAAACTAGCGTACAGATAAAACAACACATCATACAAGCAGGCATAACACGCGGCTACTCGGTGCTCTCAGTCGGAGATGGTGAAGATCTCCTTCCCCTTGCCGATGGCAAGGCTCAGCGGTCCAGGAGAATCAACCTCCTCCTCTCTAGCTGGCTCCTGGCGCGGGATGCTGCGCTGCGGTGATGGTGCGGGGGCGACTGGTGGTAGAGCGCGTGCGGCAGGCAGTGCGGCTCTGACTGGAGTAGGAGCGATGACTCGGTCGAACTCCTCAGTGGTAGGCAGACGGCGAGCAGTGGCCAAAACGGCCGGTGCATACGAGGCTGAAGACGAGACGAATGTCAGAGGCGGCGCCGTGTGGAGAAGCTCCTTCCTACTGGCAGGACCGCCCCGGACTAAGTCCATGCGGGCAGCCACAAGATCATCTACGAGGTTGTCGAAAGACTCCTCCAGAGCCTTGAGATACTCCACAACCATCTCGATGGCTTCATCTCGTTCTCCCCGATGGCAGGCGAACGCATAGTGGCTAGTGTAAGGCACATGGCATGGGAGGTAGCGGTAGCGACGAGTCTTCATCGTAGGAAGGATGCCCCGAAGGCGAGCTATCGCCTCGCGGGCAGCCATCTGCATGGCATGCCTCTTCGTAGGCATGGCCCTTCCCGTAAAACAGAAGTGACGAGCAGCAGAACGTCCTCCCCTGAACTGCACCACGGCTTGGTGCATAGACACGTCGTCACTGAGCTTGTGCTGATAGAGCGTGAACTCCGGGCGAGCTGCTGGCCCGATCGCGAGCTTGGTGATGGAGACGAGGAGCTTGACAAACCCCTCGGGCACGTTGGTGATCACTCGATTCTCACAGCTGCTGCCAGCCATCTACAAAAGTAGGCAAAAGATTTGAGTAGTCATGTCATAAATTTATGATGACCAACAGAAAATAGCTACAATTGCCAAATGCTGAAAAAGCACAAAAACGCTAATAACCGATTAGTGCTCGCACCTAGTGGCTTCCTACAATCAGCCTGGCTCTGATACCAAGCTTGTCACGACCGGTTTTTCAATAAAATAATTATTGAGAGACCAATCCCTTTTACAGACCAGCGAGGAAGAATTCCTTCTCACTGGTAGACAATATCTTGGTCACAGAAGAAAAATACCAGGGGTACTAATTATAATATAAGGTTGAGCAGAGGCTGCCCAACAATTTATTACATGCACGCCGCTAAACCAAAACGGCGGATAGGGTGGCAACTACTAACTCACGACAATAACGGTGGTGGAAATATCACCGCGAAGCGAGTGATATGATTCCAGAAGACTACAGCTCTTCGAGCGTCGGAGTGATGCTCGAGGAGACTTATTGCGGGTGGCGGAAGCGTATACAATACAAGTGACCAATATCCGGGATCGCGCAGGACTGACTGGGACTCCTCTAGGCGTCGGACGCGCTATCAAACTCTTCATCCAAGAGATCGCCTTCGTCAACATCTGGCCAAATCAACAAGCCAGGTGAGTACTATGAAAGTACTCGCAAGACAGTTCAGACATAAGGTATAACAAATGTAAACATGAAGCATATGAACAAGTTAACTGGTGCGATTAGACATAACGGTAATAAATACTGGGTGCCAAGCGAGGGTCTGAATGACGCCTCGAGCAGAAACTGCAGAATAGTAATACTGGTGCCAAACGAGTGTCTGAAAGACTCCTCGAGCGGAAAATGCGGAATATTAATGCGGGTGCCAAACGAGTGTCTGAAAGACTCCTCGAGCGGAAAATGCGGAATAATAATGCGGGTGCCAAACGAGTGTCTGAAAGACTCCTCGAGAGGTAAATGCAGAATAATAATGCCACAGCCGGGCGTCGGGGCGACACCACATAAAGGGCTTATAACAGAAAGTAAAGACAGTGCATGCCGCAGTCGGACGTCTGAGCGACATCACATAAAGGGCTTATATTGAAAGTGAGAAACGAGTACACGCCATAGTCGGACGTCTGCGCGACGTCACATAAAGGGCTTATATCACATCTCATTCATATAACAGTTCGGGAACATAGATTGTCACGAGCATGAGACACAAAATAAAGTTAGTCCATCCACAGGAATAACAATAAATCTGAATTTTACCACTTGAGCTTGTTCACCGGGGACAAGTTTTTCACACGGATAGATATGGATATAATGTTCTCATTACTTGATCATGGAAACGATGATTTGGAAAGAATTGACTCTGCAGAGTTTGTACTTAACCACAGCCAACGGATTTCAGTAGTCACGGGGACTAGTTCCGTCTACGGTGTTTTGGAAGAAACACGTCTAACCAGTACACACCCAATTCAACCATCCGAAGCCAGGGATCACCCTCGGCAACGTTCAAGAAAAACCTTGAGACGGGGAGGCTACAACCTCGCGTAGCATGGGATCAAATTTCTATACGCGCGCTTTAAGGGGGTGCCCCCCTCTCGGTCCCAACCGGAAACACCCATGCCTCCTGACCGGATGACTGGCTTTAATCCTGGGCCAAGGTACCATCATCCCGGCCTCTCTGTTTGGTGTGTACACGGAAAGAGGTTACCAACTTACTAAACCGCATCCTGGCAATGAGACATGTGGTAGCACGGAAAGGGGAAAGAACGGTAACGCGGCTCCAACCACGTTAACGTCGGAGAAAGTCGGATGTCGCAAGGCTGGCATGCTACAACAGTACCACCTTGCTGCCATTCATGTCACCACATGATTTGGCCATCTCTCATCAGAGATCATCGCAACTTTGGAACATGCGGAAAAAGATCGATAACGTGGCTCCAACCACGTTAACGTCGAAGAGAGTCGGATGACGCAAGGCTGGCATGCTACGACAGTACCACCTTGCTGCCCTTCATGTCACCACATGATTAGGCCACCTCTCATCGGAGGTCATCGCAACTTTGTAACAACTAGGTCGTTGCCTTACAAGCAACGAGGTATTTACCGACACTCATATGCCACGCACAAACTCTCACGTGAACATGTAAAACATCTGTCATATCAACTGTTCAAAACATGCTTGCCTGGTTCGGAGAAGTCGGAGTCTAGTTCGGTGAAGTTCGCGGCTCCGTCACATCTCCCGGAACCTACGGCAATCACGAAACGGGTACTAACGTGAAAACCAACACATACACAGAAACTTTTCCAAATATTTTTCAAATAAATCCCATAAAAAACTAGACAAAATTTGAAGACAGTCAGAAAAAGAATCACTCAAAAATACCTTTTTATCAAAAAGTTATAAAGGTTACCAAGAGCTTCAGCGTCCTCTTCCGCGTCGGTGGGTGGTGGACTCGTCCAACGGGGAGCACCACGTCGACGGCGACACTTTCTCCGGTGGACGGCGGCTCGGGTGAGGATGGGGAACTCCGGTGGAGGGTTGCAAGCTTCAAATTGAAGTGCGGGTCAGAAAGAGGGGTGCATGGTGAAGCTACTGGTAAGAGAATGGAGGCGGAGGAGCACACACGGGGGCGAATCGGGCTGGCTCCCGTGGCGGGTCGCGGCGGCCGGAGTCGAGGAAGGAGACCTCCTCGGGGCTCTTCCAGTGGCTCGGCGTGCTCTAGGGGGAGTGCAGTGCTGGTGGGTGCTCGAGTTGAAGCTCGGGGCCTCTATTTATAGGCAGATCGACGGGGTGGCCGTGAACGGAGAATCTCCGGCGAGCGATTACGGCGGAGCAGTGGATTGGCAGTGGGTTTGAGCGGCCGGGCAGCATCAGTGGAGGTTACTGGACTCGTTTTGCAGCTAAACGGGGTCGGTCTTGGCGTAATGGCGTCGGTCCACGGTGAGGTGACCGCACGGGCTCAACGGCGGCAGAGAGCGCGCTCCGCGCCCTGTGGTTCACAACGAGAGCGGCAGCGCGTTCGGGGGAGTGGAAGGCCACGCGGCGAGCTCCGGTGGTTTGGGCGGCGCTGGGTGGCGTCGTCGGCGCCGTGTCTCCTGCTGGCATCCACAAAGCCGCCGCCGGTGTCGGTCACGGGGCGGCGCACCTTCTGCTGCTCGTCGCCGACGCCCGCAAGGCGCCAGGCGTTCGTGTGGTGCAGGAACAAGAGGGCGGGGACGAGGAGCAAGGCGACGCGGTGGCACTGGCGAGATCGACGTCCGCTTCTGAAGAAAACGACAACAGCCACTTGACTGAATCTCTGAAACTCTGAACTTGACAATGACCATGCACTGCAGGTGTTCGACAGGAGGTTTTGGCCATGAGATAAATTTTTCTGGAGCTGTAACTTGGTGAGATGACCACTCAATGCACCCAGAGGCTGCCTGATTTTACTTGGAATTTTTGGAGAAGGTTTGGAATGAATTTCACCAAATTTGGCAAATCTGGTCCAAACTTGTAGCAAGTGTAGTTTGAAAATTTTGAACTAAAGACCAGTGGATCTTCATAGTTCTAGGTTGGGGTTTCAAAGGACTAGGAGGGAGAGTTGGTTTGGTGGCAAAAATCAAAACAGAAAAAGGAGTTCCTTTGTAAATCTCCAAGTGGTAGAATAGAGGACAGAAATTTGTTTGAATATAATTTGAATGGAAATAGATACATGGGGAGGTTCAACTTGCTGGATTTGGTGCAACACATGATCCAAAGGTGAGGGAAGGGTTAGGAGGGATCATTTGCACTAGGGCCATGGCAAGGAGGAATTGCTGAAAGTGGCAAAGGACTTTCCAAAAGCCATAGTGCAAAATTCAAAAAGGTTTTCAAAAGTTACTTTTCCCAAATGAAAAACATTTTGTCTTGAGTCCAAATGAAAAGTAAGGACTTCCAAGACCAAAGGCAGATCTTGGGTGAATCCAAATAAAACTTTTGCCATAAGGAAAAAATATATGAGAGGGAGAGTTCTCTTGAAGAAAAATTTAAATCACTCCCCTCAAGTCAAATAAAAATCTTTTGAAAAATCCAAAAAAGAAACTTGGGTGTCACAGTAATGATAGTAGATATTGATTTTTGTGATAGGAACAATAAAAAACAGCAAGGTAGCAAGTAAAAAAAGTGAGCACAAATGGTATTGCAATGCTTGAAAATGAGGCCTAGGGTTCGTACTTTCGCTAGTGCAATCTCTCAACAATGCTAATATAATTGGATCACGTAACCATACATCAACGTGCAACGAAGAATCACTCCAAAGTTCTTATCTAGCAGAAAACACAAGAAGAAATTGTTTGTAGGGTACGAAACCACCTCGAAGCTATTCTTTACGATCGATCTATCCAAGAGTTGGTACTAAAATAACACCAAACAATTTCAGATTCATAATACGCAATCCAACACAAAGAACCTCAAAGAGTGCCCCAAGATTTCTACCGGAGAAACAAAGACAAGAACGAGCATCAACCCCTATGCATAGATTACCCCAATGTCACCTTGGGAATCCGCGTGTTGAGTGCGAAAACATATATGAAGTGAAACAATACGATACCCCATTGTCACCACGAGTATTCATATGCAAGACATATATCAAGTCCTCTCAAATCCATAAAAGTATTCAATCCGATAAAACTAAATCTCAAATGGAAAACTCAATTCATCACAACAAGATAGAGAGGGGAAAACACCATATGATCCGACTATATTAACAAAGCCCGCAACACATCAAGATCGTGAGATCTCAAGAACATAAGAGAGAGGTAGATATTAAACACATTGCTACTTGTACAAACCCTCAGCCCCGAGGGTGGATTACTCCCTCCTCATCGTGGTGGGCGCCGGTATGATGAAGATGGCCACCGATGACGATCTCCCCCTCCGGCAGGGTGCCAGAACTGTTGGAAATTGTTGGAAATATGCCCTAGAGGCAATAATAAAATGGTTATTATTATATTTCCTTGTTCATGATAATTGTCTATTGTTCATGCTATAATTGTATTAACCGGAGACCGTAATACATGTGTGAATACGTAGACCACAATATGTCCCTAGTAAGCCTCTAGTTGACTAGCTCGTTGATCAATAGATGGTTAAGGTTTCCTGACCATGGACATTGGATGTCGTTGATAACGGGATCACATCATTAGGAGAATGATTGATGGACAAGACCCAATCCTAAGCATAGCACAAGATCGTGTAGTTCGTCTGCTAAAGCTTTTCTAATGTCAAGTATCATTTCCTTAGACCATGAGATTGTGCAACTCTCGGATACCGTAGGAATGCTTTGGGTGTGCCAAACGTCACACGTAACTGGGTGGCTATAAAGGCACACTACGGGTATCTCCGAAAGTGTCTGTTGGGTTGGCACGAATCAAGACTGGGATTTGTCACTCCGTGTGACGGAGAGGTATCTCTGGGCCCACTCGGGAGGACATCATCATAATGAGCTCAATGTGACCAAAGAGTTGATCACGGGATGATGTGTTACGGAACGAGTAAAAGTGACTTGCCGGTGACGAGATTGAACGAGGTATTGGGATACCGACGATCGAATCTCGTGCAAGTAACGTACCGATTGACAAAGGGAATTGTATACATGATTGATTGAATCCCTGACATCATGGTTCATCCGATGAGATCATCATGGAACATGTGGGAGCCAACATGGGTATCCAGATCCCGCTGTTCGTTATTGGCCAGAGAGCTGTCTCTGTCATGTCTGCATGATTCCCGAACCCGTAGGATCTACACACTTAAGGTTCGGTGACGCTAGAGTTGTTATGGGAATTAGTGTGCAGTTATCGAATGTTGTTCGGAGTCCCGGATGAGATCCTGGACGTCACGAGGAGTTCCGGAATGGTCCGGAGGTAAAGATTTATATATGGGAAGTCCTATTTTGGCCACCGGAAAATGTTCGGGATTTTTCGGTATTGTACCGGGAAGGTTCTAGAAGGTTCCAGAGTGGGGCCCACCTACATGGGGGGACCCACATGAACGTGGGTAGTGGGAGCGAGGCCCCACACCCCTGGTCAAGGCGCACCAAGATCCCCTCTTAGAAGGAATAAGATCATATCCTGAAGGGATAAGATCAAGATCCCTAAAAAAGGGGGATAACAATCGGTGGGGAAGGGAAATGATGGGATTTCTTTCCCCCACCTTTGCCAACGCCCCAATGGACTTGGAGGGCAAGAAACCAGCCCCCTCCACCCTTATATATAGTGGGGAGGCGCATGGGAGCCGCACCCCTTCCCCTGGCGCAGCCCTCTCCCTCCCCAACACCTCCTCCTCCTCCGTAGTGCTTGGCGAAGCCCTGCCGGAGAACTGCAAGCTCCACCACCATGCCGTCGTGCTGCCGGAGATCTCCCTCAACTTCTCCTCTCCCCTTCCTGGATCAAGAAGGAGGAGACCTCCCCGGGCTGTACATGTGTTGAACGCAGAGGCGCCGTTGTTCGGCGCTTAGATCGGAATCAACCGCGATCTGAATCGCTACGAGTACGACTCCTTCATCCGCGTTCTTGTAACACTTCCGCATCGCAATCTTCAAGGGTATGAAGATGCACTTCCCTCTCTCTCGTTGCTAGTCTCTCCATATATTGATCTTGGTGATGCGTAAATTTTTTTTAATTTTTGCAACGATCCCCAACAGTGGCATCATGAGCTAGGTCTATGCGTAGTTTCTATGCACGAGTAGAACACAAGTTGTTGTGGGCGTCGATTTTGTCAATTTACTTGTCGTTACTAGTCTTATCTTGATTCGGCGGCATTGTGGGATGAAGCGGCCCAGACTGACCTTACACATACGCTTACGTGAGACAGGTTCCACCGACTGACTTGCACCTGTTGCATAAGGTGGCTAGCGCGTGTTTGTCTCTCCCACTTTAGTCGGATCAGATTCGATGAAAAGGGTCCTTATAAGGTGGCTAACGGGTGTCTGGCACTAGGCACCGGGTCAATAGGTTAGTCCCAAAAAATGATATAAAGTTGCTATAAAATGAGTGTAAAACATCGAAGAATGATAATATAACAACATGAATACTTCATAAATTATAGATACATTGGAGACGTATCAGCATCCCCAAGCTTAATTCCTACTCGTCCTCGAGTAGGTAAATGGTAAAAGAAATAATTTATGAAGTGTGAATGCTAGCAAAGTGCATAAGTTTGATCAATGATAATTTAAATTACTTTTCCTAGCATCATAACAACAATTCATTCTCATAAAACTTATCATGACGAAGTAGCAACCAATTCACATGTTAAGGTTCAAACAATGAATTCTCTTGAAACTCAACAACCTATATTCTTAGTCACCGAACAATTGCAATTCAACTTATTCAACAGAGTCTAAGTAAGATCTCCACATACTCAACCATCATATAGTCTTCTATGATTGCTAACACTCACCGCATACACATGAGGAAAACGTTTCAACCAGACACATAGAAAGATAGGGGCTTATAGTTTCGCCTCCCAACGTATTCACCTCAAGGGTGATGTAAACAATAATAACTCATGCTACCGATATTCAACTAGACATATGTGCCTAGATCTTTCCTCACCACATGATGCTTTCCAAAGGAGAAAAATAAAAAGGAATAGAGAGAAAAACTTTGACTCTTGCATAAAAGTAAATACATAAAGTAGAAGATAGGCCCTTTGCAGAGGGAAGCAGAGGCTGCCATGCGCTTATTTGTTTGTATGCTCAACCCCTTAGTGAAAAAGAACGTCACTTTATATTTCCCCTTGTGATGGCAACCTTTATTATGCAGTGTGTCGCTTTTATTCGTCACCATCTCAAGTTCGTACAACGCTCAATTTTCTCTTACACTAAATGATCTCACACTTTTAGAAGCAATTTTTTATCGCCCTATTGCACCGGTGACAACTTACTTGAAGGGTCTTACTCAATCCTTAGGAAGGTATGGTGGACTCTTGAAAATAAGATTTGGGTTTAAGGGTTTTTGGATGCACAATATTGTGATTGTCAAGCTTCAAAAGATTTCACTTTCAAAACCCAATGTGAAGCTACCACTAGGCATGATATGAACATATAATTTCCACTTCATGATGTTCAATTCATTCAACAATTTACTCATAGGATATAAGTGGAGCACAAGAGTAAATGACAAGCTACTCCAAAAAGATATAAGTGAAGATCAAACGAGTAGTTAAGTAAATGGGTAGCTATTTGAGGACTCTCTCTTATTTAAAAACTTCTAGATCCAAGTATTTTATTAAAACAACAAGCAAAACAAAATAAAATGGCATTCCATGAATAGCACAACTCATGTGAAGAAGCAAAAACTTAGGCTCAACCGATACTAACCGATAATTATTGAAGAAGAAAGGTGGAATGCCTACCGGGGAATCCCCAAGCTTAGATGCTTGAGACTTCTTGGAATATGATCTTGGGATGCCTTCGGCATCCCCAAGCTTGAGCTTTTGTGTCTCCTTAATTCCTCTCATATCACGGTTTCCCCGAATCTCAAAAACTTCACAAAACTCAACAAGAACTCGTGAGATAAGTTAGTATAAATACATGCAAAACCTTATCATTCTCTACTCTAGTAAGTCACTAAAATTATTATTTAACATTTCATACTAAATTCCTCTGCATATTTAATACTCCTATCCACAATTAGAATCATTAAACAACCAAACATATGCAACCATAATAGCAATTTGCCAAAACAGTACAGTCTGTAAAGAATGCAAGATTCATCATACTTATTCAACTTAAAAAATTCTGAAAATTTAACACACTTTAGAAAAATTATCATAGCTTATTGTGCAAAACGTTTCAACATTTTATCACATTGTGTCTTTTCTGGGGAATTTTTGCAACATCGATAAACTTTTTGTTTTCAAACAGCAACAAGTAGACTTGCAAAATAAGCATGACAAAGGCTATACTTGACATTTTTATTGAAGAAAAAGATAAAAAACATTATTCTAAATAACAGCAAGAAAATACTCATAAAATAAAATGACGCTCCAAGCAAAACACATATCATGTGATGAATGAAAATATAGCTCCAAGTGAGGTTACCGATAATGTTGGAGACGAAAGACGGGATGCCTTCCAGGGCATCCCCAAGCTTAATTGCTTGGATCTTCCTTGGATATTAACTAGGGGTGCCTTGGGCATCCCCAAGATTAGAGTCTTGTCACTCCTTATTCTCCTCATATCAATATCTCACCCAAAACTTGAATACTTCAATCACACAGAACTTGACGAAACTTCGTGAGATAGGTTAGTATGATAAAGAGCAAGCCATTTGACTTTACTGTCAAAGACAAGATTCATAATATTTTCCACACAATGCCTACTGTAGCATATCATTTCCACAATTTATATTGAGCAATATAAGCCATAGAAACTAGAAAACAAGTAAACTATGCATTGAAAACAGAATCTGTCAAAAATAGAATAGTCTGTAGTAATCTCTACTCCAACCATACTTCTGCTACTCAAAAAATTCTGAAAACTTAGGACAACGTAGAGAATTTGTATATATATCACCTGTAAAAAATTCAGATCAAAATAACATTCTAGTGAATTTTCAAAATTCCTGGATTGAGCACAAAAGTTTCCGTTTTTGCATAGAATCAAGTCAACTATCATCCACACTATCCCAAAGGCTTTACTTGGCACTTTATTGAAACAAAAGCAATAAAACATGATTACTACAGTAGCATAATCATGTGAACACATAAAAACAGTAGGGGTAAATGTTGGGCTGTCTCCCAACAAGCGCTTTTCTTTAATGCCTTTTAGCTAGGCATGATGATTTCAATGATGCTCGCATAAGAGAGAAGAATTGAAACATAAAGAGAGCATCATGAATCATAAGTTCCTCTCTCATAATAATTTTCATTAGCATCATGAATAGATTAATCAATATAACCATCACATAAAGCATTCTTTTCATGATCCAAAAGCATAGAAAAATTATTACTCTCCATATAAGCAATTTTATTCTCATTCACAATAGTGGGAGTATCATATGAAACTCGAATACTAAAAATTGTTTCCATATTAAAAGAGTAATGTTCAGGAAAAGGTTAATCATAACTATGACAAATTTTATAAATATAATCATCACTACTTTTTATAACATAAGTATCATCACAATAATCATCATAAGTAGCAACTTTGTTCTCATCATAGGTAGGAGGCATGCAACCATCATAGCAAATTTGATCATTCAAAGTAGGGGGGCTAAAAAGATCATCTTCATTAAGCATATCATCCCCAAGCTTGGGACAAACATTAATTGCAGCAGATAAATTCTCAAACATGTCATTCTCATCAAACATAGCATCCCCAAGCTTGTGGCTTAGCATATCATAAGCATAAACACTCTCATCATTAATAGTATGAATAGCACCAACGGTATAACAATTGTTGTCATCATAATTTCCCAAGTTGGTGCCAAAAAGATTTCCAAGATTCTAAGGAGTGCATTATTGTCCCAATCAGAATCCTCACAACAAGCAATGGGCATAACAAAATCATCATCAATAGTGCTCTCGGACATTATGCCATAAGACATAGAAGCAATATCATCACCAAGTGCATCATCTTCCACAATTATTTTTGATTCATTTTCATGAGGCACAACAATAATAGGAGAAAAATTATTTGGGAGAGATACCTTTTTACCTCTATTATTTCTTCTTTTCTTCTTCTTCACCACAACATGTGTGGGTTTGATTAATTTTTTCAAGCTTCTTGTTGAAGAGATTGATTGGATAGGAAGCTCCTCCTCGTTACCTGATTCATCATAATAAACACTAGAAGGGTATTGGGAAATATTTTCCCTTTCATTAGTACTCTCTTCATATTCTATTTGTTGTCTTGTCTTTAGATAGTTGGAAATATAAGGATTCTCAATGCAATTTACCGCACAAAACATATAAATTTCCTCTAGATCAAAATCAAGAAATCTCTTGAGATTAAATTTTGGAATACCCTCAGTTATACGATTCATTTCTTCATACCCCAAAAGAAGATTGAGCTCTTTATGATGCTCAAGGGTAATCAAGTTATCACAATTTTTGGACACGATTTGATCATGAAACAATTTGCATTGGAGATTTAAATGACAACGTTCATTGCAAAGTTCACAAGGATGGCGAAAAAAAATCTTTCAGCACAATCATATAGCCTCTCTTGCAACTTTTTCATTTCTAAATATTTATGCTTCTTACAAATTCTATCTTCCCTTTTTAGTGTGCCTTTGCATTCCCAATTCACTCCGCAAAAACTGACATTCTTATAGGAGACATCATTATCATGACTAATGCAATCATCATTAACATCATGGATATTCAAAGAATCCATACTAACAACATTGCAATCATGCTCATCATTCAAATATTTTATGCCAAACATTTTATTGACTTCTTCTTCTAATAATTGAGCACAATTTTCTGATCCATCATTTTCAAGAAAGATATTACAAAGATGATCAATAATATAATGCAACCTCAATTCCATTTTTTATGTAGTTTTCTTTTATAAACCAAACTAGTGATAAAACAAGAAACTAAAAGATTCAATTGCAAGATATAGAGATATACCTTCAAGCACTCACCTCCCCGGCAATGGCGCCAGAAAAGAGCTTGATGTCTACTACGCAACTTTATTCTTGTAGACACGTGTTGGGCCTCCAAGCGCAGAGTTTTGTAGGACAGTAGCAATTTTCCCTCAAGTGGATGACCTAAGGTTTATCAATCCGTGGGAGGCGTAGGATGAAGATGGCTCTCTCAAACAACCGTGCAACCAAATAGTAAAAGTCTCTTGTGTCCCCAACACACCAAATACAATGGGAATTTGTATAGGTGCGCTAGTTCGGCGAAGATATGGTAATAAAACCATAGTAATGATAGTAGATATTGATTTTTGTGATAGGAACAATTAAAAATAGCAAGGTAGCAAGTAAAAAAAGTGAGCACAAATGGTATTGCAATGCTTGAAAATGAGGCCTAGGGTCCGTACTTTTGCTAGTGCAATCTCTCAACAATGCTAATATAATTGGATCACGTAACCATCCCTCAACGTGCAACGAAGAATCACTCCAAAGTTCTTATCTAGCGGAGAACATAAGAAGAAATTGTTTCGAGGGTATGAAACCACCTCGCTTTCCGATCGATCTATCCAAGAGTTCGTACTAAAATAACAGCAAACAATTTCAGATTCATAATACTCAATCCAACACAAAGAACCTCAAAGAGTGCCCCAAGATTTCTATAGGAGAAACAAAGACAAGAACGTGCATCAACCCCTATGCATAGATTACCCCAATGTCACCTCAGGAATCCGCGAGTTGACTGCCAAAACATATATCAAGTGAATCAATACGATACCCCATTGTCACCACGAGTATTCATATGCAAGACATATATCAAGTGCTCTCAAATCCATAAAAGTACTCAATCCGATAAAATGAAATCTCAAAGGGAAAACTCAATTCATCACAACAAGATAGAGAGGGGTAAACACCATATGATCTGACTATATTAACAAAACCCGCGATACATCAAGATCATGACATCACAAGAACACAAGAGAGAGAGAGAGATTAAACACATAGCTACTGGTACAAACCCTCAACCCCGAGGGTGGACTACTCCCTCCTCATCCTGGTGGCCGTCGGGATGATGAAGATGGCCACCGGTGATGATCTCCCCCTCCGGCAGGGTGCCGAAACAGGGTCTAGATTGGATCTTGTGGATACAGAGCCTTGTGGCGGAGAAACTTCTGATCTAGGGCTACCCTCGAGGGTTTTGGAATATTTGGAAATTTATAGGGCAAAGAGGGGGTGTGGGAGGCCACCGAGGTGGGCACAACCCACCTGGGCGCGCCTGGGCCCCCAGGCACGCCCTGGTGGGTTGTGACCCCCTCGGGGCACCCCCAGGTGCTTCTCTGGCCCACTAGATGTCTTCTGGTCCATAAAAACTCCAAAGAAGTTTCGCGGTGTTTGGACTCCGTTTGATATTGATTTCCTGCGATGTAAAAAACAAGCAAAAAACAGCAACTGGCATTGGGCAGTGGGTCAATAGGTTAGTCCCAAAAAATGATATAAAGTTGCTATAAAATGATTGTAAAACATCCAAGAATGATAATATAACATCATGAATACTTCATAAATAATAGATACGTTGGAGAAGTATCAGACCCCGTGGAGGCTGGATGAACAGGACCCCGTGGAGGGCTGGTTGAACAGTAGCCAGTGGAGGGCTGGCTGAACACTAGCCCGTGGATGAACAATAGCTGGTGGAGGCAGGAGGAAGAGCGGTGGATGAGCAGTGCAGGTGGAGGCTTAAGGAAGTCGATGGTGGGTGAATAGTAGCCCGTGGAGTCCCGTTTTGCGGTACGCCACACCCCTTCGATGAATAGGACCTTCGATTTGACCGTAGCGCGGCAACACAAGTCCATTTCCTCCGTTTTGCGGTACGCCACACCCCTCGTGATGAACAGGACCCCCGTTTCGACCGTAGCGCTCCAACACAAGTATGTTTCCTTCGTTTTGCATTAAGCCACCCCCCAATGAACAGGACCCCCGTTTCGACCGTAGCCGGTCGAACAGAAGGCCGTTTCCTCCGTACGGCGGTACGCCGGACCCCGTTTTGGCTATTCTTTCCAAGCCGGTTGGCTCCCGTTGAACAAGATGCATTCTAACCCAGTCTGTTGCCTCGCGATGAACAAGACGCTGTTTCTCCATTCCGACCCAGCCGGTTGGCTGCCTGATGAACAGGACGCAGTTGCTGCCGTCCGTTGCCTCTCCATGTACATGAGCGCTGGTCGTACGTATGCGCGAGTACGCGTTCGAGACCCCGCCCGTATGTACGTACGTGGCTGTATTTTTTGGCATATGGATGTACGTACGTGGACACGGTTTGGAAGAGACTGTCCGAACTACTACGTCGGGGGCTCTACTAATACACGTGTTGCTACTTGCTCGGCCACGGTTCATCGTTGCAGAGAGACCGATCGACCAGTATGTACGTACACATTCGCGACCAGAATGACAACGCTACGTACGCTTCGACCAGGTGGGTCTCGGCTGTCAGGGAGGATAAGGAGGCACTTCCTTGCATGCGAAGTTATTGATGATGGGTCCGAGCTGTCAGGGGGAGGATCCATTTTTTTCGCGCCTAATATGGAGGCGCTTTCCTTGCCTCCGAAGATATAGCTGGTGGGTCACATCTGCCAGAGGGGAAAACGTTTTTTTTTTCACAAAATACAGCTTAGCCAAAATATAGAGCCCCTTCCGATAGGTCCCTGCTGTCAGGTGGAGGAATCATTATTTTGCGCGTAATAAGGAGGCACTTCCTTGCTGTGGCCGTGGATCCACCTATCAGCCTCTCCACATATAATCCTCTTCCGATGTAAATCATTCCTTGACCACGTTGACCACACCGCGCCGAGAGCACCAAGGCGGTGGACGACGGCGAGGCCTAGGAAGGGAATGACCTGGAGCCGGGGAAGACTCGACAGTTGTTTCCCACGCGGAGGGGCGTACGAGGGTTTACTGGTTTGGTTGCAGTGTGAGGTTGTCGTCGCCGGAGAATAACAGCAGGTCTGGGTGAGTACAGGGATGGCCAGGCCAGCGATGGGAGTAGGGTGGGGTGGTGAGTCTTGTGCGGCAGCAGAGCTGGCCATGGGAGGCGGGAGCAGGCGGCACGACCGGCGCTGGTTTGGGCGTCTGGAGCAAGAAGACCAGAGGTTGAAGAAGCACTACGGCCATTGGATGGACATCATACGGTCACTAGAGCTAGAATTGTTCATATTGACTAAGTTGACAAAGCCCTCCGTCCGCGTCAGTAGGCCCACAAGTCAGCCTCCAACTATGGTGGGTCCCAGATAGTAGGGGGTGTATTCATTTTTTTGTGCATAATAAGGAGGCACTTCCTTCCGTGCGAAGATATAGCTAGTGGGTCCGAGCTGTCAGCGGGAGGAACGTTTTTTCCATGAAATATAGAGGCCCTTCCGATGGATCCCTGCTGTCAGGTGGAGGAATCATTATTTTGCGCGTAATAAGGAGGCACTTCCTTGCGTGCGGCCATGGACCCAACTGTCAGCCTCTCCACGTACAGTCCTCTTCCGATGGATGTCGTTCATTGACCACGCCGCGCCGAGAGCACCAGGGCGGTGGACGACGGCGAGGCATAGGAAGGGAACGACCAGGAGCCGGGGAAGACTCGGCAGTGGTTGCCCACGTGGTGGGGAGTACGAGGGTTTACTGGTTCGGCTGCCGTCGCCGGAAAATAACACGAGGTGTGGATGAGCAGAGGAATGGTCTGGCCAGCAATGGAGTAGGGTGGGGCGGTGCGGCCTGTGCGGCATCACAGCCGGCCACGGGAGGCGGGAGCAGGCAGTCCCACCGGCGCTGGTTTGGGCGACTGGAGCAAGAAGATTAGATATTGAAGAAGCAACACAGTCGTTGGATTAACATCCCACGGTCACTGCTGCTAGAATCATTTGTGGACTAAGTTGACAAAGCCTTTCGTACACGTCAACCTAGTAGACCCACAAGTCAGCCTACAAATCTGTCCCAAACAGCATATAGCCCAAAATTTCTAGCCAGATTCAAATTAATTTAAAAACTAAACATACCTTAATTTAAATCCAATGAAATTTTACCCACACAAAAACAATGAAATTTAAAATATCAAAATCTGAAAGAAAAAAGTATTTTGGAACTAATTGTCTGGTTGTTGTATTTTTTTCATTTTACAATCCATTTCTTATTACTTATAGCCCATTTCTTATTATTCATAGCCCATTTTTTGGGCCCGAATGCATCCATCCTCGTCTTCAAAGATTTCTGGCCCAGCAGGGCGTAGAAAAGCAAGAAAGGAAAAAAACTCGGTTGGTCATGTGGTAAACATATGAAATAAAAGCCTGGGCTAGACGGGCCACACCTCCCGCACAACCCAATTGATACCCTTCTCCGTCCCCAAAAAAATAATACGCGCGCTGCTGGGTCCCTGGTGTCTGCCGCTCCTTGTGCAGTTATCTCGCTTATTGACTACGTTGACAATGGCGTGCGACCCGGATGTCAGGAAACCATGAGGAGGAACCCTTTCTTCTTGTAATAAAGGAGGCACTTGCTTGCCTACTACCATGATCGTGGTGGGTCCCTACTATCATCCTCACCATGTACATTCATCTCCTTATCCCTCTCGATTGTTGACCATGTTGACAACACGGGAGGGCGGCGCCGCAGCGAGCGAACCAAGGCAGAGGACGATGGTGAGGCCTCGGGCGGGAACGAACAGGGGCCGAAGAAGATGCGCAGAGTTTTAGGGTGCGATGTGGCCACGATGCGGGAGGCGGGAGCAAGCGGTCCCGCCAGCGCTGGTTTTGCTTTGGCGGCTGGAGGAAGAAGAGACTGAAGAAACACGACAGACGCTGAATGTCAATCCAACGGTCAAGGTTGGCACAATCGTTTATTGACTAAGCCGGCACCAAGTAGCATACCTTTTTATATATAGGAAGAAAAGAAAAACTGGGTTCGTTCGCCTGATAACATTCCCAAAACTGCGACCGTTCGATCTTGCATCGCAACTAAAACTGCGAGGAAAATGTGTTTGTCTGCCGTCCTCCTCCCAGGGAACGTTCGCCACATAAGTGACTAGCACCCTTCGTTTTCAACCGAGAGGTCTTGGGTTCGAGTTCCAGGAACCCTCAATTCTACCCTCCTTCCTTCCTCGCAAAAAAAGAAAGAAAATCATTTACTTGAGAAGGTGTACAGAACAAGCTAGTGTACCGGTAAAGTGATGTTGCTGAGTTTAAAAAAAAGAGACGTGCTCGTGTGGCTTGTTTGAATCCAAACCTAGACTATGACTATATATGGTGCTATCTACAAGTAATGAAACTGACATATCAAAGGTTCGCTTCTCCTCTTCTCTACTTACTCTACCTAGCATCAGAAGCTCTGGCCGCAGCAACCATGTCCGCTAGCGGCTCATCCACCTGCTCTTCAGCAGGCAACAAACAGATATGCGCCAAGTCGCCACCCGTACCATCGCCTGTGGGTCTCATCACACCCCCGCCGGCACACGCACTGCAGCCGGCTGCTCATCGCACTACAAAAAAAGACACATCCATGACATTTTGGGTCGAACGAATTTTTTCTGTCATGCTTATGACATTTTTATGACGATAATTGTGACAAAATCCGATATCATCATAGATGTGGTGGGATCCTACTTCTATGACAAAAAATCATGACAGAAAATGGGATTTTCATCCTGGGCGGGCCGGAGACGCGACTGCATGACATTCTTTGGGTCGTCCATGACGGAAAAAGCTGTGGTAGAAGCGAGGGCAAGGAAAATTTCGGGGAGTTCCCGGTTATGGTGGGTGGTCGGGGCCGAGCGCTGCACGGAGGTTTGCGCATTTCTCTCATACACGTATGCATGTGTGTGCGAGGCGTTGCGCTCTAACTGAACCCGAGCGAGGCGTTGGGCTCAAACTGAACCTGAGCGATTGGACTAGCTACGTTACTGAACCCCGATCGATCCCTTGTTGTCAACTAAACCCGAGTGATTCTAACTGAAGCCGATCGATGCTGCCTCTTGATGAACAGTGAGCGTGGTTGGGGGGTGGATGAACAGTTCCCAGTGGGGGATGGATGAATAGGACCCCGTGGTAGTAGAGGCCGTTGCCGCTGGATGAACAGGACCCCGATCGAGCCGGTTGGGGTGGATGAACAGGACCCCGTGGAGGGAAGGATGAGCAGGACCCCATGGAGGGTTGGTTGAACAGTAGCCGGTGGAGGGCTGGATGAACAGTAGCCCATGGAGGGGTAGTTGAACAAGACCCCATGGAGTGGGCTGGTTGAACAGTAGCCGGTGGAGGAGTGGTGGAGGCTGGATGAACAAGAGCCCGTGGATGAACAGTCGCAGGTGGAGGCTGAAGGAGGTCGACGGTGGATGAACAGTAGCCCGTGGACGCAGTCCACGATGGAGATGAACAGTATCCTGTGGAGTCCCGTTTTGCGGTACGCCACACCCCTCCCGATGAACAGGACCCCTGTTTCAACCTTAGCGCTCCAACACAAGTCTGTTTCCTCCATTTTGCGGTACGCCACACTCCTCCCGATCAACAGGACCCTGTTTCGACCGTATGAGGTCCAACAGAAGTCCGTTTCCTCCGTTTTGTGGTACGCCAGACCCCTCCCGATGAACAGGATCCCATTTCGACCGTGGCCGGTTGAACACAAGGCCGTTTCCTCCGTCTGCGGTACGCCAGGCCTCATTTCGATCGGTTGTTCTGTCCAAGCCGGTTGGCTCCCGATGAACACGACGACTCAGTTTCTCTGTTCCGACCCAGCCATGTACACGAACCATGGCCGTACGTATGCGCGAGTAGGCGTTCGAGACCCCGTATGTACGTACGTACGTGGCCGTATTTACTTTCTTGCACCCTGCTTGTACGTACGTGTACATGCTACGTCTGCGCCTCTACTACGACACGTGCCCTTCCTTACTCCGCCATGGTTCATCGCTGGAGCCTGCAGACAAACCGATCGACCAGTATGTATGTACACGTTCGCGACCAGAATGACAACGCTACGTACGCTTCGACCAGTTGGGTCCCGACTGTCAGGGAGGATAAGGAGGCACTTCCTTGCGTGCGAAAATGTAGCTGGTGGGTCCTAGCATTCAGGGGGCGAATCATTTTTTTGCCCGTAATATGGACGCACTTCCTTGCGAAGATGTTGCTGGTCGGTCCCAGCAGTCAGGGGGGAAACGTTTTTTTGCAAAATACGGTGGCCCGTTCGGTGGGTCCCTGCTGTCAGGTGGAGGAATCATTATTTTGCGCGTAATAAGGTTGCACTTCCTTGCTGCGGCCGTGGACCCAGCTGTCAGCCTCTCCACGTATAGTACTTTTCCGATGGAAGTCGTTCGTTGACCACGTCAACCACGCCGCGCCGAGAGCACCAGGGCGGTGGACGACGGCGAGGCCTAGGAAGGGGACGTCGCGGAGCCGGGGAAGACGCGCCAGTGGATGCCCACGCGGAGAGGAGTACGAGGTTTAACTGGTTCGGCTGCGGTGTGAGGCTGCCGTCGCTGCAAAATAACATGGGGTGTGGGTGAGTAGAGGGCTGGCCTGGCCAATGGTGGGAGTAGTAGGGGGCAGTGAAGCCTGCACGGAAGCACAGCCGGCCACGGGAGGAAGGAGTAGGCGGCATGACCGGCGCTGGTTTGGGCGGCTGGAGCAAGAAGACCAGAGGTTGAAGAAGCACTACGGCCGTTGGATGGACATCGTACGATCACTAGAGCTAGAATCGTTCATATTGACTAAGTTGACAAAGCCCTCCGTCCCCGTCAACTTAGTAGACCCACAAGTTAGCCTCCCACTATGGTGGTTCCCAGCTAGCAGGGGGAGTATTCTTTTTTTGTGTGTTGACCATGCCGCGCCGAGCGCATCCAAGGTGGTGGACGACGGCGAGGCCTCGGACAGCAACGAGCCGGAGATGGGAAGATGCGGGAGTGGAGTCGCAGACGGAGAGGTGTACGAGGGTTAACTGGTTCTGGTGTGGTGTGGTTCGGCAGTCGGTGGAGAAGAACATGAGGTGTGGAGGGGTGGAGGGATGGCCTGGCCGGAGGTGGAGTAACGCTTCACAGCGAAGTGTGTTAAGCATAGCTGCTAGCAGTAGGAGGCGGGAGCAGGTGGTCCTGGCGGCGCTGGAGGAAGAAGACGAGAGATTAAAGATGGATGCCAGTCGTTGGATGTAAATCCAATGGCTAACGGTGTCAAAATCATTTGTTGACTAAGTTGACAACGACTTGCGTTGGCTTCGACCTATTGGCCAACATTTCAGCCTCCAAAAATCTGGCACATATTCAACTCATTTTTTCAGAATTTACAATCAATTTGATCTCTTTTTTTAGAATTACAGTCCATTTGCTAGACTGGGTGAATAAATAATGTAGCTTCCATGCGGCCATTTATTTTTTCCCTAAACAATTACAGGCCATTTGCACTTTCGCGAAATACACGATTTTGCTGGGCTGATTCTAATTATAATTTTGGGTTACGCGCAGCAATGTTATCAAAAAATAAACAGGGGCTAAGCATTTTGTGATAAATATATTTAAATAACAAGTGATTTATTATTACATTGGTCCTTAAATCTTACCAAGCTTTTGTACACAATCACCAGGATTTTCGTTGCCTTAATGTAAAAAAATCCAGGATTTTATTGTTAAGAAATTATTTTTATAAGTTAATAAGATGTGGGATATTGTTTTCTTATATATGTAAGTATCTGTTAAATATATGATTACAATAAAAATAATATATAATAACATATAAAATAATTCAAATATATATAGTATAGTTAGAAGGGAAACATAAGTTGGACCAGGCGTTCCTATTATTATATAGAAAAATAGAACAGACCTCTGCTTTTCTTCAAAAAAATACATAAGTTGGGCTGCCAATGTTTCAGGAAAAATAAAACCTCGGATGGGAGGTCCATAGGCCGGCCGATACATGACGGCCCTCAAGAAAATACAAACCGGCATGTCGTGGGCTGAGCATGTTAAAAAAGAAAGCCTAGACGGGGCAGCCCACAACCCAGCTCATACTTGCTGCCCCAGTGATAATAAATGATACCTGCCAGCTCCCCGGCTTCGTTGTAAATTTATCTCTTTAGTAACTACGTTGAAACACCTAAAAAATGTAACTATGTTGACAAACCCGTGGGCCCCAAAGTTAGTATAGCATTAGGAGGAAGTATTTTTTTCAATGAGGCACTTGCTTGCGTACGGCCATAGACCTGGTGGGTCCCGACTGTCCGCCTCCCCACATACAGTCTTCTCCAGATTCCTCTCGTTTGTTCAGCATGTTCACAACGGCAGACAGCGGCGCCGCGGCGAGCGCAACAAGGCGCAGGACAAGATCGGACCACCTGAGGCAGTGCCTTATTTGTACCGAAAGTACTGAACTTGCCCGGTGGCCAAGTGACACTACCCGACCGCTGTTCTGCCCGGGTTCGATTCCACCTGATGCAGGGAAAATATCTCCAATTTTTTGCCTGTGCCATTATTGACATGTGGGTCCCCATTGTCATCTACGCACACCACGTCCAACACTTGCCAAAACTTCATCCCTCATTTTCTCTATTTTTCGCACACTCGACATTGTGTGGGCATTTTGAAAATAACATATGTTTTTGACTGTGCATCATATGAAGATGTGCTATGCATGAATGTTGATCAGCATGATGTTAACTGGCTGGTAGTTCCATTTTCGGCCATGAATAAAACTTCCAACATGATGTTATCCCTGTTTGAAAAGGCCGTGTTAATATAAATGCTCTGCCTCTGAAAGTTACAGTTTCTTATGTGAAACTGAACTTGCAGTTTCTTATCTGAAACTGAAACTTGTTGTTTCTTCTCTGAGAATCACATTGTATGCACTTTTATACTCCTATGAAACTACATTTTTTAAGTGCTAAAAATAGATCTCTAGAATTCATAAATACTTCATATGCTCAATACTGCAAATCTGAAATTCAAAATACATTCATATCTGAAAGTACTCTCAAAATACACAACACAAAACACAATGCACAACCTGCAAATACTGACAACCCTAAGCTCCTCCTGACAATTCACAACCTGCCCGACTATTGGGCTGGGGGCAGTCCCCTCCTATTCCTCGGCGGCAGACAACCGCCTCGTGAGACGATGTGAACGACGAGGGAGAGGATGGTGGGGAAGCGTCGTCGGGCCAACTGCTTTTCTCCTCTTGCAGTTGGGTTCGGTCGACGAAGACTCCACCGGCTCGCTCTGGCATGGCACCCTCACAAACGGCACCCTGTAGATGCTTGATCCTTCAATCTCTGGTGGATGCTCCATATGGGATCGATACTCCCACCACCGCTGCCTCACGATCGGATTCGATGAATCTGTTTGCTCCATGGCCCAGAGGAGCAGCTCTATGTACTCCGGCGCGACTCCCTTCGGGAGTAGCGCCGCCTTTTCTCTCTGTTGCAGATATTTGGCCATTGATGTCGCCGTCGCCGCTAGTTGGTCCTTGTTGTCAAACCAAGACTGTATCTCCAACATCCTAGCTAGCTTCACAGGGTCGCCGTCTGCAATCCTCACATATCGGTTGTACTCCTCCATCGATCTACTTCTCCACAGCACCTTCACTCGCCGGCGGTGGTTATTGAATGGAAGAGGAGAGGAGCGGTGCTGGTTTGGGATGAGAACAGGAGCGGAGCAGCGCTGGTTTCGGATTAGAACGGGAGAGGAGCGGCGTTGGATTTATATTGAACAGGAGAGGAGCAGCGGTTGTTTAAGAGGAGAGGAGCGGCGCTGGTCTTGGAAGTATTTTTTTGTTTTGCGTATTTTGGGTCAATGTTTGACCACGTACTATATTTGACAAGCAAAATGTGAATGCATGTCACCAAAAATTGTACCGTTTGGTTCGTATCTGAATGTACTTTCAAATTTTATTATTTTTTCAATGTATACCATATATTTTATTTGTGAAAATCATAGTCAATTATGACACAAAATAAAAGGGAGACTAGTTAATGTGTGTCGGTGTACAAAAGTAGGGGCTCTCCTTTTCACCCCTTTACTTGTGCACGGGCAGTCAGAGCCATGCGCCGCGGCCACAGTTAGCGGGGCAGAGGAGGGAAGCCGGAGAGAAGCCAAAGCACAAGACGGCCAAGGCAACGCCAAGGCCAAGAACACAAAGAGCAGAGGGACGAAGCAGGTTCCCTTGGCAAGGCCCTTGCAGGGGCAGCCTCAGCGGCCCCGGCAAGACCCTTGCCGGGGCAGCTCGCCTAACGCCAGTGGGGCGAGCCACCCTTGAGCCCAAGGGTTCCATTGGACCCAGGGCTCGGGAGGCACCTCTGTGGTGGCATGCAGATCTTTGTCAAGATCATAAATACCCAAGATCAGATGAGGACCAGAAGGCGGCGACCCTCGGCGGGATCCTAGCCGAGGGAATCCATAAGACCCCCGGCAAGCGCCTTGCCGGGGATGACTGCACACCACGGCAAGACCCTTGCCGGGCCCCCGACAGGACCCTTACCGAAGGCGTCAGAAGGGCCACAGCCAGGCCCTTACCTGACAAGACTCCACCACCGCTCCCATGCGGCTGCCAGCCCAGCCAGCTGGGCAAGGCGCCTGCATGGCGACGAGCGGCTTCCGAGCGAACTCAGCAAGCACCTGCATGGTGGCACGCGGATCTTCGTGAAGACCCTACCACCACGCCACCTCAGCTGCCTGCCTGCCTACATGGCGCCGCATGCACCATCGGCTTGGGCGTGTGTCGAAGCAAGGCGAGGCGGCGACGGACGGAACGGGCCTCGTTCCCGTCCCCGATAAAGCTAAGGGACACGTAAGCGATGCATTAAATGCGTCTTGTCCTATGGGCGATAAGCTCGCAGCACTGTAGACCTTCCCACCTCATGTGTGCCACTGTGGCAGCCCCTTTCGACTATAAAAGGAGGCCCGAGGCATACTGGAGAGGGATTCGGCTCTTTGGACCACGCAACCACCATAGCTAGTTCGAGAGCTCAGGAACTCTCCCAAATACACACCAAAGCAGGACTAGGGTATTATGCACCTTTGTGGCCCGAACCTGGGTAAACGATCTTTGTGCTGGCTCCTGGACCTGCTCTTCCTCACGACCCCGCGCCCCGCAACCATAGTAGGGATTCCTGTGATCCCATAGGGGTCGTTTCCCACTGACATCTTTGGCGCGCCAGGTAGGGGGGAGTCGTGGGAATCTGGTCTAGCAGTTCTTCATCGCCATGGCTCCCTAGAAGAAGAAGGCCGAAAGAACGGCGCCGTGTGCAAGCGCGAAGGACGCCAGTTCGGCGACAGGAAAGCTAAGTCATGCCAAACTTTACATATTTCCTTTTATATAAGGTTATTCCCCTCGGAGATCTCGTTCTTTGTATGGAAAACCTGCACGCAATGGGGCCATTCCGCTATTGGCAACTCCCTTACTCTGTTTCGAGTCCGCTCAACAGTTTAAGCGGCCACGTCAAGAACGGCATGGTAGCCTTCCGCAATTGGCAACGCTCTCGATTCTGACTCGAGTCAAGCTCGACTGTTCGAGCGGCCGCGTTGAGGGTGGTAAGGTGGCTCACCTGGCAGCAAGCACACCTGGCAGGCCACTGGGGATCGGTCCCCAAGACGTCGCCCTGGGTTTACGCGCCGGCAAGCCTACCCGATTAACGTAGGGCGGACATACAAAGGAAGATCAAACGGGGAGATAACATGCACTGTCTCAAAAGTACTACAGAGTTATATTACATCAATTGCTGCCGCGGTTCTAACTAAATATAAAAATTGTCTTGGTCATGAACCTGCAGCGGCGATAAGAAACGGGGTGCCTAATCCCGGCGCTAGCCCTCCACCCTCTGAATTTCGTCGATACCGCTGATGACGGGCTTGATACGCTCCCCGAGCAGCGTGAGGTCAGCTTCCTCCGGCAAGCTCTCCAGCGCGGCGTCGAAGTCGAGGTCAGGGTACCAGTACGCCACCTTGGTGAGGTCCTTGGTCATGGCACCCCGGCAAAGCTGCCAGGCCTCATTGGCCAGTGAAGCTGCCCTGTTGGAGCGAAACTGCTCCAGGGCCCCGAGAACACCCTTGAAGAACAGGGTCAGCTTGGCGTTGGTAGTCCCGCTGTGCTCTGGGGCGTACCTCACATTTGGCATCCCCATGGTAGCCAGCTGCGTGGTGATCCTGCCAGCGACATCCACAAGGCGGCCGGTCCAGCGGTTCACACCCTCCACAAAATCCTTGTGGTTGGTGGCCTCGTTCTTCCGCAGCTGCTTCTCGGTCACCAGCTCCTTGGCCAGGGTCCCCTCCCAGCCGTTGGCCTTCGAGAGCGTCCCTTCGAGGTATTCCAGCTTCAGCTTCAGGTCCCTGATGGAGTTGTTGGCCGTGGAGAGCAGCTCGGCCTTGCCGAGGGCTGCGGCCTGCGCGTTAGCCAAGGCACCCTTGGCCGCGTCCCTCTCCCCCGTCAGCTCCAGGGCCTGCTTCTTCAACTCGTCCCGCGCCACCTCCAGCTCCTTCACCTTGCCGGCGTGAACCAGAGCCTGGGCATCGAGCGCCTCCCTGTGCCTCTGCTCCAGCTCCTGGGTCCGCTGCACGATGAGCTTCTCCACCTCCTCATCCTTACCGCGAAGCGTTGCGGCAAGTTTCTCCTCGCGAGTGGCAAGGTCCTCTTCCTGGGAGTTCAACACGACCTGGTGCTGGATTCGAGCGGCCAGGTTCTTCACCGTCTCCTGGGCCTTCTCGATGTCGGCCCACTTCATGGTGAGCTCCACCTCACGCCTGGCCAGCTTGTCCTGGGCGACCTTCAGCTCCTCACAAGCTTGGCGGAACCAAGTTTGCATCTCGGCGACGCGTCCCTTGAGGTCCGCCTCTGCCTTGTCCACCGTTGCCATCCTGGACTTGGCCTTGTCCAGGCGGGCGCGGTGGAGTCCCTGGAGCTTCTGAAAGCTGGTGCCCATGGCCTGGAGGAGCCGCTCCTCCTGGGATCCGTTGCCACCGGTGCTCGGCTCGGCAACAACCTCGAGCCCGGCGGCGGCAAGCACCTCGTCGTCAAACACCTCTCCCTCGACGGGCGCCCTGGTATTCGACGCGCCTAGAAGGTGGACGAACAAGTCATCGCTCACCCTCAGGTACCAGCTGGAGCCGGAGCCAGCGGAGGAGGAGGGTTGGTCGTCAACCACCTCCTCCTCAACAGCCTTGCCAGCCTCCCCGGCAGGCCCCTTGCCGGCCTCCTCGACAGTGGCCTTGCCGGACTCCCCGGCGGGCCCCTTGGCGGCGTCCTCGGCAGCACCCTTGGCGGCCTCCTCAGCGGCGATCTTCTCGGCCTCCACCTCGGTGGCATTGGCGACGTCCTCGATGATGGTGTCTATGTCCTCTAGGTCCGCCGAGGGGGAATCTGGAATCCGAGAAGGGGATGAGGCGAGGCCAAGACCAAGATTCAGAAAGAACAGAAGAAGAACAGGGGCGGAAGGCGAGTGACTTACCAGTACCAGGCTCGGAAGCAGAGGTCCCCTCCCCACCAACATTTGGCGCCAAGGCAAAGCCACCGGCGCCCACGTTCGCCTCCTCCTCCTATGTGTGCATGGGCTTGGTGCTTGGCGCCCTTGCCGGGGATGCCTCTCGGGGCGGCGTGGTTGATGGGGGCGGCATGTTGGGGGTGGCCCTCTGTGGCTCCTCCTCCTGCTGTCCTCCTCCTGCAACCACGGCAAGGTCAGCACCAAGAGATCATGCCCCCAACAAATGTCGACGAGGGGTGAGTGGTGAACTTACGCTGGGGGTTGTGCCGGGGGCTGCTATCCGGGCTGCTCAACACCACCAGCGGTGTGCCGAAAGTGCCCGCTGGGGGCTGGCCGCCCGCCGAGGACCTGGCCCTCTTCAGCCTCTGGGCCAGCGTCTCCGCATCCCTGCCAAGACAAAAACAAATGAAGATGAGAAGCACAGTTAGAGGAGTCGGAGATGACGAAAGGAAACGAGGCACTTACTCGTCCTCCACCTCCTCTTCTACTGCCTTCCTCTTCCTCCTCGGGCTGAGGGACCCGAAGTCGAAGGCGATCCCCGTGTCGACGTCTGCAGGAGGAGGGGAAGCTGATGGAGTCCGAGGACATTTGAACGACGAAGAGGCGGTTGCCTTCTTCTTCGCCACCGCGGCCTTCACCAACTTCTTCGCCGCCGCGGCCCTTGTCTGGCGCGCGGACCCCTCCTGGGCCTGCTGCGCTTGTGCGGTCCTGCCGGGCCGGACCGGCTCGCCGGAGCTGGCCCACCGCAGGACTCGCCCTCTCCCCGCAACCGGAGGGTCGACAGCCTCGGCCTCCTCCTCCGACGATTCGTCGATCGCATCTTTGACGAGAGGAGCCCCGGTGCTGGCGCTGCTGGCCTCCCCAGCGTCCTCCACCCACCGGGCGAGCTCCTTTTCCTCCGCCTCTGCCGCGGCCTTGTCCCGCACGCCGCTGCCGCTCCCGGCGAGCTCTGCCTCTGCCGCCCTGGCGGCGATGTAGTCCAGCTCCGCCTGGGTGGTGTCCTGGACGAGCCGCGGCTCGGCGCTGACGTACTTCTCCTCCAGGGTGTCGAAAACTCCTGCACCTGATCCTCCGACGGCTCGGCCCAATTTGGGATGAGGCCGTGCGCGTTGAACTCCGGCATTATGGCGATGATGTTGCTCCGACGCGAGTTGTTGCTCAACGGGACCACCCCCGCCGGCAACTTAAACAAGGGCCCCTTGACACCCTTGCCGGCCTTCGCGGCGGCCCTCGCGGCCTTGCCGGACCGCTCGACCTTGCCGTCGCGGTCCATGTCGAGTTGGAAGAGCCGCTGGCAGAAGTGGGCATGCCCCATTACCGTGAAGATATGGTCGAGGCCGGGGCGAAGCCTCATGATGTCGGCAGCGTTCGTGAAGAGCCAGGCCAGCCTCCCCTTGTTGTGCAGTGGAGCGATTCGGCGGCGGATGAAATCCGGCCCGATCATCTCAAGGGTGAGCCCAGCCTTGACGAGGCGAAGAATCCTAGTGGTGGCGACCGTGACCTTCGCATCGTCGGTGTCAACATCACTCCAGTCGCTCCGACGAACCGGCGGCACCTGGCGAACCTCGCAGAATGCTGGTGGATCCTCCTCCTCAATCCAGCACCACCGGCCCCGCCACTCTTCCCACCTCTCCTTCTGAGCGCCCTCCGGGTATGCCCCCTTGGACCTTGGGATCCAGGCGACGCAACTGGAAATGGCGCCCCCAATTTGGATCCGAGGGAAGTAGTAGTGGCGGAAGAGCGCCGTGTTGGGATGCACCCCGGCGAAGCCCTCGCAGAGGTGCGCAAAAAGAGCCATGCACGCCATGGCATTTGGAGTAAAATCCAGAAGGCGGAAGCCATAGGTGTGCATGACGTCATTGAAGAAATCAGAGAAGGGGGGCAGAGGCCGCAAGAGAAGTAATCGACGAAGAACGGATACCAATTCAGGGCGGCCTCGGTGCAATTGGCGGGGATGACACGCGTGGCTGGATGCCCCGTCATCTCTCCCCCTGTCTTGCACCCCCACAGGGGCCTGAAGCAGTCCCGGAGCTCAAACACATCGACCGTCGACGGGAAGTAGGCATGCTGCGTCCGCCGCACCGCCAACTCTCTCTCCGGTGGCTCCTTCTCCCCGGCGTCCTTGGCCACTCCCTTGCCTCTGCTGCTCTTGGGTGCCATGGTGGCTGCGGGAGGCGAAGAATGAAGGATGGTGAGGGCGCGGCGGCGGCGAGCAAAGGGCAAGGGATCGAGAAGGAGGAAGAAAGGGGACGGCGGTTTCGAGATCGAGGAAGGCACATGGGTTAAAGTGAGCAGCACACCCGCGGTTATTCCTTTTTAAGGGGAAGGCGCGGGTCGCCTCCTTTCCCATTAACTGCGACGTGACGCATACCTGCGGTGTCCGCCCCACGCATGACCCCCACGTCATGCACGCCCCTCCACATCACGCGTTCAACGCGGGTCGTGGGGAAGCGCAGCGGACGAACAGTTACTGCGGTAAAATCCGCCCCACCTGCCCGCGCACCGTTCTGGGCCTGGCCCAACAACGCGTCACGCTTATGTGTGGCCCAGGCCCGGGGGCTCCTGTCGGTGTACAAAAGTAGGGGCTCTCCTTTTGACCCCTTTACTTGTGCACGGGCAGTCAGAGCCACGCACCGCGGCCACACTTATCGGGGAAGAGGAGGGAAGCCGGAGAGAAGCCAAAGCACAAGATAGCCAAGGCAACGCCAAGGCCAAGACACAAAGAGCAGAGGGACGAAGTAGGTTTCCCTGGCAAGGCCCTTGCCGGGGCAGCCTCAGCGGCCCCGGCAAGACCCTTGCCGGGGCAGCTCGCCCAACGCCAGCGGAGCGAGCCACCCTTGAGCCCAAGGGTTCCATTGGACCCAAGGCTCGGGAGGCACCTCTGTGGTGGCATGCAGATCTTTGTCAAGATCATAAATACCCAAGATCAGATGAGGACCAGAAGACGGCGACCATCGGCGGGATCCTAGCCGAGGGAATCGACAAGGCCCCCGGCAAGCGCCTTGCCGGGGATGACTACACGCCACGACAAGACCCTTGCCGAAGGCGTCAGAAGGGCCACAGCCAGGCCCGCGCCTGACAAGATTCCACCACCGCTCCCATGCGGCTGCCAGCCCAGCCAGCTGGGCAAGCCGCCTGCGTGGCGACGAGCGGCTTCCGAGCCAACTCAGCAAGCACCTCCGTGGTGGCATGCGGATCTTTGTGAAGACCCTACCACCGCGCTATCTCAGCTGCCTGCCTCCCTACATGGCGCCACATGCACCACCGGCCTGAGCGCGTGTCGAAGCAAGGCGAGGCGGCGACGGACGGGACGGGCCTCGTTCCCGTCCCCGATAAAGCTAAGGGACACCTAAGCGATGCATTAAATGCGTCTTGTCCTGTAATACGGGCGATAAGCTCGCAGCACTGTAGACCTTTCCACCTCATGTGTGCCACTGTGACAGCCCCTTTCGACTATAAAAGGAGGCCCAAGGCATATTGGAGAGGGATTCGGCTCTTTGGAACATGCAGCCACCATAGCTAGTTCGAGAGCTCAAGAACTCTCCCAAATACACACCAAAGCAGGACTAGTGTATTACGCACCTTTGCGGCCCGAACCTGGGTAAACGATCTTTGTGCTGGCTCCTGGACCTGCTCTTCCTCACGACCCCACGCCCCGCAACCGTAGTAGGGATTCCTGTGATCCCATTGGTGTCGTTTCCCATCGACAATGTGGGGTCGCTTTCTTAATTGAAGGGTAAATCAATTTTGATTTTGATCCAGTCACAGCGCGTCGGCTCTCTCGTCCAATCCTAAATCGCTACCGCATGCTCCTCCCCCTCTTCTCCACTGCAAGACCACCGTCTCTCCTCCCATCTTCCAAAGCTAGCACCGGACCTCTCAGAAGGACATCTATGGAGAGGATACAACAGTGAATCGGTCAGATCGCCACTGGCAACCAGGCAAAGTTAGCCAGGTTGAAGGAGATCCTTACTTGGTTTGACAATGAGTGGGAGATTTCGAGGACGGTGAGGGCCATGTGGCAATGTATGCGAAAGAGCGAAACGGCGGCGATGTACTCCTCGGCGACAGTCACGCCGCAGTCCTTAGAGTTCATCGAGTATCTCCTCTGGTCGATGGAGCAGACAGATTCGCCCGAGGCGAAAGTCAGGTGGAGGTGGTGGGCGTACAGGTCAAAGGTCGAGCATCCAAAGGATAACGAATCGATCGAGTACGGTGCGCTGTTTGTGAGGGTGCAGAGCCAGCCGGAGCCACAGGAGTATTCGTTCTCCCACCGCAAGAGGAGGTCGGATGGTGTGACGTTGCTTCCCCCCCCCCCCCCCCCCCGCCGTTCTCCACGGTTCCCTGGACGCTCACCTCATTTCAACGGTGGTGGTAGGGTTTAAGGTAAGCTTCGCACTAACCTAATCTTCCATCTGCTCATGCTTACAATCAGTGTGACGGCTAATGAAAATCATGCTTACAATTAGTCTCCGAGTACTACGCCAATCACCCTAAAATAGCTCTGGACCTTTGGGTCAAATTTGTGACACTGTGTACAAATAAAGAAAAATATATTGGTGCTTCTTTCAGAAAAGAGTACTCCCTAGAAAACTGCCAATATAAGCTACTAGTATTTGGTTAGAGGATTTGCTGCCAAGAAAGATCCGCCCACAGAGAGCGCCACACATCCCACTGGTGGTGGTGGATGCCAATGCGTGCATGGAGCATGGTTGGTGTCGGTAATTTTTACTTGGCACACCTTGCACTCTGCATATATGCCGGTTCCATCCATACATTTGTGCAGTTCCACCAAAATGCAGCTGAATAACCCTATTTGCACAGATAAGGAAAAAGCGTGATTACATTATAGTGGCACTAGTTGATGAAACATACACTAATAAATAGAAGAAAATATTGCGATAGTATCATAGTATGCCATGCTGCGAGGGCGAGATGGGCCCTGCGACGCCTCATACAGTAGGCCTCATACTGGAAATCGACCCAAGTCTCCCCGATACACCTTCTGCCAGTGATGAACATCAGTGTACAGTGGTAGTACAAGGAGGGGCCTTGAGACATTCCAATCTCTATTTTTGTGCAGATCAACTAAAATTAAGCACCCCAGTTTGCAGAAACGCTTAAACATTAACAATGGGACTAGTTGATGAAACATATACTAACAAAGAGAAGCACTTTCTTTATCTACATTGGAAATGAAATGATAGAGAGGATACTCGCTCTATTTTAACTGTATTATTACTTCATTTTATCAGTGGCACTAGGGTCGAGCAGGTGGCAAACGAGGTGTACCGTGCGTCGCAAGGATGGAGGCCGGGGGTGCTTAGGCTGGGATGCTGAAGTTGGATCTTTCAGTCCCTATCTCCCCCCTAATGTTTATGTGGTAGCATTTGGGTTGTAATCCAAACTTGGTCGAGCTGGTGCTGCATCCCCCTACCTGCCTAGCTTATGTGGCGAACTTGTCTCCTGCTAGTACTCAGTCCGTTCTAGTAGTAGTTGCATAACTGCCCGTTTACACTGAGGTGTTGTCGGATAATGGTTCTCTATGGTTGGGTTTCATTAATGAAATAGGAGGAAACCCCCTCTTTCGATATATTAAAAAAAATCAGTGGCACTAGCGGTGCCAAAATATTGCCTCAAATTAATAGTGCCACTAGATTGAGGTGCAAAATAATAATATTACTGCTTTATCATCGCAGTACCAAAACAGTAGCACAAGAGCAGACTCAACATGCAAGATCTTTGGCAAACGGTCAGACCAAAAAGGAACATACCTCGTGATGGGAACCATATCTGCAGTCAACACCATTCTAGAAGGGATTACACCAGTCACCAACATGGATGATTCAATTCATGGGACCTTTTCGCGCAATTCACCTAAAATGAAGCAATGTCCCATGAGCTAGCAGCTTCTTCTTCATTTTTTTAAGAAAAGGGCTCCAGCCCCGATTCCATTTCCAGCAGAAAACGAAACCCACAGAGCTTCTTCTTCATTAGTTGCAATAAAATTGAGCAACATAAAGGTTGGTTGTGAAGCTCATGGGATGTTCAACTATAATTTGGATATCATTTGTGCAGTTCAACTAAGATTAGGCATGAAATGCATATCTCTGTTTGCACAAAAAAGGTGGAAAGGAGGGTGACTAACAAGTGATGAAACATACATCAAATGAAAAGAAGCATGTTCCTTATCTGAATGGCAATCCTACAAGGACAGTAGCAATTTCTAAAGCAGCAGCATTGCTAGATATTAGTTTGGGCATTAGGATTAACTATGAAAACCGTTAAATACGACATTACTTTAATGGTGCCATTGCTTCATTTTACCAGCAATATTACATTAACAACTGCTACAGAGTTGGTATTTGGGCATGGGGGAGTAGGCGGACCAGGACAGTTGCATTTCTAACAAAAAGATGCAACTTATCTTAATGGGAAATTTAGCAGGACATGAAAAAAGTGCCATTGATTCATATTACTGGAGGCATTACATTGAAAACAACATTGGTTTAACGTGTCCTTACTTTTAACAGTGCGACTACTACATTTTACAAGTGGCATTACATAGGAGTGGCTCGGGGCAACAAACATCAGAACAGGATATCTGGGTTGGTCCCATTTTTGTTCGGTATAGCCACCTTATACTGTGTGAGGCTAGCAAATCTAGTGGTGGACATACTCTGTTGACTTGTCCCCCAGTCCCCACTTTCTTTCCTCTTTCAACCAATAGATCGTGTTTATATTGAGTTTGTACTACGTTTCCCTTTATTTCCCTATTAGACCAAGAGACCAGTTGGATAGCCAGTCTCTGCTACTTTTCGCCCCCATTATTTCCTCTTTCGACCAAGTCCTAGATTCAGGTAACAAATCTTTCCCCACCCTCCACCCCCTTTCTTCCTTGTTTGAACCAAGTAGTACTAGATTCGAGTGCATGAACTAGTTTTTACCTCTTAACAGTAAAAATTTAGGTGGCTTTCGAACAGTCGATCGATCCTATCTACGAGGGGGCCTGAGAAATAGTAAAAGATACAAATGCAGCGACGTCAGGAGCTCGGGAAGTAGAGCAAGGCCGGTTTCGAAGGAAGTTATACCTGAGGGTCGCCGGGATGTCGCTAGGTGGGCAGCGGGAGGCCCGATCTTCGCACGCTACGGCAGCGAGGAAGAAGGGGTCGGAGGCCCTCCCTAGCCAGCGGTGCTTGGGAGAGGACAGCAAGGCACGCTGATCGGGATGCGCCAGCAGTGGGTAAGAGCCGTCGCCGAGGACGACCGCGTGAACATTGCACCTTCTCACCTTCCCCGGCGGAGAGGATCCGGCTAGATCTGTGACCAACGGTGAGCAGAGAGAGAGTGTGGCCACCGCTGTCATGTTTAGATCTGGAGAGGACGAGATAGTGTGAAGAGTGCAGCACTAGCAAGCAAGCGCGGAGGCTCCTGCCTATATAGTGGAGTAATTTTCTTTTGTCTACCGGAGCCGGCTTGACCTCATCAATGACTGTTGAGAAGTCTTCATGCACGTGCCCCGGAGGAGCAGTTGTCGTCATATTGATCTGAAGCATCGGATTATAACATATAACACGAAAAAATGCCACATGACAAGAAACCATAACCTCACTACCCCAAGGAGACAACATGAATCCCGACGGACAAACTAGATGAGGATCAAAGCTCAAATTAAAGATAAACTCATAGAAAAGGGGTCCATCAATAGATGTCCTAATTAACATAGCCGGCTTAACCTAGATGGCAGCTGAGTAGTCTTCGTGCATGTGCCCCCAATGACCAGCGCCTTGGAGGAACTCTGTTGTCGCTGTTTAACCCTCGCAGTGATCCGAAGCACATGACACCTAATATTGCGAGGTGGCAAGAAACCTTTTTTAGATTTCTCATTAGAACTACAGCCCCGTACAACACAGCCTGCACGATATGTAGACGATAGCCAATCCAAACGTGTCTGCTGGAGTCTGGTCACATGCATGGACGAACTGATCTTCCATGTCATGCAGGGATCGTCCAGGCACCAATGTATGTACAACACTTCTCTAGTACTATCGCTCGTCTCTCTCTTCTACTAACTCACCCGACTTGCGGGGCCAGGGAGTGTTCCTATGGTTGGTTCTCAATTATGGTCCCACATGTGTGTGCAAATGCAATATGACGTGCGTTCCATTCGGAGAGCGGCATGCTAGACCGACCGACCATCTGGGGTGCGATGCGAACGCAACGGGCGTGTTGTATACTCTGTACATGTGTACTGCCGTTTTCTTGAGGATTTGCTCCATGGCACAATCCATGGATACAAAATTAGTATACTGTACTATTTAAAAGTCGAGGGCGGGGCTTTTCCCGCGCGGTAGGCGGGGCAGTTCCGCCTAGTTGGTTCGACAGAGACGCAAGAAGATGAGGGAGTAGGCTGCTGCAAATGTAGGGCTGTGTGATTTGACAGTGAGTTACTGCTGGACAGGTGGGGCCCCGTGATTTGACTTGCCATTATCATTTTAACTATGGCGCTACGACCGGCATGAGTCTCCCGATTCCTGACCAACTCCATGGTATACAGGTGCCTCTCCCAATGCTCCACTGTGTAGAGACTGGCTCTTGCATGAGAGCCCACTCCTCCACTTTTTCCTTGCCTCTTTCCTCCATATATGCAAAAATGCCATGTAAGCGGGCGTATAGCCCACTATTGTACTTGCTCGTACAGGTGCTAAGCCTGCCACATAGGCATAAAGTCTGATGTGGCAAGTTAATTAAGAAGAGAGAGAGACTAGTTTGGTGACCCTAGGAAGAAACGGTGCTAAGTCTGTGTACCTAGGTGAAAAGACAAATTTGAGTCTATAGCTAATTAAATGAAGCAAACTTAGTAACAAAAAACTAAGCACCTATGCATTGGGGACTTAAGTTGCTAAGCCATTTAATGCCCTTAGCACCTCATCTAAGCACCATTTCATTGGAAGAGGTCACTCCTTGGCAAATGCAATAAATACTACGAAGAAAGAGATAGAGAGAAGTAAAAAAATACTCTTATAGCCAACCTTATAGCTAACCTTGTTGTATGAGTGACTAAGTGATGACTGCCAACATCAGATAGCCTAACGCACCGTGTTAAATGTCCAAGGGCGCGATCGCGCGAGCGAGGCGACGGTCGTGGTAGGCGCGACCATGATACGGGCTGCTGGCAGCCCTTGGATCTGAGATCGAACGGCCGCATGCTAAGTTGCTGAAAATTTGCAGAATAACCCTCCAGGATAGGATATTCACCCATAAGTCTAGAATCACGCCATGCAACTATTCGATCTCAGACCCAAGGGCTCTCGGAAGCCCGTATCATGGGACAATGGAAAGCATCGTATCACCTGTAATTTTCCCGACGCTTGACATGACATCGAAAGCCATTTAATTGGGCGTCGAGTAGACATGACATCTAATTGGGCCCCCATAGTATTGTGCATGAATCCATTTATCCACCACGCAAGCCACTACCCTGCCGTTCGCACGCCCCACTCAGCATTTTTACAATCGAAAAAGCGCTAGCAGTTCGCTCCTACTCGTCCCCGAACGTCCTTTGACATTACGGCCATTCACTCCTAGTCGTCCCGTCCTTTCACATTACGGCAGCTCCACTAATCCTAACCCCCCTCCCAAATCCATGGTGTCCCAAATCTCCATGATCGGCGGTGAGTACAAGGTCAGAACCATCACCGGCGATGAGTTCGACATCATCTACACTCATTCTTCCGTGACGGTGAAAGGATGCCTTGCTCGCTTGAGACGCATGTTCGAAAACTCAAATGATGAGTGGGTCGCTGGGCTAGATGTTGAGTACACCACAGCCCTGGACAAAGAGAAGAATCTAAAGGAGGAAGAGAAGATGAAGCCCGCCGTGATCCAGGTTTGCGTGCATAACTTGTGATTGGTCTACCACATATGCCATGCCGACGTTGAGTGCGAGGAATTTAAGAAGTTCCTCGAGGGCGGCCTAGTCAAATTCATTATTGTAGACTTTACGACCGACAGAAGAGTCCTGGGTCAGATAGGCCTTGTTGTAGGCGAGCCCTTCGACCTCCAGAAGAATGGGCTGGTGCCCTCCCGTGATCAGCCTTCAATGCTGACCCAGGAAGGAGCCATGGTTCATCCTTCGTACGCCAAACTGAAGAAACCTCTGCCCAAGTTTCATCGTCATGCATGGCAGTGGAATGTACTAGATATAGACCACATCTAGTATGCTGCAATGGATGCCTACCTTTGTTTCAATATCTACAAGGGTTGGATGAAGAGCAAGAGCCAAGTGTGCGGTTCAAACAAAGAAGTATTAGCCAAGAGGAAGCGGGACACGGACGAAGTCAAGGACGTGGACAAGGAGTCCGAGTAAGGTGGCAGTGTCGGTGCTCATGGTGGTTCTAATGCAGTGTCTACCTGATTAGTTGCTTAGTTTGATTTCAGGGGTGCTTAGTTTTATTTGAGGGGTGTGTTGTGCTGAGCCCCCGGTAGAACTATGTTATGTTCCTTCTCGTTACTTTAACTCTTCAGTACGTACATACTAGTATTTCATACAGTTCATCTTTTAGTTGGTAGTACTACCACTCATTTCTTCACATTATATACGTACAATATATATGGCCAACATCATATAGCCAGCAGTTTAGTTGTCAAAGAATTTCAGGGTGCTTAGTTTTATTTGAGGGGTGTGTTGTGCTGGACACCATTATTGTGACTCAAATTTCTTTTGCCATGTTATAATGACATAAATACACCTATGGACCAACATGCCAGCCCTCCCTCTATCTCACTATAGTACAATAAAGTGTGGGGCCTACTTGATCCCAACATCATTCTTATTTTCCTGTAAAATTATAAGCTTAGTTACTCCTGACAAGCGAGGCCACACTTATCTTTTTTGACTATAAACAGTAGGGTAAACACCCCACTGTAACTTTTATTAAAATTAATAAAGGTCCATTACAAAGGCTTGAGGTAAGCCAGAAAAAGGTAAAACTAATCTACAAAAAAAGAACTAAATTACAACATGGTCTCCAACCAAGCAGAGAACTGATGGGCATACTTTTTCTTCATCCTGTATCTTAGTAGCTTTAGCTCCTCTAAGAAGATGAACTTCGAGGCCACACTTATCATTGTGAGATAGAGAGAATCGGCTTATTTTTGTCATATAACATGGTCAATGGGTTTGACGTGAAAATAACAATGTCTGATGGCATTTTTTAGCAAACATCTAATGGAACGATGGCATTTTTTAGATATCTAATTGCATTTTTGAGCAAGCATCTCACGGATCGATGGCATTTTTTAGTAGTTGTAACTTCTAATGACAAAACTGTGTAGTGATACACAACTAGTGGCATAAATAATCAGAACCCAAGAATTAAATAGGTATGCTAATTTATTCAATAGAATTTAGAACCCCATTTAAGCATGTACTAGCTTTTTTAATAGTACTATATGCATAATTTGGCGACGAGCGCTCTCTATATGTACCACCTTTTTTCTTTAATTTCATCTTGTTAGTTTTGCTCCATGGCGCAATCCATCGACACTACTACTGTACAAAAGTATACATTTTTAAAAGGCTAGAGGGTGGGGCAGTCTTGCTTGGTCGGTTTCACGAGAGGCGAGGGCCTTTGTGATTTGACGGCTCATTACTACTAGAAGGCGGGGCCTTGTGATTTGACTGCTCATATAAATGTTGTCGACGACCTGAGGAGGAGCAAAGAACCGTGCGGTACACTCAAGTTTTCCACTGGAGTACTAGTACGACGGAGGAGCAGGAAACACGACAGCCCAGTGCCATATGGCGATAAAAAATGATCTAATTTGCTAGTCATCGATCCCACGGCGCCGCTCATCATTAGCATTGTTCTATTCATGCCTCGCAGAGAACGTAACACGTGCGGCGAAATACCTGAAGCAAAAGAAGAAACACAAGAGCAAAAGAAGGAAGATTATCACCCCCAAAAAAGAAGAAAGACGCACACACAAGTCTGGGGTGCTGCTCTCTACTACAAGAAGGCTTGCTAGCCACGGAGTCGTAACTACTTCTTCATCGCCTCCATGCCCTCCATCTCCTTGCGCATCTCCTCCTCCATCTTCATCATTCTGTCCATGACGCGGGATTTCTCGACGCGAGCCTTCATCATCTGTTCCACGGCCACATTACGTACCTTGACAGCAGCCGGGTGCTTGATGAGGAGCTTCACCAACTACTCCTTCTGTTCCATGACGAGGGCCTGCAGCATCTTCATCGAGGAACTACTCTTCTCATGCAGCTTCTTCCAGCCGGCGTTCTCCTCCTTTAGTAGGTTGAGCTCGTGGCAAAGCTTTGCCTTGTCCTCCTGAAGTTGTAGGATTTCGCCGGTCGCCTTCTTATCCGAGGCAATGCTCTTCTTCATCAGCATCACCAAGCCAGCGGTCAACTTCCCCTACTCATAGAGCTCAGCGGGCATGTCGTCGAGGCTCTCCTTTAGCAGCTCCACCAAGCCGTCGATGTACTCCTCCTGCTTATTGAGCTGATCGGGCATGTCGTTGACGGATAACGACTCCAGTGCCGCCAGCTCGGCATGTTCGCCTCCGCGCCTAGGGCGCCCCTGGGAGCACTCACCTCCGCGGCTAGGGCGCTCCTGGGAGCCCTCGCCTGCCCGTGAGAGATCTTTCGAGGTCTCTGCAAGGCGGCGAGCACTCTTTTTTCCCGTGGCCTTGGTTGCCGCTCCCTTCTTACGAGTAGTTCTCGACCTAGAGCTCTGCACACCGGCCATGGCAAGGACAGTTGAACAAGAAATACTTATGAGGAGGAAGAGGTAGAGTGATTTTCGGCTAGGTACTAGTTCCCCTTTTTATAACCTAGTACTAGCACTAGTACAAAAACCTGCATAGTGGGAAGTGGGAACACGTTCAGGTTTTATACGTACGAGGGTGTGAGCAGGTTTGCACTTAATTATACTGTACACTTTGGAATGTGATGGGAACAAACTAAAGCTTAATTCGCGTCAAAAAAAGCTAAATATAAATTGATGGTTTTGGTTTTGAGGCCCGAAACTTGGAACACAAATTTCAAGTACTACTGGTCAAATACGGTCGCA